>NC_048288.1:26159342-27366564 GCF_009762535.1 Notolabrus celidotus
ACCGGTCAGGAATACACAAGTGTGGGAGAAAGAAACAAGCAGTGTGACAGTTGAGGGCGGGAACTGTCATTGCCTACAAATAAAACTGTTGAATGTCTGTTTTCTGTGAAGTGTGCTTTGTGTTCTGGTGTGTCAGAACTCTATAGGAACAACTTTGTAAAGAGGACTGACAAAAAGGATGTGGGGAGTAACACTCATTATTCTTATGTCACAAGAAATCAATAGAGTCTCATGTTGTGCATTTGAAAGCCAGCCCAGGGAGCAAGAAATCTGAAAGATATGTGAATATGGATTCTTTAGATGAACTTGTTTTGGCTTCAGTGTTTAAATGGAACCATAAAAGCACAAGAGATAAGCAGAGGAATTGGAGTAGATTAACATTGGACTGCAGGCAGCTGGAATAGGAGATATCTGCTAGACACAGGGACACAAAACTAGATCACAAAGAGGGATTTTAAGAGAAGTACCGCCATCAGAAGATGCACAATATGCTTGAACTGGGAGGATGTTACGTAGGAAACTAAGACTACAGAGGGAAGGACTGGATTTGGACTTGGAAATCAGAGACTCACAAGAAACCCCAAGAGGCCTTGCCTTTTAAAGACAAACCAACACTAGACTCAGTGAACCCTCCAATGGTTCACCAAAAGAACAGAACAGAGTTAGCTGAACCTCAACGAGACATGGCTGAGATAGTCCAAACAAAGGAAAGCTAACATTCGGGGACATTACAGAGTTTGTGTATCACAGTTCTGGGTCAGAGTAGAGGTAAAAGAGGTCACTGGACCACTTCACGGGGCTAAGGGTTTAACAGGGCCCAAAGGAAAGGGTTGACAGAAACCCCCCAGAATTGCAACCTTGATCCAGCCTACTGGTTTAACCAGCTTTAGATAAGGACTTCTATCTGACATGTACCTATGGATATAGATGAAACGCAGTGGAGACTTTAGATTTTAAAGGGGATTTTAAAGCATCAGATTAAGATGTTCAAAGATGTGCACCCAAAAACATTAGTATGCATACCAGGTAGGTGCATGAATTTGCAGAAAAGGCTCTGGGGGATGGGCGCAACCTATCAGACCGTGTTTCCACAGCGACTGTCTTCTTGTGATGTCCACTCAGGGTGGGAAGCTTACATTTTGTCAACATGTCGTACTGCTGTGTTCCGGGTTTTGCGTCATATAAATATTAATAATCCGACAAATTGATGTTATTTCACAACTACCTGACTGATAAGCCACCACAGTGACAATCCGGAGAGACATGGTGCCATATTTTAAGTTAGGAAACATATTTGATAGCCTGGTAGCTAACATCAGAACTCAGCTAATGCTAGCATTCAGCTGCTTCCTGATTTTCAATATCATAAAAAATTATTAGGTATGCCAGGTAAAGGCGGTTACAAACTACAGGATAATCGGGCTGATTTTTGTCCCGATCTTCCCCTTACGATCAAAGCCAGCGAAGGCCCGATTGTCTGATGTTTGCAAACGACATGGTGTCTGATTTTCCTGTGGTGTGGGGTGTGTTAAGAGTGATTTTGTCCGGTCGGAGCCACTCGAAAGGCCTCAGAAGGAGAGATCATGAATAATGAATTTGTTTAATATTTGCGACTAAAAATCCTGTAGTGTGTGGGATGCTCAGAGAGGAGCTGAGCATGCACAGTGTAATGTCACGTGTACCGGAGCAAAAGCCAATCAAGACTTTCAACTCTCACATCAATAGCATAACCGGGTCTGCATATTTCCATCTCCGCAACATCAACCGTCTCCGCCCCTCTCTTACCCCTCACACCACTGCTATCCTGGTTCACAGTCTTGTCACCTCCCGTATCGATTATTGTAATTCACTCCTCTTCGGTGTCCCTCACAAATCCCTCCATAAACTTCAACTGGTCCAAAACTCTGCAGCCCGCATCATTACCAGAACCCCCTCCTTTCACCACATCACCCCTGTCCTCCAGCAGCTCCACTGGCTACCGGTCAAACTCAGAATCAATTTCAAAATCCTCCTTTACACATTCAAGGCCATCCACAACCTCTCCCCCCCGTATCTGTCTGATCTCCTCCACATTGTCACCCCCTCTCGCTCCCTCAGGTCTTCCTCCTCTCTCCACCTCTTTGTGCCCTCTGCCCATCTCAGCACCATGGGGAGCAGAGCTTTCAGTCGCTCTGCTCCCCAACTCTGGAACTCACTCCCACCAGACATCCGAAACTATGACTCACTACCCCTCTTCAAATCAAAACTCAAAACCCATCTGTTTCAAACTGCATTCTCTGTTTAATTTCCACTGCTTCATTTTTAACTTGGTGTTACTTTGCTTGTTGTTTTTATTTATTTTATCGTGTCGTTTTATTTATTGTGTTTTAATCTGTCTGTAAAGCGACCTTGAGTGTTTTGAAAGGCGCTTCAAAATAAAATGTATTATTATCATTATTAAGACGACGTGAGCTGACTCAGCTGACTGACGGAAGAGGAAGTAAAAACAAACACAAACATGGCGCCGGTGAAACAAATGTATCTTGGATCTCCGAAATGGAGGACCAACTGGTTGATTTGTGGCAACAGCATGAATGTTTATATAACGTTTCGTCCAAAACCTACCACAACAGGACGGACAAAGAGAAGAGTTGGACCGAAATTCCATCCACCATGTTTGTTTACACCGAAGTCACGTTTCATTACGTTGAAGAACCTGATACTCTGCTGAAGAATCTTATAGTGTGTGGTAGTGCACACTATAAGATTAGACGAGAGAGATCTTGTGCGGTCTGTCTTGTTATCATCAAGTGTGTCGTCTCTAAATATGTTAAGGTTTGAAGAATCCTGTAATGTGTGCCAGCCTTAAGGTGAAACATTTCCCCAAGCAAAGTAATCATTTCATAACTGACCACCTCAGTAGCTCTAATGTTTATGATGGCGTATTTTATTACTCTGCTTTCGCTGGCCAACATTAACGGTAGTCCCAATAAAGTCAGTGGTAAAAGAGAATTTTGCTTTAATGCTTCACCTTTTCATCATATCCATGATTTTCAAATGTAATCATTAACCAGGAGCCAGGCTGAATCCTAACTTGAGCTGTGTTCTGATGCTGGCTAACAGGCTGACAAATATGTTTTTTAACTCAAAACAATGGCCCTATGTCCCTCTGGATTTTCACAATCCATTGTCTTTATGGCGGTTTATCAATCAGGGAATGGTAAAATAGCCACTGGAACACAGCAGTGAGACATGATGACAATATTTGAGCTTCTCAACATGAGCATGACGTCACAAAACAGTCGCCATGGGAACATGCTCTATAGGTGTAATTACACCTCTTATTTGTGGTTCCTTTCCCTGACAGGTTTAACAAGCGGTGGAGTGAGTTAGTGGTAACATGAGGACAGATGCATTTTGTGTTGATCCATGTCTTACTGAGAGCGGAGCCACATGAGGCTTGTGTATCGACTTTCACATTGTGATTTATAAAATAGAATTAGGCATGAACACAGCTTTATTAATATGATAAAAACAAGGCTTATTCATGCTTCTGCCAGGGATCCTACCAAGACTGATGGTCACATTGTGTTTGAGCACATGGCTGTATTGCTTGACCTTTGGTAGACCATGCAGTTTAGGGACAAAGGGGGGCAGGAATAGCTTTGGCTCAACGCAGATTAAAATAAACGGACTCTGAACTGAATGTAAGAACCTTCCAGTTGCCTTTCTCATTTCCAGCTTTGACATTTCCAGACACAATCTTTGGACACTGGCAGGGAATACAGGAACCCTTCGTCCAATCAAGTGGCTGGCAGCGTTCCATAGAGCTAATATGTTAACAGCAATTAAATACGGCAGATGCTTTGAAACTGTAGAGAGAAACATGTCTTCCAGAAAGCTACAGGCAGTATAATTTGAGGCCTGAAGATGTCAAGATTTACTAGTTTATGAATAGCTTGTTGTCTTTATTTCACTGGTAAACAAGTCTGAACTGAACTGAACGTTGGAAAAAAAACAATAATCTCAACCTGCATATAATAACAGCTTGACAGCTTTAGTTAATGAGTTCATTGATACACATTCATTCACAAATATGCCTGCCGGATAATCACGTACACACTGAATCATGGTCAATTCGTTTCAGTGGCTGTCCATTGGAAATCTATTACGCTCTGTCAATAACCAATCACAGTGGCTGAAATATATCAGGAGCAGCTGTCATTTACGTGTAGCAGGAGAAAATATGAGTTGTCATTAATAAAAATGACATTTAATCTTCCTTTTTCCAGTTTTCTCCATTTCAAGCACACTAGTAGATAATATTCATCAAATAAGGTAGATTTACTGAAAAATTTCCTTTCAAAATGATAGAATGTGGTGAAATAAGGAGCTTGAAAGCAATTTTCCTGAAGTGTCTGGCCATGGTTGATGACATGTCTTTATTGATGGTAGTTTTTTTGAATGACTCAAGGTCACATATAGAGAACTCAAACACACAAAATAAGACCATTCAGGAAGCAAATCGCTCTGACGACAGTGATGAAAGGACTTGCCTCTTGAATTGATTCTTTAGTCAGGAGCGCTCGTATGGAGCCACAGCAACCCAGTGAGGTTGTACAGGGGCCAGGAGGAGTTATCAATGGGTCAATTGTCCAATTAGTCAGTCCATAATATTGATTAATGTATAGACCCAGCATGCTTTATATCTCTATGTAAGGTGGAGAAGGAAAAGGTAACACCCAGGTGATCAATCTGCATTCATCACAGGTCTGGCCTCCAGCTGATTGTCTTTGTGAGCTGAAATGAATGAAAGGCTTGTGGAGATCAGTTCACAATCTGAAATCAATCACTTCTTCAAATTCAACATTTATTTGTTAGGATATGTGAGAATAAATAATAGCTTCATTCTGCTTTTTCCAGCTGGAAATCTCCTCGGCTGTTACAGGGCAAGGTTATCATATTTATTGAGCGTAGACGTGGTCTTCTTCACTGATGTTACCGTACTTAACACATTCGGCACAGATGTGGCCATTTCAGTTTTGATTTGTCGGTTGTTCCTCATTGATTACTCAAGCATGAACCTGTACTGAAGGAGATCAGGACTTTATTGAAAATGTTAGCAAGGAGATCAATAAACTGTTGGGGACCTTGGGACGATCACTGCTCATTTTCAATGCACTCCGAGTCTTAGAATGTTTTTATCTGCCGATGACAATGCAATGGAAAATTTCCAAATTTTAACTAATCATAATTTTTAAAATGTTGATCGCTGCTGTTTAATATTTATATTTTAATGCTTTGTTTTTTGTCACAATTGGCAATGCAGGCAAGAAGGTAGAACCCAACGACACAGTGTACCTGCAGACTTGAGTAAATGTTTTAGATTTAAAGCTTACAGGTCGATGATGGTGGGTTGACCAATAGGCAAACTGGAATTAGTTATTTTTGTCTTGTATTTTTCACAATTGGCTGTAGAAGCAGGAAGGTAGGACACCAATTGCCCAACTTTTGTGTGTATCTAAAAGCTTGGAGGGAGAAAGATAGACAGGGAGTGTAAAGCTGATCTTGTTTATTTGAGTGTATGTTTGATGTTGCTGTGAGTACTGTACATGGAAAGTTAGGACCAGAATGCAGATGATGTCAGGTAGCCTTTGACTTTTTGTGTAATTAGAAGCTTTAAGGTGATGGTAGGGAGGCATGATGATTAGCTGTGCAGGTAGGAAGGTAGGACACAAATACAGTTAGCAACAGGCATGCCAGTGCAATTTGTTGAAGGGTTACAGGGGTGGTAGGTAGGAGATCAGTTTATGTATTTTATATTTCTGTTGGAGTTGATTTTGTAACCATTGGAAGTGCAAGCAAGAAGGTAGAACCCAAGCACAGAGAGTGCCTCAACACACAAGGTTTAAAGGTAGGTCATGGTGGCTTAATCAATAAGCAAACTGGAATCAGTTTATCTTTTCATCATGTCACAATTGTTGGTAGAATCAGGAAGGTAGGACCCCAACACATGATGCCCATTTTGTGTGTGTATTGAAAGGCTTGAATGGAAAAAGATAAACAGGAATGTGTATGTTTGACTTTGTTGTAAGTACTGCACGTAAGAAGTTAGGACCCAAGTGCAGATTATGTCAGATAGCCTTTGACTTTTTGTGTATTTAGAAGCTTAAAAGCAGGTGATAGTAGGCAGGCATGTAATAATTAGTCATACAGGTAGGAAGGTAGGACACAAACACAGATGGCAACAGGCATGTCAGTGCAATTTGTTGCATATTTGAAGGCTTACAGGCAGGTAAGGGTGGTAGGTAGGAGATCAGCTTATGTATTTTATATCTCTGTTGGGGTTGATTTTGTTACCATTGGAGATGCCGGCAGGAAGGTAGAACCCAAGCACAGATAGAAGAGGGCAGATGTGCATTATTTTGTGCATGTTTGAAAGCTTATGTAGTGGTTGTAGGCAGGCAGAAATTTTAGTATGACTTCATTTCTTTCTATTTCTATATTTTAAATCACAACTAGCAGTGCAGGTAAGTAGGTAGGACACAAGCACTGACGTAACAAGCAGACATGCAATTTATTTTCTACAGAAAGCAGTAGAAAAGCAGTCAGGCAGACTGGTACCAGTTTATGTTTTTTCTATATCTGTGTTTATCTGCCATAAATATGATGATGTAGGACCTAGTCGCAGACTTGTGCAGTAACTATGTATTTGAAAGATGAAAGGTAGTGGTGGGTAGACAGGAAGGATAACAAATAGTACAGCCAGGTAGAAACGCAGATGTATCCTGGATTCAAGTGCACAAAACATTCATTAAAAGAGGACAACAAGAAGAAGAAGGAGGTGAATCAGAGGAACTGAGTGTTCTTTTCTGATGGATTCACAGCTGTTATGTTTAAAGAACAAATTAACACTTCTACCTTTGCTCACAACCCTGCAGCGAGGTGCTGGATTTTGTTTGCAAGTAACGGAAGCCACACATTTTCTCCCCACTTTGAGTGTATCTCAATGCTATACGATTCCTGCAGCTGACACCTGCAACAACACCCTTTAAGATACAAAACACTTCCTGTTGAGCATTAATTATGAATAAGGGGAATTATCTTTTTGTGATATAACAAGTTTGCTCAAACCAAGGAGTTAAGTTAGACTTTGTGAGCTCAAGGAGACAGACCAATGAAATGATATGATATATTAATCAAATAAAACGTAAAAATTAGTTTGTAAAATTCTTAAAACTGAATACATTTTAATTGCCTCATCTTCTTACATCAAAGTACAAACCTTCATTCATAAATAAGAACAAACAAAACATCAACATGATTTTGA
This sequence comes from Notolabrus celidotus, assembly GCF_009762535.1. Classification (NCBI taxonomy): domain Eukaryota; kingdom Metazoa; phylum Chordata; class Actinopteri; order Labriformes; family Labridae; genus Notolabrus; species Notolabrus celidotus. The sequence continues at coordinate 26,166,652 of NC_048288.1, forward strand.
AAGTGAAAATTGGGAGCAGCAACATAGTGACACCCTGTGGTTACGTGAGCCTCAAAACCTCCAAACCAAAATAAAACATGTTAGGGATGTTACACTGTGTGTAGGTGTGTGTGTGTATCTGTGTGTGTGTGTGTGTGTGTGTTTGTGTGTGTGTGTGTTTGTGTGTGTGTGTGTGTGTGTGTGCGTGCATCCCATGCAGCATCAGTGAATGTGACAGAGTGCTTACTGCTGTAGCACAGAAGTGCAGCGCAGGCGTAGGGCTGCTGAACCGTGCTGCCCAGGGATCACTCAGAGGAGTCGGACCACAATGCACTGCAGCTGCAATCAATGCAAGGATAAGTGTGCGAGTGAGTGTGGGAGACCTGTGTGTGTATTTGAGTTTGTGTGTGTGTTTATGGAGTCACAGGTTTTGTCCCTGAGGATGTAAAGACAAGACTTCCATTAGAGACAGGACTTTTGCACCGCATGAACCCGACACTCTGCTCAGGGATGTTCGGCGACTAAAAGCAAGTTTGAGTCAAACGTTTTCAAACTCCAGCTCTGGGATTACTTATTGAAAATGTGAAACACCTGTGAAAACCTTTCCAATGACACTGAAGGACACAATGAAGAACAAATGTGCATCAAAGAAGAGACGCGCTGCAGTATTTATTTTAGGTTGCAAAATTGAATGTCAACTGTATTTATAGTATGGATTAAAAGTCAGTTATACTCATAAATTACACCTATTTTTAGTTGCACTGTACAACAACTGTTTTTCAAGTGAAAGTAGTTTTCCTTTGATCAAGATTTATTCCCCTGTAGCAAAAATTTGGTTATTGGTCTGAGCTGTTGTGTTGTATTTATTCAGAGCATGAAAATAAAAGCCTGACATAATTAAAATTTTACCCTAAAATGAAGTTTTATGAAGCATGATGAAAACATACATCTCCTTCTTTGTTTATTATTTTAATAATAATAATAATAATAGTCCCAATAATAATAACAGTTATTATAATAATAATAGTAGTAGTAATAATAATAATAATCATCTTAATAATGATAACAATTAATGATAATAACAACAATAATCGAAATAATAATAATCATAATAATGCTTATTACAATAATCGTAAAAATGATAATCTTTGTAATAATACTAGGAATTAATTATAATAATAAAAATGATAATAATCTAAATAAAAATACAAATGATAATAATTATTATTATTATTATTAATTTAGAGATCACTTCTCAAAAACTAGTTTACTAAATGTTTTTAATGGGCTGCAAAATACACAAGCAGGTCATAAAATCACACAAGGAAAGATTAAGAAATTTAGTATTTCGAGACATGAAATTCCCCTAAAATCACTCTAAAGGAATACAATTCTTTAACTTATTAATATATAAGCAGACCTGATCTCTGGTTTTAAAGTTGTTCACAGCTCCTGTGAGGATCTCTCAGTTTATAGTGATTTTGGCGCCCCCTGTGAACAAAGCAGTACCTCTTCCTCCTTTTGCACATCTCCTGTACATGTGAAAGTAGTGTTATGTTTTTCTGAATTGTACCTTTATTTAACACACAGCATGGTGTGACGGAGGGGCACTGTCACTCACTGCAGGCAGTTCACACAGACAAACACATATACACACACATACCTGCACACACACAAACACACCGACGCACACGCACACAGACAAACTTTGACTCCCAGTTACTCATTCCACCCAGTAAACTACTCCAGTACCCACCTGTCCCTCTCCGCTCTACTGTTATCCTACACATACATTTACACACTATAGGTTCACTTACCTGCTAAGGTGCGTTGACTCCGCCCTGCGTCACAGGTCAGAGCCCGCTCGTGTTTGAAATGAGGAAACAGAGCGTTCCATTCCCGCACATTAAAGAGACGGCTATGGGGGGCGAAAGGTGCCAAATGGTGCCAAAATGTAATGTTTTTGTGTTGTGTTAATTTTCTGCCTACAAATGGGGTTTAGGTTTAAATAAATTACTGTCTGAAAATGTCAATAATAATGATAATAATACATTTATTTATATAGCACCTTTTAAAAACAAGTTTACAAAGTGCTTTACAGAGTGCAAAACCAGGGGCGTCGCCAGACCCCCTTTACTGGGGCACGTGCCTCAGTATAAATGAGCTGTGCCCCAGTATCAGGGGCGGACTAGCCATCGGAAGTAAAGGAAAAGACTTTAGGCGCAGTTGTTGTTGTGCGTTGCATCCACCGCAGTGTTTCCCATACATTCATTAATTCCTAAAGAAGTGAAGTCCCACTATCCCCAGCACTGCTTTGGGTTAAAAGAAACATCATTAAACTCACAATGGTTTGAAAGCTTTCCCTGGTTATAATATTCTGTAAATAGAGATGCAGCTTTTTGTTTCTCATGTAGGATGTTTGGTAAACACATGAAAGGCAAACTCAAGACCTACCTTTTTAGTCTTGCTTTTAACTAAGTTTTATTTTTATTCTTAACAGTTTTATCTATTTATTTATTTATCTATTTATTATCTATTTCAAATTTAGTCACTTTTATTCTACTTTATTTATTTATTTACTTATTTATTTATTTTAAGTCTCAAATCTTATTTTCTTTTAATGGTTTAATATTTTAGTCTTTTATTATCTTAGATATGTATTTTACTTTGGTGATTTTAATTTCCTGTTTTGAGTTTTAACATCTTATTTTACCTCCAGTGTTTCCTCATTAAGATAACATGAGAGCGTTTCCTCAGTTCGTTCAGCAAATTATTTAGATTTTTTATTTATTTATTTATTTTATTGTTTTTATTACTATTGTTGCATATTGTGTTGTTAACCTTAGAATTATGGGGTGGGTTTGGGGTCGGGGATGGGATCTTTTTCTTAATTTATTCTATTTTAAGTTGTTTTTCTTGTACAGCACTTTGTGTCACAATGTCATTGTATGAAAAGCACTTTATAAATAAAGTCTGATTGATTGATTGATTGAAACATGACACATTTGTGAGCACTGGTTTCACTAACTGGAAAAAAGCTCTGGTTCTCTTTAGAGGGCATGAGAAAACACCTGCCCATAAAAAGTGTGTGTGTGTGTGTGTGTGTGTGTGAGAGAGCTTACGAGAACTAAATTGAGTTGAGTAAAAGACTAATAAAAACCATGCAGAAATTAAAAAGTCAGTGATGAATTAAGAAATAAACGCACATTTAAAAAAAGGGTGTTTTTAAAAGAGATTTAAAAGAGGGGAAGGATGTGGCTTGCCTGATCTCCTCAGGTTATTCCAGAGTGACGAGGCCCTGACTGCAAAGGCCCAGTCACCTGTGGTTTTTAAATTCACTCTAGGAAGTTCCAAGAGGGACCTGCTGGAGGATCTCATTCAGCAATAGGGGACATACATCCTTAGACGCTCTCTTAGGTACTCAGGGGCCAGTCCATTTATGGCTTTAAAAGGGTAAAACCCACAGGCAGCCAGTGAAGGGAGGCTAAAATGGGTGTGATGTGTTCTCTTTTATTGGTGTGTGTAGTATTGTTGTTAAAGGTGATATTGTTTACAAATGTTGATATACTTTAAATGTTGAAAAGAAATGATTTTGGTTAAACTTGTGTAATTATTGACGCCCAGTGTGAGGAGCCACTGGGTTTAAAAGAAGGCTACTCTGTGTTCTCTCAGTCTTGTCTGGCTTGCAAAGAGGAGAACTCGCTGAGCAGTGATTTTTCCAAATACCACTGGGGTTTTCTTTCCTATTGGGGTTTACGAGTGATTGTGGACTCGTGCCCTATTGGACTTTTGTGTATGCATTTTTTTAAAATAGTATTTTGATTTAGATTTTTCCCTTTTTTTGTAAACATTTGCACTGCACTTTTGGAAGGCCAATAAAATAAAAACCAATAAAATTCCACCATTGAATTTTTCCAATAACGCCATGTGATTTATGCAAAGAAGTGAGTGGAGAAAAGAACCTCACGACAATGGACATCTGTGGACACTTACATGTTTGCTGTATTTTTACAATATTTATAAAAAAAGATGCCAACATTTTGAAAAGAGAGACTCAATTTCACTTTATTATAAAAACAACAGAGGCCATGTTTGCATTGTTCATTAATAAGCTGCTGTAATGTTACAGTATAAGCAGTCAGCGTCACAAACAATGACTACGAGAGCTTACAGCAGAGCATAAGAGAAGGGTAAGGATACCTTACACACACACACACACACACACACACACACACACACACACACACACACACACAAACAAACATAAACATAAACATTTCCAGTCAACAATTCAATACTTCTAAATATATTGTCCTGCAGAAGAGAGCAGCCTCTAGCTTATGACCTCTTTCCATGCAAAGCAGCAACAAGAACAGACTATTTGATATCTATTTCTACTCTGTTAAGCCACTTTTTTACTCCTAAACAGTAAGCCGCCACATCTAAGATCAATATCTGCAGAAACTAACGTATATCTGTTTAGCTCTTGGGGATTACTACCTGCATCGCTGCTCAAGCGAAAGGTTAAGAAACGCAGTTGCCTTTGATGCTTCAGCTTGTGTTTTTGATTATCATGCAGCCGTTGAGTTATAGAAAGAAATATGTAACATCCATATATTAAATATCTGATCTGCGAAGGATGAACTAAAAGGCTAAAACCCTGTAACCATAAGGAGAGAGTGGATATTTTCACATTTGTTTTGATCGTAATGCCTCTGTGAGGACAAAATTAAAAATCTAAACCTTCCACAAATCACAGCTTCATGAAGACTAAAAAGCCTTACTTCATCCACAACTGTATAAATTGTTTATCATCTTCTGACCAGCAGATGTGTCCTCACAATATGGACACACTCAGTAAAGTGCCATACAAAATACAGCATCCTGTCCATACAGATTCATACTAACATACAAGTACATCTTTAACATAAGCTAACATTTCCCTGATTTAATAGCTTTATGAACAGCAAAAAAAATGCATGGACATTTAGTGTTTTACAGTATGAATGTAAGCTTACAGTGTATCTGTATGTGCTTTAACATGCACGCCTCCAGAGCACAATTCACACCCAAAATAAGTTTGCAGCAAAAAAAACTTGAAATCTCTCGACAAATGCGATCATAAAAAAAACACTGACAGCAACTGTTCAAGTAAACTGTGACTCATTCAACGAGCCGCTTTGTTAGCTGAGGATGTGTGTGTATGACACAGGTGATTGCAGGTGTTCACAGTACATAATGTGAGGCACATACAGTATACTGCTTTATGTTTCTCCATTCATGAAGAATGATTACTGTGTCCTCCTTGTAGAGATGAGTCATCCAGCAGGTCAGGACCGGTGTGCTGATCCAGGTGACTTCTCGAGCTCATTTGTGGCTGATCACGGCTCAGTTTGTCCTCCTGCTGTCACTTCCTGGGAGGAGACGGATAGACAGAGAACATGGAGTTATGAGAGCAAGAATACAGAATCTCTTCTCAGTCTTTTGCCGGCTTTCCTCAGCGGTTAAATCTTTAAAGTGGAGATCCCAAGTTCAAATCCTACCCACTGTCCTTTGCCCCATGGCACACCTTTTTGCTTTTCTTCCTAGTTGGAAGTCATGAAAAAGCCCCAAGAATAAGGACATTTTTGAGGAAAGGTAGAAATACAGATTGTTTCTATCCACATTTGTAAAAGAAGCAACTTTTACAGCTGAAGTTATGATTTACTCTTCCTGTCCCATTAAAGTGAGTAACCATAGACCTTTCTGGAGTCCCTGAGCTCTCTTGCCTCTGAGTCACTGCTGTGGACGTTCCAGACTCCAGCTCATACGGACATGCCGGACCCCAGCGGCAACAGCTACCACTACTACTACTATTTGTCTCATCACTATAATCACTCTCTCTCTTATTTTCCTCTATCCCTCATTCCAACCCCAACTCGGTCGAGGCAGATGGGTGTCTAACATGAGTCTGGTTCTGCTGGAGATTTCTGCCTGTTTAAAGGAAGTTTGTCCTTGCCGCTGTAACTTGTTAATACTGCAACGTGCAATGCTCATGGGGGATTCAGACTGAGTCCTGTCAGTAAGAGGGGACTGGATCTTATCCTGTCTTGGTGTTGGGTCTGTGTTGATAACATAACAGAGTACGGTCTAGACCTGCTCTGTTTGTAAAAGCGTCTTGAGATAACGTTTCTTGTGATTTGGCGCTATACAAATAATGATTGATGATTGTTTTTAACTTATAATGGAAAAAAATACAACATTTCATTTAAAAAAAGGCGTATATCAGAATGTACCTGCAGCAAACTATCCCAGAACTAAGCATTAAAACTCAGCCACTCAGACTGGTTTTGCATTTTAGGAAACTTCTGGAGGAAATAAGTTATACACAAGGTTTGGCTGATTTTAAATAAAATAAGCATTCAAATTAAAACTAAAATAAGATTCACAAAATACAGACTTTAAGCACTACAAAGGAGCATTATTAGCATGTAAGTGTTAAGAGATGCTGTTCCTACAGATTGATTTGATTCAAGGCAGGCGTACAAAAAGAAAACAAAAGTGGTCCCAGAATGAAACCCTGAGGAACACCAACAGTCCCAAATGTTCCTGATTTGTCTTCCTTTAGTGACTTTTACTGGTTTAGTTGTACCCACATGCTTCGATGAGGTCCATAAGAGTCCAGCATGAGCGTGCTAGACTCCTCAAGGTTCCCGTCACAGCGCTGAAGGAGCTCCTCACACTCGGCTCTGGAGCGCAGGCCCAGACGAAACAACTGCTCCACCTGAGATACAGATAGAGATTGCATGTTTTTATTGTCCTCTGCATGTTTTTCACTGTTTATACTTCATGTCAAGATGCATTTTAAAAACCTTCTCAATGACAACAGATCAAATTTAAAGCCTTGCTGTCGTTTCAGTAACAAATGCCTGTTTCAAATCATGAGCCTGCAAAACCTGCAAAATCTTTAGCACCAGCAGATTAAGTTTTAGGGAAGTTTTCTTGAATCTCTTGTTAAAAAAAACTGCATTTTGTGGTGTGTGTGTATCTGAATAATGAAAATGACACTGAGCCACTCCAAACATTCATCTAAAGAGTGTTTGACTTTAACAAAAAACAGAACAGTTCAACACTGCAGGAGAACTTGGGCTTGATTTGTAACAAACTTTATGTGGCGCTCTTGTTTTACAGTACCTGGTGAAACATCCACTCAGGGACACAACAGATTGGGTCGAGCTCTCAAGGCTCACAAAGTCATATTAAAATGAAACAGTGTGAAGATAAACAGGTCAGAGTACCTTCAAATGATTGACGGCCTGAGGGACACTCCAGTTGTGACTCTGCAGAGCTGTCTGACACTCCTCCAGCGTGACACCGTGTACTGCCCCTTGGACCTGTCAATCATACCATGAACTGACTGTCCAATGACAAACATAAAACCCTGGAGGCTAATTCCTGCTGTAATTGAAGATCTGAGATGTTTAAAGAGCTCTCGTGGCTTCCGTCTGGCCGCAGATACAGTACATCCTACCAGAGAGTAATTTTATGTCCTGTGTGTTTGTTTTAATACTCCGCTCTTTTCATTTCCGTTGTTCTATTGTTTGTAAGATGGTTTTGTGGTACTGCTTGTATAGTATAATCAATCGCCCCTGGGAGGTTACCAGACATCCTCCATCCTGTGATTTTCTTGGAAAGAAAGGGTCTTGGACAAAAGCAGTTTGTGCCATGAGTCTAATCAAACACGGCAGTAGAGAAAGACATCTGAGCGCAGGCTACTGCAAACAAGATAAGCAGCCAGCAGGTGAGTTTGACGGAACACTGTCATCCTCTTGTTCACATTTACCCACAGAGGCTTTTAATCCCCATGTGTGTGAACTGACTTCCTGCAGCACCTGCTGCTGTTGATATTGTATTAAGCACAACTGTGAGCTCAATCCTGGAGCCAAACTGTGCCAAGATACACATGAGTTTTCGACTTTGTGGATATATCATATCAGACTTTTGTAAGAAGTGCTGTGCTCGTTTGTTCTGTACATCCCCCAAGAGTTCATCTTTCTATGGCGTTTTGTGTTTTTCATCCACTTTATGTTTGCCAATTAAATAACTGGCATTTCAGTCAGGAACACTCTCGTCGTAGATTTAACCATTTATTGCCAAATGGTAATAATGTTACGCTTGGAGCTATAGGCTCTGTTTCAGCACTCCTCGGGTTAATCAAGCAGCCTGCTTCCATGGAGTGCATTGTAAAATCCCCCACAAGGGTAAAACAGACATTTGGACTAAACAGGAGGATGCAAAGTTTAACAAACAGCAGCAGAGTGTGGGCAGCAAAGGTGTTGCAGGGGTTAGTGAGAGGGAAGAAGTGGTTAAATCACAGACCGTATAAACAATGGACGTAGTATCCGTGACGTCACCATCTGTTTCTGAAGCGCTGTTTTTAAGCCAATCAACGGCGGGAGCAATATTGAATATGCTGAACTCAACCTAACATCTGTTGAGTGAGTGTGACGTAAAGAGACAGGCTTTGAGCCTCCTAGTCAACAGCTACAGTGTTCCCGCCTGTCAATCAAGTCAGCTGTGCCTCTCATAATGGAAAACTTGTAATCTTAATATTTTTGAAACTGCCGCGTTATGGAAAATTTACCCCCCGTACAGTGTGTGCTGATCGAGAAATGAGCTATCCAGACTACACTCATTTTTTGTACCAGGCTGTAAACATGTTTATTTCTGCTGTAAAGATAGCCTTTTTTGAATGGGTGTGTATGTGGTGTGTATGTGTGTTTTAACAGTTTAATGCCTCACTCACTGGGAGATTAGCTATCTCTGCAGCATTCTGTAACTCACTGAAGGTGCCTGACATCGACCCTGCAGCTAAGGATTCTGCAAAAAAACAATCAATCCTCTTGGTGATGGCTTAGTTTGCTTTTGCAGCTCATACAGTGGCGTCAATATTTAATTAAGTCTGCTTCATAACTGGACAAAAATTAAAAGAGATAGATTTTGAAGCAGTCAAGAGTCAGACCCCCTAAAGGGTGCTAATGATTGGATAGATTTGATTATGGTTTCACAGGAGACCACCGACAGGAGGCGTGGGCAAAGGAGCATTACAATCCAGAATCTGACAGCCAGATATGCCCATTTCTACACACTCTACCTAACTGAAGAGGCCAATCGGAGAGTTTTCACTTAGTGTTTGGATCCTCTAAAATATTTCATTGTTGAAAAAACAACAGAAATGGGTTAGTTTGATTTAGGGCATTTTGATTTATTCCTCTTACCTGTGTGATGCTCTGCTCCTTGTGCATGATGGGAGCTGGAGTGCGCCCATTGTTATTGTTGTAGGAGGAGTTTGGTTTGGCTCCTCCTGGCTGTTGTATCATGGGTTTGACTGCTGCCATGTTGGCTGATCCATATCTGATAAAAACAGGAAATGAAAAAATAAAGTCAGTAAGAGGAGTGTTCTGAAAAGATGATTAAAAACAACACTCTCATTTACGTATACACTGAATCAAAGCTTTTATATGATATGATCCACACCTTTACTACCTTTACTTGGCTCTGCCTTCCCTGTCTTCGAATATCTAGCTACAGACTCTTTTTGCTGTGTGTTTGGGGGGGTGGGGTTTCTAGAGGCCAGGTGGTAGAGAAGGTAGTATCAGTGTTGTCACTACCTGGAGATTGCATGTACAGAGCCTGTGTCTGTTGAACGTGGAAAGACTGTATAAGTTGGGTTATTAAATCGGGGTGTTCTGCTGGTGGATATGATGGACTGTGGGAGCTGGCATGGAGGGGGAGTGCTCTGGGATGCCAGAGTTGACTGTTTAGCCTCTCTGAGGTGTTGTGGGCCGAACTAAAGGAAAAATCAGTGAAGGGAGGAGCCCACTTGATAACCCCAGTGAAGTGCTGGCTCTCACTCCCCATCTGTCCTTTCTATCTCAGGCTTTGGGGGACATCAGGAGTCATGGGGTAGCCTACTAAATGTATCAATAAAGGCATAGTGAGGTGGGTTCCTTCACTGAGCACTCATCCTTTCTTTCCACACAAGTATGTTGTATTTATCTCAAATATAGCCTTTAGTGAGGGGAAAGGAAAGTGGGTAAGCTGGGGAAAGGGAGCGGGGAATGACATGCAGGAAGAGGCTGCATGTTGGAGTCTCAGGCCTCCTGCTTCAAAGCCTATGTACATGGGTGTGTGATTTAACCCGTAGTCCAAACCAGAACCCAAGAGCTTGAAGTGTCAAACTCGAAATGTGGTGAAAATGATACTTTAGATCAGTTTATGCTTCTGAATTTCTCCCAGTTACTCTGAAGTTTTGATTCTGCTTCCATTTGCTTTAAAAGTCTCTTATTAGTGTGTAAAAAGCTGATGTAAACATACTTTAGGAACTACAGTAATCCAAATAAACATGATAAGGTGTTCTTTGTCTGCTCTATAACCACAGGAGAGACGAAATAATGTACAATATGATATAAAAATATAACACTGATCATACATATCTTGCAGATTGTACAGAACAAAAACAGAGTAGAGACAAAGTTAAACCTGTGGAAAGAGAAAAGCTTTTCTGCCTCAGTGAACAACGCTCCTACAGGAGACAGATCCAGGTCAGTCAGAGAGAGCTCTCTCACTTTGTATCCAGTCATGCTGCTTTGTTAGTGTTCTGTGAGCTTATGTATCTGCTAAAACATCAAGACACACAGATGTTCCCTGTACTTTACAATCAGAATGAACTGGGAGGACATGGCTGTTTTCAAAACCGCCTACTATACTAGCAGTATGTATTGATTTGGCCAAAATTCAGTATGTAGTATGAGAACAAGTGCAAAATCTGCAGTATGCTAAAACTACTCCCTTGCGTACTGTTTCCCACAATGCACAGCTCTAATGTTCTCCTTCTTCTTTTTTCTGTATCTGACATGGTGCACTCAGTTTTTAGGTGCAGTGAAAATCATTAAATGCCATAGAAATCACAAGTGATGCTAAAGAAGCAGTTTCCCTATCAGCTTGGCCGTTGTTTACTTCTGCTTTCCGAAACTGAAAATCCAGAGATGCCTGAAACAGCATCCTGCAGACCAGATCCAACAGAACAGTCATACTGCAGACTATCTTCAAATCCAGTGTGCCGTGTACTACATTTGTAGGTTTCAAAAAAATCCTATGTTTAGTGCGATTTTGGAAACTGATGTAACCACAAAATACACATCACATCTTGAACTGAACTGAGTGACTGTCATGGGATTTTTAAATGTTGCTTTTCTGTTAAATTGCCTTCTTAGATAAAAGTACTGCAAATATGAAGCTTCAACTTAACTCTGCAAAGAGACAGAAAATGATGAGACATACAAGCTACAAAAAAGATCTGCCTCTGTGCATTTGTAAAGGTAAGACATTAACCCAGGTAGGGATGTTATGACCAGAATTCCTTATAGTCCTCTTGCAGCACTTGTGACTTTGTGCATGCAGAGCGCTCTCTGATATCATTGGTCAACATCAGTGGCATGATGGAACACAATGTAGGAGGTAGACAGAAAATTAAACCTACTAGGCTTTCTGTTTGGAGGTCAAGAGGCCCTCTCCATGTGGCCTTGATTGTGGTTCCCTATGACACCCTAAAACAATCAACTGTGAGTGCTGACAGGATCTTGAAACCCACTTCTGGGCTGTAATAATGCAAATCAGACTTCAGGATAAATCTTAAGACCATGTAGAAAGGTAGAGAGTGAATCAGTGTATCAGTGACGTACTTTTCCATATAAGCGGGTCGATCAGGCAAGGGGGCGGGAACAGAACTCTGTGAGCTTTCTATCAGAGAGGATAGGCCCCGTGCCTCACGGTAGGGGAGGGGATCCAGGAAGGAGCTGGACGAGTAGTTGGAGCCACGAATTGTGAGCCGTGAGGACTGCGATGTCACTGGAGGCAGGGACGAGGTGGACGAGAGGAGGGGACCCAGGAGTCCGGATGCCCGGCGAGGGGAGACAGAGAGGGGAGGAGGAGGGAGGATCACGGGGGAGGAGGACAGTGGTGGGATGAGTGGGAGGGGAGAGGAGGAGCGTGAGCCTGGCTGAGAAAAGGCATGGTCTCGGGGTGGGATCTGGGGGGGCGTGTCGTCGGGCTCGCCCAGGGAGATGGAGCTGGAGCGGGACTGTGGGTTAGCGGAGCGGGCGGGGAGGTTGTGTTTGGAAGGGCGCATCGGGGGGACGGGGCTGCGAGGGGGGAGCACAGGCCGGTCCTCAAAGCAGGAAGCGAAGGAGGAGGTGGAGTTGGAGGAAGGGGAGGAAGGAGGCAAGTGGATCTGTCGATAGGGGCCTAAAGGTGCTAGAGGCAGAGGAAGAGGGGAGGAGGGGAGAGAACGGCCTGTTGACATTGGAACCTGCAGCTTCACCATCACCTACAAACAAAAAAGAAATATTAGCATCATGTCTGCTTCTTAAAGACGTGAACTTTATAAACCAGCTGTTACAAACTCTGCACCTCTCTCTGAAGCTCCTGGAAGAGATCAGCTGACTGAGACTCGCTCCTGCCTGACATACCGCCGCTGCTGCCCCCTGAGGCGGACGTCTCTTCAGTTAGGCCTATGTTGATGGACCTCACTTCCTGGTCCTCTGATTGGTCTTCGAGGTCTGCGGTGACCTCGTCGTAAGCTGGCTGAGGGAGAGGCCAGTCTAGGATGGATGGAGTGTCCTGAGGGAGAGAGTTACACATTTTAGAGCTCTTAATCCGATGTATAGAGGGTGTCCAATGATGCAACTTTCTCATCAGGTCACACCATACTGGGAGGCTACATACATACAAGTGATAGGGACGTTACCTTTAGTGTGTCCTCGTCCGGCTGCCGGGACTCAGTGAGCGGCGAAGGCGTGGTCGAGCTGAAGCTGTCGTCAGTAAAGTCGATGAGCGACACCTCGCTTTTGGCCGAGCGCACGCCGCCCCCCTCCCACGGCCGGAGCTTCAGACCCAGAGACACTCCCAGCCTCTTCAGCCCTGATGAAGTGCTGGGGTCGTCATCGTCGTCGTAGTCGTCCATCACAGAGTCGTAGAACGGCTCTGGACACACGTGGAAACATCGATTAGAGAAAAACAACAGCAGAGTGTGTGTAAAGGTGTAAACATGTAAACAGCACAGAGAGAAAAAGGGGAGAGCTTACTCTTCAGCAGGACAGCAGGTTGGGGTGGACGAGGAGGAGGTTGCTCTGATGAGGAGAGAGGCAGAATACCTTTTAAATTCACTCAGTGACTTTAAATGACATTAATGAGTTCAGTTATTCACATTACTGTGAGAACAACAACACACTGATGCCTTTACTGTTTCAAAACACTTCTAATATGTGTTTAACTTTGTGATATACTTACTCTTGGCACGATTTGGGAGTTTTGTTGGCCTTGCAATACCTGGATCCATTCCTAGGACATCAGGAGGGTCCATAGGGTTCCCCAAATACAGACTACAAGACAGAAGACATGATGTGAATAACATTTAATGGCAATAAGTTGAAGCTTAACAGCATAAATGTTAGAAAAAAACCTCTAGTCCAAATAATGAACCAGGTATCATCTGAGTCTGTGATTCCTGATCACATCTTCTTCACAAAAAGCTGCAGACAAACAATTAAATTTTCCTTAACATGGTCTGCTGCTACAATAACTGTCCCTGACATTGTTCACTAAGATCTCAAGGCTTGATGATGATGATCAAGCAGCTGTAAGGTTTCTTTGGAGTCCGTTCTAAGAGAGTGAAACTAGTACATCTGTGGGTGAACTGGAGTGCACTGCTGCACTCCAGTGGACAACAGTGGAAGCTACAATCGCAGAACCACCAAGTAGAAATAATCAGTTTCAAGAGTCCTGCATTTCAAGATGTACCAAATACATAATTAATAATTGTTTGATTGATTGATTGATTTTTAAGTTGGCATTCTTGGAAGTTGAATTCCTGTGTGGAGTCTCTCTCTCTCCCTCACAGAGATTGGGCGGCTCCCCCTTCACCTTCACACCTGCACCAGATTACTGCAATTTAAGCCCTGCTGTGAGGCTTCTCCAGTGCCAGATTACTCCCACATCTGATGTGGTATTTCAGCACATTCTCTAGAGTTCTCTCGTGAATTATTCAATCGTTCAAGCTTTACAGCTTTGTGTGTTTTAACCAGTGACTAACTCTACTGTCCTTCATTCTTCCAGTGCCTCCATGAGTCCCAAGTGCTACCGCCCAATCGCTGCCACGCTCTCTCCCTGGATTCACTCACCAGCCTCCTCCTCAAGCCCTTACGTCTCTAGTCTTCACCTCTCCTCGGATTCCCTCCTCATGCCTTGGACCCTGGATCCCTTCCTTCCACCCTTTTTTCCATTCAATTAATTCACCTAACTGCTTCATCTGCCTCCGGTTGTGCTTTTGGGTCCACACTTAAACACCTGGTTTTCCTACCGCTACAGACCTTATAGCAGGGTAAAGTCTGAATGTGTCTTGCATCACAGCAGCTACATTTGCAGCTTAAAGATTAAAGACAAATCCATAAAAACTGATCCCTTTATACTTTTATTCTACATACCATCAGTGCCTGACACAGCCAGAGTTGATTTTCTACTTGTTCATTTATCTGTACCTGTATCAGTTTTTGTGTTGTGTCTGGTCATAGACATAGATCCCCTTACTGTCGACGAGCCCGGTTTGACAGGAGCTTTGTCCTGTCTGCCATAGCACTACTGAACAAAATACCCCAGAAATGTATCATGTGTGTATATATATGTGTGTATATATATGTCCTGATTACATATGTGTCCTGTGTGTATATATGTGGGTTCATGTGAGGTGATGATGTGCACCATTGATGTGAGGCTGGGTAGGTGTTTATTGTTTATTATGTATGCTTCTCCATGTATGTATGCTTGTACAGACTGTGGCAACACATTTCCTTGCTAAGGACAATAACGATCTATCTATCTATCTATCTATCTATCTATCTATCTATCTATCTATCTGTCTGTCTGTCTGTCTGTCTGTCTGTCTGTCTGTCTGTCTGTCTGTCTGTCTGTCTGTCTGTCTGTCTGTCTGTCTGTCTGTCTGTCTGTCTGTCTGTCTGTCTGTCTATCTATCTATCTATCTATCTATCTATCTATCTATCTATCTATCTATCTATCTATCTATCTATCTATCTATCTATCTATCTATCTATCTATCTATCTGTCTGTCTGTCTGTCTATCTATCTATCTGTCTGTCTATCTATCTATCTATCTATCCATTGCAGCAACACCTGGATTTCTCATCAAGAGATCATTAAAGGCTCACCTCCTAAGGCCTATTAAATTAACTACAAAGTAAAACGCTGCTCTCACAGTTTATGTGGATAAGACTCGAAGTCTACATGTGGTTGTTATTAACCTGTCTATGCGATCTGCGTGTCCCCAGCTCCTGTGAGGGTCTGTGTCCCCGTGTCCGGTGTGGATGAAGGAGTGCTTGAGAGGTCGGCTGATGTCCTGAGCGGACAAACCGGCGACTGAAGTCACCACGTGACGGGGAAACTGACCGATGCGCAGTGTCCGCCTGTTCTGACCTCGCCACCAGTAGTGCTCTGCCCTGAAAACACACACGTGTACAGTATATGAGTTTATTAAAAAACAACACAAAAGTATGACCAGGAAAAAACTACATTCGATATATCATGTTTATTTGTTCAATTTGTCCCAAGGTTTTTTCAAAGATAAAATTCATTAATGATTGTACTTTCTTAGGTACAAATAACTCTCTCTGTCACATGAATACACTTAGTGAAATTTATGAATGACAGAAGAAGTTTACTAAAGTCATGCTGGACCTAAACAGAGGAGTAAATACATGATCGTCTGTCCCCTCTCCAGAAGCCTCATGTCTCAGTAATAGGCCACTAACAGGACAGTAATTACAGTAATTTTCCACAACGCATGGAATCTAATGAGAGTCAAAGACGCATTTGTTGTCTCATACAAATGACCTTCATTCTGCGCTGACTCACATACACGCTTCTTTCAAAACCAATAACTTTGTTATAATCTGGCCAAATTGAATGATTTGTAAGATCGTGACTTCAATCTAGAGCACACTGACCTTCCCTCTATGATGGTGATGACGTCGTTCATTTTAATCTGGAGCTTGTCTTCCTCCTCAAAGTCCTGCAACGCTCTCATATCAGTGGGCATTGTCTGTGTCACAAATACAGAAGGAGCCATGCAAAATAATTACAATTAGATTTATTTTCATCATTTGGTCACATTTTCCTGGAGAATCAAATTAGTTTAGCAATTAATACAAATCCACTTCAGCAGTTGACTTAATCTGGTTTTCTATCATCTGATTTCGTCCACATTAGTTGAACACATTTGAGGAAGTATAACAGACCAACCAATTTCAGTGGGTCTGCAGCGAGCAGATGTTTCTTTACTAATACAGACACAACACTTTAGTGACCGTGGAGGTTTTTGGCTTTAGTCTACAAGAAAATAAAACTCTTCAACATGGTTAGATTTTGTACCATTCATCTGTTTGCTACTGTCATGAGTTTTTATGAGTCCCTGCTGTGGATGTGCCGGACTCCAGTGGCAACAGCTGCTACTACTACTACTACTACTACTTTTATCCGTCTCATCACTTTACTTTAATCGCTCTCTCTCTCTCTCTTCATCTCCTCTAACCCTCTTTCCAACCCCAACTCGGTTGAGGCAGATGTCTGTCTAACATGAGTCTGGTCCTGCTGGAGGTTTCTGCCTGTTAAAGGAAGTTTGTCCTTGCCGCTGTAACTTGCTAAATGCTGTGAGGTGTAATGCTCATGGTGGATTAAGATGAGATAAGATCCAGTCCTGTCAGTAATAGGGGACTGGATATTATCCTGTCTTGATGTTGGGTCTTTGTTAATAATATAACATAGAGTACAATCTATGTTATGTTCTGTTTGTAAAAGCGTCTTGAGATAACTTTTTTGTGATTTGGCGCTATATAAAAAAAAATTGATTGATTGATTTATAAATGACGTCCAGTCTTATATCTCAAAAATTGAACCCAATCTCATCAGTTAACTGGAACTGAGGTTGCTCAAGAACAGTATCTTAACTTTGTACAATGCAAATTCTAAAACATGCTATATGACTCACAAACAACTGTGAGCAAGCTGGCTGATCCTGTTTGAATTAAAACTCCAAAATAGTTGATTTATTTATTAATTCAGGGTTTTTTTAAAAACAAACTAGCACTATCAGGCGTAGACTAGATATTTCCAACTTGTCAATGTATCTATTTAGACACAACAAGTCATGCTAGCTTTGCCAAATCATGTCCTTGTTCTTTTGTGGTTTAAAAAAAATCTGAAAACATTAAGTCAACCTTAAAAGTCTACATTTATCAGGAAAGCAGTGCGGTACTCTAAAAGCTTTCCAAGTAAAATTCAACCTCCATGAGTAATTTTGTCTTCTGGTACAACTTGCCATTAAACCAGTTGTTTCAAATGACTGATAAGAGTTTGAATTTAGAGGCAGGCTCTTGTTACGTGGTAAACTATTTCAGGGTCATACAGAGAATAAGACATCTCTCCCTCTCACTGTTCTTACAGAAAATGGCTAATACGTCTCTCTTAATGGAGCATGATGTTACTGCAGGCCTTCGTTCATTAGCATTGGACTTTAAATGAACAGAACTTAAACCATGGTACAACCTCGAGCAGGAAGTCTCTGAGGGCGATGAAGGTGGGCCTGTCTTCAGGTTTGGGGCTCCAGCACTGCAGCATGACGTTGTAGATATCCTGAGGACAATCCTCTGGTTTACTCAGCCTCTCAGCTTCAACGTCCACCTTGTGGAGGATCTGCACACACAGATGGAAATAATAGAATGATCTTATGGTAGACTTTAACTTTTTAGGGGTTTTATCTTTGAAGTTGTTCGCGCTAAGTAGAAAAGGGGTTATGTGTGTGTGTGTAGATGTACCTGGCTTCCATTCAGGCCCATCCATGGCTCCTGTCCGTGTGTAAACATCTCCCAAAGAGTGACCCCAAACATCCAGGTGTCAGATGCATGAGAGAAAGAACGAGACTTCAGAGACTCTGGAGCACACCTGGAGAGAGGAAAAGCCAAGGTAAGAGATATACAGAATGGCAAAGAGAAAAATATCACACACTATGGAGGACTGTGGAGAGCGAAATCTAAACCACTGATCAGAGTTTGAATTTCGTGCAAACAGGACGCTCCTCTAACCATGGAAAGGGGATTTTGTGGCCCTCCTCCATGATGTATTGGTCTGTGTGAGTTGGCAGCGCCCTCATCAGACCAAAGTCCCCGATCTTCACAGTTTCATTGGTGGAAAGCAGAACGTTGCGTGCCGCCAGGTCTCTGTGGAGGAAACGTCTCTGCTCCAGGTAGGCCATGCCACACGCCACCTACCAACACAAAGTGGTGACATAAATTATGAGGTTTGTGCAAGGGAATACTTGTCCCAACATTTCTGCTTCAGCAGTTAAAGTTATATTTATCACTGCCTTTGTCTTACATTTCCTAAGTACACTTACTGAAGTGCTTAAGGACATCTTTGAGGTAGTGCTTCACTTGAGTATTCTGTTGTTTGCAACTTTATACGTCTTCAAAAGCAAACATTGTACACTTTACAATTGCAATCTTTTGCAAATGAGACATAACAGACACCAAATACAAACATTTTTACTGTTTCAAGTTCCAGTTCCTCGTGTGTATTTAATGTCTTTGTTGTTAACTGACCTGCACGGCGTAGTTGCACAGAGAGAGGATGAGGATGTGACCTTGACGCTTTCTCAGACGGTCCAACAGGGAACCCAGAGGGGCCAGTTCAGTCACCTACTCACACACACACAGACAAATGATATAAAAAGTTTCTTTCAGGGATGTAATTTGTGACTTCAGTATGTGTGCATAGTGTAATAATATAGCATGTGTTTTTGTTTTACCATCTTCATGGGCTGCGTGAGGACGATGCCGTGCAGGCGGATGAGGTTCTGGTGACTCAGTGAATGCATGGCGTTCACTTCTCTGATGAAGTCGTCCAGACCGTCCGAGTCCAACACGCCCGCTTTCAGACACTTCACCGCAACTGTCAACTAAGAAGAGACAAACCAGCTTTACAAACAACCAAATACACTGCTGTAATACAAAAGACTGTGATTGGCTGAATTCATTCCAGGACAGTTTAGAAGTTATTTTTACAAACCAATTTCGGTAAAAGTCATTACACCCATGCCAAAAGATCTACCAGAGTTTTTACTGCTATTTGTTCTCAATTGCCTTTGGCGCCAGCTCCCCCTGAATGCCTTTCCTTCTTCTTAGCTTAGCTTTTGATTACAATCTCTAAATCAGCCACCTACAAAACTTTATAAGCATTAGTGAGGCAAATCGTCACAAAAAGTACTTCTCTGCTATGTTAAGAAAGGCCCTCTACTCTTCCGTTCTTGTCTGTGGTGTCCCACAGGGCTCTATTCTGGCTCCCCTCTTATTTTCTACAGTTTTTCAAACATGCAACATAGTGATGCACTTTGTAACTCTGTTTTAAATGTGGTAAGTACATTTCTTAATTTTTCAAACCCAACAATTTGTTATCTCTCACAGTTTTTAAAGTCTCTCTGAATCTCACCATTCTTCCGTTTGGTCCGGTCCACTCCCCTCGCCGCACCACGCCAAATGTCCCGTCTCCCAAACGCTCCAACAGCTGCAGCTCAGTCTCTCTGATCAGGCAGGTGAGGGAGGCCGCTGAGTCGCTGTTTCCTGGGGCAGGGCTGGATGAGGCGCCTCCGGGAAGGGGGAGCTGAGGGTCCGCGTCAGGTCGTTTCACTGGAAACACCTACAGGCCCGGGAGATTTAGTAGCAGGTGTTAGGTTTTCCTTTATATGCTCACAGTTTGAAGACACACAGTAATCTTGTAAAACTTCTAAAGGTTGATATCTAGCAGTGTTTCTGGCACTGAAGCTATTGTTCATGTCTTTGTGTTTGGAATTTCATTGTCACAAAGCAAGGTCGGCTTTTGTTGCAACCTTTTTATCAAGTGTTGGACTGAATATCGGATTATGTGTTATGTAGTGCAGCGTGGATCTGCACCTTGCTCATCCAGGACTTGCGTTTATAAAGAGCCCTCCTCCTCTTGACAGCCTCCCAAAGCCTCCTCTGACCTGAAACATCCGGATCAAACAATTAAAACATGTTATACTGAGATCTAAGCCGATGCAATCTGAGGATAAGCACCAAAATAACACTTTTACAATAAACAGCTCATTTTCAGAGAGCAAAAATAAAATGGTGAAGTAGAAGTGACAGATTTAACTAATACTACCAACATGTCATTATTACTATGAGATAAAAAAAATTAGTTTAAAGGGAAAATTTGGCAAAATGACAGGACGTACCAGGGCGCCCCATGCCGATCTTCTCCAGGTCTTCATTCTTGACGTAGTCAAAGTGGGAGAGTCGCGTGACATTGAGCTCATCACGGATCCGCAGGAAGTACTGCTGCAGCTGCACGTCTGTCAGCAGCTCCAGCAGCCACTCCGTCCCCTCCTCACCCTGCATCTGCACACACACACAATAAGCCACTGTTACTACACATGCAAGGTCACTCAAGTTGACAGTTAATTGTGCCCCTATAAGCATAAATAAGATATATGGCACTACGCTGAAAGAGGAGGATACAAGAAGGCATTGTTACGTTTTGACCTCAAGTGTCAGAGAGGAAGTGCAAAAAAACTGCAGTTCCTTCAGAGTCCACTTGAGGCTGGTTCCTAAATCCCTGGAACCCCCAATGGAGCTTATTTTAATATTTAAGAGCAGAATTAAACATGTGCACAGCCTGGTACCACTGTGACTTTTTCTAGATTAAAAGCTGATAGACAGAATTTCTGATTTACAACCATGACTGGGCTTCATAATGCCTCTCCAGAAACCAATGAGCGACACAGCCTGTGGTTTTCACACAAATAATATCACCAATAACTGAAACCTTATTAACAGGTTAGACAGACGAAGCATTCTGACTTACAGAAAGGTTAAACAAGATTGAATTTTAATGGTTTTTTTTTTCAGTATAGCCTTCGATTGAGCAATAATAACTCAAGGAAACTTTAGGGTTAACTCATTTTAGGTGGTTGAAATGTAAAACGAGGGTTATTATATTATGAAATAATTCAATAATATTATTATTTCTTTAAAGAAGCACATGAAACTAATGAATAAATCCCTATCATCTGTTAGTGCAACTTTCAAAAAATAATACTACTAATAATAATTGATCGTATTTGTATAGCGCTTTTCTTGGTACTCAAAGTTGCTTTACAGAGAAAAAAGTAAAGCAAATAAATAAAACATAATTTTTCATTATGAAGAGAAACCTTAATTTACGCATGATGAAACAGCAATAGTACCCTTATGATCTTTTTTTAGGCAGTATCATTGGCAGGATTTTATAATTAAATTTGATATTTTTCTGATTTTTGATTACTATTACTATTAATACTACTATTTAAACCATTTGTAACATTTGTATGTATCTTAAATTTGTATTCTCTTTATTTATCTATTTTTATTTTTACTTATTTAAAAGTATTCTTGATTGTACTTATGTCTGGGTTGCTGCAACAACCGAATTTCCCCCCGGGGATCAATAAAGTAATATCTTATCTTATCTCTGATTGCTTTATTCTTTTATCCTTTGTTCTTTTTATTCAACATAGTTTTATTTCCTTTTATTTTTCTTCCTCACAATTCTCTTTTGTAACCCTGTTTTTGAAAAGTGCTATATAAATAAAGATTATTAATTATTATGATTTTTATAATTAAATATATGTCTGATTAACGCTAAACATTAACAAAGAGTTTTGAACCTGTCTGATTTGAATGTTTTGTCTTAATCAATAGCTTGTTTGTACACTATGTGGTTCCATTCTTAATTTGATATATTCATTTTGTTCTTAATTGCTAAAGTTGTATTAATTATATCTATTTTTTAAACTTATGAAGCGTTCACTTTAATTTGGTTCTTATCATAATCAAATGTTGTTGACCATCAGAAAAGTACAAAATCAAAGGAGGTGTTGAGAGTTAAGAGAAACTGGACTAACAGACTGATCAAAGACTCAGAGGTAGAGCATATGGCAATGATCTAAGCCACTCTTCAGGGCCCTGATTGTGAACCACTGGACTAATCAAATTAAAATCACACTCAATAGTCTGTGTCTGCAGAACTACACTCCTCACACAAACACAAACACACAAGCAGCCTCACACACACACACAAGAACATATTGATCCTGCACACACAAACACATTCTGGCGTTACAGAGAAGAAGAACCACTGCAGGTCCACCCACAACTTCAGACTTTACCATTTGTCCCCCGACTCTCTCTTGGATCCCCCTGTCTCTCTCCTCTTCCTCGTCCTCCTCCCCCTCCTCCTCTCCTCTGGCGTAGGGGAGTCTCTGGTACACGTAGCTCTCCCCCATACTGTTGCAGCTCCTCTCGTCCTTCTCTCCGTCTCTTTTGTCTCTCTTCTTCCTGTCTAGCTGCTATTCAGAGGAGGCGTTAGCTCCCTGAGTCTGCTTCGCTAATCTCCTCCCGGCTCTGTGACCTTCTCTCTTCAATCGATAGGCGCATGCACACGCACGTACACAAACGCACCAGGAGGCATTTGACGCTGCTCTCTGCAGCCGTATCACCTATCTATGAACTCTCCCTCTCTCCACTCGTGCTCTCTCTCTCAATGCTGACTCACAGCTCCCTGCAGTGTCGGACACCTCCATGCTTCCCTCTTCCGCTCTCCATCTTTACATCTCACTGGCTCTCCATCTATCTCCTGGCTCCACAGCCGAGCCCAGTCTGATGTTTAATAATTCAGCAGCTCTAACCAGAGGATGGAAAGGGAAGGAGGGAGGGAGGGAGAGAGAGATCTTGGGAGGAAGGAGGGGAGGAACTCTGGGTACAAATAGGTGGACAGATGGATGGGTAAATGGATGAACGGTCAAGCCAAAGAGAAATAGCAGGGAGAGAGTTCCCAGCATGCACTTGAGAGGCATGCAGATGGTGCACCAGCAAAGCTTGACATTGACCCAAACAAGCAGAACATTTCTAAAGGATGGCGATGTGAAGCGGTAAATCAGCTTTCAGCTCATTTCAAGACCATTTTTGAAAGAACTGCAGTATTGTGTAGGTTTCGGACTGTTGTTATGACAACAAAAGCCGATTTAGACATATCTATGGGCTACAGGCAATTTTTACACATTTTCCAGGATAAGCTGTTTTTTATGAGCGAATACAAACCCAGTTAAGAGAGATTTGGGACGCGGATTTCTAATAATAGATAATAAAAACAGAACATGATTTTTTGCAAATAATTGGAACCCTTTGTGAAATTAAAAAAGGTACGAAAAATACATATTAAAGCTGCTGTTGGTAAGAATGGTGTAACAATCTTTACTTTTTTCTGCTGGGTTTGGAGAAAAGGTCATAATAACCGGTACTCATGGGTTAATGAAGTAATTTGAGATTATGGTGAAATCTCTGTGTTTTCCAATGCCTTTGTATCAAGCAATGTTATTATTCCCCTAGTTCCCGTTATGACTGACCAATCATAGCTCCAATCCTCTGTCCTGATTGGTCGAGTGGAGGCCCCACTACGTTGCCCTTTTGTGGGTGAGGTTACAACAGCAGAGAGGGTAGGGTAGTGGTGACATTCAAAATCTCTCTCAGAACTGATGTTTATATCAAGACTACCAACAGCAGCTTTAAATGTTAAAACTAAAAACATTTGAAATTTTATGAAAAATATCTGCTCATTTTAATTTAATTTTGACAACACGTTTCAAGAAAAGTTTTAGGATCGTGTTTATTTAAGGTTCCCTCATTTCATGGTAGTTTGAACTTGCATTTGGGGACGAAGCAAGGAAATCTTTATGTCAACATTTTCTACATTACATCTTTTTGGGAACTTGGGTTGTACATAAACAACTTTATAAAAATGACAAGTCTACTATGAAACTAAGCAAAGTTCCAACTCTAGATCCTTTTTATTCTATTTTATTTTTTTTTACCAAGAAAAAACATGTTAGTGCTTCTAAAGTGTGAGGATTGTTGCTTTTCTTTATTTTTTGAGTGCAAATCATTTTGACTCACAGACCTTAGTAAACCATGAACACACAGGAACCCATGACATTATTCATCCATGAATTATCCATCCAGTATCTGTACTGATGGTCTCGAACGGGGTCATGATGGGTGGGGCCTATCCCAGCTGTCACTGGGCGAGAGATGGGACACCCTGAATAGGACTCTAGTTTATCACAGGGTTGACATTGAGAGACAAACAACCAATCACACTCACATTCACAGCTATAAGCAATTTAGAGTCACCAGTTAATAGGGATGTAAGGATAAACTCAACCAAAGATTTGATTTGAATCCGATTTTTGGTTCATGATACGATTCACTCACGATTCTGTAGCAATTTTGTTTTGTTGAAAGGTTTTAAAGCAGTTGAATATTTTTGGCTTGGTGAAGCAGTACTTCTCCATCCAGGCAATGACCCTGAACATCTAGACCATGTTTGGGCTTTTTGACTTCAGCACCTGTGTGTCCACAAAGCTGTAGCCAATACTAGAGATATCTGTCTGAAAGCCTTTCCTATCATGTCACATTAAGACCGTCAAAATACTTTAAAATCTCCCCTTGAAATTCTCTGTATCGTCATATTCTAATGATTTTACACAAACAAGTACAATCTCCTCAGGAGTGCAAAAGAAATACAACTTAAACTGAATCTACTTTAATCTCACAGGTTGGTGCAGATTACTCATACAGACCTGATCAAAATCTTAAGACCAGTTGAAAAAATGCTAGAATTTGCATTTTGCACATTTGGATCTTAATGAGGTTTTAAGTAGAGCTACAATATGCAAAAGCAAGAAGGGGGAGTGAGACAAAAAGCACTTTGAAAAAGTAATTTATTGAAAACAACAATTAAACTGAAATAGGCTGTTTATCAGCTGATCAAAATTTTAAGACCACAGGCTATAAAAGCCAAAATCTGCTCAAAATTTTCATTTTCTGTCAGGCATTCACACTGTCATGCCCTCCCAATGGCTAAAACTAAGAAGCTTTCTCTTTTTGAACGTGGTCAGATTGTCGAGCTGCATAAGCAAGGCCTCTCGCAGCGTGCCATTGCTGCTGAGGTTGGACGCAGTAAGACAGTCATTCTAAATTGTTTGAAAGATCCTGAGTATTATGGAACAAAAAAGTCAAGTGGTAGACCCAAAAAATTTACACTGCGCTGAGCCGGAGGATCCGATTGGCTGTCCATCAAGACACAGGGCGGTCCTCAACCCAAATTAAGGCCCTTACTGGTGCCGACTGCAGCGCAATAACCATCAGACAGCATCTGCGGGAAAAGGGTTTCAAAAACAAAAAACGAATTCAAAGATCTCGTCTCCTTCAACGCCACAAAACTGCCCGTTTAGACTTTGCCAGGGAGCATCAAACATGGGACATTGAAAGGTGGAAAAAAGTTTTATTCTCTGATGAGAAAAAATTTAACCTTGACAGTCCAGATGGCTTCCAACGTTACTGGCATGACAAGGAGATCCCACCTGAGATGTTTTCTACCCGGCACAGTGGAGGGGGGTCCATCATGATCTGGGGTGCTTTTTCATTCAGTGGAACACTGGAGCTTCAGGTGGTGCAGGGTCGTCAAACGGCGGCTGGTTATGTGCAGATGTTGCAGCGGGCATCCCTCATGACTGAGGGCCCTCGTCTGTGTGGTAACAGCTGGGTTTTTCAACAGGACAACGCTGCAGTTCACAATGCTCGCTTGACGAAGGACTTCTTCAGGGAGAATAACATCACTCTTTTGGACCATCCTGCATGTTCCCCTGATTTAAATCCCATAGAGAACATTTGGGGATGGATGGCAAGGGAAGTTTATAAAAATGGCTATCAGTTCCAGACAGTTGATGCCCTTCGTGAAGCCATCTTCACCACTTGGAGCAATGTTCCCAATAGCCTCCTGGAAACACTCGCATCAAGCATGCCCAAACGAATTTCTGAAGTGATTAACAAGAACGGTGGAGCTACTCATTACTGAGTCCTACTGAGAACATTTTTTGTTCTGGTTTGGAGAGTTTTTTGTTATTTTTTGAGCGATGGTCTTAAACTTTTGATCAGCTGATAAACAGCCTGTTTCAGTTTAATTGTTGTTTTCAATAAATTACTTTTTCAAAGTGCTTTTTGTCTCACTCCCCCTTCTTGCTTTTGCATATTGTAGCTCTACTTAAAACCTCATTAAGATCCAAATGTGCAAAATTCAAATTCTAGCAATTTTTCAACCGGTCTTAAGATTTTGATCAGGTCTGTATTTAACAATACAGTGCTTTTTCACAGCTGGATAAATTATTATATGAAGCATGAGGAAAATCTGAGGAGAAAGCAGCATTTATTCAGGCCTCTTGGATTTGTTGAAGCTTATCCTTGCTTGCACTGAGCTCCTGACAAAAATAAAAATGTGCACATGAATCTAATCTGCCTCATCCTGTGAGCTTCATTATGAAAATAATTCAATAATTCACTGAAGTGCCTTAAATGGTAGAGCTCATCTGAATGGTGCTTGTTCGGAACGAGTTGGTTTTTAGCTTCACTGAGCATTTAGACAAACATTTAGGGAAGAATAAGATAACAACTGGGGCTGAATCTGCTTCTGTACGAACAATATGTGAGTGCATGTCATATGCATGTTCATTTCTGTGCGTCAGAGGCCTAATTGAGCACAGAATCAGAGCTTTCATCTCTGGATGTGTTTGGTTTTATCGAGGGCGATGCTCTAAAGATAGGGAATCTAAATTTAGCTTTGGTTCACTGACATGAAGAGAACAGAGATGCTTTATTTTACTCTCATCTCAGCATCAAAAACCTGAGATTCAGGCGGGACGATTAGCTTTCCTTTATTTATATATTGATTTATTTATATTCTCCAGAGGAGGCAGCAGGGAAAATATGATGTGTCCAAATATTTTAAAAAGAACACAGACAGTGGTGACAAATAATTGACTCATACAAAGCTGCATGAGTATGTCAGTGTAATACTGTTTTAAAATCTGAAGGGAAATATTTCGAATGCCCTTACTTCTATTTGATGCTTTAATTTCTTTGCAGGTTCAAATAAATAATAAATATAAAACAACTACATTGTTGTGGTTACAGATAAAACTATTTATCCTGAGGCCATATTCACAATCTACCCTTCTTTATATACTGTATATTTGGATAGAAGCTCAACCATTATTATTATAATATAAGAAACATTAAAGTAAAATAGGTTGTTTAACAGGATACATGTTTTTACTTTAATAAAATAATTCTAACTTCCATCAGAGAATACGTACACTACAGTATTGCTACTTCTACATCAGTAAAACTGCACCTCTCCCAGACCTGTGGATGCTTGTTGGTGTAAAAGAGCAGTGGTTGTCAAATGGGGGTGAATGCACCCCTAGAGGTAGTTTGGAGTACTACAGGGAATATTTTACAGCAGTTCAATTTAAATGAATCAATCAGGAATAACATCTTAAACAGATGTCTATATAAGTAAGTTTAATAAACTATTCAACTGTCTGGACAAACTACCTTTTATGTTAAAAAAATACTAGAGCTCAATCATGTTCAAGTTTTTGTTTGCTGGTCACAAAGTCAATTTTGATATTTAATAAGAGTTGATAAGTGCAACTCAAAGCAAAGACACAGCTAGTGCCAGAATCATCATCATCATTATTTCATCTTGTACTGACTCTCTGGCTGATGATATATTATAATGCATATTACATTATATTATAGAATTATTATTATTACATTATACTATGTTATATTATATTATTATTGTTTATTACAACTGATCATGGTACTATAGTACTTTTTACTATTCTCTTTATCTTCATACAGTCATATTACATACCCGTATATATTTATTCATTTATATTTCTTACAATCGGTCATAACCAAACCATAACCTCACCATGTCAACCTTCATTGCAGAGTAATATTTGCCTACTGCCTGTAATTACAACTATTTACACCATGTGTAACATTTGTATATACCTTACATTTTTATTCTTATTTTCATTTTAACTTTATTAAATGTATTTTCAATTTATGCTTACAGTATGTCTGTGTTGCTGCAACAACTGAATTTCCCCCCAGGGATCAATAAAGTATTATCTTATCTGATCTTAAGAAAATGTTAAAATACTCTCTAAACTCTCCCCTGGCCTTGTGGTTTTATATAGCAGCGGGTAATGAGACAAAACTCCAATAAAATTAAGTGTTTTTCAGTAACAGGGCTTTTTGTTTGTCAAATCTTTTATCAATAGACTTCTTTAGTTATGGTTTTTAATGGCGTGCAGTCATGCTTCATATGTTTTTCTAAAGAACCTTGTAACACTAACTTGAAAGAGCTTAATGTAGCTTATATGTCAAAGGATAATACATAACAAACAAAACTAAAGCTCAGACAGTCTTCTCTGCAGTGGTCTCATACAGTTTGTGTTTAATTATAGTCTGTCTCACCCTGCAGATGTCTTCAGGTGGATCAGGAGTCTAAAGCTGCAGCCAGGAGTGACTGAGGTCAGCAGAGGTCACCTGGGGGAGGCCATGTATGGAGAGATCCAAGATCTATGGACACAGAAAGAAAAATGAATTGAACAGAAACAAACAAGAGAAAAACTAAATAGAGGACTTTAAAGAACCCTTAAATCTAAAAATATTTATATATACTCTATATATCTTTATACCTACAAGCAGGGGTGCGTCTAGACCATAGACTGTATAAAATATGGATGTGGTATCCGTGACGTCACCCATCTGTTTCTGAAGCGCTGTTTTGAAGCAAATCGGCGGCGGCAGAGGCACATATTGCTGAAGTCAGCTGTGCCTCTGATTGGAAGACTCGTGATCTCAATATCTTCAAAAAATTGCCTTGTTAGATAAAAAAAATCACCCCTGTACAGTGTGTGCCGATTGAGAAATGAGCTATCAAGACTACAGTCGTCTTTTGTACCAGGCTGTAAACCTGTTTATTTCTGCTGTAAAGATCAGCTTCTTTGAATTGGTGTGTATGTGGTTTCTGGTACTTCCGGAGCCAGCCTCAAGCGGATCCTCGATGAACTGCAGTTTTTAGCACTTCTGCATTGGACTCATATTTTAAGATCGGAGGTTGACGCTTGCTTTCAACTCTTCATGTTGCAAAATAAAATTTTTTTATGAAATTGCCCCTTTATATCAAAAAAACGCATATAAAATATCAAATATACATATATTAAATTATCATCATTGCGCATTGCACTTTTATGACTCTGTACTTATGCAAAAACAAAATATTTAAGTCTGTTAGCATTTAAATACCTATGCAATTATTCCATATGTGAAAAACTACTTATATACAATAAGACCAGATTCAGACTGTAATTTGACATTACACATTCATTCATTCATATTCATTGATAATTAACATCAACATAGACAAGATTCTTTATTCTAACAAAATTGAACTTCAACGTTAGGAATGAAAAGCAAAAAAGAAAAACAGAAGATGAATATGGAGGAAGAGGGAGGATGGATCTGTCCATCTCTCCATGAAGCAGCTCATAATTGATCTCTCTCTCAGAGCTGATTAGCCTCCTGCTTCAGTCACGTTAAGTTCCCAGCTGCCTGTCTGTTAGTAAACATGTCAACACCGCAGCTTCCCAACAGGCTGCACACAACAGCGACATATGCATTCTCGTGTTTCATTCATTTGTGTTTGTTTTGATGCAACATCTCACATCTTACAAATTATACACAAGAGCAGCCAGAGGATGAATCCTCCTCGTTACACCGACCTGTAAAGACGTCCGTGCACCGTCCTCCTCCTCCGGTCAGTCTGAGTCTTCAGCTGCAGAAGAAGATCTTTACCCTGAACCTATTAAATCCTGCAAAACCAGTTCTCTCCTTCTCTCTCTTTCTCTCCATTTATTTCAGGACGCGTCTGCTGTGATCTATGAGCGTCACCGTGCGTCCCTCACGCGCACAGAGAACGCTCCAGTTAGCTTTAAGCAGCCGGAACGAGCGAAATAAGTACACTTCCGGTTTGGAAGTTTTGGCCTTCAAAATAAGAGCACATGTTTACAATCTTCATAAAGAAGAAGAAGAAAAAAGGTACTTTATTAGTCCCCAGGGGGGAAATTCAATTTTTTCACTCATGCTATATTTGGACATGCTACACATACAGTTTTTTGGTATATACATACAAATGCACAGACATGCAGTGAACATGCTTAGGGAGAGATGTCAGAGTGAGTGTCGTGGAATTTTCATAGTCTTATATATATGTATCTAAGAATGTTTAACTATTGTATTCTTTCAGTCTAAATGTCATGTTTAGAGTAACTTGTTTCCTATGTCGTCTGTGACGGGCGAGATAGTGTCAGGGTAGTAGTCAAGGTCTCTCCCCCTGCTCCTGTCTTTATCTATGTGTTATGGCCGACTTACTGTCTCCAGAACTAGAGCACAGGTCTTCTTCCCACTTGTTGTGTTCCTATTGTCCAAACATGGTTATCTAACTTTAGTGTCGTCTTCAGAGGGAATAAATACCATGCCAAGGGTTTTGTCTGTCAGAACTGACTTGGCATTGCACTGCACTCTCCTGCCTGTGTACTGTTATGTTATTTCTCCTTGATCAAGTTCTACATAAACTATTTCAACGTAAGCCGTCCGAGTCTCCTGAGTCTTCTGTGTCCAGTGTCCAGTTTGTTGCTGAATTCCATCACAGTGAGGATACTGCCGTCAACCAGCGCACCCAGAGCAGTTGGGGGTTTGGTGCCTTGCTCAAGGGCACCTCGGCAGTGCCCAGGCAAGTGAGCCAGCACCTCTCCAGCCACCAGTCCACTTGCCAAACTTCGTCCATGCTGGGACCCGAACCGGCGACCCTTCGGCTCCCAAGCCAAGTCCCAATGGACTGAGCTACTGACGCCCTACTGTATATAAATGAAGGCCCAGTGAGGCCAATTAAAAACAAACTAACAAAAAAATACAACAAATACAATGATAGATACCCATAACCGTGAAATATTATTTAAAAAAATAATAAAATATAATATTATTATAGTGGTTACTCGTTATGAGATAAGACATAACTATCTGATGAGAATTTAAAGGTACAGTGTGAATCATTTAGGGGTACAGATTTAGTAGAAATTAATTTTAATATTTGTAAGTATGTTTAAATTAGTGCATAATCATCTTAAAGCTGGGGTTGGTAGTCAGATTTAGATACACTTTTTGTTATACTGGTTAAAATGATCTTTATGTCCCGATGGCAATCAATACATTTTCCAGAGATCATTTTCCAAGACATTTCAAGGACATTTTCAGTGATGATCAAGCTGGTATGACAGTCTAAATTTAGTTCCTAAACAGTCTAATATGTTCGTCTCAGTGGAAGTCTACATTAAAAGACGAGCAGGCTATAGCTATCCATGAAATTATCTCTTACATGCTTACAAATTATGGCAAATTGATTATAGAATAATGCAATCACAGGTACAGACCTTTATTAGTGCAACCAAGTAACAATGATGGCCAACTCTCATCTCAGCTTTCTCTTTTCTCAAAAAATATAAAAGAAGCTAAGAAAAAAAACAAAAGAACCAGCAAAGGACTCTGGAAGCTGCCTTACTGAAATAAATAAAGAATAATAATAATCAGAGGATCAGTGCATACATTGACCTACATAGAACTGAATTACAAAATTGGCCATAAATGTTGAATTGGGGTGTGTTTTTTTAACCTCGTCAGGTCGCACGCAGTCATGTTGGAATAATTTTCCAGGACAATCTGTGATTTTACAAGACATTTTACTTTTTCTCCCATTTTCCAGGTGCTTTCCAGTACTGGAAAACTGGTCAATGGTTTTCCAGGTTTTCCAGGACACGTGGGAACCCTGATGTGTTCTTAAAAAGAGCGAAAAAAGCCGCCATCTACAGCCGGAGTAAACCTGGGAAAACACCAATTTTATAATAATAACAATAATTTTATTTTAATTACTTTTTTGATACTTCTCTGAATTGATTTTATTGATCATCATGATTATTTTGAAAGTATTTTATAACCCTTTCCTTTCCACTTTTACCTCTTGCTGTTTTTTTCTGTTTGTGAAGCATGCTTGGATGTTTGAAAGGTGCTATACAAATAAAAATGGGTTGAGTTGAGTTAAATGTATCAGTTAAAATTGTAAAAATCTGCTTTATTTTCCCAAATCAAAAAGAAAAAAATGAGTTGAGATCCTAAAAACTTCTTTCAAACTCTTCTTTCAAAATATAACAAGATAAACAAGTCGAGATCTCAAGAAAACAATTGAAAATCCACTCATTATCATGGAAGAGATGAGTAAATAAAAAGTATGGTTGAAATGTGTGCTTAGGGCTTCCATTGCACACTGCTCTAAAGAGTCCTCTTTCTTTGGTTTTAATGACACCACTGCATAGATTCTGACAGTGGCTGTAACACAAGGTAAAGAAGTGCTGTTAAAGAGTGTAAGTGTTTAATCAACTAGTGTCTGAATTTTTTAAATCCATATTAAAACTCAAACACAGATTTATCGAATGCTAAGCCAAAATGATTTATTTCTTTATTTCTGCCAAATTTCTAACCACAGAAACAAAAGTGACTTTTCAAGTATAGAAACCATACTGAAGAGTTCCTGAAAGACAGAATCACCACAGAAAATACAGTATTTAAGTCACACAGTGTAAAAATGTTTTCCAGCATCACTTACAGTTTTTGTAACATAAGAGGTAAACACAGACTTTGACAAAAATAAACCAAACATGTTATCATCTGAAACTCAGTAATGAAAAACCAACATTTAGTTTGCTCTTTAGTTAATGGTAGAATAAAAGAAATACATTTACAGTGTATGATTTTAATGTTGATGATGAATTGATTTTGATCATTTCAACATGAAATAGCCAGGTTTGTTGAATTCCTGGAACTGTTAGTTATCATTTTTAGTTCAATTATAAATTTGATATAATTTTTTGTACTTGATTCAATTTAATTTTGCTTAACAGGCCTTGTAGTTACCTGAGTAAACCTTTTTTTAGGGAAGAAAATAGTCAAATCTATCATGAAATAAGGTTTCATCTACAAAAACATTTGTTTAGCTTCAATTTGAACATTTGAAAATCTGGCCTAAGCTGCACCTTGTTAAAGCAGGATAGACACATGCACTAAAGAGTAAACATGTCAGTAAAACACATGCAAAGACAGCTGCTGTGGCTCGTGGAGTGAATTCATCTGAAGGTTAAGTATTCCTGGTACGTTTTAAAGTCGCTCAACAGAAGGAGAGGTTAAGAAAGAAGCCTAACAGAGCGGACACCTCGTAGATCTCTGCAGCGTAGCATCAAACAGAAAGTAGAGCTGGAGGACTGAGCCCTCACACACACACAATGCAAAACAAAGAAAATAAATATATACAGTATAAAACTCTGGGAAACACTGTCCCCGATAAGTTGTTCCACCTTACAAGTGAAATATGAGAGACACTGCTCTCGATAAATACACACGCAAAACACACACACACACACTGGTAGGCAAAAACTACCATCACTGCTTGGTCATTATGGAAGGCACTGCTCCCGATAATGGGGTTTTTAAAGTATGGAAGACACTGCTCCCGATAACTTTGTCATGTTATAATAACAGCTCCAAAGTAGACTGTGCAAAGTAAATGGCTTTCTTGATAACTTATGGAATCGATTAAGCTCAGATTGGGTTCTTAAAAAGATGTTGGAGTCATGCTTTGTTTGTTGGAGGATGGCTTTTTGAGCACTTTGTTTTTGAAACTCATCCTGCCATGAAGCGCAGAATAAATCCACTAAGCAAGGGGTTTAAATCTGCACTTGAGGTCAATAAATAAAACACTTCTTGTTTTAATTTTTGGTACAAATTTTTTAAATCCTTACTGACACTAAGTCAGGAAAAAAACACATTATGTAGCCTTCATTTCTCCCTTTAGATGCTGCTTTCTTTGACTGATTGATCACGGCAAAAAATATAATCATGTTTATTTTTTTAAATATCCAGATTAAGATTATTCAACTCCAGCTTTTTGGATCCGGCTGAACTTCACATGCCAAAAGCATTCTTTTGTATTATTTCCTGTTTCTCTTTTTAGATGATTTTTCTCAGGGTTGTTATGGCTTGTTTCATTTTCAGCCATATTTTATTATACCTTTTTAAGATGTTTTGAATTGTGAGGCCTTAAATTACTGTTTTTTATTGTGGTTATGTGTGGACCCTCAGGAAGAATAGCGACCACTGTGGAAGCTAATGGGGATCCGAATAAAGATGTTACAGTGACTGGATCCAGACCCAGCAAAACAAATATATATGCTTTTCAGGGGTAAGAGGGGGGTTCATTTTTTATTTGGGTGTACTGCAATTGTAGCTAAACCTGTGAGAAAGGTGTGCTGCTGTCTGACCAATCAAATTCTTGAATCAAGAGAAGGGACAAAAACTGGATGTGTTAAGAAGAGAGATACTCATCATTCTTTCTACTCCTGGTTATTTTGCAACTTCATCATGATAGCAGATGGCATCATGGTCCAAAATTAGCATGCTTTGAATGCTGTTCTTTTGTAACACAAGTTAAAAATGGATGACAGAAAGCTCCCTAACACGTGATTGGACAATGTCTGGATCATTTTTGCAATGTGAGATATTTGACTCACATTTTCCTTTTGTAGCCAGAATTTTTGTCACACTATTGGCCTGTTTTTTAAATTTAGAGGCTTTCGTCTGCCATCCATCTTACTTAATCCATGTGAACACTACAGACAAAAGCTTTTTTCTATCTTCTTTCAGAGCTGAAATGAAACCGTGATCTTCCCCTCTCCCCTGGTCCTCTCTCAGGATCTCTGTGCACATATAAAGGGAGAAATGAAGGCTGTAACAAACTAACATGTAACTTCATCAGGGGCTCCATTAAGTCAGCAACAGCTGGAGTCATTTCTGTAGCAGATGCTGCCGTAGGTTGAGACAGTATAACCGTCATAATTATGGAAGGCACTGCTTCCGATAACGTCGTATAAAAAGACAAAATAATACTTTTATAGTGGACACTGCCACTGATAAAAAACTGAAGTATAAATAAGGTTACTTAGTGATCTGGTAGCAAGAGGTCAAAGCGGAGGTTTAGCTTGCATCGGTTTCTCTCAGTAGCGTTTGATTTCTTCAAGTTTTGTTCTTGGTTCAGTTTTTACCTCTTCTGAAGTCTTGGGATTAAGACGCCAATAATCTTTTATAAGCCTGTTTCTTTAAAGGGCGGGGCTAAGACCTCTGGTTGACAGCTTGTGCTTAAGTGCTTATTTGGAGCTCCTCCCTCTGTTTCACACCTCACATCATATTTCATTATTCAACACCTGCTCCTCCAAACCCCCCTCACCCCTCCCTTTCTCATCCTTGTTCTTTAGATTTCATTATCCAGGTCCCAGATGTTTCCCGCCATGGCGTTGGCACACCCCTGCAGGGTCCAGGTAGCGAGAGCCAGCTCGGTGCGGAGCTGCTTCATGTCGTTGGTCTCTGCGATGGAGGCCAGAGTGTGGGAACCCCGACCCAGCAGGATGTGACGGAACGGGGTGTCAGTGGGGCTCACGTACGGAGAGAGGAGATTGTGTTCAACCTAGGAGGGTTCAGAGAAGGAGATGTTTGCATCAAAGCTGTCTCATAGATTAAATATATAAAAACATTACTATTACACTTTCTTTAAAAGTCTAACTAACAGACAAAATCCACTAGATCCGTGTCCGGTCTTCAATCCGTCACAGCACCAAAGTTGATTCTATTCTAGTCAATGTGTTAACTTCCACTGGATCCACTCCGTTGTGTTCTGGCTGCGTCTCTGATCCATTAGGTCGGAACGCAACGGATCAGATACGCAAGACTTCTATTTTTGCCGGATGCAGGAGCACGACGCATCAATCTCAACAGAGCAGATGGAGCCGAACAGGAAGTCAGGCACCAAAACAGAATGAACACATCTGGGTGATTTTCAGAATACAACACTGGGTTTTCATTAGATCGTTTTTAACTTGACTATGACAACAAAATATCATGATGAGCAGAGCCAGGCCTGGAGTGAACAGGTCAGAGGTTTTCAGAGGCTGATAAAGACAACTTGGATGAGGAAAGGAGGAGGAGAATTGTTGATTCAGAAAACCTCAGTCACATGACTCCAGTTGTCCGGCTCTCCAGCTCCGTGCTGCGTGACGAAAACGCAACCGGTGTATGTGGACGGACGAGAAAGCACTGTGGATCAGAGATGGACCGGACACGGATCTGGTGGGAGTCCCGTGTAAGACTGTCGGACAACAGGTGGCATGGTCGTCCTGCCATATCAGGTGGGAAAACCAAACCTCTATAAATTAGCTGACAGACACATCAGAACACCATGTGACTCTTCTGAAGACGACTAGTTGATACAATTCAAGGTAAAAAAGAAAAACACATGGTCTAGTTAAAAGAACTGTCTTTCTATAGATTCACATCTGTTCCAATATCACAGCTTTATAAAATACAGTTCTAGGCAACAAGGGTTCAGTTACTGTCTTGTTTGAAATGACCAAACTTCACTCTCACAGAGGAAACATGGAAACTACATGAAGCTCTTTCTTCAAGTCAGGTGTCGTCATGTCGGCTTGTGTTACACAGAGTGACCTCTGAAACAATCAGTTTCCTTTCTCTGCTTTGTGCTTGCTCTCTTCACTTCCTCTCTATGGCACTCCATAATCTCTGCTCTCTCTATCCTTCTTTTGCTTGCGGCAGCTTTTGGACGGAAGTCTGACTCAGGTGTGTTTTATTCTTACAGCTGCAGAACTTCTTAAAATTACCACATTTAAAACTGATGGATAAAGGATGTTTTTTTTGATCATCATGTGTTTTAAATGGATGCAAGCACTGATTTTTGTCACGGGATGGATCTTACCCTCATGATTCTGTCGTTGAGGATCCGGCAGGCCTCCATGTCGTCCAAGTTGGTGTTATCGATGGCGTTCTTGATGCTCTCGGCCGCTTGATAAAAGGAGCCGCGGGCTTGGTTTAGCCAGGAGGGAGTCACATCCTTCAGCTGACCGGACTGCAAGAAGAAAAAGGCCAAGGAAGTGTAAATGAAAATGCACTGAGGAGCGGGATAAAAGACACAAGACCAACAGAGAAACTGACCCTCCTGAGCAGGTTGATGTGGTCGTAGACCTGGGCCACAGCCTTGAGGAGTTCTTTGCTGTACTGGCTCACGTTCAGTCTGAGGAGGCGATCGTGTACGAGTCGCAGCGCCATGCGGCCGGCGAACTGAGCTGCCAGGACTGCAATCTCAGCCGTGCGATGGCTGGTCTGGTAGTTGAGGTGGTCGAAGTTGTCGAGGTTGGTGCCGTAGTAGATGTACGTCTCAGTCTGCAAACCAGATCACATGGAGGGAGGGATTAAAGAGGAGAATACAATGTGTGAAATAATTGAGAATACACAAGCAGATTAACTGTACGTCAGGAAACTGCTCAATGATGGTCATGAAGTTTAATATTGCTGAACGTTTAAGTTTGTAGAAATTGTGTATGTTGTTTTCTCTCACTAATGAAGCACTTACAACAGCTCCCTGCGTTTAATGCAAGCTAGGAGAACTTATATGAGCTGCTGTGAAAGGAAACTTATTACAGATGGAGTTTTTTTTGTTTTTTTTTAAAATGCCTAAAATGCTGCATTGCGGGCGACAGACTGACCAATAACAATTTTATTATTTTTTTTAATTTTGGTATTTATTTATTTACTTATGTATTTACCTGCTGCTTTATTTTGCTATTTATTTATACATATATTAATTTGTATACACTTCTTAATATAATTTAGATTTTAATATAATTTGTACTACTATTGTTGTTGTTGTTGTTGTCGTTGTTGTTGTTTTTGTTGTTGTGTGTCACTGTGTGTTGTCTTGGTTTTGTGTTGTTCACATGTAATAAAATGTCAATAAACATATCTGTGAAAAAGCTGTGTTACTCTTACTCTAACTAGGTTTCATGCATTTTCTCCATCATCTTAACATCATGTGAATTCTACTATTTTATGTCTGTCTGTCTGTCTGTCAGGCTGCTGGTGCACAGCTTTTCTCCATTTGTACTTGTTGGGAGTAAACATAAACAAACAAAGCATTATCAGTAAATATCGTCTGTTTAGTTCTGCATGAAGTCTCACATTAGGGGAGATGAAGTGGAAGGACACGGAGGGAATTCCAGAGGAGGCCAAGAAGGGATAAGCAGAGTCGTCCATCGTCATCGGCCTCAGTCTGCACGCAGAATAACGTCAAGTTACTGAACAAGGCGGCGAGCAACACAATCAAACAAGAGCTTCTTTCTTTACAGAGGAAAAGAGGTCTGCAGGTTCACATCTGTGAGGTACGTCTCAGATACTTCAACACTTTTTTACCTGCTTTCTATTTTCTCTGATGTCTCAATCAATCAATCTTTATTTATATGGCGCCATATCACAACAACCGTTATCTGAAGAGTCTTATCAAACAGAGCAGGTCTAGACCGTACTCTATGTTATATTATAACAGGATAAGATCCAGTCCCATCTTACAGACAGGACTCAGTCTGATCTCATCTTAATCAACCATGAGCAGAGAACTTTGCAGCATTTAGCAAGTTACAGTGGCAAGGACAAACTTCCTTTAACAGGCAGAAACCTCCAGCAGGACCAGACTCATGTTAGACACACATCTGCTGAGACCGAGTTGGGGTTGGAAAGAGGGATAGAGGAGATGAAGAGAGAGAGAGAGATGATAGTGATGAGAAAGATAATAGTAGTTCTTGCCGCTAGAATCTGGCTCGTCATCCTCTTCTTCTTTTTATTACTGCTCTCCTGCTGCTGATAATCCTTCTCTTTCATCACTTTTATTTGTTTATAATTCTCGTTTATCTTTGGCATTGGATTTTATTCTTGCATAGTTCTCTCCATCTGGATCAAGGTTTATTTTGTGACCTTCATGAGTTCCTGCCATGCTTTGTCTGTCAAAATAAGATACGCTAATTCCGGACACTCTTTGTTGAAGGTAAAAGGTCTTATCCAACAACACTGATGGAAAAATATGTTTTCATTTCTCAGCTTTAAGCAGAGAAAGCAGTTTTTTTTGCAGAAGAATAAATTTGCCTCTCATCATACTGTGATTCAAGTGCTCTGAGAGGTAACTGGACTTACTCATCTCCTCTCTGATCTCTCTTTAGGCTTCAGGACACTAAACTCATGATGGGAGACGCTGACTAATCACAGGTCACTTCAGTGAGAGGGCACTGCTATCGGCTGAGCTGTACATGTGCCAATTAACATCTCACTGTTGGTAAAAGTGAAAGCCTGATATAATGCTGGAACATTCAGTAAGAAAAAGATGCCATCACAGATTTGGTGACAGAAGATTACGCCGCAAGCAACCCAAGAAGAAGACGAGTTCAACAGCTGTTTGAATTCTGTCCATACTGGTTACAGAGATGGAGAGATGGAGAGGAGATGGCGACGACTCTCTAAGAAGATAACAAGTTTGTGGAGTTAGATAACCTTTAATGTGTAAGTAGACTTACACATTAGTCTGCCAGGCAGATTTCCCGACCAGATCGTACACCGTGCCAGAACCCAGAGGACTCTTCACCTGAAGTACAAGAGAGAGAGAGTTCATACATACTCTGCTGCTTCTTTACCAAACACATCAGATCTAAAGGAGGAGTTCTCACCCCTCTCATGGTGCTCTCCAGCAGGCTGTAGAGCAGAGGACTCGCTGACGCTATGAAGCTCCCTCGACCTGGGAGGAGACGAACTCAGTTAACACACATTCATATTAAAACACATGAGAACACAGAAACTGCAGGTGTGAGCTGCACTGACCCATGACCACTCCATCCAGGTTTATGTAGGTGAGGACGTGTTTGTCGATAGAGGACATGTAACCCTACAAACAAACAAACAGAAGACACGTTAAACATTCTCTTCTGAAATAACAAAATAAAAAGAATCAAATGTTCTTTTAGTTCCTACCTCCAACCACTCGGTGGCGCCAACACTTCCGTACTCTCCAGCACTCCAGCTGGCGAACACCAGACTCCTCCTGGGCCTGAAGCCGTCTGGGAAAAAGAAGAACGCGGATGTTAGGAAGGGACATAAACTGCTAAATCTACACACAAACACACACTCACACACTTGCTACAACTGTGAGTCTATGACACTGGACAAAAAAGGACATCTCAAACCCAAAGCTTCATGTTGTAGGTGATTCTGATGGCCCATACAGAGGCCTTTTTCTCTCCTAATCTTACAGAGTTTAGAATTACAAGTTTCTATTTAAAAAGGTAAAACACTGATAGATTTCAATATTTTTTCCTGATGATTAAATTTAATAATTATCTAATTAATATAATCTTAAAAAATAGAAAATCAACACTCTTTTATGAAGTTTTTAAAAATCCCACTTTGGAAAGGTTGTGTAAGGGATGTTAGTTTTTTAATTGTTGTTGTTTTTTACTTTTTTTTTTATTAGACATAGCCAACACAAGAAAAAAATACAATGCAGCCATTAGACTCAGATCTGAAATATTTCATTAACACAAAAAAATAAATAAATAAATAAATAAAGCCCATAGTTCAGAAGAGAAAATTAAAAGTAGAATAAATAAATACTTAAGGAATAAAAAAAATGTATTAAAATAAAATAATAATGCATTTATTCAACAAATCAATACATTAAAAATAATTTTACCAAAATTAAATAATAATAATAATAATAATAATAAATCCGATGTGAGTTTTTTGGGAGTGTTTTCATAGAGAACATGTTTGCTGTTGGAGGGGGTATGAATATAAAATATATGCATTGCATGTTGAAAAAATGCTGCATAATTAAACAAAATATATAGTTTTTTTGAGATGACACTTTGGAAATTTGCAACACCACTAATACAAAGTATCAAAATAACGTTCAAAAAAAATTGAAGTGGTTACACATCTCATTTTGGGACATTAACAGCTTATGTTAATTTAAAAAAAGCTACTCTGAATGTAGCTTCATAAGCAAGTATTTTAGAAATCAATGTTTTTTAACGTATTGGTTTTCAATTTAATGCACCTCCTGATTGGTCTTCAATCTTTTTTCAGTTCCTGATCTGACAAATGAAGTTTGTTTCTGTAGATGAACTCTTCCCTGAGCATGAAGTCAATTAAAAAAGGAAATAAATCCTCCATGATTTTACATCTCTCTTTTGATCTGTCCTAATACCTTGTGTAGTGTTTACAGCATGCAAAGAAGTATGAATGTGTTACCTTTCTCCACCATCTCACTAATAGCTTTGGCCAGCTCTAACAGCACAGACGTGCCGACAGCAGCTCTGGCGTAACCTCGACCCCATGCGTCTCTCTGAGCTCCCAGAACCACGTAACGATCTACAGATTCACAAGAAGACACCAAACATTTAGACATTCACAGAGGAAACAAATCATCTTCATCTCACGTGAGAAGAAAGATTATTACCAGGGTCGGTGAATCCTTTGATGACTCCAAACACATTGTGGATCTCTGTGTTGACGAGCTGGTTGTTCACCTCGACTGTGATGTCCTCGATACCTCCAAGGCTGTACACCGAACCCAAACCGCCTTTAAAGCCACTGGCTGTGTCTGCCTCAGGACCGCCGATTTTTCTACAGGAGGGCAGAGAGATTGAGGTTACTTCTTTGACAAGCTGCACAGTTTCCATATTCATTCAGCAAATTCTGAAAATACATTTACACAATGAGGTGGCCTTAGAAAAGGTCTGAAAAGATAGTATTCACAGGTATCATTCTGGTGTTCACAGGTTTGATTGAACTCAGGCAGAGGTTGGCAAGTCATACAGATACAAAAATGAAGTGTAAGGATTTTGTCATTTAGGGTTACTTTAAAAAGCAGAAAGAAACTTCCTTAAACCCGCATTCTTTCTTACCACCAGTAGGGGGCGACCCACAGGCAGCAAATAGCCATCTGACTGTATGAAGCAGATGGAAAATGTCTCTTCAGCTGATTTGTGAGCTCATTAAACATTGTCTAATGAGTTTGTTGTGTCAGGTCTTCCTGTCTGATTTATACATTTAATTTCCATCTACAGTAAAACAGATACTAAAGCAGGGTATGCTTCAGAGTGTGGCTGTCTTGGGAGAAGCAATTTGCTGCCACAGCTGTCCATCAGCTGTGCTAAAGATGAAACAATGTGATGTAGCTCTGCACCATCTTTATGAAGTAGTTATTAAACCAGGTGGATTGTAGTTCACATCATAAAGAAATGTTCAGTGTTTGCAGTTGTAATAAGTCATGCAAAACTTTGGTGCATTACACAGGACTTCCACCAGATCCCAGTCCGGTCCAACGCCGATCCGCTGTGGTCCAGCTCAGTGCTCGGTTTTCAGAATGCAGCACGGAACGGACCGCTGGACAGCTGGAGTCATGTGACCGAGGTTTTCCCGCGGCAATCACTGAATCAAGGATTCTCCTCCTCCTCTCCTCATCCATGTTGTCTTTATGGTCCTCTAAAAACCTCTGACCTGTTGACTCCAGGCCTGGCTCCGCTCAAAATGACATGACAGTGGATCCAGTGGAAATTAACACATTGACTAGAATAGAAATCAGATCTGGTGTCGTGACGGATCGTAGACGGACCGGACACAGATCTGGTGGAATTTGGCCGTTAGAGTATGTTGGACTAGAAGGCATCATGGTCAGTGAGCGTCTGTGTGTGCAGGATAGTATACTTACTGTAGAAGTATTGCAGCCTGGTTTGCGGTGATAGTCTGAGCCAGGATTTTTGGAAGACCGGACGACTGAGTCGGAGGAAACTGGGTGTGGTTGAAGGAGGGGAATCCTGGGGTGTAGGGGTCACCTGAACCCAGATGGACCTGAATAGACACACATGAATCAGTACCATGTTGCACAAAGTGGTTTCACTGCTAAAGAGAATAGGTTGTTGTGTCTTCACTCACATGTCCGAAGAGGGCCGTGTTCGCCACATACTTGTAATCTTGAATGTCGGGGTAGATCAGAACGGCTGAGGCTCCCATTTTGGCAGCATTGTCCACCTGAAGACGCCAAATCAGAGTCATGACATCAAGCTCTGAGGGAAGTTAAGTGATGTGAAGCATTTTAAAAGAGTCAGCACACACCTGCTCTGCAAAGGTGATGTTCCCAGCTCGCAGCAGCACCACACTGCCGTTGAGCTCCACGCTCTTTTTCTGCACAGCTTCAAAATCCTTCGGACGGCCGTAGTTGCCGTACACCAGTTTCCCCTGCAGGCGAAAACAGAGGAGGATTCATCTGTGAGTGCATTCAAACAAGAACCTCACTGTTGCAAGATCTGACAAAAATAACAAGTGTGTGAGAGCTCACCGTAAATTTCCCTGGAGCACTGTAGGCCAGAAAACTGAGCAGCTCAAATTCATCAGGACCAAAGCTGACCCGGTTTGGACGAGAGCTGCAAGAAGGACAAAGCTCAAACATCACTCATTTGAAGGCTTGAGTTTATTTAACTAATCGGTTTCCTGTTGAGTCACTTTTTCACTGTTTGCTTCCCTGTAACGGGAAGAGTTGGAAGAAAACATTCGCAAACAAGTCCAAAGAATTACAGATAAAATCCCTCTGTGACTCTATGATGGAAACTAAAAGAAACTGGAACCATGTTCTACTTTTTTAACTTCATTTATGCACTTTAACGTGTGAGCTCTTGATATCTAGGTCTTTTGGTGGTTTTGTGTTACCTCTTAAATGTAGTCCGGGTGTAGTTTCAAAACAATCTACCCACCCCCACACATGCTTTAACACTCTCTTTATGTTCCTTGTCTTTCTTATTGCTGATGTGTTTGTGTCAAATAAAAACAGTTACAATAAACTGGATGATTGCGGTTTCCTTTGACTTTAAATAACCGCACCTTTAAGACGTTTTTAATTTAAAGTATCACGAGTATTCAAATAAGTAGATGCTTTGTTTTAACCTGTCGGGCTTTTGCAGCTGAATGTAGTGGATGTCGTTCCAGGGATCCATGTTCAGCCCCTTGAATTCGTTGAAGAGGCGGTTTGCCTGACTCAAGTCCTCTACACTCCCAGCAGAACGCCTCGGGAGATCAAACTCACTGCAGGGAAACAGAATGTCATGTTTCTACCGTCACTGACTCAGTTTCCTTCTGACAGGACTCTTTCATTCACAGTAAAAACACCTCTGAGTAAGAGGCCGATAGGTGACTCAGGCCTTCTAAGTAAAAGTCAGTTTGTAGAATGACTTGCCTTCTTAATGTGTTTGAGACCATCAGTTGTGTTGTTCACAATGGGTTAGTACACAATGGATAGCCCTATTTGACTACTGTCGTAATCCAGATTATGGCAAAACCAGATTATTTCATAGTTTTGATGTCTTCAGTATTAATCTATAATGTGGAAAATAATAAAAATAAATAAAAACCATTGAATGAGAAGGTGTGTCCAAACTTTTGACTGGTACTGTACAGCTTTTAACCCTTTGGACTATTCCTCTAATAACGTATAATTGCTGCATACTGAATAGAATAGACTTTATATATTTATTATTATTATACATTGTACAACTAAATTGAAATGCAGCTCATTTATCAGTGCAAAAGATGCATAAAAAGATCAGTAGTAACAGAA
Organism: Notolabrus celidotus; assembly: GCF_009762535.1. Classification (NCBI taxonomy): domain Eukaryota; kingdom Metazoa; phylum Chordata; class Actinopteri; order Labriformes; family Labridae; genus Notolabrus; species Notolabrus celidotus. Next base: position 26,211,358 of record NC_048288.1, read on the forward strand.
TACAAATCTTGAAAACAGTAGACAAATATAGATAATGAATAAAAAAACAGAAGCACACACATCATTGCACAGCCCCCAATTCACATTAGCATTATTTTAGGTTAAGTGCGTTTATTGCTTTTGGGTAACAACTTGGGATTAGTTGAGTATCGATTAAACATCATGTGGTCTCATATTTGGTTCAGCTATCAGGGTGGTGTTTTAAGTTTAAAGCATGTTCGGATGTGAATCAACTGACTGAAGGTGTTGCGCACAGCGGAGACGATCAGCTGTGAGTGACAGGTCTCCACAAGCGTTTTTTTTCCCCCTCTGCCGCCGGACTGATAGTGATCTGGTTGCGCTCCCAGCTGACACCTGACCACGTACACATGCTTATTTTTCTCAATAAGAACGAGTAGAGAGAAAACTGGACACTGCGAGTCTGAAATATGTTTCTGTTCAGTTCCCTTGTTGCAGCAAATCCACAAGTTGCAGTCTGAGCCTTCACTTTATATGACTGTATGATCCGTATCTTTTTAAAAGGTATATTTTTGGGCCTTTTTGTCTTTCTTTCATAGGACAGCTGAAGAGAGACAAGAAATGTGGGGAGTAGAGAGCGGGGTAAGACATGCAGGAAATGGTCAACCGGCCGGGAATCGAATCGGCGACCCCTGCAACGAGGACTGTAGCCTCTGTACGTGGGGTGCTTAGACCACTAGGCCACCAGTGACCCGATCCGTAGCTTTTTAACACTCTCAGTTATATACATTTTGTTGATAAGGAAAATTAGATTTAGGGGCAAATCGCATTTGGCATTGTTTTGACATCACTTAAAATTGACCTCCCTAGTAAAAACACTTCTTTAACCTGCTTGTCCTCATTTTCCTCGACCCTTATCTTCCTCCCGATGACCAATCAGCAAATTTTTGGTATCAGGAACAAAAAGAACAATACCAGGAAATCTCTGGTATTGCAAAAAAAGCTGAGTAATGTGAACTCAAACCACAGCAGCAGATGGTGTCTTGTGGTTTTTATCGTCGGTAATGTTAGAATAATTTGCAGAACTCAGCTTTACTGTGGGTGTTTCTTTGGGTCAGCTCGGTCCATTACAGTCCTGAAACTTGTTGGGTATTAACTCTCTTTCATAATCACACTCACTGTAACCTTGCTCTGCCTCTTTTGTTTTCTCTGACTGTGTGCAGTTTAAAAATAAAACGCTCTCTGATCCCTCTGCTGCGGGAGATTCAGACTTATTATTCCTTTCTCTCACAGGAGGCCTGGTTAGTGGAACATATTGAGTAACGTGGGTCTTACTTTAGAAGGATTATTTTATTTGGTGATATGTTGGAACCTGAGTCCTCGTTTGTCCCCGGTGTTCCTTTTATCTTACTTCACTTTTCATACTTTTATTCACTGATATCTAACATTCTCATTTTGGAGTTTTTTTCGTGTCTCCTTAAAAAATGTCTGTTTGTACTCATGTGAAGCACTTTGAGCTGCATGTAAGTATTCAAAGTGCAGTTTAAAGAAAAGAGAGTTTATTTTTTGGACAGGATTATTTACTCAACAATAATCTGGCCACAAGTCTGTTTGCTCGTTGGGCGTTTGATGGTAAGGACGGTTTAAAGTGCCTCAAGGCCGTGGATGTAATCAGCATACCTCAGAGTTTTGTCGAAGGCCTGGCTGGTGAGTTTCTGCGTGAGGAGTTCAGTGACGTCTGCCCAGTCCATCTGAGAGTTCGGAGCTTCGGGAGGAACAGCTGGAGCGTCTGTGGTTGGCATCTTTCTTGTTTGAGTTTCCGTCCCCAGCCTCAGGTCACAGCTCGCCGTCGCCACCTTCGGTTTGGAGTGGCTGATGTAGCCGACAAGGTAGCCTGGAAGACAAACATCAGAGAAAGGAGAGACGGTTTACAAAGCTAGCAGCGACCACATGATTCCATGTGTTCGATCTTTAAACTGGTTCACTGTCTGTCAAGGAATTTATCTACAAACCGCTGAATTAAACCTCTTCTGCTTCTGCATGATGAACCAGAACCTGTTTGCTGGTGGTCTGGGGTGAGTTTAGTTTTTTAAGGCACCTTAAGAGACACCTTAGTTTTCTGTCTGTTACACTATGTGATGGAGTCAACTCAACCTTATTTATAAAGCACCTTTCATACATACAAACATGCAACCCAAAGTGCTTATTAAAAGAACAGAGAGACAGAAAACAACACAGATGGGTAAAATAATAAAATAATCACAAAAAATACTTTAAAATAAAATCAATACAATAAAATTAATAAAATAAGTAAGAATAAAAAAAATCTGTTAAACTTAAAAAGTTCAGATAAATTAAATAAATAAATAAATATTGTCAAAATGATGATAATAAAAATGCAGTCCAGGGTTAAAAATAAATTGCTCTAAATTAAAAGCCAGATTAAAAAGGTAAGCCTTATGTTTACTTTTAAAAATACCCAGAGAGCTCCCCGTTTTAATGTCTGGAGTCAGAGTTCCACAGTTTTGGTGCATAAAAACAATAAAAGTGTCAAATAAAACCTGTGCCAGATAAAAATATTAGAAAACTACTCCAACTCTTGTTTCTTTTTCTGTCACTACTTTTCTTTTCCCTGATATAGAGAAGTTAATAATCTGTCCGTCATTCTCTTGTTGTATTTAAAGCTCAGTCAGGAACTTTTGTGTTGATTTTGGCGCCCCCTGTGGACAAGGTAATAAGTCAAATGCATCACTCGGTGTGAAGCTTTGCTGTGACACCAACCCATAACAATAAAGAAGAAGATTAAACTCTCTTTGCTTCCTTGTGGCCTGGTTTGCTTTTATAGGTCATAAAGATACACCAGGATTGACTTCAGTCAGTTTAAAAACCAGATAAAAACTCCTCACAGGAGCTTTAATTGTGGCTTATTTTATCTTCCCTTTGAAGGCAAACCTTCGGCTGAAAGAAACAACCTTCATTAAGGTGGAGGATGATACAGCTGTAGGCTTTGAGATGAACTTCCTTCACTTCCACGGAAACAGGAACTTAAATAAAAGATCTCATTTGGTGCATCTGCTTAATAAGATCATTTCCCTTTCTTGTGACTTTCTTTATCTACAAAAAAATAAACTCAAACAATGAATGAGAAATTAAAGCACTTGGCACAGATAGGATGTCAGGCGTGGCGTACCAATGATGAAGATCAGCAGAGTTCCCATGATCAGGTAGCAAAGGGAACGCCTGCTCTGATGAGGAGGAGCTGGCCTGAAGCTGGGAGAACCCGGTGCCTGATCATGCCCGTGCTCGTCCTCGACCTCCGCGCCATCATCGGACAGCTTGACCTCGACGTGTCTCTCCCCGTCCTCTGCAGGCTGCAGGGTGAACCTGCTGTACCTCTCACTTTTAACCTGGGAGGAAGAGAGGGGAGCAGAGTTCAAGCTATGAACACAATGTGACTCCTTCTGGCTGCAAGGGAAGACTGGAGTCAGGGTGCCTGATATTGTAATCTATTTAACCTGCTACTCTACATACAAAAGATGAGATGTGCAAAACAGCTGCTGTGAATATGAAAGAGCAAACACTTACCACACTGTTAAAGGCAGATCTGATCCGATCCATCGCTGCTGCTGCTTCTTCTTGTTCTAAAGAAGGAGAGAAGAAGAGGTTGTGAGAGGACGGTTGTGACAGCAAAAGAAGAATGAAAGATGACAGATCAATAAACAGGAAGAGAGCAGGAGGAGGGGCAAGCTGTGATCATGTCAGATCATGTTTTACTGGCGCTGCTATTAAGATGACTATTAAGGGTTACTGTAATTACTCAGGGGGAGGCAGCAAACACAAACAGGTCTGACAGCATTAAAACATTATTACAGTTATATACAGCATCAAGGATTAGTGTCAGTGTGTTCTGTTTATCATGGGCGACAGGATTGAGCTTGCTGTCTCTGTAATGACCTTGTATATCTGGTGTTTTGGGTTTACTCCTCCTCAGATACACATCACTACATGTTTGGAGAAATAAGTCCGGTTCTCTGTTTTCAGTCTAAACACTGGCTGACCGTTTCCTCTTTGTTATCAACACATCAAGTTTTATTTATACAGCACCTTTCATAGAACAAAAAATGCAAATTCAAAGTGCTTCATAGCAAGGAAAAGAAGAAAAAACAGAAGTAAAATAATGGTAAAATTTGCTAAATTTAAAAAAAATAAAGGATTTTGGAGTAGAGACTAAAGCACAACAACAACAACAAAAATATATATGATTAAAATAATTTTTAAAATCCAAATAATAATACGAATATTAATAGTTTAAATAAATACATTAAAAAGGGGAAGGGTAAACATGGAAAATAAAATAAATGCACTAGAAATATCAATAAAACTAAGTAGACAAATAATAAATAAAACACATGGTTTAAAATAAATACAATAATATTTACCCATTTATTTTATTGTATTTTCATTATTTTATTTTCTTCTCATCTAAATCTATTTATTTTTATTTTAATCTATTACTGTTTTTAATATTTTTTTCTTCATTAATTCATTCACTTATCTACTTTTTTTTTGTTTTCTTATACAAGAAAAAAATCCCTTGCCTAAATTGTTTACATTGATCTTCTGTTTATAATGTGTAAAAATTCAAATAAACAAATATTTAAATCAAATAAAAATAAAATAATAAAACAACATTAAAATAAACATAAAACACTACAGTAAAATAATTAGGATTACACATTGGGGCACCCTGCAACTATACCTGCTTTGTTAAATAACACTGTCACTTTATTTTAATCAGAATAATTTATTTTTTCTTGTTTTTCTTGAGTCTTTTTAATCCATCTGATTTAGAAGCATTTTTTCAGTAGGCCTGAGAGGTATTAGAAAATAAGCAATGGGCGTTTAAAATATTAAGGGAAAGGTGTGAAGTGCAATTAACAAACAAATATGTAAGAACACATCTTAGCTACTTTTTATTTATAACCTTTATTTAACCAAGAAATGCTCATTGAGATTAAAAATCTCTTTTCCAAGAGAGTCCTGGCCAAGATAGGCAGCAGCTACTATGTGTTTTCATGTTATATACAGTACCTGTGTTTGTAAAATGTCTCTCCTAGACTCAACATAAAACCAAAAAGGCCATTTTTCATCACTTCATATACATAAAAGAATGTATTTTTATTCACTGTGATAAATTAAGATGTATATGATGTCTTTATTGTTGATGAAATTGTGGTTCAACCTGCATCTCTTTTTCTAAGCTCTCTGAACTTCCTCTGTGAAATATGCCATGATACTAAATACGCCTCGCCTCAAAGACATCCTGATTACTGTTTGTTTATCATTTTGTCAATAAAATGCTTCATAAAGTATTACTCCTGTCCCAACGCAAAGCATCCAATGTCTCAAATGACATCCCAGAACCAGTTTAACCTTCACTGAACAAAACACCAGAGAGGTAAGACCCAGACAATGTGATCTCAGGTTTGTTTCCACATCACAACAGCACTATCTTTTGTTTTCAGCTTTGTTTCAGCTAGAAACATGTCGTGCCCAGCGCACACTGAGGCGCCTGCACCAACCTCAAACGTTTCCTCCTGTTAAATCAGGTGGCAAGCGTACCAATAAAAAAAGAAAAACAGAAAACCACTTCCTCATTGCTGAGCAGCTAAAAGACAAAGCTTCTGGTACTGTCTGCAGAATCAAAGAAATCAGCAGAAAATATGATTATTGAAGCAAAACTGGGATCATACGGAAACTGCAAACTGCTGTTCAATGCAAAAGCGAAGCACACAATTTTAAAACATGGACAATAAAGAAATTCTCTCTTTTCAGTCTTTTTAAAATAAAAAGAAACAACAGATTTATCTTCATGCGGATGCAATCAAATATTCCTTTAATATTTTTAAATTAGTTGATTTCAGAACACAGCAAAAATAAAAGATTGTCACAAATTACCAACATGCTTCAGATGTCCTGTTCTGATGTCAGAATATATTCATTAATACTCATAACTGTAAGCTGAACAGGAATGCAAGCATCATCAAACTGCATGTGTTGCCTTAAAACACTGGTTCCCAAAGTTGAGGTTGGGACCCCTTGGGGGGGTCGTGAGATCCCATCCAAAATAGTGTTTTTTTCAAAAGCTTTTTTTTATTCTGAATATCTAAAATTGTATTATTTATCCATTATTATAAATACATAAATAAAGACATTGGGTAAAATAAATGCAAATCAGAATCTGTACATCCTGTCACTGCTACAGACTAAACATGAAGATTACTCTCATTCTGCTTTCAACCTTTTTTAACTATGAAATAAGATTATGGCATTTTAGCTTTCAGTTTCTAAAGTCTGTTTTTGATTGTCCTATTAGTGCTTGCCTACGGCTGTAAGTAACGTTTAGCCAACTTAAGTAACAGCGTGGGTCCCGAGTCTCTGGCACTGTTATTTTGGGGGTCCTGGACTGAAAAGTTTGGCAACCCCTGCCTCAAAAAAATGTTGAATACCAATAATAGATATATTAATATATTTCTTTTTTTCCTTTTTCTGTTTATTTAAACCCTCAAGCCCTGCAGAACTCATTAAAATATGAGTTAAGGGTGCATACTTTTGAGAGCTCCTCCTAGGGTTTTTCTCCAATTCAGTCCAAACAAGTCACATTCTATAGCAGACACATTGACGATTAAAAACTATTAAAGGAATTCTGTTCAGACTAAAATTGTGGGCGTGGCACACTGCCAAGTTTGGAGGTTTTCTTGGCAATCTGCCAAAAACTTGGAACATTTGCACCACCTAACGCAGTATATACTCTCAGATCTTGCTTTCACATCATGTGGTGGCTCATATCCGGCGGCGGTTTACATGTGGCAGTGGCTCACGTAGGCGGCGGCTGCAGGAGTGCGAGGGCCCGTTCATCACCGCTTGCGGCTTTAATTTACCTTGTTTTCTTATGTTTATCTTCTTTTTTGTTTGTACAGTTTATTATTATTATTTCTTTATTTAATATCATTTTTTGTCTTTTTGTATTTTTCTCTTTTTTAATGTTGGTTTTGTATAACTTATATATAATTTGTTAACTTGTGGTGAACAGAGAAATACTGAGAAAAAATGCAATAAAAAGTTGAATGACAAAGAAAAAAGAAATACCAATAATAGGTCAAAGAAAGTCCGCTTATTTTGACCAAAATTAGGATTTAAATCAATCCTAAATTCAGTTCAGTTTTTCCCTAAATACACCTCTGTAAATGTAAACTATAAGCAATGAATCTATTCTGTGAATTAAGAGAAGAATGTAGAGACGACGATTCTAGTTATAGGAATTTGTCTCATTAATAAAGATTAAGTGTAAGGGAATACATCTCCTGTAAGTGTGCTTGTTGTGTGTCAATTGAAAAAAGTATATAAATAAAAAGTTACCAAAAAAAATAAATAATCCTATTTAAGATAAGATAAGATATTACTTTATTGATCTCCCGGGAGGGAAATCCAGATGTTACAGCAACCCAGACATAAGTGCAATCAAGAAAGAAGTTTCATTAAGTAAAAATAAAATAAAATAAAATAAAATAAGCAAAAATAAAAATAGCTAGAATACAATTTAGATATATACAATGTTACAATGGAATTTCAATTAAATAGAAGTTATTACAGGCAGTATTAGAAAATTTCAGTAGTGACAAGTTGACATGGTGTGATTATGGTTGGTAATGACAGATTAAGCATTTAGCTTATATATGTACCTCAAAATCCACAATCAGTGCTTCTTTTAGACTGATCTGTTTAGTCATGTGTCTCTGTACTGCTATCAAATCAATCCTCATTAAATAATAAGGAATCCAAACCTGCTTAGTCATTTTGCAATAGAGCTGCTTGAAATAAGTATTATTAAATAAATCAAATATAATACCTAAATAAATGGGGTATAAAAGACTGAAAGAACCAGTTGGGGTGTGGTTTCAGTATCAGGTTGTACAATGCAGCAACTGATCATGCAAACACTTCCTGAATAAGACAGGTTGACTTACCCTCCATATATATATATATAAGGGACATTTAGTGGCATAAAATACATCCTCATTTTTAATAGCATGTGAAAAAGCTGTTTTATAGGCAGGAGTATTTATGCACAAGCTTAATGAAATATGTCACAAAACCACATATTTCTTCCAACATATCTGCACAGAGGATTAACAAAGACACAAAAGGAGATTCCATATGTTATTAGCAGAGGACAGGTGACATGTGCAGCATCATTTGCATGTAAGCTAGTTAGCTCTTCATTGAATGCCCTATTTATCTATTTAGCAGGATAAAGACTCACATTAAAGACTATAAAGGGAAACATGGAGCTGATTCTGTAACATATACAACAACGAAATGATTGTCAATGTCATTCATCCTACCTTCTCGCCGCTCAAACGCCCCGTGGCTTCTCCTCCTGCAAGTCTAGCGGTGTCCTGTCCTTAAGGGGGGGTTAAAACACTTCCGCATACGTCATCCTATCTGAAGTCACGTACGCATCCTTAAAGGGAACGCCCACTAATAGAGGAGAGTTACAGGCAATATTGGAGTCTGATTGCAACATCCTGAACACGTGTTTAAGAGCTCAGGGATGCTAAATAATGAAACCTTCTTTATTTTATCAAAGTGTTTAAATTAGGTGATTTTACAAGTCTTCAATGGATCTAGCAATCAGACTCTGAATTGCATATTACATTATATAATATAATTATCTTGATATATTATATTATTATTGTTATATTACATTATTATTGTGTACTACAACTTATGGTCATATTATATACCCATATTTATTTATTATAGTGCTTAATCTGTCATTACCAACCATAATCACACCATGTCAACCTGTTACTGAAACATTTTGAATACTGCCTGTAATTACTGCTATTTAATCCATTTTTAACATTTGTATCTAAATTCAGTTTGTAATATTGTATATATCTAAATTCCATTTGTAACATTGCATACACTTAAATTGTATTCTATCTTTATTTATCTACTTTTATTTTTACTTATTTTATTTTACTAATTATATGCTTGATTGTACTTATGTGTGGGTTGCTGCAACAACATTAGAGCTTTAACATTTATTTATCTTGTTTAATTTTTTATTTATCTATTTATTTCTTGTATTCATCTGATCTTGTTAACGCTACCTTATTTTTAATTTTTCTTTCCACAATTACTTACTTTATTAATTTTACCGTATTGATTTTATTTTATTTTAAAGTATTTTATCTAAAATCATACCTTTTATCATTTTTACCATTGCTGTTTTTTTATGTCTCTCTGTTATTCTGTGAAGCACTTTGGGCTGCATGTTTATATGTATGAAAGGTGCATGTTTATATGTATGTTTATATGTATGAAAGGTGCTATATAAATAAAGTTGAGTTGAGTTGAGTTTGCAAGCATGAAAAATGTCTCACTTTTGACTGAGTCTTATTCTATCTTACTTTATTTATTTATTATCTAGTTCCAATTTTTGTCACTTTTTTAAGTATATACTGCCTTATTTTAAATTATTATAGACATGTGTTACATTTATTCAGAATTTTTTCTTAAATTTATTGTGGATTATTTAAATTTTTATTTAGTTATCAATTTGATTTTATTATTTTATGATTTTTAAAGATTACCTCTCAACATTTAAATATTCTACTCTGTTTTACTTTGCTATATCTACTTTTAGTGTAGTATCTTAGTTTCTTTTACTGGTTTGATCTTTTAATGTTTCTTTATCTGAGTAATTTATTTTATTTTGGTGAGTTTTAACATCTTATTTTACCTTATTAATAATTACATTATTATTATTATTATTATTATTGTTGTTGTTGTTGTTTTATTTTTATTTTGTTTTTTGAAAATGCCATGTTCTTAATCTAATATGAGGATTGTGGGGTTGGGGTTGAGATGGTGGATTTAAAAAAAAAATTGTACTTTAGATTTGTTCTATTTTTATCATTCTTTATGTACAGCACTTTGTGTTACAATATCATTGTATGAAAAGCGCTTTACAAATGGATTGATTGGAGTCTGAAAGCAGGCTTATTCTGTTGATGGTTTGTTTGTGCAGGTTTCAGCTAAATCCTCAATCTGTGTGCCTAATATTAATTTTCAGCACAAGGAACAAGAAGCTGTCATGGCTCCTTCCTCGTTCCTTGTGTTTCAGTTGTTTTTCCACCCTAGCATGTTTTGTTGTGTTCACCCTGTTCTGTGTGTATCTGTCAGGGCGTGGCCTCCATTACACTCCTACTTCCAGTCAACCTGCACACCTGAGATCCATCAACTAATCAAGCTCCTGCAGTATATTTACCCTGGCGGCAGCTCCACAACCAGTCTTTGCCAGAGTGTTCTGAGAGCTCTGCTCTTTGTCTGTATTTGGATCCTTGTACTGCAAAACCTGACAAAAGCATTCAATCTGGCAGTTCAAGTACAGTGTTTTATTCTACATATCACCACCAGAGTTTCAAAACCAGGTTTTGGTGTGAATAGCTGTGTCCCATAGTAAGGTAGTGTAGCCTCATCTAACAGCTCCAGTTATCTGTAACACTTACTCCTCTTTCCATGTCAGGGTATCTCAGCACACAGGTAAGAATAAATACTTTCATTGCATGCATTGCAGGAAAACAGTATAAACAAAATAACACATGTTTGACCTGCAAAAGTTCCTCAACAGTTTGTCAGGTGTCTCCTTAGGCATAGGTTTAAACATAGGCTATCCTTTTTTTAATGTAGGAGTATCTTAGTATGCCTACTTTCTTGAATTAAATGTGTAATCCTTGTTTTTGGGAAAGACAAACATGCATATCTGGAGTGCCTTTGAGCTACTTGTCTTAAATAATGAAATTAAAGAGACTTACTGGTGTCTCAAGAGTATTCTATTAGTGCAAGTTAGAGTCATTTCTTTGCAGGGCATGCTCTACTGACTCTGAACAGGCTGAACAAGGGATTAAATATGACCAGGGAATTATACATGGGTGAAAAAACAAGACTACGTGATTTTAAAAGTTAAAGAACTGTCATTTCATTTGACCAAAATTTGTTTGTGACTGACTTTGTGACTGTAATTCATTCACATTTATTTACACCCTCAAGGATGAAAATAAACCCATTACCTGGGTACATGTTGGGCATGGGAAACTTCTCTCCTGATCTACTAAGAAGCTCAGAAGTGCAACTCACTCAGTGGGTGGAGTTGGAGGCAACAGTCACTTTGAGCTGACCTCCCTGGTTCTGTCAGGTAAGATGACTTTGAATTGTGTTTAATCCTGTTTGGCTTACTGTACCTGTCACATTGCTAACACAGAGTGGGTTGCAGACTGAAGAAGCATACACGTTTCACAAGCTGTGCAGCCAGGATTGAGCCCTGCTGACAGAAGTCAATTAATAATCACTTCTTTTAATTTATCCTAATATTAAATTAAGACACATTTGTGACTACAATCAACTTAAATGTAAGTTTATCAGCCTGTGTTAATTTCAAGGCAAAATCCAATCCAAAATGGTGTTTTTATAACTATAAAATAAGATTGTGGTATTTTGGCTTTAAGTTTCTAATGTCTGTTTCTGAATTGGCCTGTTAGGGACCAAAAGTTTGGACACCTTCTCATTCAATGGTTTTTATTTATTTTAATTATTTTCCACATTGTAGATTAATACTGAAGACATCAAAACTATGAAATAATCTGGTTTTGCCATAATCTGGATTACAACAGTAGTCAAATAGGGCTATCCATTGTGTACAAACCCTACCTCTGAACAACACAACTGATGGTCTCAAACACATTAAGAAGGCAAGTCATTCTACAAATGAGCTCTTGACAAGGCTCATGTTAATTAGAAACCATTCCAAGAGACCACTTCATGAAGCAGACTGAGAGAATACCAAGAGTGTGCAAAGCTGTCATGAAGGAAAAAGGGGGCTACTTTACAGAATCTAAAATATAGAACATATTCTGCTTTGTTTAACACTTTTTGTGAATTAAATAATTCCATATATGTTCTTTCATAGTTTTGATGTCTTCAGTATTAATCTACAGTGTTTTAGATAATTAAAATAAATACAAACCCTAGAATGAGAAGGTGTGTCCAAACTTTTGACTGGAAGTGTATATGGGGCCATAGTTAACAACAGATGGCTATTATACAGTATTAAAGAGGATATGAAAGACAATAAACTTATCAGGAAAATGTTTACTAAGGTAAGGCTTTTACTACATTATTGAAGGACTTAGGCAAACAGTGCAGTCGCCCCCTGCTGGCCATTAGACAAAAAGTGGGTTTATTCCACGTCTATATGTGCTTTGATTTTCAGACCAATAGACTACATGCACATTTTCTATTCAGTCAATGGTGACCAAATTGGCAGTTTTTTTAAATTGGTAGCTAAATGCTCAAATCCAACCCCATACTGTCTCTTTGACTTTCAAGCTTTCTATTTTAACACCTTCTAATCATTGCCAAAATGAAATCACAAATAAAACATACACTGGGTGCAGATTACTTTGGTGCCCATGCGCCCTGTCACCTCTATCCTTAACAATATGTCTCACTTTATTTTAAATATTCTAACTGAAGTCCATTCGTTTCTGACATCAAGCAACACCTGAAGTCATGCACAGTAAAGTGGGACGTGTTTCAATATATTCTACTATAAAAAAAGTGACAGTGAAAGAGACAAAAAAACCCTCAGACTGGCACTGACACAGGTGTAACCACATCGTGCGGGGGAAGAGATTTACAGTAACACAATCTCGTTGTACAGTGGCATCACAGATGGTTTCTTGCAAGTCATCTGTTGCTGCAAACTGTTGCAGAGCAAACTCTTACATGTGGGGAATGTGGGTTCATACTGTAAATGTAAGTTAGTGACTGTAAGAAAGAGAATGTATGGAAGTTATACAGATAAGAAGATAAGAATGTACTGAGGATGAGACTTAAAGGTCCTAAATCTCTTCATACCCAGATTTGTATTGTGTTTAATCCTTTCATTGTAAGATTTAGTGTATAAAAAGAACAATGATTGAATCGTTGCTGCAAACATGTGCTATTTGTGTGCATCAAGGATCAGCAGGGTGTGTTTCAGGGCTCTAATCTCTGCTCGCTATAAGGCAAATATGTAAGTTATGTGCACCTGAATCAATGTGAGTGTTACTGCAAGTCATTACAAGTCTTGAGAGGACTGAATTTATTACCCTTTAAAAACAAAAACGCCATTTAATTAATGAACCCTCCACCTCCAATCATTTGTATGATGAGTATATATATTTTCTGTAGCTCCAGCGTCCCAGTCAAGCAAAAACTTGTAGTTTTATACTGCCAGTAATTGAAAATGTGTATGTAATGTTATATTTCATGTTAAAATGCTTTTCCATCAGCATTTAATAATTTGGAAAACATATCAAAGTGCATTGTATGTTGTGTTTTAAAAGTCTTTAAAATTGTGACTCACAATGTGAAATTGCATCAGGTTCCCCTCCCCTGAAGTTTCTCCAATGCAGCCTTGCATGCCATCAAACTAAAAGTGTGTGAAAAGGAAGGCTTGAGGTGTTAGAAACAGTGTCTCTGAGCTTGTGAGACATCTTACTGAGTGTGTGGTTGTGAATCCCCTCATGCTCTGGAGGTGGCACATTTTAATTGGAGCTCAGCACATCATGTAATAGCAACACTGTCCCAGATGGTGTCACCTAAGTGCTTTGTGTTAAAATTATCCCTCATCTCTGGAGGGAGTAAACCTCCATATCTGGATGAGGAAACAATTTGTGTCTCTTAAGGCGAGATGCTCATACAGCAGCAAAGATGGCATCCATGTGTGATTTGGCATCATTAGGTGTTTTATTGAGGGTATTTTAAGGGTTTGTATTTATTTTAGTTATTTGAAACACGGTAGATTAATACTGAAGACATCAAAACTATAAAAGAACATATATGGAATTATTTAATTAACAAAAAAGTGTTAAACAAACCAGAATGTTTTATATTTTAGATTTTGTAAAGTAGCCCCCTTTTTCATTCATGACAGCTTTGCACACTCTTGGTATTCTCTCAGTCTGCTTCATGAAGTGGTCTCCTGGAATGGTTTCTAATTAACATGAGCCTTGGCAAGAGTTCATTTGTAGAATGACTTGCCTTCTTAATGTGTTTGAGACCATCAGTTGTGTTGTTCAGTGGTAGGGTTAGTACACAATTGATAGCCCAATTTGACTACTGTTGTAATCCAGATTATGGTAAAACCAGATCATTTCATAGTTTTGACGTCTTCAGTATTAATCTACAATGTTGAAAATAATTAAGATAAATAAAAAACATTGAATTAGAAGGTGTGTCCAAACTTTTGACTGGTACTGTACAGCTTTTAACCCTTTGGACTATTCCTCTAATAATGTATCATTGCTGCTTACTGAATAGAACAGACTTTATATATTTATTATTATTATACATTGTACAACTAAATTGAAATGCAGCTCACTTATCAGTGCAAAAGATGCATAAAAAGATCAGTAGTAAAAGAATACAAATCTTAAAAACAGTACACAAATATAGCTAATGAATAAAAACACAGAAACACACACATCATTGCACAGTATCCAATTTACATATTCCCTATTTGACTACTTTTGTAATCCAGATTATGGCAAAACCAGATTATTTCATAGTTTTGATGTCTTCAGTATTAAACTACAATGTTGAAAATAATTAAAATAAATGAAAACCATTGAATGAGAAGGTGTGTCCAAACTTGTGACTGGTAGTGTTTGGTGACAGGATTGTCTCTCATCTGTTTCTACTTACACTGAACTGGGCATCAAAGAGATGACTTTAAACAAAGTCTTTTTTGGAGAGACACAATTCAAAGAATCGCTCGCTTCATATGAGAAATGTGGTCGCAAGATGGTTACGATAATAATACTTTAGCATAACTTCAGCAAGCCAGATGTAACAACCAAATGTTAAGATTAGCTCACAGTAGAAGCTGGTCAAAGAAGACTGTAGTGGTAAACCGCCAAAGTGTAGTGAGTGACCTATTGTGCTTTTAGATGCATATTCATCAAACTATAAGACGAGGAACGATATGCTGCAAAACAATGACAGGCTGTTTTTAGTACCAGTGATCCTCTGAGGCTCATCACTTTCTAATATATATATATTTTTATTAACACAGTGGGGATGGTCATGTGCAGAACTTATTTTTGTTCTTAAAAGTAGAGTTGAGAGCTTTTATACCAAGCCAAACTAACTTTGTAGAGTTTACTCTCATGTTTCATACCCCTGTCACTCTTGTTTTCAGTTCCTGGGTCAATAACATGAGGTTTAAATGCATAAAAATATACCATATATATGTATTAACTCGACCCTACTTGTACTCACCTTACCTTTTCAAAAGCCAGTAGTTATTTGTAATTTTTCTGTTATTTAAAGTGTCAAAATATCATGTGGTGCAACCGTCCGCCCATGACTGATGTTTTGACAACTTCCTCGAAATTACTCCAAATCTATGCAAATGTATTTCCTGCCCTATTTGGCATTGTTTCCAAAGTATTTAATATTTCATAATTTTTCATTTTAAATAGAGAAACTCATGATGAGAACTTTGTAGCATGGCAACAGGGGAGGAGGCTCTCAGAGTGCTGGGTTCTGGATTATTGATGGGGGGTCTTAAAGAAACAGTAGCTGAATTTAAGTGTTTCAGACAGAGGCTGAAATGAGGGGTTTCAAAGACACCAATCTGAGATGAGTGAAGAGTTTTTTGAGTTGCAAATCATATAAAGCTACAGTGGGACGATAGAAAGCCTGAGAATGAGCATTGTACCCTCTTTCACTATGATTGAACATCAACTTTTTGGGATGTTTCAACAGGCTGGTAGCTTTCTTTGCATTTAAATGAAGTACATTTTCTCTTGATGGTACTTTAATGTGTAGAAAGTGTCTATTTCATTGGACAGGTGGATAGAAGAGGAATAAGTATGAAAATGAGATGAAAAAACACAATGCACACTATCAAATGATCAAAAATACTTTTATTGGCACTTGCGTTTTGGCGCCGGCACTTCTATTAAATAAGGGGTATTATACTCATGTTCAGCCCTGATTTTGTCCCTCTGATAGATTTGTAGCTTCACATGATTTACACCTTAAAAAGTTCTTTACTCATCTCAGATTGGTGTCTTTGAAACACCTCATGTTTCAAGCCTCTGTCTGAAATGTTTAATTTCAACAACTGTCTCTTTAAAGACCCACTCAGCATTCAGGAAGCCTCCTTTGTTGTTGCCATACAATAAAGTTGATCTTTTAAGGAGATTCGCCACATGATGTGAGCCAGTCTTGTGTTGATCTTGTTGAACTCAACTCAACTCAACTTTATTTATAAAGCACTTTAAAACGACCACAGCCGGAACAGAGTGCTGTACATAAATAGACAAACAACGCAGGCATAAAAACAATTAAAACACAGGATAATAAAACAATAAAAACAATAAAACAATAAATAAAAACAAACCATAAAACACTGGAACAGGGGTAGAGTCTCATGCAGGGTTGAAAGCCAAGGAATAATAATGGGTTTTAAGATGAGTTTTAAAAATGGACAGTGAGGATGCTCTTGTATGCCTTTCAAACCAAACTGTTCAGAGCAGTCTGGAGTCTCATCCTGGGATTACACCAATGCACCTTTTCCCTAACAATTTGAAACTTTGCCCGTGTTTAACATTGACATCCAACATTTTAGTTCATTATTTGTTTTTAAAATATGAAAGAGCCTCATAAATTGTGACTTTGTACAGACATCTTCTTTTTGAGTCCTTTAAGAATTTAGCTTAGAAGATTAATGTTTAATCTGGACATCAGTCTGTAAGAGAGAACTGCTTTTCCTGATGTTTTTTTCATGAACATCAATACCACTCAAGTATTTTGGGTTAGCAACCTCTGTCAAATAAGCAAAGTGGTAGACCGTTGGATTAAACTTGTCAGGTGTGCCGGTGTCATTTGAGGGCAAAAAACACGACAACAACAGAGGAGACGTGAAAACAAAAGGCGCTCAGATGTATTCAGAATGTGTATTCACAGGTAGTTGTACTGTTGGATTAGATACAGAAGATACTTCTACACTCACAGCAGAGTTATTATAGTACTGAAACTTTTCAACATCACTGTGAAACATTCAGATGCTACACAGCTTGCAGTTCTGTCCACGAAATCATTTACACATTCAAGTCAAGGTCTCACAAGTTTCATCTCTCTTGCGTCAGAGATACCTGAGATGAATTGACAAAAAAAACTGACTGACTATCTCCGGTCATATGAATGTCATTCCTTTACTGTGCTGTAGTTTATCATATCAGATCATCTCTATTGTCTTCTCAGCAGCTTATTATGTCACTGTACTCTCCCCGAGTGGCAGCTGATGGGAAAAAAGGAATCTAAATTCCTCATCTCTTTCTCTCTGTGTGCCACCGCTGCATCATTTCATCGTCCTCTTTCTGCTGCTGCCAGCACATTCTCCCCCTGCATGGAGTTTGATCCAGAGGGAACAACAACACTGCAGGGCTTAGTGAGGTTTGTGTGTGTCTGTGTGTGTGTGTGTATGTACAGAAGTGTGCATCTATATTTAATGTTAATAACACTGCCTTTTAATGACGACCATAAAAATAGATAAGGGTATTAATCATGCTCATTAAAATGTTAGTCACCACATGAGCAGTGCAAATAAGTGGGGTAAACATTTGGCTTAGTTACTGCGAGATTTGGGTTACACAGGTGCTTGGCTTTGAGCTTACAAATGCTACCTTCAAAGGCAGCAGGGAATATTGACTTTCTAAATGCAACATGTCGTAGAAGTTAAAGGCCCTGTGAGGAGTTTTGAACTGGCTGAGAAACAGACTGAAAATGATAGTGATGCCTCTTTATGACCTTAAATAGCAAACAAGACCATCAGTGACAACACTGACACCTTCTCTGTTGTCATTTTTAATGCCTGAAACCTTCCTGAGGGGGTAGGTGTCAGACCAGATGATGGATATCTCGCTTCAGAAACAGCCTTTATTCGACTGTTTTCATGGAAAAGAATCAAATTGCCTGATAAAGTTGACTATTTAAAGAGAACAGGATGAGGTTTTTGTTGAAAACACTTCTTTTGCATGTTTAGTGCAAGAGATCAGAGGTATCACTTGGTCCACAAGGGGGTGCCAGAACCAATACAAAACAAAAGTTCCTCACAGCAGCTTTAAAAAGAGAGTTTACTGCTTATTTTGACCTGACTTTTTTTTTGCTGGATTGTGGTTCTGCAAAAGCTGTGAAATGTAGGTTAGTTGAGAACATAGACTGTATAAAACATGGACGTCCTATCATTGAATCATCCTGGTTTCTGAAGCAGAGTTTAAAGCCCACCGATGGTGGTCGCCATATTGGAAATGTTGGCTCAACCCAACTTTCGGTCAATTTATCAAGAGGCACAGAGGTGTGGTTGAAGCAGACCTTTAAGCCTGGTTGATACTTCTGCATCGACCATACACTGCAGTGGTCAAAGCAGATGTGGGCACTACATACTTGTGCGTATTGATGTGTCAGTGTGGTCTCTCTCATAGTCCAGATGCCTGTTTCTAGCCCAGCTACTTTTTCTGTTTACTTTTTCACAGAGATTCTGAGCTTATTACGTAAATTCACAGCTGATACATGTTGCTGTTGAAGTATCTGATATTTAACCACATAAGATTAAGTATGTTGTTAGTCTGTGTTGTTTAAATTAACTTCAGGAGGTTTCATGAATCTGTAGAATGGCTCCAGGAGGCTTCAGGAATTTCTAAGAAAAGAGCATCTCGCCATAAATGTGATTGACTGTGACAGTTGGTATCTTTGACCAATGGTCACTTGACTGTTGTCAATTTAAGGTCTTCAGAGTTGGAGTCCAAAATAACATTGTTGTACTGATATTGAGATGTCCATTTACGTGTGTGTGTGTGTTGTGACGACACCTACACCCTTTTATAAGATGGACTTTGGAGACAAAGGATGAGGCGACTTCATCTGTCCCGGTCGTCCTCCAAGCAGTCGCGATGCTTGTTACTGATGCTGTTTGTTGTAATTAAACATATTACGATACGAGCAAGCCAGTGTCACAAAGTTCATTCTGCATCTGCACATCACGGGCTGTTAAGACATGACACTGTTTATCATACAGCAGTGTTAAAGCTGGGGTTGGTAGTCAGATTTAGATACACTTTTTGTTATACTGGTGAAAATGATATTTATGTCCCAATGGTGAGGAAATGCTACATTCAAATTCACGCTAGTTTTCCGTGACTACCATCCTTAGCTTTAACCGGGAAAAATAGAGAGGACATGTCGGAGGAGATGCAATACACGGCCGATGAGCAGGGATCCCGGAAGTGCTGCAAACAACGGATATACAATGCCGCTAAAACACTAGTGTGATACATAATTGCATGCTGTTTCATAATCAGTTAAAACTCTTTGCAGGAGCTTAAAGATGGAGTTGGTAGTCACGGAAAACTAGCATGAATTTGAATGTAGCATTTCCTCAGGACTCCGTCTATTGATTGGTTTCATATTTTGGCTCCTGATGGCAGGGATTGGTTTATGTTTTCCCAGGTTTACTCCAACTGTAGATAGTGGCTTTTTTTTTCGCTCTTTCTTAAGAACACATTATGTATGGATTGCCATTGGGACATAAAGGTCTTTCTTTTTTTTAAAAAACAATATCTTTATTGACTTTTCCATGTACAATGTGCATTACACAGACATAAATACTACATTAACATTTTGTACAATACAAAAGTCCCACCCACATTCATCTCTCTCTCAAAGTCTGTTAAACACACAAGGCAGAATCTCTATTACATTTAAAGGTACCTTGAATAAAGTAAAAAATACATCCACATACACAAAAATGTAAGTAACACCGGTTCTCAGTGTCTTCGTCTTTTTTTCTGGGATCTACCACAAGTCCATATAAGTATCTCAGTCTTGGTTTTCAGCCTGCAAAAGCCCTCCTATATCTCAACTCTTAATATAATCATTAAATGGTTTCCAGATTCCCTCATAAACTGTTAATTTGTTCTTCAAGGTATATGTTGTTCTCTCCATTGACATACATTGTGCCATATTTCTGATCCAAGCACCGATTGTAGGTGCATCAGTTTTCTGCTATTTAAAGGCTATAAAGATCATTTTAACCAGTATAACAAAAAGTGTATCCAAATCTGACTACCAACCCCAGCTTTAAAAGCACATTTTTGAAAATTGAATACAATAGTTCAAATCCACTTCAAAAAAATCTTCCTCTAAGTAGCTCACATGTTGTGTAAAACTAAGTTTTCATAGAAATAAAGCAGTCACCCTGAGTAATCCAATTTGCTGGCCCACCCCTATGTAGCAGTGCGACCATCTGTTTTGGGTGCAACAATTTGTGTGACATGTATCCTCTTATTGCCTCTGATGAACATGCAGATTGGTGGGGCAAGAATTTACGAGGTGCACGCGAAGGCAGCACAAGAGAGAGAGCGAGGGAGAGAGAGATTTGTTCATCAGCGCTTTTCCGTTTTCTGGGTAGGCTATACTCGCTCTGCCTCCTCTGTCGTGTCACCGGAGAGAGAGAGAGAGAGAGAGAGAGAGCTAGAGAGAAAAAAGAGGAAGGAATATGGTTTCATCTGACGCTCCTCCCGTTTCAGCGCGGCTGTAGCGGATCTGTAGCTCTAGCAGGAGGTTCAGACCCCCTTCTATACCTGGAACAACCACCTTCCCCGTCAACCAACGAGCCTGCAGGAGCACTAAGAGACATAAATGGGTGAGATGTGACGCTTTTTTTCGCTTCTGGTTTGAAGAATGCCCAAAAATAGCCTCCAGCGTCCTGCGCATCTGGATGAGCAGGAATAAACGCCCGCTCCAGATGCGCGTTGGGTTCAACCTCTCTCTCTCTCTCCCTCTCTCTTTCATTCCTCCCCCTCTCTTCTCTTCTCTCTACCCTCACCTCCCCTGACGTCTCCTCTTCTCTTCAGACATAACCGAGCTGTTTGTAAGAAGTGACCGCACAGGCTTTGCCGTTTTGTGGAAGATTAGAGAGCCGCGCGTGTGAATGTGTGGGAGGGTGTGCAAGCAAGCGCGGCCGTGCGGGTGCGATTTGAGGAAAAGCTGCGGGTCACATTGATGGGTTGCAGATGTTGACACGTTTACATTCACTCTGTCTTTTTTTCTGCCCATTGTGTTGCACTGTGCTTGACTCTCTCCAGCTTCCCGTCTCTCTCTGTGGATGAAACAGGGCCCGACTCTCATGACATTCCTCCTCCTCCCATCGCCTCCCTCGTTTCCCACAGCACTGCGCTGTTGCACACATTGCATGGGATTTAATTGCTTGCAGATTTGGTTGCACGAGTAATCAATCAATTAAGTGTGGGCAAAATTAGATGATTGACTCACTGGTGACATTTAGGGCAAGAGGTGATACTTCCTTTTTCTTGTCACGCGTCCTTTTTATCTGTGGAGGCATTCCTTTGCAAAGGACACTAAAGTAGCTTAATGAATGCCTGATTTATACAGTAAATGTCTTACAATGCAAACCAGTAATGAGTTGCAGCCCTTTCCCAAAATACCTATTTTCTGTCCCAGTTGGTGCATACTTTCTCCTGGACATCTGCCTCTGCTGCATGTAAACAAACAATGCACAGCTGTCCTCAAGGGATACACTCACACTTACCGTCAAGGCTGGATTACCAATGAGGAAAATCAGGCAATTTACCCACCATCAGAGAACATCATGAGTCCCCAAATCCCCAGACTCTCTGTGTTTATGTGCTGCGGTAGTTTAATGAATCACTAAATTGGATGAATATGCACCACTACATTGCAACATAAACTGAAATGGAAATCACAGGAGCTTTTAAACACACCATGTGCAGTAAAAGACTTAAATATCTCCATTAGTTGCAATTACAGGGTGCATTAATTTTTATAAATGTGTTAACTTAAAGGTGACAGAGTGCACAGGATGGCAGCGGTAATGGTTGTGGCGGTGTCAATGGAAGCCCTTTGGTATTTTGATGGCATTGCAGTACTAAGAGGCAATTATATTTTCTTAACAGAGACCGTAATTGAAGATGCATTATGTGGACTGTGTTATATTGATGTTTCTTGTCTTTTTTTCCAAAGCGGCAACATCCTGTGATGAAAAATGAATCCAATGAGAAGTGCAAAGAAATACAGTTCCTTGAGTGTCCACTAGAAGCTAACTCCAAAGTCCAAGGAAACCCCATTGGACTGATATTAAACAATTTGAAAGCAGAAATTCACCTGATTGCAGTCAAAAACATTATTTTTCTTATAGCTAGTTTCTTTATTCTTGATCATATGAAGGCTAAGCAAAACTAGGCACATTTAGGAGCATGGCTGGTTTGACTGACAGGTAGTGTAGGTAAGACTCTCTTCAAATTCACCTCTTTGGCTTGTCTAAATTCATTGAAATCACTTATCCTTCTCTCTCTTGTTCGCCTCTATCCCCCTTTCCATCCCCTCTTGGTCGAGGCAGATGTGTGTCTAACATGAGTCTGGTTCTGCTCGAGGTTTCTGCCTGTTAAAAGGAAGTTTTTCCTTGCCGCTGTAACTAGCTAAATACTGCAAGGTGCAATGCTCACGGTGGATTAAGATGAGATCAGACTGGATCTTATCCTTTCTTACGCCCTAGACCTGCTCTGTTTGTAAAAGCGTCTTAAGGGAGATAACATTTGTTGTGATTTGGCGCTCTAAAAAGACAGATTGATTGATTTGAAATATGGAAAGTCAGTTGGAGTCCCCATTTCCAATATGACGACTGCCATTGTTGGGCTTCGTAACAACTCATCAGAGACCAATGAGTGAAGTCTCAAAGACTATATCTGTTTTATTCAGTCTAAGGTTTTTAAGACTACTTACTCATCTGATAGAGAATATAAGAAACACTTGTGGATATGACCGTCTAAGTACAACACAATTTAATTACTACTTAAAACCCAAAAAATATAATTTGATTAACACATCTAAAAAAAGAACACTACATCGATCAAAAACAGAGCGGTTACTATTTTTTTGGATGAGTCTTTTCCCTTATAAATTGCACAATGAGATCATTTAGATGAATTAAGACATTTTAAATACAAGACAGAATTGTCTTCATTGAATTTGTTGTATTAGACAGGGAGGATGCAACTGAAATCAATTTAAGTGAAACTCAGAGTTTGTAGTTAACACTAATATTGTTCTATTGTCCCTTGGAGGGCTCAAACATATATATTATATATATATGTCCTTAAGTATCATAACATTCCTTCACAATACCGAGCGGAACACCTGAGGGGATTTTATGTCAAAATGCAGGATTATAAATCTTGCACTCCTTGGCTTATTTATATATTTGGTTATTTCTCTGATTTGGCGAATGGATCACTTACAAAATGAAGACCAAACATCACTTTTATAGAGGATCTCTTCCTGCAGTTGCTGCAGTTTTCAAGGAGAAAAATGTGTCCGCTTTGTTATCTGAAACTGTGACCTTCACTCCCTCTGAACTGATGTGAAAAACTTCCCTTTTTGCACTAAGATGGGAGGGAGGTGAATGCCAAAGGTTTCTATTTTCTCTATTATTATGAGTACACATAGAAAGGATTACAATAAGGTCAGTGGAGATTTTAGACTCTTCGCAACAGGAACTGAAAACTTTCGATCTATTTCTTTCCTCTGCTGTGCTGTCATCATTAGTGTTCCCCCCACACAGTTACAATCCAGAGGTAAATATATAAAGGTCTTATTGAAGGGATGTGCACTCTCTGTAATTGAATTACAGGGAATAAAAAAAAAAATGGACAAACAGCAAGCAAAGGGAGAGTAGTAAATCATCCAACAACTTCAAAGAATGTGACAGGATAATGAGCAGAGAATAGTTGGAATTGTCCTTTAATGTGGGAGAATGTGCTGAAGTCTGTGATCTGATCCACAGTTGGAGTGGGTGGCTTTGACTTCCATTGGGCTGCAGTCCAGCCCTGAATGTTTTACAGACAGAAACCTGCAGCTGTTCTTGACATCATCAGCCGCAGCCAGAGACACAACCACAACTAAACACAGGTTCAGCTCGGCACTGCGAAGTTCAGTGTGTCTGTATGTTAAGTTTCCTCTTATCTAAACCAACTGCAGCTGTTCATAGAGGACGCTCGGTCACGCGTACGTGTGTTTGTGTGTGTGTGTGTGTGTGTGTGTTTTGACCATTTGTGTGGGAGTTTTGTTTTGTCTGCAGGCTTTTAAATATTCAGTCTCTTTCCTTCTCAAGGCCTTGGGACTGTCATTTTTAGTCTTCACGACACTGTAACCCAGCAACTATTTCTTAATTGGTTAACTTGTAGATTATTTTCACAAATAATCTAATGGTAGTCTCTTAGAAACATAAAATGGTGAATAATCAATCTTCCAAAAGGTAAAAAAGTGTCATGACCAACATGTGATACAAACATGCTGCAACAATTGTGAAATAGTTGCATATTAATTAAATTTCTGTTTACTAATTATTGTAGCTGTTTTACGAAGTTTGGTTACGTTTTGTGTTCCTTCACATTAGATGTAAATGCAGACTATTTATCATAATATATTCATTTAAATACACATAATTATGTTCAAAACTAATCTAGCTGGCCATATTATTCTAACTAAGGTAGGCTGATTAGTTTAGGAGTACTATTTATTGTCGTTCGTGGCCTAGTTATTTATTTATTCAGCTAACTATAGCTAGCTAGCTAGCTATGATAGGCCTAGTTACCTAGCATAGCTTTCTGAATATTTAAGTAACTAGGCCAAAAACAACGCTAAATGTTGCTCATATACTAATCAGCCATACCTTAGTTACAAGAATATGGCCAGCTGGATTAGTTTAAAGCACATTTACCTATCGTAAGTTAGCTAGCTATAAGGCTAGAAGATGCAAAGGTAGAAAATAAGCTTGTGAACAAATGTTGATATAGTCTGTGTTATGTGCATAAGGTTATTTGTTTTTGTTTATATCAAAGGGACAGTGAACATTAAAGCTGGGGTTGGTAGTCAGATTTAGATAAACTTTTTGTTATACTGGTTAAAATGATCTTTATGTCCCGATGGCAATCAATACATAATCTGTTCTTAAAGAAAGAGTGAAAAAAAAGCTGCTACCTACAGCCGGAGTAAACCTGGGCAAACACCAACCAATCCCTGCCACCAGGAGCCAAATTATGAAACCAATCAAATCCCGTCCTGCCGTTCTGCCCGCCTCCTGCAAAGCGCACATTTCATGTTTGTGTTTTTAACTTTCACTATGATAATGTTTTGGTGTTTTCTTACCGCTGAGTGAGACATGAGTTGACGTAGTGCAAAACACAAACGATGCGCTGAGGACCGGTTTTGAATCAGTCACCATAACATGGTCGCCTATCAGCTGCGCTCGTGCATGTGAGCGGGGGCGTCATTTTGGAGGAGCTTCAAGGAGAGGAGGGGTTAGACGGAGTCCTGAGGAAATGCTACATTCAAATTAATGCTAGTTTTCCGTGACTACCAACCCTAGCTTTAATCAACCTACAGACAAATGTAAAAGTACCCCAATTTGCCAAAAGGCTAATTTTCATCCGCAGTCCCTTTGCCCAATGTGTGGCACCATTAATATCATAATTATAGTTCACAATGTGTAAAAAAATTACGTTTCTTAAAGTAAAAAATGAAGAGTTACTTTCAACTTTTTTAAACCAACCTTATTTAAATTATTAAGCAAGTATGCACTAGCTAGCACCGCACAGCTTGCCAGCATGCTAGCGGTAAGTTGCTCATACTTAAACTGTAGCCTACAACATAAGCTTTTTTTATGGAACATTGTTAGTGCATTCCTGATGAATTTAAGACCAGTTATTATCCTTTCTTACTCTCAATTAACCTTTTAAGAGCTAGCTGGCTATTTAGCTACTAAATATTTGCTAGCTGCTTGCATTTGGTGCTTGGTAAATAACATACAGAGCTTGATCTGAGTTCTTTCTCACGGGAAACACTCTTGAGGTATATTCTAACTATTGTCAGTGAAACATATAGCTACAGTAGCCCATAGTGTCATAAAATAACTGCCTGATAGAGTATTTAGAGCAGCAGTAGACTCTCATTGATGTGTTTTTGGACAAGAATGGAGATGACGGATACAGATTGCAGTTGTTAAAGGGTCAGTTTGTTGTAGATTTTGATCCTTTTTGCAGGATTTGCTGAAAATAAGAAAACATAGAATAAAAATATAATTTCCTTAAAGGTTAACTCGTGCATCTTTACTGGCTTGATATTTCTGTGCATGATGTATTTCTTTGCAGAGCGTTAAACTTCTGCCTTGTGGCTTTGTTGCATTACCACCATGCACTGTTCAACATCATGTAGCTATAACGTGGCTTTGTGAAACCGTAGCCAAACCTGTTGCACATCTAAGTTTCTGCTCTTTCAAGACTGCAGCACATTTGGATTTAACTTTCTGTCACTTTAAACTTGCACTCTTCTTTGCGCCCCACGATGTCCTGTTCAGAGTCACAAGCTGTCATCTTCCTCAGCAGTATGTGTGTGTATTTGTTGACTGACGTGGGTGGTGGGAGGACTGCAGTGTACCTCCCCGATCTGCCACTCACTCATGTGAACTGTAATGATGGTAGTCTGCACAGCAAATGCTTGAAGCTATTAATTCACTGCATATACTTCCCCTTATTTAAAAACCTTCCACTTCCACTCTAGTGGCGCCTGCAGCTTCCCCATGAACTACACAAACTGAGAGCAGCACAAAAAAAGGAAAAGGAGATAGTATTTGTGCCACGTCGCTGTCTCATCTGCGGGTAATCTCTCTAGTTATCTCGAGCCAGAATCATATCCTCTCCATCTGAGCAGCAGGCCAACTTGGACTACATTCATCTGCTTTGTCTGCTTTGTACTGATGCATTGTGGAAATCCTCCTCCTCCTTCTTCCCCTGTGATGTAAACTCTCAGAGACGCCCTGACCTTCCACTTTTACACAGCTGCTTTCCCAATACATGCAGTTGATTTTGGCTAGTGTATCAGCATTTGGGGTTTTTGCTTGTTGCTGCATTTAATGTGTTGAAACATGTGTTACACTATATATGAATGAGGGGGAGGTCTTTTTGGGGAGGGAGCCAAGGCGTATGAGTCATAGAAAGCCCAATAACTCCCACTCTCCACCCCCTCATTTAGCAGCCAACGCAGTTCAGACTAGGATCAGGCTTCCGTGGTCAGTATATACAGTTTGTGTGTGTGTGTGTGTGTGTGTGTGTGTGTGTGTGTGTGTGTGTGTGTGTGTGTGTGTGTGTGTGTGTGTGTGTGTGTGTGTGTGTGTGTGTGTGTGTGTGTGTGTGTGTGTGTGTGTGTGTGTGTGCGCAAAGGTTTAAGGTTGGGAAAGCGACCCTGTATACACATTCAGTACATTTTTACCCCTATTATCAGCTGCACAGGCAGTCACGGGGTGTTTGTGAGAATGCATGTGTGATCCTGAAGGAAGCAGGAGAGAGGGTGGGTTGTTTGTGTGCACATTTTCTTGCTGCTGTTTACATCAAGGCTTTGCTGGAAACTGCCTTTTATGAGACTTTTCCTTTTACTGATTTTTTTTTTTTGGTTTTCATACATTTTACCAAATCTCAGGGTTGCTTCTGTTTACATGTTGTGGTTCTAAATGTTGCATTCCCTGCATTGCCACAGGACAGAGAGTCATTTTTTAATTCAAACCAAAATATCCCAAAACACTTTTCAATGTGATTCTTACCTTGATGACCCTTATTTCTGTATACAATTTTCAATTAACACATCAGCAGCATCGGCTACAGATAGTCAATAACACACTTTTGTCAAAATGTTCATCACTTTCTTCTTCTTTGTGTCCTTTTGTTGACAAATCATTGGATGAATTGATTGCTGTCGGGATGTAAATTAATTCTAAATCAGTTGTATCCTAGCTTGAAAGTTTGGTATGGTTAAGGCAAAAAAAAACAAAACAGCATGTTTGAAATCAGGGTCAAAACCAAATGGCAACCTCGGGTCTCAAAATATGAAGCCCATGCGGAAGTGTTATAAACTGCAGTTCATCGAGAATCTGCTTGAGGCTGGCTGCAGAAACACAGGAAACCACATACACACCAATTCAAAAAAGACGATCTTTGCAGCACTGATAAACATGTTTACAGCCTGGTTCAAAAAACAGCTTGGCTCTACAAAGCTAATCTCTCTATCGACACACACTGTACGGGGGCTGAATATTTTTCTCACGCGACGGTTCAGAAGATATTAAGTTTACAAGTTTTTGCCCAAATAAGGACATGACTGACTTGACTCCTGGACGAAACACATAGCTGTTGGCTAGGAGGCTCAAACCCCGCCTCTTTACGTCACACTATGCCTGGTTGAGTTCCGCATTTCCAATATGGCTGCCGCCATCGATTGGCTTCAAAACAGCGCTCAGGAACAGATGGGTGACGTCACAGATACTACGTCCATTATTTATATGATTTGGGGTTAAGCAGCTGCTTGGTTAAGGTTTATGTCTTGTTTCTACTTATCCAAGTATATGGAGGTGAGTCTACTGGAAGTCCATTTATTCCTGTGGTAATCTCTGTGATACCTGATGTACGAGAAAAACTCCTCCCAACTGTACTATTTCGGTCCACAGACAGTCAAAGGGACTGTACAACAATGGGCTAGCTTAGCTAACGGGAAAAAAAATGTTAACTGATGATTGAGTGATTCTTTTTTTTAAAGTTATATATTTTTGGGGCTTTTACCATCGACTGTATAAAAAATGGACGTATCATCCGTGACGTCACCCATCTGTTTCTGAATGGCTGTTTTGAAGCCAATGGTCAGTGGGTGCCATATTGGAAATGCTGAACACAACCTAACTTCGTCGAGCTAGTGTGAGGTAAAGAGGCGGGGCTTTAGCCTTTTTGCTAACAGCTACAGGATGCTGGCCTGTCAATCAAGTCAGCCATGTCCTTATTTGGGCAAAACTTGTACGTTTAATATCTTCAAAAATACCAAGTGGGGGTATCCGGTGTTTCTGCAGCTAGCCTCAAGTGGACGCTCGATGAACTGCAGGTTTTAGCACCTACACATTGGCTTCATATTTTAAGAACAGTGGTTGCCGCCTGCTTTTACACCTTTATTAGAGAAGATAGGACAGTAGATAGAGCGGGCAACTAGGAGAGAGAGTGGGGGAATGACGAGGAAAAGGGCGGGTGGCCAGATTTGAACCCGGGCTGCCCACTAAAAAGGTGCGCGACTGAACCATTAGGCTAAATCCACGCCCGATTGGTTGCTTTTATGCTGCTAAAATATTGTTATTCATATGAAATACAGATTCATAGTAGTAGTAGCTCCCCCCCCCCCCCCCCCCCATGGTGAAAGGTAGTTTCTATGAGGTTCTATTCATCTATAAAGAAACTCACTTCCTTATTCCGGACACTAGAGGTATTATCCATTTATTTATACATCTGTGGACACCAGTCCGGTTGATTCTGGACATCAACATAAGAAACCTTTGTTTCCCACTGCTGGGAAATGAGAAACAAAAAGAAGTCTGACCTCGTCACATGTTTCATCAACTGCTTTGTCTTACTTCAGCTCGAGGCTGTTGTCACTTGGATGTTAACAGAAGTTTTGCAGCCCTTGCTTCAACACTTCTGGTATCATTCATCTCAGGAGGAAGTCTCATGTTGTGAAGACGGAAATGCATCGTTACATCGGTCAGATCTCAAGGACACATGAGCCGCATTGTGGAAAACAACAACACTGACTGCAAATATATCTTTAACTTGTTTTCTAGAAAACTTTAAAGGTCTTATCAATCAGTGAGTGAAAACAGGCTTCCTGTCTGAAAGTGAAAACTCAAATTAGCAGAAGGGTATTTACATGTATGAGTATTTTATTGTATTGATTAAACGCACATTATGCTAAATTTACCGTTTCAATTCTGACTTTCTATCTGTAGCTTTTAAGAGCCAGATTGATTACCTTTAAATGTGCACTGATAAGGAACTTGCTTGAGTGTTGTGTATGTTTATCTCTTCATATGTTCCCCTTTCACTTCTTGTTTGAGTCCATAAGTTAAACCTGCCCAAACCTATAAACTGAAACCAGCGCCTGGAACACCTCTGCAGACTGTGACCTTTTATTCTTAACACATGCTCTGTCTTCCCTTCTCTCCTCTCCCAGTGGAGGCCGTGGTGGAGTTCGACTATGAGGCTCAGCAGGACGATGAGTTGAGCCTGACGGTGGGCGACATCATCGTGAACATACGGCGGGACGATGGAGGATGGTGGGAGGGCGAGCTGGGCGGACGCAGGGGGTTGTTCCCCGATAACTTTGTCAGAGTGAGTAATAATGATCGGCTCATTTTCTCTTGCTCTCCTCTCAGTCTCGGTGTCTTCTCGCTTCATAAAAACCACAAGAGGCCCGCCATAAATAGCAGCGGAGCAAACATGCAGATTAGAGTGTGTCACTGCAGTGTTGGTTTGCTTAGGGTGTTTTCTGTTGCTATTTTTGTAAACGGAAACACACATCATTCCTGGGTGAGACTTCTATATCTTTTTGAAAAGATTTATGAAGGTTCAAGGTGAAAATAAGCAGAGGATTGAGATTTATCTAGGTGAAGAAGTCACATTAATGTTGCATTTGTGGTCCTTTTAGATGTAGGGTAACATTTGGTTAGCTTAAAGGCTGTGAGACAAACCTCCCCCGGACTGGGTCTGCAGTTAAGAACAGCTCGGGACGTTGTTATTTATGTTATATCTTCATTTGTTTGTTTGTTTTTCATTAATTTAGTAAGATAAAGACACTTGGAAAGCATATGTGTGCACATTGGGGTGTGCCTAAGTCAAGAACTTTAGGAGACGTCTGTTTAAAGTGGGGCCTTGAAATTTGCCAAAAATATGCAATAATTAACTGACTTCCTGTTTGGTTTGCATCATAACAATGATAGACTTCTTTCTTGGTGTTGATATGTTACATATGCCTACCAATTTTCATACATTTCATACAAACATTTTAGATTTCATTGCACTAACTTGAACGATGGGGGAAGGGAGTCAGTTTTGTTGCCATTGTTTTAATTGGACAAAGAGGAACTGAACAGATGAGTCGTCCTTCTGTGACTGGAAGCCGTGTTGGGCTTGAGCTGGTCTGATGTCAATTTTGGATCTTGTTGCACCATTGTGGGCTGGGGACAGCAAACAGTTGTGACTTTGCCGAGCATCATTTTGGCCACTGAGACAGAAGCAAGCCGATTGCCAAACATGGAGTGTAGTGGGGAGGCCGGGGATGTTTGGTTTGAGCATGATCTCATTCAAGGATGGGAATGGGCCATTCACAGAAGTCTAAGGCGTTGGTTTTACATTTTACAACCATACTCAGTCTCTAGAATGTTCTCTATTTCTGAATCTCACAGCACAACACTCATGGGGCGGTGGGACAACTATAGACTGTATAAATAATGGACGTAGTATCCGTGACGTCACCCATCTGTTTCTGAAGAGCTGCTTTGAAGCATATCGTCGGCGGCAGCCATATTGGAAATGCTGAACTCAACCTAACTTCTGTCAAGCTAGTGTGAGGTAAAGAGGCGGGCTTTGAGCCTCCTCGCCAACAGCTACAGTGTTCCCGCCTGTCAATGAAGTCAGCTGTGCCTCTCGTAATGGAAAACTCGTAATCTTAATGTCTCCCAAACTGTTGCGTAGTGAAAAAATGTACCCCCTGTGCATTGTGTACCCATCATAGACTGTATAAAAGAAGTACCCATGACGACACCTATCTGTTTCTGAAGCGCTGTTTTGAGGCCAGTTGGCGGCGGCAGCCATATTGCTGCTGTAGTGCGATTGTGACGTAAAGAGGCGGCTTTGAGCCTCAGAGCCAACAGCTACAGTGTTCCCGCCTGTCAATCAAGTCACCTGTGCCTCTAATTGGAAGACTCATAATCTCAATATCTTTGAAATTGCCGCTTTAGAAAAAACATTCACCCCCTGTACAGTGTGTGCCGATCGAGTAATGAGCTATCCAGACTACACTCGTTTTTTGAACAAGGCTGTAAACATGTTTATTTCTGCTGTAAAGATCGGCTTTTTTTGGATATGGTATGTGGTTTCCGGTGCTTCTTGAGCCAGCCTCAAGTGGACACTGGAAGAACTGCATTAATCCTTTTTGTCAAGTTATATTTTTGGTCGTTTTTGCCATTTTTGCCAGGAAATTTGGGGAGTAGAGAGTGGGGAAGACATTGCAGCAAATGGTCGCGGTGGGTGAATCAAACCAGCGACCTCTGCGATGAGGACTGTAGCCTCTGTATGTGGGGCGCTAAGACCGTTAGGCCACCAGTGCCCAAGAACTGTGGTGTTTATCACTTCTGCATTGCCTTCAATTCTCACAGCTCGAGGTTGCTGCTTGGGGAGACGTATTTTGAAGAGACAACAGTGTGGTGAACTCTGGGATTTTTTATAAATTGATGACTATTGAAATACTTGAGAATCATGACTCATCCCTACAGAATATGAAAGGGGCTATAGGAACTGCTTGAGCTCATAGCACTCTTGAGTATTATCACATTATTGCATTATGAAACAATGTTATCGCATTCATTTCTTATTTTTGGCTTAACTCAGACCAAACTGACCTTATTGTTGTCAGCCTTTCTAATCTGACAGTGGTTTGGCTCCAACGGTAAATATTTATTTAAAGAAAAACAAAAACATTTGGACTCAGCACAAGACTTCCCCTTTCCCTTTTAAGTGTTTTGAATTTTGTGTACGATGCTGATTTAGTCAAGTGGTTTTTGCATAAGTTAAACTGTGACAGCACATTCCTAACACCTTCAGTCGTTGATGCGAAGCACAAGACTAAACACCCGGGCAAACATGAGCATTTTCTTCAAACCCAGAACCTGCAGACGCGTATGTATAAATCTAATATCTGTGATTCACAGAGATGGTTTTAGAATAATGTTGTATGTTTGCGGGGTACGATTAGGATTAAGAGCAGAAGTAATTATAAGCATAGATGATTAAAGAATCAGCTTCAGCCTCTCAAATGTGAAAATGTATTTTTGTTGTTTTGAAAGAAAAATTAACATCAAAACACAAAAACAAGACACATAAAGGTGTGGCAAACAGTCTGCAGACATGTATAAGCTTACTTCTTGGGGTAAGTTGCTGTTCTACTTCTTAGCTTGAGCCCATTTTGTAAACTATTGATGGATAAGTATCTGTGTGATAGATCTGATGGTCTAAGTTGTTCCAATACTTCCTAATCCCCGTCTGCTAGTGGCTCAAAGTAAACAATTTGCGTAGGCGTAAGA
The DNA here is from genome assembly GCF_009762535.1 of Notolabrus celidotus. NCBI lineage: Eukaryota > Metazoa > Chordata > Actinopteri > Labriformes > Labridae > Notolabrus > Notolabrus celidotus. Next base: position 26,244,695 of record NC_048288.1, read on the forward strand.
ATAAAGCAACAGGAGAGCTGAGACTCTACTGTAGCTTCTGATAAAGTGTAGTAAAGCGGTGCGTTTGTGGTGATGAGAAGAAGGAAGTATGTCGCTCTCTGAAACATGAGGGGAAGTAGTAATCTGCAGAAGGTTGAGAGCGAGTGGAGTTCACGTTTTGACAGCACTGAAGAAGTCCGTCTATTGTCAGGTTGGTGACTGTGCAGAGAGGCTTTATTTGTGCTGACTGACTGTCACAGCTCTCATTCAGTGTCAGGGAGCCGGACAATGGGCCTGTGAGGGCTCAGTGACGGTGTTTGCGTGAGTTTGTGTGTGTATGTGTGTGTGTGTGTGTGTGTGTGTGTGTGTGTGTGTGAGGGAGAGAGAGGCGAGGGGAGGCTGTGAGTAATGCAGTAATACCAGACTGGTCTGTCACAAGACTGCAGTTATGGGAATCAGTGACATTAAGCTTAGCAATGCTGATGAGTATGTGTATGTGTGAGCGTGTGTGTGTGTTTGTGTGTGTAGGAAGCGGGGGATGTTGGTCAGGCAGGTTTTAAAGAGAGGAACAGGAAGTGATGGAATGCATGCAGCCCCCCCTTGTGTGCTGTCATGGCTGACCCCCCGCACAGATAACTAACTGGCTGACAAGGTAAAGGTAACTTTTCCAGTCAAACACAAACTTTTATTTGACTTTGTTTCCAAATTTTAAAACCCCTCTGAGTTGAAATTTGAGGAGGATTAGAGGCGGCTAACAAGCTGCTAATCTTGGACTTGAGTGGGTTAGCAAAGCAACTGATGTCTCAGATATCATGAGACTTTAAGCTACAATAGCTGGATTATCAGAGATTAATTATCCAAATAAGCAAACAGACTGTGTGTGTTTGTCAAAGCTTAGAGCTTATATTCACTGTGCAACCAAGTGAGTGGGTTTGAAGAAGAAGCCCTGCACTTCCGAGAGTGTCCACTAGGGGCCTTGTTGGAGCCTATATTCAATTTAACAGCCATAGACTTTGTAATATATGGACGTGGTCTCCATGAGGTCCCCCGCTAGTTTTTGAAGCGGAGTTTTAAAGCCTGTCGGCGGCAGTCGCTGTTTTGGAAACGCTGACTCAACCTAACTGAGTTAATGCGGGACTTTAGCCTCCTCACTAACAAACAATCCCCCCCTGTACAGTGTGTGTTGATAGAGAAATGATCTATTCAGACCCAAATATTTTTTTTAACCAGGCTGTAAACATGTTTATTTTTGCTGTGAAGATCGGCTTTTTTGATGGAGTACTGAGCATGAGGTTTCCGGTGCTTCTGCAGCCAGCCTCAAGCGAGCACTTCCACATTGGCACTTATTTACAGCAATTTTTTTGTGATTACTTTTTTTTTTTTTTTTTTTTTCAAGTTACATTTTTGGGCATTTTTTGCCTTTTAATGGACAGGTCGGCTGAGGAGAGACAGGAAATGTGGGGAGTGGAGAGTGGAGAGTGGGGGAGGATATGCAGTAGATGCAGTGGACACTGGAATTGAACCTGCGACCTCTGGGACAAGGGCTATAGCCTCTGTATATGGGGTGCGCTTAGACTGCTGCAGTTTACAGTTTTGCACAAGTGGGCATAATTAGGGGTGTGGTTGACATGACCGATGGGTGAGTGTGATCGAGCAGCAAACTTCGGCTGCAAGAATTGAAGCCAATGCAGAAGAGATTAAAAAATGCAGTTCCTTGAGTGTCCACTTGAGGCTGGCTATCGGGAGTACCGAAACCACATACACACCAATTGAGAAAGCCGATCTTTACAGCATTAATAAACATGTTTACAGCCTGGTACAAAAAATGAGTTAAGTCTTAATAGCTGTTTCTCTATCAGGACACACTGTACATTTTTTTTTTTCATAATGCAGCAGTTTTGAAGGTATTAAGATTATGCATTTTCCATTATGAGAGGCACAGCTGACTTGATTGACAGGTGGGAACACTGTAGCTGTTGGCGAGGAGGCTCAAAGCCCACCTCTGTACCTCACACTAGCTCGACAGAAGTTAGGTTGAGTTCAACATTTCCAATATGGCAACCAGCGCTACATGAACAGATGACGTCACGGTGTTGAAAGTTAGCTGGAGTCAGCATTTCCAATACGGGACCACCATCTGTGGGCTTCTTAATGCCTCTTCAGGAAACAATGGGAGATGCTACTTAGAATGCATCCATGTTTTTTACAATGTATGTGTAAAATTACTTAGCTAAACTTTTAACCATCCATTTATTACCTATACCATTTATCCTAATTAGGGTCACATGGTGCACACCTTGGTCGGCAGTCAGTCACAAGGCAAACATCACACTCGCACCTACAGGCAATTTAGTGTCACCCATTGACCTTACAAGCATCCCCCAGAGAGAACCCAGGCATGCACAGGGATCCCAGCCTGGATTCAAACTAGAAACCTTGCTGCAATTCAATTATGCTAAACACTGCACCACTGTTCAGCCCCTAGCTGAACTTATTTTTCCTAAAAAACAAGCATCTCACTGGGGACATGCTCATATCGTTATCATCTGCTTTAAATTCTGCTGAGTTGATGCCCTTAGATAAGAGATCAGCTGACGTTTCTCAAGATCAGGGAACACCACAATCCTGCAGAAGAGATCCCTGTAACGTATTAACTATACCACAGCTGCGACTACAAGTGGTTATCATTTTGACTTGTCTGTGAAATATCTGAAAATCACCGGGGCTATGTGTTTATGTGAAGAGCTGTAATCATCTGACCTCTGGGGATTAGATAAGTAGGTGTTGCAAATCAAAGTCACATGCTCTGAATTGGTATTAGATGCTGAACATTGCTCTTCACAGTGCAAGAGAGCACCGCTGGTAGATGTTGATGTCTGAAAGTTAACAGAGTGTCCAGAAGTTGGCTCTTTTTATTTTGTAGGGTAACTTCAACGCTCTTAATAATAAGAAGTTGCCTCACGCTCAAACACGACCGTACAGCGAGGGAAAGACTCATCTTTAAAGTCTATAAATGTTGGAATATACAAGTAATAGTCCATCTTTTAATGTCTTTAAAGGTCTGACTGAATCCCAAGGTTATACTATTATGCACATTATACAATAAGAATGAAAAACAGAGAAGAGTAACAAACTAATAAGTCTGAGTTTGTCATTTTCCCTGCAAAATAATGACTCAGTGGATTAAAAATGGATTCTTCAGATTAATCTATCAGCTCTTACAGCTGTCATTTGAAAGACTTATTGCGTATATTAACATCCTTTTAAAAAAACAGCTTGTGTTGAAGCTTTCTGTCTCTCGCACTCTGACTAAAGAATAAAGTTCTGCAATAAGGATGGAGCTTATGAAATGAGGGGAAATAAAAAACGTCATTCTGTGCATTACACAAGCATTTTTAAAAGCTAAGCTCTCTGTTTCCCCATTTTCTCCCTCTGTGTCTCTGACTTCAAGATTATTTTGCTGCACTAAAAAAGAGAGTTGACTGAGCGGCTGCATTGTTCTGTTTTATCTGTGACTTGGGGGGGAAAAGGTCAGAGGTCCGGTGACGGGGGACGCACAAGGCGATGTTTAGCATTAAAGCTGTGCAGTGTAAACAACATAGTTTCTGTCAGCTATCACACATCACACAGATAAACACTCGCGCTCACACACACATACTGAGCCACCACTGCAGCAGCGTACACTATGCAGGTGTTTCCTGCTCTGATATGATGAATCACGTTGTCTTCCTCTCCTCTTTTCAGCTGGGTTTCCTTTACCTCTGGGTTACCTTCACATTGCAGGAGGAATTGCAGTAAACCATGAATACAGTCCAAGAAGAAACAAAAGCCCCTGAGAACAGTAGAGTTAGTCTGCCTTTGAGTCCTTTTTGCTTAACCATGCAGTCATTAGTCCCCCAGTTCCAAACTCAAATCTATTAATTATTTAAAACAAGCAGCCTGGATAGAAAACAGATGGCTTTTAGAAATGATCCTCCACTGCTTTTCATGAAGCATAAAGCCAAACAGCCTGTAAACACAGCTTCTCCTTCCCTCCCCCCTCAGAAAAAAGGGAAGCTAACAAAAGCTGCTGTGGGTTTTTTGTGTAGGTTGGCTTTTGCAATGTGGAGTCTCCAAGTTAAAAGTGTTGCTTGTTCTTCACCAGACAGTCTGTGTCTGCTTCTGTGTATGTGAGTTTCCGAATGAGAGTGTGTGAATGTATGTGTTCTCAGGACATGACGGCATGCAGAGTTTCAGTCTTTGTTTCTTCACTCTCACTGCAGACAAGTTATTCTCTTCCTGGTTTTACACATTCACTACACAGTGTACATTCCAAGCTTATGAACCATTAACTTACCAAACAAGGAACTCATTATTACCCTCAACCTGAATGAATAGTTAGCAATCATCTAAGCACTAGTTTGTATTCAAATTGAAGCAGATGCTACTTGTACATTTTTAAAACACTGGCTTTTAAAATTAAAACTTGCTTATTGGCTTCTACATATCCAGACTCGTAGTTAAGCTCTAACCATAGACTGTATAAATAATGGACGTAGTATCCGTGACGCCTCCCATCTGTTTCTGAAGCTCTGTTTTGAAGCCAATCATTGGCGGGAGCCATATTGGAAATGCTGAACCCAACATAACTTCTGTTGAGCTAGTGTGAGGTAAAGAGGCGGGCTTTGAGCCTCCTCGCCAACAGCGGTTGTCTTAAAATGTGCTAAATAATACAATTTGACTTGACTTGGCTTGACCCAACATCAAGACAGGGTGATATCCAGTCCAATCTTACAGACAGGACTCAGTCTGATCTCATCCTAATCCACCATGAGCAGAGCACTTTGCAGCATTTAGCAAGTTACAGTGTCAAGGACAAACTTCCTTTAACAGGCAGAAACCTCCAGCAGGACCAGACTCATGTTAGACACACATCTGCTGTTTGAATGGGTTGGAAAGAGGGATAGGGGAGAATAAGAGAGAGAGAGAGAGCGATGATAATGATGAGATGGATAGCCATCATGGCCAACAATAAGCTAGCTGATGGTCTGTAGTTTAAAAAACGTCAAATTGTTAACTGAAATGTTTTTGTCTTCATGTAAACTTGTGAGGTAGAAAAGATGTGAGGACAGGAGCGTGGAGGCTTTAAAGTTATTCAAAGGCACCTTTGAGGAAGCCGTGTTAAGCTGTGGAAATAATTTCTATTAGTAATGTAATTCTAACTAATTAATTTTCCGTTGAGTCACGCAATTATGTTTTAATAAGTATATCTAATGTGTAATTCATGACGTTTTTCAGGTCAGGGAAACAGGGACACTGCTGGCAAAGAGACACTGTTAGCGTCTAACGTTATTTGAAAATAAATATTTGTAGTCTTTTTAAAGAGAGAGGGCAAATTAAAGGTACAAGGAGAATTTCTGTTACAATGATTTATCTTCAAATTACTTTCTTTAATAAAGACGCTTTTAGTTCTCAATACATACAGGGCCCATTCAAACACATTAAGTACACCTCAACAGAAGAGGCAGTGCTTCAGGCAGAAAGAAAACTCAAGGATGAGAAGACTCTCCATTCAGTTCTATCAGTATTTCATGTTGTTCACATATTCAGCGAGTTTATTCAGACAAACTGAGAAGAATTCAGAAACATGAGATCAGCGAATAAAAATCTAGAATTTATTTTGAGGCATTGTCTGTGTTGAAATTCACAAGGAAAATTTCTCTTATCAAAAAGAAAAGTCTTATGTTAGATTTGTATTAATTAGGTGCCCAAAACACAACCACAATTACACTTTGTACATTAGGGCTGCAGAGTTTGGAAACTGTTTTGCTATCATCACACTGTACTGGCTAAAATGCTCGAAAGCTAGTTGTGCTGCCCCCATGTAGCCAAAATAATCACTGAATGTAGGTGAAAGTAGGTCAGTATTATCTGTTGGCCAGTTTCTTCTGATGTAACATTTGTCAAAATGTGGTTTTCTCTGTTCTAGGTGGTAAAAGTAGGTGTGTGAGGTGAGAAAAAGTGGTTGCCATTTCTGTCTTTTTCTGGCTACAGATGCCACCATTTGATCTACAAACGCAAGCAAGACTGTTAGTCTGGTCATGAGATTGATTGTTTTGATTTAGGTGTTTCTGGTGCTTTCAACCGCTGTGAAGATAAACAGCACACAGTCCAAACAGCTTTTTTAAAAGCAGTTTCCACCACAAAAATATTTGAGTGGTACATGTAGTTACAGTTAAGAAAGCAAGTTTTGATTTTTTTTTTTTATGAAAAACACAACTTAAAGCTGCTGTTGGTAGAAATGCTGTAAAAAATGTTCCTTTTTCCTGCTGGGTTTGGAGAACAGGTCGTAATACCAATCGGTACTCATCTGTAAGTGAAGTAATTGTAGATTATGGTGAATCCTTTGTGTTTTCCTATGCATTTGTATCAAGCAATGTTGTTATTCCCTTTGTTCCCGTTATCACGGATCAGAGCTACTACCCAACCCTCTGTCCTGATTGGTTGAGTGGCAGCCCCACTACGTCGTACTGATTGGTTGGGAAGCCACTACTTCCTCATAGAACGCGCACAACGATCTTTTGTGGGCGGGGTTACGACAGCAGAGAGGGGAAGGATAGTGTTGGCATTCGAAATCTCTCTCAGAACTGATGTTTCTATCACGACTACCAACAGCAGCTTTAAAGGACAAGATTATCATCAAAATAAGACTTCCAGATCTGTCCACAGGGGGCGCCAAACTCAATACTAATTGTAAGTTCCTTACAGGAGCTTTAAATAACTGTTTTTTTTTTTGACAGCTCAACCAAATTAACACATATCGCACAAAATCTGTATATTAGCTTTGATATTGTATTGTGAGGAATAAAAATAGACAGTAATAAGTGGGGATGGATTCGGATAACAACTTCACCAAACTGTTTACACCGAATCTCTGTCTGAGGGGAAACAATATTTTAAAAATGACCACATGAAGTAATTCAAGGAAGGGGACTGAACTTCAATACTACATAGAGCATGGTGACATTTTTGGAGGTCTTCACATTCTCAGTGAAACAAAGTGGCTCGTATCCCACGCTGTCACATCCATGCTAGGCTAAAGTCAAAGGACAATTAGCCTAGCTTAGCCTCTCTTCAGTTCTCTTTGTATTCAGTGTTCACATGTTTTGATTTAGAGAACAATTTCTGCTCTGTCCTTGAGGGTTAATCTGTCACTTCCTGTTATCAGAATTTAATTGGCTGCTCAACTTCAGAGAATGTGAATTTCCTCTCTGTTGAATGCCAAAGTGTCTGGTTTGACATCATAAGACAAGAGAGAATTTTTACGACATAACCCCCCCGACTGAATCTCAGCGATATCATGTCCAGTTCCCAACCTTTGCATCTCTTAAAACGTCTCTTCGCCTGAGATAATCTTCTGCTGTTGTCTAGGAAACATCTTCCCCTGTTGTATATTTTGGGATCTCAGAGGCTCATTAAGGCTTTCGCGCCGCACCAGGCCAAACACAACGGGAGTGTGTGTAAGGGGCTAGATTCTGTGAGTCAGTATGCCCGGGCCCGTATGCTTCACTGGGCTGCGTTTGCCACAGGCCAGGGCTTATGAAACAGTGTCATGATGAATGTGGTAGAGGGATGTGAACCATCATGGCGAGTTTTGCTGCGTGTGTCTCCCTCTCTCTCTGTTCAAGGATGTGAACGTCTCCCTGTTTGTTGTCTGCTCCGTTCGCCTGCTTGTTGAATCTCTGGTTGCTCTGCATGTTTGTCTGCCAGTCTCTCTCTGTGCTGCTCTTGATCAGTTTCGCATGGCGTCTTGTGATGCTTTATTCAAGTGACAGAGAGTCATGTGGACAGAGAGTCAGAGGGGAATGGTTGTGACAGAGGAGGAGGAGGCGGTGGTAATGTTTCTGTTTGTGTGTTTCTGCTTTTACAAGCTCTCTGGTCTGCCTGCAAGTAAACAGAGAAGATCACCTGGATAACCAACATCTAATATAGCTAATCAAACACAGTATCTTTCAGTAGTATGAAACAGTGTATGATTAAGTTTAGGCATCAAAACTTCTTTATTAGGTTAAGGACAAGATCAGGGTTTGGGTTAAACAAGTATGTGTCTTTAAATTATTATGCATATTAAAAAATCTCATCTATTTTCCATCGCTCTACTTGATTTGGATTGATGGTTCCAAGTCTTGTGTGTCATGTTTGCTTCTTCACATTACATCAGCTTGCACTGAGCTGTGTGTTTCTTTTGCACTTCTCCAGTAAAGCATAATACATGTAAGGTAATCCAAATAATCCTAAAGCTACAGATTCAAGTTGCACTAAAGTATGGGATATGAGTTGTGTGCATAAAGTGGGTTGAGTGAAGCGTCTACCCTAAAATAAGTCAGCACTAGTCTCTTTTTGTCTCCTGGGTAAGAGTCCTAATTTTGAAGCAGCATCTCTTCAAAACACTTCCCCAATGTTGACTTATCTGAAGCCTCGTTCACACATGCACTGCACTCATGATGTTGTCTGGTTTGGGTGCATGTGTGAACACAGACAGCTGAAACTTTCCTCAGAAAGGCCCAAAATAAAAAGTCTACAGTAGGTCTGGATCATAGACTGTCTAAATAATGGACGTAGTATCCGAGACGTCACCCATCTGCTTCTGAAGCCTTGTTTTGAAGCCTTTGTCTCCTGGAGCCATATTAGAAATGCTAAACTCAACTTAACTTCTATCGAGCGAGTGTGAGGTAAAGAGGCGGGCTTTGAGCCTCCTTGCCAACAGCTACAGTGTTCCCGTCAGTCAAGTCAGCTGTACCTCTCATTATGGAAAACTTGTAATCTTAATATCTTAGAAACTGCCGCATTATTAATAAATTCACCCCTGTACAGTGTGTGCCGATCGAGAAATGAGCTAGTCAGACTACACTTGTTTTTTGTACCAGTCTGTAAACATGTCTATTTCTGCTGTACAGATCGGCCTATTTGAATTGGTGTGTATGTGGTTTCCGGTACTTCCTAAGCCATCCTCAAGTGGACACTTGAGGAACTGCATTTCTCAATGCTTCCACATTGGATTTAATTCTTGCAGCTGGAAGTTGCCGCTTGGTCTGGATGAAGGGATGCCTAAGGGCCTGTGTACACTGGAGGCCTTTATTCTTCACATAGCCAATACGGGTCAACATTTTCCGCATTCTCGAGCACAGAAACACCATTAGTGTCAGCAGTGTGTTTTTTGTCAATGCACTCTTACTTAAAATTTGTTTCCTAATAAAAGTTTTTGGAGCTTGTCAATGTCTCTTCACCCTCACTGTACCGTTAAATCCAAGAAAGTGCCGAACTTCCTGACATCAACTTTGTCAACAACAATGATGAAGGAGAAAATAACCAGACTTATTTTATGGAGGATGTAGAGCTGCTGCTGCTGCTGCTTCAGGAAGATTGTTTTCTATATTTTTACATTGTGTACGAATAATTCATTTGGGTAAAAGCAAATCTGAAGAACACAGAGCATTTAAAAACACACTTAAAGGTCACTACCAAAGAAAGCAGAAGTAGTGTGTGGCCACTTTCATAACCTTGCCACAGAAAATGCTCATGAGAAACACTCTGAAATGGAGGGTTTGGTGCTGTCAGTGCCAATGACACCATTGGTGGACACAGGCCCTAATAGAGCATATACTCTTTTGCTCATCACATTTTTCTGTTATGTTGTCAACTGTTGTATTTAGCTGTTTGTTCAGAGACTTCTTTTTACATGTTGTAGTGAAAGACTCGTCGTCCTCCTCCTCCTGCGTGCCCTTTTCCTCTCCTAAAACACAATCTCCCGCTGCTTGTGTTAAGGACCTGAGTGACCTGGAATTATCTGGAAATGTCAGGAGTTCATTTATGAAATGGTCTTGTGTCTTTGTATTACCTTACGCGATGTCCTCCTTTGCTCCCGACATGATTACTACCACCACTAGAGGCCATTGTATAACATTAAAATAAACACAGATGACCTATGTGGCTGAGTTTCAAATGTGTAATCCAACCTATAAATAGATGAATTAGGATGCCAGTTAGGCTGAAGCAACATTCTCACTCACTTTGACTCAAAGATTAACTGATCAGAGTTTGGTGGACAAAGGTCAAAGGTCACTGGCAGCATCTCAGCAAGGCCTCGGGGGAATTTTCTTCCATCACACCATATTTTTTTATCTGCTTCAAAGATATTTTATTTTATTCTCATTATGTTTGATTTATGTGTCAGTAGGAGTGCTTTTGTACTTCTGTGTTTATTTTTTAGCACCTCAACATCAAGACAAATTCATTTTAATGTATAAAACAACCTTGAGGGTCCGGATTCTGATCTTCAAATATCCCCCAACCTGCCCTCCGTGAAAGTAGTCGAGGAAAAATAGAACTTCTCTGGTTGGAGAACACAAACTTACCTCATGCGGTTGTTCTACTTCCATATTATTGTTACGTACAGATCATGTTGACATTATTCAATTCTTGCTTCCCCTCTCTGACCCCACATTTACCTCCATTTCTGTTTCTGTATTTTCTCACCGTCTTTCCTCACTTCCTTAACTCCTCCCTCGCTCCTCAACTCCTCCTCCACTCCTCATCTCTCTCTCTCTCTCTCTCTCTCTCTCTCTCTCTGCAGGAGATAAAGAAAGAGGCCAAGAGGGATGGAGGACAGGCAGGCATGATCAGATCTGAGCTTTCCAATGGGAGGGCCAGCCCCGTGTCCGACCCCGGCGTACGGCCGGGAAGGAAAGGTACTCGGCACACGCACAGACTCAACACACAAGAGACGCACACTCATACATTGTGGTCATTTGGCAGGTTTAAGTCTTCAGTCTGTCAAATACAGATCCTATTAGTGTGAGGGAGGATTTAGGTCAAGCATTCCTCGCTGCGGCGTGTTCACACACTCAATAAAGAGTGGTGAAATGTACGATCATTTAAGTGCTGCACTCAATATAAATCCAGAACACTTGCACTCTTCTGTCATCTTATACAACCACACTATGCATTTCTCCTCCACTTCAATTCAGAGGTTAATGTTCTTCTTCTTCCTCTGTCACTGTTTTGATACCTGCGCTCATTATTTGTCTTCTATTTAATGGCTGTTAAAAGTGTCAGCATCTCAACGTTAAAGGGATTTTTTGCTTTTATTTTAAAACAACTTCAGAAAAATTACATTTCTTTTGAATTGTATTAAGTTTTTGACAATTGGTTGGAGAACTCAAGCATTATGGAGGAAACACTTTGTGTTTTGGGTAACACCTGTGCCTGTTCTTGAGATTTATATAGAATCTTTACACTCCAAAGAATAATTGATCAATAAAACAATAAAAATAATAACTTTATTTATATAGTGTACATAAATATATATTTAATGCGTATAAAATATGTAATATGTGGTTGATATGTATGTGATGAATATAATATGTAATGAATATGGTGTGTGATTAATGTATATGTGATGAGTGTAGTGTGTTATGAATATATATATAATGTATTGTATGAATTTATGTGCTTTGGCAATAACATCTTGTTCATGCCAATCAAGCAAAATTGAATTGAATTATATAGCACCTTTAAAAACGAATGTTAACAAAGTGCTTTGACAAACAAAGCATGGCAGGATTCAAATGACAAAAGAAACTTTTAACAGACAGAGAGGAGTGTAGAAATTATTACGATGCAAAAACGAAATACAATGCAAAAGTGAAAAAGAATAAATGCACATTAAACAGAATAAAGTGGTGAGACAGTACACCAATGAAACAGGGTTAAAAAATAAATAAATAAAAGTAAATAAAGGCATTAAAGGACAATAAAAAGGTTTTAAGAAGAAGACATTACATCAGAGAAAATAAAAAAAGGATAGATTAAGAACTTTGGATTTTAAATGAAAAGAGAAATAATACCAAAGAATACTCAAACAAAATAATAGAAAAAGATAGTGAATTAAAAATAAAAAATAAATACATTTCATTCAATTTAATAAAAATAAATCAAATTTAAAAACCAATGAAATGAGAGAAATAAAAATAAATTAAATATATGAAAATGAAAAGCAGTTAAAAGGGTAAAGACACATAAAAGCAAGTCTGTAAAAGTGATTAATTAATTTCAGTGAGTAATGTCTTTAATAGCTTACAGCTCTTTATTAGAAAGCTGATTGTCCAAGTTTACATCTACAGTGTTGCATGTTACAGTCATCATCCATCTAGTTACTCTACTACTGTCCTGTCTCTGTACATGCCTGGGAACATACTCAAGAGAAGGATCTAAGCACTTCCTCAACAGAAACCTAGATCACATTTACACCCTCACATTCAACAGCTCTGTATTTAATAATAGGATGAGTGCCACCCTGTGGACAAAAGAGGAAGTGCAGGGTTATGTTTAAATGGCCCAGCTGGTGTGGAATGAGTCAAGAGTAATGAGGAAGCTAATGAGTGTTAGCACTACAACTTAAAGGACAGTGTGAAGCATTTGGTGTCCTTGCTCGTTAGGAAGACTGTCCTTTCATCAAAAGGTCAAAGGTCATTTTGCCAGCCCTTTAATAAGTCAGTGAACGCCTGCTCACACACTGTATATCATTGATTATTGATGAGATTGACAGCTGGATAATTCATATGTAGGCCTAAAAGATGTTTGCATGTATTCTTGTCTTTATGCGTGTGTGTGTGCATCATGTGTGTGTTTTGTGTTTGTGTGCTGCAGGGGAGCAGATCCGCAAGCGGAGGTGTAAAGCGGCGTTCAGCTACGTGCCTCAGCATGAAGACGAGCTAGGGTTGAAAATAGGAGACATCATTGAGATTATAGCTGAGGTAAGACGGGTGACTGGGTTTGCTAATGGAGCGTTACGTTGTTATGCAAAAGTACGGTGGCCCTGAGAGCTCAATGCAAAATAACTGACATGATATAAGACGAAAGGAACAAAGTGAATTTACAATACAGGGAAGAATACACCTGGAAATGTAGAGGAATGCAACCAAATACAGATACATGCATTAAAACTGTCACCATCCAGTCGTCTCTTTCACACCCTGTGCATGTAGGGCAGCATTGTTACACTGTGACTCTGCCGCTCTGTAAAGAAAAGGTATGGTGATGGGATTAGAGGGGGCCGATGTTGTTCTGCTGTCAGATGTAGTAACAGAGCAGATTGGACATCTGTGCAGACTGTGGAGATGACAAGATGTGACAGCACTGTCCATGTGTGTTACCAGACCCTGCTGTTACACATCACGCCTCTTTTGCTCCTGTGTTTCCAGCATGCTGTGTTAAATTAAATACCTTATTGGACTCGAGGACTGATGCATTGTTTCTAAAAAAGATATTGCATAATAGCAAAGCTTTGTTGCATAATGTCTGTTTGAAAGGAAGTCAGATGGAGGTTTTCCAAATTTGCTTTTTTTTTCTCCAAAGGTTGGCTCTTTTGCAAAAAGAGAGCCAAGCTGTATGATGATAATGCTATTTAAATTCAGCCTCTATCACAACCCTGCAAAGGCATAATATTGGTGTCCTAGTGTATGATTTCACATTGTGGCAGATGCATAAGAAACATGATGTGTACTCTAACAATGGAAGCTTCACAGACACACAAATGAGTGTCTTTCTCATATGCACTCCTGAGTTTTAGACATAGTAGCAGCTTCAACATTTTCCGAAGTAGCTTTTCCACACAATTCTCACAGCATGAAGTTTTCCACATCGGACCGGGGGGGTGCAGGGTGGTGGGTGAGTCTCAGGAGGCAGGATATGACATCAAACGTACCCTGCTAAAGCCACAGTGTACCCTTGACTATAAGATGTCAGACGATGCAACAGAGACCTACGCTGTGATGACAGCTTTTGTATTTACAGTTGTGCTCATAAGTTTACATACCCTGGCAGAATGTATGGTTTCTTGGGTAGTTTCTGTTGTCATTATGATATAAAAAGAGTAAACACAGTGGTTTGATACAAATTTTGCTTCACATAACCGCTAACCATGAGTGAAAAAAAAGTTTTTCTCTTATCATTCATATTCTCTGAAAAATGGCCAAAAAAATCACAAATTCTGCCAGGGTTTGTAAATGTATGAGCACAACTGTATATTGATGCGATGAATGGAGGGGGTTCTCCTTCTTCCTCAACCTTGAATGTTTTTATCCATCTCAACTCAACTTTATTTATATAGCACCTTTCATACATAAAAACATGTAGCCCAAAGTGCTTCACAGCAATGGTAAAATTATACAAGGCATGATTATAAATTAAATACAATAAAATCAATACAGTAAAATTAATAAAATAAGTAATAGTGAAAAATAAGATGCCGTTAACAAGATCAGATGGATACAAGAAATACATAGATAAGTAAATAATTAAATAAAATAAATATATGTTAAAGCAATGATTCAAATAATAACGATTAAAATAATGATGCAATCCAGGGCTAAAAATAAATTACTCCAAATTAAAAGCTAGATTAAAAAGGTAAGTCTTATGTTTACTTTTAAAAACACCCAGAGAGCTCGCCGTTTTATGTCCAGAGGTAGAGAGTTCCAAAGCTTAGGGGTGTAAAAACAGAAAGCTCTCTGGCTGGTGCCTGTGTCGCACCAGCAGCATGCTATAAACTTAATCACCACCACCACTCGCTCCCTCACTGTGAATTTTCCAAAACATTTCCTGCTGTGTTCTCATACTGACTCACGCCTACGCCCCCACCATGGGGACGAGGTCAGAGCAAAACAATGCCTATCCACTCTGTCGTCCATATAGGGTGACTACTGGTGACAATAATTAAGATGGGGGTGGGTCTAATGCCTAACTCAAGGCTATGATGGGTGGGTGTTGTCATGCCGCTACATGGTTCCTACTCCGTTTTTAAAGATTGTTCTTATGAGCATATATCTGTCGAAGTCTTGTGTAGTGTTGAAGTCAAGACCACATTAACCGAGACCGAGACAAGACCAAGACCAAATATATCAATGAAAAATCATCATGATGAGAGTTAACAAAATAAAGGACTTCTGTTTATTTTATTTAAGTTTGCTTTTAATACAAATACAATTACCAGCAACAAACAAGGTTTGGTTTTCTTCATCGTTAGTTTAACTTTCCCTTTTCATTTTAGTTCAAACACTGTTTTCTGTTTTGAGAAATGTGTGTAGGGGTTCTCTGTTATCACAGTAATGACAGGGACACAGAGTGCATCAGTGGTGGTCTAGACCGGTCTTGATTTAAAATACAGAGTCCGCCCAGTCCAAGACTGAGACAAGACCGAGTAAAAATGCTCTCAATTCCGAGATGAGACCGAGACCTTCAATAAGTGGCCGATCTTGAGGACTACAACACTGAACTTGTGTCTGTATATTTCTCTGTACTCATATCTGTGTTTGTTTGTGACCAGGTAGAGGAGGGCTGGTGGGAAGGAAGTCTAAATGGGAAAACTGGAATGTTTCCCTCCAATTTCACCAAAGAAATCCAGACTGAGTCAGAAACGCCGTCTTTGGACACATCGCAGGAGGAACTGCGAAGCGGCCGTATTAGTGAGTCTCAGACCATCAGAGAGCAGAGGGGAACTCAAATACAAAAACCAGCCCTGTGTGATATTTCTATTGATCTTGATGTTTTAATTTTCATGTAAATATCTAATGTGTATTTTGTAAATGTGTGTAGGTAAGGACAGCCCGGGCAGTGAGAGCGATGGAGCAGACAGTCGGTCAGAAACAGGATCAGGAGAAATCCAACCCAAGAAGGTAACAATGATGTCACTATTGATTGAGCAGCTTGTGTTTCACATCTACCTTTCATTGCAAATGAAAGGAATTCGGACCCTACTCAAGTTTTTTCTTTACATTCTGCTTTATTCTCCTAGTACAGTTAATGTTTAAGTGACATAATGGACTTTTTTACCATATGAATCATCTGATAGCTGTAGCTAGTTATTAGTTTCTTCCATCTCACAGTAAGTATGAGTTCTTACTGACACATAGTCCCTCAAACTGAACTGTTTTATAATGGGATTATGCACGGATCTATCAAAATGTTAAATAATGTTTCTTGAGACTGTGGGTTACTGTGCACTACATGAAACGTGTGGATTAAGTAATGGGCCAAACTCAAGGGAATATACCTTACCCTACTGTATCGTATTGAAACATATCGTATCCTAACTTATTGTATTATTTTTCATTTTAACCCTCCTGTTATGTTACGGGTCAAATTGACCCTTTTTAAAGTCTATTTTAGGCAATATATGCCTTCCAAACCAACTAAATACAGCTTAAAAATCTAGGCAGCATGTGACAGAAGAGGTGTCGTGTTAATTCAACAACATCACTTCATAAAAATTCAAAATGTAAAATAAAATAAACAAAAATCTTTCATGTAAAACTGCTGTATTTATATTTAGGGCTTTCCAATGCACATTTTAAAAAGTGTTAACATTAATTTTAATGAAGAACGAGTGAGTTATCCTCATTGAACCATGATCTGTGAGAATTAAAGAACACCAATGGACTAAATCTTGATTTAGATGGTTAGAAATGGAGTTAAAAATTAGATTTAAAAAATGTGTATTGGGATTTTTTTGGGGTGTTGACACTTTTGGATAAATGAATAAGCCCAAGTCAAATTGACCCAGGAACATTATTGTTGTTTCTAGAGAAACAACACATGACAGGAGGGTTAAAATATCATATCCTATTGTATTGTTGACCACATATCGTAACGTAACATAACGTAACTAATTATATTGTATTGCATCATATCAAATCCTTACTTATCAAATCGTATTGTTACATACCAACTGTAATGTAACCTATCGGATAGTATTCATAGACTGTATAAAATATGGACGTAGTATCCTTGAAGTCACCCATCTGTTCCTGAGCGTTGTTTTGAAGCCAATCATCAGTGGGAGCCATATTGGAAATGCTAACTCAACCAAACTTAGGCTGTTTCCGAAACCGCCTACTATACTAGCAGTACTTACTGATTCGGCCAAAATTCAGTATGTAGTATGTGAACAAGATCAAAATCTGCAGTATGACAAAACTCCCCGGATGTCTACTGATTTGGGATAATTCCCCAGTATGCATCAGACCAGTCTGCCTCGTGTACTGTTTCCTACAATGCACAGGGCTCTTTCCGCTTTTTTCTTTTTCCTTCTTTTTTGACAGGAGGAAATCTGTTTTTGGGTGCTGTGAAAGTTATTGAATTACATATAAACCACTTCCTCACTTTTTAAATTATAAGTGAATGCTAAAGAAGCAGTTTCACTATCAGCTTGAACGTTGTTTACTTCCGCTTTTCAAAACCGGAAATCTAGTGACGTCTGACCCAGCATACTGCAACACAGATCGAACAGAACAGTCATACAACATACTGCAACACAGATCGAACAGAACAGTCATACTACATACTAAATTCACACGCAGTATGTAGTATGTAATACCTACTGCCTACTACATTAGTAAGTAATATGTAGCTGGCCATTTCGAAAATAGCCTTAGTGTGAGGTAAAGAGGCGGGCTTTGAGCCTCCTTGCCAACAGCTACAGTGTTCCCGCCTGTCAATCAAGTCAGTCATGTCCTTAAATGGGCAAAACTTGTAATCTTAATATCTTCTGAACTGTTGCGTTACAGGAAAATTCACCTGCGTACAGTGTGTGCCGATAGAGAAATTAGCTATTCAGACCTAAACCGTTTTTTTGAACCAGACTGTAAACATGTTTATTATTCCTGTAAAGATCGTCTTTTGTTGAATGGGTGTGTATGTGGTTTCTGGTGTTTCTGCAGCCAGCCTCAAGCGGACGCTCGATGAACTGCAGTTTATAACACTTCTGCTTGAGCTTCATATTTGGAGACCGGAGGTTGCCGCTTGATTGTATCATATCAAATCCTAACGCTCATATCGTAACATAACGTATATGTAACTTAATTCCAACTGGTCCAGAACTCTGCTGCTCGTATTATCACCAGAACTCCGTCCATCAATCACATCACTCCCGTCCTTCAGCAGCTTCACTGGTTACCGGTCAAAACTTGCAATCAATTTCAAGATCCTGCTCCTCACCTTTTAAGACCCTCTATAACCTCGCTCCTCCATACCTCTCTGAACTTCTCCACATCAACACACCCAGCCGCACTCTCAGGTCTTCTTCTTCCATTCACCTCACAACACCACCCTCCTGCTTAACCATTATGGGGTCCAGAGCCTTCAGAGGGGTGGGAACCACAGAGTAACTCACGATACGATGTCATATCCAGTTCGTTGCTGGAGATAGCAATAATATCTGGATACAAGAGATTCTGGGATGATTGGTAAATTGCTGGACAAACTTATAATGATATATTTTAAACTAATGAACTGAAGCGCACAAGAAGGCCCTGAGTGGTTAAGTACAGGATTTAGCTGTGAGGAGTCATGAAGAAGTGAGGTGGTGAGTCAGATTGGAAGGGAAATCTCTTCAAAGCATCAGGATTATTCAAATGAATGTATTGATATTTGGTGGCAGTGGTATGATAATTGTATCCCACGAGTCAGGATAACTATATATTATATTGATATACTGTCCCTCCCCTGCTGATTATGTACACAACAAAACTACAGGCTGTGTTCTCATTGTTATTCAGGCAACATCACGAGTATACAAACAAGCCAGACATCGACTCTGGGTTGAATTTTTAAAAAACGTACTGTTTGATGTTGTTGTCTAATGAGAGTTGAGGGCAAATGTGGTCAATTAAAGCTATAAACCGTTCAGTGGGCACTAAACTAAGAGAGAAAGTCAAGTTCTTCAGTACTTGCATATCCCAGGATGCATTGCACATGAGACAGCCTTTGCCTTGCTCTGCTGCATTTCTTAAGTGCAGCAGAGCAAGGCAAAGGCTGTGGCTAGCATGTATGTTAAATGCACACTTGCATATTACATCCTCAGCTCTTCTACTTTGCTGCTCATGCTTACATTTTGAGCTCGTTTGAGATACACACAGAGGCAGAGAGGAGAAACTCGAGATAACACGGCTCGCTTTTCTTCAGGGCAGCGTTAAATAACAGCTCTGGTGCAGAAAGAAAAACAGATTTCACAGCTGTGCCGAAGCTGCTCCCCAGAGATGCAGAGAACACTGCTAACAACTGCGGGCTTTTTGATACTCTCCGCTGAGAAAATTTGTAAAATTTCCCTGCAAGCCCACTCAGACGGTTTCCAGCTGACTGCAGCAGCTGCCGCCCACCAAGCAAAATACAAACGTCCAGGGCCAGCTCTCCAGGCTAACAAGGGGGCAGAGTCTAAAAACTCAAACCATGCTTTATTTATTCTCATTTTACCTCTACACCTCTTTTTTTAATTCACTCTTTCCTTTTGTGTCTTTTTTTTTTTATCACTTCAGGTCCGAGGGTTTGGCTTTGGGGACATTTTCAAAGACCAGCCCATCAAGCTGAGACCGAGGTCTATGGACATGGAGTCAGAGGGGGACAAGGTGAGACACACACACACACACACACACACACACACACACACACACACACACACACACACACACACACACACACAGACACACACACACACACACACACACACACACACACACACACACACACAAAAAGACACAAACTCCTTGGAGACATTTACCTCATACATTTTTTGATACTATGATCATTGTATTGTGAGAACCAAGGGAAGGAAGTCTGCTGTCTTGGCTCCTCCCCTTCCTCTGGTTCAGTGTTACAGGACAGGAAGTGGTTTTAATGTTGACACACAAAACACCACGCACACACACACACTTACACACATCCTGCAGGGATTTGACAAGCAAAGCAGAAGTGAGAGCTCAGCAGGGCTCAGAGGGAGAGAGGCAGAGACACACACACACACTGTCTGCTGCTGCTGCTGCTGGAGCACTGAGTGTCTGAGTGAACCAGAGGAGAGGACGGTAGGGTCAAGTTTTCTTCATGTCTTTAACTCTCTCTTTCCAGTTCAATATATTTTTTAACTAATTTAACTTGTTTAATTTCAATCCTTCATCTTTAAGGATTGTTCTCTCTCTTTCTTATCTTCAGCTCTGCACTGTGTGAACTCTTTCATGTAAAATCAAGCCGTTCTGGCACGGATATCCCTGTAGATGAAGCTTGTATCAAAGGTTTTGTGGCGTAGGTGACAAAATAAGAGCGGAAATAAGTTGCAATTCTAAAAAGGGAATTTGTTTTGTATCTTTTGAAGGTCAAAACTGTGTTTTTAAGCCGTTTTGACCTGCAGACGCAACTTTTCCAGCGCTAATGAAACAGACTTAACCTTACAAAAGTATCAGTTCACCAAAACTAGAAAGGAAAAGCTTCCTTTTTTACTGCTGATGCAGATACTTTTTGTTCTACTTTCTGAATACTTATAATTTCTGCTTTTAAGGAATACATCTGACCCACTTTTAAGAAATTTACAATACAGATATCTGCCTTACAAACCATCATAAGTGAGTTTTGTTCTTTGGGTGAACTTTCCCTTTAATCTCTTGGCCATAAACTTGACTGTTTTGATGAGAAAACTTTCACTAAGTTTATTCTTTCTCCTAAATTGTCTGTCTTGGAAGAGTTAAACAGCTTTGAGACCACCAGAAGACTCAAAACTGCATGAAACATAATGCAAATCATCTTTTGTTTTTATTACTTGAATATAAAATCTGAGCAGAAACCGCCCGGCTGCTTGGCACAACCTGAAAAATCATATCAACCTCTGAGTAGGTCATCACATAGAGGCTAAACCACATCACATATCTCTGGTAGTGCTGCTTAATGTCACAATGACAGAGGAGATGAGATAAAGAAAGTGGAAGAGATAGAGAGAGGCAGAGAGACCGGATGACAAGAAGTACTACATCGGTGCTAAAACAAAGAAACGTGTTTGTTTAAAGGCTTAAAAAACTACATTCGTCATCAAACTGTGCTGGAGCTCCTGCAGACATTTAAGAGTGTGTGTGTGTGTGTGTGTTTGCCCTGAAGGATGTGTGTCAGCCTGTCCTGCTGAGCTGGAGGGCTGTGATGTTGCTTTATGGTGAGACGAGACTCTCTTCACTCTAATGAGGCTCTGAGGAGGTGACAGCAGACCGTCTCCATCCGGGACGATGGGGGTCTCTGAGTCACCTGACGCCACGTCAATTCTGTAGTACGACTGTTCGCAAATTTCCAAAGTGCTGCTCCAGTGGTTTTGCATGCTTCGTTGCGTAGATGCACAAGGGGTTTGAATGCTAGTTCAGGAGTATTTTGGGTCTTTGTAAGCATGCAGTGATAAGTTGGATGATTGTTTGTGCATGGTTTAGTTTATCAGACTGAGTAGGAGTGAAAGAGGAAGCTCTCAGTGTTTCGCATAGCTTCTTTTTATTGCAGTGAGTCAAGGTCACTGGTCCTTGAGATCAGCTGAGTCTTCAATCTGGAACAAAAGTCTGCAGTGTAAAGTTTCCCCCCCCGAGGCCATGTCATCCACCAGACGCCCTTTGATCGAGATGAGATAAAAATGCCCCTGAAGACGATCTGGCAGTTTGATAAATGCAGCAATGTGAAGCAGGGCGGTTTGACCGAGCCTCAGACTTACATGTTTAACCCCCTGCCTCTGCTCACACTCTGCTCTGCAGGTGGAGACTTTGGTTTTAATGACGCTGCACTGAAACCAAACCACAACATGAAAACTGCAGCAAACCTAACTCCAGGTTCAGCTTTAACTAGCAAAATCCTCCTCGTGGGAAACACTGAGAAGCTTTTCCTCTTGGAAACAGGAAGAAGTTTGAGTCCCTCCAAAAATAGTTTTTTTAACGGTGGAATAAATAAATGATGACTGGTGGAGCTCTCTTTACTATATGGAGTGAGGTAAATTTACTGGGGCTGTCAAATGATAGTCTCACTATTAAAACTACCAATCACATTTCAATTTCACATTTTGAATGTTATTCCTTTGCGTTTTGAAACCCGATTTTAAGCCCATATTACTAATATAAAGCAATTCTTATCAGGGTCTTGATTTAGGGATTCAAATAAATGTAGTCAGTTTCCACTTCTGCCATCGTTAACTTCTTCAATTTAGTTTCATCCACAGGTCTGTGGTCATTTTCACGCTCTAAAATAGATCTCTGCTGACTTTCCTGATACGGTTAGCTGCTGACATCTGTCTGATCAGCTGCACCTGTATGCTTATCTCGTAGGTGCTACCTCTAACTCAAAGTACTAAAGTGATATTTTTGTTCTCTTTGACACAAAGTGCACTTTACTCTTGATTTGTTAACTGGGCTGAGTCTGGAAGTGTCACTGCTTTCTGTCACAGCAGCAGCAAAAAGCAGGAAGATGCTGCAGCAGCTTAACTATGGTGAGCAAAAAAGTATGCAGAATGTCATGATAGGAAACACAGAGAGACCAAATCAAGATTTTAATATTAAAAGAACAAAAGGTACAAACAAAACTTGCCAAAATGTCCAAGAACTAAATCCAAATGAAAACAGTGGAAACACACTAGGGAAAAGAAACAAACAGAGAACACAAGGAAGACTTACAATGATCCAACACAGAGTAATTAACACAGGTGTGGAACACAGGACACAAGTGAAACTAATTAGGTTAATCTAAAGACTGTATAGAACATAGACGTAGTATCCGTAATGTCACCCATCTGTTTCTGAAGCGCTGTTTTGAGGCCAATCATCGGCGGGAGCCATGCTGAACGCAGGTTAACTTCTGACAAGCTAGTGTGAGGTAAAGAGGCTGGCTTTGAGCCTCCTCGGCAACAGCTACAGGAGGCTCAAAGCCCGCCCCCAACAGTGTGTGACGATAGAGAAATGAGCTATTCAGACCATAACTGTTTTTTGAACCAGGCTGTAAACATGTTTATTTCTGCTGCAAAGATCGTCTTTTTTGAATTGGTGTGTATGTGGTTACTGATGTTTCTGCAGCCAGCCTCAAGCGGACGCTCGATGAATTGCAGTTTTTTTAACACTTTCACATGGGCTTCATATTTTGAGACCGGATTATCATAAGTCACAGAGTGTTTTGACCTCGAGGTGTTTGTTTATTTTTTGTGACGAAAGAATTTGAGCACTGAGCATTGATTCAATCAGTAAGGATGTTTCTCTTTATCACTATCCATCTCACCTCTATCATCTCTCTATCTCTCTTATTCTCCTCTATCCCTCTTTTCAACCTCAACTGGGTCTCAGCAGATATCTGTCTAACATGAGTCTGGTCCTGCTGGAGGTTTCTGCCTGTTAAAGGAAGTTTGTCCTTGCCACTGTAACTTGCT
Organism: Notolabrus celidotus; assembly: GCF_009762535.1. Taxonomy (NCBI): domain Eukaryota; kingdom Metazoa; phylum Chordata; class Actinopteri; order Labriformes; family Labridae; genus Notolabrus; species Notolabrus celidotus. Next base: position 26,267,907 of record NC_048288.1, read on the forward strand.
AAATGCTGCAAAGTGCTCTGCTCATGGTGGATTAAGATGAGATCAGACTTAGTTCTGTCTGTAAGATGGGACTGGATCTTATCCTGTCTTGATGTTGGGTTTTTGAATTATTGCAAAAACAGCTTTAGCAAATTCACGCTTCTGATACCTTCAGGGTTTGTTCAGAAACATACATTACACAATAAACTATACTTCAAAAATGTCAATGCCAAGCAGAACCCAGATATATGAGGACATGTTTTATGTCCTTAACAATCATATATATGGTGTTGTTAAGCTCCTTGTTGTTAGCACCTGTCTTTTAAGAGACAGGGTAAAGTATTAGTTGGAACATATTTTATAAGACTGTATCTTGTGTGTGTTTGACCCACATAACTCATTTAGCATCTTCAAATAAAATGAACCCCAATTAGATAACCCACTGACCTGAGATACAGCAACAGAAAGGGCAAACATGCTGAGTCATGTCTGGGTTTCGGGATGAATCCCTGCCTCACTTTGTAAACTGTAGATACTCGTTAGAACCTCTCGGTGATGTTATAATGACTTCTCTCTGCTGGTGGCGCCACATGGGTCTCATTATCGAGAGAGGAAGAGAGAGAGAGGGAAGGGTGTAGAGAGAGAAGAGAAGTGGAAGGAGGAGGAGGAGGTGGTGGTGTAGGGTTTTTTTTTTTTTTTCCTTCTCGAGCAGAACAGAGTGGTGTGTGTTCGGTACAGACCGGGTCTTGTGAATGTGTGTGTTTTCCTGTGGAAGAGCCACCCTGGTTCCACAAACACTGTCGAGGGATCCACTACAGCCGGAAAACAACGGCTCCTTTTAACAGAACACACACTCACACACACACTCTCTCACACACACACATGCTCCATGCTCCATCTCTGACTCAGCTCAGTGGTTGACCCGATCTCATCCTCATTAATGAGCCGGTCACTTTGGAGCTGTGCGACTGAGCTGTTCACCAGAGAGAGGAGATTATCTCACTTAGAAAGTTGTTTAATTTTGTCTTTAAATGTAGGATTTTTTTATCTCATTTCTGAAGTTAGTTGACTTTTGTTTAACTTTGTCATACTAACAGCGTCATTCCTGGGATGCTAATGTCTGCTGATTGGTTGGTCGGTCCATTGCGACAGAGTTTAAGGGCTGAATGAAAGAAGAAAATCAGAGTTCACAACAATATTGTCATGATATTACAAAGATAAAGTTTTACAGGATTAAAGTTATCTTACAAGAAAGGAGAGGTACATTTGTCAGATTCAAGTAGTATGATAACAATAGTCTTGCTTTGTTGCTCTCCAGAGATGGTGGTGAAACCCGTCACAGAAAGCCCTGAACCGGATCAGTGCAGTGTCTCTCTGAGGATGGGATTTGACGTGAATGTGTCTGAAGCTCACAGTACGACTCTCTTCTCTCTGTGCTCCTCTCAGGTCAACGAGAAAGCAGCGAGTGTCGCTCCTGAGAACATGAAGACCGAACCTGACGGCAAAGCCAAAGGTGAGAAGCTGCAGCTCCACTGTGCCAGACGAATCTTACAGGGTAACAGCATGAAGACAGACAGTTTGGTTAGGCAGTCTTGTTACAGAAGCCCTAAAAGGACACGATTGAATACATTTAATTTTCTCCGTTTCTCGAGAGAAAGTTTTTTAAGCTGGCTTTTTTATTTTATTTTTTGCAAAACAAAAACTGTCAAGCCAGAGTTAGCTCTTAGCTAATTTTCATCTGTGGTCCCTGGGCAGCAAGATGTAAATTAATGTACAATACAATGATAAAAAACATACTAGTATTTAAAACAATACATAGGCTACTCAACACAGTCCATCACTAATAACAACGCATTCAAAATTACGTTTCATTGTCTCTAATTTGATGCATTCAGATGATCACATGATTGTTTTTCCTTGAGCCATGATTTCAGTGTACTTTTAAAAACACTGAGGCTTGTACAGTCTCTAATGGGATTGGGTTCCATTTTCCTGCTGCTCTGACTGAAAATGCAGACTGTCAAAATGCAGTCTTCCTAAGTTTAGCTGAACAGTCCCTAAGATTGTTCCTGCAGAGTAACACACATTGTTTAAGTGGTGGTGGGATCCTGATCATGAATTAGTTTATACATCAGACACATATCTGCATAACAAAGAAAACTGTCAAAGGTCATTAAGTTATATTTTGTAATGATGTTACAGTGGTGGTAGCTCATTGTTTTTTTATTGAGAGTTTTCAGTGATTGTCTGTAGAGGGTGTGTAATGGTTTTAGAGTGGTTGCTCCAGCCTGAGACCAGCTCGTGACACAATAAGATAAATGAGAAAAAATCATTGAGTGCATGTACAGTTTAGCAGCGGCCAAAGGTAACTGATGCCTGACATGTCTGAAGTTCATAAGGCTGGCTCTTGCATTTCTGCAGACATTTTTTACATGTTTCTTAAAATTTAGATTGGAGTCAATTGTGATGCCCAGAAACTTGAAATGTTGAACAATCTGTATTACCTTTCTGTTTACAGTCATATCAGGTTGAGGTGTATTGTTTCCCCTGGTAGAAAAATACATTCCTACAGTTTTGCTCACATTAAGATAAGATAAGAGATTCCTTTACTCCTCCCACACGGGGAAATCAAGTGTTAGAGTAACAGAGTAGACAAAGTGCAAAATAAATATATAAAGCAAACAAGAGCCTATAAATGAACAATTATTAAAAAAGTTATTAGCAATTAAAATTTAAATCAAAATTAAAGAGGTAAAAGATAAGCATATCTTAAAGAGTCTGACCACTGCAGGAAGAAAAGACCTGCGGTATCTCTCCGTGAGACACCGCGGGTGAAGAAGTCTGTCATTGAACAAGCTACTTAGTGTTGTTATTGTCTCCTGGAGGGGGTGTGACGTGTTGTCCATCAGAGAAGATAGCTTTGCTATAATCCTCCTGTCAGCCACCAACTCCACAGGGTCCAGTGGGCAGCCCAGGACAGAGCTGGCCTTCTTCTCCAGTCTGTTCAGCTTCTTCCTGTCAGCAGCAGAGATGCTACTTCCCCAGCAGACTACTCCAAAGCGTTAGACAGCTGGGAGTTAGCCAATCTGAGACTTTCTTCAACGCTGCAGAGAGTTTGGATGCAGCTTGTTGTCTTGTTTTAGCATGGGTATACATAACCGTGTCATCTGCGTACATTTGGATCTGTACCTCTTCCCTTCTCCTCTCCTTTTCTAATCCATCCTTGTCACAAGATTACCTTATTGACTGTAAACTGCACTAATAAGCTTCAAACTGAGGGAGGAAAAACTGTGTTGAAGCCTTCAGAAGTCAAATGTTTTTCAGATCATCTTTATACTTTTCAGAGGAACTGTCTGACGTCTTGTTTCTCAGATTTCTTCTCTAACTTCATCTTGACTTTGATCAGCAGGGCGGGAGCAATGTAAAGTCCTCTTCCCATATGAAGCACAAAATGAAGACGAGCTTCAACTCAAGGAGGGAGAAATCGTCAACATCATCTCAAAGGTCAGTCAGTCATGATAAGTATGTTTCACTCGGCTTAGATTGTGTGCTGCTTTGCATCATCTGGTTAGTTTGATTTGTTTGTGCAGGTAATGAAAACACATTTTGCATCCAGCCACCGCATTATGCATGAATCAGACTTTTAAGCCTCAGTTCAGACCAAACATTTGCTGTTTTTGTTTTTCAGGAGTGTGCTGATGCAGGCTGGTGGATGGGGGAAATCGGGGGAAGGCAAGGTGTTTTTCCAGATAACTTTGTTAAGCTGCTAGAGCCGGAGAAAGAGGTAATTTCAGCACCACCACACATGCCAAATCGATTGTTTACACTGATTTTGAAGGCAGAGACAGTCTCAAAAGGATGACGCACTTTGAGGTCTTTTTAATTTTGGCATCTGTGTGTGTGTTTCAGAGACCAAAGAAGCCGCCTCCTCCCAGTGCACCGTCAGCAAAACACAACACAGGTATAGCAACACATCAGGACTTTCTTTCTTCCTCCTTTTGCATATGTATTGTTGTTCTGAGAGAGAGAGAGAAAAGAAGAGACAGAAACGTGTGAACTCTGACCTGTAGAGAAAAAGTCCGAGGTCAAGAAGGTTCCTCCTGAGCGGCCTGAACATCTGCCACAGAGGGACCAGGATCGAGGTACAGTCCGGATCTCTCCAGCTCTGTTCGGCTGAGCCTCACCCTGCAGCTCGTGCAGCATCTCACGACTTTCTTTTAAAGGCTGGTTTCACTTGGACACGCTCTGACTGTAGCTTTGATCTAAAACACTTTCAGACCTGACTAGACGTTGAAATTAATCTGCTGCAAGGAGGTTCTTTACTTTGTGAAGTAAGACGAAAGTGAAATGAATTCTGGGTAGACTGAGAGTTTAAAAAGTTGACCAACTCACTGCATCGAACTTTTCAACTTCAATGATCATTCATAGAAATGTTTGCGTTTTTGAAGAATTCAACAAAGGCAAGGAAAGTTGACTTTGAAAATTAGACACTAACATTTGAGTCATGAAAAGTGTAATTTCAGTATATTTAAGAAACATTTAAGTAACATTAAGTAACATTTGAGTAACGATTGCATAACTAATTATCAATGGATAGTAATTAAGTAACATATAGGTAGTGTTAAAGTAACATCATGTGTAATTAAGCAACTTTAAGTAACATTAAATAACAGGCAACGATAAAGTGACAAGAAGTATTATTTAGTTACATAAATGCAACAAATGAGCAATGTTTAAGAAACGTTACATTTAACATTTGTATTTAGTAGCATTGAGTATGATTATGTTACATTTAGTAACATTTAAGCTGCATGTTTTATTGCAGTTAAGGAGCATTTTTGTAACATCAAATGAATTATGTTGCATTTAAATCACATTAAGACACATTTTAGTAACATTTGATTTACATTAAGGTGACATTAAGTAACATTTAAGTGACACTAAGCATTATATGATAAAATCAAGTTACATTTAAAAACAATTGAGCAACATTCAAGAAACATTGTCATAAATATTAACATTTAGTAACATTAAATATTATTTAGTAACATTAAATATTACTTAGTAACATAAAGTTACATTTAACAACTTAGCAACAATTGAGCAATATTCAAGAAACATTACATTTAACATTAACATTCAGTAACATTTAGTATTATTATGTTACATTAAGTAACATTTAAGTTACATGTAAGCAACATGTTTTATTGCAGTTAAGGAGCATTTTAGTAACATTAAATTAATTACATTATATTAAAATCACATAAAGACATCTTTTACAAACATTTGAGTTACATTAAGGTGACATTAAGTAACATTTGAGTGATACTAATCATTATTGAGTAAAATCAAGTTACATTTAATTACAATTGAGCAACATTCAAGAAAAATTTAATTAATATTAACAAATAGTAACAATTAATATTATTATGTTACATTCAGAAACATTTCAGCAATATCACAATCACATGTAAGGAGCGTTTGTGTAACAAGTTTAAGTAACATCAGTGACATTAAGTAACATTTGAGAAAATGTATGTAACATTTAATTAATATTAAGTAGCAATAAGTAACTCTAAGTAAAGAAAACTTCTATGCAGCAGATCAGTGGTTGTACACTGTGTTTATCCCACTGTTGACAGAAAATTAATGAAGACCACCAAGAGGAAATGTTTCAAAGATTGTTTCCTCAAACAGAGGAGGAACTACAAAACAAGCATGAAGTGGCTGCAGAAATGGTGCATGGAGTATTCCAGCAGCAGAATGGGTCTTAGCCTTACATTAGCCTGAGAGTAAGACATCTTATTATTGGTAGTGGAAACTAATTTGACTAATTTTTTTGAAATAGTAAAACTTGCATTAGAATAGCTCTGGTGCAAATTTCAAACTTGGCTTAAACTACGGATCAGTCTTGTGTATCTTCGTGAAACCAGCCCCTGATTTGTTCAGCTGGCAGCAGACAGATCACTAACGCTCTATACAACTAATCCAGACTAACATTTGCTGGAGGGTGCTTTTTTTTTTTTCAGCTGCAAACGGAGACAAACATGCAGCAGGTTTTGTTGTACTTTCAGTGTTGACGTGAAAACAAGAGCAGCAGAATAATCACTTTGAGCATGTTTGCTCGCCTTTGTGCAGCAGAGGAACAAAGCTTTTGTTGAAGAAGCAGTGTCGGTATCAGTCTGTGCAACAGGAAGTCTCAGTCTGTGGTTTTGATCTTGACAGACACAAACACCAACTGGTGTGAGAGACAGGCTTCCACTTGTGCCTGCAGTTCTTTCATTGCATTTAACCCATACAACAAGAACAACAAAGATATTTAAATATGCGATGATGTGCAACACACAATATTTGGCGTCAGCAGGTCTTTTTTGGAGTTTAAATAAATACTGCACCGAATTAACAAAGCAGCCATTCTCCTTTGAAAACACACTCAGGGTGGAGAGCTTGAACCAATTAAAGCATTGTAATAATGTGTTCCAGGTTGTAAGTTGTTTTAAATGGAGGGTGTCTCACACCACTCCTTCTTAAATGGGCAACTGAACAGAGAGTGAAAATCCGGTGGGAAATATGGCCGTATTAAAGCACAACAACATATTTAATAACCTATTGGCTACTTTTGGACAACAGCTTGTTCTAGCATTGGAGCACTTTCTGGATGAAATAGCATTAGCTTAGACCAGGGGTTCCAAAAGTGTGGGTCGGGACCATACACATATAAAGAGTAGACGCCGCATTGGCTGCTGGGGGCGCAAGAAATATGGCCACCATCTTGGTCCGGTCATCCTACCCATGATCCTACCTGTAAACGTAAACTGAAGCAGCAGAGACTTCAAGATGCCAGATCACTGTGCAGCAAAATACCGATCATACATCACATATATCACATATCAGAATATTCTACGACTGTTAAGCCCACTGTGAATATTAAAATACACCGAACCATGTGTCCTGTATCATACCTACATGTATGACGTTTGCAGAAGAAGAAAAAACGCATGAAAATTAGTGTAGTATTCAGCGAGTTATGATTGATTAAATGCGCTGACACTTAATTGCGCCTACCAAACAGATTACACTGAGTGGAGCGGGTGACCGGACCAAGATGGCGGCCCCATGGCTCGTCAGCGCCAATAGGTAGTAGCGGTCTATGCAGCGTCTACTCTTTATATGTCTATGGTCGGGACACCCTGGGGGGTCGTGAGATATCTTCCAGAATGTTTTTTTTTTAAAGTTATCTCAAATTAGTACAATTTACCCATCATAGTAAAAAAATCAACAAACATAGTCGCTAGACTTGAAATAAAACCTTGAAAATAAAAAATTTAATGAGTTTTCTTCCTTTTCTTTCAGCCAGATGACTCATAAGTTTAGAGTTAGTGAACAGTTAATTATCAAAAGCATCAGTAGCAGCAGGTTAATTCATAACGGTACACAGTAAACACAGCCACATGTTCATATAGGTAGGCTAATTTTCTGCAGCCCAGCTAAATGAAGCCACATTAAATCACTTTGAGGGACAGTGGGGGTCGCGAGTCTTTGGATTCTATATTTTGGGGGTCGTGGGCTGAAAAGTTTGGGAACCCCTGGCTTAGACTACACAGTTACATTAAGTGTTGTTCCAAGCTAACTGTATGAAATAGGAATTCAGGCCTACTACTTTATTATGTGAAGCTGTCTAACAGTAACATGACTTTCTAGTTTAAGGTAAGTATCATTGGCTGGATGCTAACATTAGCTGTTGTCTGACCATAACAAATCAGAATCAGAATCAGAAATACTGTATTTATCCCGGGGAAATTCAGTTGTTACAGAATGCTCTTATACACAGTATGAACAAGTCAAAATATTAATAGAAAGAAGGAATAAAATAAGATGAATGAAATAATATAATTTGGATTAATAATAAGCATATACAGAAACGCAGAATAGTTACAGTTCGCTATGTACAAAAGTGTGTTATATTGATTTATCTTGAAATATGATCAGATCTGGATTTTAACCCTTCATTGTCTTCAAATTTAGTGATCAATCTGGAATCAGTGAATCAACAATGATCGACAAAAATTATACAATATTAAAACACCATGTGAACTTCCATGTGAATCCCCTCAATGGCACACATACAGTAGTATCTAGCCCCTTGGATGCTAAAAATAAAGCAGCATTAATAACACATGCTACACATGTTATTATGCGCTGGGTTCACTGGGTTTGAGGGGATGCTCTTAATGAGGAATATCTTTATCCTGTTCACTTCTGATCCAATAAATCCTCATGCTTACTCACATTCATACTCTGAAACCAGTGTCATATAACACATAACAAATCTTCCAGATACTACCTGACAAGCTGATTTACCTAAACCTCCTTTGGCCTTTGTAGCCCTCCTTTTTTTATCCTCTTTTTCAACCCGCTTTCTTGCAGCCTCGGGCAGCCTCAGACCTTTCTTCTTCTTCCTTTTGTTTATCTGTTTTTATTCTTTAACAGTGCACCTCAGCTTGCTGCAGCTCGTCTCCTCGCCCCCTCTGAAATCTTCTCATGCCTTCACCTCATTATCCACGTCTGTGTTTTTGTTTTCATTGTGTCTGTATATTTGAGTTACTTTTGATCATCCGTGTGTGTGTTTGTATCATTTCGTCTGCGTGTGTAGGTGAAGAGGGGAAGTTTGGAGAAATCACAAAGCCAAACCTCCCAACCATCCTCCCAAAGAAACCCCTCCCCCCAAAGACAAGCTCCTCCTCTTCCTCACAACCCCCGCGGCGTCCTGAGAGACCGCCCCCTATAGCGTCAGTACATGCTCACACACACACATTCAAACACACACATGCTCTTAGGAAAGACATCCCATATACTCCTCTCAGCTTACACACAGCCTAACATTGTTGTATGGTTTACCTGCTCAGGTGTGAAAGCCCCAAGTCTGAGGGCGGGGCTTCGACACCAGATTCTGCCCCTGACAGGTCACATGACACTGGTGAGTTTGATTGACAGGAGTGTCAACCAATGAGATCAAGATATGGTGCCACAATAACTGTCAGAGCACCCTCTCTTTGTCTCTGTCCCCATGCGAAACCTGAATAATCACCATGTGTGCTTGTGTGTGTCTGGTGTGTGCAGATGTGGACCTGGACGCAGTTGTGTCGTCAACAGAGAAGCTGAGTCACCCGACTGCGTCACGGCCACGAATCACAGACCGACGGCCTCGCTCACAGATCATCACACCAGTGAGTGTGTGCATGCTTTGATTGTAATTCAGGGTTTTCATATTTGCAGGCTGTCTTTCAATCTGTGCTCTTTGTGTGAATCTGTTATCTTCGTCTCCTGGGTGGCTCGCCTAAAAAATATATTTGCCAACAATTCTAGCATTCTTTTGCTTTTACCCATACAAGTTCGCCCTTCCTCATACACTACTGGACTATCTCTCTCCCTCTCTCTACTCCAAATGTGGTGCAAGCAGTGTCTGCACACCTGCTCTGCTCTGCAGGTGGCAGAGAGAGGGAGGGTTGTAACAGACAATACTAAGACAACATAGGAGGTGCCAATGCATCACAATACATTAATCTGGTTACTCCCTTAATTTTGCAATCAGAAGTCCTTTTGTATCCTTTCAAAATATTTTTTTTTTATTTTAAACTATGGGTGTTTTTAAAAGTAAACTTAAGACATACCTTTTTAATCTAGCTTTTAATTTGGAGTAATTTATTTTTAGCCCTGGACTGCATTATTATTATTTTAATCATCAATCAATCAATCAAGCTTTATTTATATAGCACCTTTCATACAAATCAAATGCAACCCAAAGTGCTTTACAGCAATTGAAAAACAAGAAAGAAGCAGAAATAAAACAATGGCAAGACATATTAGGGGAAGATAATAATAATAATAATAATAATAATAAAAATTTAAAATAATTAAGAATAACATCAAATAGAGACTAATGCACTCCAAAATAAAATGTGTAATTAAAATAAGTTAAAGCATCAAAATTAAGAATAAAAATAGTTAAAATAAATAGATTTAAAAAGGGTAAGGAATCATTGCTTTAACATTTATTTATCTTATTTAATTATTTTTTATTTATCTATTTTATTCCCTGTATTAACCTGATCTTGTCAACACTACCTTATTTTTAACTTTTCTTTCCACTCTTACTCATTTTATTAATTTTACTGTGTTGATTTTATTTTATTTTGCTTTTAAGTATTTTATTTATAATAATGCCTTTTTTAAATTTTTACCATTTCTGTTGTTTTCTGTCTCTGTTATTTTGTGAAGCACTTTGGGCTGCATGTTTATATGTATGAAAGGTGCTATATAAATATAAATAAAGTTGAGTTGAGTTTAAAATAGGGGATAATCAATCAATCAATCAATCAGACTTTATTTATAAGGCGCTTTTCATACAATGATATTGTAACACAAAGTGCTGTACAAAAAAAATAAATATAAAAAGACCCCCCCATCCTAATCCCAACCCAGCCCTGACTCACCCACAATCCTAAGGTGAAGAAAACAATATATGCAACAATAATAATAAAAACACTGAAAATAAAATAAATAAATACAAATAAAAAACAAGTTGCTGAATGATCTGAGGAAACTCTTTTATGATATCTTAATATCTTAATAATGTAACCTAGGCATAAGGCAGTAAAAAAGGATGAATTAAACATCAGAAATAACAAGTTTTTGTGACAATCTTAAAACTAGTTTTACATAATCCTTGTTCAAAGATTATTATGAGCTCAGCATTGCGAGTGATATTGTCTCGTGAGACATCACTGTCCTTTCTCACGTGTTTGTCTGCCTCTTTCTTTGTTTCAGTCTTCCCTGTCCAGTATTGACATGGACCCTCCTGCAGTGGAGGAGAGGAAGGACAGAGGGAAGGAGGAGCCAGAGACTGTCCCCCTTAGACCTGTCGAAGTTTCCTTGAGAAAAGCAGTCCCCAATATTTCAGTATGATCATTTTAAGTGCTCAGTATGTGTTTCATCCAGCAGAGGGCAGCACAGCACAGATTTGAAGGTTTCAGGGGAATATCAAAACAAGCTTCTTTTGTGTTGTTTTTCATGATCACTCATTACACACATACACATATTGGACTTATTTTATTGCTGGTAAAGAGCTTTTTTAGCACTTTAGATCACATGATGTGGGAAATATATAAAAACTCCTGAATCCTTTAAAACAAAAATAAATGTTTCTGTTTCCCCTCAGGCACCTGATAGCAAAGCACCACTGCCCGCCAAACCCTCTGTCCTGAACCCGCCAAACTCCAGCCACCGCTCCATTTCTCCGTCTTCCTCCTCGGGTCTGACCCCGTCCCCCGAGCTCCGGCATTCACCTCTGACCCCCCCGACACTGGAGGAACTCAGGAACCAGCTGAGAGACCTGAGGTCCTCCGTAGAACTGCTGAAGAGCCAGCACAGGTACAGCTTATACCGAGAGGAGCGTGCACAGATGTACCAGGCCGTAATGCTGATGTTGTCGTGTTGTGTGTGTGTTTGTGTTTCAGGCAGGAGATGAAGCAGCTGTCCAGTGCGTTAGACGAGGAAAAGAAGATTCGACTTAGTTTACAGGTGAGTCAGAAAGGAGAGACAGTTTATAGGAATAAGAAATTTAACTATCCCGACTATTGAAGTTTAAAAAATGAAGGCAGCAAATAAACCAATGAACAAAAGCTGACATTGTGTATGTTATAAATATACTACATATGCACTGTGATGGGTTTAATGCATATATTAGAATATTAATGCCAACATTTATTCAACTTTCAAGATGTGCCCAAGAAATTAATGTAAGCAGCACTAAAAATCTGGTCAGTTATTCATGAAATGTTCATCAAAATATAATATAAAATATATATTGTAGTTATTAACTGCATATAAAGATGGATGGCATGCTTCCCCTTCTTGATGTATAAAAGTGAAGCCAAAATAACAGAGCTCGCAGGTGCAATGGTAGTGACACACACTTTAAACTTATTGTTGGAGCCAGAATCAAACTTTGTCTTTAAATATTTTGAGTTAAATCTTGTTATGTTTAGCATTATGAGGTAAAGTCATTAAATTGAGTTAACTAGTTGCTTACCCAGTATTAACAATGAAAACCGCAATTTATATTATTAAGTTAAAGCCTGTTTTTTGTTGTTTGCAAACTGGAAAAGTCAACCAGAGTATGTCAGGAATAATATATCAGTTATTGCAGCCAACTACTCCCTGTGTGCTTTGTGGAATGTGTGTGTCGGTTACTCCTCTGCTAACCTCAGGTGGCGAAAGGATAAAATGTTAGATTAGCCTCAACACTTAAAAATAAAACATCAGAGATCCCTCGGGTCCCCACAGTCTACAGTTTTTTAATTTCTAGTTTGACCCACATATCCCATCATTTAACACGAAGGAGGTGGGCATTATGACCTTTTCTGCAGCCAGTCACGGCAAGGCAAGTTTATTAATATAGCACCATTCATACAAAGAGCAATTCAAAGTGCTTTACAGAGTTAAAAACCAAACAAAATCAGAACAGTAACAATCAACAAAAACGCACAGCAAACACTTCAAACATTTAAATTTTACATGCAGCCAGTTATGTTTGATCTACTCTCTCTGTACTTATGTAACTTAACGTACATAGTAAATAGTGTAGGTCTTATTTATTTAAATTAGGAGGGATTATTATAAATAATAAGGCCCCTTCACTTCTCTGAAGTCCGTACAACTGATCTTGTCTTAACAGAAATTAACCATTTAATCATACGATTAATCTCAGAACTTCTTCCCAAGGATTAAGACTCACACATTGAATCTTTTCTGGGTCGAGTCGCATCCCAAAGTTGGCTCAGACCTCCTAGCCCCCCTGCAGGGTGCCCGTATGCCCAGCATCTTATTGTAGATCCAATATCAGGTTGCTAGAGGATGTTTGAAATATTTTGGCTTCACTTTTAGGGAGTCACCTTGTCCCCCATCTTCTTTTATTATTACATAAGAAAACATTGAAGTTCAATTCAGTCATTTTGTTGAGTGTAGTTGCATTAAATATAATATACAAACTGATAGATAGATCTATTATTGTGCTCTTTAGCATCACAGGTTGCTACATTTTACCTATTTGGATAGCCATCCAACCGCTTAAACAATGTAATCTGACAAACAGTGGGAAACAAAGTAGCAGCAGATCAGCAATGTATTTTGGACCTAAACCATTCAGTGCTTTATAAACCATGAGCAGGATTTTAAAGTCTATTCTCTGACAGACAGGAAGCCAGTGTAGGGATCTAAGAACTGGAGTGATGTGATCTACTTTTTTGGTCCTTGTTAGGACTCGAGCAGCAGCATTCTGTATGAGCCACAGCTGTCTGATGGACTTTTTAGGGAGTCACCATGTCCCCCATCTTGTAAAGACACCATTACAGTAGTCTAGTCTGCTAAAGATAAATGCATGGATGAGTTTTTCTGCATCCTGCTGAGACATAAGTCCTTTAATCCTATACAAGTGAAAGTTTCTCTGTGAAGTTATTACTGGAGTTAAAGTACTGGAGGTCAACCCACAGCTAATGATAAATCAAAGAGATTATTCTGCTGAGTCTCTTTAATGGCTGACTAAGTGAAATATTGTGTCTTTGTTGAACAGATGGAAGTAGAGCACATAAAGAAGAACCTGTCAAAATGAAGAATTTATCATTATCATCAGTGCACTCTGCTCGCCACATCAGACGCCAACATCTGAGAAAGTTCTCACCGTTGGCCCGAGAAACTTCCGCCAAAACGTTTGTGCCAAACGATCGTCACGATCATCGTCAGCAACAACACATCACCATGGGATCAACCACCTTCCCCCTCCCCACCCCGGCGCCGCCTTATCCTGTGTTTGCTTTCTTTACTTCCTGTTCAAGAGGCTTCTCTGTTGAGTTTACTGCTTTCTTTTCGTCGATGCTTGCTGTGCCCCCGGTACTGACTGACCGAGGCCTGTCGCTGTTTTGCCACGACGATGACTCGGCCGTCATGGCGGCCTCACTGGTACTTTTTTTGTTTCTCAGTATGAAGGAAACTCTGAAAACAACCTTCATGGCCCGGTTGGTTCAGACGACCTCTGTGCTGTTCTGTGTCCACTCTGCGGCCTTTGCCTCATATCTGTAACTGTGTGTGTGTGTGTGTGTGTGTGTGTGTGTGTGTGTGTTCTTATTTTTCTATCAAAGTGGGGATTCAATTTTGAAGCAGGTTGTCCTGACTTCGTATGCTGAAGTTAGGATTACGGTTGATCGAACATTACTCTCTGAGGCACATCGTTAGGTTTAGGGTTTCTTCTTCTGCACATTGAGCTCTATGTTTCTATAACACACTGCAGGTGAGTGAATCTGAAGCATCAGCCATTAACAGCACAAGCATTGACTCCCCCCCCCTGTGACCCTTTCTTCTCAACGTAATGACTTTTTAATTTGTGGTCAAATATGTTTGCCTGTTTGGAAGTTCAACTTTAAGCATATTACAAAATATCCTGCCTGAGTAGCGAGTTACACTTGAGGTGCGTTTTTTTAAAGGAAAGACATTTTGGTTAAATTTGGTTGTGATTCTGGGATGTCATATCACAAGAACAACAATGTACACTAAATGTAGAGCTAAAAACTAGCTGCTAAGTAGCCTTGCATTGCAAAAAGACTTGAAACAGAGGGAAACAGCCTGCCAGCACACCTTGAGATGACATTTGCTGAATATTGTATAAAACACAAATGAGTTGAAAAAGTGAGAATTTGTAATAAGCAACAGGAAGTACTGTATCATATCTCCATTAAAGCACAATATGTTCATTTTACACTTTGAACTACATCATTTTTGTGCATACCAGGTGCTGATTTTCAGATTTTGCAGAGTTAGAAACCTTTTTTTGAGTCTTTATCAAAGAAAGCTGCTATGCTGAGCTAACTGGTTTCAATACTCCTGGATAACTCTTGATAAGAAAGCAAAGATTTCCCACTGTTTCAAACTATTTCTTTGACAAAGCTTTGATGCTTTGTGATATTTGGCTGCAAATCAACAAACATATTCACAGAAAAGCACACGGCACTGATAAAAACACCCCCTTCCTGTGATTTGTGTTACGTGTAGTGTTGCCTCATGGACAGAAATGTTATCATTTATAGCTTTTTTTTTTTTTTTTGCTTTTGCACTTTTGCTCCATGGCTCCAGAAACCTTAATAAACCCCACTGTGCTGGTCGCATCACATCTCCCTAAATATCCAAAACCGAGGTTCATGTGCATTCGATGTTTCTGGTGCTCTTTCGGTAGCAGTTAAAGGGTAACATTAAGGACAGGGTTTGAGGAATGTAGTCATTGAAGGGACCTCCCAGGTTAATGAAGACAAAAATGTGTGTGTATGTATGTATGTATGTGTGTGTGTGTGTGTGTGTGTGTGTGTGTATGCATGTATGTATGTGTGTGTTTGGGGTAGCATGTATGGCTGTTTGCCTCCCTTCCTTATATGTGCACAGAATCTATGGCAACCCGTCACTGTGGCCTTCCTGTTTTTGACTCCAAATCTTTGTTTTTTTCTTTCTTTGTTTCTTTCGTATGACAACAAGAAAACTGCAACAACTGAGGCTACAAGTTGTTTTCTTGACTTGGTCCTTTCTCTCCAGGATAGTGATAAATATATACTTTTATATTTCAGTGTAATAAAGATGCTATTATGTACTGTACGTGTGCATATTTTGTTTTTTTATGAGTGACACAAATGTTTCAAATGTCTGCAATACACAAGGAATAATCCTGCTGCTCTTTGCACTGTTCATCTAAGCAATTTCTTTTACTGATGGCGTGTACCAAAAAAAATGGAAATATTGTGTAACTGGAGGTCCGAGTGACCAGAAAGAGAAGTGAAAGTTACTTATTCAGACTTGAGGGCAACTGAAACAACAACATAAAATTCTGCAACAGCATTATTTCGACTGACAAACCCCCCAACCTGAATATGTGATTCCAGAAACCATGTGAGGCCACTTCTGGTAACTGTTTCAGCATACAACAGTTACAAAATGATTCATGTTTTGTTGTTTCAAAACACCTTTTTTGGGACATTATTTTGGAAAACATTCAATTTGTTTTCTGTAAAAATCACACCAAAACCAAAGTAACCTGCTACCCTTTTGGCCTAATTCCATCCAGGACCAATCACTATTCAGTTTATCTAACAAGAGGCTTTTGCCAACAACAAACCAATGGTTGCAGCTGAGTATTAAACTCTCCTGTTATGTTGCGGGTGAAATTGACCCATTTTAGAGTTCAGAAATCTTAAAGGAAATTGTTGATATAATTAAAAAAAATCAAAATGTAAAGTAAACAAAAGTGATTTCAAACTATTGTATTTATATTTAGGTCTTTTTTAATGTACATTAAAAAAGGATTACCATGAATTTTCATAAAAAACGAGTGAGTTATACTCATTGAACCATTATCTTTGAGAATTAAAGAACACCATTGCACTTAATATTGATTTAAAAGGTTAGTAATGTAGTTAATAATCAGATTAAAGAATGTTTATAGGGATTTTTTGGGGGTTCTGACACTTATAGATAATTAAATATGCCCCAGGTCAACTCAACTCAACTTTATTTATATAGCACCTTTCATGCATAAAAACATGCAGCCCAAAGAGCTTCACAGAATAACAGACAGTCAGAAAACAACAGCAATGGTAAAATTATAAAGGGCATGATTATAAAAAAAATACTTCAAAATAAAAGAAAATCAACACAGTAAAATTAATAGAATAAGTAAGAGTGGAAAGAAAAGTTAAAAATAAGGTAGAGTTAACAAGATCAGATGAACACAAGAAACAAATAGATAAATAGATATTTTTTATAAATAAGATAAATAAATAAATGTTAAAACAGTGGTTTAAATAATGATTAAAATAATAAAAATAAGTCAAGTTGACTCAGGAACATTATTGCTGTTCCTGAGAAATGAACTGAACAGGAGGGTTAACAAACTTGACTGTTTTTAGATGCAAATAGTTGGTATTAGCTATCAAATCCTGCTATAGCAGATGAGAATTAAATGTTTGAACTAGCTACCTAGCCAAGTTAGCAACAGTATAAATCCCAAAAGACATTCTGACAGTACATTCTTTAGTTGGAATTAAAGAAAAAAAAAACATTGATTCTAAGTTATATGGACTCTAAAGACCTTTATTGACTTAATTCACAAGGTTGTTCCAATCCAACCCATCTCTCACGGTAAAGTCAAGCCATGTTATTGGATATATAATGATTGTAACCTATCAACTACCTACCTACAGGGGCAAAACCGTCTCAACTAGCCAAATGTCTTCTGAACATGGCTTCAGAGAGGAGTGGCTGTTGTGTGAATGTAAAGTAGATTTATCGCCCTCATGCCAACATATAATAACTAACTGATCTTCTTTAAGAAACACATTGGTGTATGCCTCAGTTTGTGGTGGATGGCCTCTGGATGTCAGCTTTGTCCATTATTAACACATGCCACTGGAGCTAATTGCAATAACATAAGCTCTATATGCTGATTAATTGTAAAGGGGCTTGGTTATCCTACTTTATTGATCAATATATTTGGGGTCTTTATTGTGGAAAAACAGCCATAAGCCAAAAATGTGATTTTCTTTTTCCATTTGTATGACAGGTCGCTGATTGGCCATGTATGAAAGAGGATAAGGGCCACTGAAAGAAAAAAAAAGTTTTGTTTTTTTTAATCATTATTATGAGAAAAGTCAGAATTATGATTTGTTTCTCGGAATTCTGACTTTAATCTCAGAATTATGTCTTTAATTTCAGAATTCTGACTTTAGTTTAAGAATTCTGGCCTTAATCTCAGAAAGGTGACTTTTTTCTCGGAATTCTGATTTTTTTTCTCAGAATTCTGACTTCATAATTTTTTTATTATTATTATTATGAGAAAAAAAGTCAGAATTCTGGCCTTAATCTCATAATTCTGACTTTAATCTCAAAATTCTGACTTTAATCTCAGAATTCTGACTTCATAATTCTTTTGTTATTATTATTCTGAGGGGAAAAAAGTCAGAATTCTGTCCTTAATCTCAGAATTCTGTCTTTAATCTCATAATTCTGACTTTAATCTCAGATTTTTTTCTCATAATTCTGACTTTAATTTCAGAATTCTAACTTTTTTCTCTGAACAATAATAATAATAAAAATATATTGGACCTTATTTTTATTTATTTTTTCAGTGACCATGTAACCAGAGGATGAAATAATTCATGTCAGCCCTGTGTTGATTTTATTAGTCACGAGGTGGGCATTCCTTGGCTGCTGTTTTAGAGGGGACCAGTCGGACAAACCGGTTTATATTTAGACCCCCAAGTAGAGGCCCATAACATTTCAGGCTGTGGACCGCACAGTCCTGATTAAACAATCCCTGCATGGGAGACTTCAAACCAGGGTGAAGGCGAGAGCCAAGAGGGCGGATCTCCTGGATGCATTTTTGTCTCACATTCTCTCTCCAAACCTGACTCTCCTCTCTCTCGCTGATCTGGTCGGATCCAGTCTGGTGAAGCGGGCTTCTTGGTGCGAGATAATCTGCAGGTGATGTGAGTTAATGAGGCGGAGATGCGGGGGGACAAACTCAGACGCGCTCCCTCCAGCTGCAGGTGCGCAACAAGTGAGTGAGAGGAGGAGGACGCACCAGAGGACAGAAGAAAGGAAGTAAAGGAAGTACGAACCGAAACGTGGAAAGTTACTGGAGAATCAAGGAGAGAAAAGCAGAAACACTTCCCTGAGTCAAGCTATGGACTCCGGGCAGAACACACAAGTCACCGACATGGGAGGGGAACACTCCGCCGGGGTCTGTCTGGTGGAGCGGGACCGGGAGAGGGTCGAGGTGTCCAGCCCGAGTCCACCGGCCAAGCAGCGCTCCCTGCGGGTAGTGTACGTCCTGAACGACGGGCTGAAGGCGGTGATGGCCAGCAGCCCGGAGTCTGGAGCTCTGCAGTGTTTGCAAAGAGCCTGCGACTCCGAGAGCGCCCTGCTCACCACAGTCACCTTCGGACGGCTGGACTTTGGAGAGACCTCGGTGCTGGACAGCTTCTACGATGCAGGTGTGTGTGTCACCGAAAGAGGGTGCAGATCAATGAAAGTCAATGAAAGTCAAAATTGAGGACATTTGTCCTTTGAAATACATGTCCTAATAATTATTAGAGATGGGATTTATGGCTCTTTGAAGGGAGCCGGATCTTGAGGAGCCTTTCAAAGAGTCGTTCAAAAGACTGACTCTTTTGATTTTGATTTGATGACTTTATTTCGAACATGTAAAAGTAAAAATACAAAATAAAAGCATACAAGTAGAAAAGAAGAAAGAGTTATACAAACATACAAGAAAAAAAAGAAACAGTTATACAAAAGAAACAAAATCAATATTAGCAAGCAGTGAAACAATTTTCTTTACATGTGCGAAAAGGAGTAGGAAGAAGTTAAAACTTATCTAATCCTACCCCTCTTTGGCTCATTGTTATATTTATTTATCTTTTAGAAGTCAACCAGGGGTAACTCGTTTTTATCAAGGGAGCAATCACTGGTAGCAGTTATAAGATAAGATTTGGATCAGAATAATTCAAATTTACACATCCCACCAATGTATAGGCTATACTCTCTTGGTGGGAATTATTCTGAAATATTGATTATAATTTAACTGGCATTGTAAACATTCCATAAGATGGTGCCATATCCTCATGCTTCAACAGTGAGATCAATATTTTGAATTTTCACTCACCTAAAAAACTTTGTAAGTAAGAAAAAGTTTATTTATATAGCACTTTTAAAACGCTCAGTTACAAGATACTTTACAGGCATAAAACAATAAAACAATAAAAACAAAATACATGTGCAGAAATAATCAGACAAACAAAGCAATAGACAGACAACAGTAGAGGTTAGATGGGACGTTCTATGAAGGCTTGTGTATACAGATGCATTTTGGGTAACTTTTTAAAGCTGTCAACAGACTCAGCAGACCTGATGGCACTATAAAAACTACACAGGCTGCAGATAACTTCCATGCAAAACAACTTTACTGTAAAATGTTCCACACAAGAACATTTAAACAATACAGAAAAAAAATAATATCAATAAATAATAAATAAGAATAAATATATGTATATAAAGATATAAATACAACTAGAATAAAAATGTGGACATTATAAAAATGTGAATGCAAAATTGTACTACCCCACTGGTGTTTCTACACCTGAACTACTTTACAAATACAACTCCTCAACTCAAATACACATCAAAACAATGTAAACAATAACAAAGTGTAGACAATCAGTGTGAACAAAATTAGAGACAACTCATACTCAGAGATGGCATAGGTCGTTCACGCGAAGGCAAGGTGACAACTCAGACTCATGGGGTACGCAGGTGACACGTGAAGGCAGCGTGGGCAATCTGCATTTAAAAACGGTACCCAAATGAACGGCTTGTAACTGCAAATCTGTTCTCATCATTCACTCAAGAGAGCCGTCCAAAAGACCGACTCGTTCGTCAACATCACATCTCTACTAATTATATGAAATAGCTACTTAAAAGTTGTTTTAACTGCAGGTAACTACGGAAGCCCTAAAGGGACATAATTAAATACATTGTGTTTTCAAGATCACAACTTATTTTTCAAACACACTTTGTTTTCTCTGGATAAAGAGAAAAATATAAGATGAGAAAACTGAGAAAATGAAATGTATTCAATCATGTCCTCTCAGGGCTTCTGTAGTAACTTTAGGTAATAGGAAAGGCCTGTTATCAGTCCCTTTAATTATTTTGTTTTTTCTCAAAAAATGTTTAAAAAAATTTTGTCTCAGTAAAAAAAATAAATTGTTATGAGACATGAATCTTACAGGTTGAAGATCAAAAACTCAAAATACGAGCCTTGTCCTCTGGATAAATGCATCTAATCATGTCCCTTTAGGGCTTCCATAGTCACAACTCCTGACAGCATGTTGAAATAACCACTTGCCCTAGTATACTAGTATACTTGCACGCGACTCATTAACGTCACGTGACTTTATCGACTAAATACTCAACTTCATTTTGAAGTCATGTATTTTGGCCTGATCTTGACACCTTATTTTTAAAAGGTAAAGTCATATTTGAAGACAAATGTGATCAACACATGCACTTTGAATTGACAAAGCTACCCCCCCCAAAATATAGGTGCCAAAGACTCGCGACCCCCACTGTCCCTCAAAGTGATTAAACGTTGCTTCATATTTCATTTAGCTGGTCTGCAGAAAATGAATGGACTTGCTGCTACTGATGCTTTTGTTTATTAACGATTTGCTAACCCTCATTCCAACATCTCCACAAGGTTTAGATGTGTGGTTTTGAGAGAAAGGTGTAAAACTACTGTTGGATGGACAGCTATGACATTTTGTTTAGATATTTTTGGTTTATCATCACTTGACGCCACCATGAGGTAACATTTGTGTTTCTAGTGATACACATTCACAAGCGTAACATAATATCCAAAGAATGTTTGTACAGACATCCATTCTCCTCAGAGGATGTTCATTGATCTTCGATTTATGGGCAAAACTTCTGACATTCCCATCAGCCAAAGCTAATTGCACAACAAAGCAATTCTTGTTAACATCTGTGCTTTATATTGTTCCCTTTCTTTAGTTTGAAATGTGCAGATCATGGAACAATACCCTAGAGGATAATTATATTCACCCCTCTCTTTTTAATCCGCTTAGAAGGCAACAAGGGAAATTAAGGGCCTCAAAACTACTCAAGTGAAAAAAGTAAAAGACAAGTGGAAGCTCTTTGCTTTCTTTTATAACCTGGTTTTAAAGAAGAGTTTTAGAACAACAAATGTTGTGTGTGGATTTCGTGGTATATCACATCAGATCATATCGTTCGTATCATATCATTTGGTATTGTATCGTTTGTATCTTATCGTACCATACCATGTCTTATCTTATCATATTGTACCATATTGTATCATATTATAGTGTATTGTTTTGTATCATTTTTTATCGTATTGTTTCATATCATCAAAATTGCCTTATGGGTTCAAAAAATATCTTTAAAGTATCACACCATTTTGAGTTTTATAGCTTTGTATCGTATTGTATTGTGTTGTACTTCACTATGTCGTATCGTATTGTGTCGTATTGTATGTTTTGTATTGTACCATACTATGTTGTAGCTTATCGTATCGTATCCTATTGTATCATGCTGTATCATGTCCCATCACTTTGTATTGTATCGTATTGTATCGTGTTGTGTCATGTCACATCGTATCATGCCATAACGTATTGTAACATGTCGTATTGTATCGTGTCGTATGGTATTGTAACGTGTTGTGTCGTATGGTATTGTAATGTGTTGTGTCGTATGGTATTGTAATGTGTTGTGTTGTATCGTACATGCCATATCGTATTGTATCGTGTTGTATGGTATTGTAACGTGTTGTGTCGTACCGTATCATGCCATAAGGTATTGTAACATGTAGCATTGTATTGTGTCGTATTGTATCGTGTCGTATTGTATCGTGTCGTATTGTATCGTGTCGTATTGTATCGTGTCGTATTGTATCGTGTCGTATTGTATCGTGTCGTATTGTATCGTGTTGTATTGTATTGTGTCGTATTGTATCGTGTCGTATTGTATCGTGTCGTATTGTATCGTGTTGTATTGTATTGTGTCGTATTGTATTGTGTCGTATTGTATCGTGTCGTATTGTATCGTGTCGTATTGTGTCATTGTATGGTATCGTATGGTATTGTGACATGTCGTATTGTATTGTATCGTGTCGTATTGTATCGTGTCGTATTGTACCATGTCATATTGTATTGTGTTGTGTTGTATCGTGTCGTATTGTATCGTGTCGTATTGTATCGTGTCGTGTTGTATCGTGTCGTATTGTATCGTGTCGTATTGTGTCATTGTATGGTATCGTATGGTATTGTGACATGTCGTATTGTATTGTATCGTGTCGTATTGTATCGTGTCGTATTGTATTGTGTCGTATTGTATCGTGTCGTATTGTATCGTGTCGTATTGTATCGTGTTGTATTGTATTGTGTCGTATTGTATTGTGTCGTATTGTATCGTGTCGTATTGTATCGTGTCGTATTGTATCGTGTCGTATTGTATCGTGTCGTATTGTATCGTGTCGTATTGTATCGTGTCGTATTGTATCGTGTTGGATTGTATCGTGTCGTATTGTATCGTGTCGTATTGTATCGTGTCGTATTGTATCGTCCTGTATTGTAACATGTCGTATTGTAACATGTCGTATTGTATTGTGTCGTATTGTATCGTGTCGTATTGTAACATGTCGTATTGTATTGTGTCGTATTGTATCGTGTCGTATTGTATCGTGTCGTATTGTATTGTGTCGTATGGTATTGTAACGTGTTATGTCGTATTGTTTCATGCTATATCGTATTGTATTGTGTCGTATTGTATTATATCGTGTTATATTGTATTGTATCGTATGGTGTTGCAACGTGTCATGTCGTATCGTATCATGCCATATTGTATCAAAACACCCCTATGGGGTCAAGAAATATCTTTATTGGACAATTAAGGTGCATCACATTGCATTGTATCGTATAATTTTGTATTGTGCCTTAATGTATTGTATTGTATCATATTGTGTCGTCTTGTGTTGTACCGTATTGTAATATGACATATTCTAACTGTCTTCTGTCAATTCAGCTTGTCTTACCGCTCCCTGCAAAGCAACCGTTCATATTTCTGAACCAAGACACTGACTGCACATCCCTCTAAGCTGGTGCCTCTCTCCTTTCAGATATTGCAGTTGTGGACATGAGCGATGTGTTCCGACAGCCATCCTTGTTTTACCATCTGGGTGTGAGGGAGAGCTTTGACATGGCCAACAACGTCATCCTATACCATGACACCGACCCTGACACTGCCCAGTCACTGAAGGTACACGCACAAACACACACAGACACACACACAAATACCTGTGTGAATGTCCTGCTGATGTATTTAGAGGTCATGAATGCCATTCCTTCGCACCTCCTTAGAACAAAGTGGTCCACTAAGTTATTTACAGCCTGATGTGTGTGTGTGCATGAGTGTGCATTTTGGTCAGTGTGTGCAGTCCAGTCAGTCCTGCACACTGTGTTGCCAGGAGGGAAACAGCTGCTGAGGGTAGTTAAGTGAAAATACAACCCCAGTGTGCACGAGGATTCACGCCTCATATCTGATTTTGAGTCTTGAAATCTGATCTCACATGCTCTTTGTTTTATCTCCCTACAGGACATGGTGGCACAGAAAAACACAGTAAGTTTCTGTGTGTGTGTGTGTGTGTGTGTGTGTGTGTGTGTGTGTGTGTGTGTGTGTGTGTGTGTGCGTGCGCGCGCGCGTTTCACAGTGATTTATGTTCACACAGTGTGTTATGCTATTTCTGGAATAATATTTGTGACCAGTACTCTCGCTCAACTCATGCGGGAATGCACATCTACACACTCTCAGCTCCCTCTCAAGCACACACACACACACACACACACACACACACACACACACACACACACACTCACACACACACACACACACACAAACTCTTAACACTTGTGCACATGCTCGGACACTCAATCAAAATCACTCATGGCAGGGAAACAGGAATAGAAACTTGCATTCATATCATCTTTTCATCTCATTGACTGATTTTCAATGTATCTATTGTTTGTGTGTGTATGTGTGTGCGTTTTGTGTGTATCTGTGTATTTTTTTGTGCGTGTGGAGAAGGCCTCTCGTCCTCAAGCAATAGGTTTTCCCTGGGTTCAGTTGCCCCCAGAGTACAGGGGCTCTGGATTGCGCAATAAAGTAGGTACCATGCTGCACCAGGGCATGATGGGAGATTTCCTCACAGACTAATTATAACACGATTTTGTTATTAACATGAAGGAGAGGATAAAAACACTGTCTTCAACTTGGGATGTCATGTGATGGACAAATCAGATGCCCTAACAGCATGTTACCCAGCCTGAGAAGAGTTCTGTGTCATGTTTTGGTGATGATGGTATCCAAACTGTAGTTGCACTGGATAATATGTCACCCCAGAATAGAGCTGAAAAACAAAAGTGAGACGCTTTTGTTGTACTTACCTTTGCTGAAGTGATACCTGAACAACCTAAGTGGTGTCTGGCTCCTCTGTTTACTGATCCTCCTCATTAACCGTTAATATAACTCTAACTTTCTCCATCTCTTCCCTTCCTCTTCTTGTTTACCCTTTGACACATTGCAACAGCATTGTGGCACCAAAGCACCTGCAGTCCTTCTTCTTTGACAAGATATTATCGTATTTTAAAGTAAACAGCGTTATCTTTTCACCTTCCAGGCATCCAGCGGTAACTACTACTTCATCCCCTACATAGTGACTCCTAACCATGAGTATATGTGCTGTGAGAGTGACGCTCAGCGCAGGGCCAGTGAGTACATGCAGCCCAGCTGGGACAACCTGCTGGGGCCGCTCTGCGTCCCCCTGACGGACCGCTTCACCAGCCTGCTGAAGGACATTCACGTCACATCCTGGTGAGACACATTCAAGCATCAACATGATCATAGTCAGGACATCTGAACTCATTAAAAGTGTTGTGCCATTTCATGACATGTCGTGTCTGTTGTGACATGTTGTGTTGTGTCTGTTGTGCCGTGACGTACCGTGACGTGTCGTGACATGCCGTGACGTGTCGTGACGTGTCGTGTCGTATCGTGCAGATCAGTGCAGATCAGTGCAGATCAGTGCAGTGCCCTGCCGTGCCGTGCCATGCCGTGCCATTCCTTGCCATTCCTTGCCATTCCTTGCCTTGCCATGCCTTGCCATGCCCTGCCATGCCTTGCCATGCCCTGCCATGCCTTGCCATGCCTTGCCGTGTCGCTTCTTGGCGCTTCGTGTCGCTTCTTGTCGTTTCTTGTCGCTTCTTGTCGCTTCTTGTCGCTTCTTGTCGCTTCTTGTCGCTTCTTGTCTGTTGTGCCGCGCCATGTGTCGTGTGTGTCGTGACGTGACATGACGTGCCATGTTGTGTCGTGTCATATTGGTCGTGTCGTGATTAACAGGACCTAGACCTGAACATTATACATCATTTTTCTTCAAAAATAATGACTTTCCACTGAAAGAGGTGCCACTTAATTTTTGAAATTTTAAGCTGCTCTTTCAGTATTACTTCCTTTACGAACCTTTAATTTTTTTGAGATCCCAGTTTTCTTTCTTTTTCTCAAATCTAACTATCTCTCCTTTTTATTCTCTCCCTGTATTTTTGTAGTGCATCCTATAAGGACACCCTGCTAAATGACATCAGAAAGGCCAGAGAGAAGTACCAGGGAGAGGAGCTGGCCAAGGAGCTGTCCCGAATCAAACTACGAATTGACAACACAGAGGTCCTTACGCAGGATATCGTCATGAACCTGCTGTTTTCTTACAGAGACATACAGGTACGTGATCTTCCTGAATTACATTAAAGAAATAATTTAATAGCCTCTTCATACTCATCATATTCAAGTGGAATTAATCTCTTCTTATCTGACAAACAGGACTATGATGCCATGGTGAAGCTCGTGCAGACTCTGGAGATGCTGCCAACTTGTGATCTGGCCACACAGCCCATGATCCAGTTCCACTACGCCTTCGCCCTAAACAGGTACAAAGAAAGTGGATTAAAGCTAATCAAAGAGTGCATAATGCCCCTAAGTAAACATTTTGACCCTTACCTAAAAGGGACCTGTTTTTATATCGTGAACATGAAACCCTTTATACCAAAACTGATCATCCCCGAATCTACCCCAACAAGCTGGACTTATTAGCTAGCTGTACATTCAATTAAATACAACACACTGACATTTTGTCTTTCATTGTAACACAGTGAAATATTTTTGTCATATAAATTTTTAATTCTCTGTTAAATAACCATAAGACATCAAAAGAGAGACAGGCAACTTCACAGCCAGCAGGAGAACGACAATGCCGAATCAAGCTAGCTTGGTAGACGGTCAGAGCTAGTCCTTAAATAAAGCTTTAGCTTACTTCTCCAATATTTTACTTGTACAAATTTGACCTGAATCTATTGAGTTTGATTAAAATGTTAAATGCAATCACAACCAGGAGAAAAAAATATTAAAAAATTCTCCAGCTAGCTGTAACAAGCTAACGTGACTCTGTGGAATTAATGTGATACGGTAGACTTATGCTAGTTTAAACCACATGTTTGCTTATAATATTAATGTTAATTAAGAATTGTATTATTTAAATTCTAAATTCACTTTATTACTTTTTAAAATCCAATAATAAGTTTTAAAAAAGTGAATATTACATTAAGCTAGCAGTGTAGTAAATGCTATCTCAGCTCTTAACACTAGAAGTATTGTGTTGTTGTTCAGCCATCCAAAATTAAAATCGTGGGGAATACTCTTCATTATATTGTATATTTTAATGTGTTTATAACAACAGCAAATACAGCAACAACAACAAAAAAGAATCTACTTTTTATCCGTGGAATGAAAAGGATACATCTTTCCAAACACTTAGAACTACAAGACAAATGTTAAATGAAAGAAAACAACATCACACATCATCCTTTTATTCAATGAAAGCTTTGTATGTGTGCAGGAGAAATAGTCCTGGTGACAGGGAACAGGCTCTCCGTGTGATGCTGCAGGTGTTACAGTCATGTGAACATCCAGCACCAGACATGTTCTGCCTCTGCGGACGGATATACAAGGACATCTTTCTGGATTCAGACTGCAAAGACACTAAAAACAGGGACAATGCTATACAGTGGTAAGAACGCTCACTGTCTGCGTATTCTTTTCATATTTACTGTGTTAGCAGCCATACAAAATAAGGTTATTTACACACTGTTTTTCACCTGCAGGTACAGAAAGGGTTTTGAGCTGCAGCCCACTCT
The DNA here is from genome assembly GCF_009762535.1 of Notolabrus celidotus. NCBI lineage: Eukaryota > Metazoa > Chordata > Actinopteri > Labriformes > Labridae > Notolabrus > Notolabrus celidotus. Next base: position 26,295,806 of record NC_048288.1, read on the forward strand.
CTACTCTGGGATCAATCTTGCAGTCCTCCTCATAGTTGCTGGCCAACAGTTTGAGAGCTCCATGGAACTTAGAAAAATAGGTAAGGATATCCTAAACCTGACACCTACTGGATGTTCATGCTCTAATCACAAACTAGAGCAACAAAATCAAGATTGATTAGTTCTTTTTTTTTTTTTTTTTGAATAATTAAAGTTGTTGTACATGGCTCACTGTCAGTTGCATTAATGATAAATGCGTATTAGCTTGGTTTCAGAGTATCAACACATGGTGAAAATGTGTGTTTTGGGTTCAGCAGAGTAATTGTATGGCTAAGGCAAATGGTATGTTTTCAGCACACTGAGCTACAGAACAGATAAAGCTGTATTTTGATATATTTCCTACAGTGTTTTTACCACCCTTAATCTGCTGTCTTAGGTGTGAGGTTGAACAGTCTGCTTGGACGCAAAGGTTCCCTGGAGAAAATGAATAACTACTGGGACATCGGACAGTTTTTCACTGTTAGCATGCTCGCTAACGACATCCCTAAAGCTACTCAGGCTGCAGAGAAGCTCTTCAAACTCAAGCCACCTCTCTGGTAAAGATTTAACAAAAACACACCATGATAGCTACATCACTGATAAACATTTAGTGACATACACATGAGTACATTTTAAGCATTTGTATTGAATGATCATTTTGAATGTCAATGAAATATTGTCTTTGTTAAGAGATGCTCCTTAAGTGTTGTAGTGCCATAAAATAAATGTGTTATTCAGTGTTCAGTCTTATGAACACAGTAATCCTGATAACCTTTATCTCTATTTACCAGGTATTTGAAGTCAGTGGTACAGAACCTGCAGCTGATCCAGAGGTTTAAAAAGCAGTCGGTGGAACACTCGCCTCTGAGGGAGAGACTCAACTTTTGGATGGACATCATTGTAGAGGCCACTCAAGGCACCACCAATCGACTGCGGTTTCCAGTACTTATACACATACATACATAAAAACATGAATAGACAAACATTATCACATATTTAGAGATGTATACTGACATGGCTGTGCATCTCTCACTCACAGGTGTTGATTCTGGAGCCAACTAAAGTTTACCAGCCCTCCTACGTGTCCATCAACAACGAGGCTGAAGAGAAGAACGTCTCAATCTGGCACGTGTCTCCTGCTGAAACTGTGAGGACATCACCGCTTAACCCAGAACCATTTAACCACATCTGGCTAACACACATTTACCTGCCAGTGTTTTTACACACAACTTAGAAACTGCTGAAACATAGCCCCTCATAGCATCAGGTCATATTTACACTACTGTTATGCTCATCTCATTGTGTCAATGGCACTGAATGTGTTTATTAGTGCTATAATCTCAATATTTCCTCCAAAATCTGCACTTTTTGGTGTTTCTTTGTTCAGATTTTGGGGAAAATCTGGTTTAACTTGCACAACAACTGGATGTGAATCTGGTCTCTGCCAAGATAAGATAATTCTTTGTTCGTCCCACAACAGGGAAATATACAGTGTTACAACAGCAAAGTGGATTGTGCAACATTACAACAGTGAGCATACAAAAATAGTAAATATTGAATTATAATTAATTAAAAGTAAACTAGTGTATCCTAAGAAAATATGCACAGAAATAAGCATAACATTGACTGAAAGTAAATTTACAGTATATCTACTGAACAAATGTAGATGACAGAGATTGCAGCTCTCTTAACAGGGGAGATTAGTACACTTGTGTTCTTTGGTCAAGAGTGTTTGACGTTGGTTTTAAAGTCTGACCACGGTTCACCTGGAGCCTGTCACTGAACCAGCTACCCAGTGTTGTTAACCAGTTTTGCCAACTCCTCAGTGAGGAAAGTAGCTATTGGCTGTTCTAAAAGTCGCTAGAAGTCGCTAAATGACGTCATTGTTTAATTTGCATAATCTGAATTGTAATGGATGCTGCAGGAGAGATGTGTAACGTTGAGGGAGAAACAAAAAGAGTTTAAAAAAAACACCCTTAAAATGTTAATAACTACACTTAGGAGCCAACAACAAATCAAAGTAAAACATAACATTTTTCAACCATAACATTTTTTACATGTTTATTGTATACAATCTACATTTTTTAAAAGTTATATTTTTGGCCCCTTTGCCTTTTTTGATTGGACAGCTGAAGAGAGACAGGAAATGTGGGGAGTAGAGAGCGGGGGAAGACATGCAGGAAATGATCAACCGGCCGGGAATCGAACCGGGGACCCCTTCGACGAGGACTGTAGCCTCTGTATGTCGGGCGCTAGGCCACCAGCGCCCCTATACAATCTACATTAACTATCTAAATGGACCAAAAAGAGACAGTAGGCAGGATCAGCCAGCGGTGTCTTCATACATGCGTGATACATTAACAGTCTGAATGCAGAGTTGCTTTTTTGAAAAAGAGTCACTAGATGGGTCTGAAAACTTGTTAAATATAGCGATAAAGTTGCTAAGTTGGCAACACTGTTGTTAACGTCTTATGTTAAAACATGAAGACATTTTATTATTTAGGGGAAAAAATACTGACTTTATTTTCATTCCAGAAAGGGATCCATGAGTGGAACTTCACTGCCATGTCCATCAAAGGCATAAGGTATGAGTTTAAAGGTGGAGGTTAACTGTTGTACATCTTCAACTTCATGCTGCTAAAAGAAAGTACTTTGATTTGAGTCACTGCTTTTATGTCCATGATGAAAATTTTGGTTAACTTTGAAGGTTGTTCACATTTGATTTTATACATTTCGCAGAAGATTCAGTCTTTAAAATCAAAAGACAAAGATAAAACAAACTCTGACTCTCTGTCTGCAGCATCAGTAAGTTTGACGAGCGCTGCTGCTTCCTCTACGTCCACGACAACTCGGACGACTTCCAGATCTACTTCTCCACTGAGGAGCAGTGCGGTCGGTGAGGACACACACCTCTAGATGTGTCTGTGTAGGTGTGTGTGATTGTCAGTGTTCGTGTTTGTACAGTATGTATGTGCGATTGTCTTGACATGACCTGATAACCATGTCTGATGATACTGATGTGGTCTGTTGGCTGGTTGTGTTCATGTGTATCTCAGGTTCTGCTCCATGGTGAAGGAGATGATAACGGACGGTACGGGGAATTCCGTGGAGTTGGAAGGGGAGGGAGACGGAGACACACTGGAGGTGGAGTAGTGTTGGAATGACTTGAACCAAAGGTTTTACAGTCAATGTTAGATTACTGATGAAGAGAATGTGTGTGTTACAGTATGAGTATGACACCAATGAGACAGGGGACCGGGTGGTGTTGGGAAGGGGCACATATGGAGTGGTGTATGCTGGGAGAGACCTCAGCAACCAGGTCCGAATCGCCATCAAAGAAATCCCAGAGAGAGACAGCAGGTATATCATCTTTTACCCTCTCCCATGTTGTCTTTTTGTCCCAGGATGGCAATATTCACTTGATTTACTTTCTCTGTGTGTAAGGTATTCTCAGCCCCTTCATGAAGAGATCGCCCTTCACAAGTACCTGAAGCACAGGAACATTGTTCAGTATTTGGGCTCCGTTTCTGAGAATGGATACATCAAGATCTTCATGGAACAAGTCCCTGGAGGTATGTGTTTCTACCACACAGATGGTAAAATGATTAGGGTGTTATGCTTCCTCAGGGACTCAGTTTATCTGTCCAGGGAGGCGGATCATCTTGTTACAGAAGCTAGAGTTCAGATCTAACGGTGCAATAGTTGCCTGTTTAAGAGGTTGACGCCTGTGACCGCTCGGTTACTGGGCGGTCTCTCTCTAACTGCCTGGTCATGTTCCCGTTTCATGATAGGTGTTGGACACTCCTTCTCTCCTTTCTCCAGGAAGTCTGTCTGCGCTGCTGAGGTCTAAATGGGGCCCGCTGAAGGAGGCCACCATAATATTCTACACCAGACAAATCCTGGAGGGGCTCAGATACCTGCATGAGAACCAGATTGTACATCGAGATATCAAGGTACAAGGATGCACGTTAAACAAGACATTATTTCTTGGAACAGATCTCTCCCTAAAAAATCAGAGTAAATCACAGTTATTTTGTCGCGTTGCGTTATTTTAATGTGGCTTTGTTACATTACCCTAAGGTGCATCACAAAATGTTATATAATGTTAGATGTGTAAACGTATATTGTGTACAAATAAAGATATATTATGTAGCATTGCATTTTGTTTTGTTTTGATATTAACTTAGGTTGCGTTGCCATGCATTACATTACGTTACGTTGAGTAACGTTAGTTGAGTTAGGTTAGTTGAGTTACGTTATGTAGAGTTACGTTATGTTGAGTTACGTTGAGTTACGTTACATTGAGTTACGTTAGTTGAGTTACGTTACGTTGAGTTACGTTACGTTGAGTTACGTTACGTTGAGTTACGTTACGTTGAGTTACGTTACATTGAGTTACGTTACGTTGAGTTACGTTAGTTGAGTTACGTTAGTTGAGTTACGTTACGTTACGCTGAGTTATGTTACGCTGAGTTACGCTACGTTGAGTTACGTTAGTTGAGTTACGTTACGCTACATTGAGTTGCGTTACATTGAATGACGTTACGTTGAATGCCGTTACGTTGAATGCCGTTACGTTGAATGACGTTACGTTGAATGACTTTATGTTGAATGACTTTATGTTGAGTGACGTTACGTCATTCAACGTAACGTTGAATGACGTTACGTTGAATGACTTTATGTTGAATGACGTTACGTTGAGTGACGTTACGTTGAATGACGTTACGTTGAATGACTTTATGTTGAATGACGTTACGTTGAATGACTTTATGTTGAATGACTTTATGTTGAATGACGTTACGTTGAGTGACGTTACGTTGAATGACGTTACGTTGAATGACGTTACATTGAATGACGTTACGTTAAATGACTTTATGTTGAATGACTTTATGTTGAATGACGTTACGTTGAGTGACGTTACGTTGAATGACGTTACGTTGAATGACGTTACGTTGAATGACGTTACGTTGAATGACGTTACGTTGAATGACTTTATGTTGTATGACGTTACGTTGAATGACGTTACGTTGAATGACGTTACGTTGAATGATGTTACGTTGAATGATGTTACGTTGAATGACGTTACGTTGAGTGACGTTACGTTGAATGACGTTACGTTGAATGACGTTACATTGAATGACGTTCCGTTAAATGACATTACACTATGTTACATAATGTTACATTAAGTTAAGTTACGTTACATTATGTTGAGTTATGTTATGTTGGGTTACGTTAGATTAAATTATATTAAGTTACGTTACATTGAGTTACAGTAAGTTGAGTTATGTTACAATATGTTACATTAAGTTAAGTTACGTTACATTACACTACATTACGTTATGTTGCGTAATTAACAACAGGTAATATAGTATTGCATTATGTCACATAAAGTTAGTTGTATGTACCTACATTATGTACAGATACAGATATATTATATTATATTTCATTTAGTTGGTATTTTTTCGGTTGATATTGTGTTACGTATCGTTACGGTTAGGTACGCTATGCAACGCTACACTACAGTATAGTACGATATGGTACGCTACGCTACGCTAAGGTACGATATACAGGTGGGCTACATATTTGCCGTCTTGCTATGCGTTAGGGTTAACTATTTTGTTTAATAACTTAATATGTATTATTTTGTGCCCACATTTCTGTGTATGAACCACTCTCTGTGTCTTTTTCTCCTTCAGGGTGACAATGTGTTGGTGAACACCTACAGCGGCGTCTTGAAGATCTCAGACTTTGGTACCTCGAAGCGGTTGGCAGGAGTCAACCCCTGTACAGAGACTTTTACCGGTAACTCCAAATTTTCAGACTACTGTTTCTTACATTTCTTAAAATAAACTTTGGAAAGGTGTCCTTGTAACAGCTCAAATAAATAGTTTTTGATAAGACCAAGTCTTTGCCTTATAGACAAAATATGAACTATAAGATAACTCTTTGTTATTCTTTTGAGCAAAACAGTCACACTCAAGTATGAATAACACCATAATACATTTCTAAACTATCAAACTGGCCTTCGACTTTATAGATAAACTACTCAGTAACAGTTTTATTGAAACAAAAACTGCCACATCACCAGACAGTTATTTATTCTTCTCTGCATTAATGGAGTCATAGAAATCCTGCACACTATGAGTGTAAATATCAAACGACCCTCAAAATGTCAAGAGCTGCCATCAGCCTCTATGGAAACACTCACACACACACACACACAAGTGTGTACAAAGTGCATGTGCACACATACAAACATGCACCCTCATTGACCATCTGGCCTTCTCCAGCAGCCAGCGAGGTGTGTAATTAGATTAGCTAATCAAGCAAAGGCAGAAGGGTGTTTACCTTTCATTAGCAGGTGTGTGCGAGTGTGTGTTTGTGTGTGTGTGTTTGTGTGTGTGTGTGTGTGTTTCCTTATCTTTTTCTCCTCTCCTCTCCTCTGACTCAATCTTTTTATAGCTGTCATCATCTCTGACTGTTTACATCAGCATAGAGCTGACCACAAATGCCAGATCTGCTCAGAATTGCTGACTGTGGTTAAATACTGAGAGATTTATTAAAACCTAATGATCTAGTCATCTTAATTCATGTCCTCTATCTATGTCAGAGTAGAGTTTACTACGATGTAGAATTTTTATAGCATTTTCCCCCATTCTCTCTCTTAAGAGGCAGGGTGTACAAAGCAGCTTTACCTACATTTCTGGATTTTAAAAGTAAACGTTGTAAGTAAACATAAACTAAACTGTATATTACAGGGCAGCTTCCAGAGCACAGTTACAAATTGCTGTAAATTAGTATCCTATCACAAAAAGTACAGAGTAAAACAAACAAAAGAATAAAAAGATAACATGAATTGTCTAGAAACAGACACAAATATAAGTTTTTATTTTATGGTATCAAGCCTATATTGAACCAGAAAAAGCTCAGTGAGATTGAACGCATCTCTTTCCATGAGTGTTCTTTTAAAGATATTTTTTGGGGGGGGGGGGCATTTTCACCTTTATCGGATAGGACAGCTGAAGAGAGACAGGAAATGTGGGGAGTGAAAGTGGGGGAGGACATGCAGTAAATGGTCAAGGCTGGAATTGAACCTACGACCTCTGGGACGACAGCTATAGCCTCTGTTTATTGGGCGCATGCTTAGACCGCTAGGCAAGCGACGCCCCTTCCATGAGTGTTCTTGCCAGATTTTGGTACCACCGAGTCGTGGTTTTAAACTTGTGCAGTCTTAAAGTGTCTAATTAGACTTCTAGTTAAGTTGAACCTGCATTTGTAAAGGCCTTCAGCTTCCTTCACCTTAATCTTAAAGCTCCTGTGAAGAACTTTTGGGTTGTCTTGATTTTGGCGCCCCCTGTGGACAAAGTGGGATGGTTTATCAATTTTCTGATTTTGTTCTGAACATGTGTAAGTAGGGTTTTCTGACAATAAATCCCTTCCTACTGTCTGTTGAATGTGTAACGTTGCACTTCTGGCTAGGACAAAATCTCAAAGGGCTGGTGCAGCTGTTAAACTCCTTATCAGTCGCCTACCCCGCAGCAGGGGTGACAGACATTAAAAATGACTTTATAGAAATGATCCGTCCTCTTCTTAATGGACTTGTTTGTTTTCATAGGTCATATAGATTCAGCAGTATTAATTTCAGCCAGTTTCATCACCAGCTGAAAATCCCTTACAGGAGCTTTAAATCTCCCTCTGTGCGTCAAACACAGATTTTCCCATGCTCCATGACTTTATTGCCTCTTCTTATCTGACAGAGATGGTTTGTTTGTGGTTACTATCTGCTCCTCTCCGCCTTCAGGGACTCTGCAGTACATGGCTCCAGAAATCATTGATAAGGGCCCTCGAGGATATGGGGCCCCGGCTGACATCTGGTCCCTGGGCTGCACTATCATAGAAATGGCTACAGGGAAGCCCCCCTTTCATGAGCTTGGAGAACCACAGGCAGCCATGTTTAAGGTTGGTATTGTGAATGTATTTGTTTGAATATGAGGGGTGGGGTTTGTTGAGAGGAAAGCAGGGAACATATTTCCAGTCTGCAGTCTAACTGTGTTCAGTGTTTGTGGTTTCATATCACAGGTGGGCATGTTTAAGATCCACCCAGAGATCCCTGAGTCGCTGTCTCTGGAGGCCAAGTCGTTCATCCTGCGCTGCTTTGAGCCGGACCCTCACAAGAGAGCCATCGCTTCGGACCTCCTCAAAGACACTTTTGTCAGACAAACCACGAAGGGGAAGAAGAGCAAGATCGCCTTCAAACCGTCAGGTTGAATAAAACACGAACATGAACACACACACTAACGCTCCCCTGAGAACATTTGTTACTGTGTCAGTCTGAGCAGTAACCATACATGCTCTAGATGAACACTTTCTATTTAATTGTCCCAGATTTAAGGACTATAGATGAGGAATAAGCTCACCTAAAGACAAATTTTGGGCGCTGCCACAACATCACAATCCCATAATCTAAGCCAATGTGTGTAGCTCTGCTTGCTAACCTCATAGACATAATTCAGTCAGGTGAGAGTGATTTATAGGAGAGTTTCAGGGACTTTTCTATAGAGATTTATTCCTTATTATTCCAGATTATGCAGATGCTTCCTTTTTTAATATTTCAGCGCAATGACAATAACATTTTGAGTCTTGAATCTTGAGTTTTTCTCAAGTTTTCCTGACATTATTGTATGTGTCTCCTCTCTTTCCCTGTCCGATGTTTTTGCAGACTACATCCACAACGTTTCTCTGCCGGTGCAGCTGCAGTGCGAGGCCGCCGGGAGCAGCAGCAGCGAACATGGCTCTGTGAGCCCTGACTGCGACTCCAAACACGACGTCTTCTTCCAGAAAAAGAAAATCCCTGGCTCTGAGAACCTGCTCAAACCCCCCAACTCCAACTACTTGAGGTCTGTATGATACTTTAAGTGAATTCATCTCGATGAACTGTGCAGAGTTTATAGATTTTGCAGGACTTTGAGATCCAAACTTTAGAGCTGTGGCTCAGATATCTTAATTCACACTTACGTTTCACTGAAATTGCAGAAAAACTTCTTCACTGACATCCTCACTTATTTAATCTCTAAATTATGAACTCATAATGACCTCTTATAAAAGTCATGATTAATTCTGGATGCAAAACCGACATCAAGCAAACCCCTACAGTGTTGAAACGATATCTAACTGCATAAAAAATCCTGCAAGGAAAGATCATGTGAAATGCAGTGAAAGTGCATGTGTGTGTGTGTTTCAGTGTGTGTATTTTGGTGACAGGTGGCCTCATTGTGCTCACATTGCGCTCCACTGCCTTTAACAACATGGATATAATGAGCTCTGATAATTTTATGAGCTGAAACGGAGACTGAGCACACATACACATACATACACACACACACCTGCACCTGCATAGACAAGTGTGTGTTTGTATATGTGTGTGTGTGTGTGTGTGTGTGTGTACCTCCTGCCGTGCTGACTCATGCTCTCTCTGCACTCTCCTGAGCACACAGAGTAGCCAGGAGAGGCTTGTATCCGTAAATAAGCTGGACACGGTCACACAGCTGTAAATCGGCTGTGTACTCCATGTCTGATATTATATTGCAGTGAGATCACTCTGTGCCTGTGTGTGTGGGTGTTTGTGACTTTGTGTGTGTCCCTGTGTGTTGCAGTGTTCCAGATGAAGGTTCGGTGTCAGAGGACCGCAGTGCCCCCCCGTCCCCTGAGGACAGGGACAGCGGTCTGTTCCTGTTGAAGAAGGACAGCGAGAGACGGGCCATCCTGTACAAGGTCCTGAATGACGACCAGGCAAAGGTCATCTCCAACCTCAGAGAGAACCACATCCAGGTGAGTCTGCAGGCTCTAATGAAATTAAACAACCAATTTAAATTCCTAATGAAGCCCTGACAGCTCTGTCTAACAACAGGAGCTAGATTCATCAAATAGATAATTAAAGAAACTTAATTATTTAAGAAAATGACCTTTTATTCAATACATAGGATAAGAGCATCTTCAATATTAAGGGTGCATTTTCCTTCAGTTCTTTGTATCCTCACTCTCAGTTCTAATATAATAACAGCTGGATGGGAAACCTCAAAGTTGTTAAAAAGAAGGTTTTTAAACTTGGGTTGACATATATCAATAAAAAAAATATGATTTAAAGCTGCTTTAGACAAGGTGTATCCAAACTTTGAGAATAAATCATGACAAAAATTCAGCATGCAACTTACAAATCCACTGAAACCTCAGAGCTGTTTACGCAATATCCGATACTGCCACAGGGGGGTGCTGCAGCCCTTGTTTTAGAATCTTGCATGATGAGAATTTAAAGGCAGAAAGTCTTTCAGGAGCCTTTAAAGTTCTGGTTCACCTTATACCAGTGTTTATCTTAATGCTTGATTTTCACTATTTTTAGTGTTGTTGTTTATTTTATGAAACATTATATCACACAACAGGAAAGTGCTAAGTAGCTGGAACACAGTTGTTTACTTGAATCCAACATGAACCTTTGTCCTGTTGGACCTGACACTAGGACATTTAATTTAATGGACTCAGAAGCCTCTATATGTATGTGTATGTAGTTTAGTATATGGCAGAGTTAATTTTGGCAGCTAGTTTAGATTTAGTTTTAGTCTGTAGACGAAAATGCCCGCTCGTTTTAGTCACATTTTACTCTTTTCAGCCCTTTATAGTTTAAAGTTACATTTTTGGAGGGCATTTTTGCCTTTAATGGACAGGACAGCTGAAGAGAGACAGGAAATGTGGGGAGTAGAGAGGGGGAGGACATGCAGTAAATGGTCATGCTCTGGAATAGAACCTACGATCTCTGGCCTTTTATAGTTTAAGTCTAATTTTAGTCAACAGAAATTAAAAACATTTTCTCTCTGTAAATAATGCATGTAGTCAATCAGGTATTTGTATCAATATTGGTATCAGTATGTCACTCTTTTAACACTTTTGCTTGTGTAATATCTTAAGTTAAATAATTCAGCCTGTCCCTGCTAAAAAGTCAAAATGAAACCTTCTTTATGTGTCCATTATTCCTGTATTCTTATTCTCTTGATTCAAATAAAAATGCCATGAACACAAAATACCGGGCGGTATTGCACTTTTACGACGGTCCCTGAATGTACCCGCAGTGGCAGGCCAATTTAATGTGTCTGATGTATCACAGAACAGGAATAAATCAAGCTGTAGACGCAGAACTTTTTACGGTTATAGAGGCAAAAACGTCAAATATTAAATAGACGTCCCCCAATTTGGTCTTTGTCACCAACGTACACCGAGGGTACGAATAGTCGATGAAAATGAGACAGATGCATGGAGGTGGTGAGAGCTGGTCCACACAGCAAACCTGCTGCAGGTAGTGACCAAGGTAACACTGTACCCCTCAAATAATAACTCAGCCTAGTACAGGAATGGATCACGGTTATTTTAAAGTTTAGAGAGGGATGGAAAGTTTGCAGAGCGATGGAAACATGGATTTTGGATGCTCAGCGGTCTTGTAAACAAAAACAAAACATATGTTCGTCAGATTTTTTATTATCAGTGATGCAGTTTAGCTCGTCATAGTCTCGTCTTTGATAAAAAAATGGGGAGTTAAACATTTATCATCATAATTTTCGTGAACGAAATTAACACTGATATATGGTATATGTATATTTATATGTATATGTTTATGTATATGTTTGTGTTTGTGTTTGTGTTTGTACAGGGCAGTGAAGAGCTCCAGCTGTCCGTCGAACACATCAAGCAGATCATCTGCATCCTTCGAGACTTCATCCATTCCCCAGAGAGGCGCGTCATGGCCGCCACCATCTCCAAGCTCAAGCTGGACCTGGACTTCGACTCCACGTCCATCAACCAGATCCAGCTGGTTCTGTTTGGCTTCCAGGACTCGGTCAGCACGGCACACACAAACACTGAACACAACTAGAAATTCACAGAGAAATTCTTCTTCAGGTTCACGGTGCACCGATGGTTGAGGAGCATATCGTAAGATGATTGGCCACGATCGGCCAATCTAACAGACGTTACAGAGCTGGTTGGCATAGTCTTGGACGGGCAAAATATAAGGAAAAAAGATCCTCTGTGACACATTTTCAAACAATTACTGTCTGTAGGCTGACACAAATACTGGAAGGAGTGTTTGTGATCGAAAGAACATGATAGTTATTGCATTGTAGGGCAGAAACTGTAGAGCAAAGAACATTCTATCAGTGTTTTAAAAGTGTTTATATAAAGTAAAGAATATATTCAAGCTTTGAACTTCACATCAGGTTAACTTGTGGGAGCATACAGATAATGTTTCTTGTAAAATGATGCAGATAAAATCTCTAACAGATCTTAAAATGATGCACATAAAGTCAGGAAACTGTGCCCATTGTGTTAAAGCTCCTGCAGTAAATGTGAATGTTATCTCACCTCTGAATATCTCTCCTTGTATCTTTTTGTGTGTGTGATGTCCTCAGGTAAACAAAGTCCTTAGAAATCATCACATTAAACCTCACTGGATGTTTGCAATGGATAACATCATCCGCCGAGCTGTGCAGGCTGCCATCACCATCCTCATACCAGGTGGGTGCATCAGCTGGCTGCTCTCTAAACTGACTGTTCACCCCAGACACACGCAAAAACTTCCTGTCATTTACCTGCATGTTTATACATAAACATCAGGGTTACATATTCATGAGATGTTATTAGGTCCTGCTCTCACAGTCCTGCAGTTTCATGCCATAGCATTGACCTTTGACCTTTAAACTTTCACCCTACAGAGCTGCAGACTCACTTAGGCCCGGCGTCAGAGTGCGAGGGAGCAGAGAAGGAAGACGAAGTGGATGAAGAGGAAGCCGAGTTCGGTCCTGTTTTGGCTCCTCAGGCTGACGACTCCGGGGCCACGGCTGACCCGGTCCACTCCACAACCCTCACATTAAATCCTGCCCACTCCCTGGAGCATCAGCGCTCACATCACCAACTGGGGGCACAGCTAGGGAGGCTCAAACATGAGACAAACAGGTACAGGAGTGAATGGAGTGGGTATGACGAAGTGTGTTGTAAGATACAGAAGAGAGACACTTCTTTGGATTGTTTTTGAGACACTTTCTTCAGCAAAACAATGAAGATGACAACTTAAATCATTTTTTTTAAAAAAGGATTGACGAACTGTTCAATCTATAAAATAAATAGACCATGCATGAACTCCCCAAAATGCACAATGCCCTGCTCACAGTATGGCACCATTACCTCCAATTTCTGCATAATCAGCACACATAGTAAGACTCTAACCTAATTAACCAGAGTCATCAGAGCAGGAATGTGTTTGTTCTCAAACTCAATCAAAAGTAATTAAGCTTGTCTTAAGATATTTGCACAGTGAAGGTTCTCTTTTCATGTTGTGAGAAAGTTGTGGTGAGCTGCAACTTGTACTTTCCAGCAAACGCACACATTCACAGACAGACAAAGAGAAATGGCCCGGAGGCACGTTTGCTTGGTGCGAACCGGAGTCAAGAGTATGAGATGTCATAAGACAAAGAGGCAGTGAAACACACACACACACACACTTACTCATGCACAAAACATGTATACCAAAAAGGCTGCATGAATTTCTGCACGCTATTGAATACCACAGTTATGATGACACTGAGGTTTTAACATGAGGCTGTGGTGAAGTCAAAGTGAGGAACTGTCTCCTGAAACCCTTTTCTTACTTTTTAACAATTTTAACCACTTACTAAACCATTTCAGTAATTAAAAAAAGAGAGAATTAAATATAGTTTGTGTTATAACAGCGGGTTAAAGTCTCTCCTGTGAGTTAGTTTCTTTTTCAGGAGCAACTCAGCAAATGCAGCCGCTTCAAAACAGCATTTCTGTGATGAGACAGCGGAAAAATACAAGAGCTTCTAAAAGTGACTCAACATCCACTACCAGTCAAAAGTTTAGACACACCTTCTCATTCAATTCTTTTTATTTATTTGAAGTATTTTTGACATTGTAGTTTAATCATACCTGCAAACATCGGACTGTGAAAAATAGGGAGATTTTCTGGAGTATCGTAAAATCAGTCTATACCCAGCAACCCTGTCCATGTATGACCCTGAACTGCAGATTAATAGACTGAATAAACGGATATATAAGTCAAATACTTTAAATGTCTTTAAATTTCAAGGTTTGCAGCAAAATATGGCAATAAAAACATACACAATTTTTAAAAAATCCAAATGTGACAAAATTCATAAACATGTTGAAGAGTGAGAGTAGAGTGAGCCACTGCAGTGAGGAGTAACACACGTATTCCAGGTAGAGTGGTTTGTGTTGACACCATGTTTTGATGTTAATACCATTATGGTATTATTTCAATACAGGAGTCTCGGTAACATGATCTATATCTCTCTGTGATTTTAAAAGTCATTTATCTGGGTCCTTTAAATCATATTTATTACCTACAGCTAAATTTTATCTGACCTACAGTAACCTCTGCATCCTCAGCCTCTGCTGCTTTCTGCTCTTTATTTAAAGAAGGAAGAGATTTACTCTGCATCTCCACCTGCAGGTAGAGTTTAGTGATTTAATAACTTCACCTGTGATAGTGACACTAGTCAGCACTCTCACTGTCTTCAGATTCACACAGCTCTAAACTCTCCTGATGAACTTTAAAGAGGAGGCTGCGTTATTGCACGTCACAGAGAGCTAGCAAGAACAGGGCTAACCTACTTTAATGAGGGATGGATCAAATATTTAAACATTGCAGAAGTTTGTTGAACTCATAACAATTCGTCTAATGAACACCTCAGCTACGGGTCGCTCGGTGTCTGTGTTTAGCTGCTGTCAGAAACGATCTCATGCAGCGTCTTTTGGATCAAACCGGCTACAGGGAGAGGAGAGGTGGATGTTTTGGGGGGTTTGAATATAAGGCTGAAATAGAGGACTTCTTTAAAAAACGGTTAGAGATTAGAGGATCCTATTAAAAACATAGTATACAAATTCAATTAAGGTTTTAAAAAAAATGTAGGCACGTGCCTTATAAGTTGAGGGACACTCATTTGATTGACAGCAATGTGAAATAGGGGGATCACAGGGAGAAATAACAACTCGGAAGTGCAGCGGGAGAAGGGGTTAAAAAGCAGTAGCACTATTCACTTTTGTGATATCCTGACTTTTTCTGCTGTGCATCACACTGACACTTTTGTATTCGCCTTCAAAATTTAAAATGAACAGCTTTTGCACAGATTTTCCTGAAATGTATGTAAGATATTCATGTTACCCAGAGGATAAACCCTTTGACTGTGAGAGATCATTAACACACTGGACCAGGTGCTATCTTTTTAATTAAGGTTTTTCACTGTAACGTCTCAACATCAACGGTACAGATTGCCTGTAATAACTTTATAATTCAATGTGAACATGTGTTCTAGATTTTAACTAGTACTTAAATGGTAAATGGGAGGTACTTGTATAGCACTCCTATGGTCTTCGAAGACCACTGAAAGCAGCTTAAACACTACATGTTACATTCATACATTCACACAGATGTTAGAAAACGGATGGGAGAGGCTGTCCAATTGCTCATTTGCAGCAATTTGGAGTTCAGTGTCTCGTCCAAAAACATTTTGACCAAGGCGCTGTTAGCCTAGCAGTCTAAGCAGTCAAAAACACCCTTGGGTCTAAGAACAGCCTCACAGAGCTGCTAGCACGGCTTAAAAGTTACTTCCTTCAAGATGATTATCAGATTTCAAGACCGAATGCTTATCTTTCCGTAAGATGTGGGGAGGCAGCCATTTCTGAAATAGTCAACATAGCTTCAATCTTACTGAAGCATAAGGAAACTTTCTTCTCTGGAATGTCAGCGCAGTTTGCACGTTGGCAGGACTGAGTGAAACCTGAAGGGGAGAGTGTTGAGCATGCTGTAAAAACTGTTAATAGTGAGCAATACTGCACCCACACATTATGAAACTACACCTCCAGAGCAGTTGGTTTTAAAGTGACAACCTTAAGGGATATTAATTTTTCTTTGCTTGTTTTTTAAAGTGGGGTTATATGAGGTAGAAGTGGCAATAGTAAGTGTAATAAAAACAGTAAGCAGGAGATGAACTTTAACTTGAGAAGTAATCTCATTCCTTACAGTTCCTGAGTAACTTTAGAGACTGATTTGACTTTATGTTAATGAGGAGTTTCGTAACAGCTCTTGAAGTTGTCGTCACAACTTCCTCTTGGCTCGGCTGACGTCCACACACCTGTGACTTGTTTGTGTCGCATGTTTTCACCTATTGCCTTGTTAAAGATCAGAAAGTTTATGGTGCTTTTGTGTCAAAATTTCCAAGCTTGTTGGTCAAATGACTATTCTTGTTGGACACCTTCAATTTAATTCTAAAGATTAGCTTTTGAACCTTTTTGGGGAGGGAGGTTCAGTTTTATGAGTGACAAAGGAAGTAGTACGAGATAAATGACATAGTAGTTATGTCTTATCTGTTGAGCTGTCCTTAATGACTTTTCCACCTGTATGGAGGTGGAGGTGACGCTACATAAACAACCACGCATGGCTTGAGATGGTCCTCACTGTGATCTTGTTTATCAGGTGAAACCGGTCAAGTCACTGAACTGAAGCCGTCGTCATCACTTCAGCGTGATTTCATCACTCACATGGCATGATCAGGTTATTAGAGCTGTTGCCTTTCTTCCCATGTGAGCTTTAAGGTTCAGAGTTTAATCATGATTAAACTTTATGACGAGGACATTAATCAGGCACAATTCCAGATTGAACCCTAATTATGTCATTAATCAGAAGTGCATAGTTTTTAGTTTTAAGTTTTTATGCGAGTACTTGAAGCTTATATTCATATGGTTACTATGTTCATATACTGAGACCTCAGAAAACAGCATACTGGGGGAAAAAAAAGCCACAATATTTCCTTTGTTTTAGAGCAAATTAATCATGTTTCAAGTGTAGATTCTCCCAGACTTGATGATTAATGTATCAGAATTATCTACTTATCCTCGGCAGCTTTACTTTCTCTACTTGGATAAACTCCAGTAACCTTGTAAGGCTGTCCTCTTAAATCTGTAACTCTGTTTCTGTCCCATCATGATGAGAATCTGTCACAACGGGAGAAAATGGCTGAGGACCCATGTGCAGAAAAATAAAAGGTTTTAATAAACAAAAGAACAAAAGGTACAAACAAAACTTGTGTCAAAGAACCAATCCGAAAGAAAAATCTGGTAGGAAGTAACACAGAGAAAACAAGGAAGGCGTACACTGATCCAACACAGGTGTGGAACACAGGACACAGGTGAAACTAATCAGGTTAATCCCAAAAGGGGGGAAACACACAAGAGGAAATAAAACTAAGCTGGATCAAGAACTTCAGAATTCAACAGGAAACACAATAGACTAGACTAAGAAAATACACATGCGGCAACCTCCACCCGTGAGAATTGAAGCCAATGTGGAAGTGTTAAAAACTGCAGTTCATCGAGTGTCCACTTGAGGCTGGCTCTGTAAGTACCAGAAACCACATACACACAAATTCAAAAAAGCCGATCTTTACAGCAGAAATAAAAATGTTTACAGCCTGGTACGAAAAACATGTGTAGTCTGGATAGCTCATTTCTCAACCGGCACACATTGTACGGGGGTGAATTTTTTCATAACGTGGCAATTTCATAGATATTAAGATTACAAGTGTTCCATTACGAGAGGCACAGCTGACTTGATTGACAGGCGGGAACACTGTAGCTGTTGGCTAGGAGGCAGCCATCATGCATCCATGCACTCATAGTTAACAGCAAGTATATTTCTGGCCCTATACTTACGATATACATGTCCCTGTGTCTGTGCTGCCACTTGCAGGCTGCTGGAGGAGCTGCTGCAAAAGGAGAAGGAGTACCAGCAAGTCCTGAAGGCCACCCTGCAGCAGAGAGCACACGACCTGGAGCTGGTTAGAGTCAGACACAAACCTCCAGGTAAACACACCAACTGACAGACAGAGTGATTGTTATTATTTCATGCTTCTCTCCTTTTCTAACCCACCATGTTCTTTTACAGACATCTCACCTCCTTCCATTTTCCACATCCCGGCCGATCACGAGCCGGATAAGCAGCTCACAGATTGGCTGAAAGAGCAGGGAGCAGACGCTGATACTGTAGATAAGGTGAAGTATCTGACATCCCTCTTTAGTTGCTCTTCTACCTCCGAGAGTATGTCCAAATCACTTTATATCGAGTGTGTTGTGAACTCACGCCTGTGTGTTTTTGTTCTAGTTTGTGCTGGAGGAATACACATTGACTGACATTCTAAATGACGTTACCAAAGATGACCTCCGCTGTCTTCGTCTACGGTAGAACCACTCAGTCCATGAATTCTGGTTTGGTTTTACATCTGTTGAAGAATAATCAGCCACTCTGAAACCTAAGAATGCCATGGCCTTATTTGGAGAACATTCAAGAACCCACTTGCACCTTTAATTTCACTGCTTTGACTAAAACTTACAACCAAGATGAAGTATTTCCTATCATAGTTTTAATTTAGAAACAGAACTATTCTATTTAAATTTGGGCTCATGATTTTTTGCAGCAACAAACTACTGATAAAGATACAATGGAAAGATGTAATGATTGATTCATCCAATTGGAGTGACCTCCTGTGGCCCACCTGTCAGAGCTTCTAGTGTCACGCTTTGGAAATCACAGGTCTTAATACAATAAGGTCGGTGTTACGCCCCATCCAAAGGCGGCCCTGTGGGGCTAACAATAATCCTACACATGACCCATATGAAAACACAAAAAACACCTTAAAACTCTGAACAAAAGGGATTTAACATAAAATGAGAGAAATAGTTAACTATTTAACCAAGACCTATTAAATTCTAACATAAAAAATCCCCTGAAAGAGAGGCAGCCAGGCAGCAGTCCCCAACTCAAATGCCTCTCCCCTACTGAATCTCATTGCCTTACTTAAGAGGCATGTGCAGGGAAGAAGGTGACAGAGAGGGAGGGAAGACAGAACAAACATCCAGCTGTAACAGTCACCTTAACTTAAAGTGTTAAGAAGGCATTTCATAGAGGTAATGTCTGAAAGTAGTATCTCCAAAACTCCCTCACTGTCTGGAATTTTTCAACCCTCAGGGAGAGAAGCCACAACATGCACATTCAAGAAGTGTGTCAGGATTATCTTTAAAAAACAATGACAGAAAAATGTGAGCATTTTTATGTTTGGTAAAGTTATGGTTAAGTTTCTAATGTGCTTCAGGCCTGCTAAGGAAAACTGATGATGACATTGACTTGTTAGACTTTATTCCTTTGTAGTGTTTGAAACGTCAAGAATTAGTTAACTCTGTTCACTGGAAATGTACACGTCTACTCCAAGCGGCAATCTCCAGTCTCAAAATATGAAGCCCATGTGGAAGTGCTAAAAACTGCAGTTCATCTAGCGTCCACTTGAGGCTGGCTTCAGAAAAACAGGAAACCACATACACACCCATTCAAAAAAGACAATCTTTGCAGCAGAAATAAACATGTTTACAGCCTGGTACAAAAAAAATGGCTTAGATCTGAATAGTACATTTCTCTATTGGCACACACTGAATGGGGGATGAATTTCAACAGCATATTTTAATCATCACATTTAATATTTCTTCCTGTCAGGGGTGGAGTCCTTTGTCGCATCTGGCGGGCCATCCAGCGACACAGAGAGCGAGAGAGGCTGAGGAGCGACGACCACTCTGAGGATGATGCATGATGGGATACAATTCGGGAGGACTCTTGTTGTGCAGAAACTCGCACAAATCTGCACATGACCAGCCCTGCATCGCTGTCTTTCTTTTTCCTGTCTCTGTCCTCGGTGTCTTTTCTGATTCGAGTCTGGAGAGCCTGACTGAATCTGTGTTTGACTGTTCCGCTTCATACAGTGTCACACTTGACCAAAGCGCTTTAGTGCAGGCACTACTGTATGTAGCTATACGTGCATTTAAATGTCTGTGTGCCATCCTCTGTCATGTATCAATGCATCTCTGATATTAATTGTACAGAATATTCTATACATCGGAAACTACTTTAAAGATTTCAACACCTTTTAGATCCATCCATCAGTTTTGGATTTGAGTGTGTCCTCTTGTTTTTTAGCCACAAAAAGTGTTTCATGATTTAACAACATTATTCATAAACTACTGAGGATCACAGAACTACGTATTCCAGTCTGAACCCCAGCGCCTTAAATTTTGTGACATAACACGGCCACTGTGATGATTTTTCAAACATGCACACACCTCATGAATGGTCCACATCACTGCCTTTACATCTCTATGCATGTTATTTATTGTGCAGAGTTTCCTTAATGTTCTTCATGAAGTCACTTCAGTTTTGCTCCTCTTTGTGAACCTACATTTTTTTTATTCAAACTGTTACATATATATATAAACGTGCTTGTTGGTTTCATGATTGCTTTACAACTGCAATAAATCTGGAATTATAAAAAAAAAAAAATTCAATATGGTTTGATGACCGGTTATTGAGTGATGTTTTCCATAAGGCGTTTTTCGATCGCAGGAACTTTACCCCGGAAATATGTGCTATTCGACCGGTGGACCCAGGGTCTTAATTTAGTACAGGGGTAGTACTTTTCAAAGGTCCTGGGACTTTCAGGGGGCAGAGCCTGCAATGCTGAACGTGTCTGATTGATAGAGTAAGCGCAGTGTTTTTGTTCCACCACCATCAATAATAACATCACACACATCTGTGATTCACTTGATTTCTCTGTCTTTAATTTGTTCTATCTTTTTTGTATGTGTGTGTACTTTTCAAAAGAAGAAGCTGTGATTCCCTTGATTTAGCAGCTTGTAACAGTAGACTTTGAACCCACTGCAAATATGTCTCTCGAGGTGTTACAGTTTTAAAAATGACCCTGTAAACTGGAGACCTTCAGCTGAACGTGTCAGTGTTTGTGGAGTTTACACAGCTGTTGAAACACAGAGTCCTCAATAATGCATACTAGTTTAGTTTTAATTAAGATTTCAAAATATCCTCATCAGATATTTAATGATAATCTAAAGACGTTTATGAGGGATGCATCCGGATGAAAGTCGTCAGTTAACAGGGTCGCTGTTTAAACCAAAACACCGGCCGATCTCTGCCACGGCCTTTTGAGTTAAAAACATTTTAAAGCCGTGTTGAAACTGCTTTTGAACTTGCCTACAGACATTGAAGAAAAGCTCAGTGGTGGACTTAGTACATGTCTTTATTACTTAAATGAAAGTATAGGTACTCCTGGTCAAATATTACTCCAATACAAGTGAAAGTTGTTCAGTCAGATTATTACTTGAGTTAAAGTACTGGAGTACATGATTTTAAAAATACTTAAGTATTCAAAGTACAAAGCATGAGTACAGTCAAGAATACATCGGAGTACATTCGGTTACATCATGTTTATTTAGAAACCATTACTTGAAATTTCTCAAAACTATACCATGGAATAAAAACAGCAACTAAGTTACTCCAAGCACAGACAACTTTGTTTGAAATGTTCATCTGGAATGAAACAAACGTTACGTAGCTCAACATGCTTTCTCAGGTTGGACTGTGAATGTTTGTATGTTTTGGAAACAGGGTGAACATTTCAAATGATACGTATCATTCCTATCAAGTTCTCTAACACAGACTGAAGATATGGCTCTGGGTGCTCATGTGGAGAATTAAAGCCACAATTACTACATCTAAATAACCTGCCTGATCTGAGTGAAATTTTGCTCTGTGTTTGTACGATATACAGGCATGGCTAAACCACAGACAAACAGAACTACACAAACACATTGGTCTGTCTCAGGGATCAGATTTCAGAAAAGAGAAGGAAATTCATGAGCTGACATCAAAGCAAAAGTAGTGAGTAACTAGAACACTGATAGAAATGATTAACAGTACAATACAACTACATTTCTATCAATGCTCTAGTTACTCACTACTTTTGCTTTGAAGTCAGCTCATGGATTTCCTTATCTTTTCTGAAATCTGACCCCTAAGTGGAGCAAAAGTCACTGTCCAACCTGAAAAAGCAGTTGAGCTACCTTACATTTGTTTCATTCCAGATTAACATTTCAAACTAAGTTGTCTGTGTTTGAATCTCAAAGTTTTGAGATATTTTAAGAAGTACTTTGAATACTGAAGTATTTTTGAAAGCAAGTACTCCAGTACTTTAACTCAAGTTATAATCTGACAGAGCAACTTTCACTTGTATTGGAGTAATATTTGACCAGGAGGGTCTATACTTAAGACTTAAGTAAGGAAGACATATACTTTGTCTACCACTGAGTAAAAGTAATAAGTTTCCTCAAAAAATAATACTCCAGTAAAGTACAGATACTCCAAAACTGTACTTAAGTAAATTTACTCTGTTACTGTCCACCACTGGAAAAGCTGAAATACGAAACTACCTTTTCCCCTTGTGAGTGTACAGTCATGGCCAAAAGTTTTGAGAATGACACAAATATTACATTTTCACAAAGTCTGCTGCTTCAGGGTTTTTAGGTGTTTTTGTCAGATGTTTCTATGGTATAATGAAATACAATTAGAAGCATTTCATAAGTATCAAAAGCTTTTATTGAGAATTACACAGAATTCATGCAATAAGTCAATATTTGCAGTGTTGACCCTTCTTTTTCAAGACCTCTGCAATTCTCCCTGGCATGCTGTCAATCAACTTCTGGACCAAATCCTGACTGATCAGTCCATTCTTGCATAATCAATGCTTGGAGTTTGTCAGAATTTGTGGGTTTTTTATTGTCCACCTGCCTCTTGAGGATTGACCACAAGTTCTCAATGGAATTAAGATCTGGGGAGTTTCCTGGCCAAGGGCCCAAAATCTTAATGTTTTGTTCCCCGAGCCATTTTGTTATGACTTTTGCTTTATGGCAAGGTGCTCCATCATGCTGGAAAAGGCATTCTTCATCACCAAACTGCCCTTGGATGGTTGGGAGAAGTTGCTCTCGGAGGACGTTCTGGTACCATTCTTTATTCATGGCTGTGTTTTTAGGCAAGATTGTGAGAGAGCCCACTCCCTTGACCGAAAAGCAACCCCACACATGAATGGTCTCAGGATGCTTCACTGTTGGCAAGAGACAGGACTGATGGTAGCGCTCACCTCGTCTTCTCCGAACAAGCCTTCCTCCAGATGCCCCAAACAATCGGAAAGGGGATTCATCAGAGAAAAGGACTTTACCCCAGTCCTCAGCAGTCCAGTCCCTGTACCTTCTGCAGAATATCAGTCTGTCCCTGATGTTTTTACTGGAGAGAAGTGGCTTCTTTGCTGCCCTCCTTGACACCAGGCCTTCCTCCAAAAGTCTTCGCCTCACTGTGCGTGCAGATGCACTCACACCTGCCTGCTTCCATTCCTGAGCAAGCTCTGCACTGGTGGTGGCCCGATCCCGCAGCTGTAACACCTTCAGGAGACAGTCCTGGCGCTTGCTGGACTTTCTTGGGCGCCCTGCAGCCTGTTTGGCAACAATTGAACCTCTCTCCTTGAAGTTCTTGATAATTCGATAGAGGGTTGACTGATTGGCCATGGCTGTATGTTCTCATATAAACCTGGAGCAACACATGTCTAAATAGATGCTTCAACTAATCTTCTTTTTGGTGTCAGATAGCCTCCAGATTACTGGAGGGTAGTGTGCTGGTATTTACACATTCCTCATTTCCCTGACAGATTTTCTGAAGCTCGAGAGTAACGTCCTCCAACTGGTAATCCTGTCACCTTTTCTCTGCCATAAACCTGTCTGCCTCCTCATTATCACCTCATAGCTGACAGTCACTGATTCTTATCTCTTCAGGTTTTATTACCTCAGCTGGCTGCAAGTTGAAACTATGTGCCTGTTTATCCGTATGTAGAAAACAGTGACGCCAATGTACTACACTGCTAAACGTGTCATTTATATTTTGTGTCCACTCAAATATCACATACCTGTGTTGGGTTACAGATGGTTTACATGTATATTTGGGTATATTAAGTTTCTTAATGTGCCAGTTCACTGGAATAACAGCAGCTATGTGATCATGGCAAGCAGTTTTCTAACATTTTTTAGCAACACACTCTTATCAGTTATCACAATTTTGATCAGTGGTGCCCAGACCTGCTGACAGGTTTGCCTGTGCCCAAGACAAGGCGAACTCTGAGGGCCCCACACCCAGTTTTTTAAACTATTCAAATCCAGTTCTGGGCCCCCACTGGACCCAGGGCCTGGGACTACTGACCTGGTTGTCCCCCCCTGTCAGCTGCCCTGGTGGCACCTAACCTTTTTCCCTTAGAGCCAGCAGGACCGTCATAAAACAAGTGATGCATGGCTGTCAAAAATAAACATCAATTTGAATTGTTTTCATTCCAGCCCTTACCTTCGTTAAATGATTATTTTTTTTGTATAAGCTTCACATTTTTTCTTTTCTGTCCCACCGAAGTGGGCCTACACACTTTACCAAAAGAGTGAGGGACATATTGTATTTCTTTTTACACTTGTACCTACTCAAAGTTGTATAAACTATCCAGCAGGTGTGTTATCATGATCTTAGTTAATATGTAATGATTTAGAAATCCACAATATCCTTTCCCCTAGTTCAAACTGTACTCTCAAGAGTAAACATTGCAGGATAAGATATCCACAATGACATTCTTTGTCTCACCCCATCATTCTTTTTAAGGACTTGTGTTTTGAGCCACAAGTAAAGAAAATTTTCCAATCCTTCAAATGAATATATTTCAAAGGTAAAGTCCATAATTCATCAAAACATTTAGAAAAACTCATTCATGCTTTTATTTCCTCCCGCCTTGACTGCTGCAACTCACTATACACCTGTCTTACCTCCCTGTTGTTCTTAGGGTTGATTTTAAGACACTTTTAATCACGTTTAAAGCACAACATGGACTCGCCCCTCAATACTATTATGAGCTCTTATCCCCTCATAAACCAGGACACAGTCTGAGATCCTCTGGCAGTGCTCTAATTGCTGTTCCACGGTCTAAATTACACGAAAAAATACACCCCCCATACAGTGTGTGCAGATTGAGAAATGAGCTATCCAGACTACACTCGCATTTTGAACCAGGCTGTAAACATGTTTATTTCTGCTGTAAAGATCGTCTTCTTTGAATTTGTGTGCACGTGGTTTCCGGTACTTCTGGAGCCAGCCTGAAGCGGACCCTCGATGAACTGCAGTTTTGGCTTCAATTCTTGTAGCTGGAGGTGGCCGCTTCATATGATAAACACAAAGTCACTCTGTTTCATGCTCTGGACACTGTACATATATGTACCAGAATTTATGACAGTCCAGCTAATTGTTTACTAGACATTCCCCTAAAAGCCCAAATTGTCATCACATAGTATTTCCACTGTTAAGTCAGGGGATCCCAGAAGTTATCAGGACTCTGGGCACTTCAAATGTCTATAATTTCAAGGCAGTCCATCTGTTGATTCTTGAGTCATCTTAGTTTGTCCTGGTCCTAACTGAACTTTCCATAAAGCTTGTTGGAATGCACAATTAAGCCATAATTATGATCAGGATAAACAGCTTCCTTCTCCTAATGTTTCCACAAACCTATTAAGTAGTTAATTTTTCCAATTATTTTGTTTTATTGCCCCACCCGGAAACTAGAAGTGTAAGTCCGTTTGTCTGTTTTTAGCTCCCCTCAAGCAATTCTGCCATGCAGCCAAACACATGTTCACCAACCCAGCAGGTTTGTTTCATCACACCTGAGAATCAGCAACTTTGGTATATGTATCAACATGTCGGAGCGTTGGCCATGCTTTGCTGTAGAGAATGACTTGGGTGTTGACTTGAGTTTCAGAATTGATGACTGTTGAATGATTAAGAGAATACTTTCACACTGTAGATATTTGGTTTCAGATAATGAAGCAAATATGAGTGCCGTCATATCTTGAGTTTCAGGATGAAAGGCCTAAAAATCACAGACAAACAGCTTTGACAAATTACACATTAACTGCTTCTTTATTGATCAAATCTGGAAATTTACTGCACAGTAATAATCTGTGAGGTTTTTATAAAAATAACCACAACATATTTGATCATTTATGAGGATCAAGCATTTCCAACTGAGGCTGTCCTGGTAAAATGTAACAACTAGGGGCGCTGGTGGCCTAGCGGTCTAATCGCCCCATGTACAGAGGCTACAGTCCTCGTTGCAGAGGTCACCGACTCGACTCCCGGCCACAACCATTTCCTGCATGTCTTCCCCCATTCTCCACTCCCCACATTTCCTGTCTCTCTTCAGCTGTCCTATCAATTAAAGGCATAAAAAGCCCAAAAATACAGCTTTAAAAAAAGAAAGAATGTAAACACTAGGGATGTCCCAATCTCAAGTATTGGATCGGAGCCCATCTGTTTTTTTAAAAAAATTGATCGTGATCAGCATTTGAGCCGATCATCTCATCCAATCATTTCCGTCCGCTGTCAATGAACACAGTTTTCAGCTGAAAGCTAATGTGCGAGTGTAACTGAGCGTTCTGAGTTTCTTATCCATGTATACATAATGAGAAAATAATAAAAGGACATTAATTAGAACTCAAGCCATGATTTATATTTTATTGTAGAACTCACATGAGCACCGCCAGACACGGCACAGAAAAGAACATCTGCTCTACGCAGCCTACAGTAACTCTCCAGGGTCACATGGTTAAAAAAGACGAAAACATAAACCATCACAGGACAGTCTGTTACATTAGCAACCTTGTGGCTAGTGGCAGCTGCCATTCTCCATACAGCATGCCACTCTGTAACTAGGGCGTGTTTCGATCTCACTGTCTCTCCCAATATTTACTATTATTTATATTTACTCCGTCTCACAGCCGGATGCTGCCGATGTGAATCACGCACTGTCTCGTGAGAGTTATGTTCAGGGCAGCCTCTGATTTAAGCATGCTGTAATGCATGCACACCAGTTTCTTGGGTCTCGTACATAGACTGTATATAAAATGGACGTCATCTCGCCGAACTCGAAGTGAGGCTGCCACAAAAACTGCTCCCCCTAGTGGCTGGCTGCAGTATAGGTCAAAACATTCATAGTTTATTATAGTAGTTATTATTTGACTGTTTTGTGTCCAAGAAAAGTGTCTTGAAAAGTGTCTTTTTCGTTAGTTATCAGAGGTCAAAAAACAGGCTTTTACTTCTGGGTTTGCTTTGATTGACAGCTGTCGTAGAGGGAAACTCTGTAGGACCTCTGGATGGTACGCTGTAGGGCGGAGCTTGTTGTTGTGGAAACACACAAATTCCCTAGTGCGCAGACTCTGGCTGCAGAAAAAGTACAAGATGGCAGCTTTCTGGAACGTGGGCGTGCAACTTAACCATTAGGACAAGTCCACCCCTGTAATAAAAGAAAAGTTTAAATATATCAAACAACTAATACTACTTATTATTTCTAAACTAAATAAACAAATAGCTCCTACAAGTATATTTATTGTCAGTGTACATTTATTTCTAAATAGAAAATTGGTTCAATATTCAGCAAAAAGTATACTTTCTCTACTACTGCAGAGTTTCATAAAAAGCTAATGTCAATAAGCTAGCTGGAGCCCGTCAGAGTAAATAGTGGAAACAGATAAACAGCAACCCATTCTCCCTAATTATGAAATGATATACATTATTATGCAAAAACTGATGTTTAAAGTGAGCCATTTAATGTAGGGTGTGTGTCTTTACTCACAATCTACAATCAAGCAACACTTTCATGTTTTGTTAGCACATGCGCTTCTCTTTGGTGCAGCATGTCATGACCTTTAAGCAGCTGCTCTGTGAAGTTGGCAGGGAGCTGTTTTGCATCATCACCTAGGCTGCGTCATGATGAATGTGTGTTTTTATAGACATTGTTCAAACGACAATAACTACTTTAGAAAAGTCCCGCTCTACCCTGTGACAATAGGTCAAAAACCCCAGGGTGCTTTATTGCACCTTCATTTATTCTTTTGTCCATCTCCGTGCCATTAGTACATACAATCACACTACCTGAGGACATATGATTATGGACAGACAGTATTTAAATATTTTATATATAAGGCCTCTGTAACAATGCTCTTTAATTGTGATTGTTCTTCCATCTGATTGCAGGAACGTACGTCAGACCGTGCCACTGCATCCAAACAAGACAGAGTAATTGTAGGTGTTGTTTTGACATTGCAGCTGATCCACCTTGATGACGACATTCAAGGTAATTATTAATAATAAGAGGAAGTGAATGCTCAACAACAACTTGAATGTAAAAAATGTGGGGCCTTTGGCTGAGAAGTTAACAAGCTGGACTAGGGTGTGTGCCAAAATTATTAATGCAGTTAAACCCAGCTTCTTCAGGGTACAAATGGCATTAGACTTTGAATGAAAGCCTATTAAAGGCTAAGTCCTTTTCAGTAGAAGGGTGTAGGTGCACGTTTTGACAAACAAAGGCAGGCCTCAAGAAGAAGCCAGAATATAGTTACTGTTTCTCAGGTAGTAGCGCCTGTTTTTGTTACTGTCACTGAAACATAACACATTAGATTTACTGATCAGCATGGAGCAAACAGGGGGACCTGAATGATGTTAGGCCGTCAAGTTTGTGAAGCAAAAGCTGCAAGAAAACACTTCTCCTGTGGTTTTTAGGACAACAAGAGAGAACATACAGCTGAATAACCTGACTCGGGGAGTGGCAGGAATGGGGCTTAATTATCAGTCAATCATCGTTCACAAGAAATATTATATCAAGACACTTTGCTGGTCTAGAATGTACTCTTTGTTTGGTTATGGAGATTCACTCTGATCTTGTCTTAATCCAACATGAGCAGAGCCCTTTGCAGCATTTAGCAAATTACAACGGATGGAACAAACTTCCCTTAACAGGCAGAAATCTCAAGCAGAACCAGACTCATGTCCTATTTTGAAGGCTGATTTATACTTCTGCGTTGAATCAACGGCGTACCCTACGCCAGGGGTCCGCGTAGCTCCCGTACCTACGCCGAAGCCTACGCACGTAGCTGACGTGCACCTCCTCCAAAATGTAACTCCCCGTAGAGCCGACGCAGACCGCAAGCCCTATGATTGGTCCGCTCGGCGGCTTTGTCTTTCCCTCATTTACAACACTTCCGGGATCCCGGACATCGGCCGTGTATTTCATCTCCTCCTCTCTATTCTTCATGTAATCATGTCTGTATGATAAACAGCAACATGTATCAGCTGTAGATTAACATAACACGCTCTGAATCTCTGTGGAAAACTAAACAGAGATCGTAGCGGGACCGGAAGCAGGCGGCCGGCTATCAGAGAGACCGCACTGCCCTCAGGCGTTTCGGCGGAGAATTCCTGCGCGACACGGACACACCGACGCACAAGTATGTAGGGCTCATGTCCGTGTCAGCCCCTGCTGCGTAGGGGAGACGCAGAAGTATAAATCAGCCTTGAGTCTGATCTCATCTTAATCCACCATGAGCAGAGCACTTTGCAGCATTTAGCAAGTTACAGCTGACGGCACGAACCTCCTCTAACAGGTAGAAAACTCGAGCAGTACTAGACTCATGTTCTAGGTTGAGTCTTATGCTGTCTTAATCCACCATGAGTAGAGCACTTTGCAGCATTTAGCAAGTAACAGCGCCAGGGACTAACTTCCTGTACCAGGCAGAAATCTCAGGCAGGACCGGACCCATGTCTTATGTTTAGTCTTATCTTGACATAATCCACCAAGAGCAAAGCCCTTTGCAGCATTTAGCAATTTACAGCAGAAAGAACAAGCTTCCTTTAACGGGCAGAAACCTTGAGCAGGACCAGACCAGAGTCTTATCCTGTCTTAATCCAATCTTAACCTTTGGAGGAGCGTGTCATTAATGTGCAGCTTGTAACTATCAACACAAAGGCAGACTCTGAGGTGAAGTTCAAAGGGTCATAGTGTTGGCTAACAGGATGGTCTGTTTCTAGTCTACATTTCCAAACTCTGTTAAAGTACTGCTGTTTCTAAAAAATCATTTAGCATATCTGTAAGAAGGAGTTTTGTCTCTGCTTCTGTATGAGATACTTTATAGTTAAACAGACCTGCTTTACTGTAGGTGTAAACATTTATGTGATGACAGACATGGCAAGACGTGAATTACATGATTTCAGTTTTGGAAAGAAGCCAAGTATGACCTGGTGTAGGGACTGGCTGACTCCACATTGAGGTTACGGTGTTCCGATTTTTCTCTTCCCTGTGTGTAGGCGTTTTGTGTTTCATCATCAGTTTCACTCTCATATACAGACACAGAAACAAGTGAGACAGCTTGACTTTGTACGGACATGAGTTCTGAGTAAACATAATTTTTGTGTGCACTGAAGAAAAAGGATTAACAGATATTTGGTAAGCTGAGAGTAGAGACAATGGAACATGGAAAAAAAGTTTTTTTTTTCTAAGCCATTTCAAAGTTAGCCAGATTTGAATGTGTTGCAATATGTTTGCACTGAAGCTATTTCAAAGCACTGTAGTTGTAGTAGTTTCGGTGTACACACATTTGACATTTACTTACCCAAACACAGCAGCCACATTGTCGGGTAGAAAAGTTCAATAGCAGAGTGATTTGTGATCGACAACGACATAGATTGGATCCCGGCCTATTTTCTGTTCCATTCTAACACTTTAGGAGCCATAAGCTGCATTTCGACCAAGATATCCGGGTCTTTTAGCCCCCAGAACTACTTTACCCAGAACTAAAATGTTCTGTGCCCCCCATTGTTGTCTGCGTTTCGAGCGCAGGCTGAAGTCCCGGGTAGATTGTGCAAATCAGGCCAGTGAGGTATGGAGAAAAAAACAAGTAAATGCACTACACCACCAGACCAGTAGAGGGCAGTAAAAAAAAGACGAATGCCATTCATCACAGATGACACCATAGAAGCAGACGGACAGGCAGGCATCATTATGAGCAACACAACAGTTAGCCTGTTAGCATGGAAGAGACTCAGCTCGCTGTTTTAGATGGTGCTATATTTCATCACAGATGGATTCACTGAATCAACACATGAGAGGAGATAAGCGCGAGTAGCAAAGACGTTTCAACACAGCTTTAAAATCCTTTTTAACTCAAAGCCGTGGCAGAGATCGACCAGTGTTTTGGTTTAAACCGCGACCTTGTTAACTGCTGACTCTCAGCCGGATGCATCCCTCACAAACGTCTTTAGATGATCATTAAATATCTAATGAGGATATTTTGATATCTTAATAAACTAGTTTGCATTCCCAGGAACTCCCTCTGAGTTTCAACAGCTGTGTAAACTCCACAAACACTGACACGTTCAGCTGAAGATCTCCAGTTTACAGGGTCACTTTTAAAACCATCACACCGGGAGAGACGCATTCGCAGTGGGCTGAGAGAAGACTACTGTTACAAGCTGCTAAATCAAGAGAATCACAGCTTCTTCTTTTTTTGAAAAGTACACACACATACAAAAAAGATAGAACAAATGAAAGAAAGAGAAATCAAGTGAATCACAGATGTGTGTGATGTTATTGTGGACGGCGGGTGGAATAAAAACACTGCGGTTAATCTACAAATCAGCCCTAGTAAAAACACAAACAAATTAAGTCAAAACATGTATTCTGTAGTGAGCAGCACCCTAAATAAGGCCCAGAAACATGAACAGCCATGAAGCACAACATACTACAATCAAAATCTGTCACTCATATTTTAGTATTTCTCTTTCTTCCTGCAAACTAAAAGTGAAACACGAACAGAAAACCCCCGTTTCATTAGATCTAAGAAGTTGAAGCTCTTGTAAATAAAAGAGTATTCAACTGGTGTGCAGCTGAAGTGACCTCATGGTATTGTGTACGATTAGATTCACTGTTAGGAATAGGCTTTGTTTTGTGTTTGCGTTCATGTGTTCAGTTACCTGACACAACAGGTGCTTCCTCGACTGCATTCCTTCTTCCCAACATAGCGATGTGAGCTCTGTTGTGTTTGTGGGTGAATTATAGTGGTTAGATTTCAATCACAAGGTCCCTGAGAACGATCACATTTCAGTAAAGGTAGTTCTTCCTAGCTTCGGTTTCTAGCGCGGCACTTTGATTTTCTGTCAACAGCAAAGAACTTATAACCTCATGAATTCTCCTACATCAAAGAGGTTTGTTATCTGTGTTGGTAGCTGGCTAGCACAAAGGGAGATAAGTGTCTGTTTCCTGGTTGTTATCTCGTACTGTCTAAGTGATATCTAGTGGATTTGAATGTTTTGGTACTCCTGTGTGGAACTTTCGGTTTGTGTTGATTTTGGGGCCCCCTGAGTTCAAAAGCGGTCTAACTTTACAAATCCCATCCTGATGTCTCTGAACAGTCAAACATATAACTCTCTGTATTTACTGTGGAGACATAAATGTATGGAGAGGCTGTTTCTGATACCCACCCTGTGAAAGTAATTTAAAAAAATCTTTAAAAAGTTATATTTTTGGGGCATTTTCCCCTTTATTGATAGGAAAGCTGAAGAGACAGGAAATATGGGTAGAAGAGAGGGGGAAGACATGACTGTGATGAGGACTATAGCCCAAGCGGTCTTAATATATGAAGCCCATGGGGAAGTGCTAAAAACTGCAGTTCATCGAGTGTCCACTTGAGGCTGGCTGCAGAAACAACGGAAACCACATACACACCTAGAGCTGGGCGATATTGAAAATGTGTTATCTTTTTTCACATCAGTCGATATCGATAATTTTCATGTTAAATATCAAATCATTGTTAGCTTGTATCTGGGATTTAGTAGTCTAGTATAGGGGTTCCCAAACTTTACCATGCCAAGGCCCCCCAAACAGCTTTAGCTTCTGGCCGGGGACCCCTTTGCAAACCCACAGACAATGCTTCAAAATATGTAAAGAAAAATCAACTTTTAGCATGTATTTTCTTACTTTTATTCACTTTTCAATAATTATTACATTTGTTTAGCATAAGAAATTATTAACAAACGTGTTGTAAAAATAAAAAAAATAAAAAAAATCTGATTTTATTTTTTTCCCTTACCTCCAATTTTCTTAGGCCCCCAAAACGCCCCCTGTCGGCCCCTACTTTGAAAACCGCTGGTCTAGTAAATCTAGTAAATAGCCAAAATATCTTCATTAATGAAGTTTAGTGGCGTCTCTTGTCGAGCATGTTTTCACTCTGCTTTGAGCTGGTAGGTTTTAGGTTTTCTTCCGTGTTGCTCATTTCAGCTGTGTTTACATTCCACTCCAAATGTCTTTAACCCTGCCTACCTCTCACCCTGCGACATGATTGGCTGTTCCATGCCGACTTCTTCTTTTGTTTAATGTTGGGTAGGAACTCATAGACTGTATAAAATATGGATGTAGTATCCGTGATGTCACCCATCCGTTTCTGAAGGGCTGTTTTGAGGCCAATCGGTGGCGGCAACCATATATCTGCTGTCGAGCGATTGTGACGTAAAGAGGCGGGCTTTGAGCCTCCTAGCCAATAGCTACAGTGTTCCCGCCTGTCAATCAAGTCAGCTGTGCCTCTCATTGGAAGACTCGTAATCTCAATATCTTCAAAGTTGCCGCATTAGAAGAGCTGATGATAAACTGCAGTTTTTAGCACTTCCTCATTGGACTCATATTTTTAGACCGGAGGTTGCCGCTTGGTGGGAACTAGCGTTTAAGACACACTAGTACCCCCTCCCTTTTCAGCGATTGAGTGGTGTAATTACAGGTTTAAACCATAAACATATGTTATATTTATATTGAGAAAAATAACATCACAATAATTAGCGTTATGGTTTTATCGCCCAGCCCTATACACACCCATTCAAAAAAGACGATCTTTGCATCAATAATGAACATGTTTACAACCTGGTTCAAAAAACGGTTTAGGTCTGAATAGCTAATTTCTCTACTGCACACACTCCACGAGGGTTAATTTTTATATTCCCAAATAAGGGCATATCGTAGCTGTTAGCGAAAAGGCTAAAGGCCCGCCTCTTAACCTCACACTAGCTTGACAGGCGTTAGCTTGTGTCCATCATTTCCAATATGGCAACCTCCGACGATTGGCTTCAAAACAGTGATTCAGGAACAGATGAATGACGTCACTCATACTACGTCCATTTTTTAGACTAAATGCTTTATTTAATTTGAGTGAAAAGTCAAAAAAGTCAGTCTCTTTAGGTGTTACAGTAGATGCTAAAAAGTCAACCAGTTGGACACTATTTTCTTTCTTTTCCTTTCTTTTTTTACTGGACTTGTTGTTTTTAAAAAAGTTGCTTTGTTGTTGCAGATTAGGCTGATGAAATCTGAATTTCGATCACTTCACACAAAATAAGGACTACATTTAGAAAAGCTCCATTCTGTCTTACCTCTGACCTCTTTTAAATCACATGTTTTTATATGAGGATATTGCTCTGGTCGACTGGTGTTGGTCATTTGAGTTTCTAAAAGGAAACTTAGACGGTTTATTGGTTTATTGTGAAATGTGACCTGCAGGACTGGCATGACCAACAATGTCTGACTCGTTCTCACTTCCTCTCCTGATATTACGCACACAATAAAAGATAGGATTACAGCCGTTATAGAAAGTAGTTAGAAGAAAGTTTTTAGATGAGGGTGTAACTCAGCTCCATAGTTAGAATATGGGCTTGTTTTACAGCTGCCACACTTTAATTAGTGTGTAAACCAACAAGGAAACAGCAGTTTAAATCCAGCATGCCTATTCAAGTTCACATTCCTCTACTATCCTACTTTGATTGTGTTTCTATTTTTTGCACCTGTTGCCATTTTTAGGCGTTCACACAATGCTAATCATTTATTTTTAGCTGAAGGGTTACCTCATGCTCCTAGAGTTCAGATGAGAACATTCGTGTCAAACTTTCTCATCGTGCATGTGTGAAGTTTTCGCAATTATTGTCTGTAGAAGGACTGAAAAAGACATCTGTGAAGCTTTCAGGTGAACAGAAACATTAAAAATAGAGAATAAACAAGCATGCAGCCCAAAGTGCTTCACAAAAGAACCGAGGCAGAAAACAACAGAGATGGTAAAATAATAAAAGACATTATCTTAATTAAAATACTTAAAAATAAAAATAAAATCATTACGATATGATGTACTGTATTGTCCCCGTAGGGAAATTTGACTTTAACATCAGTGCTGCACATGTTACCTGCTCTTTAAAAAAATCACCACAATGACACAAGAACACATAAATAAATAAGAAAAAAATACAGTAAATAATACACATTTGTACAACACACAGCATAATCTTAAAGAGAGAGCAGCATAACACTGTCCCAACCCTAACAGGCTATTTAATATTCAAAATTCTAAAAGAGATTGGCACAAAGGAGTTTTTAAAATGATTCAATTTACACTTGGGGACTCTGTACCTTCTTCCAGATGGTAAAAATTCATACTCAGAGTAAAGGATGTGCAACGGGTCCAGAAGTATTTTCTGAGCCTGCCCAAGAACACACTATGCATAAATGGCCTGTAGGTAAGGGTACAGTAAATACAGTAAAATTAATGAAATAAATAAGAGTAATAAGCAGAAATAAAAATAATTTAAAGTAACAGATCAGATAAATAAATAGATAAATAAATAAATAAATAAATGCTGTTTAAACAATTATTTACAGGGCGCCGTTGGCCTAGCGGTCTAAGCGCGCCCCATATACAGAGGCCATATCCCTCGTCGCAAAGGTCACAGGTTCGATTCCAACCTTGACCATTTACTGCATGTCCTCCCTCACTCTCTACTCCCCCCATTTCCTGTCTCTCTTCAGCTGTCCTATCGATTAAAGGCAAAAATGCCACAAAAATATAACTAAAAAAAAAAAAATTATTATATTATTATAATAAAATATAATCAGTTATTTGCTGGCAGTTCCTCAAAGGAAAATTCCAACTAAAAAACTAATTAAAATTAAATGAAAGAAAAAAATTGTGTCGCAGAAAGTTTTAAAGGAGATAGAATAGTTGTAAAAATTACCCCCAAAATGTGGTTGTGTAATAAATATTTCGAAAATGATGAACCATTTTTTGTATATTGAAATATAAATTACAACTACAGGTTTATTGCACAAATCAATCGACTGTTTTTGCTGAGTTAAAAGAACCAGTTTCCCCCCTTAAATTTCACCTTAACATTCATTTCAATACAAAAGACGGAGTCCTGAGGAAATGCTACATTCAAATTCATGCTAGTTTTCCCTGACTACCAACCCTAGCTTTAAAGCTCCCCTGAGGAACTTTTGGGGTGTGTCAATTTGGGCACCCATGGGCAATGAGGTGCATGCTACCACACTTCTGATCTTGTCCTGTAGATGCCATGGCACTATAACTGACAAGAAATCTCATCCTGCTTTCTTTTATTATTCTCATTGAGAATACTTGTTGTTTAAAAGGCTTCTTCTTTCAGTTTGCTGTCAGTCTGCTGTCTGACACCTACCCCCTTGCAAAGATTTGGGACATCAAAAATGATACCACAGAAATAGTCAGTCTTGTTGCTGATGTTCTAGTTCGCTTACAAGGTAACACAGAGGCATCAGTATCTATTTCAGCCTGTTTCAAAACCAGTTAAAAACTCCTCACAGGAGCTTTAAGAACAAGCACACCTCAGCATTGTACACACCTGCAGATACACCTTGATTACCTGTTACTATTTTTAGCTCCTGTGCTATTTTGAGCTCTGTGCTATTTTTAGCTATTCGCACGGCAGGTTTAATCATTGATTCAATCTGTAAGAGTGACCTCATGCTCCAACAATAAACATAAGTTTAACATTATGTCATCATGCATGTTTAAATAAGGGTCAGGGCATGAATGAACTATGAGTGCATGTTTGTTAAGTTTGTTGCAACGTCGTGTTTTCTCTGTAGGAACGTCAGTCTTGCATTTTTTATTTATGTTTAAAAAAAAAAAAAAGAATAAACCTAGAGGAAACATCACAAAAAGCACTGTTATGTATTTGATATTAAAACTCAGGTTCTGTATCGCCAACAATATTCATTCATATCAGAAACCTTGAACGTCTGAGACTGCTCAATAAGCACAGACCGTAAAACAGCCGAGTATGAGCAATGCTGCAGTTATTCAGACGACGGAGGGAGATATCAAAAGAAAAAAAAGAGGCTGAAGTCCACAGAGAGTGAGACTCAGACTCAAATCTCCTCCATCTAGTCGGCAGATAATCACCTTCACTCATCTTTTCATGACTCAGACCATCCCAATGTTTCTCTTTTAAAGATTACTTAGACTGCTTTCATCAGTGGTGGAATGTCATGAAGTAAATCAATAACAGTGCTGCACTGAAGTACCTTTTTGTGTTTACTTGAGCGGGATTTTTTTGGGGGAAACTTTGGACTGCTATTCCACTACGTTTAGAAGATCTCACTTTTGACTCCAGAGCAAAAACGACAACATTCATAGAAATGCAATGAAGTCAACTCATGAGTTTTCTATTCTTTACTTTTCAACAATCTGTCGTTTTTCTGACCCGGGACATCCACCAGATCCGTGTCCGGTCCGTGTTAGAGCCACTGCAGTCCGGTTTTGTGCTCTCTCATCCGTCAACACCAAGCGGCAACCTCCGGTCTAAAAATATGAGTCCAATGCGGAAGTGTTAAAAACTGCAGTTCATCCAGGATCCGTTAGAGGCTGGCTCTGGAAGTACCGGAAGTCACATACACATGAATGGGGAAATAGACGATCTTTACAGCAGAAATAAAAATGTTTACAGCCTGGTACAAAAGACGAGTGTAGTCTGGATAGCTCATTTCTCGATGTGCTCTCACTGTGAGGGGGGTGATTTTTTTTCTAATGCGGCAATTTAGAAGATATCGAGATTGAGAGTCTTGCACAGCTGAATGCGGGAACGCTGCAGCTGTTGGCTAGGAGGCTCAAACTCCGCCTCTTTACGTCACACTGGCTCGACAGAAGCAATATGGCTGCCGCCGACGATTGGTCTCAAAACAGCTCTTCAGAAACAGATGAGTGACATCACGGATAGTACGTCCATATTTTATCCAGTCTATGGTCATCTATGGTAATCACTGAATCAAGGACTCTCCTCCTCTCCTCATCCATGTTGTCTTTATGGTCCTCTGAAAACCTCTAACCTGTTGACTCCAGGCCTGGCTCCGCTCATCATGACGGTTTGTTGTTGCAGTTAAGTGAAAAACAATCTGACGATCTGGCACCTCATTTGTTTTGGTGTCTGACTTCCTGTCCTGCTCGATCATAAAGAAAACATGGATGAGGAGAGGAGGAGGAGGAGAATCCTTGATTCAGTGATTATCACGGGAAAACCTCGGTCGCATGATTCCAGCTGCCTGGCAGTCCTGCTCCGTGCTGCGTTCCAAAAACGCAACACGGAGAAGGATGTTGACAGACAAGAGAGCACGAAACGGACTGCAGCGGCCCAGAGACGAATTGGACATGGATCTAGTGGAAGTCGTTGTACACATGTAGAGGAAGAGCTCAGCAAAGAGATAAGTCAGCCAGATTTGTTTGCGAGGGGTACCAAAAACCACATCAACCCGAAAGGTCCTCACAGGAGCTTTAATGAGGATGTAGGACAGTAAAGTTAGTTCTCTGTGTTGGCTGTTTTATTAGATTATGTCATGGTAAAGACACAGGATTAATAACGTTTTATTGAATTAGTTCTAACTCTCTTTCTAATGCTCAATACTCTGCCAGTGTTATTAGTTGTTAGAGCTGTTCCCCTGGCAACGATGGTCTGTGAATGACAACTTAAAGAGGGTTGTCTTAGTCCAACACATGATGATCAAACATGAATCAGTGGTGACTCTTTACTTCACAGGAATATCCAAATCTTTCTCTAGAATGAAACTGGACAAAGCTACGAAAACCCCCAGCTTAAAGCAACTGATGAGACGGATAATCAAACATGCCATGCTATATATGCCTCTCGTCTCATCCCTATTCATACCACTCCCCTGTGAGAAGTCAATATTTTCAAGGCCAGAGTGCTGTTGATGTGATAAAATCTCTTTATCATAGAATCATTGCTATCATCATGATGAGGTTATGTCAATCCCAGCTCCCCAGACATCAATGTGTCTACTCTGTGTTC
The DNA here is from genome assembly GCF_009762535.1 of Notolabrus celidotus. Classification (NCBI taxonomy): domain Eukaryota; kingdom Metazoa; phylum Chordata; class Actinopteri; order Labriformes; family Labridae; genus Notolabrus; species Notolabrus celidotus. Next base: position 26,334,831 of record NC_048288.1, read on the forward strand.
CTTGGTGACCCTGATAAGCAAACACACACACACACACAATGAAGAAATTCCAATCCAGTTAACTCAAAGGGGGTAGTTACTGAATAACCAAGTTTTAAAAAAGTGGGCTGAGTGTACTGCTGGAAGTTCCTAACTGTGTGCCAACACAGGTTAATTCGTTTTTGGGGAAAATATTAACAAAAAGGATGGGAAGCATGGGATCAGCTATCCCTGCTACGCATCAAGCAGACTTTAAGACTTGTTTGAGTTGTATTCTCTGACTACTTGATTATAGTCCAAAATGAACTATGCTTTAAGCTCTGGTTTGGTCTCCACCAACTCCACATACAAAAATCTTCATTTCTTATGTTTTTAAGGTTAAATGTTTGGGCTTTTTGCCTGTATTTGATAGGACAGATAAAGAGAGACAGGAAATTTGGGGAGTGGAGAGTGGGGGATGACATGAAGGAAATGGTGGCTGGGAGTGGAACCGGCGACCTCTGCGACGAGGACTCTAGCCTCTGTATGTGGGGCGCTTAGACCTCTAGGCAACCAGCGCCCCAAACACTTTTTTTGGGGGGCTTTTACACCTTTAGTTTATAGAGGAGAGGACATTGTGTAGGAAACTGGGGGAGAGTGGGGGATTGACATGTGAGAAAGAGGCCGCAGGCTGAATTCAAACCCAGGCCATCCACTACATGGGCGCGCAACTTAACCATTAGGCTAATTCCGTGCCCCAAACATCTTCACCTTACTTAATGTAGACTAGTAGTTGACGGTGCTGGTAAGGCATTACAGTAACAAATCTTAGAGACTCTGTGTCAGGTCTTGAGTCTGTGAAGTCGTCCAAGTGAAGACAAGTCACATGCAAATCTGTCATTTTTTGTAATTCCAAACATACCAAACACACAGGATTCAAACATTTTCTTTTTATACTAATGTTTTACATGGTGAAGTTGAAGCACTTGTAATTAAAAGACCTTTGAGTGAAATATGTGTCCAAGGTGTTTTGCTCTATTAGTCATGCAAATCACCCATGACTTGAGTCCCAATGATGATTGGTTGCCTTAAAGGAATGGCAGACTCAACCTAACTTTGAGTCCACGTAGCATGAAGCAAAGAGGTGGAGTTGAGGCTGGCCTTTAGCCTCTTCACTGACCGCTACAGTGTGTCCACATGTTGGTCCAAAATCAGCTGTGCCTGTGCTATTCAGAGCACACTAGTTTTCTGAGAACCAATCAATCTTTATTTTATAGCGCCAAATCACAAGAAACGTTACCAAGACTCTTTCCAAACAGAGCAGGTCTAGACAGTACTCTGTTTGATTATTTAAAAAGACTCAACATCAAGACAGGATAAGATCCAATCCCCTATTACAGGCAGGACGCGATCTGATCTCATCTTAATCCACCATGAGCAGAGCACCTCACAGTATTTAGCAAGTTACAGTGGCAAGGGAAAAACGTCCTTTTAACAGGCAGAGACCTCGAGCAGGACCAGACTCATGTTAGGCAGCCATCTGCCTCGACCGAGTTGGGGTTGGAAAGAGGGATAGAGGAGAATAGGAGAGAGAGAGCGATGATAGTAGTAGTAGTAGCAGCTGGAGTCTGGAACGTCCACAGCAGTCTACCGATTGGAAATATTTGTCTCTTGAGTTCTTTTATTGTCAACTACATTCACCAGCAAGTAGCTACCTGTACGTGTCTGCTGATTTTACTGTGGACAGCCTGCTGTGGGAAAAATTACCCTATCAGAGCAGTGAGAGTGAAACCTAGACATCAAAGTTTTAGACCAGTGCTGAAAAATGAGCTGACTTTTTTTAAAACTCCAAAGCTATGAAGTGGCAGAGGAATCAGCTAATTTCTGCAGGTTCATTTTTCATATTGTTGTATAATAAATAATGCCTGACCTGTAACATGACCTATCTCATTTTCTCACACACCTGCGTGTCTTACCTGGAGGTGTGCCTTGCTCAATTCTGGCTCACTTCCACAACTTTTAACAATCGCACATGGCATTGCACAATCCTGCGAACAAGGGAAAACCCCAGAGACGGCCTATTTAAGAAGTGAGCGGAGCACAGTCTGCCACACTCTCACTGAATGCCCTCAGACACGCTCAGGACACATCCGCCACAAAGAACGCCACGCTCCGACACACAGCAGCATCTAGCAGCCACCTGACGAACCATGGCAAGCAGCAGAATGATTCTCCTGACAACCTTGTGCTCTCTCCTCATCATGAGCACCTTTATCGACAGCACACACTCAGGTGAGCCTTTCAGCGACTGTACTCTTTAACATGCTTGTTAAATGTAGATGCACTCAGGGGGAAAGCTCTCAATGAATAACGTAGTATGTGACATGTCAAAGCTCACACTGACATGGAATGATTCTGTGAAAGCCATTCAATTCAGCCAAATTAACTTCCAGTGGAATTTCAGATTTGTGATTAAATATGTTTCAGCTTCAAAGCAATCTTTATGATGTGATTATTTGTTTTAATTGGTGGATATGTTCTCTGTCTTTTCAGCAAGCTGCTGTCTGTGGTACACAAGCCGACCCTTGAAATGCAGCAGGCTGCTGGGCTACACCATCCAGACTATCAACACCTCCTGCGACATCAATGCCGTTATGTGAGTCACAGTTCTGCAAATTATCACAGAAGTGATCGCACTTTTACTCAGTGTCAGCAACAATCAGACAAATTGAATGAAAGTGATATGATGATCAATTATATTAGGTTTCATGAACATTACAGGGAATGTTTCCTTTAAATACACAATCAGGTTGGCTGTTATTTGCCTTTTCTGTATTTAAATCAACTTTACGTAAATTAAAATCTGTTGTAGTCTTTCTAAAAATGTATTTCAAGTTAGCCAGTGCTTTATAAGTAAAGCTAATCTTGGTTAACACTTGAAACATTTTTTACAACTCATGCACAGAAGGGCATGATGTTGCTGAATATAATAAGTTCTACATTACCGTTCGATTCTGCCCTCATTAAAAGATTAGACCTCATTTAACTAAAGACTGCTTTCTCTTTCTACCTTTACACTGTCAACAAAGATCAAGTGTTTGTGTAAGATACCGCCTGAAGTGAAAGGACATAAATCCTGATTGTCACACGCATTCAGTACGACTTAACAAACAAGAACTTGTTGACTTGTGTGTTCAAAACTACACCACACTTCTCAGTTTGCGTTCCCCAAGTTAAAGTTTGACCTAGAATCGATCACGAGGAGTCTCAGGAGCTTGTGAGAGCAGCTGGTGTGGGCTGTTTGCAAATATGCACTGGAGATTCTGTGAGGGTGGGGTGGGGTGAGCACTCTGATACACTGGAATGAAACTAGCGGGGGAGTGGTTCTGCTGGGTAACAAGGAGCAGTCTTGTTCATTTTTTCACTGTTGATTGATTCCACAGCTTCCATGTCAAAGGACGGTTTTTGTGTGCCGACCCATCCTCCAGCCACACCCAAAAACTGATGAGGTGCTTTGAGTGAGTATACCTGATTTCTAACCAGCATAATGCACATTTTTATTCACTTTATTATTCTGTTTCTCTAAGTTATGTATTTTACTAAATTATGTCTTGTTTCCTTTTACTTATAGTGAAAAGAGGAAGAGCAAACAGGTTCAAAAGGACAAGATCCCAATAACCTCTGCATCGACCTAAACCTTCAACAACTCCTGATATGACTCACAGACGTATACGCCCAAGGAAAATATACTCAATTTAAACCTTTTTAAACTACTGTAACAGGGACTATGTTTTTTTTGTTAGTTTTCTGCTAATATTTGTTCTGTTTTATAAACAGGGAAGAGTAGTATGCTTGGTACATACAAAAATGTAAGCTGGTAATACTGTTCTTAAAAAAACAACCACTAATATTCCTTTTTATATATTTATGTAAATGTCTGTGGTGCTCATGTGGTAATAGTTATTTTATATTTTGTTGTCAGACAAAATGAACATGAATTATTTTATTAAAAAGAAGGGACCACCTTAATTTATATTATTTAATAATTTATTGAAAAACACACATTCTTGATTGAACATTTGTCAGTCATTATGTTTGACTTCATCCACCATGACCCACGAGGCAATTTCACAACTTCACTGTAATGTCTACATATGTGATATTAAATAAACACTTCAAATCAATACTTGAGCATTTATCTTATCTGTTCTGATGCAAATCTCACAGAATATTTTCATTTACACATAAGAAAGCACATCCTGTGATTTTTTTAAGATTTCAATACAATATTTACAAAGTGATGATCAGTGAGAGAAGAGCTGATTTCAACAACAAGAGTGCAAGAGATTGTATTTCACATAAAATGACTCAGATGTTGAATTTGAAAAAGTTGAGTTCAAATTTGACTTTGCGAATTGTACCCAAAAAGATGAAGAAATGTTACATACATTAAACGATGTAAAACCATAAATAAGATTATAACGATTAATTTGAGGAGGTTTTACCGGTTATGGAGTACTCCTTAAAATAATTCAGGTGCTTTCTTTATGACGAAAAGCAAACAAATCCTAAGTGACAAGACTGCTTTCACTTTTTAAAACACTTCAGCCTGCATGCATACACAGGGCGAGATTAGCAGAGATAAAGAATACCTCTCAGTCCATGGGGCAGTGTTGTACTAGAGTCAGCAGAGTCGTTTTAAGGAGGACATCTATTTGACTTCAAACTACTCTGTGTGTGGAATCCACTGACTGTGCAGGACCTTTTGGATGCTTTTTAGAGACACGTTTTATTTATTAACATTAAATTCTGACTCTACATATTTAGATTATCAATGAAGTCACAGCCCAATGCGTTGTGCTTACATGTGCACCGCAGCACCACACCCAACCTAAAGGGGAGACACAGTCACTGATTCTACTGTCGTGGGATCCCTGCAGAAATTCAGAAATATCTTTAGCTATTTATCTGAATCTTAACCATCCAAACATCTTGGACCAGTATTGGAGTCACTTTGGAGACTTACACAGTTAGCTTGCTCATCAGTCTAAATAACTTCAGCATCTCCTTTACTTTTCAGAGTTCACCCTGGATAGATGCCTATCAAAGTTTGGGTTTGTCAATTCAATTCAATTCAATTTGCTTTATTGGCATGAACAAAGACATGTTATTGCCAAAGCACATACAATTCATACACATACATTACATATATATTCATAACATATTATATTCATTACATATTATATTCTTGTCTCTGTCCTCCATTAATGGTTCTTTTACAATCCCAACATGTTGCACTACTCTTACTTGCATTTGCTGAAAAATCTTCAAAACAAAATGCACGATTCATGGCGCCTCTTTAGGCAACCTGGATATAACGGTTGCTGAATGAGATGACACAGATGAACGCACGTGCCAGCCTGTACTTGAAACTGAGTAAATGATCACGGCAATATTAAGCGGCAACCTCCGGCCGCAAGAATCGAGGCCAACGCGGAAGTGCAGTTCAGCGAGTGTCCGCTTGAGGCTGGCTACGGAAGTACCGGAAACCACATACACACCAATTCAAAAAAAGCCGATCTTTACAGCAGAAATAAACATATTTACAGCCTGGTACAAAACACGAGAGTAGTCTGGGTAGCTCATTTCTCAATCGGCACACACTGTACGGGGGATGATTTTTTTCATAAGGTGGCAATTTCGAAGATATCAAGATTATGAGTCTTCCATTATGAGAGGCACAGCTGACTTGATTGACAGGCGGGAACACTGTAACTGTTAGCGAGGAGGCTCAAAGACGCCTCTTTACCTCAGGTTGACTTCAGCATATCCAATATGGCTCCCACCTATGATCGGCTTCAAAACAACGCTTCAGAAACAGATGGGTGACGTCACGGATACTACGTCCATTACTTATACAGTCTATGATAAGAACACAGCTCCTCGCCTCGGTTGTCTGTTATGTTTCCCATTGTTGTTCGTATGGTGGTGAAGCCTTCATACATGTTCATACTAACTCAGAAACAGTCATCATAACTTGAGACTTCTCCGTCTAGTCCTGCATGCTCTACACAACCCCCCCATCCTCACCTCCCACCTAAATCAAACAGAGTATTTGAGTTGTGAATGCAGATCTGACACTGTTAACCTCCCACTGTGAGTTTCATATGAGTGATATATGTGGAAAACATCAAGTCCTGATATGTTCTGCATGAGCTAGAAAATGTCAGGAGTCCATATGTAAAAAGGGTTGTCGTTTTAACTCTAGCTTTAAACAGCAACCATCTTTTACATAAACTTCACTTCAACTTCACATTATAATACATCGTCTTTCCTTTTTCGTCATGGCTGGTCCACCACAGTGAGGAGAAACCGGTCCTCAACATGGTCCTCTTCGCTCCTTAGAGCCTGTCTGAGTTTCCGCCAAAACAGCTCAGTGTTCCCCTCAGCCTTCTGCCAGCTCAGATAGGTCCGCCCCTTCAGCAGCTTCCTCATGCGGTAGTAAGGGGACAGCTGAGCAGTGGGAATGTCCTCCAGAAACACCAGGATCAGAACGTCCTTCCGCTCATCGAACAGGCGGAAGCTGCAACCAGTGACAAGACAGATGGATGAGGAACATGAAAACCACTCATCATATCTTTGTCGCCAGTTACTCCATTATGTCTTTACCCTTCATTCTGAAAGGTTACCCTTATTTTTTGTATGTAACACAGAGAAAAGGAACATAATATCCTCTGGTTTAAGGCACTATATCCAAATATTTTGTGCCATTGTGATCTGAGCATAAACGTACAACAATGCTGACTTGTCTTGTGTTAACATCACGGCAGTGTTTATGGTGAATATAACAAAGTGTTTTATCAAGATACTTTAAAACTCAAACATAAAAATAAGTTAGAGATACTTAAAGTCGTCTGATTGGTTACCTGGCTAATGTCATTTCTCTGGAGCACCACTCACTCTCCAGATATCTGCGACTGATCACACATATCGTCTTTCTGCTTCCGTAGATGGCATCCGAGATATTCTCCATGATGGGTTTACCTGTAGAAGAGGACAGATAAAAGAAAAGAAAAGTGTCAGTAGGTGACACATCATGATCTGTTGTCTCCTCATGAGTTCTTCTGGTCAGATCTTGAAGCACTCTGGTGACACCTTCTGGAGTAAAGACAGAACTACAAAATGAGTGTCTGTTATTCAGACTGATTTGTGGTCTTCTTTTCAAACTCGTGTCTCCAACCAAATAAAGACTTTCTTTTCTTCCAATGGACTCAAAGTGCATAATACAAAAATACTGAGTCCATTTTCTTAATATCTAAACGGTTACAATGCCATGGCAGCTGTCTGTCACCTACCATTATACTGATCTGTTTCAGTATTGATATATGCATTTGGTCTTTAACCCTCCTGCTATGTTCGTTTCTCTGGAACAGCAATAATGTTCCTGGGTCAATTTGACCTGGGGCATATTCAATTATGTGTCAGAACCCCAAAAAATCCCAATACACATTTATTTTAATCTAGTTTTAAACTCCATTACTAACCATTTAAATCAAGATTTAGTGCATTGCTGTTCTTTAGGTCTCACAGATCACGGTTCAATGAGGATAACTCGCTCGTTTTTCATTAAAACTAATGTTAAAACTTTTTTAAATGTGCATTGGAAAGCCCTAAATATAAATACAATATTTTTACATGATATAGATTTTTGTTAATTTTATTTTACATTTAGACATTTTTTTTTTTATGAAGTGATGTCGATATATTAACACGACACCTCTTCTGTCACATGCTGCCCAGATTTTTATGCTTCATTTAGCTGGTTTGGAAGGCATACATTGCCTAAAATGGACTTTAAAAAGGGTCATTTTGACCCGTAACATAACAGGAGGGTTAATTCATTTGACTTCTATTATGAACTCAAATTATCCCTGAGGGTCAAGATTTTAAACAAACCAGATTTGCATTCAGAGAACTTTATTAATCCCAGAGGGCAATTTGGTTTGCAGTGTACCAGCTTGTCGATAAACAACACAAACAAACAGTCACTCAACAGTCAAATTGTCAGTGACAACAACAGTGCAAGATAGGACTTATCATAAAGGTTAAAAGAATATTAAAATAGACTAAAATAACTTTTTAAAGGAACAGTAGCGAGGAATAAATACAAAAAAACACTTTACAATTTCACAAGGACAATCTGTTACAAACTGTTAAAAACTGCTATCAGCATTCAGAAGTCTGATGGCAGAAGGAATAAAAATAATTTTAGTTTCTGTTTGTTTTTCTGTGAGGAGGGAGATAGCGCCACCCTGAGGGCATTAAAGAGAACTCCTTGGCTAGGATGTGTCCAGGTTGGCTAATTATCCCTCTGGCTTTATTAGTGATGCGGTTCCCCCAAAGGGAACCCAGATCCTGCTGCTGTACACCAATAATTTTGGAGCAGACTTTAACAATACTGTTCCGACTATTCTTGTCTTTCAAAGACAGACCATGAAACCAGCAGATAAAAGAAAACGTTAAAAGATGTTCAATAAAAGAGTGATAGAAACTGGATAAAATTTTCTTTGAGACTCTAAAAGAATTTAGATTGTGCATTAGGTGTATTCTCTGTTCAGCTCTGTTTTCTGTGAATTTTAATTTGGAGTCAAACATTGTGCCAAGGAATACCTAGGAAACCAAGCTAACTATTTCTTATTGATTATACATTCAGTTAATGCTAATACCAACATACTTTTCAATACAAGTAGCAAAGTGCTTCACAAAAACAATAAAAACAGACAATAAAAACAGAGAGGTAAAACGTTAGAAATGAGAATAAATTCACAAAATAAAAGCTTTACTATAAAGGTGTGTCTTGAGTAGTGAAATAAAATACGGGACTGACTCTGCAAGTGAAATTCAGAAATGCAAAAATAGTTTTCTTCTTCTGTTTGCTAATGTGGTTAGCAAAAAGCTTTAAGACGCTCTATAGCCAATGTCTAACGGGAATATACTGTCTTACAACCAGGCACCGGGGAAAAAGATGAAAAATTTTACTTCTAAAATGAGAAAATATTCAAAGTAACTCTTCGATTTTTACAAAGTGAACAAATATTCGAAGATCATTGCCCATCCCTGAGACAAACCAGCCGAAAGACTGACAATGCTCTTCAAAAGATGTGTCATTAGCGTGGCAAAGATAACCTCAGTGAACTAAAGTGAAATTGACCTGCTGCAGATAGAATCATTTGTTACATGCCAGGTGTAGTGGTGGTTAGTCTTACCTGGCTCAAAGTCTCGATGGTGCAGACACAACTTCCAGCCCTGCTCGTCTTCCAGTTTTGGTAGCAGCTCTCTGACGACCCATGGCTCATCGTGAGCGTTGTAGGAGATAAAGGCGTCATACTGGTCTGTAGCTTGCTTGTTTTTATTCATTTTTTTGTCAAAGAGAAAAGCCAGGAAAAGGTAGTATGCATACCCCAGCTGCCACCTCAGGAAATGGTAGGTGAAGGACGCCAGCATGAACAGAAGAGTTGAACAGGTGGTAGAGACGAAGCAGATGAAGTCAGCGTTCACTAAGCAGGACCGGATGTCAAGGTCCAACAGTTTTGTGCCTTTAAGGCTTTGAGGAAAGTTGCACTCGAAGTTATAGGCATCAAAAACTTGAGTTTGGTTGGATTTTACCACCCACTCTCGGAACCAGATGTTATCGCAATCACATTTGAAACTATGTCCATAGAGATCCAGGTAAACCAGAGCTGGTAGGGACATGATTTCTCCCTCGGTAATAACTGGGAATACATTCTTTCTTGACTGCAGGAACTCCAGTTTTTTAAGTTTGGCATTCACGAGGAAATCTAAAGACTGAAGACTTGTTCTGGATATGTAGAGGCTTTTCAGATTTGGAATTGGGGCAAACAAATCTGGCGAAAGGTCTGCAAGATCATTTGAACTTACGTCAAGTTGTTGCAGTTGAGGCGTGTACTTAAACGTATCTTTGTGGAGGCGTAAAATTTGAATATTCCTTGCGTCAAAGTATTTTAGATTTTTCAAACCCTGCAGGAAGTTGTAAGGCAGAATGGACTTCAACCTGTGGCGCTGTGCGGGGATCGCCAGTGTTTCCAGAAGAGTGAGCTGAGAAAATGGTGGGTTGGATAAAGCTGAACTGTCATAATAACTTATGTGATTGTCCCTCAGATCCAGTTCTTTTAAACTTTTTACATCATCAAAGCAGCCTCTTTTGAATGTATCTTTTTGAATATTATTGGATTGTAGATTCAAATCAGTGAGATTGGTCAGTCCAATGAAACACCCCTTTTTAAGGTCGTCAATCTTATTTTCATGTAGTGACAAGTTCTGGAGGGACTTTAAGCCCTTAAACTCCCCAGGATTCATGGCGGTGAGTTTATTTCCATTCAAACGCAGCTGTAAAAGGTTTGGCAAGTATTTTTTGAAAGCACCGTTCAGTTTGGAGATGTGGTTGTTCTGTAGCTTTAAGACTTGCAGTGCTATTAAATCCTTGAAAACACAGTCTTTTAAAGCTAGGATTAAATTCTGAGAAAGGCTGAGTTCTCTGAGCTTTGTCAGATTGGTGAAATCGTTGCATCCAAGTGTGGTGATGTTATTACTGGAGAGATCCAGCTCAGAAAGTGTTGGTATATTCCTTGTGGCGATTGGAACTGATGGAAGTCGGTTATGACTCAGAGTCAAGATCCTCAAACGTCTCAGAGATCTAAAAGCCTTGTCCTGGACTGACTTTATGGAATTACTTTTTAGATCTATCTCTTTCACATTTCCACACAGCTGAAAAAAACGCTGATCGATATAATAGAGATTATTTTCTCTGAGATGGAGGCTGGTCAGTGTTGGGATGGTGCAGGAAATGCCGATGAGCTCTGACAGGTTATATTTCATTTTAGTCATCTTCAGAGCCGTTAGGGAGGAGTTGAAGCTCTCCAAGAAGGTTTTCCAATCATTGGAAGCCAGTTGGAGCCCACTAATATCAAGAGTAGACACTCGACTAAGAAAAGTCTTGTTACGTACATCCCATATCATTTTATGCTTGAAAGTAGAGCCGATGTTTAACCGGGTGAGATTTGGAAAAATGTCTGCAATGATCCGAAAGACTGCGATTGAATTTTGGGACAAATCAAGAGAGGAAAGCTGTAGTGAGCTGTTTGTTATTTCCCATGATTGAAAATGGGTTAAGTCGTTGTTTGGGATCACCAGGTTTTGTAGATTTGGCAGTTGCTGGAGTATACAGTGCACTGTTGTACTCTTGTGCAGTTTGTTGTGAGAGATGTCCAAAAACTCTAAGCTCTTCAATGACTTAAACGTGGTAGGCTCCACCTTTTTCATGTTATTACTAGTTATTCTAAGCTCTGTCAGGTTGCTCAAACCACCAAAAAGATCATCACCAAGTGCTACAAGTTTATTACTGTTAAGATTTAACTTCTGCAGGGAAATCAGATCTGCAAAGGCACCTGCATCTATCTGTGAAATGGAATTGTGTTTGAGGTCCAACTGTGTCAAAACTGATAGATGTTTGAAATCATCGGCTTGTATTTTTGTAATTTTGTTTGAAGTCAAGTCAACACCTTTCACTGTTGAGGGAATATCACGAGGAACAGCCGTGAGTTTACCATCAGTTAGCCCACATATGGCAATATTGTCACTTATGTGGCAACCTCTCACTGAAAATCCAGCAACTGGCAGAATGAAACTTCTGATATCCAACAAGAGGAAAATAATACTTAGTTGAAGATATTTGAATCTTCTTAACGGCATTGTTCTGCTATTTTTCATTACAAGACCCATTTCAAGCTAGAAGTTGCATTTTCCGTGTCCAACTGGTGAAAGGTAGTCCTGAAAATTCAATGAAACAAAAAAAAGAGTTCAGGACGGCAACACATGTTAAAAAATTAGACACAGTTATGATCAACCTCGTGTGAAGGTGTAGGGGAGAACTTGGTTGGTTGTCACACGGGTTGGTTGGCACACTCGTTATATCTCGCCACCAGACGGCGCTGTCTCTCAAATTGGGGTATGGACATTTCCAGAATTAGGATCAGAGCTCACCTACATAGTCTTCTCTGGATTAAGACAGCTGAACAAATTGTAAATATTCAGCTCCTCAGTATTTTTCTTCTAGGCTTTTAAACGATGGGTTTATAACAAAACAAGTGTTACCCTTACAAAGTGTGAGGGGAAAGCTATAGTTTATATTTTTATTAGCTAGCTAAGTAGCTGTTAGATGGTTGTTAGCCTTGATGCTAGCAAAAAATTCCAGTTGGGGTTGGTCGTCACATTCTCTTTGGGGTTGGTTGTCACATGTAACAAACAACCCCTATGTTGGCAAAATCATGCATGGTGAAATGAGTTGGAGTGCGTAGACCCTACATTTGCCATCACTGTAACTCAGACAGTGACTGCATGTAGCCTAGTTGAGTAGGCCATTATTGTTCGGCCTATTTGTTTTGTTCTTTATGTTGTTATATAGGCTGGCCTAAAGATGTGTTTCCTGTTCATGGTCCTTGCTCATTTTATGTTAAAATGCATTAAGTTATGTAGGCCTATCACTTGTCAGTGCAATTAAACATTCAAATTTAGTTCTGCCTTCTTGCCTTTTAAAAAATATTTTCCCCATTAAAATACCATTGTGACAATCAACCCCATAGTGTATGACAACCAACCCCATAGTGTGTGACAACCATCCCCATAGTGTGTGACAACCAACCCCATAGTGTGTGACAACCATCCCCATAGTGTGTGACAACCAACCCCATAGTGTGTGACAACCATCCCTGTGATGGGGTTGGTTGTTACAATGTGTCAGAGTGTCTTGAGTTGGAAAATAAGAGGGATACACATTTCAAGCCAACACATTAAAGCTTCAATTTAATGTAGGAATGACTATTGAAAGATTTTTTGATGATGAGCAATCATCAAAACAGTCAAAAGTGTGACAACCAGCCCCGTTCTCCCCTACTACGTCATAATACAAACAGATAAAGCACACACTTCTTTTACCTCATTAGAAAATGTGAAGACCAGAAAGAAGCGAGTAATTCAACAATGACAAATAATGGTGTGTGATACTTACTGTGTGTAATGCCAGACGTCTTCTCAAGAGATTCTTCTACCTCCGTTCGGTCAGATGTTCCTCTCAGATTAAAAGATAGTCTTCTGTCGCTTGTCTTCTTTCTCATGAATTGAGAGGAAGTGAAAGTGAATGAAAATAGGCTGGGTGGTTTCTTGTTAGAAGCAGCTCATTAACTTAGAGATGCAGTCTGTCAAAGCCTCTCAGCTATCGATGAAACAAAGTTCTTCTGAGGAGAAAAGAAAGGCATTTGAAAGTTTGACCGCATACATTGATACAGTTCTTAGAAAGGATGAATGACCCACAAGTCAGTTGTCCTAGTTTTTACAATAAATCACAAACTAATTTTGGAGTTGCTGTTATATTTGCTTCCTCCCTTGACAATCACGCTTCCTTTTTTCTGCTGATGGTCAATGTGGTTAGTTTTACTAAAACGGTTGACAGATCAACATACAGTGCAAAGATAGACATGTGAAGAGGGGAACTTGAGTGTTCTACTTAAAGACTTAAAAATGTTCAAGGTGGGCTCAAAAGATGTTACAGTGTGATACAGTGAATTAATTCTGCAGTAACTGTGCAAACTTTATAGATTTCAAGGTGTTCTGACATAGAAATCAAACTGGTCAGCATTTAAAATACAAACACTGGTGACATTTTTTTGAACACCCAGAATTATTTTTAAATGTATATATTTTTTTTAATTTATTTAGGATTATTTCATTTTCTATTTAGTTATTATTATTATTATTATTATTATTATTATTATTATTATTATTATTATTATTAATAATAATAATAATAATAATAATAATAATTTTATTTGTAGAGCACTTTTCAAAAAACAGGTTACAAAGTGCTTTAAATTGGCAGCACAATAAAACAGGCAGATCATAAAAACACAAAAGTCAAGATAAAGAAATAAAACATATTTTAAAAGACATAAAATTCCCTTAAAATAACTCTAAAGGAATACAATTATTTTAAAATATATTTCTTAAAGTCAGTCAAAGAATAGATTAGAATAGAATAGAGTAATTGGTCTAAGCGCCCCACATACAGAGGCTACAGTCCTTGACGCAGGGGTCGCCGGTTCGATTCCCGGTCGGTCGAGCATTTCCTGTATGTCTTCCCCCACTCTCTACTCCCCACATGTCCTGTCTCTCTTCAGCTGTCCTATCAAATAAAGGCAAAAATATGACTTTTAAAAAAAGAATAGAATAGAGTGTACTTTATTAATCCCAGAAGGGAAATTCAGGTGTCTGGCAGATTAAATTATAAAAATCACATAAAACAAGTAATTCAGGTGTCTGTCAGCTCACCTCCCATTGGCTAGAGAGTTATAAAGCCTAATGGCTGCAGGGATGAATGATTTTCTTATCATTTTATGATTTTAACGGATTACCTCTTCACATTTTAATATTTTCTTCTGTTTTACTTTGCTGTATTTACTTTTAGTGTAGCATCTTAGTATCTTTTACGGCTTTACCTGGAATGATGTGCAGAAGGACTTGAAACTGACACATCTTGTAACTCTGGGGGAATTCAAGTCACTCATAAAAGACAGAGAAACAAGCTCCATTGGATCTTGTAATTGCACTGTGTAATCTGGGGTGTAACCTACCCTTGTGTGTTGTAACCTATTTTGTGCTGCCGTCTTGGCCAGGTCACTCTTGAAAAAGAGGTTTTAAATCTCAATGAGTCTCTTACCTGGTTGAATAAATAAAGAAAAGAGAAGAAAGTTAATCATGAAATGTTTTATTATCTTATTAATTTTTTTATTTGGGTGAGTTTTAACATCTTATTTTTTCACCAGTTATATCATGATAGCATTTCCTCAGTTAATCAGCAACTTATTTTATTATTATTATTATTATTATTATTATTATTATTATTATTATTATTATTATTATTATTATTATGGGGTTGAAATTTGGATGGGATGACAGGGGGGGTCTTTTCTTTTTCTTCTATTTTTATGTACAGCACTTAGTGTTACAGTATCATTGTATGAAAAACGCTTTACAAATAAAGTCTGATTGAAGTCTGAAATAATTCACTTGCATTACTTCAAACTTCAGACATCCTTTACTACTAAAGACAGCCTTGTAGTCAATGAGTGCAGAAGCTAAATATATACAGATTCTTGAAATGACAAAACGGGGAATTTTGTTTCTCTGCGTGTCCTATTAATCTAAAACAATGACGTCATGTTGCTCGGTGGTGTTGAGAAATGTGCTTTCCATTTTTTGATTTGGCAAAATATCCTGTTGCATAATTCTAGAAATGTTTGGTTTTAGCTGGCTTTAGTTGAAATGAGGAAGAACTGCTGCCTTATATAGTTATCCTCTTGAGTTGTTTAGGGAGTTTGGAAATTCCATCTCATTTTTAGTTTTTGTTCTCTTCACTCAGACCAATTTCTTTCACACATATAATATATTTAATATTTGTAATAATACCTCTACAGCTGTATGAACCACCCTTACATGTGCTGTAATATGTGGTTCTACAGGAACAGAATAAGAATAGCCAAGACTAATGAAGTGTAATGTATTGAGGTAATTACACCTACGGCTCTGCTGACCAGTGGGAACATTGTTTATGATTCTTCATATTCTTTCCAATCCTCTTTTCACTTCCTTCACTTTTCACCCACAATCTAATGATCATCAGTTCCTGTATTGGTTTAGTGGTTTTGGTTTGTAGTTCATCATCCATCATCCAGCCATAAACATTTCTTCTTATAGACCGACCATAAATGCACAAACGCAGTTCTCTTCAAAGCTTCAAAAGCAGTGATTGAGAATGTAGGCTAGCCTCTTACTTAAAAGAAATATACTTTTAATTGTATATAGAATTCAAGTAAATGCTGAAAACTAGCCCTGGTGATTGCTTGACTCTCGTGTTAGTCAGACAATTACAATAATACCATTTCCTCCTGAGTTACAATGGGCCCAGATTCAGGTTTATTGTCATTCACCATGTTAAAAACACGACAGAATGAAAACTGTTTCTCAGGTCCAGCATGTCTATATGATAAATAGATCACAAATAACCTAAAAAACAAGTTAAAAACCTAAAATCATGCAATATAATACATTAATAATAAAATAATGATAAATATATATTTTTTTATTAACGAGCGACATGTTGTCTAAAGATGTTAATTTACTTCCTGGTTATGTTTAAGCTATTTTTCACTAGTGTAGTCCACTGAAGTTGGACCTGTTTTCTACTATTTATAGGGCTGCAAGTAAGGATTACACTCAAAATAATCTCCTGGTTATTTTCTGTATTATGCTCCAATTAAATATATGAAATAAACAAAGCTTCAAAAATAATTGTGATAAGGTGAAAAGTGCAAAAATGCCTCTGAAATGTTGCAAAG
Source organism: Notolabrus celidotus (assembly GCF_009762535.1). NCBI lineage: Eukaryota > Metazoa > Chordata > Actinopteri > Labriformes > Labridae > Notolabrus > Notolabrus celidotus. Next base: position 26,351,255 of record NC_048288.1, read on the forward strand.
GCAGAGAAAGAAGCATGAGTAGAAAAGATCCCAGTAAAGCACAGTACTTAAGTAGATTTTAATATTTATTTTCCACTACTTTTATGAAGGTAAAACATGTCAAATTAAGCTCTCTAGGTTTGATTTCTGCTTTGTTTTTAAAAAGGACTAAAAGTTTTGATCACAAGCCAGTTTTCTTATCGTCTGTGGTTCTAATATTTAAACTGGATTTATTTAAATCTACACAACAGATAAATGTAAATCAGAGCATGATCGCTTTTGTGTCAGCAGTTGAGAAGTACATGAAAGTGCATTGCTTTTAGAATAGACTTTAAGATTTTACTTATCACTTTTAAAGCACTTCCCGGCCTGGCCCCTGAATATATCTGGGATTTGCTGTCACCCTACCAGCTCGGGCGCAGCCTCAGATCCTCAGATCCTCAGGCAGGGACCTCCTTAAAGTTCCCTTCACAAAGTTGGAATCTAAGGGTGACTGAGTGTTTGCTGTGCAGGCTCCACGACTGTGGAACGACCTGCCTGAGGATCTCAGACAAGCTGCTTCAGTATCTTCTTTTAAATCACAGCTGAAAACATTTTTTTATCGAAAGGCCTTCCTGTAATATTGTTTTATCCAGGATTCTACATGTATTTTTAATCTACTTTTATTCATGGTTTCCTTTTATTCTCTCTTTGTTTTAATTTTTTTTTTACGGATTTTAATTGTTTTAATTGCTTTTAGTAAGGCAAGGCAACGCAACTTTATTTGTATAGCGCATTTCATTCACGAGGGCAACTCAATGTGCTTTACATTAAAGCATTAAAAGCATTGGAAACATTCAGACAAGCATACAGGAACACAATTAAAATTACAAATATAATAAAACAGAAAAGAAAAAGGAACATTAGAAATATGTTAAAAATAAAATTAAGATTTGCATTTAAAGTGAGTTAAAATGAGCTAAGATAGAAGGCAGGCAAATAAAAAAAGTCTTAGTCTTTGATTTAAAAGAAGTGAGAGTTGGACCTGCAGCTTTCAGGGAATGTGTTCCAGACATGTGGTTCATAATGAATAAACGCTGCTTTGCCATGTTTCGTTCTGACTCTTGGAACTGAAAGCAGACAAGTACCTGTTGACCTCCGAGGTTGAGATGGTTCATACAGTAGCAGCAGTAGTTTCTCTTTTACTCTTCATTCAGCTGTTCCTCTTAAATTGTCTTGCCAGCTCATATAACCCCCTATGCTTTGTTCTTTTTATTGTGGGTTTTTATGATGTAAAGCACTATGTAACATCTGTTTTGATAAGTGCTTAATTAATAAACTTTATTGTTATTATTATTATACTGTCAATTATCAAAAACTTCCAAAAGAAAATCTCTGGTGTCCCTTGCAGTTCTCCAAAGTACCTCTGGGGGCACTAACACCCCTATTTGGTTAGTACTGCTTTAACGTCTAAGAAATAAAGATATAATGTTAAAACTACAGTCAGTATTATTGAATACAAGCTTTTAGACCACTGCTGATTCACACACAGTGACCAAGAGCAACAACAGCTCTGACCAGCAGAGGTCCCCATTGGGAAAGAAAACTGTAAAGGTCCCCACTTTAATGAAACACTCCATAATGAGTGTGTTTACATCGACCCACAGAGGGGATGACGCTGCTGTGAATCAAATAAGAAGAAACCAGATCAGATTTCAGCTTTATTCTTTTCCTGTGTTGTAACCGCGATGGACCTGACCTGTGAGTGTGTACCTGTGTGTGTGAGGCGTTCTCTTTTCAAACACACACATTCACAACCCACACAAAGTAATGTAGCACAGGTAATGAATCTTTAATGATTTGATTAAATTGAATAATGGACTAATCATACTTTCTCATTATGTGATCACACTGACTAAAATTACAACAGTGTGTTAGCCTAACATCCCACTGCTGAACATTAATATGTATAAGAAGTCAGTGGTGGGACTACAAAGAGTTTTATTCACGATACTGTAGCTCTGCAGTGCCGGCCTGAAATATTCAGAGGACAGGACACAACCCATTATTTCATCCCCAGAAATGTTGCAGTGACAGTGAAACGATTTATAAATGTAATAAATGAAAACTGAACTGGAGGAGAAAGATCACGGATGAATAGATTACAAAGGCTTCAACCAGATAATAAAAACATGTTCTTACTAAGCTCTTGGAGTTTCTATCTAAAGCCATCATGTAGGTGGTGTTGCCTGCACGTGGATGCACTAATGCTCTTTTTTAGAAAATAATTCTGCAGTTTCCAAACCTGTCTGCAGCAAAAAGATCTGTCTGAATTGAAATACAAACCAAAAGGACAGTACACTGTTTGTTTTTCATGCCACTTTCTATCTAGTTCTCTACAGTTCAGTATTGAGAATTATTGTCTTTATTCCACTATAATTATTCTAAAGCTTAAATTAGTCTGAAATTGAGATTTCTGTACTCAAAGTATATGAAGGTGTACAAATAAAGTTGAAAAGATTGACTGACAAATCACACGTAAATGTATCACTATTGGCTCCAGACTTTATTTATACTTTGCCAGAGTTTTTAAACCATAAATCAATCGAGACGATAATTAGCTTATTACATATCAGAGAAATAATCTTGAGTTGTAGTCCTATACCTAACATTTATAATCAAACCTAATCCAACAACCTACGACAAAATTCTGCTCTTCATTAATGCTCGAGCAATGACAAGTTAAAGGTTTCATTCAGATTAGTAAACTTTTTCTGCATGGAGTATGTCTTTAAAGGTACAGTGTGTAGAAATGGGCATATTCAGCAATATCCAGAGATCAGATTCTAGATAGCAACACTACCCTTGACGCTGACTTAGTCCAATGGTTAAGTTGAGCGCCAATATAGCGGGCGGCCCGGCTTCGATTCCTGCCTGTGGCCCCTTTCCCGCATGTCATTCCCTCACTCTCTCCCGGTTTCTTACACTTATCCACTGTCCTCTCCTCTATCAATAAAAAGGTGTAAAAGCCCCAAAAATACAACTTAAAATTAAAAGAAAAAATAATCACTCCCCTGCCATGATGGCCTTCGAGGCACGGCAAGTATAATCCTCCATTTGTCACATTTTTACAGTCCAAAACGTCTATCATTAAAAAAAAATTTCACACATCACTCTTCTTCTTCCAACTTCTGCATTTCACACTGTCACTCACTAATTATACAAAAAGTATATGTTTCTAGTTTGTCCGTTTAGCTCTACAGTAGAAACATGACTGTGCAAGATGGCAGCCTCCATGGAAATGCTGCCAAATACGACACACTGCACCTTTAAATGTAACACCTGCTTTATACTTCTGCATTTTCTCTACGCCATAGCTCAATGTAGTGGCCGACACCATCTTGAGGTTGAATTTTTTTATGACTCATTATTTTTTTGAAGATATTGAACTTATGAGTTTTGCCCAAATAAGGGCATGCCTGACTTGATTGACAGGTGGGCAACCTGTAGCTGTTAACAAAAAGGTTAAAGGCCCACCTCTTTACCTCAGACTTGCTCTGATGAAGTATAATATGGCAGCCGCCGCCGATTGGCTTCAAAACAGAGCTTCAGGAACAGATGGGTGACGTCATGGATACTACATCCATTTTTTATACAGTGTATGGTCAGACCACGACAATCCACGTTGTCATAATACATTCTAATTAGGAAATTGAAGCCTATTTCTATGTTTGTTTAGTGCTTTTGGAACACTGTCAATATGAGTTATGATCTTCTAACATTATGATACTGTAAGTACATCAAAAAATACTAGTCCAAGACAAGAAGAACATAAGTCGAGATCACGAGTAAACAGAAAGTCGAATGTATGGATGCATGCTCGGGGCATCTGTAGAAAAGCATGTAAGTCAATGCTGATATATCTGTGATAAGTTCATATCAGCTCACACTTACAGTATATCCATTGGGTTAAGTTAGCGGCTGTCTTTGAAGTCATTTTAAAGCTCATGAGAAACTTTGCTTGAGTCAATTTTGGCGTCCCTGCTTACAAAGCCGTACCTCTGATGTCATCTGATTCGTCCTCTACAGGTTTATTTTAACCATCAGTTGTTTCTTCACTCACAATTCTGTGTTGTTGAAAAAGCCTCTTTCGTTAGACTCACTATCTGACCCCTCCCTTGTGGTAATAGTTACTGGGATTAGAAGGCATGTTATATTCATTCCCAGTCTTATCACTGATGGTCTTGTTTGCTTTTGCAGCTCATAAAGAGGCATCATTGTTCATTTCAGGCTGTTTTATAACCAGCTAAAAACTCCTTACTGGAGCTTTAAAAAGACATATCCAAATACATTGTTGTTTGAGTAACTTGTATCTGCCGCCCCCTGGTGGCAGAAATAAATTAATTATCTCAATTAGCTGACTGATTTTATTCTACTACAACAAACTCAAACTATCAATAAGAAAGAGAAAGAACTGATAGAACAGACGAAAGAGTGAAAGAGGGGTAGTACAGGATGGTTGAAAGCTACAGACAATTATCTTTGGAGTGGAGGTGGAGAGAGGTTGACTTCTCAGCAGCTGAAGCAGAAAGTGTGTAGGTACCCCATGTTTTCCTGTCCCCTGAGGCACACACACACACGCGCACACACACACTCACACGCACGAGCACAGACGCGCGCTGTCCCTCCTTCCCACACATACACAGCCTGATTAAACATCTTCAGAGAATATCTTTCCCCCCTTCTTATCCGTATGATTCTGCCACTCCAGAGGGAAATACACTGATACGTGCGCGCGGAGCCACCCACGGAGCGCGTGCACCGCTTAATCATATCTGAAGAGAGGTGGAGAGAGAGAGAGAGGGAGAGAGAAAGGGAGAGGGAGAGAGAGAGAGAGAGAGAGAGAGAGAGAGGGAGAGGGATGCAGCCTGGTGTTGAGACCGGTGTGACTTATCTTTCCTACTCTGCTGCTGTCGTTAGCGGACCGGCTGCGCACACACACCTACACACACACTCCTCTCCTTCTCTCTCTCTGCCACACACTTCAACACACACGCACAGAACCCGACTGGTGCACTGGGGTAAAGAAGGGGAAGGGGAAGAGGGGGAGAAAGAGACACATGTCACACTGGATCGAGCAGGGGAATGTACTGGATTCCACTGCACACACACGCCCGGGCTGTCCCGCACTGACGCGTCCGCTGCGTTAACGGGACCGGACTGAGCCAGGGGGGAAGCGGGGAACCGGACCGGGATAGAGTGTGGGGGGGAAAAAAGGAGTCACCTGGCTGCGGAGGGAGAGGAGGAAGTAAGGGAGGGTGGGGGAGAAGGGAGGGAGGGTCGGAGGGGGAGCTGTACCCGACTGACAGAGCTTTGTTTTGGGGTAGAAAACACCGCTCACGCGCAACGGAGAGTCGGCGCAAAGTTTCCTCGATGGCGCTGGTGATGGAGCCGGTGAGCAAATGGAGCACGAACCAGGTGGTGGACTGGATGAAAGGTAGGGAGTGGAGAGACACACACACACACACACACACACACACACACACACACACACACACACACACACTGCAAAAATGTTAGAAAAACACACACCTGGAGCAGCTCACCACACACAAACACACGCACACACACATTCTCTCTCTCACACTCGAGTGATAAATACAAATGCAGGGGAGACAGTGGCGCGCAAGGTGTTATGCTGCGTGGGAGGTGTGTGTGTCGATGCATCACCCCGGCACCTGATGATCAGTGGGTGATGATGTAATGTGTGAGTGACAGGTGCAGAGCGAGCCAAACTTCACCGCGGAGAGCAGGGGCGGGGTTAGAAACTTTTACGAGGGTGGATGGGGGATGGAGGTGGAGGTGGAGATGGAGGTGGACTCTGGAGCAGTATTTACATATGAAATAATGTGAATAAATATCTGCTATTTGCAGCTGCTTTCCATCTCTTTGAAGTTATTTTCCAACTCTCAAAGGTCGCTTTGAATGTCCTCTGTCTGTATGTGAAGTAGCATCATCTTGTAGTTTTTGTGCACGTGTGTTTTATTGCATAGTCTGTCTGTGTAGTGCTTTGCATCATGTGTTCATTTTGTGCCTGAGTGCTGGAAATAAGTTCTAAATTCTTGCAGCTTCTACTACCTCAGCCTTCATCGCTACATCTTCATCTCTCTTTTGCTTCATGCATCCTCTAAAGAAAAAAATCTGTATTTTGACACCTGAAATTACAAGTTGAGGAATATTTGAAAACCTGCTCTCTGCATCGATTTTTGCTTCGTTCTTGGCATTCCTCCACAAAAAGGTGCTACTTTGACTCTTAACTTTTTTATCTTCTATCTGAAGCGATATCAAAAAAAGCAACCACAGATATTTAAAACATTCTGACTGCGTGTCGGCCAGCCACAAGAATGTTTGCAATTTTGTTGGAATAATCATTTTAGGTGCAAATGACTAATAATGTCTGTGGTCTATTTGTGGAGAATTTAATTCCCTAGAACAGTAAATCAAACGCACCCTTTCGATGCTTTGTTTAGGGAGTGAAGACAGACACGCATGTGCAGTTGCATACCGTTGAAATGAACTACAGATCAATCCCTGCTTGTCCCCTCACACACAGCTTGTCTGAATTTCTGTCTGTTATTGGAAGAGAACAGAATATCATCAAACACAACTTATGCTGCTTCACATTTTACCAACAATACTGAATATCAGCTGCTCATTGACAGAAGCTCATTCCCACAGTAGGCTGGCCACACTAGACAATTTCAGGGCCAGATTCGCCGACCCCAATGATCAAGGGGCCATGACTTTATTTGCGGCTTGTCATCACTGATTATTTGTCCAAATATTCCTCAAGTGTGTGGTGTCAATTGCAGACCAAGTCGGGGCCTCCCAGACCTGGACTGTAAATAGTAAACATGTTAGTAATTTCGGCGAGCAGGATCATAAAAATTCTTGTCACTTTAATTAGAATTTTTCCTTCATAATCCAATTTGTCTTCTCACTGGATCGGTCTCTAAACAAACAATAAAATCACAGCTCTTGTTTATTCCCATTCGGTGTTATTAGAATTAAACTGTCAGGTGGTCGCTCCTGAAAGTTGTTGAAACTAACGGCACTCAACACTGTAAATTAGCTGGCTGATGCGAATTAATCCACTCTTACTATGGTGCTTTAATGCTAATAGTAGTGTTAGCTAGGAATGGGCATTTCTATCAAAAATACTGTTCAATAATCACTGGCACCTATTCCACGATTAGTTGTGATCGAGCCCCCTTGCTCTGCATGTGTAGACCATAGACTGTATATATAATGGACAGTGTCGCTCTGCCTTTTCCCATTGTACGGTTTTGAAGCCAAAATATCCCGTTCCAGAACGCTGCCATCTTGTAAATTTCCTGCAGCCAGAGCCTGGGCAGTAAGGAATTTGTGTGTTTCCGAAGTAACAAGCTCCGCCCTACAGCGTAGCGTCCCGAGGTCCTACAGAGTTTCTCTCTACGACAGCTGTCAATCAAAGCAAACCCAGAAGTAAAACTTGTTTTTTAACCTCTAATAACTCACGAAAAATAAACTTTTCAGAAAAAAGAGGCCTTGAACACAAAACAGTCAAATAATAACTACATATCACCACAGCATACGGATGTGAGAAACATTCGAACGACGTATATTTATTTTTTAAAGTTTGACCGCAGCCCCATTCAAATTAATGGGGGAGACAGAGTTTTTGACCTATACTGCAGCCAGCCACTAGGGGGAGCAGTTTTTGTGTCCATTTTATATACAGTCCATGGTGTAGACCGTAAACGTAAACACTCCATGGGACACTCGTCCTGTTAACAGTCTGTTGGTGTGGCAGTCGCGTCAACCAACACCGGATGAAGCATGCCAGTAGCGGGCGCTAACAGCGTCTGGTGGTGAGGCTTTCAGCAGTGTGACTGCCCCCTGGTGGCTGGCTGCAGTATAGGTCAAAAAATCCGTCTCCCCCATTCATTTGAATGGGGGAGCAATCAAACTTTAAAAAATAAATACACGTTGTACGAATGTTTCTCACATCCGTATGCTGTGGTGATATGTAGTTAGTATTTGACTGTTTTGTGTTCAAGGCCTCTTTTTTCTGAAAAGTTTATTTTTCGTTAGTTATTAGAGTTTAAAAAACGGGGTTTTACTTCCGGGTTTCCTTTGATTCACAGCCGCCGTAGAGTGAAACTTCATAGGACACACAGCGTCTTGTGACGTTACGCTGTAGGGCGGAGCTTGTTACAGTGGCTGCACAGGCTCTGGCTGCACAATGGCGGCGCCCAGAAGGGGGATTTTTTGGCTTCAGAACAGTACAACGGGAAGCGGCGGAGCAACGCTGTCCATTTTTATTTACAGTCTATGGTCTCAACCTTTATCTTTATTCAGTGTTTTGTTTCTGTGACGCAGCAGTGTGGCGTGTGTGTTTACATTTTACAGCCAGTGACTGTAGTTAATGGTTTTTCCTTCTTTTGCTATTTAATGCAGTAAGCATCATTAACTAATGCTGTTAGCAGACAGCTTTAAGACGCTCTGTTACTGATGAAAAAGATGAAAAATTCTACTTTTAAAGTGAGATAATATTTGCATTAACTCTCCGTTTTTTGTAAGTGAATGAATATTTAAGCATTCGAAAAATCATGTCCCATCACTAGTGTTAGCTTACATTGCTGTTGGCTCATAACGCAAGTACGTTCGCTTTCAGCTCAAGCAAGATTCAGCTCATTACAGACAGCAGCTGAGACAGAACAGGTCCTTAGACATTACCATCTTCTTTATTCTTTATTCTTTATTCTGATTGAAGGTCGCTAACACTCAAAGTGTTCTGGCATTACAAGTCCCAGACTTGCTGGAATCGGTGGTGTTGAAGAATGAAGCCAATGTGGAAGTGCAAAAAGTAGCAGTAGCTGTTTGTCAGAATGCCCAAAGCCTGACTTTGACCAAAAGTTAGGTTGAGTCAGCATTTCCAAGATGGCAACTACCAACTTTGGGCCTCAAAAGTCTCTTCAGAAACCAATGGGGGACATTGAAATTACGGCCATGTTTTATACAGTCTGACTTTAATAGGTCCGTTAATATATTCCGTTGTAGTCCCTCTATTGTCCTCATGCTTCACTTCATAGTTTCGTTGGGCTTCTTCATAATACTTTTACATCTCTGTGAGGTGGTTTTGTGTCACTCTGGGCATCCTACATCTCATTGTTTGATTAACTTTCCACCAACAAATGTCACTTTAAACAGAGGTTTCATTCTAATGAGCCAACTATCAATCATCTTTGAACCCTGCTGGGGAACATAAGAGGTGGCTAGTAAGATTTCAGAGGGGCCTGTGCCTCCTGGCTGTCCTACCTCCGTCTGAGAGAGGAGGACAAAAAGCAGAACTCAGTCCTCTTTTAACAGTTGTAGACTGAAAACTGTTACAGGTTAAAATTCATATTATCTTGAGAGCTGTCAAACTGATCACGGAACATGAGGCAGTCTTTACGGAAAATGACATCAATTAAAAAACGCACAAAGAAAACCCAAAATGAGTATTTGCCCAAAAAATAATTGAGCTTTGTTTACCCAAGGGCTTTCTGTGTTACAGATAGCTGATTAGGGATTTTAGTGATGCATAATTCAGAAACCAGGCTGATTGGGTCTGCACCCAGGGGCCTGTGTGAGCATTAGGAAACTATTTTACACATTAAAAAGAAATGGCTTCGGCTGAAACACTGTGCTCTCCGGCTTCAACACCACCGTTTGACAATTCACTACTCTGATATGCGGATAATGAGCCACTGAAGACGTTATAACTTACTCTACGTTTTGTGAGCTCGCCGCATAGGGAAGCCAGAGTTAGATATAAAAAATATTTTTTATATTTTAAGCTCCTAACATATCAGTATAGTGCTCTATGTTGGAAGCAATACATTTTGGCTTTGAGTGCAGTGCAATTATCGATCAGAAACCACCTGCCAAAAAGAGACATGCCTCAGTAAAGACCGGTCTATGAATCAGATTTATTATCAAAGCTAATTTAGTTTACATTAACAGCCAAGTTTTAAGCGTGATGCCAATACTATAAGTGCAAGTCCCATCTCTAAAGATGATATATGTCCATCCTCTTATACTTTTCTTTTTGTGAGAGTCATTTAGAACTTAATAAAGGGATCTATCAAGAAATGAGCATTAGACTCAAGAAATACTTCATCATGGTGGAAGATTGAGAAGCAACCATTGGTCAAATGATCGCTGAGGCGTTTGAAAGTAACTGTAGTCATAATTCAAGTCAGAATGCATGTCGAACACTTTCTTTAGGTCTTTGTAGTTTGTCAGTTGTTTGGTATTTTTCAGACCTAACCATTAACAGTGAGAATAATCAGTAAATCTCAATAATCCATATACTGGTTAGCTGCAGCTCTACAGTCAATAGTTGCCATTGTGCTATGGATTTTTCTCCCACTTTTGAGCTGTGTGAAACTAAACACACTTCACGGTTGAGTTACATGGAAATTAATGTGATCTAGGGTGTTATTGGGTGCTAGAACAAAATTAGGGATTGTGTAATGAAAGTCATTAAAGTTTTCCATCCAAAGTCTCCATTTATAGTATCAAGCACTCCAGAGGTAGGAGAAAAAAAGGTTTTATAGGATTCAGACTGTGGTAAGCTTGGATTTGCAGCTTTTGTAATGGACCTCAATGGTAAACTTTTAATTTACAAGCAAGAAACCCATTCTTATTCAGAGTTTCCTCATGACTCACCAAACTTTGTTCAAGATGGTCCCCAATGAATGTAGATCCAAAGAGATACTCCATATGAATAGATTAGGCAATCATTTCTTAAGTAACAAATTCATAACAGTTGTTGTGTTCTGATAATGTATTCACACATATTTTTGTGTTGAGTCTCCTGCCTTTGTTTCATTTTTAGTTTCTGTCTGACATCAAAAATCCACATGAATATTAAAGATATGCAGCACAACTAAGTACAGTAACAATTGTGATTATTGTATGTGTGTGTGTGTATTTTAAGTCATTAATTTATGTCAGGTTTTGAGTAAATCAGAAATACTTATTTGGTCTAATTTTACACTAAATTTGAATTTAAAGCTTCTGTGAGTAACTTTAGGTTTGTGCCGATAATAGATGTGCATGTTTTGACGATGTCCTCACTCTTAAAATTACTAATAGGTTGAACAAATTGTTGATATTGTTGTCCCTGTCGGCCAAAAGTGTTGGTCATATGTTGTGTCTAAGCTGTAGCGCAGCTAACTAGGGCTTTAGCTCCGGTTAATGGCTACTGCCCATAGACTATAATTAATAGACGTAGTATCCGTGACATCACTCATTTGTATCTGAAGCCAATCGTCGGCAAGAGCCATATTGGAAATGCTGAACTCAACCTAACTTCTGTCGAGCTAGTGTGAGCTAAAGAGGCGGGCTTTGAGCCTCCTCGCCAACAGCTACAATGTTCGTGCCTGTCAGTCATGTCAGCCATGTCCTAAAATGGGCAAAACTCATAATCTTAATGTCTTATGAAGCTGTTGAGTTATAGAAAAATTTGACCTCCGTACAGTGTGTGCTGATAGAGAAAGGAACTCTTCAGACTGAAGCCGTTTTTTTTAACCATGCTGTAAACATGTTTATTTCTGCTGTAAAGATTGTCTTTTTTGAATGGGTGTGTATGTGGTTTCCGGTGTTTCTGCAGCCAGCCCCGAGTGGACACTCAATGAACTGCAGTTTTAGCACTTCCACATGGGCTTCATATTTTGAGACTGGAGGTTGCCGCTTGCTACGGCCATAAGGCTTTAATGCTCTACTACCTGGATGTAAACAAGCACAGATGTCACATGGCGTCTCTTAGCATGGTGCAAACTTTGATCTAGAAATTGGAGATGAAGTTGTATGTTGGCTGTGTCACCAGCACACGCATGTGGATGTTAACCTGCAGGGTGGACTGAGGGCTGGTGGTACTAACTCTGCCAGTGTTAGTCATACTCTGCAAACCTCTGACTCTGTGATCTTGTGTTGAGTCATGTTAAATCTATTGTGCTAATTTTTGAGTGTTTACTGAGCATTTTCAGACAAATCACTTAGTCTAAATTTAAATGGACGTTTAAACGATGAGGAAATGAGTTAGCAGTGTCGATTTTGGAACACTGTGGACGAACTTGTGTATTTTTCCTTTTTGCTGATTTTGTCCTCTTAATATGTAAGAAGTGTTTTAACAAAAAACCTCACCCTTTCTTTGTACAGTAAAAGCTATCACTCAACGACTGTTGCCTTAGAAAATATGTATTAAAAAAGGCTTTCTCTGTAGCCCACTGCTAATTACTTCATCTGACACTTACCCCACAGCAGCAATTAGGCATTAGAAATGACTGTACAGATATAATCAATCTTTATACTGATGGTTTCGCCTGCTTTTGTACCTGATACAAAAGGATCTTCAGTTTAAACCTCCTCACGCAAGCTGTAAAGAGATACTGTGGTTCTTTTATGTATCAGAAAAGCACAACAATAGAAACATCACATAAAAGGTTTCACTTTTCAAATATGTGCCTTACAGAGCAGTGAACTAAGGGTTAAATATAAAGTTTGGATATTCATTTTACAAAGGAGAAAGCTTTGTGACGGTTCTGAACAATTCATATAATTTTGGTCAGCTGTAATGAGATATAAAAACACTTTGAATGTTTCATTTTATTTAAGCAGGGCGTCAATCAGGCCACACATGGAATCTTGAAGAGGCTGAACCCTCCCACAGAGTTTGATTAAAAAAAAACTAAGGCAGTGAAGTCCAACATGCAACCCACAGTAAAACACACATTTTTGACCTATACAATCTGACTTATTGACCTTCAACAGCGCCCCCATCAGGTCAATCCATGACATTTCTCACAGGCAGTACCAAGATGCATCATCCCTCGATGTCTCATCAGGCTTTTGTAACAAACCACAGCCTGCTCCAAAGTCCCACCCTCTAAATACATCGTGAAAAATGACTAATAACAACTAATATTAGCAATTATTGTTATTCACCATGTTTGTTTCAGGAATAAAAAGCAGGTCAGAGAATTATTGACTCACATGCTGCTTCATTAAGATGCAAAACTGGAAGAATCGTGACAAAGATGTATTTACATGATGTGCTGTTTCAGTTTCTCTGAGCCTCATCGCCTCATCATTGGATGGGTTATCAGTTGGTCATGTGCATATGGCATGTGTTTATATGTGCTCCTGTGTATATGTGTGTGTATGTGTGTGTGTGTGTGCAGTCTGTGTGGGCGGATGGTGAGTTGTTCGTCCCAGACCGTCTGTGCAGAACAGCTGACAGACACACACACACCAGCTCTGAACAGAAGGCTCCAACAGGGTCCTCGGACATTTGCTTTCGCTCACACACACAAACACGCAAACACTAACATACACACAACACACGTGGCATGCCTGAGTGTGGTATTCGGTTCATGCTGGGTCTCTTGGGTGTGTCTGTGGCGACACAGGGAAACATGATACACTGTATTTGTACGAGTGTGTACAGTAAAATGCGCGGATCACATATGCCAGAGGCTTTTGGGGCCAAAAGGTCTGCGTATTGTTGACTTGGCAACAGTGCTGCATTGGCACGGCTGAGGCTAAAACAATATGGGAGTGGTACACTTCAATAGTAACATGAGACCTTACCATGCATTGCTAGAGTTACTGGGAATTTTCACCCTTATGTCCTGTCATCATTTGATCTCATTGGATTTCTTTTTACTTCAGTTCCTTTGCAAGAGTTTGATCACTAGACTTGAAACAAATCAGTAGTAAAGTTGCCATCACAGCATGCAAGCAAGTGCATCCAATGACAATATGACAATATTCAACACAAGAGAAGGCAGCAAGAGTTATAAGGTGCATTTTGACCAAGAGACCCGGGGTCTTTTAGCCCCATGAACTAAAAGGTTCCTGTTGCCCCATTGTTTTCTGCGTTTCAACCGCAGGCTGAAGTCCTGGGTAGATTGTGCAAATCAGGCCAGTGACGAATGGAGAGAAAAAAAACAATAAATGCACTACACCACCAGACCAGTAGAGGGCAGTAAAACGAAGAAGAATGCCATTCTTTACAGATGACCCCATAGAAGGAGACGGACAGGCAGGTATCATTATGAGCAACATAACAGTTAGCCTGTTAGCATGAAGAGACTCAGCTGGCGCTGTTTTAGATGGTGCTATATTTCATCACAGATGGATTCACTGAATCAACACGTGAGAGGAGATAAGCGTGAGTAGCAAAGACGTTTCAACGCGGCTTTAAAATCCTTTTTGAATTAAAAAGCCATGGCAGAGATTGGCCGGTGTTTTGGTTTAAACAGCGACCCTGTTAACTGCCGACTTTCAGCCGGATGCATCCCTCATAAACGTCTTTAGATGATCACTAAATATCTGATGAGGATATTTTGAAATCTTTCTAAAAACTAAACTAGTTTGCATTCCCAGGAACTCCCTCTGTGTTTCAACAGCTGTGTTAACTCCACTAACACTGACACGTTCGGCTGAAGGTCTCCAGTTAACAGGGTCACTTTTAAAACCGTCACACGGGGAGAGACGCATTCACGTTGGGTTTAGAGAAGACTACTGTTACAAGCCGCTAAATCAAGTGAATCACAGCTTCTTCTTTTGAAAGGTACACACACATACAAAAAAGATGGAAAAAATAAAAACTAATGAAAGAAAGAGAAATCAAGTGAATCACAGATGTGTGTGATGTTGTGATGTTGTGGACGCAGGGGCGGAATAAAAGCACTGCGGTTAATCTACCAATCAGACACGTTCAGCATTGCAGGCCCTGCCCCCTGAAAGTCCCGGGACCTTTGAAAAGTACTACCCCCCTAGCAGGGGCTTTTTAGGAGGGAGATTATCTACCCCTGAACTAAATGTAGACCCTGGGTCCACCGGTCGAAACGCACGTAGTTCCAGGGTAAAGTTCCTCCTGTCGAAAGCGCCTATAGTAACAGCCTTTAACATCAGACAGAGTTTTCATCCATGGGATTGATCTTTTTAGACTTTAAGGTGAGACATGTTGAGACTCATGAGGGTTTAGATTGCTTTAAAAATATTGGCCAGTTTGCATCAGAAAATCAGGCTGTACTTGTTGCCTCATTTGACTGCACAGCGCAAAACAAGTGGTGCGTAGGTGTTTCAGGTATCCGGTCATTCAGAGGCCAGAGCAGATCTTTAAAAGTCACCACAGCATGATACAGCGCTGGGTCAGGGCATGTAAATACTCAAGCGGATCTGTGATCGAGCTCAGGGACTTAAAACGCATTGATTAACATTCAGTTCAATGATTCTCTAATTTAATCCCTGTGCCACTACAGCACTTTAAAGTCAGACACATACGAGTCGAGTCACAGGGTTCAGAGAGCCTTCACACAGGAGCCAAGTTTATGCAATTATACTTGCAATCGACATTTCATCAGCTTGTACAAATACGCCAACCACAGTGTCAGATTAATCGTTTGTATGTGTTCAGCATGAATTGAGAGCTGTTAGCCTTTGCCTCATTCTTAAAGCATGATAGACCTCTACAGAGAACTGTCATGGTAGGGAGGAGGGAGAAATAAATGGGTATTTGCTAGTGTAAGTTATATTCTCCAGATTCAGGAAGCAGCAGCATTCAGACGAGTTAAAAACTTGATGTGGTTTGTGTTTTACCCAAGCGGCAACCTCTGGTCTCAAAATATGAAGCCCATGCGGAAGTGTTATAAACTGCAGTTCATTGGGTGTCCACTTGAGGCTGGCTGCAGAAACACAGGAAACCACATACACACCAATTCAAAAAAGACGATCTTTGCAGCATTAAAGGTGACATATCACGCTTTTTTCATCAATATATATTGGTCTAAGAGGTCCCCAAAACATGTCTTTAAAGTTTATGCTCAAAAAAACACTTTGAAATCAGATTTTGGCATGCCTTAAGAACCCTCTTTTTCAGCCCTGCTCAGAACAGTCTGTTTTCTCTCTGACCACGCCCCCTCAGGAAGTGGATTTGGCCTCGGCTGTCCAGCACGTTGATCTAATGTTTACAAGTTGGCTGAATATACACGGCTGCTCACAGACCACCGTTACTTCAACCCTCTGAATCTGATCCAGAATCTGATCCTGACGGAGAGGCGCCTGTAGCAGGACCTTTCTGAACGATTGGTCACAGATTTAGTGTTTCTTGTTGTTTTATTTGTCAGTATGTTGACGTGTGTCTTGGTACAGAGCTACAGCTACAGCTACAAACATGTAGCTATGTGGCTATGCTAACTAGCGCTAGCACTTATCCATGAAAAATAAAAATCATCCACTAGATCTTCAAATCTGCAGACGTGGGGAGTAAAACCGACCTCTGTGTTTATTAAGACAGCCTACAACTAGGATGCCTCCCTCCTAAGCTCCTTGTTAGCACACACGTGTACAGTTAATGAAAAACGGAGGAGCAGTTGAGTTGTATTTTATACAGTCTATGGGCTGAACAAGCTCCGAGCTCTGACACCGTGACAGGCCGGATATTGTTGTGATGTAACAAAAACACGGAAGTCTGAAACGGCTCATTTCACACACATTTACAGAAAGGTGCAGAAATCAAAACAGGGGCAGAATGGATTTTTTTAATTCTCGGGGGGTTTGTAGACATTCCAGGGACACATATTTCAGGTAGAGAACCATTAAAAAGTCCATTTTGCATGATATGTCACGTTTAAAGACATGACTTACTTGACTGACAGGCAGGAACACAGCTGTTGGCTAGGAGGCTCAAACCTGGCCTCTTTACCTCACACTAACCTTGGTTGAGTTCAGCATTACCAAGATGGCACCTGCCGACAATTGGCTTCAAAACAAGTCTTCAGAAACAGATGGGTGACGTCACGGATACTGCGTCCATTATTCATACAGTCTATAGATTTCTTTGCCACCTCAAAAAATAAATCTTCATTTGAATATTTTCTTCCTAATGACCATGTCTGACACTTGAGTGACATCAATTAAAATTAATTCAATTCAATTCAAAATACTTTATTTATTCCCGGGGGCAATTAAAAGGCTAGAGAGCAGTGGTTAGAAGAACATGGTAGGTCAATGACTGCACAGCAGCAGTATAGACATAATCACATTCACACAAACATACATACATACATTTATCCCGAAATATAATTTAAAATTAAAAAAAGAAGTGTGGGGAATGTGCAGTTGTGGTGGTAGGGTAGAGAATACATTAACTGAGGTAAACATATTTATCAACAGAAAGAAAAGGGAGTAATACTGTGTGTATGAGCCATTTTTACCTAAGTTGTTTTTGTTTTTTGTTTTGTTACTCACACAATCACCACAAGGGGCACTTCAGGTAAATGGGCAGGTAAATGCTACAAAAGGGCCACAGGTGAAGTAGTGATCTTGGGAACGGGAAGAGCACACGGTTTTTACCGCTCGTCTTAGACCACACTGTTATTTTCATCACGCATATCACTTTCAAAGTAAGTTGTCTTTACCTGTTTATCTTTTGGAACAAT
The DNA here is from genome assembly GCF_009762535.1 of Notolabrus celidotus. Taxonomy (NCBI): domain Eukaryota; kingdom Metazoa; phylum Chordata; class Actinopteri; order Labriformes; family Labridae; genus Notolabrus; species Notolabrus celidotus. The sequence goes on from NC_048288.1 coordinate 26,368,750, forward strand.
AAACGGCAAGAAATAATGCAACAATAACCTCGGATTGGACATTGGATTCTTTTAGAAGCGTGTCAAAAACACCTCACTCCCACACCCAGACAGTGACTAAAATCAGGTCAGGATAGTCACTACACTGTGTGAGTAAAGAGGTCGAATAAACCCAGTGCATCCCATCACAGGTTACCAGATGGGAGCAGGCTTTTACAGATACCTGAACATACAGTACAATTAATCAATTAAATAAATTAAACTTCATTTTAATTAAGTAATATTTCACAGATTCAATAGTGTGAGGCATTCTTCTTGGCTTAATTACCTCCATTTACTGACCTGTCCTGCATGAGGCTTGTGCATTTTTGTTGTTGTTTATTTTTAGCTTTCCTAGTTACAGTGTATTGGAATAATACAGAGAGAAAAGTAATGCATACCTCACACTCAAGATCAAACAGAAAAGTCCAGAGCAAAAGAAAGTAAACACCCACATTTACACCCAAACTGTAAGACAATACAGACCAAACACCCAAAATACAGCTATTAATGGAGGAGCTGAATTCGCTGAATGGTTTATTTCCCCAGTGCAGTCTTACCAACAACACTGGGATTAAAACTGGCAACCCTCAGGCTATAAACTCAGTTCTGATAGCCGCAGGGCTTCTAACATCGTGCATTTACAAATCCCAAGAACACAGTGAAAGCTCATCTAACTTTTATTGTTACCGAAGCTTCAGAGTGCTTGGAACAGATGACACATAACCCGACTGGGAGGGCCAGATCTTTTATAGGACTCTCGAACATCCCAGAAGTCACCGCACAATCCAGTTTTATTAAACGTGTGTGTGTGTGTGACAGAGAGAAAGAGGGTGTTTGTGGGTGTTTGGCTCGCCTGCTGTTGTGAAAAGTGTGCCTCTGTGGGAGTTAAGTGTGTGAGTCAGCTATGAATCACATTTTTTTTCTCCACCAGTCAAACAAATAAGTGCGGAGATGAATCTCTCTCTCCAACACACATGAACGCTGTATGTGCAGAGATGTGAGTGCATGATTGTAGAGATTACACGCCATTATACAACAAACCCACGCAGACATTTCAAGTGAAAGTGTGTGTATCAGTTTATAGAAAAACGTGAGCAGGAGGAGGGCAAAGTTTTAGCATTTCATTGGCTGTACAGTACAGCAGTGATTTCCCAGGTGCGACTTCTGCAGATGCCAGGAAGTAAACTAATTAAAAAAACATGAATAAAACTCAAATATAAGTTGGAAAAAACATCCAATTTTGAGTCAGCTGTAACACCTCTGTCGAGAATCTGTGAAAACCAGACAGCAAGCAATGAAAAGATTAAAAAGGAGCCTGAAGTGATGGATGAATGTTAAAAAGAGTTCACTGGAAGCTGAACATTTCTTGTTGAAATATTTCAAAAGTAGCACTGAAAAAAATTAATTTAAGTTCAGTAATGGATAAACATTTAAAGAAGTGAGCTTAAATTAATTGACCATTTCGTATAAAATTTAATTTCTCTCAAAGTAATATATAAATAAAAATAATTTGCTAAATTTTGCATGAATTAGTAAAATTATTGGTGCATTGGAAAAAACGTTAAAAAGCTAGCTTATTGTTTTGATAGCTTAAAGGTAAGGTTTACAGTTAAGGGTAATCTATTAAGATACAGAGAAATGGCTGTTTATCTGTATCCTTGTCAGCTTTCTTGCGGGTCAAGTGACATTGAATTTAACATTTTCATTCACCCTAAAAACTTAGGATGTGACTACTTTACTGTTATGAATCATTTTTAACTTCAGTGTGTTTTTGTTGGTGTTCTTAGCTGATGTAATAAAAAAGAGTGAGTAGGTCCTTGTGCACAATAGAATTCTGACAGGGTGAGACAGTCCAAAACAACCCACTCACTATATGCATGTTATAAGACTTACCCTGCTACAAACTTAAGAAAGAAACTTGTTGACACTGAGTATTGGTCATAAGATTAATTCGATGATTTAGAAATTATAGTGCTTCCATGGGAACAGTATCCTTATCAGCTAACTTGTGGATCAGGTTACAGTGAATTTAACATTTTGGATAGCTGAAAGGTAAGATTTACACTTAAGGGTAAACTTTAAAGAAATAGATAAATGGTTGTTTAAAGAATTAGGCAATGTTAATTATTATTTCTAGTAAGGGATAATGTATAGTTAGTATGTACTTATGCACGATAGAATCCTGACAGGGTGAGACCAAGTCCAAAACAACCCGCTCACTATACATATTTCAAAACGCTTACCCAGCTATGAACTTAAGAAAGAAACTTGTTGACACTGAGTATTGCTCATAAGATTAATTCCTTGATTTGGAAAATTATAGAGCTTCCATGGGAGCAGTATCCTTATCAGCCTACTTGTGAATCAGATTACAGTGGATTTAATATTTTTGATAGCTCAAAGGTAATGATTACACTTAAGGGTAAACTTTAAATATATAGATGGATCGTTGTTCAAAGAACTAGGCAATGTTTGTTATGACTAGTAAGGGAGAATGTATTTTTAGTTTGTACTTATGCACGATAGAATCCTGACAGGGTGAGTCAAAGTCCAAAACAACCCGCTCACTATACGTATGTTAAAACGCTTACCTGGCTACAAACTTGTTGGCACCAAGTATTGGTCACAAGATTAATTGGTTGATTTAGAAATTATAGAGCTTCCATGGGAACAGTATCCTTATCAGCCGATTTGTGGATCAGATTACAGTGAATTTAACATTTTTGATAACTCAAAAGTAAGGATTACACTTCAGGGTAATCTTTTAAGACACAGATAAATGATTGTTTAAATAATTAGGCAATGTTTGTTATGACTAGTAAGGGATAATGTACAGTGAGTAGGTCCATATGCATGATAGAATCCTGACAGGGTGAGTCAAAGTCCAAAACAACCCGCTCACTATACTTATCTTAAAATGTTTACCCAGCTACGAACTAAAGAAACAAACTTGTTGACGCTGAGTATTGGTCATAAGATTAATTTGTTGATTTAGAATTTGCCGTCCTTCCACTGAAAAAGTATCCTTATCAGCCAGATTAACATTGAATGTAACATTTTCATTCACCTTAAAATCTTAACATTCGACTACTTTACTGTTATGAATAATTTTCAACTTGAGTGTGTTTTTGTTGGTGTTCTTAGCTGATGCAGAAAAACAGCACCTCCTGTATAAGATCCTCTGCCCTGTAACTTTTCTGTTGACGTTTTCTTCCCACTCAATCAGTCCTGTACCTCTGCCAAAGCTCGTACTGTGCTGCAGTTTGTGTCTGTTTTCTTCAATTTGGTGGACGTCACTTCCTCTCAGCTTCTTGTGAGATTGAACATCCCTTGCTAGTTTATCACAGCCTCTCGTCTTCTTTTCTCTGCTGTTTTTGTTTTCCTTTTGAGTTTGTTTTCAGGCGTTTATGCCCCTATTGAAGGAGAGTGGATAGAGTAGGAGACTGGGAGAGAGAGTGGGGAATGACATGGGGGAAGAGGGCGCAGGGTAATCGAATCAGGGCTGCCCCCTTTGAGGACTGTAGCCTCTGTACACGGCGCATGCGATTTAACTACTAGGCCCTTTCTTTGGTCCGCTGTTGATTGGTCTAAAGTTTTGTGTTCTCCAAATAATAAACGTGCATTTTGTTTGCTGATGCAGGAAGATGTGAAATCATGATCATCGGTCTCTCTCTCTCTCTCTTATTCTCCTCTATCCCTCTTTCCAACCCCACCTAGGTCTCAGCAGATGTCTGTCTAACATGAGTCTGGTCCTGCTGGAGGTTTCTGCCTGTTAAAGGAAGTTTGTCCTTGCTGCTGTAACTTGCTAAATACTGCAAGATGCTCTGCTCATGGTGGATTAAGATGAGATAAGATCGAGTCCTGTCAGTAAGAGGGGACAGGATCTTACCCTGTCTTGATGTTGGGTCTTTGTAATAATAGAACACAGAGTACGGTCTAGACCTGCTCTGTTTGTAAGGCGTCAAGAGGTAACGTTTGTAGGGATTTGGCGCTATATAAATAAAGATTGATTGATTGATTGATAAACTTAAAAAATGTGCCAGACTCCTTTCGACAGATTAATCTGATATGAATGGTGTGATCTGGTTGTCCCTGGCATCGCTCCTGCTATTTAGAATTAATTACCATTGTTATGAGGTACTGACCAATCAGAATGAAGTATTTAACACAGATGGGTGATTAGTAAGAAAGCAGGGCAGTAACAGTAATGATTTATAGGCTAGTTGAAAGTGTTATCCAACAGTAATTGATAAATCACAGTTTGCTTATTACTGAAAGAGTTATCTGAATGAATTATCTCTCAATTAAAATATTTAGCCAAGTGTAATGGATAAGAGGCTCATAGTTAACTTATTAAAGTAATCAATTAAGTGTTCAAATGGTTAGCTAAATGATGAATGAAAGAGGACAAAGCATTCATTGCTAAGCTAACAGTTATGCATACATGTTGGTGAATTAAAAGTTAAGAATAAAGTGAAATGGCTGAAATCCTGAAGCCACAGTTTGAAGTCTTTAGCTCAAGATAAGTGAAGGTAATAAGTCATGGAGAAGTGGTCAAAGCAGCTTAAAGAGATAATTCATGAATGGTTTAAAGTAAAGGATTGATGGTGAAATAGCCAGGAGTAAAGAGAGAGAGGAGAAGTGGTTGGAATTAATGGCACGGTTGATAAAGGAGCATTTGAGGATATATTTTTAAATTAAAAAAAGAAGAACCACTGCAGAAAAATCACGAATCCTTCCCCCTGCAGTCACACCGTATGAATCCTTTATGTTAACTGTATAGCACTGCTATGGTCTCTGTCTCTGACTGCGTGGGTGTGTGTGCTCGCTCGACGATGTCACTTACAATTTGACTCATCAGTATTCAGGGCATTCACGCTCTCCCTCACTGCCAGTGATAAGCGATGCTGATTATCAGTGAAGTTTTGTTACACAGTGTATATCTCTCCGTCTGCTTTTCTCAGTGATAGTAACACTTTTCCTGTGCTGCTATTGCCAACATTGTTTTAATCAGCCTCACGTCTTTTTTAGAAATCAGCTGCTATTAACACTCAGTGAAATGTGCTAGGATGCCTCACCTGAGTAAAAATAGCTTCAGCACAAAGCATATAAATGCACTTTATGGCCAAAGATTAGACCCGTTTTGGGTTGCTGAACATTTTATCCCCAAATCATGCTCGGTACCTGCTGCTGTAAACACATTTGCTTTTCTTGAAAGGCTTTCCACAAAATTGTGTAGCCTGGCTGCAGGGATTCAGCAATAAAGGCACCACTGAGGTCTGCTATTGAAGTTGGAGAATAAAACTTGGCTTGCAGCCTGTGGATCAGTTTGTCCCGAAGGTGCTGGATTGACCTTTGGTCAGGGCTCATTGCAGTCCAGGCAAGTTTTCCCCTCATACAATTGGAGAAAAACTGATTTCGTTCTGGTTATGGTTTTGTGCAGTGGAGGACTGTAATGTGTTGAAACATGAGACAGTACCAAATACCTAATATTGCCAGAGTAATATTGGACATATTGTGTGCGTCAGCTTAAAGATTTCTTTTGAAAGTAGGGACCCAGTGGTCCCAAACCAACACAGCAAAATGTCAATATAGCTTTGACAATGTGGAAATAAGTTGCCAGATAGTGTAGAAATCATACATCCAGAGCCAGAGGTATACACAAACAGTCAAACGTCTGGAAACACCTTCTCATTTAAGGGTTTTTATTTCTTTTAATTATTGTAAACACTGTAGATTAATACTGAAGACAAAACTATGAAAGAACATATATGGAATTATTTAATGAACAAAAAAGTGTTAAACAAAGCAGAATATGTTTTATATTTTGGATTCTTTAAAGTAGCGTCCTTTGGCCTTGATGACAGCTTTGCACACTCTTGGTATTCTCTCAGTCTGCTTCATGAGGTCTCTAGGAATGGTTTTGAATGAACAGGTGAGCCTTGTCAAGAGTTCATTTGTAGAATGACTTGCCTTCTTAATGTGTTTGAGACCATCAGTTGTTCAGAGGTAGGGTTAGTACACAATGGATAGCCCTATTTAACTACTGTTGTAATCCATATTATGGCAAAACCAGATTATTTCATAGTTTTGAGGTCTTCAGTATTAATCTACAATGTTGAAAATAATTAAAATAAAAACAAAAACATTGAATGAGAAGGTGTGTTCAAACTTGACTGGTAGAGTACAAGTATTGAGTTTTGGCCAGAAATGAGTAAAGTAGTAGTCAGAGCGCTTTCACACATTTTCTGGTCAACAATAATCATTCATTAACATGCCATTACTTAGTCTTAGTGGTATATTGTTGGGTAGCTTAACCTGCAATAACTATTTTTGTCCACTTGGGGGCAGTGGTCAGAGGACAACGTTGTCGTTTTAGCAAACAGTTGTTTCTCAAAGTTTCAAACAAACTTTATTAGTCATTTTGAAATGTGCTTTTTGTAAACCTGGTAAGTGTCAGAATATTACACTGCATAAAATATCTCAAGAGATGATTGTACCCGGCTATTCTTTAAAGTATGACTCATATACGATGGAATCTGTATTGAATATTGTCCATCCTCTGCATTGAATGTCACATTGTAAAATGTCAGATGTGACATCTGGAGCATATCTGATCTCCGGACCATCAGAGTATGGAGTTAAAATATTTTCCTGATGGGACCGATGACATGATTTGAATGCCATACATGTGACATTTCAATGCTTCAATGAGAAAGAGCGATGATGTGCCGCAGATCTGGTAATACTCCATAGTTCAAATATGTCAAGATATAGCATGAGGGCATATTTGGATATATTATTAAATGTGTTTGTAACATTTAACATATATGGACACACTATGTTATGTGAGGGAAATTCTGCTCAGCATTTGTACTCATAGAAAGTGAAAGTGTCTTTAAAAAGTGAAGTGGTGTTGATATCTTCCATTGTGGCTGCAGAGGGAAGCAGGAAGATGTTGCAGCAGCTTAACTACGGTGTGCCGAAAAGGACAAAACAGATCAGGTTTTAAAAAACAACTAAGTGACGTTATAATTATTGTGTTAATACTGACAGTCTTAATGAAAGCAATACCTGCTTTAGAACAGAAACCAATTATATGAAAGTTGTCAGAGTAAAACAGAAATGTAAATTTGCAAATCTGATGACTAGCAGTTAGCTTAAACTCACAATTGATCCTATTTGATGGAGATGTTGCAGAATAAGATGTTCATTTTCTATACAGTTATAAACAAGATACTCCTTTGGGACTATATACATACTGGAATTCATTGTTACCATATTAATAAAGATTATAGACACCTATTTTGATTCTGACATTTCCCTCATCTATCAAGCTATAGGTGGGAGACGGTTAGCTAAGCCTTGTGGAGATAGGGGACCAGCTAGCTTAGCTCTGATTTAAGTCAGTAAAAGAACAGCAAACACAAAGCTGTACAATTAGTTGTCTTATATATGAAACTTGGAAACAACTGCTTGTTGAAGAAATGTATGATGCCAGTTGAGGGACACCTAAACTTCTTACAGTGTTTCCCTTTCCTTCAGTGTTTTATCCTGATTTATGCTAATCACCTCATGCCTCGCTTCGTACTCAGTCTACAAAAATAAGAGTGTATATCCTAAAGATGATCATGTGTTATAATATAAAGTCCTTACACTAACAAGTGTGTACAGCTGTGTATGAAAGAATTACAGTTCTAATTATTTTGTTCAATATTTCCCTCTGAAATGTTCAGTGAGGAAGCATAGTTGCATAAAAAGGAACAACAAGTAGCTCCATGATTTTGAAGAAATGTACTTCTGGACACCAAGACCTGTTTGTACCGGTAAAAACAAGTTCTATCACTTCATTTTATTAACATGTCTTTTAAGGTAGACTCTTATCAAACACTTTAGCTGTGATCTTTTAATATTAAAGCCACACAAATCACATGAAGCAGTTTGATGTCTTCTTTCTTATCTGAGTCTTTTCATGCTCGCCAGAGGAAGCTGGGAGCCGAGATATCGCTCATCAACTTCAAGTGTTCGGGGGTCTAGATAGTGGAATCCATTTGTACTGTTTTCCCTCCAAAAGAAGATAATGGTGAAAGATAATGTTTCATCTTCAGAGTCGATGGATAGAAATTCATTTTAAGGTCATAAAAGCTTAGTTTATTCAGTTTTTAGGAGATTAAGTTACATGTTTTTTTAAATGTAATGTGTTTATGCTTCGTCTCCTTAAGTTTGATGTGCTGTACGGTTAACTGGATGCTTCATTTAGACTTCAGATGTGGCGTCTAAAAGAAGGAAGGAAGCGATAGGAGGCTGCAGAAGGCGACAAATGCTGTTTGCTCGTCGCTGATGAGAGATGGAATGTGTGTGTGTGTGTGTGTGTGTGTGTGTGTGTGTGTGTGTGAAATAGTTTGCATGCAATTTAGCAGCTGGCTTACGAGGTCTTTTCTTCCCCTCTTCCTTCTCTTCCTCCTTCTCTTCCTCCTGTTTTTTCCCCATCTTTGTTAGTGTGGTTATGATAGATGAGTGTATTATAAAGCGGGGACTTGAGGCGGGGGAAATCAATGCCCATTCCTCAGAGGTGTGAGCGTGTGTGTGTGTGTGTGTGTGTGTGTCGGGGATGTGTGTGTTTGCCAGTTGGCTGTTTGTTAAGAGGTTAGAAGCTGGATACATTCATTGTTTTGGGAGCCAGGGGCTGCAGCTGAGCCGCTCTGTCTTGATCTGCTTTTCCTTTGACTCAGCAAACTCAGGCCAGGCCAGACAAACACACACACATACACACGAACAACACACACACACACACACACACACACACACACACACACACACACACACACACACACACACACTTATACACTCACACACTCACAGATCTAAAGAGTCCGTCCCACTCACAACACAGACGTTATACAATCCAACGGAGAGTAATGCGCTACCTGGGTGGCTGCCTGATTGCCCATCCATTACCTCTTTTGTAAAAAACCTCTCGACTCTTGTTTCGGGTACACGGTTTGTTTAAGGTCTTCTGGTGAGTAAATTCCCACACATTATTCACATCCAGTTCAAATAAGGTGAGCTGTTACCCACAAAATGGGTGAGTCTGACAAATGGCGAACCGGTCTTGACAGTGCTGCCCTGTGAGGGAGAGCGAAACAAGAAGCTGTCCTGGCTTATTAACTCCGGTGCACAACTCCCATGTTTTGACCTTCTCGGTTGGAATATCAACTGTTGCATTAAAGAGCAGCGATTCAAGATTGGTTTCAGTAGAAGAAACATGTCCTTAAAGGTTTTTGACCTGCTAAATTAAGCTGCCAGACTTGACAATTTGTCATCTGAGTACGTTCAGTCAAGGGGATTTTGTTTGTGAATTCCAGTGTGTCACACATAGACTGTAGAAATAATGGACCTAGTATCGTTTTGAAGCCAATCGTCTGCGAGAGCTATATTGGAAATGCTGAACCCAACCAAACTTAGTGTGAGGTAAAGAGGCAGGGTTTGAGCCTCCTGGCCTACAGCTACAGTGTTCCCGCCTGTCAGTCAAGTCAGTCATGTCCTTATTTGGGCAAAACTTGTAATCTTAATATCTTCTGAACCGTCACGTTAAAAGAAATTCACCCCCGTACAGTGTGTGCCGATAGAGAAATTAGCTCTCTAGACCGAAGCCGTTTTTTTGAACCAGGCTGTAAACATGTTTATTAATGCTGCAAAGATCGTCTTTTGTGAATGGGTGTGTATGTGGTTTCTGGTTTTTCTGCAGCTAGCCTCAAGAGGATCCTCGATAAATAGCAGTTAGCATGGGCTCCATGTTTTGAGACCGGAGGTTATCGCTTGGCATCATATCATAAATTCAACTTAAAGCTCCTGTGAGTTTTTCGCTGGTTATGAAACAGACACAAATTTACATTGATGTCTCTTTATTGACTATTAGAGCAATGAAAACCCAAACATCTTTAACAAGTCAAGTCAATTTTTATTTATATAGCACATTTAAAAACAACTGCCGTTGACCAAAGTGCTTAAAGCTTAAAAACACAATCAATAAAAACAAATTGTTATAAATTAAACGAAAAAAAAGCCACAATAAATAAAAACAAGATGAAATTTTGGATGCCTCGCTCAACAGGTGTTAAATGCCAATGCAATGAGATGTGTTTTTAGTAACGATTTAAAGTTCTCAGTAGTCTGAGCAGAACAAGATCGACTACTTTTTTTGTAATTTTTCATTTTTCATTTTTCAGGGGGTATATGTCAAACCAGATGACTCATAGCCTCTAAAAGAAACAGACTCTTTAACTCTGTCCTCAGACGAGGACTGTATCCTCTGTACATTGGGGACCTGCTTTAGCAACAGAGCTAAACCAGCATTTTTTCTGAGCGTTTTTGTCTTTATTGACAGGACAGCTAAATGGAGACGGGGAAAGTGGGGAGTAGAGAGAGGGGGAGGACATTTGGAAAAGAGTCGAACCAACGATCGCTTCTTTGAGGATTTCAGCCTCATATGGGGCGTACGTTTAAACCGCTGGACCAACCGGCGCCCCAGGAGGACATTTTTTAATCAGAAAACACGACTCACATATGTACAGATGAGATCAACAAACATAGGCGGTACCACTTTGTCCACAAGGGGCGCCAGATTCAAGAAAACCATAAAAAAAAGGGGTTTGTTATTTTTTAAGCCAGTCAGAGATAAAAAAAAATCCTGACTTCCTGGAATGCACCAGAATGAATCATCCGACCTCCAGCAGACTTAGAAGCATTTTAAAAGTTTTTTTCTCGTCTTCTTGTAGAAAGACCTGACAAGGCATGGAGTTTTACTTGTTATAATTCCACATTATGATGTCCTCATCCAGTCACAAATAAATCTGTTCCTTTTTAAAGGTCCATGCAGCTTTGGTAAGCCAGAGTGCTGAGTCCTCTAAGTTACATGCTGTTTACTGTGAAACTGAGACTCACAGAAACAGGCAAATTGATGTTTCTCATCTGAAACTGATACTCAATACTCAGAGGAGAAGCTCCTCTGAGTGATGTATTGACATGAATATTGTTCTTGTGTTTGACTTGAACGCACCTTTAGACCCTTGACTAGGAAAAGAATAAACCTAAAGGGAAACAATTGAAAGCAATTTAAAACCAGCACTTATCTCAAAGAGCTTTGTTGTCCTCCTCAGGCGTGTTGTTATTGACCACTTACAAACTTACAATACTTTGTACAGAGAGTCAGGGGACATAATCCGTTATCCTAAATTGACAGTAAATTAATGCCAACCTTGAGTAAAACTCCCTTCCTCAAAATAAATCACGAGATAAGAGTCAAACTTTATTGTCCTTCCAACAGGGGAAGTAGATCTGGATATGCTAATGAGTCATTTCTTTAAAGGCGATGACAAACACGTCTCATGTTTCATTCTTTGGCGTTCATTGAGGCTGAAAATTAATTACGCTGACTCTCGACGCTCGCTTCATTCTGGTAATCCATCACACTGTTTGTACATTGTTGTCAAAAATAATGCCATGCAGAGTTTTCAATTGCAATGCGATGACAATGTAAGCTTGTCAAAATCTGTTTGAGATATTGATGAATCCAAACACAGCCTGGATCTGTCTTTCAAGTGAGGTGTTTGCAGCTGAAAATCTAAAGGTTTTTTAGATTAGAGAGCGGAAAAAGCGAGCAAAATTGAAGGTTTTATGAACAGAGAGACGGAGAGAGAAACAGAATGAAACATATTAGAGGTGCAGCTATTCCCTCTAAAATACACTGAAGTAAATCAACAGAAAATCAATCATGTTTTTGATGGTTTGATAAAATGAAAAAGCTTGATTTGTAGATGGTGAGCAACTTAATTCTAAAATGTCCAAAAGCACTGGTACAGTCATTTTAAATGGTGTTTAGACCTTTGTATAATTCAAGGTAACGAGCCTGTTCAGCTATTATACAAGTCCCAACATTGCTTATCAACTTTATTAGACCTTCCCAGAGAAAGAAAGGAACAGAGACTGTCTGCCCCTCTCATATTTCACCCTTTCTTTACCTCATTTCAGTCTCCAACTCAGACATTATACTCTTAAATCGAACAAAATGTTTTCTGTCTTGTGTGAAAAAAAAGGGAAAGAAAACAAAATGAGACCTAAAAAGCCTCTTTCGGCCTTGAGGTGTCTTCCAAAAACAAACCACATTTTTTACTTTCCCCTCGATGGAGTCTGGCTTTGAAAAACAGCGCTCGGTTGAAATCTACAAAACTGCAAAACAAGCCTGCATGTCTGAAAAACATTACACAGCAGCTGCTGTATTATCTGAGAGAGAATGTGTCGAGCATTTTCCTGTGCAGACTGAAAGCATCTGCCCTCCCTATAGGCTGACTTTGAGGAGGAATAAACGTATGGCACAGAGGGCTGATTAGTGCGACTGGAGAGCAGCCCAAAACCTATAATTTCACGCAGGAGTGTGTCTGGTAATCGATCAGAGGATGGACGTTTTGAGGAGAGTCTGAGCTGCAGACTAGTCACGAGGAGTGATGGTGGTGTTGGAATTAAATTCCCCTCCTGTGTCTAGAGCCCATAATCTCTGTCTGACTTATGTGTATCCTCTTATACGCCATAAAAGCAGATATGATTACCAGCAGTGCGAAACATAAAAACACCTTCAAGCAAGCGTTAAGCCGTGATGTGACAACGTAAGAGTACACAGGAGGAACGGGGAGCTCATTTCCCTCAGTACAGATCTGAGTTTATCAGTCTCATTCAATCATCAATCAATCCTTATTTGCATGTGTCAGTTCCCCCGGCAGTCTGACAAGGGACTTCCACTAGATTCGTGTCCAGACCATTCCCGATCCACTGCGGTCCGGCTCCGTGCTCTCGCATCTGTCTACACCCACTGGTTGCGTTTTTGCCGCCGGGCAGCGGCAATCACTAAATCAAGGATTCTCCTCCTCTTCTCCTCATCCATGTTGTCTTTCTGGTCCTCTGAAAACCTCTGACCTGTTGACTCCAGACCTGGCTCCGCTCATCACGACAGTTTGTTGTTGTAGTTAAGTGAAATACGATCTGGTGATAACACAGAGTGTTTTATTCTGAAAATTAACCGGATGTTTTGATTTTGTTTTGGTGCCTGACTTCCTGTCCCGCTCTATCTACTCTGTTGAGATTGATGCGTCGTGCTCCGGCAGAAATAGAAGTCTTGTGTATCTGATCCGTTGTGTTCTGACCTGACGAATCAGAGACGCAGCCGGAACGCAACGGAGAGGATCCAGTGGAAGTTAACAGATTGACTAGAATAGAAACCTATCAGATTCCGTGCCGTGACGGATCGGAGACGGACCGGACACCGATCTGGTGGAATTTGGCTGTAAGCCTATAGCAGCATATCTAAGAGCTGGTCCAAGCCTGAGCCAGCTCTAACTATAAGCTTTATCAAAAAGGCAAGTTTTAAGCCTACTCTTAAAAGTACAGAGGGTGTCTGCCTCCCGGATCCTGGTAGATGATTCCAAAGGAGAGGGGCCTGATAACTGAGGGCTCTACCTCCCATACTATTTTTAAAGACTTTAGGTGTGAGGTAATTTGATCTTCGTTTTTTCTTTTAAACTTTCGTCTGTTTTTACCATACACTTGAAAATAAGGTGATGAATAAGTCATATTCAGTCTTTTGTACAGTAACATTCAAATGTTCAGGGACAAACATTATCATTCAACAAAAGAGTGTTTTTGTTATCTTGAGAACATCATTTTTATTTTTACAACCCTTTGTTTCTGTTTGTAGTGATCCCATTATGTCTTCATTGTAGCAGCATTGTCATATTATAGAGCTTAAAATAATCAAACCATCGTTTAGGAAGACAAAGTGAAAAAGTTAAAAATGTTAGATGCATTTTATTTCTTTCAAACAAGAGCATTTTTGTCATTTTACTTCTTCTCACTGTTATTACAGCCTTAAAACTCTATACATTCTTGTTTCCAGATACAGCAGGCAGATGTTTAAAAGCAAGAAAGCACTCATAGACTCACTTTACACCATCTGGCTAGGACATAACGAGAGGCAAAATTAGAAACTAGCTGATCCACACAGTGGAGCATTCATGAGCCGAGGAGGCTTATCCGCACCAGGAGCTTTTGGAGATTCAAACAGAGGAAAGAAGCAGAGAGAATGACGGACGTTATAATAAAGACAACTTGAAATGGACGTCTAAGTTGCTCCATTTCTGATAGGAGGCATGTCAGTCTTCAAAACTTGTAGATGTGCAAATCAGGCCAGTGACATATGGAGGGGAAAAAAAGTAAATGTACTACACCACCAGACCAGTAAAGGGCAGTAAAACGAAGACGAATGCCATTCATCACAGATGACACCATAGAAGCAGACGGACAGGCAGGTATCATATGAGCAACGCAACAGTTAGCCTGTTAGCATGGAAGAGACTCAGCTGGTGCAGTATTAGATGGTGCTATATTTCATCACAGATGGATTCACTGAATCAACACGTGAGAGGAGATAAGCGCGAGTAGCAAAGACATTTCAACACGGCTTTAAAATCCTTTTTAACTCAAAAAGCTGTGGCAGAGATCGACCGGTGTTTTGGTTTAAACAGCGACCCTTTTAACTGCCGACTTTAAGCCGGATGCATCCCTCATAAACGTCTTTAGATGATCATTAAATATCTGATGAGGATATTGAATCTTAAAACTCCCTCTCTGTTTCAACAGCTGTGTAAACTCCACAAACACTGACACTGTTCAGCTGAAGGTCTCCAGTTTACAGGGTCACCTTTAAAACTGTAACACCGGGAGAGACGCATCCGCGGTGGGCTGAGAGAAGGCTACTGTTACAAGCTGCTAAATCAAGTGAATCACAGCTTCTTCTTTTGAAAAGTACACACACATACAAAAAAGATAGAACAAAGTTACGAAAGATAAATCAAGTGAATCACAGATGTGTGTGATGTTATTGTGGATGGCGGGCGGAATAAAAACACTGCGGTTAATCTACCAATCAGACAAGGTCCCGAAAGTCCCGGGACCTTTGAAAAGTACTATCCCCCTAGCAGGGGCTTTTTCAGGGGTAGATTAACCACCCTGAACTATAAGACCCTGGGTCCACCGGTCGAAATGCATGTAATTCCGGGGTAAAGTTCCTCCGGTCGAAAAACGCTTTATATGCAGGTTTAATAAGGTCTCACCTCCAGGTTGAAGAAATGCTGCAGTTTGGTTTATTGCAACTGTTTTCCAATGCATAAAAGTGTATTTCTTGAAAACAGCGACTTACCTTTGCAGTCTCTTTTATATGAAACTGAAATTTGTTGAAAGCATGAATAAATGTGTTTTTTTTTATTGGAGGAACCATACTTTTTGCACTGTAGATTCAACACAGAGAATCTAAATGATGAAACATCTGGGCGAAATACAAAACTTCTGGTGTCAACTCAGATTATGTCCATTTAATTATCTACTCACTCCAGAGAAGTTTGATGGGAAATATATCAACAGAAGCATGTCCCCGAGAAGAAAATAAACATATTCATACTCCAGCGGTCGTGATCTCAATTTGGAACACACCTGAGTGTTTTCCAAACCAAGTAACCCCCATGAAATGTGTGTTTCACCACAGGTCTGGACGACTGCTTGCAACAGTATGTGTGTGTGTTTGAGCGCGGAGGTGTGTGCGGAGAGAGGCTGCTGAGGATTAGCCACGCCGAACTGGAGGAGCTGGGAGTCTCTCGCATCGGACACCAGGAGCTGATCCTGGAGGCCGTGGACCTGCTCTGTGCTCTGGTGAGTTTGTTTGTTTTGTAGTTTCAGCGCTCTGCTGGACTCTCATTAGCAAGCTGTACAGCTGCAGCTGCTTATGTATTTGTGTTCTGCTTCAACGCACAGTGTAATAGACTGCAGAAAGTAAATTGTTACTGTACCGCATCAGAAGTTTGCATCTCCTTATAGTTGCAATCACGAACTAAGAAAAAGTTTATAATCACTTTTACATTCCCATAAAATATGAGGTCCCCACTTGGACAGTCTAGAATGATAGTCCACAGTTGGTCATAAAGTTAGGTACGTGTGTGTGTGTGTGTGTGTGTGTGTGTGTGTGTGTGCGTGCGTGTGCATGTGTGTAGAACTCAGGCCTTGAGACGGAGAGCGTCAGGACTCTGGCTCACAAACTTGGCGCCTCAGCTAAGAACCTTCAGAACTTTATATCCGGCCGCCGTCGCAGCAGCCAATCAGAAAGCAGGTCCTCACGGCGACTCCCCAACGATCTTCTGACCTCTGTTGTCGACCTCATCACTGCTGCCAAGAGTCTGCTAGCCTGGCTGGACAGGTAACGTATTTACATTAGTCTGATGTTGTGACACCAAAATCTTGAGTGGAACGGAAACTAAACTGAACACTAATGAAAAATGACTTTGAGGAAAGGCTGAAATAAGAAGTTGTATTATTACTCAGTAAACTAACAAAGTATTTTAATTGAATGTAGGAGACAAGCAATGAAAGCACAAATAAATACAGAAAAGTATTATAAACTTTATCAGATGAAAGAAATTGAGAAGAGTATTGAAAATGTCTTACTTTCTCTAGGACTGTCCAAATGTATTTATTTATTTCACATTGAAATACACAAGATACAAGGCACATTAGAAACTTTAAAACAATCAATCAATCTAATCTTATTTATAGAGCACCTTTCATACAAATCAAATGCAATTCAAAGTGCTTCACAGCGATTGAAAACAAGAAAGAAGCAGAAATAAAATAATGGCAAGACATATTAGAAAACAAAGATGGATTTTAAAATAGAGACTAATGCACACCAACAGTAACACAATATGAGTCATTAAAAAAAGTGAAAGCACAAAATAACAGTAAAAATCTAAATTGTTTGAATAATAAAGAAATATAAAAGGGTAGGGATAAGATTTGGCGATAAAAAACATGTTAAAAATAACAATAAAATTGAGTAGATAAATAATAAAAAACAAACAGTTAAGATAAATGAAATAATAAATTAACATAAATAAATAAAGGCATGTGAAGGTGTAGTTGAAACGTGGTATTATACTTACCTGATTCAACTTATATCTCAAATTTTGGCTGTATCTTTATGTCTGTTTCTGAAGCAAATTGACAGTAACAATAAGAGTAACAGGTGAACTCTAGTACAGGAAATACTTGGTAAAAATAAGGTTTTTTATTATTGTATCGCATCATATTGTTATCCGTATCAGCATCAGTATCAGTATCGATAGTTGTATTGGTATTGGACAAAATGAGTTTGAAATACTGGCACATCTGATATCAGCAAAGTCCACTGTTGTGCATCCCTAACCAAAGTTTGTTTGGAGATGCAGGAGGGATTAGGGGCTGTGTCCACTGACAGCATTTTTTGCACTGCAGGGCCCATTCTCTAGTCAAACCAAATGCAGTTCAGAGTTTTCAGCAGCCAGCGTCCTCGGCTCAAAAACACTCTCAATGTCGGCTATGTTTTTTTGTTGCTATGTTCTCAGAGCTCAAAGTTGAATAGCTCTAGTCTTGTTAATACCTCCAATGTGACTTTTTAATAAATAACCAATCAGAATCAAGAAGGTGCGGGACTTCTGATATCCACTTTGTCAACACCAGTGGCAGAGAAACAGGCATACAGAGGAGACAGTGGCAATGCTTGTTTTTTGGAGCTACAATCTCAAAGTCTACAGCTGATGCTCATGCTATGACACAATCTGCATCAAGTGTTTTTACATTTCTTTGTAGAATCCCTCTGAATGAAAGCAAGTATGAAGCATACAGAGCATTTTAAAACAGATATGATGGTCTCTGCTAAAGGAAGTGAAAGTGCAATGGGAATACTTTACAGTCAGCGCAGTGAGAAGCTCTCCAAGATTGAGGTTGTGATCGTGTCAGCTCAGAAAACAGCGTCAGTGGACACAGGCCCTGAACCTCAGGGTACCAGTTCATCCCTGTGGTTACAGCGCATGCCCCATGTAAAGTGGCTCCCTTGGAGCGACCTTGTGTTTGTCTTCGACCTCTCAGCCCTTTGTTGCACGTCATCCCCCTCTCTCTCTTTCCACTCCTTCACTGTCCTGTCCAGTAGAGGATGATGCCAAAACATCGAGAACCAGAGTTAGTTGATGTCATTCATATTTAATCCAAGTTTATGTATTTACAGTATGTGTGTAGTTTTAAGCTTTAAACATAAACTCTCCTTCACCGTCCCCCTCAGCTGCTGCTTGCTGACATCCTATCACAAATATGTTTTCTCTTCAGGGATAATGTCAGACCTTTTTCCTCACCGTGTTTCTCCGTCTCTCCCTCTCTCCGTATCTCTGTCACTTCATTTATTCATGACTCGACTCGATCTACTGCGCACGACGCACACATCAGATTCTGAGCTAAAGGTCTTTGGCATTCGCTTCTTGAAATGTCGGGCATCCCACATCTGTCCTCGGGCCATCCAGACACACAGAAGCATATAGAGCCTGCGTCCACACACACAAGCACACTCAGTCTCATAGAAAAACACCCACGCACTTGCGCGGAAACACACACTTGCAGACAGACACCCACACCCTGCGCGCAACTGACACACACTTATGCAAGCAAGCGCACACACGAGTTTGCCCACGCACAATGATGCAACTGTAAATGGCAAAAGCGACATTGAGGAAGGGAAAGACTCAGCAGAGCTCTCAAGTCTTCATTCCTGAGACGTATCTGTTCAGACATTGTCAAAGACTCCCTTTATTTTTATATATCCTGCATATTCCCCTTACGCTAAATTTATCATGCATATCATCCAATTGGAGCTTTTATTTCAATGAAATCTCATCTTCTAGAAATTGATTTCCACCGCCTTGGAATAACAAATGAGCGAGTAAAACAAGATGAATTTTTTATTGAAATAAGAGCTGCGAGGTGGATGATTCTTTGAATTCACTTACTGCACCCTAACGATGTGGAAAAAGGTTATGATTTCCCAAGCAGAATACAGTCTGTCTGATCTTGATTACTCTGTACTAAAAGGTCTACAACAGCAGCACATTTGCATAAATCGTGTTAAATCTGAACTTTCATCTGTCCCTGATTGCCGGTTATTAGACCTCTCAGGGACGGAGGAAGAGTGCAGTATCAGTTCTGCGCTCAGGCAGCAAACACACACGGCACTTTGTGGCTTTTCTCTGAATGCCTCCAGAAGACTTTTTTGCAACCTTCTCATCTGTAAAATAACAACTCACATCATCTTCTCCCTCACTCTGACACCCCGATGTGTCCTCACATACAGTATCTCACAAAAGTGAGTACAACCCTCACATTTCTGCAAATATTTAATTATATCCTTTCATGGGACAACTCTGAAGAAATGACACTTTGATACAATGTAAAGTAGTCAGTGTACAGCTTGTATAACAGTGTAAATTTACTGTCCCCTCAAAATAACTCAACACAGCCATTAATGCCTAAACAACTGGCAACAAAAGTGAGTACACCCCTAAGTGAAAATGTCCAAATTTGGCCCAAAGTGTCAAAATTTTGTGTGGCCACCATTATTTTCCAGCACTGCCTGAACCCTCTTGGGCATGGAGTTCACCAGAGCTTCAAAGGTTGCCAATGTAACCCTCTTCCACTCCTCCATGATGACATCAGGGAGCTGATGGATGTTAGAGACCTTGCGCTCCTCCACCTTCCATTTGAGGA
This sequence comes from Notolabrus celidotus, assembly GCF_009762535.1. Classification (NCBI taxonomy): domain Eukaryota; kingdom Metazoa; phylum Chordata; class Actinopteri; order Labriformes; family Labridae; genus Notolabrus; species Notolabrus celidotus. The sequence continues at coordinate 26,388,433 of NC_048288.1, forward strand.
TGCCCCACAGATGCTCAACAGGGTTTAGGTCTGGAGACATGCTTGGCCACTCAATCACCTTAACCCTTAGCTTCTTTAGCAAGACAGTGGCCGTCTTGTGGATGTGTATGGGGTTGTTATGATGTTGGAATACTGCCCTGCGGCCCAGTTTTTGAAGGGAGGGGACCATGCCCTGCTTCAGTATGTCACAGTGCATGTTGGCATTCATGGTTCCCTCAATGAGCTGTAGCTCCCCAGTGCTGGCAGGACCCATGCAGCCCCAGACCATGACACTCCCACCACCAATGCTGACTGTAGGCAAGACACACTTGTCTTTGTACTCCTCACCTGGTTGCCACCACACACGCTTGACATCATTTGAACCAAATAAGTTTATCTTGGTCTCATCAGACCACAAGACATGGTTCCAGTAATCCATGTCCTTAGTCTGCTTGTCTTTAGCAAACTGTTTGCGGGCTTTCTTGTGCATCAGCTTTAGAAGAAATGTGAGGGGTGTACTCACTTTTGTGAGATACTGTACATACTTTTACCTTGCTCAGTGCTATCAAACACAGGCTTCAAATCGAGGAAAACCCTGTCCTCTATTTCTGTAAGAGTAAACGTGGAAGTATCATTCATTGATTACTGAAATTTGCAGTATTTCTCCTCTTTATGTGCTACCTCTGATTTAATGACATGCCCTCAGAGACTGCAGTTTAGCGGGCAGTAATTTGCTGATAGCTTAAAACTGCTGCAGTGGTTCGCTTCATTTTTTTCCCCCTATTTTTTAATGAAGCGTTTGAAGATGATTTAAATTTTGATTCAAACGTGGAAAGAAGGGCTGACTGGTGTTTAGAAAATCAATATGACACAGTGGTAAGCACTTCAAAACTGCTTCAGCGTGGAGTTGAACAATTTCAATTACCGATATATCTGGAGTATAAGGCGCAGAAGACGCAGTCTGTTTTTTGGGGGGTGTACTAGAGGGAAAAGGTTTTAACTGTGTTCCTGTGTGAAGACTGCCACAAGCAGTTTCGACGCAGATGTGAAGCTCTTCCTGGTGCCATCTGTTGTCACCACCCTTCCAGCTACCAGCACAGTGGTTGGGCTCAGCCTACGGAAGCATTGACAGATGTAAAGTGCAGACAGGCCCAAGTGCTGCCTGCAACCAATTCACTGAGACTTACACCTCCTCCATCTGCTGGTCACTTGTTGCCTTAAATTGAAGTCTTGTCAGTCTATAAGGTTTATCCACTTAATAGTAAACCACTATTTTCTTTAAGTGCATGATTATGCCCTAACTGAGGGAGAAAGGGTTAAAAAGTGGTGCAGCTGAGCTGGTCCACCTTGCTGTGCTTCTCCACCACAACCCAACAGGTGGCAGCAGAGAGACACATCCCACTGTCACAATTAGAGACTGTATGCAACCATGGACAGCACAACATCTACTCTGAGTGAAGCCAAAACTTTTTAAAGCTCCCCTTGGTGACTGGCTGCAGTGTAGGTCTTAAAGCCCGCCTCCTCAATTAAAACAGATGGAACATGGTTCAAACTTTAAAATTGAAATAGAAGTAAAAGAAAATGATCAAACAGGGTTGCTTCAATTCGTTCTTATGCTGATTTTTATCTAAGTGTATATTTCCTGAGATGTTCAGTTTTCATTAGTTAATAGATGTTAAAGAGGGGATCTTATGTTATGATTGACAGCTGTGTTGACATTCGAAAATGTAAAAAAACACGAACAAGAGTCATTGAACGCTCCAAAACTTTAAACCAACACAAGTTTCTGATCTACTTTAGATTGTACCGTCCTGAGGGGTCTTTGCTACTTTGAGTTACACATGTGTTTTGGATAGCAGAAGGAGTGTGACATCATTCCTACAGCTTCCTCAGCTATAACACTTCTACACACGCTTTGGCTCCACCAGTGCAATATTGTCAGTGCCCATGAAGGCGGTGTTATGGCTTTACTTTTCATTTAAGGGGGAGATTAAGGCATGCTGTCCATATCAATATGCAGTTAGTGGTCACTCTAGCCATATAAGACCTCCCTAGGGCAGTCATCTTTTGCCATGAAAGGCTCTTAAATGTGGAACACACTACCAATGGAAATCAAATCAACACAAGATATAAAGACTTGTATAGTGTGGCTAGAGCAACATCAGAGGTCTTCTTTTATTTTTTCCATGTTTTTTATTAGATGCATAGTATTCTACGTAATCTTGATCTTCTTTTAACGAACTGAAAGCCTAACTAGGGACAGGAGTTGGAAACTAGCAATAGCTATAATCTCTAAATGTGAAGCATCAGTTACTACAGCTGTTTGTAAAAGGCAGAAGTTGTACTATGTCATTTGAATTGTTCCTATCAAATAAACTAAATAGATGAATACATCCCAGTACATCTTTGAGAAAATCACACTGTAGCTCCTCTTTACTGTTTTTAACCAAACACAGATAAAAATGCTTATTCAGCGTACTAAACACAGTGAAATCCATCATTGTAGTGCCTTAAAGCTTGATGAATAATATGTTTATTTTAGATTTTCTTACTGCCCCTTAAAGAAAAAGTACCAGCCGTCACTGGCGAATACTTCCCTGTATTACAAATGCTGCATTTCTGCGAAGGTGTGAAGTGATACTTTACGTGACTTCCTCCTAAAGTAGAATACTCTGACATGTTTTGTATCAGAACTTTTATTTCTGGAGACTTCCTCCAACACTGCTCGCTGTCGGATGCTGTCAGTGTGCGTCGCCTTTACTGATTTCCTCTGCAGCGAGTAAAAGACCAGTCGAGTAAGTTTGTTGTTATTCTGTATTAGCCTTTCGAAATGACAGGATGACTTTGACAGACTCTTAAAAGTCCTTAAATCTTGTACAGGCTGATTCTGGGAATGTGAAGGAGATGTGTGTGTGACAGTTTAATTGTGGTTTTCGAATCACTCAAAGTGCCCTCTCCTCTCACATCTGTTATTATCCAAGGTGATCTTCTGTCCTGTGTTGGTCATAAACTGTAAAACTTGTGACACACGATGACTTGTTTTTCTGGAAGGGAAAGACATTGAATGATTACTCTTAAACATGGGGACACCTTCAGGGTTATTATCTGTCCCCAGCGAGCTCAGCGCTACAACAATGTGATTTTAAAGCTGTAATGAAATGAGGACGTAATGGAAGTTGAGGAGGAGGAGGAAGAGGAACGTGGGTGAGAAAGTTGTCCATCTAGTTAGGTCTAGGAGGAATAGATTGAAAGTCCAGGAAGTGGGAGACTCATTGTGGAGGATCCATCCTGGGAGTTGAGCCTCCCGAGCCAATCAGGTGTCCCAGACAGCAGCTGTAAAGGGACTGAAGGACTGAATAATAAATGATGAAAGGAGGGAGGAGGTGGTATATGGATGTGAATTTGGATGAGCAGAGGGAGAGGTAAGGGAAGGAGGGAGAGAGACAAATAGTTCAGGATGAGCTGACCAGGAATAAAGAGGCGATGATATAACCGAGGCAGGGTGTGGACTTTAAAACATAATGTTTTTAGTGCACGTGACTGCATTAATCCCTAAAAGTGAGGTGCTGTATCACCCAATGTGGACACTAAATTTTCCTAAGACAGTGTCATTATTCACAGGACAAAAACTGGGTCACAGTGGAAAAGATAAGCAGTCCCTAAGCTCCAGAGTCTTTATTAAAGTAACTGTAAGTTAGCCAGTAATGATGGAAATACACATACAGTGAGTATTGTTGCAGTTCCCTCTGTGCTAAACTCTGTCTAGGTTTAGTTGTAGACAAGTAAACAGCAACTGAGGCGAGGTTATGACGCCTGTCTTCAGAGAACAGCTATCAATCCAGCAGAGACATAAAACAGCCAAGAGATATGATGTCACACAGTGTAATGTCCGAAGATGGCGAACCCTGAATGACTGTGTTCAAATGCACGGAGGGTTTGTTTCTGAAAAAGAGATCAAAGGTATGACCTTCACCTCACCTGTCATCCATCCAATAGACTGCAATGTATTTATAGTCTTTTACACACAGGATCATAAATTTCTTCCATTTGAATCTGATGATTTAATCATGTAGTTATTTATTTATTCTTTTACAATTATGTTTTTGGGCATTTTTGCCTTTATTAGATAGGAAAGCTGGAGAGAGACATAAAATATGGGGAGTAGAGAGTGGAGGAAGACAAGCAGCAAATTGTACAGGCCGGGAGTCGAACCTGCGACCACTGCAACAAGGACTGTAGCCTGACCGCTAGGCCAACAGCGCCCCAATAATTTAATTTTAACATAAATTCAGTGTGTGTTTCATCATTATTGTCAATTAAAATTCTTTAAATAAAAGAAGATTTGGTCTTTAGTTAAAAGTCTAAGAATCAGTCTTGATAGCAGATGCCGTCTTATATCAGGGTCATCCTATTTTCACGCCAATACCGTAATAATCCTAAAATGTTTTGGGAGATGTATTCAAAGTTTAACGCTACCAGGGAGTTAATAAGTTACTTGTTTGTGGCTTTCATTCTTTGGCAAGAGGACACTATTGAAGTATGACAAATTTACTATAATCAATCAATCAATCCTTATTTGTACAGCACCAAATCACAACAAACATCTCAAGACGCTTCTACAAACAGAGCAGGTCTTGACCATACTCTATTTTATATTATTAACAAAGACCCAACATCAAGACAGGACAAGATCCAGTCCCATCTAACAGACAGGACTCAGTCTGATCTCATCTTAATCCACCATGAGCAGAGCACTTTGCAGTATTTAGCAAGTTACAGTGGCAAGGACAAACTTCCTTTAACAGGCAGAAACCTCCAGCAGGACCAGACTCATGTTAGACACACATCTGCTGAGACCATGTTGGGGTTGAAAAGAGGGATAGAGGAGATTAAGGAAAAGAGAGAGAGATGATAGTGATAAAACGGATGGTAGTAGTAGTTGTTGCTGCTGGAGTCTGGAACGTCCACAGCAGCACGACGTCTACGGCAGAGATCCAGAGGAACCTACGAGACAAGGGAGCTCAGGGACTCCAGAAAGATCTATGGTTAGTAACTTTAATTGACCAGGAGGAGACTTTAATTGACCAGGAAGAGTTAGGCAGAGAGAGGGGTGAGAAAGGATCCCAGTGTGTCAGTGTGTCAGTTCCTCCCAGAAGTCTAGGCCTATAGCAGCATAACTCAGAGCTGGTCCAAGCCTGAGCCAGCTTTAATTATAAGCTTTATCATAAAGGAAAGTTTTAAGCCTACTGGACCCTGACTGGTAAATGATTCCAAAGGAGAGGTGCCTGATAACTGAAGGCTATACCTCCCATACTAATTTCAAACAGGTAACTATTACTGTGTTGCCTTGATACCAAAGAAAAACTCAAAGTGTTATTCTGGAGAAAGTTCTGGAAGTCTCTTTTTTTTTTTATTTCTGCACAGATTCATAGACGTATAATTGTCATAAAAATTGGATATAATGATATCCTCAGAGTGTAAGTCATCATCTTGTCTGTGCTTTCAGATTTGTCCGTGTAATGATGCTCAGAAGTTTTGAGGAACTTGAAGTACCTTAATTGCTTTCCCTCTGGCGTCATCCGAGCTGAAAATACTCAATGTTTCCTGAGCGTTGTTTGAGGAGTAGAGCTAACAGTTAGCAAACAGTCTGTGTAGCCTTAGGTCCTGCGTATATATAGCACACAGCCTCAATACTGATGACCCAAATCACACACACACCACAGATAGTACATCATACACTAGAGGCTGTGGCCGAATTTCAATCTGGGTCTTTAGAACAATGAAGCAAACTTGTGATGTGCTTCTTTGTGTATGTTATGACAACAACTTCAGTGTGTGTTCGCGCTCTCTATGAGTGATACTGTAAGCAGTCTTTCTGATATGCTGTCGAGTGTGTCTGCAGTCATTAGCACCCTATTAGCTGCAGCATGTTCCTTATCGTTAACACCTTGTTCACACCTGAATAGTCTATTATGTTACAATACGCCGGGGGCCTCATTTATAAACAGTGTATTTTCACAAAGGGGCTTTAGAGACCCTCTTCTCACAGGAAGAGAAAGGTTTCACACAAACAAACTTCACAGCAGAGTGTGCACGCTGCTCCGGAAAGTCTGACGATGGAAACAAACATGTGGGAGACTTTGAAGCATAATAGATCCACGGAGGTCTAATAACCCTCCTTATGGTTTATTTCAGTTTTTAGAATAACACCCAGGCACTAAGTTAGCTTTTTGTGTTTGTTTGTTTCCAAAAACCTGGACTGAAACGCTAAAAAGTACTTATAAGGAGTGTAAATCGATGCTCCTAGAACAGAGTGGCCTATTTACCTGCTTCTCTAATGAAGCTTCATACATCCAACGAAGCTCTGTCCCCCTTTCCACACTGTGCGAGAGCACTACAAGTTTAATCTCTACTTAAAGGAAACCGGATGTCTGCGGCAAATAGGTTGTTTGCAATCACGTGATGCCAGTGACGTGGAATTCAAATGAGGGTCAGGAAGTAAATTTCAGAATGGATGCAACCAAGGAAAGCCCATACTGTGCTGCTCTAGACACCGTAATAAGTCAGCAATACTATACAGTCCCTCCAGGAAGTTGCGATTTCGCGATCGCAACTATCAACGCAAATTCAACCAATCAGCGCGATTTTTTCGCGGCCCTGCAATTTTTTACAATCACCGCAACTTTCCCGCAAATTTGACCAATTACCTCAATCTCAGCCCCTGTACGTCATCGGTTTTGTCATCAATTTGACTTCCTTGGAGCATAAACATAAGTCCTCCCTTGATCGGCACTTTCCAACAACAAATCACGCACGGAGAACGGGTGAAAAGAGGGGACAGCAGGCAGGAAAAGTGATGATGACAACGTTATTATTTATAGATTGAGGGGCTCAGTGTTAGCTTGGTCTCTACCTGCAGCAGGTGTGCTTTATGAACCAGCTCTCCTCACCTCCATGCATCTGTCTCATCTTCATTGATGATTTTTACCCCTGGTGTGTGTTAGTGACAAAGACACAACCGAGGGACATCTGTTTACTATTTGATGTTTGACGTTGTTGCTGTGGTTACCGTAAAAAGCTCCCCGTCTACAGCTTGATTTAATCCAGTTTGGTGATACATCAGACACATTTAGTAAGTTTTGATCAACTCCTTGTCATCAAAGATGCAGATTAATTTCAGAGTGCCGTGAACTGACTGTGCATCAGTCGCTGCGAGGTGCATTCAGGGACCGTCGTAAATGTGCAATACGGTCCTTTCATGGCATTCTTCTGTGAATCAAGAGAATCAAAATACAGTCAGTGGCCACATCAAGAATGTTTTCTAAAAAACAACTGTAATTTAGCATATTTACTTTCCCAGGCTTTTTGGGCCGCAACAATCACAAAAAAAAATCCGGCGAAATCCTGGAGGGACTGACTATAGAGCTATTATTGTAGCAAAGGTATTTGTAAATGTGTATTATGATCCACAAATACGCAGACAGATCCACAAATGCATACACAGATTCACAAATGCATGAACTGTTCCACGGCGCCTGTGAGCCTGAGTTCGAGGGAATTAAAACCGTCGCCTCACACAAGTGTTTTTTTTTATGCATTTGTGGATCACACATGGCAGAACTGTTGCTAAAGTCACATGTAGACAGATGGCCAATGAGAGGAATGCCTCAGTTGTAAGCGAGGACTTGTTTGTGTTTTTAGATCATTGTTAAAAAAATACTTAGACTTTTAAGAGATTCATCACTAGTATGCATTTGTAACTTATACATTTACAGATCTGTGTACAGGTTTGTGGATTCATGTACACATTTGTGAATACGTTTACATATTTGTAGATGTGTATATGCATTTGTGGATCTTTGTACACATTTGTGCATCATAATACACATTTACAAATACTTTTGCTACAATGATAGCTCCATACGATACCCACAAAAAATTCTGGATTATGTCGGAAGAGATCCTCCTCTCATGAGGACTTCTGATTTTTTTAACTGACCCGGGGTTATTTCTGCCGTTGACATCACCGACTACCTCTTTCGCGCCACTGCCATGCAACAGAAATTACGTCATATGCAAACAAGCTATTTCTCTTATGTCTCTGGAACTGCTTAGATTTCATCCTGTTGTATGAGTCTCATTTTATCACCCGATTCTCACCCTTGGACGTCTCATTTGTCATTGGATATCCATGACCTCATAATGGGGTTGCATGTGCGACCATGTGTGCAGCACATCTGGTTTTATATTAAGGAGAAACGCCTGCAGGTGAGCGTATATTAGTGTAGCATAGAGCAAATGTGCACTCCATTCAAGTGAAGTGCAGTTTAATGAATGAGGTCGGAGAGGCCCATTCATTTTCATGGAGGCACATTATGACAGCACACCAAGGCAACACCCTGTTATGGTTCCACTGGCAGCATCACTAAAAGTTATGGTGTTTAATTAGAGTCGAAACCCTCCCACATAAAAACCAGAGCACAGGACACTCTGTGAAAGATCACCCTCAGCTGCATCAGTGTTGTTCTGCATGCACAGGGTTTGATGAGCACACTCTTCCAATACGTCCTCATCAGGTTCACTTTTAAGACTTCAGAGACTAAGTTGGAAATGACATTGGCTGATGTCTCCCCTTTTGATTGGTCCCTATAAAGCTTACAATGCCTTGGGTAGTTGTCTCACTATAAGTTCCTTATAAAGGCAAAAACAGGAGAGACATTTATATTTTCAGCCACCCTAAAAAAATGCTGGTCATTTAGATGTTTTTCTTTTTTCGTTTTGCACGAGAACACCATCATTTCTCGTCACTCTCTGCTCCTCGTATGTGATAATCCCCAGCGCCTGATCAGAGAGAGATAGATGTCCTACAGTTTGTCCCTCATGTTAATCCATTGGTGCCTCAGGTTTACATGAACCTTCTCTCACTGCTGTTTTGTGCAGCTGATTGCTGCTGATGTTATTCTGCACTATTTTAGTTTGGATTATTGCAAAATGCTACGCCCTTAACAAGCCGGGTCTTCACACAGATCACCTGTTGTGATACCAGAATGTCAAGTGAAATTTTGCAGAATGTGAGTCAGGTTTTTTACGACTTTGTAAAACATGCTTCTGATGAATATTGTCAAAAGACGAGACGCGTACAGAAAAGAAGAACTGTAGGAGGTGGAGCGAGACAAGCCACTGTGTGTATAAAGAAAGGAAAGCCTTTGGCAGTTAGGTAAGGGTAGGTTAGGATAGCTTAGGCTATGTTAGCTTATGTTATGTTAGGTTAGTTCAGGTTAGGTTAGCTTATGTTAGATTAGGTTAGGTTAAGTTAAGTTAGGTTGGGTTGGGTTGGGTTAGGTCAGGTTATGTTATGTTAGGTTAGTTCAGGTTAGGTAAGGTTAGGTTATGTTAGGTTAGTTTAGGTTGGGTTAGGTCAGGTTGTTAGGTTAGTTCAAGTTAGGTTAGGTTAGGTTATGTTAGGTTAGTTCAGGTTAGGTTAGGTTATGTTAGGTTAGTTCAGGTTAGTTCAGGTTAGGTTAGGTTATGTTAGGTTAGTTCAGTTTAGGTTAGGTTATGTTAGGTTAGTTCAGGTTAGGTTATGTTAGGTTAGTTCAGTTTAGGTTAGGTTAGGTTATGTTAGGTTAGTTCAGGTTAGGTTAGGTTATGTTAGGTTAGTTCAGGTTAGGTTATGTTAGCTTAGGTTATGTTAGCTTAGGTTATGTTAGGTTAGTTCAGGTTAGGTTAGGTTATGTTAGCTTAGGTTATGTTAGGTTATTTCAGGTTAGGTTAGGTTATGTTAGGTTAGTTCAGGTTAGGTTAGGTTATGTTAGGTTAGTTCAGGTTAGGTTAGGTTAGGTTATGTTAGGTTAGTTCAGGTTAGGTTAGGTTCTGTTAGGTTAGTTCAGTTTAGGTTAGGTTAGGTTATGTTAGGTTAGTTCAGGTTAGGTTAGGTTAGGTTATGTTAGGTTAGTTCAGGTTAGGTTATGTTAGGTTAGTTCAGGTTAGGTTAGGTTAGGCTAGGTTGGGTTAGTTTAGGCTAGGTTAGTTTAGGTTAGTTTAGGCTAGGTTGGGTTAGGTTAACTTACTTTATTTATACATGTAGGTAGATTTGTTTTGCAGCAATATAATGATGACATCCAGTTGACATCCAGTTACAAATCAACATTAACATGAAAACCACACAAACCAATAAAAACTGACAATACATGATATAAAGTACTCTGGCTCCACCACCCATAATTTAAAGCAGAGAAAAAAATATCATAGAATGAGATACATGAATAAAAGTTGCTCTAATAAATAAATACAGTGTGTGTTTGTAGGAGGGGTGAGGAAAATCAGAACTGGAAAAATATGTTGAGCAGATTTAAGTTGTTTGTGAACACAGAATTTTGTGTGGCTTCCTCCTCACCGGGTTTATCATCGTCTCGTCTATCTAAACAACTACGTGGATACAATCAGACTTATTTCTGTTGACTTAATTTGATCCTTAAGTCATACAGATGTGTCAGTATCAGTTTCAGTCTGTTGTATAACAAGGTTTAAGTTCTCAACGTAAAGATCTCTACTTTGAGGTTTTGTTTCATTTCTGAGCACAAAAACCAATGTCAGGGTTAAAAATCTTGTGTTTGATTGTCTTTTGTCTTTCCTGATCCACATCACCTGATTTCCTCTTTTCCTCCTGTCATACTTACCATAAACAGAGGTCACCACCCAATATTTATCATAAATTTTGGTCCTTAAAAACTCTTTGCAGAGACAAACTTGAGTGTCTTTTACGAGCAGACGTTTACGATTCAAAATAAAAATAAAAGTAGGAGTCCTAAAACTTGGTGATAACATCTTTTATTGATTCATAGACGTTAATCAACAATTTGTCTGATTTACTGTGCAAAAAAACTTCTCAGGTGGACCAGTGAACACAACATAAAACCACTCATAGTCTAAATGTGTGTGTCTGTGCACACACTGCATCTGTCTCTCCAACAGTGCTGCTGTCCGTCTCCTCTGTACATTATCTAATGCTGCAGAAACATCTGAAGATACACTGCCCTGTTATCTGTTCCCTCCAGGTCTCCCTTTGCTGCAGTGGCAGACTACTCAGTAACCCGAAATAATGTCATTCAGCTCTGCCTGGAGCTCACCACCATTGTACAGCAGGTGTGTGCAATTGTTTGCGTGCTTGTGTGTGTATGTGTGTATGTGTGTGTTTTGAAGGCTTGTATTCTGCCATGGTTGTCATATTCCCCTAAGAACGGTTTGTGTATGTGTGTATGTGTGTGTGTGGGCGTGATGCAGCAGCCTCAGACTCTCCGCGAGCAAGACTTGAGTTTCTGCTATTTACGTCCTAACAGCTCGTCTTTTGTATAACTGATGTGTGTGTAAATAAAGATAAGTGTAACTGTTTGCGTGGGCGTGTTTTTATCTGAGAGGGTATAGACTGTGCAGGTGCAGGGTTCAGTAATGTGAGGCCCAGACTGTATACAGAGATGATGTGTGTGTGTATGTGTGTGTGTGTTTTGAGCTTTTTATGACAGGATGTTCTGCTCGCGCTACATTAAATTCTGCTTCTCCCGCAGGACTGTACGGTGTTTGAGACGGAGAACAAAATCCTTCATGTGGTGAGTCCTGCTCCCTCGTCCAGCTGTTGCTTGTTTGCTCTTTGTTGACGAGTAGCTCTCTGTGTTTCTGGATATTTTATGTCCTCACACCTACTCGTACAAAACTCCACAAACACTCAAACTTAATCTTCAGCTGGATCTAATATTTGAATTAAGATGAACTTTTTTTATCCTCTAGTTTTTGGGGACTTTTGGGGAAATATGTTGATTTTATTTTTGCCGAGAGTTACAAGAGAAGATTAAAGTCTGTCTGTTGAGTATGAAGCTACCAGACAAAGAGTAATTTGCTTAGCTTAACATGAATACAGGACGCATGGGAAGCAACTAGCTTGAAGCTAAGTTAAGAAAAAACAACCCAGTCTAATAGCAGCAAAGCAGTTACTTCTCAGAGTCTTGACTTTTGCTGATAAAGTATGAAAAAATGTAATAAACAAACAAAAACATGAGTAAAGTGTCTTAAAGGTACAGTCTGTAAAAATGAGAATACTTTGCGATATCTAGCGGTCAGATTCCAGATTGAATTTCATACTGTATCAGCTTCATCAATGACTTCTTAGAAAACCTCAACTGAAGTCAAGACTCTGAGAAGTCATTGATGAAGCTGATACAATTTGAAAAATGTAATAAACAAACAAAAACAAGAGTAAAGTGTCTTAAAGGTACAGTGTGTAGAAATGTGAATACTATGCGATATTTAGTGGTCAGATTCTAGATTGAAACGCTCCCCTGCTCACCCCTCTCGGTGATGAAGGGACGATGGCCTTTGAGGACAAAAAGCTCCTGTGATGCTTGAGGCATATGATCCTCCATTTGTTAAAGTTTTTACCAACAAAATCATCTTTTGATAAAAGTAATACTAATTATTTTGCACACATTTCTTCATCTTCCTCTGTGCTTTTTGTGGCCACTCACTAAATACAAAAAACGTGTATGTTACTAGTTTATCTGCATTGTGCTACTGCAGCCTCCATGTATGGGGACCTGCTCCTTAGATATAAAAGGCTTCCAAGCACCGAACCTGGGGGGACAGAGCCTTCTCAGTAGCCGCCCCCACCCTCTGGAACTCACTCTCCTCCCATATACAAAACTGCTCTGACCCTTCAGCTTTCAAATCTCTTTTAAAAACTCACCTTTTTAAGTTAGCTTTTCATTTGTGATTGTACTGTTGTGTTGTTTTGTTTGATCTGTGTTATTTGTTATTTGTTTATTTTGCTTGTATTGATTTTAACAATTGTACAGTGTCTTTGAGTTTTTAAAAAGCGCTATATAAATAAAAATGTATATATCTAAGTTAAAAAAAACTAAAAGATTCTTATATTCAGGTGATTATACACTCATTTAAACAAACTTATTAATATCATTTTCCACTTATACCAAGTGTGTTCTGTCACTAAATACCACACTATACCTTTAAAATCAATATGACTTCAAGAGGGTTCAAGATAATCTCTTTAAGATAGGCTAACTGTCACTTCCCTGCTCCTGGTCTTTATTCTAAGCCCAGCCATTCTTAGCTAAGCTAATAGCCTCCTAGCTGTAGCTCAACTCTTAACCCTCAAAGACCTAGACAGCCGCCGCTGGCTACTTGTTCTTAAATGTTTGATAACTCACTAGTCCTACCAACAAGCTTTAAAAACTCAGTTACAGCGTACATTCTCAGCTTTCCATTGATATTCCTTTTGTCTCATTCAGCACATTCAAAATAAATTCAGGAGAGTCTGGCGCCCCAAAGATGGTCTAGGTCTTTAAGGGTTACTAGTACTTTGTTGACACTTTGGCAGAATGTACAGTAAATTAGAAACTCATATTAGCACTCTGCTAACTTTTAAGCTGCTTTTATAAACTACCTAAACAAGCCGGGTTTTTTTTTATAATTCCTGTGCTCTGGATAAGTCTGTAAGAGCATTGTAATGAGCTTAATCAACGTTATACATTTAATATTCCTTATCCAGGCCAACAGTTCAAAGACACTTCTTGTATCTTCTCACAGTGTGAGATGTTTCTTAAAAACTCTTGATTCAAAGACTTTGTGTGATTACAGCTTTTAAAGAAATGTTGCAGAATAACATATCTCCATGAAATATAATGAAGTAAAAAACTGAGATATTAAGCTACAGCACTGGTAGCCGAAAGGTACTCATTCAAAAAGTAATTTTCCACCATGAGCAGTAAGTTTTGTTTTATTTCATTTTCTTACACATAGATTCATCTCTTCCATGAAATTTAAGTGAAGTCAATATTAAAATTTATATAAAGTCAACAGCAGTTTCTCCATCCAGAAAACAATCCTTCATCGTTCTGGATCAGTGGCTCTCAGACTCGGCTTCAGTTTAATGGACCGTTTTCACAGCAGACATTTTGATTTGTCAAAAGCTGCTGTTACAAATTGACCCGCTAATTACAGCTCAGTATCACAGTAATTGCTGCAACAGAAGCATCTTTAATAATATTAATTCTGCCTATGCTTCACCAGCTACAGCGAGTCAAAACCCATCCTATTTCTACACCGCTCATCCTATTGGTCATCAGTAAAAAAAAGAGGTGGGGTGCACCCTGGAGAGGTCACCAGGCTGACACGTGAAGACAAACCACCAATTATGCACACGCTCACACCTACAGACAATATGGAGTCAGTAATTAACCCAAAGAGCATGTCATGGGACTGTAGGAGGAAAGAGGAGTGCCCGCAGAGAACCCACGTAATGCATAGGGAGAACATGCAGACTCCACACAGAGGGGAGGTGTGATCCACTGCACCAGCATGCAGCCGTGCACGTCAGAAAGTCTCCTGCAATCTCTTTTTTTAGATAAAGACTGAAAACAAGAGCGATCTAGACTCAGGTTTGGTGTCACAGCATTCAGCAGGATGAATTTTAAAGAAGGATCTATAACCGCCTCCCTCCTCATTCTCTTGATTTACTGTGAAGGCAGCAGAAAACTTCTTCTGTAAAACTTTCCCAGAAAGTTTTGTCACTACATTGTATCGCCCATAAAATATACCGTCAGCGATTTATCCTCTAACTTCTTTCAACCGGTGTATGGTACTTAAAACCGACAGCCTGATGTGCAGAGTCTACTCATTCCTGCAGAAAATATTGCTCTTCATTTTTTTGTTGATGCAATTTTTTAATGCTGTTGGCAGCACAAATTAAATTCGCCTCCATTATTCATGCGGTGTGGAGGCAGATCTTTAAAAACACACTGGACTGAAACATCTGTACAGCTCTGTTCTCTTTTGAAAATGCATGTGGATTGCCTCTTTAAAGCACCACAAGGAGCACGGATAATAAACCATCGCTGAGTTAATAGTGGCAGGCTTTCGTATAACATAAATTTCAAAGCTCTCGCGTTCAGAATTGGAGAGAAAGAAGTGTTTATATTCTCCGTAAAGCCTGAGAAGTATCTGTAATGAAGAAACAAAAGCAGTAACCTCCTCTGTGGAGGGAAGCAGGGACGGTTTATTAGACACACAAGGTGGTGGTGCACAGGTTGTTTTTATCCCTCTCATCTCTGTTCTCTTAATAAAGCACCACAGGTGAAGCTGTTGTATAAAAGCTGTGTGTGTATTCTTCTTCTTCTAATGTTTTCTTCTTCTCCTCTGTAGTGTAAGACTCTGTCGGAGGTGTGTGAGCACATCGTGTGTGTGTCATCAGACCCGCTGGTTTCTCAGTCGGCCCACCTGGAGCTTGTTCACCTCACCAACATCAAACCCTCTGAAGGCTTGGTAATGACACTTTGTGTGTGTGTGTGTGTGTGTGTGTGTGTGTGTGTGTGTGTGTGTGTGTGTGTGTGTGTGTGTGTGTGTGTTTGTGTGTGTTTGTAATGGGCTGTATTCTGAATATTCTGAATGTATAACAGCAGAATATCTTAAACATCAAAACCCTCCTCTCCTCAACGTGTTTGTAGAGGTTCTAAAGATTCAATCATGACAGCAACGCAACAGGAAGCTTTTATGTACTCAAGTAATTAACTTTAGTGTGTTAACTTGTTTCACTTTACTTCAGGGAAAGAGGAAAATGTTCTTTTGCTTCTTCATATTTACTCAAAACACCAAATGACTGTAGATTCAGGTTAGTGATACTACCCATAAATAAGTTATGCAGGGGATCATGTATGGTTAGCAGGTAGGTATGGGAAATAGAATCCTGACAGGATGAGACAAGACTCTGATGGTAACACTGCTGTCATCACCACTGCTCATGATTTAAATTTCTTTGTAGAGACCGGTAACTTAAAGTTTCACTCACCTGCTCTGCTGCTTTTGCTAATATTGCTGGACAATATATATGCATGCTAACAGAAACTAAAGGTTTCCCCTCACCTTACGGTCTATGGTGTCAACAAGCAGACTGTGCAAAATGTGCCGGAACTTTTTTCTGCGGAGTGATTTAGCATGACATGAGATCAGTTTGCCTCTGGCGTTTCTTATTTTAGTGAAAGCTAATAACCATTGTCAAGGGGGTTTGACCAATCAGAATCAAGCACCTTACTCAACCGGATGATCAGTAAGAGAGCCAGGTAATAAAATGTGTTAATATAGATTGAGGTAAGAGAGAACTGCACAGGAAGTAAAAGTTTTAAAATATCAGCTCCACCTTTGACATCTGTAAGTAATGACTGAGGCCTTTTAAGAACCACCAGAGTCCACGTGGAGGGGACTGTAAATCACTTCTTCTTGTTTTTTAGAAAACTTTTGTCATTCAACTTTATTTTTTTTGCATTTTTTCAGTATTTCTTTGTTCACCACAAGTTAACAAATTATATATAAGTAATACAAAAACACAAAGAGAAGAAATATAAATGAATACAAAAGTAATAATAATAAACAGTACAAACCAAAAGAAACATAAGAAAACAAGGTAAATAAACAAAAATAAATAAATAAATAATAATAAATATTTTTAGATAACTAAAAAAAAAAACACTGTGGAAGACATCTCACGACCCCCCATTTGTGTCTCACGACGCCCCAGGGGGTCCTGATCCACACTTTGGGAACCCCTGCTTTAAGTGGTTAACCTCTGAGTCTTGCAGAATTGAAGACACTGAGGTCTATATGCAGAAATAACTCATCAAAATCAGTCAACATTAATTCTGGATCATTCAACAGTTTGTATGACAATGGTTACGTATGTACCAGATCGAAACAGAAGTGAAAGGATGGTCTTTTACTGAATTGTAAACTGTTTCAATCAGGAGAGACTTTATGATAAGTGAAGAATTAATTATTTAACACGTTTAGAAGAAAGGATACATGTGCAGTGTCTTTGGGGATTAGACTCCAACCTGTTGTCTTCAAAGGGGCAGTGAGGCCAAGACCCCCACCCTTGTATTTAGACACTGGTGGTGGTGGTGGTGAAGCAGGGATGCAGGATGAGCTGAGGAGCTGGACACTGATGAGATGGATTGGAGGTGACTGGGGTGGAGGAAGGTTGCAACGCTCCAAGTGAAACGCTGAACAGAGGAGAAGAGATTTAGAGTTTTTGGCAGCAGCAGGATGATCGGTCCATGATAGAAGCTGAGGCTAAATCTGGTTTAGACTTGAAAGAGTTAATGTCTGTAATTAGCAGATCATCAGGAGGACAGAGGGAGGAAGAGGTGAATGAATGATGACTCAAGAATGAATGAATGATTTGGAAACAGTCTACACATGCAATGAACGCTGTATTTTAGAGGTCATAATAAGCTGCAGAAGTAATATTATAAGATAGAGATGGATTTAAAACCACATTCCAGTCTGCAAAATAGATTTGTGAAGCTCTACTGCTGATGAACCTCTTATCAGATATTTTATAATCTCATTCTTTCATAAGCAAAGAGTCGTGGGAAACATTACCATATCAGCTTCTCTTATTTATCCGTCTGTTTCTCTTACTGGTCGAAATGACGGATTACATCAGCTGCAGACGATTAATGTTACTGCAGCAAAGTTTCTGGTGTCTGCATTCAGCCAGAGATTGTGTGTGACCTTAAGTTATTTTAAAAACCTCACAGTTAAATCCAAACTCTTATCAACACTTTATTTTGAAGAACTTTGTTGTTTTGAATCAGGGAGTAAGACGCTCACGGAGCACAGAAGGCTGCAGCCGTTGAATGACTGTGTCAGATAGATTGAACGTTTCATATTCTGCTACTGAACTGAGTCGTGCACGGTGCTTTAGCTGCCACTGGAAACTGCTTCTCTCCTGACTTAATGTGCTAAAGCTTTCAGGAAAGTTGAATTGAAGTTTTTTGGTTGAATTTGAGTCGTGAAATGAAATATGCTTTTTATCTTTTCCTCCTGTTTTTCCATCAGGGAATGTACATCAAGTCAACCTACGACGGCCTTCATGTCATCACAGGAACTACTGAAGGGGTGAGAGAAGTGGCATAATGGCTGATTTTATGTTACCTTTTATATTTGACTATCTGTATGTATGTATGTTTGTAGGGCTGGGCGTTAATTCAATAACATGATGTAATTTACTCAATATAAATAAAACAAATGTTTGATAAAAATGTATATATTTAAACCTGTAATTACACCCCACAACTACTGGAAAGGGGGGGCGCTAATGAGCCTTAAACGCTAGTTGCCATCTAATATTAGACTGAAGAAGAAGACGGCATTAAACATCCAATCATGTCGCAGGGTGAGAGGTAGGCGGGGCTTCAAGACGTTTGGAGCAGAATGTAAACACAGCTGAGACGAGCGACAGCGGCACTGAAGAAAACTCAAAACCTACCAGCTCAAAGCAGAGTCGTTAGTCACACTGTGTCGACTCTGCGTTAACTTTTAACTTAATACACTTCATTAAATATACTTTCAGGATGTGGGTAAAGGAAGAGCACGGAAGCAACTTCTACTGTGCATTTCAGACACGTTTAATGTCCACTGCGACCGTAGGACAACTGAACACTGAATAACCATGATGCATTCACTGCACCGTGAGACACAACATCACTCTGCCTGTAACCCTTAGTAATCTTAAAGAAGAGTGCACAACTCAAAAAGATACTCTATAAACTGATAAACAGAATAAAATTTGATATATTTTTGTTGTAAATTTAAATCAAATTATGTAAATAAGCTCAACTTGAGAAAAATAAGAATCTACAAACTTAAACTTCACTAAAATCTCATTTTACACAAAATACCTGCTTCCTGTTAGCACTGTAAGAAATGATGGATTCAAGAAGCTTATCAGAAAACTAAATCCAGATACAAGCTAACAGACTGTCTTTAACTTTCACTCAGGAGGAAAAATCTGCTTTTAAATGTAAATTAAATAATGATTCAATAATTATCAATATCGCCTGATATGAACTATTTTATCGTGATAACATTATTTCAATATGGCCCAGCTCTATATGCATGTATTGCCTTTTAAAGATACAATCTCTTGGACAAGTTATTTTGCCTTCAGGAATTCTGTTGTAATCACCCTTTAATAATCTTCAATGTCAACAAAGGTGGGAAAATTGAAACATTGAAAAACTAGGATTTTTAGCCGAGGTTCAAAAAGCTAAATATAAAAAACCCCTCTCTGACGCGACAGAATAACCCGTACAAAAATAGCATTTGATTTGCCACACAGAAACTTTTCCACAAACACCAGTGAACTGTATTTCTCACCCCACCTGAGGCCCGGAGGAAATAAGAGACACATCTCTGTCAGACTAACAGAATATAAGGATTCATGACAGGGTATCAGATTCCATAGAGACGTCCCTGTAAGCCCCCCCCCTGTGTTATATTAGAGTGCTGAAGTACACTTTATTGGACAGCTTGGCCACACGAGCGTGCACGGGTCAATAAACTCAGATCAATTCATGGTCGTCTTGTTTTCTCTCCTCTCTGTCTCTGAAGTCTCCCGCTGACCGCTGTAAGAAGATCCACGCCGGAGATGAAGTGATCCAAGTCAATCACCAGACTGTGGTCGGTCTCCTTCATATTTCTGTGACTTTATATAAGTGTGTGTGTGTTATTGTGTTCATTCCACAGAGATATTTCTGTATGTGTGTGTGTTTGACTTTAAAATGGTGCACAATTCCTTTAGGAAGTGTAAAGAATGGATTTGACAGTTTATGGACGAGGTAAAGAGCAACATTTAATAACCAGTTAGACCAAATTTAAATCCTGTAAATCCACAAACTAAACATTTGACACATGAAAAGTAATGTGTCATGTGAAAAATGTCATATTTTACTGCGTTACTGCCAGTTGTTCATGTCATGCCCTGCACTTCTGGCCTCCCTGACATTGATGGTTTCCTGATAACAAGACATTTCCTTGTGCATCATCCTTCCAATAATCCACACAAGCAAGAAACCATTGAATCCAATACAAGCCAAAGCAATAAACTCAATGGTTTAAGAGCCAGGGGTGGGCACAGATAATCATAAATGTAGCTCTGTTATCTGGTAATCTGTTAACAAAGATGAAATGTTCAATAACTTGCCCCTGCCCCTCCTCCTGCTGCAACCAAATGGGTTGCCACGATCCAAGTCCAGTTAAAGATTGAATCCAAACACTGTAATCTATAAAGATCCATGGACTACTTCATATCTACGAAGGCCGTGTGCTCTGCTCAAATTGTGTGATCCACCTTGCCCCTCTGTATAAGAGCAAAGTTTGGATCTTTCTCAGGGAGACAAATAGACTGTAGGGCCGAGCTAAAAAAGTAATGTCCATAATTAAGGATTAACAGATAACTTGAAGTGTGCCCAGCTCTGTTGAAAGCTCCAGTTACCAGTAGCCTTGGCTTTCTTCTTGCCAAAAGCCACCTAGTGTCCAGCGCTGGAATTACATCAAAATATGCACAACACTGTGTTTCTTTGTGTTTCATACAGAGATAGAATACAACAAATGAAAACAAATATTTTGGCTCTGATGCACTGAATAACAGTGGATCAAAATGTGTCTGTTGTTTCCTTTGGCTTTACTTTACCTTTACCTCTCAACGGATTTTAGTTTTCTGGTGACGACTTTGTGGTTTCTTTTTGCGTCCATATATTGCCAACTTTAAAAAAAAAACTGCAATTGAAAGCCATTGAAGTAAAAATGTATTTCTGAAAAACCCCACTTTACATTCCTACCTATCTCAAAGGCTGGGTGATAAACATAAGAGGCTTTTAGCACCTTAGAGTCAAACACATGTCCTCAGGAGGTGGTGGAGACCAAAAACAGAGCTAAAAGAGAGTAATATTGACTTGCTTTTTTAACAAGCTCAGACTTCAAAAGTGGTTATGTTGTGCCCACAGCTCGTCTCTGATGCTGTACACAAGAAAAAACATCCCTAAGTCATCTCTGGTTAAATATCATTAAAAAGACAGCTTTACAGTGCGGTTTTCTTGTTATTTGTTGTTGTTTCAGTTTGTTTTATAGTGATATAAACTCAGATATTCTCCTCTTGGCCTGTTATCTAGTCATTGTAATTGAACACCTGACAGCTAAAGCCAGATTCATTAATGCCTCTTGAACTTTTCTGTCAGGATGACTCGTCTGTTTGCATCTGAGTTGCAGATTGCGCCCTTACTTTCACGGGGTGCCAGTGCGGGCAGCACATGTTCAATTAGTGTAATCACTTCCTCCAACCTTCTCTGCACCAACTCGTGCATCATGGTCAGATCTCAGGGCAATTCGGTCAATGCAATTTAGATAATTAATTGTGTTTGGCCGTAATTAGAAAGTTCCTGCCTTCAAGGCACAGGCAGACAACTACAAAGCCTCCAACACAGAGCAGAGCTTACTGTGGAAAGTTTTATGCTCACAAATCTCACACAAACAAAGCGCGCAGGCTTTGTTTTGTGGCTCAAAACACAGAAAGATTTATGATAAGATGCATTTGTTTTCAAATTGAGGGCAGGTTACATCACATGAAAGCTCTATAGATAGACTCACCACCTCCACACCCACTTGCCTTGCACAGAAGGCTCAACAAGAGAGCTCTAATCACGATTCAAACTACTGGCAGAATAGAAATGCTGTTATTGTGTAGTTCATTTTCCAGATGAAAAAACAGTCATCATCTTTGACCTTCTGTGCTCAACCGTCTACAGGTGGGCTGGCAGTTACGTAACCTGGTCGGCTCGCTGAGGGCCGATAAAGGCGTCGTGTCCCTGACCCTGAAGAAGCGTCCACAGAGCACGCTCAGCTCCGCCCCTGCACTGCTGAAGAACATGCGCTGGAAACCCCTCGCACTGCAGGTGGGACCGGCTCTTACCTTTTATAGACTTTATTAAAGCACTGCGCTGGCCCACATAATTCCCCACGGCATTCCCACTCTCCCTGTACGACTGCAGCCAAAGCGTGTAATTAGGTCAGGTTACTGTGGCTCGGCAGGTTTTTTGTTTGCCAGCTGAAACACACTGGAGTGAAAGGGACGTGGGGAGATTGATGACACCCTCCACCCACATTCCCAGTGCGCCAAGAATTATGAAATGTGCTTCTCTAATTAGCACTGATTATCTGCACAAACAGCAGGGAACACGGAGGAAAACAGCTTCTCTCTGCCCTCCATCCCTCCAGTCATCACTCATTTAGGAGCATTTTAGCTCATTTCAGCTTTATGAACTGCACACTTGATTTTGATACACTTTGAAGGAATTGTACGTCTTAATTGTTCCTTTCCTTGTGGCCAAACACCTTGGTATGACACTGTTTGTTTTTGTTCTTCAATACCTGTTTGTCTGTTCTTTGGCACATTTTTCCAAGGCAAGTTCTTGCACTGCAAATATCTTACATGGATGCGATAAGGATGTATATCAGAGTGCTTTGAAATGGCAGGATGTAGCTTTTTTTTTTACACTTCAACAACTTCTGGTTGCATCTCAAACTGTATCCTAATGGTCAACGTCTGAAATATTAATAGTTATAATATTCTTGAGCCTCCTTTGAAGAATATCTTCGTCATCTGTGCAGTAGTGTCCTCTTATATAGGGAATTACAGGGATTACTTCATGACATAATATTATAGTTGCATAGAAAGTACTATAAAAGTAAACAATTATGTACTTTCTATGACAGTTTGCAAAACGACGTGTTGATGTTGTAGGGAGATGCCACCACAGTAATCACAGTTATTAACTTCCAGGAATTTTCCATGCATATTCAATCTAATCAAGCTCTATTTGTACAGCATCTTGCACCATGCATACAAGCATGCAGCCCAAAGTGCTTCATATTGAACAAACCAAAAAAATACAGCAACTGATAATGTAAGACGAAAGCAAGACAGATGATAATTAAATACTTTGAAAAAAGATACAATTAATACAGTAAAATAATAAGAATGTAAGAATCAATAAAGTATTCCAAAATCTGTGAAATGGTAAAAAAGCCTAAAACACTGTAGATTAAGTTTTCACAATACAAACCTGAGGACAAAACAAAAAATTAAGACGTTAAAAGATATGGAAAGGGGGCGCTGGGGGCCTAGCGGTCTAAGCGCCCCACATACAAATGCTATTGTCATCATCGCAGAGGTCGCTGGTTCGACTTCTGGCCACTACCATTTGCTAGGTGTCTTCCCCCTCTCTACTCTCCACATTTCCTGTCTCTCTTCTGCTGTCCTATCGTAAAGGCAAAAATGCCCAAAAAACATAACTTTAAAAGAGAAATAAATAAAAAGATCTGGAAATAGTAACAAATTCAAAAACAGGTTGAATTTAAGATGTGCTGAAGTTTTTTTTTAAAAGCTCCTGTGAGGAGTTTTTAGCAGGTTACAAACAGACTGAAATGAATACCCTTTATGACCTACAAAAGAAAAACAGACCATCAACATAAAGACTGCCTATTTCTTAGTATCTGGGGGGTAAGTGTCAGTCCAAATCACTAACTCTGCACAGCTGAAAAAGCCTTTATTTACATGTTCAACATCAAAACTTTCAATGAGTAGCACACTTTAGTGTCGAAAAAGGCAGGACAGGATTTTTAGTTAATAAACATGACTTAAACATGTTCAGGATACAAACAGTGAAGAGATAAGAGTTAGTGCTCTGTCCACAGGGGGCACCAGAATCAACACATTCTAAAGGTCCCTTACAGGAGCTTTAAAGCTAACCCCAGTTGAATGGACAACATAAAAAAAGACTGATGGCTCTAAACATCCCCCTTTTTCCTCTCTGCAGCCAACCAGGAGCCCAGGCAGCAGCTCGGCCACACCCTCGGGAACACCAACCAAAAGCTCTGCGCTGCAGGACCTGCACATCCCACCTCCACCTGCTGAGCCGTACGCGCCCAGGTAGACTGTTATTTTCTATGACTTGGAAGATAAAAAACCAAGAAACACAATAACAATCTGTCTTTGTTTCTGCTGCAGAGACGACCCTGGAGCCTTGTCAGGAGATGAGGCATCACGTAACCATGGTGGCATCAGCATTGCCAAGCGCTCTGAGTCACCAAACTCCTTCCTGGATCAAGAGTCTCGCCGGCGAGATGAGGAGGAGCCCGTTTACTGCACCACACCAACTTATGGTACGCTCTTATGATGAGTGTTTTTGTGTTTGTGTGTGAGAGAGAGAGAGAGAGAGAGAAGGGATTGAGTTCAATCTCATTCTGCTGTATTGAACCACTTCAGAAACAATCATGAGTGCAGGAGTCCATCTGTTAGCCGGAGGCACGACATAAAAAAGTTTTGGAGAGAGATGAGGCTCTTACAATTTTGAAAAACAACTCAAAACTTTGAAAGAGCCAAAATCTCAAATTTGAAATGATGAAAGAGTCAACTCTGTGGAGAATTTTACAAACAAAGACCACGGCGACAAAGAAATGGATTTACAATAATTTAGTGAGTCATACGGATCAAGATGTAAGAGATTAGAGGGAGGGGGTGAGTAATGGAAAGAGCTTTAGTGACAGAAGTGAGGGAGAAAGATGAGGAAGGGGACAAGGATGGAGGAATGAAGGGCTAGGGTTGAGGATTGGAGGGATGATAGGATGCGGGCAAAGGGAAGAAGAGTAGAGGGTAAGGGTGAAGTGATGAATGCAAAGGTCAAGAGATAGAGAGATGAAGGAAGAGGGATTAAGGGATGAGGGCAAAAGCTCAGGGATGAGACCATGGGTTGAGAAGTGAAGGGGTAAGGTCAAAATTCAAGGGATAAAGGGGTGAGAGCAGAAGTTGAGGGATGAAGGGATGAGGGCAGAAGTTGAGGGATGAAGGGATGAGGACATGAGTTGGGGGATGAAGGATATCAAAGGCAGAGTTGGGGAATGAACGATAACAAAAATGGAGGAAGGAAGGGATGAGGGCACATGTGGGGGGATGAAGGGATGAGGCAAAAGTTGAGGGATGAAGGGATGAGGCAAAAGTTGAGGGATGAAGGGATGAGGCAAAAGTTGAGGGATGAAGGGATGAGGGCAAAAGTTGTGGGATGAAGGGATGAGGGTAAAAGTTGGGGGATGAAGGGATGAGGCAAAAGTTGAGGGATGAAGGGATGAGGCAAAAGTTGAGGGATGAAGGGATGAGGGCAAAAGTTGGGGGATGAAGGGATGAGGCAAAAGTTGAGGGATGAAGGGATGAGGGCAAAAGTTGTGGGATGAAGGGATGAGGACATGAGTTGGGGGATGAAGGATATCAAAGGCAGAGAAAGGAAAGGATGAGGGCAGAAGTTGGGGAATGAACAATAACGAAGATGGAGGAAGGAAGGGATGAGGGCACATGTGGGGGGATGAAGGGATGAGGGCAAAAGTTGGGGGATGAAGGGATGAGGGCAAAAGTTGGGGGATGAAGGGATGAGGGCAAAAGTTGGGGGATGAAGAGATGAGGACATGAGTTGGGGGATGAAGGGATGAGGCAAGGAAAGGAAGGGATGAGGGCAAAAGTTGAGGGATGAGAGTAAAGATTGCGGGATGAAGGGATGAGGGCAAAAGTTGAGGGAAGAGAGTAAAGATTGAGGGATGAAGGGATGAGAGAAAAAGTTGAGGGATGAGAGTAAAGATTGAGGGATGAAGGGATAAGGGCAAAAGTTGAGGGGATGAGGGCAAAAGTTGAGGGATGAAGGGATACATTTTGTAGAAGGGTGGAGGGACAGTGGATTTGAGTGAGGGTTTGGGCCAAGAGATGTTGGGATGAACTAATTAATGAATGAGGGTAAGAGTGAAGGGATGGGGGATGAATAAAAAGCAGAGTCAGAGAGGTAAAGAACGAAGAAGGTGTTCTTCAACACGCAGTACAAAACTGAGATTGTGTTCGAGGTTTGTTCTTTTGTTCTGGACAGAATTATTAAAACAATTTTTTAAGTTTTATAAATGTGTGTGTGTGTGTGTGCGTGTGCGTGCGTGCGTGTTCGTTTGTAGGCAGACTAAGGCCCATCTCCATGCCTGTGGAGTGTAGCTGGGTGGGCGACTATGAAGATCCAGCCAAGCTGAACAGAGAGAGCCGCAGAGGTGAGCGCCGGCGTGTGGTGCGCATATGTGTGTGCGTGCACCTCCCGAGGAGCCTGTTAGATTCAGCTAAATGTTCCCGTCTCTCTGAATTACCTAGAGATCAGTGTGTGTGAGCAGATCAATGCGCCTCCATCTCTTCCTCTAATTCTCCCCGTGATTAGCATCACAGAGAAATGAAATAAGAGGGGATGAGAAGAGAAGGGGGAGAAAGGGAAGAAAGGGAGACAGTTGGCACAAAGGAAGAGAAAATGAAAGGGAAGGAGAATGAAAGAGACAGAACGAGAGAAGGAGGAGGAGGGGGGGGAAAGGAGGGATGAGAGGAGGCAGGAACAAGAAGAAAAAAAAAGACTATTCTCCCTGACCTCCACCTGAATCACTCACGCAGTTGCTATGGCGACGCTGACAGCAGCTCTTCTCGGTGTCTCATTTTCCTCCGGCCGCTGCCTAGCAACCAGGGGAGGACAGGGAGGAGAGAGGTAGAGAGAGAAAGAGAGAGAGAGAGGTGAGTTTCCTCCCCTGGTAGGAGAGGAAGTTGGCTGAAAACGATGGAGCCTCGCAGAGTGTGAACCCGAACGACTCAATAAACACTCGATCATACGGATGCATTAACACTCACAAACACACGCCTGCTGCTGCTGTTCTTTTCCTCCAAGATGATTTTTTGGGGGGCATTTATCTTCTTGGTGGGGGTGCAACAAAAGTCGCCTGTTGTAACTGAACTGGGGATGTTCGCCTGGCTTGCTCTGTTAAAGAGGAGCAGTTGTAATATTATGAAGGTGTGAGGTGATGAAGAGACATCACACTTAATCAGTGCCACAAACAAATCAACAATCAATTTTTTAAATCAGGGTCACACCCATGAACGTAGATTTGTACGCCAATATCTTCTTTTTTTTAAGCCGTTTTTCAACCAGAAGAACTTTACCCTGGAACTATGTGCGTTTCAACCGGTGGACCCAGGGTCTACATCTAGTTCAGGGGTAGTTAATCCACCCCTAAAAAGCTAGGGGGGTAGTTATTTTCAAAGGTCCCGGGACTTTCGGGGGGGCAGGGCATGCAATGCTGAACATATCTGATTACTAGATTAACCGCAGTGTTTTTATTTTGCCTGCCGTCCACAATAACATCACACACATCTGTGATTCACTTGATTTCTCTTTCTTTCATTAGTTTTTATTTGTTCTATCTTTTTTGTATGTGTGTGTACTTTTCAAAAGAAGAAGCTGTGATTCACTTGATTTAGCAGCTTGTAACAGTAGTCTTCTCTCAGCCCACCACGAATACGTCTCTCCCGGTGTTCAGGTTTTAAAAGTGACCCTGTAAACTGGAGACCTTCAGCTGAACGTGTCGGTGTTTGTGGAGTTTACACAGCTGTTGAAACACAGAGGGAGTTTTAAGATTCAATCTCCTCATCAGATGTTTAATGATCGTCTAAAGACGTTTATGAGGGATGCATCCGGCTGAAAGTCAGCAGTTAACAGGGTCACCGTTCAAACCAAAACACCGGCCGATCTCTGCCACGGCTTTTTGAGTTAAAAAGGATTTTAAAGCCGTGTTGAAACTGCTTTGCTACTCGCGCTTATCTCCTCTCACGTGTTGATTCAGTGAATCCATCTGTGATGAAATATAGCACCATCTAAAACTCTTCCATGCTATTTGGGACTGAGAATTTATGCAAAATATCAACAGCTAACAAACAAAAAGCACTTCTCTTGTCTCTATGAACTTGTTTACTAAGGAAAGGTATAAAACTCTGAAAAACTAAGCAAAGCTACATTCGGAAAATCTGTTCCCCCTCGTTCTGCTCAAATCAAAGCCTTCTTTTCAGCGCACATGCTCAGTTGCCAATTTACTCCAATTATCTGCACCAATTCACTACAGCAGGATAATTAAAGGCATTGGTATTCTGACCAGCTACCCAAACATAGAAAGACACTAAAGGGACAATATGAAATATATTCAAAGTAATGACTAAGTCTATCTCAACAAAATGAACTAAATAAGGCACATATGCTCAAATTACTCTATGGCTCTGATTATAAATGTGATGTATTCGTCTTGAGACTAACATGGCCTTGTTTCATTGGCTGATTCCAGAAGCGACACTGATGCGTTACGTGGGACTCTCCAGCATGGACGAGAGGCCCGGCTCTGACGACTACTCCTCCCACACAGCTCGTCCAGGCAAACGCTCCAACGACACGGCCAAACGTGCGAAGAGGCGGAGCCATCACAGCCAAAGCCCCTCCCACTACATGCTCCAGGCAAATCAGCCGAGGGAATCTCCGCCAAGAGACCCCGCCTCCATTTATCATGTAAGTGATTCAGTTTGTCAATATTTCTTTAGAAAGCTTCTTGGTGATCCTTTAAATTCTTCTGTTTTTAAACAATAACTTTTGTTTAAAGTGTTACTTAATTATATTAACAACAGGCTGTGTATTATACTGGATGTATTAGTCTCAAACATCAGAGCTTTGTTCTCTTTGGCGGCACCTGTGGCCATAAGCTGTAAATGCAGGGACTTTTTTTAATCGTTCTTTGAGAGTTAAAAAAGTGTCCTTGCTGACAGCTTTGGCTTTTTGTGTTGATCTGAAGTCATCAGGCACAGATCTGGGTGATCTGTTTCCTCCTGTTTGCAGTGGTTATGCTAAGCTAAGCCAACAGCCACTGGCTGTTTCAACCTATATCCCATACAGACCTGAGGATGGCATTGATAGAAGAGTTTACCATTAATACAGAGACCCAAATGCAGCTGTAACAGTTTGATCCTTCATCTCAACTGTCTCTCTCTGGCTTTCATTAGATAATAAAAAGAACTTGAGAAAAAAAATATATTTCAGAAATAAAAAAAGTGTCATCAATGGCAACCCAAAAATGTCCCCAACACTGAACAAATAATTTGATTGACAGGGAAAGTGCAGAGCCGAAATTATGCAACACTTTGCTACAAGCATAAAAGATCTAGAGAAGAAGGAGTGTTACATTTTGAAGTGTGACAAACACAATAACTCAGTCTACCTGAAGTTGCAGGTGACGGCTGCAAGATTGCATTATCTGGTTGCATAATGTTGATCAAACAGTATTATGAAACTCCTCTGAGTTCCTCCTCACAGTGAGAACAAGTTAGATTAATCTGCCTCCTCTCTGGTCTGTTTGGATACAGCCAGGATTCAGAGATTTGTGAGAAAAGAGGAAGCGTTTGAGCTTTACCCCCAGATAAAAAGTCTCTGTTGTGAAGTGTGATCTAAGGGAACGCTGACTCGTTATTACCCCCCCTGTCACTTCCATGACATCCGCCCGCCCCGCCTGTCTGTCTGAGCTCACCAGTCCAGACAGCCGATTTGGCCGGCGGTGACCTTATACGTCCTGACAGCGTCTCTTTGCAAATTAAATGAGTTTGCATGTGTGCGCGCGAGTGTGTGTTTACAGTGTGCGAGGCTGCTGCGTCGGCAGATGGCGTGTCAGTGGGTGTGGGCGGTCCCATGTCATCTGTCTTGCTGAGCGTGGGGATGTGAGTGGCCCAGCTCCAGGCTATGACACGTGTAATATCGTGACATCAGAGCTGGTGTGTTGCTCCAGCTGACCTGTCCAGAGAGGTCACATCTCAGATACGCCGGCCAGAGTTTGAATGTGTCAGATCAGAAGATGCGTGCGTCGAGAGAAACTGGTGCATCAACATCATTCCCTGTGTCATAATCAGTCAAATCCAAACACACAATCATGAAACACATATTCAAACATTCAGAAGAGCTTGATTAATGGGATTTTCAGGACTGATACCAGGGGTAGAGACAGTCACATTCACAGGTATGGCATCAAATAGTGAAAAGGTTTGACTTGGATATGACTTTTAAGTAGGGGTGGGCGATATGACCTAAAAACTACGTACATCGAGGTATTTTTTGGGGTAACGGTATGAAGCCACAGAAGGATGATTTTGAGGATCATCTTCAAGTCACTGTTGTGGGGACAATTCTTTCAATCAATCAATCAATCAATGGGATGCAGTGTCTAGCTCCACCCATTAGGGTCAGATAGGTGCCAAAAAGCCTGACCTGCACATTTTTGCGTACCTAGCATAACCAAACTGAACCAGATTGTTTGGTGGAAACCAAGCAGCAACCCCCAGTCTTAAAATTTGAAGCCAATGCGAAAGTGCTTAAAACCTGCAGTTCATCGAGCGTCCACTAGAGGCTGGCTGCAGAAACAACAGAAACCACATACACACCCATTCAAAAAAGACGATCTTTGCAGCAATAATAAACATGTTTACAGCCTGGTCTGGTTCAAAAAGCAGTACACAATGTAAGGGGGGGACTTTTTTTATAACTTCTTTCCTTTTTTTTTAATACTTTATTGCATGGGAAACAATTTTAACTCTCCAGATCACTGTACTTTCAAATACATTGCATTTTTTTTTTCATATTGTAACATACATTAAATGAAAAATGACATAACAATAAAATAACCCAAACTCAAAACAACCCAAGAAAATAACAGTACGAGAAAAAGGGAACAAAAAAGAAAAAATATGAATAATACTAAATTAAATTAAATTAAAATTAAAAAGGGGGTAGTCTAGTGCTTTTCTATTCTTGATGTAAGTTTATGAAATTGTACATTCTCCTAAGTCTGATTTTAGGGTAGATTTTATGGATTTTTTCCACATCATCTCTAATAGTATAAATTATGCTTTCATCTTCTAATACGTGTTCAATTGTTTTTTTAACCATAAATTTATTTTGGGTGGAATTTGTTGGACTTTTTTATAACTTGTTATTTTTGAAGATATTAAACGTACGATTTTTGGCCAAATAAGGGCATGCCTGACTTGATTGACAGGCGGGCACCCTGTAGCTGTTAGCGAAAATGCTAAAGGCCCAATTCTTTACCTCACACTAGCTTGGATGGCGTTTGGTTGTGTTCAGCATTTCCAATATGGCACCTGCTGACGATTGCCTTCAAAACAGTGCTTCAGTGACGTCACGGATACTACGTCCATTTTTTATACAGTCTATGGTGGAAACCCAGATTTTCTGAACATGGTGTCTCCAAACATGCAGCTGCAGACACTCTAATCAAGGAAGAGGCATTGTCGATCCCTCCTGCCCTTTGAATGTCCGCAAGTGGACAAGCGGAATGAAAAGTATCTGACGAAATGCCAATACTGCTTTACCGTTTCCTTATTTTATTGGACTTTTGATTTAGCTTCATGGATGTGACCCACGGGATGTAGCTTGGCAGTTTTTGAATGGTGCCATATTGTGAACAAACACAGGAAAAAAAACTGTTTCTAAAGCTGTCATTCACAGTACTCAGTCTGAGACCTTGAAAACTTCTCTGTTAAATGTTTGTCCTTCATGTTTTGCTTACTTCAGATTTCTGCTAATCCCAGAGGCCCAGTAGCTTTATTTTCCTTCCTTTCCTCTGTCATCCAGAAGTCCTATTGTGCCTGTGTCCACCCCCCTCCCGTCCCGTCTCTTTGTTCTATGTTTAGAAGTGTGAAAGGTGCTGAAGTCCTCCATGAGCTCGACTTCTCTGCCCCCTCATGTGTGTTTACGTGTGTGTGAGAGCGAGATAATGAGAGAGGGACAGTTCCCTTCTTTATCTGTGCTCCTTCTGTGTGCCTCCTCTCCCTACTTCCTAAGATCTGTCATCTTCCATATCCCAGGATTCTTTGCAGCAAACAAAGGCCACTGATTCATCCTGACAGCCTGCTTTCCCTCTCTCCCTCCTCTTCTTCTTCTTCTTCTTCTTCTTCTCTTCTTCTTTCCGTCCTGCTCTCAGACATACCAGCAGTCCACCTCCCTGCAGTCAAAGACCAGGAAGAAGAATAAAGGTAAGCAGAGATGCCACCTGTTCGGTTTCCTTTTTCACACCTCGAGCTAAGCAGGAGCTGCCGTCACAGTCCAGCACTCAGCAGTTGTGGTCACTCACTCATTCACTCTCTCAGGGGTGCCGAGTTAATGGGCTTTGTACAAAAATGTGGGTGCAGCTGCTGCTCCAGTTAAACTAATTATCCTTTTAAAACTTTATTTTACGGATCTGCAACTTTCTAGTTATTTCCTGGAGAGTTTGGTACTAATTACACAGAAAACAGACAAAACTGAACTGAGAGGTTTGGTTGGTTTTCATGTGTTTATGATCTCTATGTTTCCAGGGCAATTTCAGTTAAAGCTCCTGTGAGGAAATATTGGTTTGTGTCAGTTATGGCGCCCCCTGTGGACAACGTTATAGCACCTATCTCTTTGCTGATTGTGCCTTTCTTCTCTTTTTTTTTAAAGTTATATTTTGGGGCATTTTTTGCATTGATTTCACTAGCAAGGACCACATCAACAACAGAATGAGATTTGAAAGACAGTTTATTGATTACGGATTATTGTCTTGATCGATTTCTGAACGCCTAGTCGCCTTGGAGAAGCTTCGTAAGGGATCTGCCGTAGCACCTGAGCACAAATAACCCCCTCAGGGCCCTATGGAGAAGGAGGAGAGGAGGAGAGGAGCAGAAGGAGAAAGGGAAGGGAGGGAGGGATGTGGAAACGAAAGCAAGAAAGCAGGAAATGGTCAGGTTTGAATTTATGGGAAAACAGAAGAGGCGCAGTTGAGGTGTGGCCCTTCTCCTGAAATGTTGCTATTATCACCAAATGATAGGACAGCTGAAGAGAGACAGGAAATGAAGGGAGTAGAGAGTGGGGGAAGACATGAAGGAAATAGTCTAGGCCGGGAGTCGAACCCATGACCACTGCGATTGGGACTATAGCCTCTGTATATGGGGTGTGTGCTTTGACCGCTAGGCCAACTGTGCCCCGATTCTGTCCTTGTAATGCATTAGCAATGTTGTATTTTTAAAGCTCTTCCAAATTTTCACTCACTATAAACCTTTAGTTTGGAGAATATAAACAAAGTCTGCTATTCACTAAGACACTGAGGCTGCAGTCTGGCACTTTTAAAATCCCTGTGTTAACATACGCAGTCTTTGATTTGATTCGATTATGGTCTCATTTGCTTTTGCTGGTCATACAGAGGCATCAGTTTTAATTTCAGTCTGTTTCATGAGCTGCCAAAATCTCCTCACTAGAGCTTTAATTTTCCATGAACCAAAGTCAAAATCAATGTTCCTTCATTTTGGAAACATGATTGCCGTTTGTCTGTTTACAAATCCAGACATGACTGAAGCCATAACAGTTCTTTTGATCATTTGGGTCTTTTATGATTTTTCTGCAGAAAATTTGTGGAAATGTTGTTTATTTAATCACTGCTGAATAATAGATGCTGGCTTATTCAGTTAAAAGACGATTTTTCAGTTTTCATGCACTGAGTTTCAAGTAACCACATAGTGTGTGTGTGTGTGTGTGTGTGTGTGTGTGTGTGTGTGTGTGTGTGTGTGTGTGTGTGTGTGTGTGTGTGTGTGTGTGTGTGTGTGTGTGATATTGCATGATAGTTTCACAAAATAATTGCCAATTTCCCCTAAATGTCAAAACAGCCTCTTCACATACATTATTCTGCAGTGAGGCTCTGACAGCCAAATGATGTAACAATAAGCAAAACATTTATTTTATGAGGATGGAAAGTTATATTTCTCATCAGTGTGCAGATTG
This sequence comes from Notolabrus celidotus, assembly GCF_009762535.1. NCBI lineage: Eukaryota > Metazoa > Chordata > Actinopteri > Labriformes > Labridae > Notolabrus > Notolabrus celidotus. The sequence goes on from NC_048288.1 coordinate 26,421,984, forward strand.
CTAATCTCAGTTTTCTTTAACTGCCCTTTGTCTGCTTTATTTCTGATGAGTTTTCATGAACATATAATAATATAAAATCCCTTGAGTGGCACACAAAGAGACAAAACCTTTACCACGGTCGAAATTGAACACCCAACGGTCAAAACACCTAAATTAAAAATCATTTTATATTAATAGAAAACATGGAAACGTGAGATATCATCACATTTGAGGAGGTAATGAGTTACATTGTGGCATGAAAATGTTGTAAATGTTTAATGCATTATCATAATTGCAACTTAAGTCAGAATTGCAAGGATACACGTGTCCGCATGTATTACTTATTCACAGGCACAATGGTGCTGAATTATTATTCCTTTATATTGTGTGATATTCTTTCATGGATTCGGATTGTTGAAGATGGAATCTGATTCTGTCTCAAGATGGCATTTTGTTTGTTGTGCCTGAAACAGCTGCTGGGGGGGAAGATGCCATTCAAAATAAATAAGGCCCAAACAGCCTTTGTTTATATTTTCTACAGTGTATGTATGTAGGGAAGTCTGATACAATACAAAGGATACAATACTATAAGATACGGTATGATACAATATGATGCGGGTACGAATTGATGACTTTCTTAATAGAGATTTTGTCCTTGAGTTTTCCATTTGCGATGGGAAGCATATTCCAGGCATTAAAACCTCTATATAAAACAGTTTGCATCAAGGAATTTGTCCTTGGGCTTGATAAGGCCAGGAGCTCTGAACTCCCTTGACACATAGTGTGCTTGTGGCACAAACCTATGCACACCAGCTTTTCTTGAAAGAAGATTGGGGTGTTTTTCCAGACAGCGTTATGCGTGAAGTTCAGGATATTGGTTTTTTATTTTTTCCTCCACAGTCAGCCAGTGTAACTGATTGTGCATCTCACAGACGTTGGTACAGAAATTGCAATGTAGCGCTAATCTAGCAGCTCTGTTCTGCGCGATTTGAAGTTTTTTAAGGTGCTTCTCAGCAGCGCTAGACCAGATAACCAGACAGTACTCCAATTGTGACAGCACAAGTGACCCAACAATATCAATCATAAGAGACTGTGGAACATAAGCAGAACATTTCCTTGCGACCGCAATGCTCTTTCTCAGCTTGGACACAATATAATCAATGTGGTCTGACCAGGACAGAAGGTTGTCTAGAATGACTCCCAATAATTTGGTTAGATAGATAAGATAAGATACAATACGATAAGATAAGTTAAGATGAGATACAATAAGTTAAGATTAGATAAGATAAGATAAGATAAGATAAGATAAGATAAGATACAATAAGATAAGATAAGATAAGATAAGATAAGATGACATACAATAAGATAAGATAAGATACAATAAGATAAGATAAGATAAGATACAATAAGTTAAGATTAGATAAGATAAGATACAATAAGTTAAGATTAGATAAGATAAGACATGATAAGATATGATAAGATAAGATACAATAAGATAAGATAAGATACAATAAGATAAGACAAGATAAGATACAATAAGATATGATAAGATAAGATTGGACATTAACAGTTTACTTAATCATTTACTTATCTTGAATACTGTCTGCACCTTTATATCATTTGCACTGTTATCTATTTACATTGTCCATTTTTAAACTGTCACTGCACTACCTGCACTGTGCACATAGGCTGTTTTTATATTACTGTATTTTATTATATTTTATTGTATTTTATATTTAAATCTTAGTTATTTAAAAGCTGGAAGAGAGAAACAGCATCTCATTTTTCCTGTATGTCCCGTATATACAGTGAAAATTGACAATAAAAACCTTTGAATCTTTAATCTTGAATCTTGAATAAGATAAGATGAGATAAGATAAGATACAATAAGATAAGATAAGATTCAATAAGATAAGATAAGATTCAATAAGATAAGATACGGTACGATACAATACGAAACGATACAGTACGGTATAATACGATACCGAAAGATATGATACGGTACAACATGATATGGTATGACACGATACATCACAACACGGTACGATACAGTACAATAGATTATTGTATGGTACGGTACGACACGATACAATAGATTATTGTACGATAGGATACAGTACGACACGACATGATACGATACAATACAATACAATGCAATACAATATAATATAATACCATACTGTTATACAAATAAAACAATAAGAATTACCAATTCATGTAACCACAGAACTGAACTCTATTATATAACCGTCTGATCAGTAGCTAATCAATCACACCATCATTTTCATTTCAATCAGAGCGATCAATGTCCCACAAGCCAGGAAATTGATCCTACAAGGGATGTCAGATTATTATCTGCCTCAACACAATAACTGCACAACGCACTCTATTTCTTTCCCATTAAGAGCAGACACTGCTGTATTTGCATTTTAAAACATCATCATTTTTAAGTGGTCAGGACTGGACTGCAGGCGAGGCGGCTATTGTATCTGTTTCCTTTATAATCTGCATGAAGTCCAGAGAAAGTAATATGATGAAATCCACTGATTCAGCATTTTCTCTATGTGAGGGGAGAATTACTGGGAAGATGGAAACTACACATGGCGTGATCACAAGCCTCTGCGGAGCATTACAAATATTATATGAAGTGTTTTTGTACTTTCATATCCTTGCAATATAATTTCTTTTATATCTTTTTTATTTTGCTAGAAAAAGGAGATTTAAGTCCATAAACAGTATTTCTTTTTTTCTTCAGCCTGTCCAGCCGACTGTACTCCTTCTCCATCCTTTCTCCATCTCCCTGGTATCACTTTCTTTGCCTCTTTGACCAAATCTATTTTCTCCTTCTTCACCACATTAACGAGGATCAACATGTTGGAAGAGATTTTGTGTTTTTTCAGTGACAGGCCTTTCACTTGTTTCACCATCTGCCACCCTGAGAAGCTCTGAAAAGCTTTAGCTCCATCTGCGCCTTTATTTTTTCGGGCGTCTGATTTGTTTGTTTACAGGAATGAAACCAAAGTTTGAAAGCGGCTGAGATAACATTGATTTATTGATGTTTTACATGCACCAAGCAGCACCCCTATCAAGGATTGAATAAAATACTCCTTTTTGCTTCATTTTTGATAAGACATCAGTCTGTTCGACAGCCTGAACTCAATTTGGCGATGACATCAGGCTGCAGAGAATGAACAGAAAATAAAAGAAGTCCTCTTTTTAAAATCTCAATGTACACTTTTCCTCTGAGTGCATTAACTTGTTAATTAAACACAGTGTCTCCCCAGATTGAAAACCTTTCCTCGCTGCGTGTGAGAGTTATTTTCCTTTTGTCTCTCTGTGAAAGAAAGTTGTTCCGTTTAGAGATACACTGTACGCTGCACTTTCTGTACCCACAGAATTAAATGGAATATTGAATTACTCTCCCCTTTAAAGTCCCAAGACTTTTCATGTAGTCAATAAAAGTTTCTCGGCCGGCCTGAAGTTGGAGCCAAGTTTCTCGGGTAATCTCTAATGAGGATTGTGCTGTGAAAATATTACAGGGCTTTTATGCCAGAAAGAAAAGAGACTTTTATTAAATATCCCCTTTTAGCATACTGCAGTGCAGCGTCTTATCAAAGCTGGAGGCTTGAGTAGTGCCAAAAATTACTGCCACATAAAGCATTATGAGAATGGCCGCTTTTTTTTTTTTTTCATTAGCAGGGGTGATTCCAGGGCAGGGGGACTTTGGTGGTTCACCTCAATCCAACCCTGTAACCTGAAACTCTGATTTGCTATCTGTTACATCAGAAGCTGAGCTTGTAGGAATCAAGCAGCAACCTCCTGTCTAAAAATATGAGTCCAATGCGGAAGTGCTAAAAACTGCAGTTCATGGAGGGTCCACTTGAGGCTGGCTCCGGAAGTACTGGAAACCACATACACACCAATTCAAAAAAGCCGATCTTTATAGCAGAAATAAACATGTTTACAGCCTGGTACAAAAGACGAGTGTAGTCTGGATAGCTAACCTCTCGATCAGCACACACCCCACATAGCAAAATTGGTCTGGCCCGGTTCTGGCCCACAATGTACTTAGACTCGGCCAGCATAACGCAAAGAATGACGGCCCTTAAGCTGCCCAGATATAGTTTGCCAGAGACGGCCCACACATGGGCCAGCTTAATCACAAGCTCAACCTTAATCGGCCCAGATGCGGCAGGGACAGATCTGGGCCACATAAACCAGAAGTGGCATGCCATCATATATACAATGCCTTCATTGCCAGACCTGGCCCACATCCGGTTGACATATCACTTGCCATGCCAGCAGTCAGCCAACAGTGCCGGCTTGATGCCAGATCTGGCCCAGACCGATCTGTTATGTGGGACTGTACGGGGGGTGAATTTTTTCATAACGTGGTAATTTCAAAGTTATTGAGATCACGGGTCTTCCAATGAGAGGCACAGCTGACTTGAGTGACAGGCGGGAACACTGTAGCTGTTGGCTAGGAGGCTCAAAGCCCGCCTCTTTACGTCACAATCGCTCGACAGCAGCAATATGGCTCCCGCAGACGATTGGCCTCAAAACAGTGCTTCAGAAACAGATGGGTGACGTCACAGATACTACATCCATCATTTATACAGTCTATGGTTGGAATCACTTAGTGGGCAGTGTTCAGTGTCACAAATTCACCTTGATGGTGCTTCATACATTTGGAGCTTCATTTGTTTTTTAAGTCCTTAAAGAATCAAGCTTGACAGACTCGTGTGGTGCCACTCTGCTGGGTTATTTTTAAATTGAAGAACTCTAAAAGAAGGGGATAATGTCGAGTGAGCCGGGTTGTTATAGGGGATTGAAACCCCTTCAGAAAGAGCAAAAGGCCTCGATGGGGAGCAGTATTCAACCGTAAACAGTGCAAACTTCAAATGAACCTGACTCTTTTCTGTGCATTCATATAATTACATCCAGTCCTCCAGAGTCTGTGATTGGAGCAGCATTACTAGGAACCGTGTGCTCAATATAGCAACAGCCTGATATTGAGAAGCTGAGAAAAGCAGACTGTTACTTTGAAATGTTGGTATGTCAAAACCTGTAAGAATCAAGACCTTATCACAGCAGAGTTATACATTAAGTAGATGAGATAAGAACATCCTGAATTGGCTATTAAGACAAGGATTTGTGCTCATACATTCTTCATGCTACCTATGCAGGCCTAGTTGGGCCACCCCCAAATCTTCACACTGCTCCTACAGAGAGAACATACATGCAGTGCTGCGGTCTATTGTTTGAGTGACACATGATGTAAAGTTCTTGCTTTGCCTTCATGATTCCTCCGTGTTGTTCCAGGACGGAGTTTGGCCTCCCTGAGTCGGAGGCGTGTTTCCTGCAAAGCTCTGGGCCGAGGAGACTGCGAGGGCTGGCTGTGGAGAAAGAGAGACGCAAAGGGTTATTTTTCTCACAAATGGAAGAAGTACTGGTTTGTTCTGAAGGACAACTGCCTGTACTGGTACATCAATGAGGAGGCGAGTGACTGTTTGTGTACTTATGTGAATATTTTAAAGTTACAGCTCCCATAAAAGTCCAGCATTTAATGAAGAATGTACTTGTATACTATCTAAAACAAAGAAGCAATGATGATACACGACGTGTGCTTTTAAAAGTAGCTGTGAGAGGAACTCTTTGTTGATGTTACCCTGAAGTGGAGACTTGAGCTCAGATATCAAAGCTACAGGAAGAGTCAGGAAGACTTTGCTTTGGGATATTAAGTTGAAAGGGATTTCATCCTGATTTTGGCTCAATGTTCCAAAAAAAAAAAAAAGTAAGTAAGTTGTGTGAAGTCTTTGAAATGTTTCAAAGTCCCCGGGGAACTTTATGATTTTGTAGCCATGGGTCTGTCTTTTTGGTGAGAAGTGAAATATCTCTGGGAGTAATAAATGGATGCCTTTTTTTTTTTTTGTATAACTTCAGTGCCTAAAGGATAAATTCTAACTCTGGCTATCCCTTGACTTATTATCTAGCTGCCAGGAGGTTGCCTTTCTGAATTTTCAGTGAGTTTAACTTCAGAATTTGCACTGCTGAATCAGCACACATTAGCTTACTGTGAATTGGATTTGATTTGCTTTCTTTGCCCTATATAAGAAATGCTTTTTGAGCATTTGATATAAATAGTTGCACAATATTACATCAATCACTCAATCTTTATTTGTATAGCTCCAAATCCCAACAAACGTTATCTCAAGACGCTTTTGCAAACATAGCAGGTCTAGACGTACTCTAACAAAGATCCAACATCAAGACAGGATAAGATCCAGTCCCCTCTTATAGACAGGACTCAGTTTGATCTCATCTTAATCCACCATGAGCAGAGCACTCTGCAGTATTTAGCAAGTTACAGCGGCAAGGACAAAGTTCCTTTAACAGGCAGAAACCTCCAGCAGAACCAGACTCATGTTAGAAGGCCATCTGCCTCAACTAACATGATGTAAGATGACACTATTTATCAATTTCCCTGGCTTAGCATCAGCATGTTAGCATGGTCTGTGTACACATTTTTGCATGCAGGTGTTAGCTTGAAGCTCACAACAACTAGCGTAGCCACTAACGCAGTAGCTACTGAGGTCCACATAAAACAAACATAACATACAAAATATGCACGAAATACAAAAACTGAAAATGTTACAAACAGGAAATAGAAAAACTGGAAATACCACAACCTTTTCAAAAATACACATAAAGGATGTAATGTACACATTCCCCTGAATGAATATCAATAAAGATTACATAACAGCCAGCACATCTAATTAAGACAAATCATACTTGTTCACTAAAATGCCTTATTGTTAGGGTTAATGTTAAAGCTGCTGTTGGTAGGAATGGGTTAAAAAACAATTCTTTTTTTTCTGCTGGGTTTGGAAAAAAAGTCATAATACCCATCAGTACTCATCAGTAATTGAGGTAATTTGAGATTATGGCCAGATCTTTGTGTTTTCCAATGCCTTTGTATCAAGCAATGTTATTATTCCCCTTTGTTCCTGTTATCACGAACCAATCAGAGCTACTCTTCGACCCTCTGTCCCAATTGGTCAAGTGGCGGCCCCTACTAGGTTGTCCTGGATGGCTGGGAAGCCAGCACTACTTCCTCATAGAACAAGCACGAGAAGTAGGGGACATCTGGTGGGGTGGGGTAGTGTTGACATTCGAAATCTCTCTTCACACTGATGTTTATATCACAACTACCAACAGCAGCTTTAAGGTGTTCCTTTAAGAGTCTTTTAAAACCGTCTTTCATGTTCAATTTTAGTTCATAAATTTATTAGAAAGGACAAGCTAGCTGTGTTAGCAAGAGCAGAGGAAAAAAAATGAACAGATGTGCAGAATGGACCTTTAAAGCTCTCAGTCCTTACCCAAAATGAGACTTTTCAACAACCGCTCTTGCTGGTTTCAAAGCTAACATTTGGTTTCTGTTTAGACCGGTTTCTTGAAACTTTACGTTTAAGATAGCCAGTGTCAAATCCACGTTTATAGGAAATAGATAAAACTGAATTTCTTTTGACATATCATGAGATACTCCCTCTTTCCTGAAGCGTAACTTTTATATTAAATCTTCTCCTCCTCAGGATGAAAAGGCCGAGGGCTTCGTCAGTCTTCCAGAGTTTAAGATCGACCGTGCCAGTGAATGCCGCAAGAAATAGTACGTGTGTGATGAACCCATCTCTTCTATATTTATACACACACATGTATTTTTACACACTCTTTATGTATGAATATTTGCCTGCAGAAATAACTCTGTTTGTTCCCCCCATGGTCTTTTTAGTGCTTTCAAAGCCTGTCACCCCAAGGTGAAGAGTTTCTACTTCGCAGCAGATGGAGTGGACGACATGAACAGGTAAATCAGCGTGTGGTAAACACGCATGAAGGTTATGCAGAAGGGCACTCTGCCTGATGGGTGGCAAGAGTGCAGCTTCCTGTTTTAGCGGGGTCCCCGATGCACGAAACATATGTGGTTTTTATTTGATGAAATAAACGGAGGTCTGGTTTCTGAGGAGAGTAATGTGTATGAAGAACATAAAACGCAGGATGTTATCATAGAGAGACGATTCAAGGTGTGCAGAAGCTTGCTGCATCATCGCCTCTTACTACAAAAACAAACTACTGAGACATCTGACAACGTGTCTACATAATTATTGACTTTTATGTATTTATTTTTGAAAAGAAGAGCAGTGTTACCCTACTAAGGGGCCAGTTTTAGAAACAAGTCTCCTGGATTGTTCCTGAACTAGACAGTTAAACCGAATCAGGTAATATAAGTGAATAAATAAATGTTAAGAATAACATAACAACTTGACTACAGCAGAAACAGTCCGTTCGTGAGCTGTTAAGGCACATTCATCTTTTTTCACTCTCCATATTAAACACACAGGGAGACTGAGGGCCTGCTTTGTTCTGTGCAGCTCACGACCTCAGCTTCAATGTGCTTACCTCTGGCGCTCACTGTTGCTAGGTTATGCACTTCCGCTTCTCCATGTAGAGACTGTTGTGTTTTTTTTAATCTCTCTCTGTATGCTACATACTTTCTTTTATTCAAGAAAGTGAGTTACATGTTAATGGTTGAGTTGCATTGTGGGTAATGTAGGAGCAAGAAGAAGAAGAAGAAGAACACATGAAATGCAAATGATGAAGGTTTTATTATTTATTTATTTATTTGGATCCCCATTAGTTACTACCAAGGTAGCAACTACTCTTCCTGGGGTCCACTCATGCAAATTTCAGTCAGACAACTCCTTAAGATAAAGTTTATTGCAGCATACAGTATTGTGTTTGGCATCCAAACCTCATTACTCCTTGTAGATTATTTAAATGCAGACATTTAGGAGTAATTAGATAGGACTAACCACCCTCGGAGCCCACAGGTGGATGCCGGGGAGGAGGTGGGTACTAAGTTTGCACACAGCACTGAAGAGGACAGTAGGAGCGCTTGCAAAGCAGAGGCAGAGACAGGGAGACTTGCAGCTTAAATAGACCGCCAAATGAGAGGATCTTCAGATCAGCTGATAGGGAGGATGATGACGTGTCAGTATGAATCAGCGCAGCTCGAGTTGTCTGCCTGAACCAACTTGCAGGCAGCGCTCCATTTTTACAATCCACACGCAATTTACATTTTTTTTTAAATCCAAGTCAAAAGTAAAACCAAAAAAACTAAAACAGAACAATAACATACAATACAATACATTAAAATACAATATATGACTAAGCTTCTAAATACAATACTTTTTCATAAAAGTTCATACTAATTCATACTCTGACCAAAACAATTAAATACTGATAATATCAATAATAACAACAATAATACTCACACCATCATGATCAATTTCAATTCAATTCAATTTGCTTTATCGCATGAACAAAGACATGTTGTTGCCAAAGCACATAAGATTCATACACATACATCCCATATATATTCATTACATATTATATACATATATATTCATTACATATTATATTATATCACATATTTTATATGCATTAATGAACAATGGTGTCATCCATACAGCATATCTCAATGTCCCCACTTGATGCGGTATGCTCATAAAACCTTCACCTAAAATCAAATATTATGGGATGGTGCGTCCCTCAGGCTGTGACAGGCATACACTATCACTGTCTACCTAAACGTCATTCACATATAGTATAAATAACAGGTATATTTTAAGAGAGACTCTGCCACACAAGACGCTGGTTTAAGGTCCTTTTCAAAGCTGTTTTACTGGTTGAACTGGTGATATCAGATGGAAGAACATTCCATATCTTCAAGCCTCTATACAGAACAGTACGCTGCTTTGCATTAGTGTTTGTCAGTGGAAGTGTAAAGCAACCTCTAGAAGTGTCTAGTATTGCAACTGTGGCCTTCACTGCTATAGGATAATTGATGAAACAGAACATTTGGAATTTTTGACACAGAAATGCTTCCAAAGCATCAATTATACATCTTTTGGTTCAGTCCAGAGTTTATTTTATTTTGCATTTATTTTTTGTGTTTTTTCTTGATATTTGTAGTCTATAAAAGTTGTTTGTTTTTGTATTATTTCCTCATGAATCTCTTCCTCCTCCTGTTAGATGGCTGAGTCGTCTCAACCAGGCTGCTGTGGGCTACGCAGAGCGAGAGAGGATACGCCAGGAGCAGGGTGAGGGCTCATTCGGCAGATGGTTAATGAAGGACAATATCTTCAGTAATCAAATGAACAAAGACTCCTGCTCCTGATGGGATCTGAGTATTTTCTGTTGTTATTTGTAAATATTTGTAAAGAAGAAGAATCAGCTGTAGATTGACAGCTGCACAGACTGCTGGTTGGTAGATAGATAAACAGATCTTCGTGGAAGGTGTTTCTGACTGTGTGTGTGTGTGGGTTTCCTGCAGATTACTGGAGCGAGAGTGATCATGAGGACGACACCACCTCCAGCCCGAAACAGGACAGTCCCCCACCTCCATACGATACCTACCCACGGCCTCCATCAGTGAGTCACGCGCACATATGACTGTACTACAAGCTCATACAAAGTACACGCTGTGCTTGAAAGCAGAAATCCTGCTCACTGCTCCTCCACAGTCCATTTTAAGTGTTCAAGTTACCGCCAACTTAGCCTACAGGGAGTGGTGGGGCTAAATTTGGCATAATTGATGCTATAATTGTCCCTCACGCTGCCTTGCTCCACAATAAATGTCGTTTTCTTGGGGCTTTTGGCGTAAACTGGAAGTATAAAAACAACAGCGTCTTTTATAACACCTTTTCAGACACGAGACGAGCAGCCTGCTGAGCTGTGAAGACAGTAAGATTTAAAAATCCTCATATTAAAGAGTCTTAGGAGTTCAAACACTCATTTCCACTCATGTCCAAACACTCATCCCTTCCCTGTCTCCTACTTTCAATCTCACATACTAATTCAATCACCACTCCACCTCCTTGGCTCTGTCACCAGATTGAAATCCTGTTTTGAAGTGTGTCTTTACAATCAAGTGAGATCAGTCCAATCACCGGCGTCTGCTCTCTCTCTTTCTCTCTCTCCCTCTCTCTCCGTCAGATGAGTGCCTACTTGGAGGGCCGCACCACTCGACTGTCTTCCACAGAGACATCTCGTTCTCGCTCATCCCAGGAGGACTTCCTCTGTGGTGAGCCCGCTGTTGCTGCAGAGCCACAGTACCACCCCGGTCCTCTAGGGGGAGGAACCACGCACAGTGGGAGGAAGCCAGGGGGCAGCAGCAGCAGTGATGTGCAGTATCGATGTGATCCTGTCGAGGTGAGTCGAGATACGTCAAAAACAAAACAACTGATTTAATTCATTTTAATGTTTATGGTTCTGACAGTTACGACTCTCCTTTAGCGCCCCCATCAGGTCAAAACATGCACGTCTTTCTCCACATTCATGTTCCCTGGAGAATGAACACTTTTTAATAAGAACATAATTTTGCTCTTCAGTTGTTGTCTGCCTGAAATGTCACATTTGCACACAAAGTCGTGTTGAAATTGAATTGGCACACTGTTAGGTGATTACATAAAGCCTTCCAGTGGGGACTTTTTGATTGTAATTACCTCCAAAATGACTGGATCCAGCCTTTGTTGAAGCACCACTCACAGGACAAAATTTAAATCTTCTGGTCCCTACTGTTGGCGAGGCTCTTGGATGTGCAATGTCTTAGTTGTTCTTTCTTGTTCTGCACCTTGTCTCGAGTTTTGGGTGCAATAGAAACTCAAACACATCAAATCTCTTTGTTTACTCAGGTTTGAATTATCATGAGGATCATGAATCACTGATTTAAAGCTTCTTTCGATCATTTCCTGTAGTACCGCTCCAGTCCTGCGGGGGGCAGCAGTGAGACGGGTTCCCCTGGACGCTCCTCCTCATCTCAGAGACGTTCCTGGCAGGACCTGATTGAGACTCCGCTGACAGAGGCTGGACTGCACTACCTACAAACTGGACCTCTAGGTAACACCAGAAACTAGATGAAGGAAAAAGTCATAACATGTGAAATAACTTGTGCCTTGTTGTCAGGTTTCTGCTGGAGCCGATGCAGGAAATTCAACTTAAAATAAAAAGTACAAATACACTGAATTAAATCTCTTCATATATTTGGAAAAAGTTAAAACATCAACACAATCACAAAGATGAGAGGATTCAATTGTAGGACTCAGATTCAGTATTTCATTACACCTTCAATTTAAAGAAATCCGGCAAATGTTAATAAGATAAGATAGAGACTACACATTTAGACCCTAACACATTTTCTGTAACTGCACAAAGACAAAAACCTTTCTGGGATGGCACAATCGGTTCCCGGCAAAGTCTTGGGTAATATGATCCCTCACGTGATCCCGTCTTCTTTTCAAGCTGGGTCATGTGGAAGGAGCTGTGCATGCAGCAGATCAATGCTTGGCAAAGATTCTCCTCCTCACAGCTACAAAGAAAACACATCACCAAGAACAGGCTGAAGACTGATGCATTAAAACATAAACAGCAGTTGTCTATCATAGATTATTTTATTGTGAATGGGATTGTAACGTAAAGGTTGAATATAAAGGAGGAATATTAAAGAAAAGACGAGAGGAAAGGAATAATATATTAAACAAAAAAGGAAGTGATAAATGCTGCACTGAAAAACGCAGTTCTCATTTACTGCACAGGTGCAGATCATTTTTTATCTTTCGTTCGTCCTTCTCCACAAATTCTTTGTGTTCAAGATAAGTGCTATTTAAAGTTATAGTAAGGAACTTTCTATGTTGATTTTGGCGCCCCCTGTGGACAAAGCGGTACCTCTTGTATCTTTGCTGATTTCATCCTGTACATGTTTATATTACGTTATTTAACAAAAAATTGTCTTCTTTTGTTTTTAACAATCAAATATGTCGCTTGTAGAGAATCTTTGCTGCAGAAAAGTTTAAAATTAAAGGCTGTTTTGACCGAGTAAAGTCAATCACTTCGTCTGACTCCTACCCTCCACCAGCAGTTATAGATATTAAAAATGACTATATAAAGATAATAAATATTTATGCTGAGATTCTTGTTTAATTTTGTAGGTCATAAAGAGACAGTGATGTTAATTTCAGTCTGTTTTGTAACCATCTAAAAACTCCTCACAGGAGCTTTAAAAACATGTATTATGATTCTAATTAAAGCCTTGCTATCTCCTACCTCCGTAAACACATGGGTATTTGTTCCCATGTAAACTTAAACTTAAAGCTACTGTGAGGAGTTTTTATCTGGTTGTGAAACACTCTTGAAATTAATATTTATGTCTCTTTGGGACTTAAAAAAGCAAACAATGCCATCAACAACAGGAGAAACTGTTTCTATGGGGTTATTTTATTGGCAGAAACCGCTGGTGTGGGTAGGTGTCAGACCAAGTGTTGAATTACACACTGCCTCTAAAGTTTATTTCACATTCTTTTTTTTTTTTTACATACTTACAGGCATTTTGGAAAAAAAAAACAGTGGGTCATCTATACATCCATGTATTATAATAGTGGAAATACATTCAGTCCATGCAGTAATAGCTTATTAATCCTTCAATGCTACGTACACAGTCCATTTTTCCCAGTAGTGCAAACATTTTCCCGTTCTTAGGTTTAGTGAGTAAGTCATTCTCTCCATATTTTCAATATTAGACACAATGTCTCTCCACTCAGTCTCAGTTGGAGGATTGGGCTGCAACCATTTTCGTGTCACAGCCTTTTTGCTGGCTGCTAATACAATCTTTAACAGATATTTATCCTTAACTGAGAGGTGGGCTGCAATTTTACCTTGACAAATTGTTGAGAATGTGGCAGAGTGTTATATTTTAATGCTGAAAGACAGAAGGATGACAAGGAAGCACCACTGATGCATGTACAGGACAAATTCAGCAAAGACTGCTTTGTCCAGAGGGGGCGCCAAAATCGACACAAACATAAAGTTCCTTATTGGAGCTTTAAACCAGATGTGTTTAGAAATATTTTTTATGAAGGAATAACAAAAGTCATTCCAAAAAATCTGCACCAGATATATCAGTGAATTGGAAGGTTCATCTGCTCTGCATCTGTCTGTATCATGTAGGTAAACATCTTAATGAGTGAAGCTGCCTTCATGAAAGAGATGAAACAGGCCACAGTAACTGTCTGATCTGCTGCTGTCTTTACATTACAGAGGACGCCGTCTTTGCCGAGCCCGGTCCAGGTGGAGGGAATATGATGGCCGGCGCCGTTTACACCCTCCCCGCACAGAGGAATGTCCCCTTGCCCATAGCCATGCAAAGGCTGATCCCTATGACAAGCCAGGGAGGGAAACCCCGCAGCTTCACACTGCCTCGAGACAGCAACCTGCACACGCTGCTCGCACCCCCCGCCAAAGAAGAACAGCAAACACACAACGGTGAGTCCAGATGGGAACATACATTCGAGGTGAGACACATGGAGACAGAGCACAAACAGATGTGTGCTGAGCGTGTGCGTGGGTGGACCTCAGTTAAGAGCAGAAAGGGAAAATTGTGTCTCACGTTGAACGACAGCCTCCAGAGACCGAGCAGAGAGAAGACGTTTTTTTTTTTTTTTAAGGTGAAGTCGCTGACGTCAGTTCATGTGCCAGAAATAAGAAACGCTCTCAGGCAGACACATTTCCATTTAAACCCTCGTCATTTCAATGTAGTAGAAGAACACACTCACACACTCCAGACATACACCGAGTTAATGAGGCTAATGAGACAATGATGCACTGGTTGCCAAGGTGAGCCCGGCGGCGCGCAGAGAGAGAAGTGACAAAGTAAAGTAGTAAACAGGAGAGAGAATCACACACATAAACTGTGAAATATTATTTTCATAGAGGAAACAGGAGACATAAATCTGCTGCTGTGGCCGAAAGAAGAGAGATGACAGGATTTTATCACCATTAATTATCTTTCAGTGACTGAAACTGTTGTGTAGTTGAAGTGTGTGCTGCTGTCCTCCAGTGGCTACTCTGAGAAATGACTCCATTTGAGCTGATTTATGACACCTCTAACTTCAAATCCTGTACTTCGAGAGGTTGTATTTCACTACAAGTGTCCCTGTTTCTCTGTTCCTGTGAAGGTGGCAGCGAGGGTGCGTCCTTGGGCGACCTGTTTCGAGCCTGCGAGCAGGGCGGGGTGTGTCCTCTCGGTCGAGAGTCGGAGCTCAGAGGTCAGCAGGAGTTCAGGCAGTCCTTCCTCAGACGAGCCGCCGACCCTCAGCTCAACGATCGTCTGCACCGCCTTCGTATACTGACGTCCACGCTGAAGGTTGGTCCACACAGAAAGACACATGCAGTAATGTACACACACATGCACAAATAAATACTTATACACAACATTAATGACACACAAAGACATGCTGGAACAAAAAGGCGACATTTAAATTAATTTTCAGCCCTTTTTCCTGAAGATTTTAATCGATCTATTCCTAAAGTATATTATTTTTTAGGTAGATAGGTGGATTAAAGGAGGTATAAAGAGGTATAAGGAGGTAGATAGGTGGGTTAACAGAGGTATAAGGAGGTAGCTAGGTGGATTAAAGGAGGTTTATATATGAAATATATAATCATTAAGATGCATTCTAGATGATTTGCAAGTGCAGTTCCAACCCATGGCTATCTGTTTCTTTGAAGCTGATCCGAAGTGACTAATTCCCTCATAATTCAAAGTGAAATTTTTATTCCAATTTACAAACTAACGGACCAGTCCAAAGGTTGGTAAACAGCCAGAAATTGGGCTGCTTATTGAATTTTTGCTGCTGGTAAACACAGTCGAATTGGTTTGCTGAGTGTGTCTAAAGTTAGCAGAGCTAGCACCACCAGCCTTCGGTCAGCCATGCAGGTTAACGCCAACATGCCTGTGCTGGCAAGGCTGTGTGGAGTTACCTGAACACAGCGTACAGACAACTTCAGCAATATTTTCTGGATCAAAATACTGACAAACCGCACCGTGCTACAAAATACCACCAGTCATCTGTGTTTGTTTACATCCTGGTAGTACAGCATTTTAGCATTTTCGACAATAACTGGAGCTGTAGCCTGACTCGTAATGCTGGTACGGGCTAGCCAGGGTGATGATGTTTAATCATTTAATGTTAATTAGAAACCATTCCAGGAGACCACTTCATGAAGCAGACTGAGAGAATACCAAGAGTGTGCAAAGCTGTCATGAATGAAAATGGGGGCTACTTTACAGAATCTAAAATATAAAACATATTCTGCTTTGTTTAACACTTTTTTGTTAATTAAATAATTCCATATATGTTCTTTCATAGTTTTGATGTCTTCAGTATTAATCTACAGTGTTTCAAATAATTAAAATAAATGCAAACCCTTGAATGAGAAGGTGTTTCCAATCTTTTGACTGGTAGTGTATATATATATATATATAAAACTATATATATAAAAACATAGAAAAGGAAATGAAAGGAAAAAACAAAACAAAGTAGCCTTTATTTTTTACACAGCACATGTCACATTTAATTGAAACTGGGATCTTGTCTTCTTTTTATAGTGAAGTTTTCAACACACTGCACAGAACTACTACAGGACAAGCTACTTTGTCAACTTGAATCATCTCTGAAAATTTTCCAAAACCCATCTGTTGCTGTGGAAAAGTTTGGATTAAATCCCTGATAGCTAAAAACATTGTTTCATCTGTAAAGTTTTAAAATGCTTTGGTATGAGTGATGATGTCACATCCTGAAACTTCTCACACTGTGGTGCAAACACTGAAAACTGATCAGGAGCGACTTTTTCCTGATGGTGCATTTTTCTTGCTCCACTGTGTTACTGTAATCTCATTCACACTTGAGCTCACCTGAACACATGACACGTGACAGAGCTCATTACACCATGAATTCTCATCCTTGTGTTTACAACTGCAACAGATATACACACATATTTACACACACACACATGCTGGCAATGTCTCTGTCTTGTTGGTCTCTCAGTGCCGTCATCTGTCCCGGTCTGTCTCCTCAGTTTGATTTAAGTCTTGACTTCAGAGCTCTGTCAGCTGTGCGAGCTCATGTTTCTGGGCTGGCTGCCTGTGAATGGCTGTTATGATTTTGTCTCTGCAGTTTGTATCTTTGTTGCTTCCTCCATGTCAGTGGGCAGGGATGGTTGGCGTGGGCGAGGGCGAGGGCGTGGGCGGGGCTTTATGGCTTGTTTATTCAGCTGAAGTAGTTTTCTTTTACGACTCTCTGTGGCTGCTGTGTTGGCTGATAAAGGATGGCTATCCGAGCTTACATGTCCGTTCTGTCTGTCGTCTCTTAAAGGAGTGCCCTGAGTTTGACGGGGGAGGGGGGGTAGTTTGGATGAAATGTCTCTTTGACAATGAGAGCAAGCAGAGGACACTGAAGTCATCCATGTGGCCCTGGTAGACCTTTTCTCTCTCTTTGGTTGTACTTGTGTGTTCAGGCAGTACTAAGTGTTCTGCAGCGGTTGCTGTGGAAACAACAAAGATATGCATAATTTCTCCGTATGGTTTATGCATCAAAAATTCCACCAAAGCAACGAGCTGCAGCAGCCTAGATGACAAATGATAATGTGTACTCTCACTCTTTATAATGCTGCAGAACTTCTCTGTTGTAAGTGACGATAACACGGACAGAGGACATTCACATACACTGGAAAATTCAGAACTTTCCCTGTGTTTCATTAATGGAATCTACTTCATTAAAAACCATCAAATACTAGCACAGTAAAATTAATTCTAAAGGAAAATCTCCTTTTAAAAAATTCAAAGTTATGAATTTAACCACAAAAGGAAAGCTGAATAGACTCCAGGAGAGCAGAGCCGTTTTCAAATGTAAGGCAAGCTGTCAATCTTGTAGGTGGGTCTTGTAGTAGTATCATAAATCATTAATATTGGTACCATTATTATCACTTTCTTGAACACTGCTCTGCAAGCAACAAACTGAAGCTGAAGTGGAGTCTAGATCGTCATATTTGGAAGCTTAGGAGCAAAAAACAACAAGTTTCAGAGTTTGATATGTTGGGATTGAGAATGCAGAAAGGTTAATAAATAACTGTTCTGGATGTAGATCCACTAAACAATCCCTTTCAGTACAGATGCACGGATGATAAACCAATACAATGTACTGGGTTATCATCTGCATTGTATTCAGCACTATTGACAACCTTTATCTGCAAACAGTGTGCCATGAACCAGCGTTAGTAGCTGATGTTCTAACCCTAACCTAACAGCTAACCCTTACAGAGAAGAGGGTTTTTATTAACCTGAAGATGCAAACCCGGGAAAGAGCAGCAGTATGCGGTTTGTAAGATTGTTCCAGAGATATTCTTCTTTTAAGTTATATTTTTGGGGCATTTTCGCCTTTAATGGACAGGACAGCTGAAGAGAGACAGGAGATGTGGGGAGTAGAGAGTGGGGGAGGACATGCAGTAAATGGTCGAGGCTGGAATCGAACATGTGGCCTCTGCAACGAGGGCTATAGCCTCTGTATGTGGGGCGCGAGCTAAGACCACTAGGCCAATGGCGCCCCCCAGAGACATTCTAAGAAGAGGGACTATAAGCAACAAGTCAAATACATCAAGTCTTGAAGCTCAATTCAAAAACAGACTCTAAGAATTTCGAAGAAGTAATTAGAAAAACAGGGGGCGCTGTTGGCCTAGCGGTCTAAGCGAACGGCCCATATACAGAGGCTATAGTCTTTGTCACAGTGGTCACAGGTTCGACTCCCAGCCTCCACAATTTACTGTATATTTCTTCCCCCACTCTCTACTCCCCCCAACATTTCCTGTCTCTCTCCAAAATACCCCAAAACAAAAACAAAAAAAAGAACACAGAATCAGCGATCATTTTTAACATTTGGTATCAGCCTTTATTTTAACAATGAAGCATCCATAATATTTAT
Organism: Notolabrus celidotus; assembly: GCF_009762535.1. Taxonomy (NCBI): domain Eukaryota; kingdom Metazoa; phylum Chordata; class Actinopteri; order Labriformes; family Labridae; genus Notolabrus; species Notolabrus celidotus. The sequence goes on from NC_048288.1 coordinate 26,440,829, forward strand.
TTGATGATAACCCCTGATAAACTTTGATTTCATGAGTAGAAGAAGATCAAATTTCATCCTTACTTCACCCAAATACAGAGTGTTTATTAAATGCAATGAGCCTCTTACTCCTAGTAAAGCTTTATAGATCAGTAATAACCCATCAACAATGATTCAAGCCAAGAAATCAGTTGTTAAAGTAAGTTATATAACCTTTTGTTAGAATCATCTGGACCAACATCTGGACCCGTAACATAGACTTTATTTAGTTAGTAGTTATTTATCAGTCAAACTATGATGTCATCTTTGAAGACCAGAACATCTACCAGGATCAAATGAATGATGAAAGTGTCAAAACAAAAAGAACAAAAGTCAAACCTCCTCCAAACTTGGTGCACTCCGTTAAGTGTGTGTCGTGCTTCTCGTGTGTCTGCGTCTGAAAGCTTAGTGGTTTTTAAGTCATAAACTCAAAGAAGTGACCCGCCCCTCCTGTGTTTCCTCATCCCCCATATAGGACAGGGAGGGGGAGCTAGCGCTGATTGACAGGCTGTTGGCCAATCCCCAGCTGTCGTCGGCAGAGTTCCAGGAGTGGAAAAGAGCCTATCAGGAGCTGTTCTCTCAGGAGCCAGACTCGACCGCTGATTCTGACCCCGACCCCGACCCCGGCCCGCCCCTCACCCCCTCGCTCTCTCACACGCACTCCTACATTGAGACCCACGTCTGACGAGCGTGACGTGACACGTGCTTGAGTTACTCTCCTGGGAAAAAGGGATACAGCGACGGACGTTTTTTCTGCAAAAGAAAGATAGTCATGTGCTTTGTTTGAGAGAGGGAGAGCAGGGTGACCTCTCATCCTGATACGCTTTTAGACGCCAAAGTGTACGAGTGCAACGTGACAAGCTGTGCAAGGAGACGTCTGCGTGCCCTCACGTCACATCGATCTATGAGGTGATTGGTTATGCCACTCCAGCTGGCTCGGGGGCAGACGATGAACTGATTCTTTAGTAATCTATGTTAGCTTTTAGCGCTCTTTAAATACTCTCCATGGAAACATCAGACAAAGATGAGACTTTGGACATCAGTTTTTTCCTTCTGACATGGACTCTCAAAATAGTGACATCATCATCATGAGCCGCCATCCAGACTACTTCATCCTGCTTGTTGTGCCATATTGTACAGACTGCACAGTCTAGAAGCCACAAAGTGACATAGTATTATTCCATTAAGCCTTATACTTAAAGTCTATGATGATATTTTCTGTACAGTGAAGTGTAACAGCAGAGAGTTAAGCACAAGTCTTTTTTTTTTTTTTTTAAATCAACTCGTCACAGTTTTTTCTAGATTTAGAGACTTTGGTTCGTGCTGTGTGGTAGAAATGCATTCTGTGCTGGGCTGGACCTGAAGCATGCACTCTGCTGGAGAAGGAAAAATCCACTTGAAACACTCTAACACTGTTTGAAACACTCCTCAGTGCACATAGAGATCTCTATTTGTAACTGATATATCTACACTGTAAGAAAAAAACAAGTTAGTTCAACTCAAAATCATTTGTAACCTGGCTGCCTTAAAATGTTAAGTTCAGCAAGCCAAGAAATTTAAGTTGTTTCCACTTTTGTCTTAGTTCCTTGCAGAAAAGTATTAAAACATTGATCCAAACCAAGTGTCTCTTGCAGCACATGGCATTGTAAAGGTTGGTCACTCCAGTGACTATAAGGGGTTTCCTGTGCATTTGTGCAGGGGCCATACTTACATCTAGTTGTATCAACAAGGAAATCTATGTTACCTGAACTACTCTCGTTGGACTGATTAGTTGAACACTATTTTACTTGATATTTCAAGTAAAACTGACATTTAAGTTGAACTGACTTAAGAAAGTGAGCTGAGGTAACTAAAACCTAAAATCCCTTTTTTCAGTGAGTTCAGTAAAAGAGCCATTTAGTACAATAACAACTGCTAAATCTGTTAGAAAGAGATTTCTTGAGGAAGGTATATCAGTGTAGATATGGACAAAATCCACCCTGTTCTCTTGGTGTAAAAAAGAAACATGCAATTTTGTACTAAATCTACTGTAACCAGGTTAAAAGTATCCATTTTACTTTTTTTTAACTCAGACTAATAACATTAAAAGATCTTCATAATACATCCTGCCAACCATCTTCTAACAAAAGTTATGTTATTGAATAGTACAAAGAGAACTTGCAGCATTTAGATTTCAAGACACTTCGACCTCAGCTGCTGCTGTCATGAGAAATCAATTCTTTATAAAAAGAAATCTCAATCTTGTGTGTTAGGATGCAGATTTGATTAGATTAGGTTTTTGTTTATGGTTAAAACCTAGGGCTGTCAAACCATTAATATTTTAATAGCTGAATTTCATTTGCACTTTTCAGGAGTTCCAGTTTCAATCAATCTTTATTTGTATCGCGCCAAATCACAACAAACGTTATCTCAAGACGCTTTTACAAACAGAGCAAGTCTAGACCGTACTCTATGTTATATTATTAACAAAGACCCAACATCAAAACAGGATAAGATCCTGTCCCATCTTACAGACAGGACTCAGTCTGATCTCATCTTAATCCACCATGAGCAGAGCACTTTGCAGCATTTAGCAAGTTACAGCAGCAAGGACAAACTTCCTTTAACAGGCAGAAACCTCCAGCAGGACCAGACTCATGTTAGACACACATTCGCCTCACCAAGTTGGGGTTGGAAAGAGGGATAGAGGAGATGAAGAGAGAGATGATAGTGTGCGACTCTGTAGCAGCTGGAGTCTGAGGAGCTCAGGGACTCCAGAAAGGTCTATGGTTAGTAACTTTAATGGGACAGGGATAGTTAAAGTAAGTGATTGAAGGGGGTGAGAGATAGGATCCCAGTGTGTCAGTTCCCCCTGGCAGTCTAAGCCTATAGCAGCCTAACTAAGAGCTGGTCCAAGCCTGAGTCAGCTCTAACAATAAGCTTATCTTAAAGGCAAGTTTGAAGCCTACTCTTAAAAGTAGAGAGGGTGTCTGTCTCTCGGGTTCTGACTGGTAGATGATTACAAAGGTGAGGTGCCTGATAACTGAAGGCTCTACCTCCCATACTACTTTTAGAGACTTTAGGTACGACCAGCAGGCCTGCATGCTGGGAGCATAGCGTTCTGGAGGAGTAGAGAAGCTAACACTGGAGAGGTATGCTCTTTTCTCCAGTTTGGTTGCTTTCTGTTTCATGAAGATCCTGTGTGCGTGCTGCTATTGCTCCCTGCGAAAGTAAGGCATGACTGGGCATAACATGTCAATCTGAGGACGTCCCTTAGACCTGAGTCTCCCAGTGTTTATTGGCCTGCAGTCAGTTGCCACACATTTAGCAAGCACTGTAGTTAACTTCTGCAGGTTAGTTTCACCCCCAAGTCTGTGATACACTATGGTGCTCTGCTGACGGCCAAAATCCTTCTGATTAGCTGCATCTGTATGCTAACCTTGTAGGTGAGAGCTCAAACAGGAAGTACTTCTGCAATATTTGTATCCTGTTAGACACTAAGTGCAAATTACTTTTGATTTGTCATCTGGGCCATCTTGAGATTTTTCAAGTGAAATCGATGTTGATGTTTCCCATCATTGATGTTTCCCATCATGGTGGCAGTGAGAGCAGGAAGAAGCTGTGACGGCTCATGGTTTGCCAAAGGGGACAAAATAGCACGTTTTAAAAAAGCAGGTTGATGTAGGATCTTCCATCCATCCCATCGGATTTAAAGCATTAACTCTGACAGCCCTGTCAAAACCAGATTATGAGTAAAGAACAGTTAAGGTATCAAAAATAAACAAGGGGAAACATTAATGAGAAGCCTCACAGTACAACAGCTGAGGCATAAGGTCATAAAGGCAAGTAGAAATAGTAGATCAACAACAAGTAATTAAGTTTGTTAAAGATTGTTCTCATTTCTTCAGAAAAGCATCCTTATAAAAACTCACACACATTCTCTAACTGAAGCAATAAGCAGGTAAGTGGACATACTTTTCAAAAACCACACACTGATTACACAACAGTGTCAAAGTTTGTCAGGGTGGATTTTTCCTCAGAGACCGTGAGGCTCTCTGTTTCCTGCATGTCGCATAGAGATAATGAGGGAATATTTGCATAAGATTTGAAATATGGATTTAATGAAAATATATTAGTTTATTTGTATGCTGCTGGCAAATGACTAAATACTCAGCACCACTGCACAAAACCATCAAAGCAATCGTATACACACAAATACACAAAGCCATGCACACACACGCCAATAAACAAACGACACAGACACGGTTTGAATGCTCTTTCTGTGCTGCTGCCCGTGGTTGGTTGTAGTAGCATGTCTTTGTTGTAGATAAACACTGTATTCTTTTTTCTGCTTTTGTGTTTGAAAATCTCTAGAAACAGTACGCTAGATCTAAACTCAGTGTTTGGATGATGTTCTCTATTTCTATCAGGTATTTTTGGACGGTTGAGTAAAGATTGTTTATTGTTCAAGATATAAATTATACTGAATTTAAAGTATTTATTTAATGTTGGCTGAAGAGGGTGGATCAATAAAGTGTGGTTATTTGGATGAAGATGAACTTGTGGTATGTTTTTGTTTTTGCTGGACGCTGGGGGAGGAGAGAGTATGAGTAACAGCTGATGCACCGTCACTGTCGACACGTGAGAAAGTGAGAGTCCGTGACAAACTGACAGAGGAAACTCATCTCTGAGTCAAACTTCTCCTCCTATTTTAATCCTTGAACAAATTCACCATTTGCAACATTCCAGTTTGTAAGTGGTATAAATGTAGAGTTTCTGACAATTACTATCATTTCACATCTCCTTGACTAATAAGCTACTGTACAGACAATGAACGATGGGAATCCAGAGGTGAAACTGGTCATATTTGAAAATAAAACTGTACATGTGACAACCTCTGGTGTTGAAAAATGAAGCCAAAATAGAAGTGCAAAAAACCGCAGTTCCTTGTGTGCCCACTTGGGGCTGGCTCCAAAAGCCAATGAGACCCCATTAAACCAACACCAAGGCAAATTTTGTGTTCACACCAGACACAGTGTTCACTTGCTTAATTCGCCTAAAACCTCTTTGCTGGTTTCTAGAGTGGTCGAAGCTAGTTGAAGCATAGACTGTATAGATAATGGACGTAGTATCCATAAGGTCACCCATCTGTTTCTGAAGCGCTGTTTTGAAGCCAATCGTCGGCAGGAGCCATATTGGAAATGCTGAAGTCAACCTAATGTCGGTTGAGCGAGTGTGAGGTAAAGAGGCGGGCTTTGAGCCTCCTAGCCAACAGCTACAGTGTTCCCGCCTGACAATCAAGTCAGCTGTGACTCTCATAATGCAAAACTCAGAATCTCAATATCTTTGAAATCGCAGTGTTATGAAAAAATTCATCCCCAGTACAATGTGTGCCGATTGAGAATTGAGCTATCCAGACTACACTCCTTTTTGTACCAGGCTGTAAACATGTTTATTTATGCTGTAAAGATCAGCTTTTTTGAATTGGTGTGTATGTGGTTTACGGTACTTCCGAAGCCACCCTCAAGTGGACACTCGAGGAACTGCAGTTTTTAACACTTCCACATTGGCTTCAATTCTAGGGTTGAGTTGAAGTCAGGGTTTTCAAATACGGCCACTGCCATCTGTGGGCTTCATAAAGCCTCTTCTGAAACAATGGGGGGACTTCACTGACACTACATATACTGTACATTTAAGGGCCTGTGTCCACTAATGGCAACTTTTATGCTAGCAGCATTTTCTACACAAAACCAATGCAGTTCAGCATTTTCAGCACTCAGCGTCCTAAACGTCCTGTTCTGCAGGTCTGACCAGAATGCATGCTGTGCAATTTATTCATGAAAAAGACATTTAAAATGCTTTCTTTAAAAATGCTGAAAGGGGTGCCGATTTAGCCTAATGGTTAAGTTGAATATACCCCATATAGCAGGCGGCTTGGGTTCGACTACAGCCTGCAGGCCCCTTCCTGCATATCATTCCTCCACTCTCTCTCTGTTTCCTGCGCTATCCACTGTCCTGTCCTCTGCAAATAAAGGTGTAAAAGCCCCAAAAATACAACTTCAAAATATAATAAAAAAGAAACAAAGAAAATAAAATGCTGAAAGAAAATCCATGCTCAGTTTTTGACCATTAAATGTTTTTTTGCAACATGATCTGTAGGTGATGCAAAACATTTTAAGTCGTCTTTATTTTACATTTACAAGAAGACACCCTGCAAAAAAGAAATTGAGCATATTATTCTCATACATAATTCATAAATAATGCACTTTACTCAACTATGAATCCAATATTACCTTCAACTATAATAACATAATCAATAAATCATGTATTTCAGATAGCACAGTATGTATTAATTAATAACAGTAAGTAGAGAGAAGCAGAAAGCTCATGAATAATGAAGTCCAGCAGGTAACTCTGCTAATACCTACAAGTCATGCAAGCTAATGTGTGTTTCTGACTCTGCAGCGTTATCGCACTTTGTCCAGTTGTTTGTCAGAACACATGGAAAAAGGTGAAACAAGAAAACCAGACAGAAAAAAGGTCACTCAATATCCTGTGCTTCTATTTCCATACCTGTATTGTAGGACCTTGAATTATTCATGGCAAGTCAGTAACCAGGAATGTCATGCACAACGTTTATCTACAACTTCAATAAAATATTCAGCACAGCTTAACAGTTGTTTTTCTCTTCCGCCCTCACCACCTTATCTCCTGCTCTGACCTCTTCTTCCCTCTTATGTGCGATCGCCTCCTCTGCAGCCTGGCTCAGCTTCATCCTGAAAACTCATTTGTTCACGGGTTACCTTCTTCCCACCAAATCTCTTCACATTCCCTCTGCTTTTTCTCAGAATCCCCTTATCTCTCTGTGGAGCTCTTGTTTAATTCCCTTCTTAGTGCATTGTCACCTTCAGTCGCTGAAATATCATTTTCAGAACACCTTGCGCCTCACATCTTACCACTATGCCCTGTTATTGTTAAGCTTCAGGCTTGTTCTATTTTTATAGTCATTCCAAGTTTCCCTCAATAACAGCATTTATCAAATAAGTAGAGATAATTAAAAGCAATAACGATAGGGTTAGATTGCATTTGCGTCCCTGTCAGTCCTTTCCAACCATCTGTCAGACGAGTGCTAGCAAGACAAAACTGTAAAAATGCCCTTTTTTCCCCACATGAATTTGGAACTAGATGTCAAATTGTTTGTTGTGTTTTTTGGGGTGCAGATTAGCCTAATTGTTAAATTGTACGCCAATTATGGGGGCGAACTAGGTTTGATTCCAGCCTGAGAACCCTTTGCCGCATGTAATTCTCCCATTCTCTCCCAGTTTCCTGCTCTATCCACTGTCCTCTCATCTATAAATGAAGATGTAAAAGCCCCCCCGTCCCCTTTAAAATGGTTTGTCCCGTTTTGGACTTCAAGTACTCATTTATTTTGCCGTAAGTAAGATGAGCAGATCTCTACCTCTCTGTCTGTTAGTTTAATCAGGAGACAACTTGATTATTTTATCCTTTAAGCTAGTTTTGCAAGGTAACTTGACTCATGCAGCATTGTTTTTCTGATTCATCAAAAAACCTGGGTGTTTGTTTTTGAAGATTTCTCGTCAAGAGTTAATAAACCCTGATTCCAACGACTTGTTTGGCTTCATTTGGATTAATGTCATTCAGAAAGACACTTAATTTTAAATATGACAAAGTTTACAGGAGGTCATGAACTAGGAACATAACTAGGCTAAAGGCTGATTTATACTTCTGCGTCTCCCCTACGTAGCAGGGGCTGACGCGGACATGAGCCCCACATACTTGTGCGTCGATGTGTCTGTGTCGCGCAGCAATTCTCCGCCGAAAAGCCTGAGGGCAGTGCGGTCTCTCTGATAGCCGGCCGCCTGCTTCCGGTCCCGCTACGATCTCTGTTTACTTTTCCACAGAGATTCAGAGCGTGTTATGTTAATCTACAGCTGATACATGTTGCTGTTTATCATACAGACATGATTACATGAAGAATAGAGAGGAGGAGATGAAATACACGGCCGATGTGCGGCCGATGTCTGGGATCCCGGAAGTGTTGTAAATGAGGGCAATACAAAGCCGCCGAGCGGACCACTCACAGGGCTTGAGGTCCGCGTCGGCTCTACAGGGAGTTACATTTTGGAGGAGGTGCACGTCAGCTACGTGCGTAGGCCTCGGCTTAGGTACGGGAGCTACGCGGACCCCCGGCATAGGGTACGCCGTTGATTCAACACAGAAGTATAAATCAGCCTTAATTTGGAAAACAGTTATAGAAACTGTTAAATTGGATTTTCATTAATGTCACCATTTTCATGTTACCTGACTTCCCCTCCGCCAATCTCCAATGACTGATGGATCAAATAAGAAAACACATAAATAATGCTTCTAGGAAAGCCTCCCTCTGTGTGTTAATAGTAACGCCTACAAGACGTTAAGACTGAAGCACAAGGTAGGGGGGGACCCCAGATTGCCACCGGGTATTTTGCACACTGCATACACCCTTTTGTAGATTTGAATTCATCTGGGGATCTTGGACTTGGATTGTGGGACCAGGAGGGAGTGCAGATCTTCAGACTTTCAAGAGGTTTTAACATTAATGTTGACGTCCGTTAAATTTGAACAGAACTTACAGACTACCTGTAATCAAAGTTAACGTTGTTACTGATTGATGGTTTACAGAGTTAGTTTTTTATATATTTACACCTCTGGTTGTCATAGAAAGAGTTTCAAAATTAAATGTTGGTTGGTTTCCATTGCCATTGTTGGCTTATTTGCCATTTATTCTGAAATGGTTCACATCTGTTCTCCTGTAATGAGATACAGCTAAAATACAACCAAATAATCTAAGGTTGAAGTAAAAATGTTGAGGCTGGAGTTGTCTTGATCACTTAATCTTTGACATCTCAGTGTTACTTCCCAAAACAAGCTTTAAAGTCCTCTAAATCCTCGTGTTCCTATACTCTTCTTCAATGGTTAAAACCAAACAGCTTAAGCTCCACGAACTGAACCTTGTTTCTATGTTAGTCACACTCAAACTGAGGGTCTAGTTCATGCTATTATCCCACAGCCATTTCAGCGTTGGCTCTACCAGCTTGCTCTACCTTTTCTCACTTCCACATTAATTTATCGTACACTTTGCACATCAGTCCGGTAATGGGAGCAGTGTGCATTCAGTCCCCGTGAGAGGTCTGGGGAGTTGACAGATCTCCCTCCAGCGATCTCTCTTCATATCATACTCCAACACACTCTTCACTATCACCTCCTGTCCGTCGCTCCATTTCCTCCCTCCAAACACCAGAAGATTCCCGGATGGCATTGCCACCATCCCGTAGTTGAAAGAGCCAATGAGAAGCGGTCTAAGACGGGTCCAGTGGTCCATCGCTGCATTGTACTGTTCGATATCGCAGAAAGGCTCGTACATTCCCAGCAGGGCGTAGATGTAGCCATGGGCGGTCGCCAAACGGTGCCTGAATCTGGCGATGGACATGGGCGCTCGCTTCTCCCAGACTCGTCCTTTCGGGTCCCAGATATGGACTTCCTTGCTGCTCTCTCTGTGGTCGTCCTGGTTGATACTGCTGTCCTGGTTGCCTGGTACGCCACCTGATACATAGATGTTGTTGTCAAGCACAGCTGAAGCGTGGCCGTAAAGAGGGCGAGGCAGTGCAGGTCCTCTCCTCCAGGACCCTGTAGCCATGTCATAAAACTCAGCAGATGCCACAGAGGTGTGCCTGTTGGCGTCATGTTGGGTATGTTGTCCACCTACGGCATAAATAATACCCTCCACCACGCAGCAGGTAAACTGCGCCCGCCTTTCCAACATGGACTCCATCTTCTCCCAGGAGTCAAAACGTGGATCATAGCGCCACACCTGGTTGGAAGTTGCTACATTGACAGAACTTTTCTCATCTTTATCTCCCTCCTTTACTTCTTCTCCTCCAATCACAAAAAGGAACCCTCCAACCGAGCACACGCAGTGATTCCTCAGTCGCAGCGGGAGACTGGAATTCAAAGATGAGAACTTCCTGCTTCTAGGATCGAACGCCAGCACCTGCTGCTCCGGCCAATCAGGGTTGGACCCTCCGCCAACTAGCAGCACATAATTGGGCAATGCTCTAAGTGTGGACTGTCTGGTTTGTGTGATTGGCTGGGCTGCACCCATCCTGTGGTACTCTAATGCTCGGGTCAGCTGACTCCTGATGAGAGGTGTGGCCATGGCTTTGTGGGCGTGGCTAAGATCGCTGAGGTCAGAGGGGGCGACTAACCCAAAGCGAAGATGACTCAGCAGAAGATTCGATTTCAGAAGGGATATGGGTCCATTTTCATCCAGCCAATCCAGAGCTAGCTTTATAAGCTCCGCCTCCTTCACTGCAGGGATCTCGTCAGCGTCCAGTACAGCCATCAGTGATTGGATATTCAATCCTAGAAGGTCATCCCTTCCGTCCTTAAGCAATGTCTCCATCTCCGTAGCGATGGTTTGATTGGCTGCTTCAAGAGCATCCACAAGGGCGTGCTGCTCAGCTAGGTTAGCATAGCAGCAACAACTCTCAGCGTTTAATCCATCAATGATAAAGCGTTCACATATCGACACAGCCGGCTCCACCTGCAGGTACCTGGCTGCCGCCAAGACAACAGGAAGAGTGCACGGTGAAATGCTGAGCCAGCCTGAATACAGGAAGTCCAGAATGGCGTCTAAACCCTCTGGCGTTAGCGCCGGGAGGCTAATGGAATCCGCTAATCTCTCCGCGGTCGTCTCTCCAAAGAGGGCCCAAAAATAGTCACTGGAGCTGGCCAGAAGGGCGCGATGACACGGGAAGGATACACCGCCGGCCTCCAGGACCACATCACACATCCTCCTCTGAGAGCGCAGGCGCTGAAAACCCGAGAGAAGTCCGGTTCTGTGGGAGGAACTGTAGAGCAGGGAGTAGTTATCCATCCGGAAGATAGGAGGGGGGCAAGGGGGAAGAAAAAAAAATGAGGTGAGAGGAAAAGATATACAAAAAAAAAAAAAAAGGCGATGAGGATTGAAGTGAAGAAAAAGCTTAGTCAGGAAGAAGGAGGAAGGAAATAGACGGGAAAAGCAGAAAGTACAGGAGCAGCAGCTGTGAGTGCTGTCAGGGAAGATGTAGCTGACAACCTGCTCAAAGAGCGCGTGACAAAAAGGAATCAGACATTAGCAGCAGAAAAAAAGAGCAGGCGGCTGACAGGAAGACGCAGGAAAACGAGAGGACGAGGAAGAAGAGTTTGGAGGAAAAGAGTGGAAAGTGCACGTCCTTAGTCGAGGTCTCTCCATCTGTGTTTTTGTCCTCCTCTGTCTGCAGTGCAGGGCATGTGACACTTTGATAGGGAGGTTAATAACTGCCCCCTCCACACACACACACACAATCCTGCATACAGCCCTCCCTCCTCTTTTTGGCTGTTATCATGCCCCGTCTCAAAGCCTCCTGTCTCTTTCTGTTATGTCCCGGCTCTGTTGGCTTTGTGTTTGTCTGCTGCCCTTTCCTCTGTGTCCAGGAGGGAGTATCACCCGAATACATGCATCTGACATACACACACACACCAACCCAGCGACTCAGCGAGCAAGTAGATGCATGGATAACAACACCACCCACACACTACAAACACACACACACATACAGAGATAGAGACGGAGCCTGGCGGGATTTTAGCATCTATCCCCGTGGATGAACTCATTGGTAAATACAGCTGCTATAGTCTGCGACCAAGATTCCAGGGCACGGTTTCCACGGCACCTATCTGCGCCCACATCATCATGGGGACAGAAATAGACACACAGACACAGCTTGGCAGAGGAAGCACGAGGTGGCTGCACATCACATCAAACCAGGGGGGTGCATTTGCCAAGATGTCTGAAGATTTTACAAGTGTCAAAAGTAGCGCGTAGCATTTTGGTATTAGCGCTCGCCGTGCCCTTTTGGGAGGCATTTAACCTCATCGTGACCCGCGAGGTTTTGAAATCACGCACAGCGGTGTCATGTTATTATTTTTATGCAGAGACAGAGAGAGGAGGTGGGTGGCGTGGGCGAGAAATAACAAAGGAGGAGGATTTGTCTTCGGGCTCTGAGTTGTCCAACGTGTTTATGGTCGTCTGATTAATGCTAAGCTACCGCGTGAGTGTTACACAAACACGCTACAAATGCAAATAACATCACTTTATCACACGCTTAAAACTTCTCGCGGCGTTCTCTGCAGTGTGCATTTTATTGTGATTTATGATCTTCGGGAGGATTCTAGCTCCCACTTAGAGCTAAGTGTGTTTTTATGTGTGTGTGTGGGCGTGTGTGTGTGTTTGTTTATGGAAGAGTAACACTAGGTACAAAATCTGCACTAAAATAAAGGAGGACAGCCATATTTGAAACTGTTTACTCGTACCCACACGATGTCAAATCCTCCTGTGTGGTTGCAGCAGTGTTTCTATGTCACTGCTGAATACTCCACCGTGACCTGATGGAGGCTAAACTTAGCTACAGCTGCTGTGTGTGTGTGTGTGTGTGTGTGTGTGTGTGTGTGTGTGTGTGTGTGTGTGTGTGTGTGTGTGTGTGTGTGTGTTTGTCTGTACAAGAGGACATGTGATGTGATGATAGATATGTGGTGTAATAGTGGGGTGAGAGTTGTGGGAGGTATCTGGGCTTGTGTGTGTTCATTCCTTCGTGTAACAGCTGGTTCTGGAGGTTTAGGTCAGGATCAGTGTATTTCAGTGAACAATGATACCCCTGACTCGCACTTTAAACCCATAATACCCATTAGATATGCAGGTAAAATAAGAACAGTGACACTATGAGGCTCACAAAGCTGCATTTCCATCACAGCAAACATGTGGTTTTAATTTGTCTTCATCACAGTTTTGAAGCAGGCTTCTGAATGTTAAACGGTGTAGTTTATGCACACCTGAAGGTAAGAAAAGCTAAGATTTAGTGAGCAAAGATGCATAAAGTAATGTTTTATACTTTCATGTTCTAAATGAAATCACTCTTGTCAACACACACATAAAAGACAAACAATTTCTTAATTTGTCTGTTGTTGTTTTTTACTGCAAACTGGAGCACTCCTGTGCATGCACTAATGTCTTTTTCATGTTTAAGTCTTCATCCAGCCTCTGGGCCATCAATCTGAGCATTTTCACTGGACTAACATCAGAAGTCCATATGTCCTGTGGTTGAACTTGTCACTGACGTTGTTGTGGGTCAGAATGTGACTGTGTGTAGAGATCATATTATACAGGGCAGGTAGGGATATGCATTCAGGGTGTTGTTCCAAATACTCAATGAGCTGGTGACATCCTTTGAGCCTCTAACCTGGAAAAAGGTTGGTCATCAAGTGCTGTAAATTCTTTAATTTTGTCATTAATTGCTTTAGATTTGGGTTTTCGCTGGAAAACACTCTGCAGTTCTTAAACGCCTGCTTAATCAACACGACAGCACCCGCCATTTCTTTGTGCTGATGCTAGCTGCAGCTACTGCCGCTTTGTGTTTCTTCAATACGTCTTCTCTGCGATGATTACCTGTGACTTAGGAGATTAAAACAGAATCTCCTCTCTTAGGTACTTGTGGCACGTTTTGAAAATTTCAAACATGTGATCCTTCTCTGGGAGAGTGAAAAACAAACACACAAGTCACGCCATTTCACTCTACTAACTGTTTGTTGCAGCTGCAGCCTGTCTTTCTGCTTCTCTGCATGTAATAATAGAAGGTATTCCTCTGCATACTGTCGGAATATGTAGGCTTGTGAACAATTAAATGAAAGCATAAATTGTATTATTTTAATAATAAACAATAAAAGAATAAATCCTATTATTGACGGATAATAATCAGAAAGGTTTATATTGCTTTATATCAATAATTATCTTAAAAATCACTTTGAGCACCCGTTATCCTCTGTATATTAGCACTTAAACTCTAAGCTGAGCTCCATAACTATTAGAGAGATGTTAATAATTACTGGATATGTAAAATGTGACCTTGTGGTGGCCCTCAAAGAAAAGGAAGAGGATTAAAAACATAAGTGACATTCATTCTTTGGGAGCTTTTGGTAACTGCTCATTGTAATGACAGTTTCTCTGATAAATGTTGAAATACTTTAGCAAGACCATAATGACGAAGCCGATGACATTGCTAGCCTCTCCTCTGCAAAGGCAGAAATTATCATCCCGAACATATTAGAACTTCCTGGAACCTGAGCAGCTTCTTCACTCAGGCCAGATCCCTCATGAACAATCAACAGTAAACCACTACAGACTCCTGTGATACATCACATACATGTGCAATCCTTGATTTCCAGTGCAATATTGTAATTTACTCTATAACATATTTTATTATTATATTCATCCACTAAAATTTGCACTCTGGCTTAGGCTAATTCATTTATCTATGTCTTAAAAGTACTTCTATATATCTATCTATCTTTGTACAGGTAGTATTTTTATTTGTATTCTTATTTAGAATTTTTTAAGGTTAGTTTTTAGGTTTATTATAATAATAATAATAATAATAATAATAATAAATTGTATTTAAAAGTGCCTTTCCTAACACTCAAGGCTACTTTACAGAGAGATTAAAACACAATAGAATAAAATAACATGATTAAAATAAATGAAAACAACAAGCAAAGTAACACCAAGTTACTGGGTGGGAGTGAGTTCCAGAGTTGGGGAGCTCTTGTCCTTACTGTCTTGTTGTTAAGTACCAGTATTCCATTCACCACGTCAAATTTTCCTTGTGTGTGCGAGCTCACTTGGCAATAAAGATTTCTTGATTCTTGATTCTTCTCTGCAAAGGCAGAAATAATACGTGCATTATTCAGTGCTAATATTCACAAGTTATGACGACAGAGGCAGTATAATAATATTCAAACGATATAGTAAAAAAACAGGCTGGACTTCATTTTTACAACCTTTCTCATTTATTGCAATATTTTACTCCAGATATCAGCTTCTGGGTTCATTCATAGCAAAACAACAAAACAAAATAATCCCCCAACAAAAGCTGTAAAACTGAATTTAACCCCGTCTACATTTAAAAGTTAGCTGTCTGATAGCGAGCGTCCATACATCCATATTTGGAGTTTTGATGTCGGTGGTATCTTGTGTTATCTTCCGTTGTCATGCTGATACCTGAAATTGATGTTGATTATGAACAAACTTCTCTCTAAATCAACTATTTCAAAATAAAAAAAATACCCCAAAAACAAAGAAAAGGCTGAAGACGATGACGTCTCTGCAAAACAAATCACTCACTTCTAAAAGTCACAGTAAACTGGAGACAAACCAGAGTATCTCTCTTCAGCTAGAAAGTATTACACTTTTTTTTGTACAAATTCTGACACTATCTAACTTGTGAAAAAAACAACTTGATAAATATAAATATTTCAGTGTTTAATGGAGAAGTGATTGCAGAAGAGCTTCTTGGTGGTTGACTGTTGGCTTCGCAGGAATCTGTTGCTCTTTTCCAAACATGTCGGGATTAGACTGATCAGTAGTCTTCGATGGCAGTGGGGAAGTCTGTGTCTCTGAAGATTATCTGCCTCTTCTCCGCCTGGCTTGGGGATCCTGGATGGGAGAATACAGATAAAGACACAATGAGGGATTTTTCATTTACTGTTATCAGCGGCCGTAGAGCAGCTGACCTCCTGAGAGACAGCAGGGCGGCCAGGACGACACAGAGAAGGCCGGGTCACTGAATTCAATGAGGAGAAATATGAGCTATCTCTCTGCACTTATCTCTCTCTTGACCTTTTTCCATTCCTGTTTCTCTCCATGTCTCGATCTCTCTCACTGTGAGGCACGTTTTATTTTCATCTCAGAGGGTTTTAATCTGACTCTTCAGCTGAGCCACCCCTATAAAGTGAATGTGAAGACTTTCTCAAGTCTCTGTTCTGTTAAATAAATGAACAAAATACTCTGTCATATAAACATCTCATTCAATCTACAAGTTTTCAAGCTGTAGAACATTTGTAACTGACAAAACTGCAAGCTAGCTGGTGGACCTGGCTGACACGTGTTTTCCTAATGTATCTGATAGTGATGTGTCATGTCATTTATAGTGAATCAGAAGAGCAGGCTCACATCGAGAGAGAGCCGGCTCCCAGTTTTTTCCTTTCGCTGCTTAGCTCTCTCGGTGCTCATCCCCAGCTCTGCTCACAGCAGAACTTTGTTTTGATTTGTCAGCATGGCGGCCATGCGGCCAATCATATGTGAGGATATAGGATACAGGTGATGGAGGGGAGGCTGTGTATCGTGGCTTCATCTATTCCTTCAGAGAGAGTCTTCTCAAAGACCGGGCAAATACTCACTGAGAGGAGAAATCGGATCAGCCAACTTAAGTTTGGTTCTGGTTCTGGTTCTGTTTGCTTGAGTTTGGTCCTGGTTCTGTTTGCTTGAGTTGGTTCTGGTTCTGGTTCGGTTGGCTGGAGTTCGGTTCTGTTTGCTTGAGTTTGGTTCTGGTTCTGTTTGCTGGAGTTTGGTTCTGGTTCGGTTCTGGTTCGGTTCTGGTTCGGTTCTGGTTCGGTTCCGGTTCGGTTCTGGTTCGGTTTGCTTGAGTTGGTTCTGGTTCTGTTTGCTTGAGTTGGTTCTGGTTCGGTTCTGGTTCGGTTCTGGTTCGGTTCCGGTTCGGTTCTGGTTCTGTTTGCTTGAGTTGGTTCTGGTTCTGTTTGCTTGAGTTTGGTTCTGGTTCGGTTTGGTTCTGGTTCGGTTCTGGTTCTGTTTGCTTGAGTTTGGTTCTGGTTCTGTTTGCTTGAGTTTGGTTCTGGTTCGGTTCTGGTTCTGTTTGCTTGACTTGGTTCTGGTTCTGTTTGCTTGAGTTTGGTTCTGGTTCGGTTCAGGTTCTGTTTGCTTGAGTTCGGTTCTGGTTCGGTTCTGTTTCGGTTTGCTTGAGTTGGTTCTGGTTCTGTTTGTTTTAGTTGGTTCTGGTTCTGTTTGCTTGAGTTTGGCTCTGGTTCGGTTCTGGTTCGGTTCTGGTTCAGCTCTGGTTCTGTTTGCTTGAGTTCGGTTCTGGTTCTGTTTGCTTAAGTTTGGTTCTGGTTCTGTTTGCTTGAGTTTGGTCCTGGTTCTGGTTTTGGTTCCGTTTGCTTGAGTTTCGTTCTGGTTCTGTTTGCTTGAGTTTAGTTCTGGTTCTAATCTTAACCCTAAGCCTAACCCATAACCCTAATCCTAACCCAAGCCCTTACCCCAACCCTAACCCTAATCCTAACCCCAGCCCTAACCCTAACCCTAACCCTAGCCCTAACCCTAACCCTAACCCTAGCCCTAACCCTAACCCTAGCACTAACCCTAACCCTAACCCTAGCCCTAACCCTAACCCTAACCCTAGCCCTAACCCTAACCCTAACCCTAGCCCTAACCCTAGCCCTAAACCTAACCCTAACCCTAACCCTAGCCCGAACCCTAACCCTAACCCTAACCCTAACCCTAGCCCTAGCCCTAACCCTAACCCTAACCCTAGCCCTAACCCTAACCCTAACCCTAACCCTAGCCCTAACCCTAACCCTAACCCTAACCCTAACCCTAACCCTAGCCCTAACCCTAACCCTAACCCTAAACCTGACCCTAGCCCTAACCCTAACCCTAACCCTAGCCCTAACCCTAACCCTAACCCTAACCCTAGCTCTAACCCTAACCCTAACCCTAACCCTAGCCCTAGCCCTAACCCTAACCCTAACCCTAGCACTAACCCTAGCCCTAACCCTAACCCTAGCCCTAACCCTAACCCTAAACCTGACCCTAGCCCTAGCCTTAACCCTAACCCTAATCTTAACCGTAACCCTAACCCTAATCCTAGCCCTAACCCTAACCCTAGCCCTAACCCTAACCCTAACCCTAACCCTAGCCCTAACCTTAACCCTAACCCTAATCTTAACCGTAACCCTAACCCTAATCCTAGCCCTAACCCTAACCCTAACCCTAGCCCTAACCCTAACCCTAACCCTAACCCTAGTCCTAACCCTAACCCTAGTCTAACCCTAACCCTAACCTTAACCCTAACCCTAACCCTATTCTAAACATAGCCCTAACCCTGATCCTAACCCTAACCCTAACCCTAACCCTAGTCCAAACCCTAACCCTAACTCTAGTGATGTGTCATGATCAAAAGCTGCGGCTCTGAGATCCAATACTTTAAAGTGAATCAGAAGAGTCGCCGGCTTCCATTTTTTTCCTTTCGCTACTTAGCTCTCAAAGTGCAGTCCCAGCTCTGCTCACAGCAGAACTTTGTTTTGATTGGTCAGCATGGCGGCCTTGCAGCCAATCACATGTGAGGATATAGGATACAGGTGATGGAGGGAATGCTGTGTATCGTGTCTACATCTGTTCCTTCTGAGAGAGTCTTCTTGAAGATCGGGCAAATACTCACTGAGAGGAGAAATCAGATCAGCCCCTCCAAGCTGAGGAATCTGATTTTTCTCAATGCCAACCTGAAGACATTAATAATGTTTGCTCCAGTTTGGTTCTGGTTCTGTTTGCTTGAGTTGGTTGTGGTTCTGTTTGCTTGAGTTTGGTTCTGGTTCTGTTTGCTTGAGTTGGTTGTGGTTCTGTTTGCTTGAGTTTGGATCTGGTTCTGTTTGCTTGAGTTTGTTTCTGGTTCTGGTTCTGTTTGCTTGAGTCTGGTTCTGGTTCTGTTTGCTTGAGTTGGTTCTGGTTCGGTACTGGTTCGGTTCTGGTTCTGTTTGCTTGAGTTGGTTCTGGTTCTGTTTGCTTGAGTTCGGTTCTGGTTTGGTACTGGTTCGGTTCTGGTTCTGTTTGCTTGAGTTTGGTTCTGGTTGTGGTTTTAGTTTCATTTGCTTGAGTTTGGTTCTGGTTCTGTTTGCTTGTGTTTGGTTCTGGTTCCGTTTGCTTGAGTTTGGTTCTGGTTCTGTTTGCTTGAGTTTGGTTCTGGTTCTGTTAGTTTGAGTTTGGTTCTGGTTCTGTTAGTTTGAGTTTGGTTCTGGTTCTGTTTGCTTGAGTTTGGTTCTGGTTCTGTTTGCTTGAGTTTGGTTCTGGTTCTGTTTGCTTAAGTTTGGTTCCTGTTCTGTTTGTAAAGTTAAGGTAAAATATCCAGCTACAAAAGATCCTAAATTAAGAGCCGTTCGGAAGTTGAAAGAGCCGGCTCTTCTTCGGGAGCTGAGTCAAAAGAGCCGGCTCTCTAAAAAGAGCAGAACTTCCCATCACTAGTATCCGATGCATCATCCACTCGAGGGCCGTTGTAAAGTGTAAAAAACAAACAACATAACTCAAAATGTTGATAACCAGCTCACACCTACTTTGGATTCTACAGTAACTATTGTTTTGGCCAAAAATGATAATAACACTGACTGTATATAAAAAGTGGATGCAGCGTCTTCATCCCAACACCTTTGAATTTTTTGACTGTTAAGAAGACCTTATCTTCCACCATCAGTGTCGTCATCACTGATTCTCTGGTGACAGAATTGAAGCAAATCCCTGCAGCCAGGTTGTGGTTGGTATAGCAGCATGTTAATACTCTCAAATGTTTTGTATTATTACAAAACAAAGGTGCAAAGTTTTGGTCTCCACATACTGTTAGCCATTTTGTTTACATGATGTGGTTGGACTTTGCAAAGAAGAATGCAAAAACAGATTTATATTTTACTTTTCACTGCAGCTTTTTCAGCTTTCTTTGGATTGCACTCATTTATTTTTCTCTCCAGCTGTGAGAAGCTGCTTTAATTACTTCATGCATGTTGTTGTGGGAAGAATAGGATCAACCACATTGAGTCAGGCAGATGTTTACTGCCTCTGACTTTTTTTTATTTGTTGTATTTTTGTCTGTTTCTCAGAGTAAACATGCACCTTGACTCCGCTCAGAAATAGCACATAGAGTTATTTCTCCTCGCCTTTGAGAAACATGTTTATTTCTGAAACTTGCTGCTGCTGCCTCTCTCTCTCTAATTTATCTCCTACACAGCACACCCACGTGGTTTGGGCAGGGCGCAGTGTTTGGATGTATTGTGGTTTCTGTGTCCCACTGAGAAAGTCGCAGCACAGACTGCCCCCAGTGCTCTCACACACTTTCACAAACACACACACACACACACACACACACACATACACTTGTTCAGTATAAATATAGAGCCTGACTCAACCTCTCCAGCCCACACACAGAGGCAACAACACACACGCCGCTTGACCCACACACAGACTGCACAGCCCACACTGACCCCCTGTGGAGAGCTCCAACCACTGCAAGTAATTACTGCGGAGTTCTCTGCCAGCCAGGACCTCAGGCTGTTTCTAGACATAATGATAAATCTGTCATATTTAATAACAGAGTGAAGATACAAAGATACTTTATTGTCATTGCATGTCAAATATAATGTACAATAAAATTTAAATGCTGTGTAGTTATTGTTCATAATTGTTGCTAAAAGCTTCACATCACTCTCATAAAATGTCAAAGAGCTGTTTGGATCCATATTTTGAAGCTGAAATCAAAATATTTCTGCTTCACACATTGACCCGTTATATTATGAAGACAGAATAAGTTGGACTCTTCTGAATAGAATTAAAAATAAAAAGTAATTACTGATGTGTTAATGTCATTTTTGGACCTCAGCCTTTGGGCACGGGTTGTGTTATAATAACAGATAAAAAGAATGATGGTAACATTATCAATTTTCACTGCCTGATAGGAAAAATAAACATTAAAAGAAGTAAAAGTTGTTTTCATCTGTTGGTTTTAATCTCTAATTAAGATGATACATGTTATAAAAGGGATACTGTCTGACAAAGTGACCATTATAAAGAATGAAAGGACGATATGAAGACCAGAGGGTTCATATAAGTCATACCCAGACTGTCAACTGTTACAGACTGGTTTTAGCTATCTACTTAGCAGCCAGTGCATCAATCCCTCAGCACCTCCTTCAAGCACCACTGCAGGGTCTTGCTCATCACTAACAAAGCCCTCCATAACCTCGCCCCCTCATACCTGAAAACACCACTCCCCATCTCACCACCTCAGATCCTCCAATGCTGATCTCCTGTCCCCCATCACAGAGACCAAGACTTGGGATGGGCAATGATTTTCAAATATTCGTTCACATTTTTACTGGTGTCTGGTTGTAATACAGTGTTCCCGCCAGACGGTGGCTATCGAGCGTCTCAAAGTTGTTTGCTAAGCGCATTAAGTAACAGAAGTAGAAGAATGCTAACTGCATTAAATTGCAAAAGAAGAAGAAAACATTCCTGACTGTTGCTGTGATTTCCTCAGTTTCTGAATCTCACACTGCTACACACGTATTTCCAGAGACTGAATGTGGCTGTAAAATGTAAACATACACGCCACGCCCAGTCACAGAAACACCAACATAAAGATAGAGACAGATGCTGAAAGTGCCTGCCACTAGCAGCACCTCACCCTACTGCTGGTTAACGCGACTGCCACACAAACGGGCTGCCTTGAAACGCCCATCCCTAACCAAGACCCACACCTTGGGGGACAGAGCCTTTACCATTGCTGCCCCAACTCTCTGGAACTGACTCCTCCATAACATCCAGAACTCTGACTCACTTCACTCATTTAAAACTTTCTCTAAAGACAACGTTATGTATTAATGTTGTAAACATGTAACCTGAGAGTTGCTCTATAAGTAATAAAAAGGTGTTAAAGAAAATAATGACCCATTCTTTGCCCTGAGTGGATCTACTTTTAATCAGTTACTTTGTTTTGGAAGAGTTCCTGATCTTATTCTTTTACTAGAGCATCATGAAAACAATGCTCTCACCTCTCAGTGATGAGTACTTCTGAGCTCCTTCAGTGTAAACAACATGACGGTCTGTTTTAGTGGATTTAAATAGTTTCTTGTTGTTTTCAGATTCAGTGACGGGATTTGCATCTTTCACACCGCCTGGAGACTCAGCTTGTTAACTCATCTTTGTGTTTCCTCACTCTAGTTTGGTTCTGTTTTGCATTTTTCTCTTTGGAACCTTTCACACAACGTATTTCCAAGTTACTGAGAAGGATCGGTGGAAAAGTCAGATGATGATTAAAAACAGATAAACAAATGAGCTGTTATCACATGTAGAGTGGAGTAATACAACACAGCAGAAGACATCAATTAAGCTCACATGTTGAGCATTATGGCTGTTTTAAACTTTACAAAGTGCTTTTACAAACAGAACAAGGCCATTAAGTTTTTATTCTGCAATTTTCAGATATTTTTCTCATGTGAGACCTGCTGTGAACACAGGGATGTTACAGCTTAGTGCTGAAAAGCAGCAGCAGTATTGTCCTTCCTTAGCACACAGCTCCTGTTGAATAATGAGGTTTTAAAGCGGGGAGAGGAAGAGAAATAGCCGTGTGGCCTGTGGCATGTTCAGGCGTGTGCATGACCGTGACCACCTACATGTTATTCCTTGGTGACCCATCGTAGTTCACTCTTGACGTTCTGCAGCTCTGATAGGTTGACAGCCGGCCCTGGTAGTTTCACCGCTCCCGGTAACGTCTTCTTCTCCTCCGACGGCTGTGCTTCAGGGCTGGGCTGGTCTGGTGACTGAGCCTGAGACACCTGAGTGAAATTTGAAATAGAAATTATGTCAGCTCAACATTAGCATTTTTACACTACCAAAGCACAGAGGGAAAAAACATGATGATAAAATGTGCTTGCAATTAATCGCACATGTTGTATCTGTTGTAATTGTAACTTTAAGGCATATATTCCACGTTTTAAAGCCTCTTAGCAACATGGGAGTGGACAATTTTGCCTTCTTTATGCAAATGGGCATTTTTTTTTTTACTTTGCACAATATGGTCAAGTGCAATAATAACATGAACTGTGCAAAAAATAAGCCTGGGAAAAATTCACTCTCAAGTGTGAACTCTGCTGCTCTGTGATTGATTTGTATGTTGTGTGTGTATGACAGTGTTTTTTTTATCCTGTATTCATTACTTTTATACCATGATTGTTTTTGTCTCTTTTAAATGGCACCTAATGAGGACTGCACCTTTCAATTTCATTGTACTTGTTGCAATGACATAAAGGCATTCTATTCTATTCTAAATGTATAATTATCATTATTGCAACACTCGAACATTTTTTAATAATAATCTTTATTTATATAGCACTTTTCAAAACAGGGTAACAAAGTGCTTTACAAAGAAGAAAGGTGCTAAAAGACAACAAAAGAGAAATGTGAGGAAGACAATTAAGAGAAAATAAAACAATGTTGTAAGAATAAAAAACTACAACAAATAAAATATTAAAACTTTAAAAAATCAGAAATGTAGAATTTAAGAAATAGAGAAAATGTTAAATCAAATCATAAAAATGTTAAATCCTCCCAGTGATACTGCCTGAAAAACAGAATAAAAACCTCTTGACAAATGATGTCAAACACCACTCACCACTATCATCTATCTCTCTCTCTCTCTCTCTCTCTCTCTCTCCCTCTCGCTATCGGCAAGTCTGATCTGATGTCTAACATGAGTCTGGTCCTGCTGGAGGTTTCTGCCTGTTAAAGGAAGTTTGTCCTTGCCACTGTAACTTACTAAATGCTGCAAAGTGCTCTGCTCATGGTGGATTAAGATGAGATCAGACTGAGTCCTGTCTGTAAGATGGGACTGGATCTTATCCTGTCTTGATGTTGGGTTTTTGTTAATAATAGAACATAGAGTACGGTCTACACCTGCTCTGTTTGTAAAGCGTATTCAGATAACATTTGTTGGGATTTGGTGCTATATAAATAAAGATTGATTGATTGAAACACAGTCCAGAAAAAATGAACCTGTGTGTAAGAGCTTTGGGTGTGTGTCGTCTTACCTCTTCTGTGTCTACTGTCTCCTCTCTCCTCTTCACAGGATGTCCCGCCCCTGGACGCAGAGCTCCCATCGGGATGTTCAAATTAGCCTGACAGACAACAAGGACAGCCAATAAGATACTCTCAACTCTTAAACAAATTTGAGTTTCCTGTATCCGCATGTGTGTGTGCGAGTGTGTGTATGTGTGTGTGCTGTTTCCTCAAAACCCCTTGTTTTGATTATGCCCACTACTTCCTGATTATCATCCTGTCCCTGAAAGAGCAATGTGACTTTATGAAAATTGTGACACACACACTCACGTACGCGCACACACACACACACACACACACACACACACACACACACACACACACACACACACACACACACACACACACAGGGCTCAGAGATCTGCCTGCTAACTCAATGTTCTTCTGCTGCCTGCCCTGACGTCCTGTCCCTTGGATTTGATGTGTCGTACTGTTCTTGTAATGTATTGTATATATGCTCATATTGTACAGCTGTACAGAGAGGGAGCGTGCTGCGTGTCACAGAGGATGCTGGTATTATTTTTTCCAGAGATAAAGGATTTTAAGATTGCGGGGAACGTTCTGGAAGGATTCACCTCATTTGCAGCATGTATGCTAAGATTAGTATCACTGTAGTGTTGCTTTGGCTGGGGTTGTTTACTGTGTTTAGCTTAGCCTGCTGTTTACCAACAATCATTTACCAAAGGTTACTTCACTCTTAAAGTCAAACTCAATCATATTTTTACTTTTGGAAAGGTCAGCTTGTTGGGTGGCTGTCTTGCCAAGAGTTGGATGAGAATGTCACTCTTGCATGTGTCCGCAAAGCAAATCTAAAATCAGGATACCATTAGCTTAGCCTAGCATAAAGGCATATGTGCTAAGATGGTAACCCTAGATTTGCAAAACACCCGCTCATATGCTGTTGCTCTTTCTTTACCACCACTTGCTGTTCAAGTCATGTGGACCGAAAGGTAAATGCTAATGTAGCTAGCAGGGTTACAGACTCCATATGGCAAAAATCGATGGCCCCAATAATAACTACACAGCTGCACAAAAACTGTATGTTGTGGGCTTGCTGAAACAAACAATCTTGTATGTACTGATGCAATTTATAATGTATTCACAGTAGTTTCAGTCCCTAAAGCTAACTGCTGAACATTAGAATCACTGCTAACAAACTGGTTTGACTTGAAGCATTAAAAAGAAAAGATCGTGAATTAGCTAAAACACTGAGGTAACACTGTGTGTGATCTTACAGGAGTCCTGAACCCTGAGCTCTTAAAGCGGCTGTTGGTAGTCGTGATATAAACATCAGTTCGGAGAGAGATTTCGAATGTCAACACTACCCCTACCCTCTCGGCTCCCGTAACCCTGCCCACAAAAGATTGTTGTGCACGTTCTATGAGGAAGTAGTGGCTTCCCAGCCAATCAGGGTGGCGTAGTGGGGCCTCCACTCAACCAATCAGGATAGAGGGTCAGGGAGTAGCTCTGATTGGTCCGTGATAACGGGAACGAGGGGAATAATAACATTGCCTGATACAAAGGCATTGGAAAACACAGAGATTTCACCATAATCTCAAATTACTTCACTTACAGATGAGAACCGATGGGTATTATGACCTTTTCTCCAAACCCAGCAGAAAAAAAGTAACGTTTTTTACACCATTCATACCAACAGCAGCTTTAAGCAAAAGTTTCCTATTATACCCATGTATATGTACTGGGATAATCGCTTCAGGAGCTTAGCCACATTCTTGAAACACAAAACACAAAGACAAAGTATACAATGATAAAATGCCACAAGAATGTGCTGAGAGTTTTGTTAATCTATTGTTACCATTTAGCATTGATCCATGAGCATTCTCATTTTCATTTAACGTTCCCATTAAATCTTGCTAATTTGAAGGAAAAGAGCTGGCTAGCTTTTGGGGGCTCTTGTCTTAATGCTAAGCCAAGCTAACTGCTTTAGTTGAACAAATAGACATGACAGTTTTAACTTTTGCATTTTACTCTCTGTTAAAAAAAAAAGACGTGGTACAACCACATACATTGAAATAATCCTGCGTGATATGATTCCATCTAAGTCTGCAGATAGTTCTCAAGAGCCGTACCAACGTGATCTCATGTTTAGCTCTTTTAAGTTTGGGGTTGAAAGGAAATAATTTAAATAAATGAATATTGAGTTGCGAGTGTTTGTAAATCCAGGAAATCATTGTTAACTGTACGGTTTACATAATGCACCAGATGAACTCTTTTATCAGGGCTTCAATAAACCTCAATGACCCTGATTAACTTGAGTCCATGTTAACAATCCCTAAGGCCTCAGTGTTGTGCTTTCGTTTAAAACCTTCCTCCAGTTTAAAGCTGAAGCAGAAGGGTTGAAAGTAAAATTCATATCTTAACTTTGGAAAAAAGAGATGCAGACTTTATAGATAACATAATTCAGCCCAGTGCAAGAGTCTGACATGTATTGAAATTCTCTGAAGCCTGAATGGAGCAGTAAGAAATCATTAAAGTTTCGGTTATTTATGTGACTTACGCTCTCTTAAATCTACCCCAAGCAGCCTGTGCAGTCAAACATCTGCAGCGAGGGCCTAAATATTTACTCATACATCATCTTTATTCTTTGTACTATAGTGCAACACTATGATTTATCTCTGCTTCCCTTCTTCAGGGTGAATATGAAGCCAGAGAAAAGTAAGAGGATATATTTTTAGGAAGTAAATATTGGACTCACTGGGCACAGAATCACAAAGTGCACAAGCTGTTCGGAGGAACTGAACGGATGTTTTATGTTTACTTTTTGGAGTTAAAAGAAGATGATGCCGAGGAAGGAGGATGAGATGGAAGTTTACGGCTGTTTTGAAGGCATGGGTTTGACAAAATAATGATGTATTTTGAAGGTAGCTAACCTGTTAAAGCTCGCCCCCGGAGTAACTTACTCAAAGAGCATGAGGGGGACTTCTGAAACACGACAGAAGACCAGCAGGGCTGTTTGGAAAAATGTCTCAATCAGTGACCAGATTCAAGATTTGCCTCTTGTGTTGTGAAGCAGTCATCCTGCTGTTTCGCTCTTGAGCATGACACTAAAACAAGCTGACATTCTCATTCAGTGATCAGAGGATTGCCCCATCTCTTTCAATATAAAGTTCAGACAGACTTTGTGAGAACTTTTTGTTTTTAAGTCGTATTTTTGGGGAACATTTGTTGCCTGAAAGCCATTTTGGCTGCTACCCAACACTGTTTGGTGATTGTTTTGTATTTTATAATTGTTTGGTATCAGAGAGAGTTTGTCCAGTGTTAGGGACGATCAATAAGAGCCATCTGCCTCTCAGGCTGGAGGATACATAGATATAACCGCTGCATAGTCTGCTTGTTTTGAAGGACTATGCATGTGTTGAGGGAAGTTGAATCCCTTCGACCACAGAGATCATTTAAAGGACTACTTGTCACTTTGAAAAGAATAACAAGGAGTTTAATTATTTGTTTTACTTAAAAGATATCCTATATATTTGGTCAAAATCACTTCTGCAGCCGAAGCATCTCAGTCATGTGTTATGTTAACAGCAAATCAGACAATAGCAAGAACTACGGTTGTAAATATGATTATTTATAAAGTTATATCATTTGCTTTTGAAAGGCTTAAGTTAAGCACTCTTGAAGTGGACTTTTAAGAGTTACTGTACATTCAATTTGAAAATGCTTTCTGTGAAAAAATCATACATTTACAAACACTCGTGTTTTGCTTTTAAAATGTTGAAATTTAAAAACTAGCCTGCAGATATTAAAGCTTTGAAGTTTTTCTTTTTCTTTTTGATAAAAATGTGTCAGATTAATCACATAAAGCTGTGCTGCTGTTCTTTGTTTGTGTTGAACTTATAAAAATATGACGTGTTGCTGAGGTGAGGACTTACATGAAGAACCTCATATTTGTACTGTACTGGTGTTGAAAAATGTCCCGATGCCTATCCCCATGGTTAGACATGACTATGAGCACAAAGAAGAAGAGCGACGATGGAAGAAACCCTCGCTGACATGCACGCAAAAAAAGCCATTACAACAGAAACACATTGATACAGAAACCAGTGGTCGAACAGCAGGTTGTGAAAGAGTCACGAGACGTGTCTTTGATTTCAATCCACGGACACAAATTTTCCATTTTTCGTCACAGAGTAGTTTTGATTTTTCCAAATTGGAAGTATTGTGTGTTTCAGACAGCCAATAAATATATATTTAGATTGAAAGAATGGATTGATTCTCCTTTCAGTGTCTAGAAGACTGTAGTTATAAAGCGATCAATCATACTATAGTTTTATTTTGTTGCAATGATTGTAATACATGGACCCGTGACGTTTTCTTATATTAGTTTTCGGCCAATTTGAATCTAATAAAAATTGAATCATGACAGAGTGACATCAAAAAATGTTCTATCTTCGTGCAAAAACTTTATAATATAACATTAGTTTGAGGTTAAACTTGTATTTTACACCAAAGCTAGCTGCAAAACCTTCACAGCTTCTCTGTATTACACACATTGAGTATGGTTAAGTTACAGCACAATACATACGAACATATAGTTTTAGTGACCGATCATAGTCTGGGTTATTATATACAGTGGTCATCCCTATGTTCCCACATTTCTAGGACATTTTCAAAATGAAGTCTTGTGTTCAGACTACAGTTCCCTTCAATTTAAGCCCTATCCTCCCGCAAGATTTTTTGGAGGCACTTTTAATCTAATTGTCTTTATTTAAACTCAAAAATCATTGAGAGCAAAGCCCTAATTTGCAATGACATCGAGCATATAAAAGAAACAGTAAAATGTATGACAAGCAAATAAAAGATAAAACCTTGAAATAATGAAGATCAATTAAAAAAAGTAATGTTAACACAAAGTCAGTTGAAACAGGTGCAATCAGAGTTTCAAAAGATTAAAACTAATGATTTAAAATATCTAAAAGAAACAAGTGCATTCATTTTTAAAGTGCTTTGAAGTGAGTTCCAATGCAGATGGTGCAAAAAAGCCAACAGCAGATTTTCCCAGCTCTGAATTAACTCTGGGAACCTGGAGAGTGAGCCGTTTAGTTGACCTTGTGTGTTTTGCTCCCAGAGGACCGAACTTGCATTGAAGATAAATATGACAGTAGCATTCCAACAAGCGCTTTATAAATAAACAGGTGTGAGTGTAAATCACGCCTTTCAGTCAGAGAAGACCATCCCACCTTAATGTACAGGATGCAATGATGAGTATTATAACTATCACCAGTAATAAATCTCAGTACAGAGTGAATTTGTAGTAAATGAATGATTTAGTGAGTCATTTAATTTGAATCAGCAGCAGCAGAAATCGTCACAATCACAATCATTACAAGAAAATAAAATAGGCTGATTGAAAAGGGTTTCGGCTGAAACAGAGCTTATAGATGCCGAAATGTTGGAACATAGCGCTGTGGGAACTAGTAGAATTACCTTAACAGCTTTGTTTTGTTTAACCCTCCTGTTATGTTTTGGGTCAAATTGACCCTTTTTACAGTCTATTTAATATATGCCTTCCAAACCAGCTAAATACAGCATCAAAATATGGGCAGCATGTGACAGAATAGGAGTTGTTAATTTATCAACATAATTTTAATAAGAATAAAAAAATTCAAAATGTAAAATAAAATAAAGAAAAATCTGTCATGTAAAACTATTATATTTATATTTCGGTCTTTCCAATGTACATTAAAAAAGTTTTAACGTTAATTTTAATGATAAACAAGTGAGTTATCCTCATTGAACCATGATCTGTGAGAATTAAAGAACACCATTGGACCAAATCTTGATTTAAATGGTCAGTAATTGAGTTAAAAATTAGATTTAAAAAAATGTGTGTTGTGATTTTGTGTTTGTTTTTTTGACACTTTTGAATAATTGAATATGCCCCGGGTCAAATGAACCAGGAACATTATTGCTGTGTCCAGAGAAACAAACACAACAGGAGGGTTGAAATATAAAAGTTAATCACTACATAAAGCTTAGTTAAAAAAAACAAAAAGGGAAAATTCGTGTCCGAATTTATTCATCCTGTAGAGTTTGGTTACGTGACAATTTCATGCAATGCCTCTGACTCTGGGTTGGATACAACAACACCTCATTCTTCGCCTTGCTACAACTCTGCACTACCAAAGCCTGGTACTGTATATGCACAGTCTAAACTCTGTATTTGCCTTTACCAATAATACTTTAATGTGTAAACAGACATGCCATCTGAAGATGATTATTTTACAGGTGATGAGTTATTGGTGCAAATTCATGCAAAGCTTTTATCTCATTTTTATCCTTGCTATAGCTCATATTGAAGCTGTCTGGGTAGAAATAAACTTACAGCAGCCACAAACTCACATTAAAGTTTAAAGCTGTAGAAATAAATGAAAGTTCAATGAAGGACACACATCCACGCCAATGTGCACACAGATGAAATGTATTACCTGTAGGGCCCTAACGTTGGCGAAGGTTTGGACATTATCCCCCCCCTGGTAGTCCACTGACCTGGAGGAAACAGAGACCACAGGCATCAGCTGTGTGTATGAGTGTGTGTGGATGTGGGTAGTGGGGGCACTACTTGGACTCTGTTTCGGTGGTTTTCACGGCCTGGGGATAGCGTTTCAGTTGCTTAGCGACTCTTTCAGAGTGAAGCAGGTACAGGAACTGTTCTCTGAATCATTCATGAGAGGGAGACAGAGAGACAGCAGGAAATGTCAAATAAAAGTCCAACACTGCCTCGATTTCAGCAAGTGTGTGTAAGAGATAAATTCTGAATAATGTATAGTGTAGTCAGGCAGGATAAGGAGGGAATGAGGATGTAAATGCATTTCACTTTCCCTCACTGAGTAGGAGCAGCAGTGGCTTTAAAGTGGTTCAGTAAACCCCCCTTCTCTGGGGTGAGAGCATATCACTTTAAATTGACAAGGTAGACTTACAACTACTGGTAGCATGAAGAGTATGTGTAAAAATGTGTATCATGTGATAGTTGCAGTAAAGTTAGTTTTGAGTTTTATTTTTATATAAAGTTATTTATAGATGACTCTTATTGTGCAGTAACTCCAAAGTTAACATTTTCTGAAAGCGTGGCATGTCCAAAATGAACGTTCATGATGTGTTGCAAAGTAACTTCATGCATTATAACTTTAGCTGTATGCATTTTCCTTCATGATTTCAAATTAAGTGTGAGGAAAATGTTGATAAACTGACAGGCTCAGTTCTTTTCTCCACTTCTGCATGTCCTGCATTTTGTTACCTGCTCATTAGCTTGCTAAGTTGTTAGCCCTGACGTCACAGAAGGTTGTTTGACATGTATTTTTATATATTTATTATTTTCAGTTACACTGCAAGGAGCATGAAGAACAGCATTTTTGTCTTTTATGTAAGCGGGTACTTCAGGGAAATAAAAAAATCAACCGAGTCTTGACTGTCAGACTTCTTGACACCTAGCTAACTACCTAGCAATTTATTCATTCATTCATAAGAATTTGATTTGCTCACTTCAGTGTTTGACAGCACATCTTCACAAAATAGAGTATACACTGTCCATAACAAACAGGAGCTGGAAGAAGAAAACTTAAAGTACCTGCCCCTCCCCTTAATCAAAACAAATCTACCACTAAACCAGACGGCTTGCATTGTAATCACCTTCCTTTTCACCAAACATCAAATGTAACAATGAGCACTGAAACAATCAAATACAGATTTACTCGATGAGTTTGTAGTTCCCCATTACTTTACCTTTTAACATTCTTTTAAACTGTAAAATATTAGAGCAGCATTTTATATCATCATCCAGAGAATTCCAAAGTTTAACTCCACAAACTGAAACACACATTTGCTTTAATGTAATGTGCGCGTATGGACTTTTGAAATTGAATTTCCGTCTATGAGCCTCCTCATGAGATGTAAACACAAACAACTTCTGTACGTTTTCAGGTAATGATCTGTTTCTGGCTTTAAACATAAATAATAATGTTTTAAAGTTAACTAGATCTTTAAACTTCGACAAATAGGAACTGAAAAACAAACTGTTATATTCTCTAACATTCACCTTATTTACAAGTCTAATTGCTCTTTTCTGTAACACATACACAGGTTTAATATTAGTCATATAAGTGTTGCCCCATATCTCCAAGCAATAGCTAAAATATGGAAGAACAAGTGAACAGTACAAAATACGAAGAGAAGCAGAATCCAAACTGTCCTTATTTATGTTAATTTGTTGTTCGTGAAGCGGTTTTCTTACAACCCGACCAGCTGAGCGGCAAGTATTTCATCAAGATTTGAATGCATCAAGTAAGTGATACTCATTTTTATGTTTCATATACCTTTTACAAGATTTTTCTTTTAAATTAGATCAGTGGAAAACATGAAAAAGTTATATTCGCCTAAAGCTAATGTTAGCTTGTTTAGCTAGGTAGCTTCAGATGATAGAATCTGATTAAGTGGCAACAGCTGTTTGTTTTCTGCTCTTTAAAATTTTGTTTTTGTACAGTGTTCTGAGCTTTCTCAGCTCATGGACTTTCACTTTCCTTTTCTTTAAACATAAACCATTAACTTCAGTCAGACTTTGACAGTCAGTTATCCTACAGAGTTTATGATGTCGTCTTATGGTCCGATTTATTAGTGTCTTCTTAGATTACTCCCATGTTGACTATCTTTAGCCAAACAGTTGTAAATTTTACAATCTTGCATAAATCATCTACTATAATCAGCTCTTAGTAATAACAAAACTAGTGAGGTTTATTTCTGATACTGTGTGGTCTTCTTTCTTATTTTATCTCTGCCTGTTTTCTGTTATTTTCTACTTCCTCTTCCTTCTGCTGTGTCATGGATCAACACCGACTCAAGCGGCTTCTAATCGTAGAAGTTTCCATGGCCTATTTATCTTATCTACGAGAGGCTCAGAGCAGAGCAGGCGACCGCAGACAGAGAGCGAGTGGCAGGCCGTCTGACTGCTGCCGTATTCAATGGCAGCACTTAGATACCGTTTCCAGGGTGCTGTTTGTGACACAACACACAGTGAGAGGCTTTGCCGTCCTTGACATGAGAGCAAAAGCGTGGACATCCTAAATACACATCCCAAAGACACACAAGGGGATGATATTTATGTTAGCTACGAGAAGCAGCTGCCCCACTGACGCCACATTGCAAAGCCTGACAAGCCTTTCACTTTCACACAAACTGGGAGCACACACACACACACACACACACACACACACACACACACACATTCATACGCACACACGCTACCACCACAGGTCCCTATTATACCTCATACTTTAAATTATTCAAATCTTTAAACACTGGAAACCCTTTAAAACCTCGGCGCAGACGCCTAACAAACAGGCTCTTGAGGCACAGTGTGTGTGTCTCTGAATATGTGAGTCAGTGTGTGTGTGTGTGTGTGTGTAACATTACTTCTGCAATATGAACAAGAATGTGCTCCTGCATGCACAGGGACACGAATGAGCACTAAAACACTTTGTGTTATGATGATTAAGCTGTTAATATTTAGATTTTCAGCAGCTACCCAGGAATGCTGGAAGCACAGCTCAGAAGGCAAAGTCAGTCTGTCAGTTACTTTATCATTTTGGTCCAGAGTTTAATATTTCATATTTCATTTTGGAAATCCTGTCTGGAAAATAAGAAATATCTTTATAACTTTTTATGCTGGAAATTTTACTATAATAAGCAGCATGAAAAAAAAAAATATCTCAAAACTTTTGGGCCACACCATAGGCGGTTTAAATAATGAATGTAGTATCCGTGACGTTACCCGTCTGTTTCTGAAGCGCTGTTTTGAAGCCGATCATCGTCGGCAGTAGCCATATTGGAAATGTTGAACTCAACCTAACTTCTGTCAAGCTAGTGTGAGGTAAAGAGGCGGGCTTTGAGCCTCCGAGCCAACAGCATAGTGTTCCTGCCTGTCAATCAAGTCAGCTGTGCCTCTCATAATGATAAACATAATCTTAATAAATGAGCTATCCGGACTACACTCGTTTTTTGCACCAGGCTGTAAACATCTTTATTTCTGATGTAAAGATCAGCTTTTTTGAATGGGTGTGTATGTGGTTTCCGGTACTTCTAGAGCCAGCCTCAAGTGGACACTTGAAGAACTGCAGTTTTTAACACTTCTGCATTGGCTTCAAGTCTCACGGCCAGAGGTTTGTGCTTGGGCCACACACACAAAAGCAACAAAGCTTACTGAGAGGTTCACCAAAATATAAACAGGTTAACTTTAACACGTGTGAATGTTAGCATGTTGGCATCAATCCCAGATCATCGAGGACAGTAGCATGGCGTTAACTTCTTAGCCTGATTTAAACTTTTGGGTTCAAAGTACAACAAAGACACGACTTAGCCACAGACTCGAATCCTGACTTCCACAGAGGCACACTCACTTCATGAGACACAGAAGCAAGAGCTCAATATCTAAGAGTGGCCTGCTAGCTCACATTGTGTTGTAACTACAGAGCACACTGTGTTAGTAGATGTTTTGTACTAGCTGCTTCAGGCTGTCGGCCTTCAAATGAAGCTACTTCAACTTGATTGTCTCAGTCTCTGTGGCTCTTTGAAGTACAACAAAACTACTATGCCAACCATATTTAGCAGTGTTATTTAAAAGGCCAAAGACTCAACAGGGTACGAGTCAGCTGGTAACAACAGAGAAAGCCACTTGCAAATTCCACTCTGTCTTCTGTGGTTCAGTGAACAAATTTGAAAGCAGACTTAGTCTCTGTTTTTCTTATCACAGAACAAACAAAACAAACAGCAACTATACAAAGACACCTGTGTAAGCCAAAGAATGACATCATTTACTTATTTTATTTTGAAAATCTACACGTTAGCTTAATACTGACGTTAGAAAAGCTAAAGGAAAAATGTTGTCAAAGGGATTGTTTTGGGAGAGCATTTCTTTTTCTATCTGAGACATTGTTGACATCATTAAAACCACTATTCTAATATTTAGACACTTGAAGCCTTAGCTAGGAGATAGTTAGCTTAGCATAGCATAAAGATGGAAGCAAGGGAGTTTGTCTCCATGCAAGGGCAGAAAAATCTTACTTCCTAACATCTCTAGACCCAGTGCCCACTACTCTAACAAGTGTTTCATGTTACCCAGAGTCGTAGTTTATGAGTTCATGAGCTAAACTATCTTTCAGGCAGGAAGCCAAGCTAATACGACTCTATGTTAGTTAGATTTTCACTGAAATGAGAACCAATGAGTTTCAGGCTGAGTCTCACAGGCAGCTACAAAAGTATTTGAGACAGTCTAAGGTTACTATCAGACACTTCCAGACTGTCGAGCTATGAAAAGACGATTAAAGGAGTGGCCTAAAGCGACTTGCCAGTCAAACAAACGTAAACTCAGCAGATGAAACTTACCAGGTGACACAAGAAGTCTAAAGCTCGGCTTCACGCTCTCTCGGACTTCAGCTGGGTCACTTTCTATCCATCTCTCTAACACTTGTTCACCGACTCTTCATCTCTATCTTTCTCGTTTCTTCTTCCCTCAGCCCTCTCTCTTTCTTTCTCTCACTCTCTCTGCCTGGTAAGTGGTTGAAGGATTCCTCTCATATCTGGGATTTGTTCTCACTATAAATAGACGATGGATACGCATAGGGGACCTGCTTTCTATCCACACACTCACACACTCTTAGGCACACATGGACACACTGTGACGAACCAAAACACTGTCAAACAAAAGTCCTTTTATGCTTTTAAACTACATATACAGTCAAATGTTCCAGTGTCCGAAGTTGTTTAATTTGAAGACCAAACATCTTTCAAGAAATGGAGCATTTAACCACACAAAACAAAGTTTATAATGCCAGTTATGGTGTTTGATTTGAACATCTTTCAGAGCTTCAGATTAAATTATAACTCAAGCGAAAGGTCCCATTTAAGTAACAATAGAGACCTGCAAGATAGCTTCATTCAGAAAATGTAATATGTCCACATGAAAAACTATCATGCTCACGCTTCTGTTTGAATAATGTGAAAGCATATTTTAAATTAGAACAATGGTCCTTGAGCTGAACATCCTTTATCTTTTTGTTTCACTGAGGGAGTGAGGACCAAACTTCATTAAAGAAATTAGGCATTTGAGCATGAAGCACAAAAATGTATAACTGTCGCCTTAAATAATATAATGCCTTCATTTATAAAGGCAATTTATTGAACTTCTCTTCACTGTTAGGCCATGATGTTGATAAAAACTACTGATAACAGTAAAAATTCCACAGATAAATGGGTATTCAAGCATGAAACACCAAAAATGATAACTACCTGCTTAAAAAAACTCAAAGATAATCGTTATGACAAGTTTGGGAGATGATTTCCAACCCCAACTTGGTCTCAACAGATGTCCATCTAACATGAGTCTGGTCCTGCTCAAAGTTTCTGCCTGTTAAAGGAAGTTTGTCTTTGCTGCTGTAACTTGCTAAATGCTGCAAAGTGCTCTGCTCATGGTGGATTAAAGCTACGGTTGGTAGCCTGGGAAAACTAGCATGAATTGAATGTAGCATTTCATCAGGACTCTGTCTAACCCCTCCCCCCCTCCCCTCGGAGCTCCTCCAAAACGACGCCCCCGCTCACATGCACGAGCGCCACTGATTCGCGGCCATATGATGGTGACTGATTCCAAACCGGTCCTCAGCACATTGTTTGTGTTTGCATTACGTCAACTCATGTCTCACTCAGCGGTAAGAAAACACCAAAACATTATCATAGTGAAAGTTAAAAACACAAACAAACATGAAATGTACGCGCAGGAGGCGGGCAGAACGGCAGGACGGATTTGATTGGTTCCATAATTTGCCTCCCAAAGGCGGTGATTGGTTGGTGTTTTCCCAGGTTTACTCCGGCTGTAGATAGCAGTTTTTTTCCACTCTTTTTAAAGAACGCATAATGTATTGATTGCCATCAGGACATAAAGATCATTTAACCAGTATAACAAAAAGTGTATCTAAATCTGACTAACAACCCCAGCTCTTATTTATAATGAAAAGACAATCATAGTTCTTGATTTAACCCAATCTTTACTTCCTGTGGCTTTAAATATGGTCACAAGTTGCATTGAGTGGAATATTAAATATCTGTAAGAACAAACTTACAGACTAAAGCATGAAACATCACCCATGTACTGTATATACCTGCTTGAAATGTATTTAAAGATAGGACTTATGATAATATAATGCTACTCGATTAAAACTTCTAACTGTTTTAAAATACAATGCCTGATATAAATCATATAGAGGGAAAAACATGCCTCATGAACAAACTCCATGCAAAAAATATTACATTTAAGCACAAAGACAACCTGCTTTGCTATCATTCCCAGATATTTTAAAGGCTGTACAGTTCTTGATGTGAACCTTTCTTTTCTGTTTAAGCTTTCATAATAACAAAAAGTTCCCTTAATAAATGAATCTACCTATAAGACCAAACTCCACTCAGAGAATGGAGCATTGGAGCATGAAACAGTCTACAAGTGCCTGCTAAAATCCTCATATATATTACAGATGACAAAAAGGGACTTTGACTACCGTTTTCTAAGATACAGCTACAAAACACATCTTATATG
Source organism: Notolabrus celidotus (assembly GCF_009762535.1). Taxonomy (NCBI): domain Eukaryota; kingdom Metazoa; phylum Chordata; class Actinopteri; order Labriformes; family Labridae; genus Notolabrus; species Notolabrus celidotus. Next base: position 26,478,214 of record NC_048288.1, read on the forward strand.
AGAAATATTTCACCTGTAAGACCAAACCTCAAGCATTTTTAATCTGTAATTACAATTAATTGTTCAATTGAGGACAATCATTTCACTGAAGACCAACTTCATTCACAAAACCGTTAATTTTAGCATGAATTAATCAAACACAAGCTCTCTTGCTTTTGGAAACATTGGAACAAATGCCTTTTTATGCTCTGATCAAAATGAATGTGTAAACTGTGGTCATACGATCTTTTATTTCTTGGTGGACATGTATTTTACTTATTTTTGTATTTTATATTACTCTTGTGCTGATATGGACCTAGGGTCTGAAATAAAGTATATCTAATGACATTCCTGATAAGTATGAGGGCGAGTATGGCACTGGAATGAAACATGTCTATGTAGAGTTATTAGGGTGTAATTACACTGAGATGTTCCTAAGAGGGATTCATCAGCAGGACCAAACTTCATTCAAAAAACTCAACATTTAAGAATGAGTCACAGGAACAAAACCAGTGCTTATAAACTCAGATGTTTGACTGATGAGAACATCTTTATCAGGTCAGGGAAATGAACTGAAATAACAAACCTCAGTCAAAGAAATAGAAATATATGAAGCATAAAACACAAGAAGACATGCTTTTATATTAAAAATATATATGTATAGACAAATATGGTATTTATATTTCTTGCTGCATCTTCATTAAACCCTGACACTTGAGTCCTCAAAACACCCCTTATCATCTTAGTGACTAAAATGGCACTGCCCTATTTCTGCTCTGACACACACCCACACACACACTTGCACACGCACGAGTGGTCATGCTGGTATAACAACATTTAAACGCTAATGTACATCGACAGGCTCAGAAGGGAGCTGTGATCTCACAGAGTTAAAGGTGTGTGTGTGTGTGTGTGTGCGTGTGTGTGTGCTCTCTTACCTCCTGACGTGCGTGGCTGCTCTGCCCGGCCTGCTCGCTCTCTGAGGTCCTCTTCGGCTACCTGACCTGCTTCTGCTCGTCCTGATTGGCTTGGAGACACATGAAACTCCTCCCTGAGCGGAATCCGAGCTATCGTGAGAGAAGCAGCATGAGTGTGTGTTTCTGACTAAGATGTGTTTTCTCATCTGTTTGTTGATGTCTCTCTTGAAGTGTGTGTGTGTGTGTACTAACCTTTCTCTCAGGATGTCACGCAGCTCTTCCTCACATGAAGATGTCCACCTTTATAACATCAAAACACAGTGATCCTGCTAAGACTCACCTGTGACACCAAACCTCTGTGTGCCCAGGTAGTAAAATGAACAGCTCAAACTGCAGGCTTGTAAGTATTTTAGGCTATGCAAATACAGCCTACATACACACACACACACACACACACACACACACAGACATATAAACACTCCCTTCACCTCACCTGTTGATAGGGAAAGCCCTTCCTATTACAGCTATACTCCTACATCACTGAATGTGTTCATTGTTTTTGCATCATGTCATACCTGACTGCACACTAATGCTTCTGTGTGCAGCGTCCAAAGTTTTTCGGTTTCCTTCAGAGCGAAAAACGAGGAAACACAGAGATGACTGAAAAACCTGTTAAACATTGCTGCTGTATGGGTGACATATTTACCCACAGATGCAAAGATTTGGACAGTGAGCTTGTCAAATTAAGTACAATCAAGCTTCCATGTTTGGTCAGAACTTGATGGTCTTTTGAAGCATAATGGGTAAAAAATAAAAGTGGGAAAATGAGGAATCAAAAATAATTTAGAATCCTCAAAGGTTATAAATGAATCTACGCGACACAAAGCAATGCAAACTCAAAAGAAAAAATGTATATAACACCCTGTCCTCAGTTCAATTTGGTACAGTCCAGTAATGTTGATTAAGATGGAATGAAAGACAGATTTCTAAACTTGAAACATTAGTAGAAACTTTAATTTGCAAAGTTATACGTCTGTTTTATAACGTATTGTTTACCAAACAGCCTTAAAGACAAACACATCTTGCAGTATATTCAATAAGTGTTCAGCAGGTGTTCAGCAAGTATCTCAGGTTCCCCAAAGGGGCCCAAAGCTCAGCTTTTGCCCCTTGTGTCTGGCTGGAGCAGGTTAGTCCGGCCCTGTCAGTATATATAAATAACAGAAAATAAGAATAATGTTTTTAGAATTATTTTAAATGTCTGTTTATTTATGTATTTATGTATTTATGTATTTATGTATTTATGTATTTATGTATTTATGTATTTATCTATCTATCTATCTATCTATCTATCTATCTATCTATCTATCTATCTATCTATCTATCTATCTATCTATCTATCCATTTATTAACGTGATTAATCTACACCTTTTATCTTTATCTAAGTTATATGTGGTCCATGTTTGTTGTTCTAGTTTGTATTCAATTTTAAATATACATATTTTTTATATATCTTCATATTTATTTATTTATTACAATATTTGTGATTTTCCTATAAATAAATTGAATTATTACCACTCCTTTCCTGTTCCTATGCATCCAAAAACAATAAAGTATATTGCGTGGAAAATCATGTATAGTGTGCAGTAAATATATTATATTGCATTATAATCAGGGTATTTTGCAAGGTAGATAATGTAGAGTGCTGTGGAGAGATATATGGCACTAGTAGAAATGGGAGTAAATAGGGACGGCTGTATTTCTGGATGAAATAGAGAATCAAATTTGATAAGGTACTAAAGCATGCAATGATGACAGTCGAGCCTTATTTAATGAATGCAGTCGGCTGAATGATGAGTCCCCCTGCTGCGGTTGTTTTCACGAGAGATCAAATAATACTACTTCATCCCTCTTGTTCACAGTCAGCTGTTTACTTGGCAAGACATGGAAAGTTAGAGGTCACATGTAAAAGAGGGCATCTGTCCTGTGTGTCTGCTCAAACAGCAGAGAGAAGCCACAAACACTTCACTATAATCCTGAACATCTTACCTCTTGACGATAAGTAAGCAGATGGCTGTTTCATTGCAACTCTAAACTTTTGTTGCAAACATAGTCACTGAAATATAATATTCATGTGGATAAAGTTTGGCTTAATTAATTAGACTTGCATCAACACATGAGGCTTTAACCATAAGCAGTTTTATATTTCCCTGGTCCTATTATGGCCTTATGAGTCAGACTGGGAGCGTGTTTTCTTGTCCCAACAGACTCAGACCATCAACATTTATTGGTATCCTTTTACTTTCCTGACCTTTCGGTTGGATGACTCCCAGTATCAGACCAACACTCTCATTTTTATGAGTGCAGCTTTAAGCCAAAGCAGCTCAGCAAACCTGATCGATTATTCTGTGCTCCATTTCACACTGCAAAAACTCAAATCTTACCAAGGAAATTGTTGATTCTTGATATAAGATACTTTATACTTTTACTTAACAAGTAATATTTGAACAAGACAGAGGTACTTGTTTTAAGATAATGCATCTTAAATATCTTGTGAAGTAAACAATCTGAAATGATCGTGTTTGAGTTGTAAATTAGAAGAAACAAGGTTTATTTTACATTTCATACATTTTTCAAGCTGAGATCTTATTGTAGAAAGACGGATAATCTTGATTTAAGACAAACACTTTAATTGATTTAAGTAAATGCATTTTTTTGTAGAATCTATCAGAAAAACAGCTCCATTGAAAAGAAAGAAAGAAGAAAGAAAGAAAGAAGAAGAAGAAAGAAAAGAAAAAGAAAGAAAGAAAAAGAAAAGAAAAAAAGAACAAAAGAAAGAAAAGAAAGAAAGAAAAGAAGAGAAGAGAAAGAGAAAGAAAGAAAGAAAGGAAAAGAAAAAGAAAGAAAGAAAAAAAAGAAAGAAAAGAAAAAAAGAAATAAAAGAAAAAGAAAGAAAGAAAGAAAGAAAAAAGAAAGAAAAGAAGAAAAAAAGGAAGAAAGAAGAAATAAGAAAGAAAAAAATGAAAGGAAAAAAAGAAAGAAAGAAAGAAAGAAAAGAGAAAGAAAGAAAGAAGGAAGAAGGAAGAAGGAAAGAAAGAAAGAAGGAAGAAGGAAAGAAAGAAAGAGAAGGAAGAAGGAAAGAAAGAAAGAAAGAAAGAAAAGTTGTTTTTTTTAAGGGTGGGTTACAGTCTTCAGACACTCTGTTTCTTCTAAATCAGATACAAATATACAACCTCAAACTACATGCACACAATGAAACACCTACTTCTGAGCATAGCTGGCTTATCCTAAAAAACAACATGACTGTCATATCATGTACTTATGTAGCTTTTAGTCATTCTTAATCGTATGGTGCTATTTGTACTTTTCTTTTCTTCTCTTTTTTGTTTGTTTGTTTGTTTGTGTTTTGGTTTCTCCTCTACCGTCTGACTTTGATTTTATTTTACTCAATTTTATCTTTGTTTAATCTTGATCTTTTTAGGGAGCCTTTTTTAACATCTGGCAAGGGACTATGGATGTAAACTAGCCTTTTGGCTAACTCTGGCATATTTACAGAAGTGTTAATTAATATGCATGGTCCTTTCAAATAATAAATAAATAAAAACTGAATATTAGTATATCCAGCTAACTATGAGAAGACATATCTCAAAATGCTCAAATTAAACTTTGTAATCTTATTTCAAGTACAAGATGCTCTTAAACCTAGAGAAGTACAGCTGTAATACAACTCAAATTAAGGTAAATATATCTCAAATGAAGAAGTTGACATGAAATTTATTAGTGCAAAAATCTTTTTTGGGGTTAAAAAAAGATTCAAAGATTCAAGATTCAAAGATTCAAAGGTTTTTATTGTCAATTCTCACTATAGATACGAGACATACAGGAAAAACGAGATGCTGTTTCTCTCTTCCAGCTTTTAAATATCTAAAATTTAAATATAAAATACAATAAAATATAATAAAATACAGTTATACAAAAACAGCCTATGTACACAGTGCAGGTAGTGCAGTGACAGTTTAAAATGGACAATGTAAAAAATACTAATTGTTAGCATTATTGGCTTATTCTGAGACACTAAGCCTTAAATTACTGGTAAAATATTGCTTAAAATAAGTTTTCCCTGCTAATTTTAAGATCACAGTTTTAAATATTACATCTTGTTTTAAAAAATCTTACCAAGCAAATATTCACTTATTGTATTGGCAGATTTGTATGCTTATTTCAAGGTAAAAGAACCTTGAAATAAGTTTTTTTTCTTGTTTTTGGAGGGGCTTTTTTTCCAGAGCAGGGACAAGTGCTGCCTTCAGGTTATGAAGTTTAAATGTTATTGCTCTCTTCTAGTTCTGCAGGTGACCACTAGGTGGCGTTGGTGCTCCGTTTGGTTGATTTTGGGTAAACAGACGAAGAAGAACAACAACCCGGAAGAGTGTCGCACAGTGCTGACGCTTCCCTTCATTCAGAGCATCTTTGCTTTCTTCCTCTTACCTTTGTGTTTGAAATAAAATAACTTCTTAATATAGTGCTCCACATGAGTAAAGGTTGATAGCAGCGTGATATAGAATGGAGGCAGGCTGAGGGATGCAGACAGCCCGGCTTCACTCCTCCTGTCTGCAGAGAGTCTGAATCTGATGCACCATGATCCCCGTGTCTCTGCTGGTGTTTGTGATGGCAGGATGGTGTGTGGTCTATCTGGCCGACACGATGCTGAAGGTGAGTTCTTTTTCATGTCTGGGTTGTTTAAGATAATAATGAACAAATTAGGAATCATTCAAAAAGAGAAAGAGAGTCTCAGATAATCGATTACAGCATCATCACGACTCGCACTGTTGTGATTCAGAGCTACAACTCCCACTTCTCTCACCTTGATACACAATAATCCTGCAAGAATCAAAGTTCTGTTTATTATAGAAGCATTTACATGTTTCTAATGATAAGTTAAATACATGTACGTGACTTCTTCACCACAAATACAAAGTGTCATTCACCTCTTACAGTTTAAATTCTCATTACAAGTCCACTTAGTCCAATGGTTTCTTGAAAGGCTGTATTACACTGCTGTGGTGAATACCTGATTGTGATTGGTTAATACTCCGTAGCAACGGTCTGTAACTCGTCGACAGCATACTGTTGCTATGGATACAGCTTTAACCACTGACTCTTCTAAACTTCACATTAGCTCGTTTACGGTGGGAAAAAGGAAAGTTGGGGGGAGCAGGAGAAGTAAAAGACACATACACTATTGACAATATGCATTTACAAAATTAGCATATAGCTAACATTTACCAGCTAGGTACACATTTTCATTCACCTCTTAAAGTTTAAATTCTCATTATAGTGTATCACAACGCAGTTAGTAATGTGGTAAACGTACAGGAAGAGTCCGTACAAGTGGAAGTAAAGACACCACTTAGCCAAACTCTTAAAAGGGACTGTGGTAAATACCTGATTGTGATTGGTCAATACTCCGTAGCAACGGTCTGTAACTCATCGTAAGCAAATTGTTGCTATGGAGGATACGGCTTTAAGCCAAAGACTGTATAAGATATGGACCTAGTATCCGTGATGTCACCCATCTGTTTCTGAAGCGCTATTTTGAGGCCAGTCGGCGGCGGCTGGCCCCTCAAAGACTTGAGACTCAACTTGGACTAGAATTGACTTGGACTGGCCCCTCAAAGACTTGAGACACAACTGGGACTCGCCCCCCCAAGACTTGAGACTCAACTTTGAGTCGCCCCTCAGAGACTTGAGAATTGACTGGGACTGGCCCCTTGAAGACTTGAGACTCAACTTGGACTAGAATGGACTTGGACTGGCCCTTCAAAGACTTCATACTCAACTGGGACTGGCCCTTCAAAGACTTGAGACACAACTGGGACTGGCCCTTCAAAGACTTAAGACACGACTGGGACTCGCCCCTCCAAGACTTGAGACTCAAGTCTGAGTCGCCCCTCAAAGACTTGAGACTCAACTTGGACTAGAATTGACTTGTACTGGCCCTTCAAAGTCTTTATACTCAACTTGGACTGGCCCCTCAAGGACTTGAGAATTGACTGGGACTGGCCCCTCAAAGACTTCAGACACGACCTGGACTTGGCTTTGGGACTCGTGGACAGTCTTTGTATGTTGTATTTTTGCAGACATCAGAGTGTTGTAATGCATCAAACACTTTCCTTTTTCTGCCCAGTCATCAGTGACTCATCGGATCAGGTACGAGTCATGGTTGGCGAGTAAAGGGCTGATGTTGTCTCCCTTCCATGTGAGATGGCAGACCACCATGTTCAACCGGCTGTTTGCGTACTGCGCTCGCATCAACCCTCAAGCCCTGCACCTGTGGTAAGGACTCCTATCTGACTCATAAATAATGAGCCTGATTTGCTTTTTTTATAGAAAGATTCCAAGTCCCTGCTCTTAAAGGTAACCACATCTTTTTAGAGGGCTTTCCAGTTTGTCAAATAAAGCTTTTTGAATGCTAACGCTGTCAAACCCTCCCTTTTTTATCATGCATCTACACCAAAGAATGAAAACAGATAACAAAAATGATACACACCTGTCAGGAGATGCAGGGGTGCACCTCCCAAATTAAGAATGACCTTTATACACAACATAGAAAGTGGTCAAATAAAAGTAAATACAAACAAAATAGTAAAATGAAGACCCCCGTCTATGATATGATTACTTTTTAAATGTTTAGGCCAAGATTTTCCAAATTGAAAACTGTTCTGATCTTCGAAGGCAATCCCCTGCACAGTGTTTTTAATGGACTTAGAAGCTCCTTCAGTGGGGGCGGCGCTGGTGGCCTAGCAGTCTAAGTGCCCCACATACAGAGGCTACAGTCCTCGTTGCAGGGGTTGCCGGTTCGATTCCCAGCTGGTCGACCATTTCCTGCATGTCTTCCCCCACTCTCTACTCCCCACATTTCCTGTCTCTCTTCAGCTGTCCTAACAAATAAAGGCAAAAAGCCCCCCCCCCCAAAACAAGAAGCTCCTTCAGTGAGCGACTGGTGATGCCGCAGTGCGCCACAGAACGTCTTAGAAGGTCCTTTGTTCCTGCAGCAGTCAGGTTTTTTAATGAACATTTGTAGCCGTGGATCTGACCCGTAGCTGTTAATTATGCCTCAAATGGTGTGACTGTGTTATTTATTTATTTGTTGTGTTTTTGTGACTGTACTGTCTTATTGTTTGTTGATTCTGTGAACAGGCCCTTGTGGCATATGAATTTCCCCCACAGGGGATCAATAAAGTCCTCTAATCTAAAGATTGCATCCTCTGAAGTGACTACAATGTTGCATTATAACATGAACACTAAACCATAACAGTGTCATAGCTGTCAGATAAATACTCTCTGTTAATATACATGTAAATATACAATGTAACAATTCTCCAAGCAGAATTCACATATTTTCTTTATTTTATTATTTAACAATCACCTACATATACTTTTTTTTTTTAAATGTAAAAACTACCTCTGCTACTCACCACTGCACTATTATCATATTATTTTAGTCTGTACATATTAGTCATGCCTATTTGTTGTTCTTTGTATTTATAGCTGATGTTATTGTTATTTTTTATTTTTATTATTTTCATTTGTATGCCTTATTCTTATGCCTTGTACAAAGAGAGCACAGTTTACCAAAGTCAAATTCCTTGTGTGTTCAAGCAACCAATAAAGCTGATTCTGATTCTGATTCTGATAATCACATTTTCCCAGGTTCAGCGGCGGTCTGGTGTTTGGTATCATTTCCATGGTGGGGTCAGTGGTGCTGCTGATAAGGACGCTCCAGCAGACACTTGCTCAGATGACCACAAACAACCCTCGGATGGGAGGTCAACAGGCGCTGCAGGTGGTGGTACGTACACACACTGAACTGAATATATAATATGTTTTATTAATAAGTTGCACCAGATAACTGAAATTTTAAACACAGTAGATAGAGGGCGGTTTGTATGCAAAAATCTGCAAATTGATGTAAATGTAGCCGGTTATTATGGTCAATATTTGTGTGCTTCTGCACGGGAATATAAATAAGGGTAAATATTTCATGCATGTCTTACTGAAATACTTATATGTTTTTATACATCCGTGAAATTAAATGTGCAATAATTCTGTAATACACTGTAGTATCTACTGTCAGAGAAAAGGGTCTGCAAAAGTGCACATTTGTATTACTTTTACTATTAATATAGCTTTTTATTTACCCATATATTTCCCTGTCCTCATCATTTGATTCTAACATTAAATTCTCTCTTTTTGTTCGCTTCTGTAATAACTGATGTTCCCCTTTAGCAATGAATAAATTCTATCTTTTATTAATGTTCCTTTTGAATGTTCCAGACTCTTGTTGTGTGAAGACAGGTGAGACTTTTTTTCCACTGAATGCTCATTAAAAACAGTTTTTTGTGTCATTCTGTCTCTTTTCAGCGCACATGGTCGCAGATTAAGTGGAGTTTACAGCTTAAACGTCCTTGAAAGTTCACACAAAGCTCCAGATATTCAAATGAGGGGCCAGAAAAATGGCCCTAATTATGTGGAGGGCTCTTGTTTAGCATTTTTCCCTGTTCACTTTCTATTCATTGAGGTGTCAAATGGCCGTGCAATAATGTGAGCACTATCCCCGGTGGACCACTGTAGGTGATTCATGTGAAGCTATTAGTTGGCCATTTATAACCTGGTATTCAGCTGGGAGCTGCAGAAAATGCACCACACAGCCAAGCGTAGGAGGAAAGTGCAGACCACACAGAAAAGCACTACTTCAGCAGAACATTTAATAAGAAGAGGGAAACAGAAGAGGAGTGGAAGGAAGGATTAAATACACTTTTAGTGGCATGTCTGTGATGCAGATATCTTACATCAAGGTTCAATGAAACCCTCTTTAATGAATGTGATATATTACAGAAAGATTTAAAATGCAGGCCACAAGTTGTCTGGATGTTATCTATTAGTGTTCATGTTGTGTCTGTTTCAGTCACACTCATGTGTTGCTCTTCTTCTTCTTCTGCTCCTGTGCGTGATTGTAGGTCCCTGGTGTCAATCTACCCACCAGTCAGCTGGCCTACTTCTTCAGCGCCCTGCTGCTCAGTGGAGTCATACATGAGCTGGGCCACGCTGTGGCAGCACTGAGGTAAACCACACACAGACACACACACATACACAGGTTTCCACAACATAATCTGACACAACGATGTATATGCTGAATAGACAATAGAAATTAAAATACACTGTTTTTAAAAGTAAAATTAAGACTTACCTTTTGAATCTAGCTCTTAACTAGGAATAATTTCCCTTTAGCCCTGGACTGCATTATTACCATTATGGCCATTGTTTTTGCATTATTTTATTTATTTTATTTTACTCTATCTTATTATATTATATTTAATTTTTATATTATTTATTTTTTCTGATACTTCTCTGATTTGATTTTAATTATTTTATTGTAATGATTTTATTTTACTGATTTAATTGTAATTATTTTATTTTATTTTATTGATTTTCTGACACTTCTCAGATTTTATTTAATTGATTGTATTGTCATGATTTAAATTAATTTATTTTTCTGGTATTTATCTGATTTTCATTAATTGATTTTATTGTAATGAATTTATTTGATTTGATTTATTTTTCTGACACTTCTCTGATTTTATTTTATAGATTTGATTGTCATGATTTAATTTTTTTGAAGTATTTTATATCACTTTCCTCTCCACTTTTACCTATTGATGTTGTGTCTGTCTCTGTTCTTTTGTGAAGAACATTGGGGTGCATGCTTGAATGTATGAAAGGTGCTTTATAAATAAAAATGAGTTGAGTTGACACATCACTTACAACTGAATTCCATGATAGCAAGTAAGATAATTCAAGTCTTGAGAAAAATCATGTTATAAATAGTATTTAAAAATACAACTCCTGTGTAAATCACTTCTGCATTTGATTGATTGACACATTTTCCATCCCCCTCAGGGAGCAAGTACGGGTGAACGGTTTTGGCATGTTCATATTCGTGGTGTATCCTGGTGCGTTCGTGGACCTCTTCACCACGCACCTCAACATCGTATCCCCCGCCCAGCAGCTCCGCATCTTCTGCGCCGGTGAGACTTTTCTACTTTCCAACGTTTCCATCACAGAGATCGTAATCCTGATTATTTTTCCTGCTAATGTGATCACAGCTATTAATCACAGTGATTCAGAGCATTTTGTTAAATACTCACGACTGTTTTGCCGCTGAAGGTCACCCTCAGGTCTTTAATTTGTGAACACCAAACAGCTGCTTCACATCAAATCACTTCACTCCACAATTAAGGAGATTAGATTTTAATGAAGAGATTGGCGAAGCTGGCAGTTATTCACGCATGAACGAGGCGATAAATGTCTCCTACGGTAGCCTGTAGGAGACATCAGTGGGAGCCAGTTAAAGTCAGATTATTTTTTAATGCAGTTTGGTCAAGAAGAAAAGAGTCAAGAGGGCTCTGTGAACCAGCAGAAACAGATTGGAAAATAATTACTGACAAAATAGTGTTACATAAACCGGATGATTATTGCACAGGGGTAGAAGAGAGAGCCAGATCCTTTGTTTGAGTAATACTAACACTGCAGAGATACTCTATTACAACTTTACGTCCTGCATTCAGTCTTTTACTCTGCTCTCCACATGAGATGTTCTTCCTGAATACACAAAAGCCTGCTGACATGTGACTGGTCAATACAACTCAGACTACAAACGAGAAACAGAACCCTTCTCATGTTGACAATCCAGACCCTGAGTACAGACTGACATGTACAATCTGTAAATAGAGATAAACTGGATGACAGCACCAGAACCTCCTGAAGGGAGGGAGATGTCATGTTCAAGAGACTTTGTTGTTTGTTATGAAACTGTTTGATGTTTTGTTTTGTTTTTTTAATATATTTTTATTGATTTTTCATGGACATATATTCATAATAATCAGGGGTACAATGTTGAATATAAACACAAATATCCATAGTATAGTCACAATTAGCCTAGAAAGGAACATCAAGGGTGCTGGTGGAACGTACCAAAACACCACTAAACCAACAACAGAAACCTCCCAAAAAACAAAAATAGGTAAATAGTGCAAGTACAATTATTAGATAAAAATAATAATGATACAAATATTTAATAAATAAGAAATTGAGGAGTGTATTAAAATGTTACAAAAAATAACAAAAGCAAAAAAAAAAAAAAAAAAAAACCCCTAATTGTTTGATGTTTTGAGGTTATTTTAAATAATTTATATTTTCTCAATAACAAAAAGGGAGTTTATAAAAGCCAAACCATTTTCAACTTAATACAATTAAAGCAAATGCAGGATCTGTTATTCACTAATATTCACTAATGTTAAAGCTAACTAGCATGCTAATGCCGCTTAAGGCAGATAAGATGAAGGCATCAAGGACTGCTTTATCATATTTTTTTCTGTTTGCAATAAGCATATATAACACACAGATACTAATAATAGCTTGCAAAATGTAGCATGCTTATTTAAGTTGCTAACATAATGTGAGCTCTAGTCATTGAAACCACTATAAGGAGTTTTCTGCTGGTTAACAAACACTGCAGGCTTAAGAATCACCCTTAAATATTAAGGCTGGGGTTGGTAGTCAGATTTAGATCCACTTTTTGTTACACTGGTTAAAATGATCTTTATGCCCTGATGGCAATCAATACATAATGTGTTCTTAAAAAAGAGTGAAAAAAAAACCGCTATCTACAGCTGGAGTAAACCTGGGAAAACACCAACCAATCCCTGCCATCAGGAGCCAAATTATGAAACCAATCAAATCCCTTCCTGCCATTCTGCCCGCCTCCTGCGCGTACATTTCATGTTTGTTTGTGTTTTTAACTTTCACTATAAGAATGTTTTGGTGTTTTCTTAGTGCTGAGTGAGACATGAGTCGACGTCATGCAAAACACAACGATGTGCTGAGGACCGGTTTTGAATCAGTCACGATCAAATGGTCGCGCATCAGCGGCGCTCGTGCATGTGAGCGGGGGCGTTTTGGAGGAGCTCCGAGGGGAGGAGGGGGCGGAAGGGGTTAGACAGAGTCCTGAGGAAATGCAACAAATAAAATTCTTGCTAGTTTTCCATGACTACCAACCCTAGCTTTTACAAAGAGTGATACTTTTGACTATTAAAAGAAAGAAGGATGTGATTTTTGGTGTGGTTTAAAATCTTGCCTGTAAATATTTATTAGAATACCTGTACAGACTTATTATCACCACAACTGTGATAGTTATTCCAGATAAGGTGCAAAAATATAAGAACTCACCTCTGAGGATCAATTAAGGATTATCTCGTCCAACTTCTGAAGCACAGAGGAACAGCAAGTTCAAGAAAAGTATCTGACTCGACCCTCTAACTGTCTGTGGTTGATGAAAGTCAGCATGTTTGACAGGGAGGCTCAGTGTAATCCAAAACAAACAGGGAACTGGATGTCAGGAGGATTTGTTGTTTTTCGACTCTGAACCCCCTGCAGACACTCGTGTGTCAGAGTACTGTCAGAGTTCATAAAAGCATGACACAAATGATAATCTTTGACTCTTTCTGTGCCGTTTGCAGCCATTAGGGGGCGACGTAGAGCTACTGTACAAGCATCCATATCTCAGACTCCATAGCATATTCCTCAAGGCTTTCCCACAACTTAATACGACAAGTAAATAACTGGGTTTGGTGACTGCAGGCACCGAACTGAGACGTTCAATCAAGTCATATGACATACCAGATACAGAGAGAGAGACAGAGAGAGGGAAAGGGGGAGGGAGGGAGGGAGGGAGAGAGGGAGAGAGATGCTGTTCTCATCAGGGGAGTGGTGACATAACAGCATGCTGGGTTTATTTATCCGTCTCTCTGTCTGTCCACAGCAGAGATGGCTCTGTCCTCTGGGGGTTCTTCACATAACATGTTTATTATTTAATCCTGTATTAAAGGTGATGCAACATGAATAGTTTCATTACTGTAGATTGTCAGTATGGAGGATATATGTGTCCTTAAGGTTCATTGATTTCCTGGAGATCTGAACATTTTTCCCTCAGCTTACTTCAGGTTTTAATTCTCTCCTGCCGTCTCCTGCCTTTATGTTTCAGGAAAATAAGACTTCAAACTTTGTGGCTTGACCTCGAAAGGCAGTGAAAACTTTCCCTCATGTGGGTTCGGGTGACCGAATGTTTCATCTTGCATAATTAAGACGGTATAGGAGGTTATTCTTAGCTAGACGTGGTTTTGCCACGACATCCTACAATTCCAGATTCATGAAAAACATTCAATACTGTTGTTAGGACGGTTTGAACAGAGCATCAAACATCCAGTTTACAACCAGGGTGTTACTCTACTCTTCGTTTTAACACAGCTTGGACAGGTTCCTGCTCTTCATTATATTATATTTGAGAAGGTTTTATTTTTAACCTTTTTTTATTAGATTCAGCAAAAACAGCACAAAACCACAATGCAGCCGAAGACTCAGAGGCAGATCTCATGCACAAATATTTTATTAAAAAGATAAAAAGGGGCGCCGTCTCGTATACAGAGGCTATAGCCCTCGTCACAGAGGTCGCAGGTTTGATTTCAGCCTCGACCATTTACTGCATGTCCTAACCCTCTCTCTACTCCCACATAATTCCTGTCTTTCTTCAGCTGTCCTGTCCATAAAGGCAAAAAATGCCCCAAAATATAACTTTAACAAAATAACAGACAAAAAAAAAGACAATAGCCTGAAAGATATTTTTTTAATGAATTAATAAATAAATACATAAATAATAAAAACAATAAATTAATAAATACATTCAATAAATAAATACATATATTTATTGTTTTCACAGATCTGTTTTTCACATTATATACAGAAGATTAATGTAAACAATTCAGGCAAGCGGTGTTTTTTTTCCTGTAATAGAAAACAAAAATAAGGTAAGTGAATAAATTAGCTAATTAAAAAATTAAGTAAAAAAAATAAAATAATAATAATCATTTAAAAATTGAAATAAATAAACAGAGAAAAGAAAATAATGATAATAGTGTATAAAATGAATAGCTTAATATTTAAAAATAAAATGTAAAAGTCAAGTTAAATAAAGGAATACATATTTGAATAATATAAAGGTTATAATAAAATGAAATAGAAACACTTGATCTTAAAAAAGTAATATTCCAGAAGTCTTCTGTACCCTCCTTTATACCTGAGGGAACAGGTTTCTTTTAATAAGTGCACTAGTTTGAATTGATCCAATAAACCTGTGCATGTTAGATAAGCTTCTGTCCCACTTTCTTCAGAAACAGGCTCAACAGGTTTAGTCAAATTATGTCGCCCTCTACGCCCAAATTAGGTTTTAAAACTGTATTTCTAAGCATACAAAATCCTACCCTCACCTCAGGAGGAAATTAAACTCACTCCAACCTACCACTGATGATTCCAAAGTTAATGAATGACTCATTGTTTGTGTTTTCTCTCTCTAGGAGTGTGGCACAACTTTGTCCTGTGTGTGGTTGCGTTGGCCTTCCTCTTCCTGCTGCCAGCTTTCCTCTTCCCCATGTACTACACCGGAGCCGGGGCGCTGGTCACTGAGGTCGTGCAGGTCAGTCCAACGTTTGTTTGTTCTTCTGAATATTTCACTTGATGAATCTTTCATTTATCGTCACAGACTCTGCTCTTAAAGCTCCTGTGAGGAACTGTTTGTGTTGACTTTGGCGCCCCCTGTGGACAAAATGATACCTCTTTTCTCTTAGCTAATTTGTCCTGTACATGTGTGTGTTCTTTTAACAATCAGACGTATCATTGTGAATGTTTGCTGTGTAAAAAGGTAAAGCAGTGTTTGTCTTTACTGTGCAGTAAATCCTCCTGTTGGATACCTCCTCCCTCTCTGAGGTTACAGCCATTCAAAATTACATTCCTTATGGTCTTGTTTGCTTTTGTAGGTCACACCAAGGCACCGCTGTTCATTTCAGTCTGTTTTATAACTAATTAAAACTCCTCACAGCGGCTTTCACCTCTAAAGAAATGGTGTTTTTAACCTTTGTTAATGCGGGATAGGCTAACAGGGCATTAAATTATATTAAAGTGTTACAGTTTCCTGAAGTTTAGTGAGCCTGTTTCCTCGGCGTCTAACGACTGTTTGCAGAGGACGTTCTGCAGAGTTCAAACAACAAACACATTAAACGTGACTCTTTTGCTGACTGCTGTTTCTTGTTTCCTTCCGTGTGTTTTTGGAGCAGGGCTCTGCAGCTGAGGGTCCTCGGGGTCTGTCAGTCGGGGACATAGTGACGGGGCTGGAGGACTGTCCGGTCAGGGGGGTGGAGGACTGGAGCAGCTGCCTGTCTCGCCTCTCTAACGCCCCACAGACCGGATACTGCGTCCCCGTCACCAGCTTGCAGCACAGCTGGGCACACGGGCGAGGTGAGGGTTCAGAGAGGGCACGGATAGGTCCTCTGTATTTGACATTTAAGACACCAAACCCTCAATTAAGCGAACAGTTTGGATTCAAGGTTATAGAAATATTTGTTGTAGCACTAAAGGCTGAACTAAGAAACCTTTAACACTTAAACACTTTCCTTTTTGGAATCAGCATGTTCTAAATTGAGATAATTACAGCGGCCGTCTTCAAGTGTTGTTTTAATTTGATGATTTTCAAGAGTCAGGATGTGCTGCACTCTCAAATTATGAAATTATGTGACGATTAGCATGTGAATAAGTCAACTAAGCTTCTGTGAGAGCACACTTTGAGGTCCTGATGACGCTGGAGGATAATCTCCGTTATGTCACGACGTGTGTGATAGTCTGTCCTCGTCGAATCAACAAGTGTGACGAGTCGTGTGTCACAGAAACAGAGAACCTCAGTGACATCAATCTTGATTCGTTTGATTAGACGTGTTTTGTTCGGTGTCGTTTTCAGTAATCTAATAAACTGTCTCTCTCTGCCTCCGTCACCCATTTATCTCCTTCATGTTCCCTCTGTTATCTCTCTCTCTCTCTCTCACTCTCTGTGTCTCTCTCTCTTTTTCCGTCTCTGTTCCAGCCTTCAAGCGTTTGGATGGAACGATGGACTGCTGCAGCAACAACAGCCTGACAGATCTCTGCTTCTCTTACATGAACCCACCGGGCAGGAAGGAGAGAGAGGTGACACATGCGCACACACACACACACACACACACACACACACACACACACACACACACACACACACACACACACACACACACACACAGAAACACACACACACAGACACTGGCTGGAACTTTCTGTGACGGCATCATCATGTGAGCAGATTTCCATCCCTCTCAGACAGCCGAGCATATTTATATTCCTTCCTTTTATTTAATTCAGCTCCTGTTGTTCCCATTTTCTTTAACTATATTTTTAAGAACACAAGCTCAAAGCACAAAAAGACGTGTAATTTCATTTACTATGAACACAGCATCAACATTTTATTCTTCATCAAAGAAGAGGAAATAAAAACTCCTCTATGATTTAATTTATTTTTCATCTGCGCTTCTTGGAAGTACTTTTTGTGCATTTTAAAGCAGATTAGGACCCTTAAAAAAGGGAGCTTTCAGTAAAATGATCTTAATATAATCTAACCGAATGCACTTCAGGGAGATGCTTTGTTCTAACACAAAGTAGTCCCTTGAAAAATAATGATATTTAAAGAAAAGAAAATGTCTTAAACTTTCAAAAACAAGTGCAAAAACTGCAAAAAGTCAAATTTGTGGAAAGTGAAAAACTTTCCTGTTCTTCTTCCTGTCCAGTGTTTATTTTGTTAATCAAATTCTGACGATAAATGTTCGTCAACGACTCATTCTTTCATGATGAAAACGAGACTATGACGAGCTAAAGTGCCTCACTGATGATAAAAACTTTAACCAACGTATGTTTTGATTTTGCTAACGAGACGATGACGAGATGAAAACATTAGTGACCGACCGCCGGACATTAAGAATCCATTAGGGGTGTAACGATTCTTTTTAGCAACGATTCAGTTCAAATCATGAGTCGTGGTTGCCGATACGATTTAAGGACGATATTGGTTCATTTGTCTGCTGGCGTGTGGCGATGACGTCTCAGACAGGCAGCCTGAATTGAGTAACGTTTAACATCTTTATCATTAAAAGTCCAAAAACAACCACATCCATGTAAAGTCTGCTGTGCTTAAATCCAATGAGTTATTTCCTAGTATGGATACAATCGATTTATTACCTTTTAAAACGAAGTTAGATCGATATATGTCGCCCGGAAGGCCAACTTGCCGTGCTCAGATCGATGTAGTCCAATCATAGGAATATAAATCGGTACATCGATGTAGTAGATGAATCATTACACCCCCAGAATCCATGTTTTCCCCCGCTGTGTGTCTAATCTTTAAAGCTCCTGTGAGGAGTTTTTAAGTGGTCATGAAATGGACTGAAAATTGACAGTGATGGCTTTTTATGACCTAGAAAAGCAAACAAGATTGTTAGAAAAGGAATTGATAATTTCTGTTTTGTTATTTTTAATCCTGAAATTGCTGTGAGGGAGTAGGTGTCAGATGAGGTGATTGACAGCACATCAAAGAAAAACCCTTTTTCTGCAGTAAATATTCTTAATGAGGGAAATAGTTGACTGGTGGTTGAAAGCAGGAGGAGATAACATAATTTACACATGTACAGGACAAAATAAGCAAGATCACTTAGTCCGCAAGGGGGCGCCAAAGTCAACACAAACAGAAAGTTCCTCACAGGAGCTTTAAAGATAAAAGCGATGCGTTCCTATGACAGGCTGAGTTAATATTTGAGGGGCATAGTGTTTGCTTGGTCACTACCTGCAGCAAGTGTGCTTTATGGACCAGCTCTCCACACCTCCATCCGCATCTGTCTCATTTTCATTGAGGGTTTTTACCCCCCGGTGTGCGTTAGTGACAAAGACACAACCGGGGGACGTCTGTTTCTGTTTTAAGACTATTTGATGTTTGCTGTTTTTGCTGCCATTACCGTAAAAAGCTCCCGTCTTCAGCTTGATTTAAAGCTGCTGTTTTTAGTCCTGATATAAACATCAGTTTGGAGAGAGATTTCGAATGTCAACACTTCCCCTTCCCACCAGATTTCCTCTCACTCACCTCTCCCTCCCCTCTCTGCTCCCATAACCCCGCCCATAAAAGATTGTTGTGCTAGTTCTATGAGGAAGTAGTGGCTTCCCAGCCCATCAGGGCGACAGAGGGTCGGAGAGTGGCTCTGATTGGTCCGTGATAACGGGAAAGAGGGGAATAATAACATTGCTTGATACAAAGTCAACTGAAAACACAGAGATTTCACCATAATCTGAAATGACTTCACTTACTGATGAGTACTGATTGGTATTATGACCTCTCCTCCAAACCCAGCAGAAATAAAGTACAGTTTTTACACCATTCCTACCAACAGCAGCTTTAATCTAGTTTGGTGAAAGATCAGACACATTTAGTAAGTTTTGATCAACTCCTCGTCATCAAAGATGCAGATGCATTTCAGAGTGCCGTAGACTGACTGTCTGTCCAGTGCACCTGTTACTGCAGGTGCATTCAAGGACCGTCGTAAATGTGCAATACAGTCCTTCCATGGCATTTTTCTGTGAATCAAGAGAATCAAAATACAGTCACAGTGGTCACATCAAGAATGTTTTCTTTTGGGGCACTTGTGGCCTAGTGGTCTAAGCCCCCCACGTACAGAGGCTACAGTCCTCACCGCAGGGGTCGCCAGTTCGATTTTCCGTCACTACCATTTCCTGCATGTCTTCCCCTGCTCTCTACTCCCCCCACACTTCCTGTCTCTCTTCAGGTGTCCTATAGAATAAAGGCAAAAAGCCCAAAAATATAACTTTAAAAAAAAATAATGAATGTTTTCTTTTGACTTTGTAGCAGGGACAGTCTGAATTATTTCACTTAAGATGTCACCCAAGCAAAAGTGTTAAAAGAGTGAAATGTTGACAATTTTAACACTTGGTACAACCCTGATGAACTACATGAATTATTTAAAGAGTGAAAATGTTCTGGCAAAAATCAAAGACTAAAAGATGACTAAAACTAACTGGCATTTTCGTCTAAAGACTAAGACTAAATCTAAAATAGCTGCCAAAATTAACACGGCTCCTGTCTTCTTCTCTCATTTGTGACCCTCCGCTCGCAGTACGCCTGCATGCCGGTGAGGAAGATGGTGTCGGGGACACAAGTGTGCAAAACCAACGAGGACTGCGACGCACACGCCCACTCTGCTGCAAGCATTTGCGTCACTCCCTCTCTGGAGAACCAGACTCGCTTCATCCGAGTCACGCACCCGCCCAACACCCACATGCTGTTTGTGGGGTACCCGCCGCACCTCCAGTATGCAGGTACGCTCACTGTGTTATGATACTCTCTTCCTGTTATTGTCTGAAATGTAAGAAGCGTATGAGGAGGTTTATTAAAAGGAAAGTGAGGTAAAGTGGATTCTGATTTCCTCAAGATGAAACATGATGTCTCCAGTTTGTCTGGTTTGTAATTTGAGTGTACGAGTTACAGAGAGAGACTTTTTCCCACACTAACAAGACGAACATCTAGCGTCTGTAATATTCCTGTAATTGTTGTTTATTCTGCGCTGACTCTCCAGTCTTAAGTGCCAAACAATAGCTGTGCAGGAAGAGGCTCGTTCTGCTGTCTGCTGCTGTTTCAGAGCGTTACAGAAGTGCTGATAGTTTCCAACCTCCGCAGCCACACAGTGTTTGTACAAACCTGCAGTCAGACTGAAACTCCTTCTTTTTCCTTTTTTAGTGAGCTTGACAAACTTCATCCCCCGCTTCACTTTCCTCCACCTGGATCTGCCCATCTTCTTGGAAACCTTCTGCAAGTATCCTTTCAAGTTAAAAGCACTCCCGACATAATCAGATGATGGATGCACGAGGTGCCGGCTTTTGAAATGTGAACGCTGCTCCTCTGTCAAAGTCACTTACCCCAAATCGAAACAAATGATGTTGTTTTTTAAAGGACAGGAGTGTAATTCATGTCCTTGCTTGATAAAGCGCCGTCTGAGCTGTCTACATGACGCACATTTTACTCAACTCCTTCTTCCAAATGGATTCAAAGCGTTACAATTCTGATTGGCCACACACACACACACACACACACAGACACACACATGTCTGCTAATGTCTGTTATTTCTGAATAACAGTCTGCTTTTTTTAGCCTCCAATCATTTCGCCCCACAGTCAAGAGGCACTTCTGCAGTCTGATGACTGCCTGTCAGAGCAGGGTCGGCTGAATCTAACCCGTCATTGCACACAGAGATGTGGACACCCCTGATTGAAGTTCTGCTGCGTCCAAACTGAAAGTCGTTTTTGTGCAACCTTCTACTGTTACATTTTTCTTTCTTTCATAACACAACTCGACTTTGGGGACGGATGATTGGAGGTGGTGCCTACCTCAAGTTTGCTAACTTCAACTGTGAGCCTCTGATCATCCCAGAGCAAGTCAGACTGTTGCAACAAAACTGCTGAGTGTAGCGAGTTGATAAATGGTGCATCAAAGCAAACTGTTTATGAGAGTGAAAAGTAGTTATTTCTTCTTTCAAAAGTTAAACAGTGTCAAGATTCAAGACATACTCCTGCAAGAAGAAAAATCAAACTGCAGTTTGACGAATGGCCACTTGAGGCTGCTTCCAAAAGCAAATCAAATCATGTACAAGCCCTGATTTATTCATCGTGTTAGTACCCTGGAACAAAACAAAGCTTTGATAAGTCCTGCTAATTTCTCTTTTCAGTGTTTGGTTGTTTAATATTTACACTGCAGTCATTCTTTCACTCATAATCAGGGATTTGGCTGAGAGACTGAAGACAGACTGAATAGAGAAATGGATTACACATGTCCTCCTTTAATCAAAATCAAAGCCAGAGTGTCCCTGTGACAGGCGCTGACACTTTTTGCTGGTGATGTAATTTGGAGCCAAAGTCAGACACACATTCAGACCCCTCAGGTTGGTTCAGTCTAGACTGAAGCACATTCTTGAGTCGGTCTGAGGCGGATCTGGTTAAAGAAAGTTCAGGGACTTTTGTGTTAGTTTTGTAACATTGTCTTGCACCATTCTTCCTCCACTCTCCAAATCTGGAACACACAGCACCACATTTGTCAACAGGGATGTCAATGAAGACATTCTACCTTATTTCATGTGCATCAAATAACTTATTACAAATATGCTACTGAGAAAATGAAGACTTGGAAATAAATCAGCACAATAATAAATAACTGTACTGAAAGAAACCATGTTTTAGAACAGGGATTCCCAAAGTGTGGGGCGGGATCACAAATGGGGGGTCGTGAGATGTCTTCCAGAATATATGTATTTTTTAATGATCTAAAAATAGTAAATTAATAATAATAATAATAATAATAATAATAATAATAATAATAATAACTTTATTTATATAGCACCTTTTAAAAATAACATAGGAAAGATTTAGAACGACAGGGAGGAGGAACTTTAACAATGCAAAACAAAATGCAACGCAAGAGGTTAAAAGGAATACACATCAATTAAACAGAATGTAGTGGTAGGAAATAGACCAGTAAATCATTGTTGAGAGGCTTTTCAAGGATAAATAAATAAAATAAATAAATAAAAATGGATAAGTAAACAAAAGCATTAAACACAGTAAAACATGTCTTCAGAGTAAGGATAAATAAGGAACATTAAATTAATGAATGAAAAATAATAACAATAATAATAATAATATTTTTTTCTCTTTCTTTCTTTTTTTTTCCTCTATTCTTTTGCCTGCTTTTTTTTAAACATTTTTTAAATTTTATTTTATTCTTTTACCTTATTTATGTGCGAAGAGATGTAGGGGGTGGGGGGTTAAAGGGAAGTAAAAAGTGTTTTTTTTTTGTGAATGTTTTGCACTCAAAAAGAAAACAATAAAAATAATATTGAAAAGAAATAAAAATAATAATAATAATAATAACAACAATAACAATAACAATTATCATAATAATAATAATAATAAATTGAACAATAAAATAATCCAAAAATAAATAATCAAATAAAATTCAAAACAATTAATTAGTTTGATAAAAACTAAAAATAATAATATTTAACCCATTATAGTAAAAAATATGGACAAAAATAGTCGCTAAACTTGTAATAAAACCTTGAAAATAGAAAATGTAATGAGTTTTCTGCCTTTCTTTTTGCCAGATGACTCCTAAGTTTAGGGTTAGTGAACAGTTAATTATCAAAAGCATCAGTAGCAGCAGGTTAATTCATAAAGGCACAGGAAACACAGCCACATGCTCATGTAGGTAGGGTCATTTTCTGCAGACCAGCTAAATGAAGCCACTTTAAATCACTTTGAGGGACAGTGGGGGTCGTGAGTCTTTGGTACCTATATTTTGGGGGCTGAAAAGTTTGGGAACCTCTGTTTTAGAATATACTTTTTCACATGTAATTTAATTTTGTTGTTGGACTCATATCCCATTTGTTCACATGGTGCAGGCCAGCTTTTTGGCCCATCCTGCAGCCTGTCAGTAAGGGGAGCTCCAAATGTTTTGGCATCTGTAACGTTGTACATTTTTTTGTATAGACTAACATGTAAGCAATTGTTTCCTTTAACCCTCCCGTCCCTCAGATATCTCGTGTCCCTCTCTGGTGCGTTAGCTGTTGTCAACTCGGTCCCATGTTTCGCTCTGGACGGTCAGTGGATACTGAACGCCCTGCTGGAGGCCACGCTGGTTACTGTGGTAACGGATCGTCAAAAGCGAGAGCTGATCGGTTTCTTCCTGCTGCTGGCAGGCAGCGCTCTGTTGGCAGCCAACGTGGCTCTGGGACTGTGGATGGTCACCGCGCGGTAGCCGCAGCAGAGAGCCGCCCTGTCAGAACAAAAAAAAAAACACCAAATGAATGAAAGTCCATGAGGACTGAGAGCTGTTCTCTCTGGAAGTGTTCAACACGCGTGGACCACTAGACTGTGAACAAACAGGGAATAGACTGCAATACCCAGCAGCACTGCTCGGTTTATTGAGACTGAGAGGCAGAATGTTGCTCTGCCTCCAAGGCTTTGCCGGACCACCAGGGAAAACAACAAGAACCTTCTTCCACCTTGTTGCCACCATATGCTCAAAGCACATACACAAATTTAACAATGCACTTAATGTAAAGCACTGTCATACCCGACTGTTTACACACACAACACTATCTTTCCAAACACTCTTTTGTCTTTGCTGTGTTTGAATGAAAGCTTCTTTGGTTAATGATTGGTTGGATACCAAAATGCCATATTTACAAACTGGAACAGCATGGATGTGTGTGTCTGTCTTGGATTAGCGTGTTAAGAGAAATATTAAAAAGCCTTTACGTAATCATCGAATGCCGGACGACACCTTAATCCTCGACTCCGTATCACTGTTAAAGAAATCTTGCTACCTATTATTCAAGTCTGAAAGAAATGCCTCCTTGTTACCAAATACTCAAACTATATCACACAATCAAAGTTCATGTCAACTTTTTAAATCTATCTATACAACACGTGTATTCAGTATTCACCTGTCTCTCTCTCCACCAGGGGGAAAACCTTTTTCTCACTTTTCTTCTCCAATACGTTTTTATTCTTTTGGCTTCTAACTGTCCGTGGTTCGTCAACGTTGTGAAACAAAGAACTTTTTATTTAAGAGCTCACAGTCAAGATGTTTGTTAATAAAATGATTTGTTCTGTTCATCTACTCTTGTTGTAGTAAACTTGATTGATTGTTCTGTATTTCTGTAGCGTGGTGTGGTGTTAAAGGTTCAATGTGACAGACTAAGGAATCAACAAAGGGATTACTTCATGTAGTTTTTACCTCTTTTAGGGAATAGAAACCAAAAGCCTGATTACAGTTTGCATGACTTGTTGGTTAGATTGATACACATAGATACACAATCACACTTATTCATCAATCAATTAAGCTTTATTCAATTTAATGCAAATCAAAGTGCTTTACAAGAAAACGGTTATTTAATTTTTTAATTAAAAATAAGTTGAAGTTGGGGCGCCGTTGGCCTAGCGGTCTAAGCGCTCTCCCCTCCTACAGAGGCTGTAGTCGACGTCTCAGTGGTTGAAGGTTTGGCTCCTGGCCTCAACCGTTTGCTGCATGTCTTCCCCGTCTCTCTACCCCCCACATTTCCTGTCTCTTTCGAGCTTTCCTTTCCAATAAAGTCAAAAATTCCCAAAACACAACTTTAAAAAATAAGTTAAAGCATCAAAATAATAAGAAGAATATGAATAGTTAAAATAAATACGTAAAAAATGCTAAGGATAAAAGTTAATGATTAAACAAGGGCACTTAAAATAGCAATTAAACTGAGTACACAATTTATAAAAAAGTTTTAAATAAATAAAATTATAAAACAACATTAACATTAATATAAAACATTAAAGTAATGAAATTATGAAACCCTATATCAAAGATAGACAATAGGTAAGTTTTTAGTTTATGTTCAAAAGTCTCAATATCTCAAGCTCCTCTCAGATCCTCCGGCAGGCTGTTCCATCATCTTGGAGCGTAGTGGCTGAAAAACATTCAACACAACATGCTGTATGTTCCAGTTAATCCTTTCTTTGTGTTGGACTTTGGCAAGGCACCCTTCTATAAGATAAAGACAGTTTGAGTGTATCAAAGGTATACTCTACTTTAATCTTGATGTTAAGAAGTTAAACCACTTAACCCATACACTGTCTCCCATTTAGTTTACTAAGTAAGAGATCATGTATAGTGAATGGGTGGTTATGCAGTTATGCAAACTAGAATCCCGACAGGGTGTGCAGGACCTCAATGAAAAGTGCTCAGGGTGTCTTGTCTCACCCTGAATGTGAGGGAATGTAACTTTGGTTGAAGTTCTATATTTTGACATATGTGTAAGGAATAATGTATGGTGAGCAGGTAGTGATGGGAAATAGAATCCCGACAGGGTGATTGAAGACCCTTACGTGAAGCAGAGGGCTCTTGATTCAAAATGATTAATGTATACAGTCTTTAAAAAGTAGATCCCAGTGATTCACCAGTTGGCGTTCCATGGTGATAGATTCTTATCTGCCTGTTGCGGTCGATTTAAAATGAAACTGTCCTCATTCAGCTCTCCTTCTTCACTGAGCTCATCGGTTCACACCTTTAAAAGTAAACGAGGCAATATCACAACTTTGAACCCTGCTGCTAGCATCACAACAGCTCATGGTTTAAGTTTCTTTGTATCGACCAGTAACTTGAATTTGCCTTCCCCGGCTCTCCTGCCGTTACAAATATTGATGGACAGGATCCAATATGAAAATGTCTGTAGCCTGCTGATTTAGCATGCTAACGGAAACTGACATTCTAGCCACATAGCTTTGATGCTAACAGAGCTAACAGTGTTACCTCTATGGTCTGGGGTGTCAACAAGCAGAAGCAAAATGTGCCAGAACTTTTTTCCACAGATTGATTTGATGATCAGTTTGACTCTGGCATTGCTCATGTTAGTGAAAGTTAATAACTGTTGTCAAGGGGTTTTGACCAATCAGAATCAAACATCTTACACAACTGGAAGATCAGAAAGAAAGCTGGGTAATAATTAACATTAATAAACACTTAAAACTGGCATTATACTTGCCTTGAACTAAATTATACTATGATCTGTAAACTGCTGAGGAGGTTCATGAAAGTCTTTCCCAACAATATCTATTATGAACTCCATCTCAACTCTGTTTTTAAACATGACTCGTGAGTATTTATTTTTACTTCTGACAGGTCATGGAAAAAGGATGTTTTTTGGTCTTGGACATATTTTAAAATGTGTTTCTATGAAACATGCAGGAGGTGTGATATTCCTCGAGGAGACTGCACCTTTCTAATTATATAATCCCAACACATTGGCGCATTGTCTTCCTTAGACACGGAAACAAAAGCACATGTGATACACTTTTAGTAACAGCTCCTGACCCACTGTTAATGTTGTGTTTTCAACGAGTCATGCAGTGATTTTTTTTCCCCCCGAGTGCCTGAGTGGGAGAGATGACACATTGTAATTTGAAAGGGTGTTTCCCACAGACATAAATACAGAAAGGCCTTCAGATTAGCTTCAGAGGTATGTTTACCAAGGATGAGCAGACACCTCTGTCAGCAGGTTCAAAAGTGTTGCCTTTTTCAAAGCTTTATCTTTGAATGATTGGGACAGTATGTGGAAAGATCAGAACCTTTTGAGTGCAGAATTTAGCGCCTGGCATGTGCATGTATGTTTGTGTTCAGATAAAAACACTTTAAAGGCTGTTTCTTTCCCACAATCTACACTAGAAGATTACTTATGTGTCCTTGCATGTGTATTTCTGTTGCTTATCTTGTGCTAATGACAGCCTGGAGGGATGTTTGAGTAAACAGACATGGGAGGATGTTAGAGAGGGGGAGGAAAGAGCAAAAAGGGGGCATGTTTTATCTGTCTGCTTCACATTGAGAGATGGTTCTTCAAGTCAACTGTGTGACCTCCTTTAAAGTAATGGGACTTGAAGCTTTACAGTCAGGGTGTTTTACTGCCAAACAGCTTGTCTACTTAATGAACCAAAAAGCATGCTCAACTTTTCGTCATCTTAAACAGCCTGTCTTAAGATGTTGGAAAGACTTTCCCAAACCATGGTCTTCATCAAACGTTCTAACTTTGACTGATGATGGCATTTAAATAAATGCTCTAATTGATTGTAGCTCTTCCTCTTGGGACCTTGAATGTCTTTTGTATTACTTGGCAAACTATCCAGATATATCAATTAAGAATAAAATGCCAGCCCGTTGATGGCAGAGGAGGAAAAATCAGTGGGATACATCATCTGGGGATCATGATGCACCATGCTAGCACAAAATGTGACCCTATTCATGCAGTGAATTTACAAAAAGTGGAGGAATAGGCATCATTTTTAAGTGATGGGTCCACAAAGTCAGTAGCATTCATCATCTGGGGAGCATAAAAAGCAGATTTCACGACAAGCTATCCAAGAGTTGTTGACATATTTCAATTAGTAAATAAAAATTCCTATTACATGGTGGTGCTTGAGGGAAATCCAGATTCTCACCTTAGTCACTAAGTTAACTGTATTTGAGTATATCATCTGGGAACCATGAATGCTGATACAAAAATTGAGCCAATCTGTGAGGTTGATATTTCACTGAATGAGTAAGAAGCTCTATATGCTGGTAACATCAGAAGAATAGTCAGTAGGTCTTGCCAAGGTGAGTAGGGTTCATCCTCTGGGGAACATCGATACTGTTTAAAAGTTTTTTATGCTCTATTTAATTAAAAGTTGTCCAGCTGTATTATTGTAAACCATTAATGTTGACCTGTTATTGGTGCAGGAGGAAAGGTCACGAGGCCATCAAAGTCAGAAGGGTTCATCCTCTAGGGAACCCTAATGTCAATCAAAATGTCATTACAGCTCACCCAAAGTTGTCTTGACATTTGATTGTGAACCCTCTTTGTGGTGCCAGACAGAAAGTGAGAAGAAGAATGTAATTTCTGTGTTTCTGAATGTTTAGGTCTTTTTCTTTTTGTAATAACAGGATATCAACAGGTCATGAAAGTCAGTGACATTCCTGCTCTGGGGATAATGAAGGTTTGTTCCACTAACACGACAATCCATCTCAAAGTTGTCAAGAAATGTAAATGTTCGTGCAAAATGTCAACCTGTAATTTCTGCTAGAAAAAAAGCTAGAAGATCACAAAACAAACAAACTCTAAAAAAATCTTTTCAAAAGTTGTTTTGCCTTTTAATTGGAAACCAACCTATTCTACTGGTTTTTGGCAACAGAGAAAAATCAGGGGGTCACCAAAGTCGGCTATTTATCCTCTGGGGATAATGAAGATGTGTTCCAATTGCATAACAATCAATCTCAAGTTGTCAATAAATGTATATTTTAATGCAAAATGTCCAACTGTAAGTGCTTCCAGGTATAAGTTAAAAGGAAGATCAATAACATCAGTAGGGTTTAACCTCTTGGGAACATGAATATTATTAAAGACTTCAAACAATCCATCTCAAAGCTAGTTTTACCTTTCGCCAGGAAACCAAAGAGTTGTGCTTGTTTTTGGTAACAGAGAAAGTTAGTTGTCACCAAAGTAATTTGAATTCCTCCTCTGGGGAGCATGAATGTCTATTCCAATTGCATGACAAACAAACTCAGAGTTGTCAAGAAATTTGAATTCCCATGCAAAATGTCCAACTCTAAGTGGTTACTGATATGCGTTAGGAGTAAGAAGATCAACAACATCAACAGGGTTTAACCTCTTGGGAACATGAATACTATTTAAAACTTCATATAATACATCTGAAAGTTAGTTTTACCTTTCAACAGGGACACCAAAGATTTCTAATAGCTTTTGGTAACATAGAAAGTCAGGGGTCACCAAAGTCCCTGTTATTTATCCTCTGGGGAGCATGAATGGCTATTTGTTTGTAATGCATTAAACTCAAAGTTGTCATGAAATTTGAGTTTCATGCAAAATGTTCAACTGTAAATCGTTACTGATATGCAGTAGAAGTAAGAAGATCAACAACATCAACAGGGTTTAAACTCTTGGGAATATGAATACGATTTAAAACCTAATACAATCCATCCCAAAGCTGGTTTTACCTGTCAACAGGGACACCAAAGATTTCTATTAGTTTTTGGCAACAGAGAAAGTCAGGGGTCACCAAAGTCATTGGAATTCATCCTCTGGGGAGCATGAATGTCTCCAAGTTACAGGACAATCCATCTCAAAGTTGATTACCAGAACTGACCCTGTTTTTGGTGCTAGAAGAAGAGTAAGGATGTCACCAGAGATAGTGGGATCTGTTCTCAGGGGAGCATGAATATCTCTCCAGAGGTTCAACCAACAGCGGTGTGATATTCCAGTTTAGACCAAAGTGGTAGATTGAGGGACTGACGGGAGACAATCGCAACTGGAGCAAAGGCTTCCATGTGAAATGTGAATAAACAATACGAATACAGGCAGGACACAAATGATTGTGAGTCACAATGGGGAACAATAGCATTGTGGTAGACGCGTCTGCTTGATGAATGGGTGTTTTTAGCTGCACAGGAAGTCAATTCTATATAAGGACTTTGCGGCCAACGCCCCAAACCCTAATGAGCACGTGCGGAAAGAGTTCTCACCACAGTATGGGGGGGAGGGTGTGGACCAATCAGGAGCTGTGGTGTCATTATCATCAGCACCTCTGGCTCTTCAAAGAAAGTATTGATGCATCCTGACAAAAACACTGATGTGTTTTTACAGGCCGGGACGTCATCATCATCATCAGATTAATCAATTGTAATCAGTGCCCTGTGTGTGTGTGTGTGTGTGTGTGTGTGTGTGTGTGTGTGTGTGTGTGTGTGTGTGTGTGTGTGTGTGTGTGTGTGTGTGTGTGTGTGTGTGTGTGTGTGTGTGTGTGTGTGTCTAATTTTGTCCTGGTCTACTGACTGTCTGATCTGATAAATGTTTCAAGCAGAGCACCCTGCTGTTCGGTATACAGGGGATTAAACCCACACATTTATAATTTCACATGTGTGCTCGCTCTGCTAACGAGGTCTGCAGCCCGTTAATGGTCACACAGTAAACAGATAATGTCCTGGTTTTAGTCTCTGGTTTTATTAAATGAGCTCTGTTCATCACTGGGAGGCCTGGTCCTTTCTGTCCTGTAGGGAGAGAGAGAGGGAGGGATGGGAGGAGAGGAGGAGTGCTGGTGGACAGGAGGAGGAGGAGGAACAGTTTGGAGTGCCAGGGTGAAGTTATAGTTACTACAAAGAGACAGACAGCTGCGCAGAGAGACAGACAGATAGAGAAATTACACATGGTCTCTTCTTAATGTGCAAAAGAGACATGTTAATATAGCAGAAATGTGTGACTTATTAGATTTTGTTTAATTTTCTGGAGATAATCTTTTACTTTTTGGATTTATTTTGTCCTTTATTGTGATTTTTAATTCAATTTTCCACTAAATATTGATGCTTCCTGGTGTGTTTTTCCTTAAAGCTTCCACACCAGAAAGTAAGAGAGTGTGTGGGTGAGTGTGTGTTTGTATGTGTGCGTGATATAGTAAACCATGGAGCTGGAGCGTTTAGGTGGCGGTGGGGTTAAACCCGAGAGGGACAACAGTCGTCTCTACAGGATAGCACTGGCCATGTGTGTGTGCCTCTGTGCTGCTCTGCTGCTTGCACTAATACTGGGTAAGTCTCTCTACAAACACACACTTCTTTTCCCCCTTAAACCTGCTTTATAATTTGTCAGGAATGTGGCAGAAATGTATCGTACAATGTGCACGTTAAACTCAGATTATAGTACATGCAGACTGTAAATATACACAGAAGCACTCGAGTGGGAGCAAAGGTCTTTGTGGAGGGATCGCGGGTAACTTGTGTCAAACTATTTTTGGTTCATATAGGGTTTCATACACGCCCACGTAAACATGCACAACTCTCCATAATGCACTGTGGGAGTCAGAGTGAACTCTGGGAAAGGAGGAAAGAATGTGTATGTTGACACTTTGTGGTAGCTTTTTTTTTTTTTTGCAGTATGTGAAATTAATTAGCTGGGAACTGTTTAGAGGACTGATGGGTGGGGTGTGTGTATTTGTTTATTTATAGGGGGCTTAATTAGCACTGACATTTTGAAACCCCCATATAGAAGTGACAGGGTTAGATAAAGTATTAATGTCAACTTATTGTCCGGCTATAACCAGGCACAAAATAATACAATTACCATAAAAAAGATAAGAGAAAATGGAAGTGTGTCTATATTTTACCTTAAACTTTAGGTAGGATACGTTTATTCATAAAGCCCCGTACTGTGACGTTTATCAAAGCAGCATTAAAGGCTTTAGGACAGTACAAAACTTAGTTAAAGCTCCTATAAGGAACTTTCTGTTTGTGTTGATTTCATTCTTATATCTTTGCTGTTTTGTCCCTTACATATGTAAGTTAGTATTTTAAACCAAACATCTCATTCTGCTGTTTTTTTAAAGGTCACTCATTAAGTATCTTTTAAAGTTATATTTTTTTGGCCTTTGTTTTATAGGACAGCTAAATAGAGACAGGAAATGTGGGGAGTAGAGAGCGGGGGAAGACATGCAGGAAATGGTCAACTGGCCGGGAATCGAACCGGCGTCCCCTGCGTCAATGACTGTAGCCTCTGCACATGGGGCGCTTAGACCGCTAGGCCCCTAGCGCCCCTCATTAAGTATCTTTACCACAGTACATCAGAATCAGAATCAGAAATACTTTATTTATCCCGGGGAGGAATTTGGCTATAACCAGGCACAAAATAATACAATTACTATAAAAAAGATTAGAGAAAATGGAAGTTTGTCTATACTTAACCTTGAACTTTGCAAAGGTAGGATACGTTTATTCATAAAGCCCCATACTGTGACGTTTATCAAAGCAGCATTAAAGGCTTTAAGACGCTACAAAACTTAGTTAAAGCTCCTATAAGTAACTTTCTGTTTGGGTTGATTTCATTCTTTTTGTTATTTAAGTTTTTATTGACTTCATCACAAGAAATGCAATCACTATAAACTATACATACATATTGAAGGGCATATACTATCAACAGACAGCACAGCCCATTTTTAGGATCCAAAGACCCTTTCGACAAAAAACAAATAAAAAAAAAACAGACGCCCCCCCAAACAAAAAGGGCAAAACAAAATAAGACAAAGCAAAAAACAACAACACTAAAAGGCAGCCCCACATTAAGTGTCAATAAGTAACACTTCTCAATAACTTAAATATTTTGAAGTTCATCTACACACCTGTACACATTCTCTGACATATACAAACCTTGGGTAGATAAGCCCCGCCCCCTTAATACATTGTTGTTGATTTCATTCTTATATCTTTTCTGTTTTGTCCGGTACATGTTTAAGATCTTCATTCTGCTATTTTTTTAAGGTCACTCATGAAGTATTTTTTCCACTGTACTTTATTTATCCTGGGGAGAAATTTGGTCATCACAGTCGCTCTTATACACACTAAAGAAGAATATCAGAGTATTAACAGAAAGTAGGAATACAATAAGAAGTTAACACTAAATAAATTAAGTAAAACAAAAAAAAGTAAAGAAGCGCAGAATAGTTGGGAATAAAGGCTGATTTATGCCTCAGCAGGGGCTGACGCAGACATGAGCACCGCATGCTTGTGCGTCGATGTGTCCGTGTCACGCAGCAGTACCCAGCCGAAACACTAGAGGGCAGTGTGGTCTCTCTGATAGCCGGTCGCCTGCTTCCGGCTCCGCTACAATCTCTGTTTACTTTTCCACAGTGATTCAGAGCGTGTTATGTTAATCTACAGCTGATACATGTTGCTGTTTATCATACAGACATGATTACATGAAGAATAGAGAGGAGGAGATGAAATACACGGCCGATGAGCGGGGATCCCGGAAGTGCTGTAAATGCGGGAATACAATGACGCTGAGTGGACCAATCATGGAGCATGTGGTCCACGTCGATTCTACACGTAGTTACATTTTGGAGGAGGTGCACGTCAGCTACATGCTATGGGAGATATGCGGACCTCCGGCGTAGGCTGCGCCATCGATTGGACGCAGAAGTATAAATCAGCCTTAAGCTAACACACAAACACAAAGTAACCTCAAACTGCAACATGGTGAAGGCTTTGTGCAGTGTTGCAGAATTGACCCCTCTGCTTCATGTTAGGGTCTTATCTCACCCTGTCAAGGTTCTACTTAGCAGACCAACCTGCTCACTATACATTAACCCTTACATAATTGCTACTTGCCTAACCCTAACCTTACCCTAACTTTAACCACTGAGACTACTTTCCCAACTTGTAGACATGTCTTTCGTGTCCAATCAGTGTCAAGCCTTATCCAATTTAGTCTGAAATATGTCCTCAAAGTAGACCAAGTCTGAAACAGCCTTCTTTGAATGTTCATTCAGTCATTCATTATGAGTCTTGTTGTGCTTCTGTGGTGTAAAAACATCCAGATGCATTTAAACTGGAGTTGTCCAAAAAGTCTAAACTTTGGCACGACTCCCAAAAAAGCCCAACATGACACTTAGAGATTAGTTTTCATAGAAGAAGACGTGTGAAAAAGTGAGTTTAGGCCGATTTTTTAGCCTTTAATAAGATCAAAGCTAGCTGTTTCCCACTATTTCCAGTCTTTGTGGTTAACCAGGGTTATTAACTTCTGTCTGTAGTTTCAGTGTTAATAAACAGACATGAAAGCGGAAGTAATCTTTGCACCAAACTCTCTGAACGTTGAACTTTTCCTTTCAGAGTTGGTCTTTATGTCAACTGTTATGAGTTCCTCTGTGTGTAGTAGTAAGAATGGTTGTGGTTGGGAATGTGGGGAGTGGGGTAAGTATTGTTTAGTTGTTATTGAGGGAAGCGGACATTCTTGTGGTGGCACTGAAGTGTAATTATGTTATGTGCCAATGTATGCATTACCACACACCCACTCTAATGGAAAACCTCCTCTAGTCTCTAACCATGTGAATGACCAGACACAGGAATGCCAAGTGTTTGATTTACTGATTTTTGCACGAGATTAAAGGGTGGCTTTTTTAAAATGACTGTTTGTACATGCATGTTTTTGGTATCTCAGTACCGAACATGAGGTTAGTGTTCGCAGTGACACTTGAGTCCCAGACATCTGTGCATCTGTTGAATGAATACTCTGTATGTGTGTGTAAGGTTCTGACCGAGCAGTCGGGGAGGGTTGTTGAGGTTGTTCCAGGCCAAGTGGGTCACGCAGGGTTGAAGCAGCAAGTGTGTGCATTTGTACACAACAGTGGGCACAACCTTAAGGGACCCTCAAAACTGCTCTAACTAGACAACATGACCAGTCAACCTCCGAGGTCAGACATTGTGGCGCAGCTCTGTAACGCTCCACTCACCCGTTCACAATAGGGATTTGGTTTCTAAATCTGTCTCCTCACTTCATGGGCTTGTTCTGCCTCCGTTTGCCCTCAAAACCACATCACATAACAACACTCTCTGCCAAGACGTTCGAGCGGCAGGCTGTCGTTCACCTTGGAGAGAGGAAGTGAATGGGGTAAACCTGTGGTCACACTGTGAGTAGTGTAAACAATGTGTGGCTCTATTCTGTCTTCTTGAGGCTTTTCCGAGGGCCTTTTTTTAGACGTGTGTGAACTAATTACAAGTGACACTCAGGCCAAGCTAAAAAAACCTGATGTGTGTTTTGGAAAGTTCAGTATAAATAAAGATCATAGGGAGGGAATAAAGAAAATTCACACAGCTAAAAACTGCATGGTGGTTGCAGGTGGTGTCTTTCCACGGTGCAGGCAGGCACAAGGTTAAAAATTGAGTGTGCTGTTTACTCTGTGTGACTGCTCTCCAGCTGTATCAACTGCACTTTGGTCTCTATTTGTTCAGTTTTGATAGAAAAAGTGAATTTTGCCAATGTTCCACCTCCCTCTGATAACTTGTATCTTTTTGTAGGTACATGATAGTATGACTAGCTGAAACCTTCTGTTCTCTGTGCTACATTTATGGATAGTTTACACTGAACTACTGACACAAGTTGCAGCCTTTTGAAGAATACCAAATAAAAAACAGTCATCTCTCATAAACAACATGTATATGTACATTTTAAAGTTATATTTTTGGGCATTTTTGCCTTTTATGACAGGACAGCTGAAGAGAGACAGGAAACATGGGGAGCAGAGAGTGGGGGGAGACATGCAGCACATGGTTGCAGCTGTGAATTGAACCGACGACCTCTGTGATGAGGGCTATAGCCTCCGTATGTGGGGCGTTTAGACCGCTAGGCCACCAGCGCCCCAGAACAACATATATATTTTTTTATAGTCATGTTTTTTGGGCTTTTAGCCTTTATGATAGGACAGCTGAAGAGAGAGAGGAAACATGGGGAGCAGAGAGTAGGGGAAGACATGCAGCACATGGTCACAGCCGTGAATTGAACTGGCGACCTCTGCAAGGAGGGCTATAGCATCTGTGTGTGGGGCGCTTAGACCACTAGGCCACCAGTGTCCCAGAACAATACATTTTTGAGTCAAATACATTAAAGCGCTGTACTTTATGCAAGAAGCATTACTTGCTGGTGACAAAATGGCTTGAAAAAGATCCATTCACTCAGACAGCATTACACACTTTCAGCTAAACCTCTTAATTGCTTTGGTGCATGCAGGGGTGGAAACAGAGGGGTGGCCAAAGGAGGCATGGGCCCACTTCCTTTGAATATCTTTGACCACCCAAGTGCTGCCCCAAAATCCTCAACTATAATTGGCTTATTGCCCTTTCAGAGGCAAAACTTATGTGGAAATCAGCATTTTGTTGTTGTGTTGAAATTAGGGATGTAAGGATACACTCAACCCACGATTCAATCCGTATCCCAATTTTTGGGTTCACGATACGATTCACTCACGATTTTCTAACGTTTTTCAAGAAAACTGGATTGAACTCAAACTTTAGATAATTATTATTTTATTTCAATTCTCAGATAGGTAAAGGTAAACGTACTTTATTAATCCCCATGGAGGAAATTCAAATTCTCACTCGTCTTCTTATTTTGATCATGCTACATACACACATAGTTTGTTATACATACAAACATGCTATGGACATGCTTAGGAGAGATGTCAGAGTGTGGAGGCTGCCATCAACCAGCGCCACCCGAGCAGTTGGGGGTTCGGTGCCTTGCTCAAGGGCCCCTTGGCAGTGCCCAGTCAAAATGGACAAGCACTTCTCCAGCCACCAGTCTACTTGCCAAACTTTGTCCACTCTGGGACATGAGCCGACAACCCTCCGATTCCCAAGCCAAGTCCCTATGGACTGAGCTACTGCCGCCCCAGATACGGACAGTTGCAATATATATTTTTCGTCTTATATTTTTTTGTAAACAAAGTAATCCTTTTTCTTTTTTAAGGTGTGTTGTAACTCAAACAAAACCACTGCACTTCTTTTCAGCACCTTGCAAAGTTACTGTACAAAAATACCTTGTTGGAAAATGTCAGAACAATTATAAAGAAATGGGAAGTGAGCGATTCCTAAATGAAAGTATTAAATATTAAAGAAAATAAGTTAAATCTCTTTACATAAACTAAAGTGCAGCTTATGCTCCTGGCTTGGAATTGACATGTTTTTCTTAAGGAATATCAGGGAAAGCCAAAATGCTGCCGTACCTCAGACATAACACAAAGGTGCATCCTGAACTGCTCGGTCTTCACCTGCTGCCGCAATGTCTGCTCACTCAGTGACGAGAGAGCAGCGCAAGAGACTTAATGATGTTGAACAAGCAGAGTGAAATGCAGATAGCGCCTTCTACTGTTTGAGAATAATATCGCAATACAAATTTTGTTCAATTTATTTTAATCCACCCTTATTTGTATCAATGTTTTACCATCTTGTGATATTATTACAAGATATCCTTACATCCTTGGTTGCAATGTAGTTGATGATCTGCTTGTAGCTTCTTTGCTGGAGGATATTTTTTATAGAGAAAGAGAACAAAACCTAATATGTGTGGTTAATGACTGACCTGTCAGCAGCAGAGAAAAGAAGAAGAGAAGTGTGTTAATAGGGTGAAAGGAGCTAAAGTGAAAGAGACATCAACCAAATTTGAGGAAACAGACACAAAGCGACCACAAACCGCAGCATAGTGAGCTTTGGCAGAGTTACAGGACTGTTAGAGTGAGAAAAAAAGGAAAACAGAAAAGTTAAAGGGAAGGTTTTTATACAATAGCTGCTGTTGTTTTGTACATCTGGTAAGAATACCAACAGAAAAAAAGACTTAACTGTGAATGAAATGTCAAATTGAATGTTAACTCAACCCACATGTAGGCTGAGAAGAGGTGCTACCAACTGTCAGAACTGTTAAACTAAAAATGAGTGTTTTTTGGCTGTATGAAAATAAAAAAGTAAAATAAAAAAGAGAGATATGTAGATCTATACATGGTATGCATGTCTCACCCTGTCTGGATTCTATTCCACATAACCACCAGCTAACTATACATTATCCATCACTTCCCCATGTGGATCTTTATGGATGTTTATTCATTTTAATTCTCTCAAGACAAGTTGCTTTAGATCCATTATTAGGCTTTCTTATAGCTGGGTTTGGTAGTCAGATTTAGATACTGGCTAAAGTGATCATTATGTCCCGATGCCAATCAATACATAATGTGTTCTTAAAAAAGAGCAGAAATAAAGCCGCTATCTACAGCCAGAGTAAACCTGGGAAAATACCAACCAATCCCTGCCATCAGGAGACAAATTATGAAACCAATCAAAGCGTACATTTCATGTTTGTTTGTGTTTTTAACTTTCACTACGATAATGTTTTGGTGTTTTCTGAGTGAGACATGAGTTGACGTAGTGCAAAACACAAACGATGTGTTTAGGACCGGTTTTAAATCAGTCATGATCATATGGTAGTGAATCAGCGGCGCTCGTGCATGTGAGCGGGGGCGTCGTTTTGGAGGAGCTCCGAGGGGAGGGGGAGAGGGGCTAGACCAGGGTTGTCAAACATACGGTCCTCGGGCCAAAACCGGCCCGCAAGAGGTTTGAATCCGGCCAAAAGTGAAACAATTACAGAGAAGACATTAGCTACAATTTTTCAATAAAAGTAACTGCAGTTTCATATTTGTCCTCTGGGGGTCGCATACAATCTTAGTGCTGATGGAGCGCACCTGAACAGCTCTCCAGGAGAATATTTGCAGTTTGCTTAAACCGGTGGAAATTGACAGAACTTTTCGAGCACTTTAAGATCCAATCAACACTAAAGTTTTTGTAAATGTAAACTTGTAACAGCAGGAGCGGTGGATCCACATTTTTCAGAAAAAGGAGCCACATATTGTGTGCATGCTTACCATACTTGAGCATACGTCATAGGTCTCACCATGGCGAAAAATAAAACAGCTGTTTTTCTAAAATGAATAGTTCATGTAATGTGGACATTTTCAGAATGTACTTGTTTTTTTTTTGCACTAAAACAAAGGGAAACATTTTGAGTTGTCCTTCTCTATAGGTTTATTATTTTATGATTTTACTGGTCCGGCCCACTTAAGATCAAATTGGGCTGCATGTGGCCCCTGAACTGAAATGAGTTTGACACCCCTGGGTTAGACGGAGTCCTGTGGAAATGCTGCATTCAAATTCATGCTAGTTTTCCATGGCTACCAACCCTAGCTTTAATGACAAGCTGTTTTTCAATTTAGGATATTCACATAATTTTCAAAAACAGTCCTTATACACAGAACAGTCTGCATCAGTAGTGTTTGCTCACTTGTGACAGAGATCGGATTCGCAGAGAAAGAAGGAGCATTAGCCAACTTTTCCTTAATGACATGTGGTTTACTGACTGACGCATCAAGTGCTCCTGATGTCTCATATCTATTAATGCAATTTTCATCATGAGAATAGATGTGTGAAATGTATTTATGTTCCTTCACTGCTTAATGACAAAGTGCAGTGAGGGAAAACTGGTTTAAGAATGTGAGGTGGGTCAGTCCCGCCAAAGACCTTCGTTCAATTTGAAAAGTTAAATATTTTTTGCTCTTCTTCTCCCCAGTTTCTCAAAAATCCAGTCAGCAGGAGTTCTGCCTGACCCCAGAATGCATTGAAGCAGGTGAGGAGCAGTGCTAAACAAGCATCTACTGTACTTGCACAGAAGTAAACTTAGCTGTGACTTCAGAATCTGATTCTCAAAGGTCGTAATCTCCCTCCCTTTTTTGTACCTCTCTCTGTAGTGGGGTCTATTCTGAGTAAAATAGATCAGTCCGTCAACCCCTGTGAGGACTTTTATACTTTCTCCTGTGGCGGGTGGTTAAAGGAGAACCCGATCCCTGAAGATTCCTCCTCCTACGGAATCTATCCTTGGCTGCGGCAGCATGTAGACATCCGACTCAAAGGTGTGTATGCCCACAGACTCTACATCAACACTTGAGTTTATGATATAATCATACTTTAGTCCTTACCGAAAGAAAAGGAGAACTGTTTTATTCAATACATGAGAAGAAAAAGGAAAAGATTGAACATTTTGGTTGTAGGATTTTTTAAAATAGATTAAATTATAAGAGCCATCTTAGCTTTCTTGTTTATCTGTGAGTGGATTTATAATCAGACTCAGAGGATTAAAGCAATGATTGTACAGCTGTTCTTTTATTGCCCTGAAACTTGACTAAATATGGTTCTGAAAACAGAAGTACTTCAACTTTTATTAACACATTCTTCTATCTTGTCACATAGCAAGGGTAAGGCCTACATTAAGAACAATGCAGCTCAACCACTAAGGGTTATGTCTGAGATCTTTTTGTGTTATGCTAAATGCAATTTTGTAGCTTTGAGAGCTATAAAAGTGGAATTGGGCTCCAAAATCTCCTAAAGTGATTCTTAAAATCGTACGTTATCTCTTAATCACAAGGCAAGTCTGCACACATGTCTCTATTACTTAACCAAGCCATCATGGACTTATGTAACTATTGAAACAAATATAATAGTCTCACATAAAGCAAATGTCTTAAAGGTTTGATTCCTGTATATTTTATTGTTGGAGCTTTGTGTTATGACACAACTTGTTTTTTTCCTCTCAGAGTTATTAGAAGCTCCCTCAGAGTCTGATGAACTGGAGGCAGTGGCCAAGGCAAAGGTCCTTTATCGCTCCTGTATGAATGAAAGTGAGTCTGACAACACACACACAAACACACACACACACAAGTGTTACAAGCATTTTTCCTTACACACACAAACTGGGTTTTGTGACTTCAGAGGACTTGACATTGACGTGCATTGGTTATACGGGGGACTCCATCTAACCATGATGCTAACCACAACATTTAAAACAGAAACTCTAACCTGTCTTTACTCCTGACTGTAAACGTAAGTTTGGTCTTTAAATAGGTTCTGAGTCCCTGTATTGTCATGTATTTTAACCTGAGTGTGAATAATAAACAATCATAGACACGTTTTCTTTTTTTTTTTTTTTAAAGTTATATTTTTTGGGCCTTTTTGCCTTTATTGTATAGGACAGCTGAAGATAGACAGGAAATGTGGGGAGTAGAGAGTGGGGGGAGACATGCAGGAAATGGTCGACTGGCCGGGAATCGAACCGGCGACCCCTGCGACGAGGACTTAAGCCTCTGCATGTGGGGCGCTTAGACCGCTAGGCCACCAGCGCCCCAGACACATGTTTTCTAACACTTATGGGGTCTATTGTTTTAATAGTGCTTTGTGTAGACCCCAACACAGCTGTAATCATCCCAACTATATATGCCTGGCCCAAAGAGGTCTGATCTTCAACCAGGACCACATGCAAGCTCACAAAACACTCTTTTAACAAGTTAGGACCAGCAATGACATGTTTTATACTCAATCAAGTCCTTAGTCCTTTACTATTACAAATACGTTCTGACAATTATACTCTAAGGCAGGCGTTCCCAAAGTGGGGGTGGCGAGAAGTCTTCCAGATTGTATTTTATTTTG
Organism: Notolabrus celidotus; assembly: GCF_009762535.1. Taxonomy (NCBI): domain Eukaryota; kingdom Metazoa; phylum Chordata; class Actinopteri; order Labriformes; family Labridae; genus Notolabrus; species Notolabrus celidotus. The sequence goes on from NC_048288.1 coordinate 26,519,540, forward strand.
TAAGGAATCTAAAGTTGCATATTTAACTCATTCTTTAAATATATCGACAAAAGCATCAGTAGCAGCAGGTTAATTCATAGTAGTACAGGAAACACAGCCACATGTGCATGTATGAATGAAGCAACATTAATAACTTCCAGGGACAGTGGGGGTCGTGAATCTTTGGCACCTATATTTTGGGGGTCACGGCCTTAACAGTTTGGGAACCCATGATCCAAGGGAAGAAAACATACTCACTCAGTGATGCATTGGCAAAATAATTCAGCTAGATGTATATATAAATACATATAAACTCAATTCCAGCTCCTTAACTTCTGTTTGTTTGCTAACGTAGCCATACTGGAGCAGATGGACGCCAAACCGATGCTGAAAACACTCAAACAGACTGAGTTTCGGTGGCCTGTTGTTGGGGACGGGCTCGGGGGAGAGTATCAGTGGTCGGAGAAGCAGTGGAGCCTCCTGAAGACCCTGGCAGAGATGAGGAACCAGCACAGTAAGAGCGTCCTGATTCGCCTTTACGTCTCCCCTGATGACAAAAACTCCTCACACTACATCATCAAGGTCAGACACTTGTGCTTTACTGTGAATATACGATGTACATGCATGTTTTTCAGATCTGATAGTGATGTAAAGGGTTCAGGTTGAGTGACAGAGACGTTTTCACTCTCCAAGCTAACAGTTCTCTAACCACTGAGCCTTTAACCATCATAAAACCGAGGTTCCTGCTGATCTCTAAGAAACAATTTATAAATGTTTGTTTTCACTAAAAGTTACAAGATAAACCAAGAAAACATCAGAATATCCTCTGCTTTCTGTCTTTACAGCTCGATCAGGCCTCCTTGTCTCTGCCCTCCAGGGAGGACTACACCACCAACTCTTCCTCTGCACGGGCCGTGAGTTTCCGCTTCATTTGTCAACCCTTTTTTTTCTCACCTGTCATCTAAAAACTCCTCTCCCTGCAGTGGTAATTTCCTTTCTGCTTGAGTGATTAATTGTAGGAAGAAAATTCAGCCACTTCAATTATCAGCAGTTAATGTTGGCTTCAGAATATAAATATCCGAGGCAGAACAAGAGCTTCTTCTCCAGACTCAACATTTTACAAATGCACGACAGTCATAATTCAAGGAATTAATAGTCGAAGAGGACGCTTAAATATTGATTGCCTTGCTCATACCTGTCTCATTAGGCCAGAACAAAAAAAAGGGTGGTGAAAAAAACAGCTCACTCCCTCTCTGTTATCTCTTAGTGCAATGTCTTTAATATGAGCACAGGTGAGTGAATTTAGATTACTCAACCAACATTTTTACATGCATTTCTTCTTTTTAAAGTTATATTTTGGGGCTTTTTCCCCTTTATTGATAGGACAGCTGAATAGAGACAGGAAATGCAGGGATTACAGAGTGAGGGGAAGACATTCAGTGAATGGCCGCAGCAGGGAGTCGAACCGGGGACCTCTTTAACGAGGACTCTGTATATGGGGCGTGCTTAGACCGCTAAAGCAGTGGTTCTCAAAGTGGGGTCCTGGGACCCCTGGGGGTCCGCGAACCATAGCGTGGGGGTCTGTGAAATAATTTGAATGCATTTCTAATAAATTAACAAATTGTGCTGTGTCATTACAAAACAGCATATACACCATTGTTATGACCATTTGGTGGCTCGAAGGGATATGTGAGTCTTGTTACTGTTAATTTTCTGAAAGTGTTTAAGATCAATTACTTGAAAAGTATAAATGATGTCATGTTGAGCCCACAAGGAATGAAATGACTCTCTGTTTTAAAGTATACAAGTGGTATTTAGTTGATTCAAATTGAAGTGTTATCACTATGGTACAGGTCTGAAGTATTAACATTGATAAGTTTTACAATACAAATAAGTTCCAAGGGCAACTAAGAGTGCAAAGTGGCAGTAAGCATGTGCTTAATCTGTGGGGTCCTTGGACAATTTTCTCACCTGTAATGAGTCCCTGGCTCCAAAAAGTTTGACAACCCCTGCGCTAGACCAACAACACTCCTTTTAATTGTATTTTTGTCTTAGGTTAACCTGTATATTATATATATATCCTTAAATCTGTCAGAGCCAGTCTTTGAACCTAGCTCAATCTGAACCTGTGTTTGTCTATTCTTTAAAAAAAAGGCAACATTGGGGCAGTCCAAGGGCGCCCCATATACAGAGGCTATTGTCCTCGTCGCAGAGGTCTCTGGTTCGACTCCCGGCCTCGACCATTTGTTGTATGTCTTCCCCTCACTCTCTGCTCCCCACGTTTCCTGTCTCTCTTCAGCTGTCCATCCAATAAAGACGAAAATACCCCAAAAAAGAGGCAACAATAAATCAAAAGTTAAATATTACTGAATCCCAAATACTGATATGAAAGTAATACAGCCCCGAGTCTGGATGTCAGTTATTGATTGATTTCTGGAGGCATCTGATGTTTTGTAGCTGCAGAGTCAAAAGCTGACAGCTATGAAAGAGTAAGTGACATTTTCCTTTTCTTCTCATTTCCCTCCCTCCCTCTCTCTCTCTTTTTCTCTCTCTCCCTCTCTCTCTCTCCAGTACCGTGCAGCCCTACTGAGCTTGATGGTAGACACAGCCATCATGCTGGGCGCTCCGGAGAAAGCAGCCCTGACCCAGATGGAAAAGGCTCTGGCCTTCGAGACCAAACTGGCTCATGTAAAGACGTCATGTCACATACTATAAATAGAATCCAGCTTCCTGGATAGAGTTGATTTGATAGAACTCAATGGCTCAGTCGCTAATTAAAAAACTACTAATTCTTGTTAAACCTCATGTCAGTGTAATGTTTCTCATTTTCTCTGCAGATTCTGATTCCTTATGAAAACCGCACCAGTGAGAGCATGTACAACAGATACTCGCTCTCTCGCCTGCAGCGCACCATACCTCAGGTATTTCACTACAGACACAGAATCAATAGGCAAGGCAAGGCAAGGCAGCTTTATTTGTATAGCACATTTCATACACAAGGGCAATTCAATGTGCTTTACATTAAAACATTAAACTCATTGGAAACATTCAGACAAGCACAAAAATACACAATTTAAATGACAAATAAAACAGAAATAAAATTAGAAATATATTAAAAGTAAACGTCAGTTTTGGGTGTAGTCTTAATTTATTACATGTGGTGTTAATTCTTTTTATTTGTCTATTAGTTTGTTGTTCTTATTTTTACTATTTGTATTTATTTATTTATTTTTAAAATATTCATCTATTATTTTTTTGTACTTTCATTATTGTCATTTTCTTTTTTTCCCCTCTTTCTATAGTTATTTTTTTTAAATGTTAGATTAGTCTAATAATTATTATTATTATTGTTGTTGTTTTTTCTCATTAACAGATTTATTCACTTGACTACTTATTTTTGTTTTTTGTTATTAGAAAAACACCACTTGCCTTAATTGTTAAAATTGATTCTCTGTATATCATGTAAAAAAAAATTCAAATAGAAGATCTTTGAAAATAATAAAATATGAAAGTCCCCTCCAAAAAAGAACTATAAATGTTCTCTTGTTTATTAAAACTACCCTAACTTCTTTAGGCTTCTTTTAATATTGGTGTCTGTAAACATACATTGTTAATTCTACCTGTGGAGACCCTCAAACTCTGGGTTTTTCATGTATAACTTCTATTCTATTATCATGGCATTTTGAAACAGCTCAAATACTGACGGTGAAGAATTTAACTTTAATTAAATATCAAGCCGCCTCCAAACCTTACACTGCAAATGATTTAGCAGTGTCAAATAGTCAGTGTTTCGAACACTCAGGTTAGAACAGTAGTTGCACCATTTCTTGAAGTTTTGAAAATAATGTGACCATTAAAGTTGCCCAAATTTTACAACAAGACTGAATTTAACAATCATTGTAGCAGCTACGTGAAGCTGTACTGCTGAATACTGGAGCCAGGCTGCCTACACAGACCCGGTGACAATGCTAACATATTAATAACAGTTATAGACCAAAAGTGGCAAAAAGAAGAAGTTACAACAAACCTGATTTTCAATTATTGTATTTATTGTATTTATCAAAGTAACCTCTTCTCTACATGTGAACCTGTCCCCTCTCTCTGTAGTTTGACTGGTCTGGTTTTGTGAAAGCCGTGTTGGAGTCTAAAACCGAGCCGACTCGGTCCATCTCCTCCTCTGAGCCCGTCATCGTCCGTGCTCCACAGTATTTCAAGGATCTTGTCAAGCTTATTAACTCCACCGATCCCAGGTATACAGACACACACACACTGACACACACACACACACACACACACGAACAGCCAGACAGAAAACACACACTGACTGATGAGCACACACTGGGCCTGAGGGCTCCTGTCTCTCATTATCAGTATATTATAGTGTATAATGAGATTACACGTAGGCACTTAATTAATAGCCCTCTCTCTCTCTCTCTCTCTCTCTCTCTCTCTCTCTCTCTCTCTCTCTCTCTCTCTCTCTCTCTCTCTCCAGGACTGTTGCTAACTACGTGCAGTGGAGGACAGTATTTTCCAGGATCACCACTCTGAGCCGACGTTTCCTTTACAGATACTTGGACTACGCTCGGGTTGGTACATAAACAATCCTCTAAAATCTAAACGCCCATATTTGGTGATTTTGAAGCGTCTACATTAACTTAAAAATTCCATGCTCTTTCTTTGATGGATTACGGAGAAAAAACTCATGAATGCATTAAATCGTGTAAAATATGCACCGTTCAAAGTTTAGCACAAGGTCAATCCATTAATGGTCGACACTTTGCAGATGAATGTGTTGTTTATGTTAGCGAAGCTTTTAACTCTGTTGGATTTACAATGAAGAGCCGATGTATACACAGGAATTCCTGCTTAATGCAACTCTTCTTTCAACTCTCATAATGCAAGATTTGACCTCTAGTTATCCAACACTCCTTTGTTGTTAATCAAACTATGAACCTGACCCAAAATCAGGCTACGTCGTAATAAAAGTGATAAACTATACGTATTTTGTAACTCTGCATTTCAAGACCGTTTTAAATAAATCATTTTCAGATGCTGGAGATTTTTTTAATTCAGATTCTGACTCAGATGGCTCAAACATGTAGGCCTTTTCTCAGTGCTGGTCCATGTTGCAATGTGACTGTAGCCATGGTTCAGTTTGATTGACGTGTCAATGGAAGAGTAAGCCACGCCCACAATGTCTTGAGAAATGGTGTGAACTGGAGAATAAGCTTCTTTTGAACAGAGTTATGGGTGTTTATTTTCTCTCAGATATTTTGTTGGTGCTTTATTATACATTACATTTTGATATTCTATATTAATTTTATATATTCCAAGTCACGTTCCCAGAGGTTTCGAATAGTAGTGTCTGCTGGACTCTGTAGTGACTGACACTGTTTTATTTGTATACAAGCATCACAGTCATGTGCTATTACTGAGGGCTGCTGTAGCTATAATTGAATATAGCATCAAACAACCTCTGGGGGTTTAGTGGATGCTAAAAAGACTGACTCTAGCAAATTTGGACTCAATGTGGTCAAGGCTAGAAACCGATGAGTATTCAATATTGTTCCAAAAGAAATTAATTCCTGGCAGTGTGAAAAGTGTTTTCATGGAGCGCCAAGGACTCCAGAATTAAATCACCATGCTAGTACTGATTTTATACTCCCAGGTAACACTCCAAGACTCACACAGTCATTTTAAAATCGTGCCAAGACAGATAGAGTCTTGTTCACAAGCACAAAGATGACATTGGAGTGTTTAATGTCTGTGTGTAGTTCCTATATTTGCTTCTCAGTGACGTCACAGATTGGTTTCTGATGCTGAGTTTTGAAGCCTTGATGGTGGACGCCATAAAAAGACTTTTAATCAGAATCAGAGCTCTTATAATCAAGTTAGAAATTAATATAAGAAGGAATAAAATAAAATAAATAAAATAAAATAAAATAAAATAAAATGAAATGAAATAAGATTAAATTAAATTAAATTAAATTAAATTAAATTAAATTAAATTGAATTAAATTAAATTAAATTAAATTAAATTAAATTAAATTAAATAATAAAGTATATACAGAAGTGCAGAATAGTTAGAGTTAGCTATCTACAGAAGCACTGGGAATGAAGGAAAATGTCTTCATAAAGGCAAATAACGATATATATGAATAATTTATGAGCTATTTTTTTTCCCACTCTGATAGTGAAAGTTAGTGTGATATTGAGGACACAAAGTCACCATGCATCTCTCTCCCCTCTCACAGGTAACCACAGGAACCACCTCTCTCACCCCTCGCTGGGATAAGTGTGTCAACTACGTCGAGAACTCGCTTGTTTACGCCACCGGGCGCCTCTTTGTCAACACACACTTTCAGGAGGACAAGAAACACATGGTGGGTTTTCTACCTGACCTGAAGCTTGGGTCACATGTTGAACTTCTGTGTATGTTTCAGTGTGTTGAGTGTGTTTTGTCTGTGTGTCACCTGGAGATGAAGTTAGAGAGTTGAAGTTAATGTGCCCCATGAGTCAGTGCCTGTGTGTGATTTATCTTGTGGATTTATGTTCATGACGTCTGGAACTTACATCACATTTAGTTCTTTGTCAGCTTCTAATGAATGGGAGTGTGTGTGTGTGTGTTTATGTGTCAGATGGAGGAGCTGATTGATGGTGTTCGTTGGGCGTTTATCGACATGCTGAAGAATGAGAACGACTGGATGGATCCACCAACGAAAGAGAGAGCCATAGACAAGGTAGGAACACCTGGAGGCCCCATTTAAGTCGGGTAGATACTAACCTCAAAAACTCTTTAAAAAACTGTCACTACTCCTTTTTTTATTTTAAAGATATGTTTTTGGGCACTTTTTACTTTATTGGATCGGAAAGCTGGAGAGAGGCAGGAAATAAGGGGAGTAGAGAGAAGGGGAAGACATGCAGGAAATGGTAAAGGGTGGGAGTCGAGGCTGCGACCACTGCGACGAGGACTATAGCCTCTGTATGTGAGGCACGTGCTTAGACCGCTAGGCCAACGGCGCCACTCCTCTTTGTTTCCCACTCTTAACATTTTATCCAATCAATTTTTTTCTTAAAACTTCTGAACCCTAAGCATTACATGATTAGTTTTGATTTTCAAATAATGTAATATTGACTGAATAACAAGAAACCAAACTGTCATTTGAGTTTTATCTCATCTTCAGTTGTTTTCACATTTCATCAAAGTGTCTTCAAAAGTTAGAACAGCTCCTGACACAGCGGGGGTCCGCATAGCTCCCATACCTACGCAGAGACCTATGCAGGTAGCTGACGTGCACCTCCTCCAAAATGTAACTACCTGTAGAATCGACATGGACCACAAGCCTTGTGATTGGTCCGCTCGGCGGCATTGTATTTCCTGCATTTACAGCACTTCCAGGTTCAGCCGCACCCCGTCCGAGTATTTCCTCTCCTCCTCTCTATTCTTCATGTAATCATGTCTGTATGATAAACAGCAACATGTATCAGCTGTAGATTAACATAACACGCTCTGAATCTCTGTGGAAAAGTAAACAGAGATCGTAACGGGACTAGAAGCAGGTGACCGGCTATCAGAGAGATCGCACTGCCCTCAAGCGTTTCGGCCTTAACACGAGGCCGACACGTTGACAAACTTTGTTCTTCACATCAAGTCTAACTAAGTCTAACAGCAGCTTTAAACGACTGTAATGAAGATTTAACTTTGCTGTCAGTGGTTTCAGCTCGGACTCATTCTATTTAAAGTGCTCACACATCATTTGATTAAAGACCTTGGTTTGACACATTAGCACCAGACTGTCTTTCATCTTTCAGTCTTTGTTAAGCAGAACTGTCGACTTTTTTTGCTCCTTTGAAAAAGTGATTTTCTCCTTGAAGTAAAGCACTACTCATCTAACAACAACGTAAGCACAAAGACACTATTGAAAACATTTCACCAGCCTAACCCACTCAAGTTTTTTTTACAACCACAAGTATGTTAGACTTGCAGAGTTAAACAAGTACAGTGATTGTGCAGTTTGATACTGAACTTAAATTCTCCTACTAGCACTTTATGTTACAAAACCAGTGCAGAAACACTCACTCTTTATTGCTTGTCATTTTGTAATTGTTTGATGTTCAAACTCACTGTTAGTGATTCTAAATGAAAATCTGTTCACTGACTTTCTCTCAAGGCTTATGCGGTCCTTGCCAAGGTCGGCTACCCTGAGTTCATCCTGAACGACACCTACCTCAATGAAGACTTGAAGCAGGTTTGTAAAGCACTGTGTGTTCTTTAAAGTTCAGAAAAAACAAAAACGAATATATACAATGGTACTCTGATTTATACTTGCTTTTTGAAAAATAAAAATGATTTAAATAATAAATAAATAATAGCTATAATCAAAATATTAAATAAAGGGGATAAGGGCAAAATAGTCAAGTCAAGTCTTTATTTATACAGCACATTTTAGAACAACCACAGTTGACCAAAGTGCTGTACAAGCTTAAAAACACAATCAATAAAAACCAATAATTAAAAAAATATATTAAAAAGAGTAGATATTTAAAAAAAACCACAATAGATAATAAATAAATAAAAGCAAAATAGCATGCAGTCTGACTTCACAGTGAAGTTTAAGGAGGAAAACAAACAAACAACAACACCAAAAGAAAGATTATAGACAGAAACACTTACATATACTGTACCCCCCACCCTAACCATGTGTTAGACCAGTTTGGTTTTTAACATTTCTAATGTCAAACAATCACAGTAGAATATGATATGATTGTCAGAACAGTATGAACCGAAATAACTTCATATTCAAGTCCAGAATTTAAAAAGGAAGCAAAAAAAAACAAGTATTATCCAACATCAGTCCTCCCATTTTAGTCGAGGTACCTTTACTTCAACCAGTAAACATTTTTAGGTGTTTTTAAAACTGCAAAGACAGAAAAGAAGCCAGTGAAATTATATATTTTCAAGAAAGTTTTGCAGTTTTAACATGGACCTCACAAATGTGATTTTACTGATTTAGATAACGTCGTCATTTTGATATAAGGTGTAAATGTGATCATTCTTTGCAGTCATGGAAAATGTGCAGACTTTGGCTTTGATGTGGGGTTACTTTTTGAACCGTGTGTATTTGCATCCCGTGTGTGTTTCAGCTAGAGTTCATTGAGAAGGACTACTACGGGAACGTGATGCAGACGCTGAAGTTCATCGCTCAGTCGGATCTCGCCTGGCTCCGGAAGAGCGTCCCACGTACAGAGTAAGTGGCGGCACTAATCTTCATCCACATGCTGTTTGACTGTCATGTTTCCCCTTCCTACAGTGTGTGATTGTGTGTGTTCATGTTGCAGATGGTTTACCAACCCAACGACTGTGAACGCCTTCTACAGTTCCTCCACGAACCAAATCAGTAAGACACAACATCTGATTGATTTCTAAGACTCCACTTTTTGACTTTTGGAGAGAAAATGACGCCACGCTGCACCTCAGCGGTTTCAATTAAGTATCTGCCTGTGACACTTTTTCAGGGGATTATTCTTTCCTGAAGATGGCTGAGTAGGCAGTTCAGAGTGAAGAGTGATTTGGAATTTGCATAAAACATAACTAACGTTGTCATAAAGAGTGCTTTCTCACAGAGGGGATATGTGATCAGTTTTATGATAGCGTGATTTATGATTTTCCATGGAGAGATCCGAAGTGATTCTGCCTCACACAGGCTGGAATAGAAAAATAAAGGCTTTGAAAAGTTGCCTGACCTTCGGCGGTAAATAAATTCTGTTTGGACACGGCTGAAAAACCACAAACAAAAAGCTGTTTTGATCTTTTCTTTAGGATTCCCTGCAGGAGAGCTTCAAAAACCTTTCTTCTGGGGAAGAGAGTATCCAAGGTGAGATTGGAGAAATGTGACACGCTCTGCTAACAGACCGAAAAATGCCACCTCATGCTTTTACCCGGGAGCAAGGTGAAGCTGTGAAATTATTATTCTGACATGAACCTCCTGATAGAAAAGCACAGAAAAGAAGCGTATCATTACTCCTGAGGATAAACACCGTTATTTAGTTGGCCACCTCATTCTCCACAGATCATAAAATCACAGGGCAGGTATGACACGTCACACACTGTGTACTGTGTGTTTCTGTAATACTAAAGCAGTCATGTAGTTTCCATCCAGCTAACCAACCAACCAGACAAACCAATAAAAATCAACAAAACAGGAGTACAAGAATGAAAAACATAACAGGAAGTACTTATTTACACATATTTGTTTAATATTAATAATAATTTTTAAAAAATGAGATTAAAAAATAATAATAATAATAAATGATTTTTTTGTTTTGTATGGCGCTTTTCTTGATACTCAAAGTTGCGTAATAATAAATTAATAATATTTATATTATATTATATTATATTATATTATATTATATTATATTATATTATATTATATGTTTTCCACATTTTTTCTCAAATTAAGCTCTTTTGTCCTTTCAGTGGTTTATATATTTTCCTTCATTAAACTAGAAAACATTTTGTCCGTCCAGTCTTTAAAGCTCTTATGCACAACAATTGGCTTGTGTCAATTTTGGCGCCCCCTGTGGACAAAGAGACTCATCTTAATACTGTGCTGATATATATGCACTACCAGTCAAAAGTTTAGAAACACCTTCTCATTCAAGGGTTTGTATTTATTTTAATTATTTGAAACACTGTAGATTAATACCGAAGACATCAAAACTATGAAAGAACATATATGGAATTATTTAATTTTTTAAAAAGTGTTAAACAAAGCAGAATATGTTTCATATTTCAGATTCTGTGAAGTAGCCCCCTTTTTCCTTCATGACAGCTTTGCACACTCTTGGTATTCTCTCAGTCTGCTTCATGAAGTGGTCTCCTGGAATGGTTTCTAATTAACATGAGCCTTGTCAAGAGTTCATTTGTAGAATGACTTGTCTTCTTAATGTGTTTGAGACCATCAGTTGTGTTGTTCAGAGGTAGGGTTAGTACACAATGGATAGTCCTATTTGACTACTGTTGTAATCCAGATTATGGCAAAACCAGATTATTTCATAGTTTTGATGTCTTCAGTATTAATCTACAATGTTGAAAATAATTAAAATAAATACAAACATTTTGAATGAGAAGGTGTGTCCAAACTTTAGACTGGTAGTGTATGTCAGTCAATATTTGTAGTTAAAAATTAAAAAAGGGGGCTGGTCTGACTCCTAACCTCTTGCAATGAATTGAAGCATTAAAAATTACAACATAGAAATTCTCAGCTTTGTTGTTAATGGATGTTAATGTTTGCTTATGAAGGTCATAAAGAGGCATTAGTGTCAATTTTAGTTTGTTTCACAACCAGTTAAAAACTCCTTATAGGAGCTTTAAGTGAAGGAGGAGATTTGGGTTTAAAATTTCTGAAAGATTGTTGAGGAAGAAAGGAAAAATCCAGTTTGAATGTATGTTTTATGTTCCTTTTTAAAATCTAAATTAATGATACAATCCTCAATACTTTCAGGCAGAATATTGTGTATAAAATTAGAATAACACATTACTTAAAAATATCTTCATTTTTCCACCCAAACTCCACCAAGTCATTTCATAATGGACTTTTTTTCGAAATGAAATCGTGTAGTGACATCATACTATGTCTCAACTAAAATCAAAGTCAATAAAAGTTCCATTTTATGCAAAAATAGAGCTCAATTTGTCAAAAGCTTCTTACAAATTAGATTACATTTAACCATCCAAATGCTCATATATCTCCACTGTAACTGATTCTGTCGAGTGACTAAGCCTCTTGTCTGTTTTCCAGGTCTTTAAGTTACGGTGCCATCGGCGTGATTGTTGGACACGAGCTAACACATGGCTTTGACAACAACGGTAAAGTCACCACCCTTGAAAGCGTCCCTAAGAGACATATACGAGTATTCTACCTCAGCTGATTTTGTGATTTATTTTCGGTGATACTTTTCTTGAACAGGTCGCAAGTATGACAAAAATGGTAACCTAGACCAATGGTGGAGCAACTCCTCTGTGACAGCCTTCAATGAGAAGAGCCAGTGTATGATTGACCAGTACAATGGATATCAATGGGAGGAAGCAGGCCTGAATGTAACAGTTTAAATTTGTTTAATAAAGTGAAAATGTAATATTACTGGAATTACAAGCTAACATAATCTTTTACAGTAGTTAGACTCTTTTGAAAAATGTCTCTGTGAAGGATTAATGTGAGAATGTTTGCTTTGTGGCTGTTTTTTTTATCCTGTAGGTGAGAGGGAAGAGGACTCTGGCAGAAAACATTGCAGATAATGGAGGAATACGAGAGGCGTTCAGGGTACAATCTGTTTCTCTTGAATTATCAGTCTCTACCTCAACCTTTACTTTAACCTCTGCCAACCAAAGAACAGTTATCTTGGTCTTGCAGACTCTACAAAGTAATAGGTCTTGTTTTTGACCGGCTGTGTGCACAATTACAGGTCTAACTTACTAAATTCACCAAGAAACAATGCAAATAAGCTGTTTCAATGACTATTTCTCAGACACTGGTACTCTAGTTTTGCAGGTTTTTTTAATTACACTGATCAAAAAATAGAAACACCACTCTTTATTTTTTGTTTCAACTTTTTTTCAAGTTGAAGTAAAAGAATAAAAGAACAAAGTTTAAAGCCAAAGATCAAAAAACACACACATCAAACAGTTGTACTTGTTCTGGGTTTGATATTCCCTGCACCTGTCCTTATTTGATGCACGTCTGGAGTTTGTTATAAACCTCTATTATCCGATTCAACATGTCCCCAGTGTGAAAGGACTCTTTCTTAGCATTTCAGGACTCCATGTGAAGAAACCCAGGCTAGAAAAATGTGTCTTTTATCTCTCTGTTCAGGCGTACAGGCGGTGGGTGGATGAGAGCAGAGGTGGTGTGGAGGAGCCTCGCCTGCCAGGAGTCAGTTTGAACAACAACCAACTGTTCTTCCTCAGCTATGCACATGTAAGAAAAACACACACACACACACACACACACACACACACACACACACACACACACACACACACACACACACACACACACACACACACACACACACACACAAACACACTATTTTTGCCATTTCACCAGTGCTTTCATATTTATTACTAAATACACTGGCATTTCCTCTATGTGGAGTTACTTTGCCAACCTCGGTAAATATCCAGGTATAGATTTTTAACTGCTGGAGTTTGATCAAGTATTTCAACACTATAAATGTCTCAGTTGGAGCAGTTTGCTTGCTTGCAACTTCATCCACACTTGATTTTCATTTCACAAGTAAGTGTTTCAAGGAGCAAAGAGGCTAGCTTGAATGTATACTTCACATTAAAACATTACTAATACATATATATTGATACTTCCTCTAGTTTTCTCTGTTACTTTTACTTTTATAAATCAGATCTGGGGTTACATGTTTTAGTGCAAAAAATCTAGTCCCATCGGTAAAATCTCAAACTGTATGATATGAAATTACTTCTTATTTCAGCTGTATGTGTTTCAAAAACATACTCTGAGTTCTGCTGCTGTGAACCTATGTTGATCTCACGATCACTAATTGAAAGCTAATTCAACTTTTTCTTTTGGGAAACTTTGGAGGATCTCTGGAAAGATATTTTTGAAACTTCCAGGAATTTTCTTTCAAGCTTAAAAGATAATTTTTGCAAACTTTTAGGGATTTTCTTTGCATTATCTATGTATAATTTTAGCACTTTTGGAAACTTTAGAAAAACTTATTAAAAAAGTTTTTAAAAAATCTTATGAGAAAACATTAAAAAATTTCGGGGAACATTTATTTTTAGATTACTTGAAAGCTGTCTGCATTTTAAAGACATTTTTGGAGCCTTGTTGGAGTTTTTTATGGACATTTTTTAAGATTTTTTTCTAAATGGTTAAATTAAAATTATTGGAAACTTAAATCAAAACTTGTGCAAATTTTGAAATTCGCAAAGGATTTATTGGGAAACTGGATTTTTTTAATTTCAAGAATTTTTAGGAATAATATAAATTCAAATGAACAAGATTCTGATCATTTAACACATATATCTTTGGTACATTTAAATCCATTATTAATTGCAATTTGTTGATGCTAAAGCAGAAAAATGGGAGCAAAACAAGTCATACCATCTATTTTATAAATCTATCTTATGTGCTGCAGGTGAGATGTAACTCATACAGACCAGAAGCAGCCAGAGACCAGATCCAGAGTGGAGCTCATAGTCCACCAAAGTACAGGTGAGCGCAAACACACACACACACACACACACACACACACACACACACACACACACACACACACACACACGCACACAGCACTCAGATATAATCCAATCTCAGTGCTCACAGCCTGACCTCTACTGTCACTATTGCCCCACAGAGTCATCGGCGCGATGAGTAACTTTGAGGAGTTTCGGAAAGTGTTCAGCTGTCCCGATTCGTCAGTTATGAACCGTGGTGCACAGTCCTGCCGGGTGTGGTGACCTTTGACCTCAGCTTGCTCCTGGACCAGGCCTGAGTTGTCTGCAGCAGGACAGAGGGCTGGTAACAGTGCTCGACTCGGCCGGCATAGTTTACACGATGTGGGAACAATGCAGCAGACATGTTCTCCTGACAGAACACGGCCTGTTGTATGAACGTGTTGGTTTAAAGTGGGGAACTGAAGAGATGGTAGACATTTTTTAATGTGCTGTTGTTTACTTTTAATGCAACAAATCGTTAACTTTTTCCACAGGTACATTAACTGCACATGTTTCAGCTACTGCATAAATTATGACTGAAGTTAACTCTCGAGGACCATAATTTATGGATTATCAGAGTGTTGTAAAAAAGAGCTTTATGTGTACTATAAGTATGACTTGATAAAGCTAGAAACTGTCTTTTGGGAATAAAAATGTTTATATGAAATAGTTGCAGTGACTAGATTTTTCTTCCTTCAGGAGCCTGTATTTCAGGGTAACTTTTAGAGAGCACTCTTAACAGAAAGGAAATTGTGTTTCAGCACTAATCTGAGCAGAAAAAGCCCCCGAAAATGACTTAATCAATTTTAATGAAAACAAGCACTCAAGTTGCCATTTTCTAACGTTAAATGCACTTCCTGGCATGTTTACAGGACTTATTATGAGGTTTAACTACCTAAAGTGTGTCTGTCCTACTTTGTTTAAGCCTTGATGTTGACATTTATGTTTATTTATTCAGCAGCAGTTCAGCCAGAGGCAAATGTACTCTCTGAATTACAAGCACTCAAAACTACGGTACAAGCGGCTCTCTCTTCATTTGTCTTCCTGTCTCCTTCGCTGAGCTGCGCTGCTGAGGTGAACTCACACGGCAGCCTCTCTGAAGTCTTTGATGTTGCTCTGGAGAGAAGGGAGGGTTTTTTTATGATACAGATTTCACAAGAAAGTGTAAAAATGTGAAGGAAGTCTAATGATGTATTTGTTTAACAGAGCGAATCATTTGAAGACAGGATTGTCAGTCCTTACGCTAACATTCATGTTTGGTTTCAGCGTTGTCACATCTTCTTTCCTTTATCTTTGACACCCTGATATTGCTTCTTTTCATGCCTCAGTTGATCTTGAACACATTAACTGTATATTAGGTGCACACCTCACCTCCATGCGCCTCCCATAGCAAGATGTGGCGCCAAAAGACTGCCTCCATGAGCACAGACATATCACGCTGGTGGAACCGTGGAAGTGACGTCACATCCCTTCTGCTTACAGGTAAAACATTGCAGACCTCTCAGGTCGGTACAATTCACAACAGAAGAGCTTCATGTGTCAGTTTGAAGCAGATCCTCATATTTTTAGTTTCACTAGCTGTTTGCAAGTTCA
Source organism: Notolabrus celidotus (assembly GCF_009762535.1). Classification (NCBI taxonomy): domain Eukaryota; kingdom Metazoa; phylum Chordata; class Actinopteri; order Labriformes; family Labridae; genus Notolabrus; species Notolabrus celidotus. The sequence goes on from NC_048288.1 coordinate 26,535,363, forward strand.
ACATTAGCCAGGTTAGCCAGGTTAGCCAAATTTATAAATGTTAGAACACCTACAAGCCTACTGCAGAGAGCGCTAAAGTCAAATGTATCCAACATACAGGCGTTTCAGTTTCAATTTCCAACGTGTTATGCATGAAGTATGACAAGGACAAAGCTTACAGGTCAAGCTAAAGCTAGCTAGCTTGCTTAACGGCTTAATGTGTGATGAAATTATCTTTTAACAGGTCTTATCTAGGAGTGTGACAATTTTGATATCGTAGGTTTGTAACTGCGCTCAGTTGCACTTCATTGCAGCTGGTTGGTTCAAGAAGAGAAACCCCTCAACTCTGCGTTGTTTGTAACAAGCGGCAACCTCCGGTCTTAAAATATGAAGCCCATACGAAAGTGTTATAAACTGCAGTTCATCAAGCGTCCACTTGACGCCATCCTTGTCCTCTTTTAAATCTCTCTTAAAAACACAATTTTTTAAAATGTGCTTTTACTTCTTAACTTATCACTGACTTTTTAATTTCTGCATGCTTTATTGTCTTTTACTTAACTTATTTTAGTTCTCCTAACCATTTTCATGTGCTTTTGTGTTTTCACTCGCTACGTTTTGCACTCCTTAAAGCACTTTGTAAACCTGTTTTTAAAAGGGGCTAAATAAATAAATGTTTAATAATAATAATAATAATAATAAATTTTATTTAAAGGCGCCTTTCTCGGCACTCAAGGACACCGCACAGATAGAAATATATATATACACGAATTCACATTAAAGGAAACAAAAAAACTGTCAGAAATGAAAACAATATAAACTAACAAGAGGTAAGAAAAAAATAGAAACAATAACAAAATGACAGAGCAATTGGAGTCAGACGGAGTAAGCGGTTTTGAACAGATATGTTTTGAGTTGTGATTTGAAATGGGGGAAAGAATCTGTGTTTCTGAGTTGAGGTGGCAATGAGTTCCAGAGACGGGGAGCAGAGCGGCTGAAGGCTCGGCTCCCCATAGTGGTGAGACGGGCGGAGGGGACAGACAGGTGTATGGAGGAAGAGGATCTGAGGGAGCGGGAGGGAGTGGGAACATGGAGGAGGTCGGACAGATATGGGGGGGCGAGGTTGTGGATGGTCTTGAATGTCAACAGAAGGACTTTGAACTGAATGCGGAACTGAACAGGGAGCCAGTGGAGCTGTTGGAGGACAGGAGTGATGTGGTGGATGGAGGGGGTTCGGGCAATGATACGGGCAGCTGAATTCTGGACCAGTTGGAGTTTATGGAGGGATTTGTGAGGGAGGCCGAAGAGGAGAGAGTTGCAGTAGTCCAGACGGGAAGTGACAAGGCTGTGGACAAGGATGGCGGCAGTGTGGGGGGTGAGGGAGGGACGGAGACGATTGATGTTACGAAGATGGAAGTAGGCAGTCCGGGTGATGTTATTGATGTGTGATTGAAAGGATAATGTGCTTCATTATTATTATTTTATATCTGGACAGAACCAGAACATATGCTGGTCAGTCATATAGTGGCTCGTTCAGCATGCTACAAAATAATAGCAATGACATTAGCACCCAGCTTGCTAGCTCATGTTAGGATATGAACAGATTAGGACCTCCAAAATAATGTAAACACAGCCGGGAACAAAAGTTACATTAAACACAATACATTTTCAGTCCATAACACACTAATACAGACACTAATACACAACTTCTGTACACATTGCTGCGTTTGTCTACATACACTGCCCAGCGAGTATATAGTATACCACTGAGAGGGGGCGCTCTAGAGCCACAAGTGCATGTAAAATACAATCTCACACTACAGAAAGTGGAATAATACGCAATATAGAGTCTGTTATAGGTTGTTAAAAATGAAGCAAAATTTCACATCAAAATTAGCATCAATCCGGGCGCCGTTTGCCTAGCAGTCTAAGTGCTCGCCCCATGTACAGGGACTATAGCCCTAGTCGCAGAGGTCGCAGGTTCTATTCCAGCCTTGACCATTTACTGCATTTCCTCCCCCACTCTCTACTCCCCTCATTTCCTGTCTCTCTTCAGCTGTCCTATACATCAAAGGCGAAAATGCACAAAAATATAACTTATATTTAACTTTTTTTGGCATCAATCGTATCCCTTATTGAGGATATAGTGGACATTATTTCATTCAAACTTTTGTATTTTAAAATTTAAAGTTAAATTAATTTCCAAAAAACATTACTGTGACGTTATTTATTATGACTGCAGTAGAACAAGTTGGATGTCTTTTAGGAAACTGCATAGCTGACTCTCAGGTTCCTCTAAACCTGTGATATATTTCACTGTAACTTCTTGTAACTTCACCGTGATTGATAATGTGCAAGAGAAGCACAGCGAGGTGACGGACAGTGTGAGGAGACTGCTGATTGATGGGGGACAAAAGACCTAAAGAGGTTGGGACTGCATCTGAAAGCATGTCCATGTATTGATTTTGCTCTGGACCTGCTATCACACAAATCATATCTCATTCATTTCTGTCAGCAGTTCCCATGGCAACTTCTTCTGTGTTCCTGCAAGATGCTCTTGAACCTATCAATGTGTCTGTTTGTGTGGGTGTGCTAGTATGTGTGTATTTAGAGTGTCTCACACAGCCAGGCAGGGGGTAACATTAATGACTTGTATCTGTGGAAACACCGTCGGCAATCTCATCAATACAGACCAATTATAAGCCAGTTCTACAGCCAATAATAGTATTGTTTGTACTCTTTGTGTGCGTTTGGGGAGGGGGGGCTGATTAAGAGACAAAGAGAGGGAGTAAGTGAGATGGATGATAATGAGCAGAGATCTTCTTTTACTGGATGTGTAAGCAGCATCATGCATCAGGCCCCTGGCAGCCATTCGCACTCTCTGGTGTTCATTATCGGTGACAGATTCGATCCTTGATGTACCAAAGAAATAGACAAAACAACTGTTGCTAACTTTTCTGTTGCCTCTTTCTTGTTGTTTATCAGTCTTGGAACCAAACGCCTGTTGTCTGACAATGATTTGTGCCGCTGGGGGTGACAGTGAACTTTATGGACACTGTGGTGCAGCCAGAGGTGACGGGGATAAACGACTTCCAGACGAGGCTTCCTTTTCAGTGCGCCACTTTGTTTACAGTCCAATTAGCAGCTTGAGAGGCAAGCAGAATTTGCCACTGCAGACGTGTAAGCAAAACACACACCACCATTTTTTGGTTAATTTCATCCCCCTCGCCTGTTTATCTATTTGTAGTGAGTCTCAGTTTTACTGTTAATTGTAAGTTTTACAGAGGCTGCACTCTGTTGAACTTCAGTCTCCTTCAGTCTCTTATTCTCCTCTATCACTCTTTCCAGACCCAACTTGGTCGAGTCAGATGGCTGTCTAACATGAGTCTGGTTCTGCCCGAGGTTTCTGCCTGTGAAGGTTTTCCTCACCACTGTAACTAGCTAAATACTGTGATGTGTAATGCTCATGGTGGATTAAGGTGGGGTAAGACTGAGTCTTATCCTGTCTTGAAGTTGGGTCTCTGTTCATAATTTGACATAGAGTGGTCTAGACCTCCTATGTTTGCAAAAGCGTCTTGAGATAACGTTTGTTGTGATTTGGCGCTATACAAATAAAGATTGATTGATTGATTGGTATGAACCTGTTTTCTTGTGATTTAGGAGCAATTAGCAGGTCTTAATAATAATAATGCATTTTATTTATAGGCGCCTTTCTTGGCACTCAAGGTCACCTTACAACATTAAAAACAAACAGAGTTTAAATAGCAAACAGTAAATAAAACACAATTTAAAAAGTTTTAAGTGAATGGACAGAGGAGTTGTGTGTGAGGAGTCTTAAGTTCCAATACACAATCCTTTTTCTCTTACTTACAATTTCCACTGGATCTGTGTCCGGTCCGTGTCCGATCCGTCTTGGCACCAGAGTTGAAAGGTTTCTATTCTAGTCAACATGTTAACTTCCACTGGATCCACTCCATTGCGTTCTGGCAGGTCGGAGCCATCCGGATCAGACACAGAAGACTTCTATTTTTCCAGAGCACAACACATCAACCTCAACAGAGCAGATGGAGCAGGACAGGAAGTCAGGCACCAAAATAAAATGAAAACATCTGTTTAATTTTCAGAATAAAACACTGAGTTATCACCAGATCGTATTTCACTTAACTACAACAACAAACTGTCATGATGAGGGGAGCCAGGCCTGGAGTCAACAGGTCAGAGGTTTTCAGAGGACCAGAAAGACAACATGGATGAAGAGAGGAGGAGGAGGAGAATCCTTTATTCAGTAATTACAGCGGAAAAACCTCGGTCACATGACTCCAGCTGTCCGACGGTCCTGCATGGAGCCGGACGGACCAGACACAGATCTGGTGGAAGTCTGATGTTAATATTTCATAATGTGACATTTAAAGGTTAAAAAAAAAATTGAATTAGCAGACTGTTCTCAGCCTGTAGGGATCACATAAATGTTTCCTGAGCATACAAGACAAAACTTATTACTAAATGTTAACATTCATCACCGTCAGAGGAACACAATGCAACCCAGTGGGAACCAATTCATCCGGTCCAGAGTCAGCTATTAGGATGATGAAGTGTGCAGTATGAGATGCTGTTGTCCTTTGGCTTGATGGGTTGTGTAGTCTTTTGGCAACATTAACAAAACTGGTAATACATGTATTTCAAGGGCTGCGGTGGGAAATGAACTTGATATGTATCTATTGTTTTACTCAGGTAAAGAGATCATACATCCTTGAAGAAGATGTTATCAATAAGTGCCACCTTTAAAGGCACTGTGAGGAGTCATTAACTGATTTTTAAATAATGTCACTGTCACACTGACACCTCTTCATGACCTAAATAGTAAAATGAGATATGATTGGTCATTTTTTATATACTTAATTTTAGTGTCTTTAGTGTTCAGGTCCAATGTTCAGTGAGGCACTCCCCTTAAAGTGTCAGAACTACTCCCTTAAGTTTGGTGGAGTAGTTTTTTTCCACAGATCATTTTTCTTTTTACATTTTTTCAAATTATCCCTGCAGATTATTCAAATCAGCCACAGAGGGAAGAGTAAGTGGATGGCAGTGTGCAGCAGTTTTTTCTGCAGTCAGAGGCACAAACGTGGTCTGATGCTGCAAACCCAATCACCAAACATCTTGTCTCTTTTTTAAAATCTCCTCTAAATGTTTAGAAACACATCAAACCATCGTTCCTCTAACAGGAAATCTGTCAAAAAACCACCAAGCACAAACAAGATACCATGCAGTTCTGTTTCTTTCCATTAGAGAGCACTAAAACACGCCTTCAGGCCTCTTTTTGTGCTGGTGTACAGATTACAGATGGGCCCAATAATCACACAGATTAAATTTAGCTCTCTGAGAGGTGAAAATGGCTCTTCTCAGACTCTCAGATATCACACCCTGACCTTTTAGCAAATCTGGTTTTCCTCAGGCTCTGCCCGGCACTCCTAGTTTTCTTTATCAAGCTCGTGGCACTTAGCTGCCTCACTCTTTATCTTTCCTGCAAAAAGAGACGGAGAGTGAGGATGTAATACACTTTTTTTTTAATCTGCATCCGTCTGTATCTGTCTTCTCTGTGTCTGGCCTGTAACTGTAATTGAATCTGTGAGTCTCTAAGAGGCCATGAAGCCGGCTTCACTGTATTTCTCATCTCGTGCACCTCTCTGTGACCTCCCTTTCCATCTACCCGCTCCCCCCAACGCCCCTACCCCTACAGCATCCTTCCTGGCCTCATGAGCTAATGTCTAAATGACATTTAGGAATTATGGATGTTTCCGACGACCAGGGAGATGCAGAAAAAACACAGGCAGAAAAAGCAGAGAGGAAAATAAAGATAGATACATAGAAAGATGGAAGGAGAGGGGGATGCAGAGTCTGGAAACTGTTGAACTGAACACACTTGATTTTCTGAATTATTATGAATGTTTTGAACAGATAAGACTACTCAAAAACACTTATTGATAATGTTTGGAATTTGTAAAGTGACTGGCATTCATTAGTGCAATATTAATGATTTGTTTCAGTGTCCTTTCACTTCACATATTTTAGCCACATTCACCAAGTCTCTCTATCAAATTACAGTTTTCATGTTTGGTGACAGCTTTGGTTTTTAGGTTGTGAAAATAGGGCCCAAATATTTGAATTATCATCTCTTGGGCATCAAAAAAGTTGCCATTGGTTGACTTTAAAGTAGCTCTTATCAAAATTTACAATAATTTAACATAGAAAAAACTGACTCGGGGTGTTTCTTTACTAGAAAATAACATGCCATAGCATTAGCTGCAGCTTAAACTATCCTGCAGCTAATGCTAACTAACTATCTTAAATTATACCCTTGAACCAACAGGTTTGGTAGATTTGTCCTCTTTAAGGACTTGCACCATTTTAAAGTTGATATCAGAAGCCCCGCCCCTTCTTGAATTTGATTGGTTGGTGAGGGAGAAGTGTCATTAATGGGTGTGGAGGTGTTCCAAAAGTTGAACTATGTCCAACGGAGATCTCAGCAACAAAAAACAGTTTTTGTGTTCAGGACACTAAGTAGCGAAAAAGCTGGACTGCATTGGTTTGTATTGAAAATTAGCACAAAAACTGCTGTCAGTAGAAATAGGCCCTTACTGTTTTCTGTGACATGTTTCTCAGAGTTGAAGCTAGGAGCTGTTTTCAGTTAAAATGACAGAGTTAAAACTAGCTGGTGGGCATTGTGAAATATTTGTCTCTTTAGCTGCTAATTGTCCACTAAGGAGGAGGTGGAGAACAAAAATAGAGCTAAAAGTAGAAATTTGGATTTCGGCAGGTGACTAAAAACAGCCAATCAAACTTTGTGTCTGCAATAACATTCAGTGTATCAGTTCCTTCCTTCATTGATTGCATGACCTGTAGTAACAAGCATTATTTCAAAAAATGAAATCATTCTGAGTCATGATTATGGGTCAACTGTTTGCTAATGATGTGATTCAATATACTGTAGTTTGATGATAAGTGCGTCAATGCATTTAAGTAAGGGATAATGTAGTCAGCTGTAGGTTATGCTGAGTAGAATCCTGACACGGTGAGACAAGAGAGTTTTGTGCTCTCCAAATAAATTTAGAGTAATTATAAATATGTCCTCTTTTGTCTACTGGTGCTTTTGGAAAATAACCTTTTTATTGAATTGTCAACTGGAAGAGGTGAAATCATAAGATAAGATATACTTTATTGATCCACATTGGGGAAAATTCTTTTGTTACAGCAGCTTACAACACAGAACAGGTGAATACAACAATGTACTTACATAGTTAAAAATACAATAACAATAAGAATAGTAATGATAAAGGTAAAATAGAATAGAATAGAATAGAAAAGAATAAAATAAAATGAAAAAAAAATTTGAATAGAATAAAATAAAATACAATACAATACAATACAAATAGAATAAAATAAAATATGGCAAAATTACAGATGTATACACACTATGTACACTACTATGTATAAATACACAAAACACTACATGTGTCGTAACTCCTTTTATAGCTGATTGATTTGATGTGTGTGACATGTGTGATCAGGTTGTCCCTGTAGCGCTATTCAGACTTAAGAACCATCAACCAATCACAAATCAAGCATTTAACGTAGCCTAGTGATTGGTAAGAAAGCTGGGTGATGAACGATGACAGCTTCGTTACATATTATGCAAACTTCCAAACTTTGTCTTCCCTAATGGCTTCTTTTCAGCTTTAACCTGACACACCATCAAGGTAATGCAGGATGTATCGGACCATTTTGACAGACAGTGACAATGGAAGGTGATTTAAAGCTAAAAGGTATTTTATTGCATGATTTATTCAAATATATGCAAAGAAGTTTCATTAAGATGCAAGTTTTAAATGAGTGAGAGGTTAATGACACTGATTTTCATTTTAAAAAGTACTTCTGCAGCCGTACTCTGACTACCTTCAGCCATCACTTTATGACTCCTCTGGCGGGAGAGTATATAATCAGGCAGCTTTTCTGCATTTGAACTGACTCAGCTGCTCGAACACCCACACTCATTTAAATTAGAGGAGCTGCCAATCAAGGCCCGGTAAAGCTGATTCCAGGAACAGTACAGTATCGTGATTATTCAGAAATAATTAAAGATTTAAGTTCAATTAGAAACTTTGGTGGACTAAATGTTGAATTTTACAGCGAAAAGTTGGAGTTTTCTTACAAAGTTTTCAACTCAAAGGAAGGTGGATATCAACTCGGCATCCATATATACCCGCCATAACCGTGGGTAGATGGGTAAATAAATAATACACAAGGATGAGAAGTAGAAAATGAAAGGACAGACTCTTTATTAATGGATGGCCTCCACCAAAACAGATGGATTGGGGGATGGGAGAGGTGGAGGACAAGGAGGGTGTCCGTGTGTGGAGGAGTCTTATTCATGAATTTGATCTTATAGCTTTCTTTAATAATAGCGGGACGATGGACAAACAGGAGTGGGAGCAGCCAAAATATGACCTCATGTGGACTGACAGCCTGTCCAAAGTCGTGAGAGGTGCTTTTCCCTCTGCTGGCCATCCTATCTGGACATCATGCGTGTGTGTGTGTGTGTGTGTGCATGTATGTATGTGTGTGTGTGTGTGTGTGTGTTTTAAGTGTATTTGTTTGCAGCGGTTTCAAACCTCTGGAGGATTCCTCCCATTTTTTCCGCCCTCCTTTCCACTTTCTGTATGTGCAGAAAATAGCCTGGCACGCTTTGAAAAGACTCCATTTATTCTCACCACCTTCTTCCTTCCATCCTACAAACACACACACACACACACACTTACACACACTATGCTGATTTCTATAAATCCTGTAGCGACACTAATTAGTACTTCTGCTATCAGAAACCGCCCCGAGCCCCCTATATCTATGCAGTCCTTCATTTTCTCCTCTGCTCTTCCTTCCTCCCCAGGGAGACACTCACTCATTCATTCCCTGGCCGCTCGTCTCTCCGGGCTGCTAATGGGGATTAGAGGCTAATTGAGGCTTAATTGAATAATGGATTAGGACATGCATAAGAACATGTGCGCAGATGTTATTCTTTAGTTTGTCTCTGACTTTTTGGAAGAAACATTAGTCATGGGTGCATTGTTTTTCTTTGATTAAAACCAGTTTGAATGTTCACACCTTGGTGGAGCAGCTGGTTCAAGTGTTTGCTTCCGGGGTAGTTGATATTCACTCTGAGATGTGTACTTCTTGGCTTGAGTGTTTGTGTAATTACTGTGTAACACGAATTCAATACCTTGACTACATCTTGTACAGTTAACCTCCAGTTTACATCATCCTGCGTTCAAATAAAAAGTGCTTTTATGGTTTTTTTGTCCATTTTGGGGAATTTATGTCACACCTGCAGCTATCAAGAGACTAGCTGTTTCCTATTTTTATCATCAACTGCTTTAATAATCCATTTATTGGTCTGAGTCTTTTTATGGATGAAGAACAAGAGCTCCTGAGTGCGTTTCTTTTGGGTTCATTTTGGCGACTCATGTGGATAAAGAGCTAATTTCCAATCTCGTCACGTACATGTACAGGTAGTTTTTTCCAACAAAAAACCCCCAGCTAATTCTGATTGTAAAGGTCTGCAGTCACAAAATGTCTGTTCCCTCTGCTTGTTGTAAATCACTGTGTGTGACACCTGTGGCAGTGATTTCAAGCATTAATAATCACAGTACAGAAAAGGTCGATCTTGTCCTTAATGGTCTTATTTCCTTTTCCATGTCATAAAGGAGCATCAGTGTTATTTTCATGTAGCTTCATAACCAGTTTTAAACTCCTCAGTGGAGCTTTAAGAAAATGTCAAAATGATCTTCTTAAATGTAAATATGTTTAAGCTTCTTTGTGACACTAAACTGAGATACTTATATATTTTAACAAAAGAGAACTTTGAGATGTTTAACTTGGACTTTTCCAACATATGACAAATTGTTAAATTACGGTTGGCAGAGGCTACATTCAAAAAAAAAAAAAAGTTATTATGGACATTCTTGCCTTGAGTTGATAGGACAGCTGAAGAGGGACAGGAAATGTGGGTAGTAGAGAGGAGGGGAGGACATGCAGTGAATGGTCGTTGCTGGAATCGAACCTAAGACATTTGCAACGAGGGCTATAGCCAGTGTATTTTGGGTGCGCACTTAGACCGCTAGGCCAAGGGCGCCCAAACAATACTTTTTTTTTGTTGTGATTAATCACAGTTTTTTACTCAGTACAGTACAGTATCTTGTATTTCAAAACAGTCATATAAACTCTATAAAGTAGTGAATACTTCAGTTATATTTTAATTAAATTGAATACAAAGAGCATACTACTCTTGGCGTGAATTGTGCAGTTCAGAAGCACAGTGGTGTCATTATTTTTATGGCAGCAGCGGGAAGCAGGAAGACACTGCGGTGGCTAAACTACAGTGTGCCAAAAGGGACAAAACAGCACACAATAAAAAAGTATTAAATAAAGGTTAACTTAACTAAAGCAAACTAAACTAAGACAAAACAACTACTTGATAACTAGAGAAAATAACAGGTTAATTGATCTTTAGTTTATGTTTTCATTTTCCAGTAGGAGAGTCTCCAGGACTTCTGTCTTTGCTATTGAAAAAAATCACACTGCGTATATTTTGACCAGACAAAAAAAAAACACTCTGGAGACTCGGAGAAAAGAGGTGAGATCGTAACCATATTTAAAATGTAGTTAGTTCCTGAGTAACACTAATCTATTACCTCTTTTCCACCAATGCAAACCGGGTTGTATTTCCGGGCTGGTGCTCCTGCTGGTTCACCCGCTCGAGCCCGTGGAAGAGGCACATCATGACGTCAGATTTACGTGACCGCTTTCCCCAGCAGCGCTAGCACGAACTTTCCCTCACAACAACAACGATGGCGAATAACAGCAGCTTGTCTCCTAGGCCGACCACTGCTTTGCCTTGGAATCCATTAGTCTTTTTTAGTTTTTCACTGCAGGACAATGATGGAAACATGTTTGGTTTGTGTTTTCGATCATGGCAACCTTGCCCCTTGCCCCTGACGTAAGCGGTTCGTGGTTCTAGACCAGCAAAGAGTTGGAGCCGCTCTGGAACCAGTTTCCAAACTGGCCCTGAAACTGCCTCAGTCGAAAAGGGGTACTTGATGCTCACCTTGAAATGATATTAGCTGTAAAGATCTGAAGATGAAAGCTAAGCTTTTTAATTTTAAAATGAATAGCTCTGCAGCAACAATGAGGGAATTATGATAGTCAGTGCTTCAACATTGATTTCTATTGAAATCAGACCTTTTCTGTCAAGGATATAAACATATACAATAAACTCTCACTACTGCACTTGGCTGTTTGTAAAGAGCAGTTTCTCTGGTAACATGTCCAAGGATAGTGAGTCTTTACAGGTGAGACTAACAGGAATAGAGCTAAGAGTTGACTCAGGAAACTAAATGATATTTAAGGGTTATTATTTTATCATGCAGCCCCCAGACAAGTGAAGATACGACGTCTTAAATAGAGATGGTTTCTGTTTCTGTATAAACACACTGTGCAGATGGAGTGAACACTTTTTTTATAAGCTGTTTTGAATCCAAAAAGCCTTTAAGTCTTGATTTCTGGGGAGAGGTAGGAGCCATTAGTTGGTCCCATGCAGACTCACCAAATGCTGTTTGGCCTTTTTGACACCATGGGTCTGGATTTAAGAGACAGAGAGAGAGACGGAGAGACAGACAGACAGACGGGTAAGGGTGTGATCTCTGTTCATCTGCACATAAACTTCCTCCACCCCTCTCTCTCTGTCTCTCTCTCTTACTGCCACCATGTCAAACACCTCCACGCCACCAGCAGATTGGGAGTCAGCAGGTGTGTGTGTGTGTGTGTGTGTGTGTGTGTGTGTGTGTGTGTGTGTGTGTGTGTGTGTGTGTGTGTGTGTGTGTGTGTGTGTGTGTGTGTGACAGAGAGAGAGAGAGAGAGAGAGAGAGAGAGAGAGAGAGAGAGAGAGAGAGAGATACAGAGATTGTGAAATGCACTGTGGTGTGAATGCGATGCTGTGGATGGACGAGTGTTTTGGGGGATGGGTGGCATCACCATTGCCATGGGAACCGAGGCTCTTAAAAAAAGAAAGTAATTTGTCTGGTTTCTATGGCAACGTGCTACACAACAGAGATGTTTCATACATCCGCAACAGGGACAAAGACACCTGATATGATGCATTGTGATGAATAAATCAGCCAAATTAAACACTCTGGGTCAGAAAAATCTATGATGTTAATTAATCCTGAATTTGACTCTGATTAATCCAATCAACAGGATTTTCATCGAAAGGTGTCATGAGTTATGATGATGATAAATTACTTTTTAGTATGGGTGTAACGATTCCTCTTCTACATGGATGTATCGATTTATATTCCTATGATCCAACTACATCGATCTGTGCTCGGCAAGTTGGCCTTCCGGATGACATATATCGATCTAACATCGTTTTAAAAAGTAATAAATCGATTGTAACGATACAAGGAGATAATGCATTGGATTTAAGCACAGCAGACTTCATATGGATGTGGGGTTTTTTTGCACTTTTAATGATAAAGACGTTAAACGTTACTCAATTCAGGCTGTCTGTCTGTGACGCCATCACCACACGCCAGCAGACAACAAAACATAGGCTGTTTCCGAAACGGCCTGCTACATACTACTTACCAATGTAGGATCAGACCCTACCTGACAGAACACACAACACAGCTCCTGATTCAAGCTCTTGTAATGTCACGCATTGACTACACACGCAACTCTCCACTGGCAGGCCTCCCTGCATTCACAGTTAAACCTCTGCAAATGATCCAGAACGCAGCAGCACGTCTGGTCTTCAACCAGCCTAAGACAGCTCATGTCACTCCCCTGCTCATTTCGCTACACTGGCTTCCAGTTGCAGCTCGCATTAGATACAAAACTCTAATCATGACTTACAAAGCAGTAACCAAAACTGCTCCAGTTTACCTGGAACCCCTCATCCAGGTCTACTGCCCCTCTCGCCTGCTACGCTCAGCCTCTGAAAAGCGCCTAGTGCTTCCAGCACACAAGGCCTCAAAATCAAAATCACTAGCTCGACTCTTCTCGTCTGTTGCCCCTAAATGGTGGAATGAATTGGCCAACTCCATTTGATCTGCAGAGTCCCTCTCTACTTTCAAAAGACAGCCAAAGACCCAGCTCTTTAGGAAGCACTATGCACTTAGCTAGACTGTTCTCCTCTGTTGTCCCCAGTGGCAGATCATGTCTTCCAGCTACAGTTGACTCACACTGTCCTGCTCTACTCTGGAAATCTGTGTTCAGCTCTTGAGTGACCCAGCACTTGGTACTTTGGTCATTATTGTGGTGATGTTAATTGTTGATGATGATAATGGAAGGTCTTAAATTGTTTGGTTGCTTCATTGTAGATGTTCCTTATTTTACAAAACAAAACAAAAAAATTCCTTATTTACTTCTGTGCATTGCCTTTACACTGCTTGGCAGTACCTGCATCCAAATGGACTTGAAGCACTTTGTTACCCGTACTGATCTTGTTTCCTCTTGTCTAGATCTTTGCTTATGTTGTTCTTGTTCTCGTATGTACGTCGCTTTGGATAAAAGCGTCTGCCAAATGACATTGTAACATTTGAATTTACTATGTAGTATGACTGTTCTGTTCGATCTGTGTTGCAGTACGCTGGGTCAGATGTCACTGGATTTCCGGTTTCTGAAAGCGGAAGTAAAGAATGGCCAAGCCGATAGAGAAACTACTTCTTTAGCATCAATTTATGATTTAAAAAGTTAGGAAGTGGTTTATTTGTAATTCAATAACCTTCACAGCACCCAAAAACGGATTTCCTCCCGTCAAAAAAAAAGTGGAGCGAGCGCTGTGCATTGTGGGAAACAGTACGTGAGGTAGACTGGTCCGATCATAGACTGTAAATAAAAATGGACAGTGTTGCTACTACTCTTCCTGTTGTACGGTTCTGAAGCCAAAAAATCCCTCTCCTGGGCGCAGCCATTTTGCAGCCAGAGCCTGTGAAGCCACTGTAACAAGCTCTGCCCTACAGCGTAACGTCACAAGCAAGCGGCAACCTCCGGTCTAAAAATATGAGTCAATGCGGAAGTGTTAAAAGCTGCAGTTCATCGAGGATCTGCTTGAGGCTAGCTCCGGAAGTATCGGAAGTCACATACACATGAATGGGAAAAAGACGATCTTTACAGCAGAAATAAACATGTTTACAGCCTGGTACAAAAGACGAGTGTAGTCTGGATGGCTAATTTCTCGATGTCCTCTCACTGTGAGGGGGGTGAATTTTTTTCTAATGCAGCAATTTCGAAGATATTGAGATTACTAGTCTTCTAATGAGCTTTGAGCCTCCTAGCCAACAGCTAGGAAAACCTGGAAAACAGTTGACCAGTTTTCCAGTACTTGAAAACACCTGGAAAATGGGAGAAAAAGTTAAATGTCCTGGAAAATCACAGATTGTCCTGGAAAATTATTCCAACATGACTGCATGCGACCTGACAAGGTTAAAAAAACAAAACATCCCCATTCAACATTTGCGGCCATTTTTGTCATTCAGTTCTATTTAGGTCAATCAATGCACTGATCCTCTGATTATTATTATTATTACTATTTATTTATTACAGTAAGGCAGCTTCCAGATTTCTTTGCAGGCTCTTTAGTTTTTTTCTTAGCTAATTTTATATTTTTTGAGAAAAAAGAAAGCTGAGATGAGAGATGGCCATCATTGTTACTTGGTTGCACTAATACAGTGCCATACATCTGTGGTTGCATTGTTCTATAATTAATTTGCCATCATTTTTAAGCATGTAAGAGATGATTTAATGGATAGCCATAGACTGCACATCTTTCAATGTAGACTTCCACTGAGAGGAACATATTAGACTATTTAGGAACTAAATTAGGAACTAAATTTAGACTGTCATACCAGCTTGATCATCACTGAAAATGTCCTGGAAATGTCCTGGAAAATGATCTCTGGAAAAGAGTGGGAACCCTGACAGTCACACTGGTTGAATTTTTGGCTAAAAAGTTACTGAATCGTTTTCAAGTCACTGAATCGTTTCGGATTGAATCGTTAAAAAGAATCGTTCAACCCCTACTTTTTAGTAGCCTACAATCTTAAAAAGTTGACATTAGGTTAGAATACAATGAGTCTAAAACAGAAAGGTGAATACCTCCTGGACTGCATCAACATGTGATGATATGTGATGATATCAAAGAGACATTATTCTGTAAAACAGCTTCAAGCAGCAATGATGAATTCCTAGAAAGCGCTCTTTCTTCCTATGTCACACACACACACACACACACACACACACACACACACACACACACACACACACACGCACACACACACACAGAGAGAGAGAGAGAGAGAGAGAGAGAGAGAGAGAGAGAGAGAGAGAGAGAGAGAGAGAGAGAGAGACACACACACACACACTCACACACACACACACACACACACACACACACTGTCACTCACTGTGTGGACAGTGTGTTTGTTTCTCTGCATTGGAGCGGCGCGGAACGGAGAGGCGGGGCAGAAAAAGAGGGCTGCAAGCGGGTCGCGAGGGCGGTGCAAGAAAGAGAGAAAAAAAAAGGGCAAAGAGAGGGAGGGAGTGTCTGCACCCCGGTTTGAACGCCGGTAATTAGTGACGTGCCTCCCCTGCGAGCTGAGCAGTCGCTGCTGAAAGAGCAGCCCGGTGGAGGAGGATGAAACACCGGGGCGATGAGGAGCGGAGAGGCCGGACGACAGAGACTCTTCTGCCGCAGAGGAAACCCAGATTAGGCTGATTTGACAAACAGCTCCACCGGTATCCCCCCGGGGCGCACACCGCGTCACGTCTTTCTTGAGACTCCCACAAACCCCCATAACCCACCCAGCAGCTCGACCACCCAGCAGGTTGTTTGGCGAGGAGTCGGGGATGTATAGGGCGGAGCTGGACGCACCGGCAGCCGGCCGGGTCTTTGGTTTGACTGCGTCTTAGATGATCTCCGTCATCACTGGGTCGATCCCCCCTCTTTAGGTATGTACAGCCTGGCTTCAGTGCAACTAAAATGTGTCTTCCCTGCAACCTGTCCGAGTGCACAGTCTCCAGTACTCAGATTGTAAGTAATTTATAGGAAGAAGTCTAATTCTGTTTTACTTTGGTTCTGCGTTTTTCACTGTTGCGCACAGGTCCATGCAGTTTGCAGGAGGCATTTAGCGCAGCAGGGCAGTGGCTATTAAATGTAAAGTAGGCTATCAGTTTGCTCTCTAACCGCAGAGCAGAGAAATGCTGGTTCATTTAGCAGCTCCTGTCCTTTGCGCTATTCCAGCGGATGAGAGAACCCCGGAGGAAGCGGCACACCTGTGACCGGAGGAAAGTTGGATTCTCTCCGGCTGGTGACCTCCTGCTCTGGGGGGCAAACCCTCCAACCTCCAGGCGTCTCCTTCTCCCCCCCTTGTCCAGGCCAAGAGCTTACGGAGCCCTCTGATGCAGCCCGCAGCTCCTGATGCTCGGCAGTGCTCCGGGGCTTTCCGGTCGGTGGGAGAGGCTCGAACCGCGGCCGCGCGCTAGGATGCTGCGCCAGGTGTTGCACGCGGGCCTAAGGACCTCCTTCCACGCGCTGGGCCGGTTCGTGGCGAGCCACCCGGTGTTCTTCGCCTCGGCGCCAGTGCTCCTGTCCATCCTGCTAGGGGCCAGCTTCAGCCGGTACCGCGTGGAGGAGGACGTGGAGAGCCTGCTCGCGCCCAAGCACAGCCTGGCCAAAATAGAAGGCAACCTGGTGGACAGCCTGTTCCCCGTGAACCGGTCCAAGCACGCGCTTTACTCCGACCTGCAGACCCCAGGACGCTACGGGCGCGTGATCGTCACCACTCGGAAGGGGAGCGTGCTGGACCCGGTTCATCTGGACACTATACTGAAGGTATGGACGCGCACACAGGAGCACACAGGAGCACACACTGCAAGTCCAAATACATCACCAGTATAATGGGCACCGCCCTGACAAACAAGAATTTAAATTGAATTAAATTGAATAATGAAAAGTGTTTTCAAACACAGTTAAAGAAAAGAGTATGAAATACAAAAAATAGAAGGCTGGAAAGTGTATGGCCTCTTGTCAGGAATAAAGTTTCTATGATTTGCTAATTTAAGACCTACATTTCTCTGTTGGGACTTTAAAAGCAATGCTCCATATACAACATATAACCAAACAGATGATAAAGTGCATCTTAAAACGATATTAAGTTTCACCAGAATGACTAGAGTGCACCAAAAGGCAACAAAAATGAGCTATTAAAAGGGGGGAGGACTCAGACACTCAGACATTTTGAATAATAAAGGTAGAAAATTCAGAAGTTTAGCTTCTGTCCCTTTAATAAAAGACCTTAACACAATAAAGTGTGTCTGAAACTTACTGTAGATATATCATAAATCACAAAAAGTGGCCAACCTCTATGATCTCAGGCTCAGGATGGGATCGTACAGTGACTAGATTGGACTTAAATGCGGTGATAATGTATGATATCACTTGTTTTTGCCTTTGTAGGGAACTAATAATCATTTCATTTCATAGCTACTTGATTAATAAACATTTCAAAACACATTCATGAGAATCCAGATTGCCAACCATTTGTTTATGTAGATAAGAAAATAGATGTTATAACTCTCAGCTAACATTAGACAACATTAAACCACTCTGTTTGTAACGTTACCATTGTACAATGTGATATAAGGGGGGCGAAAGTTTTGCTGATGTTAATGCACATTAGACCACCTTTGTTTTAGCTAGCTAAGTGTTGTTTTCATTAGCCCAAATAACTGTTAGTTAGCTAATGTTAAGCTATCTAATAGTGGTGTTACTTAGCTAATGATGATGTTAGCTTGTAAATTGTAATTTTAAATTGCTAACGTTAATGTTACCTTGCTAGCAGTAATGTTTAGCTGTGATGAAATGCTAAAATGAGCTGTTGGGACTTACCCTTCCAACAAACCCACCTTTAAAGTTTGTGAAAAGAAGAAGATGAAGAAGTAGAAAAGCTGAAAAAAAAAAGAAAAGATCTGAATCTAATGTGCTTCATTAAGTACATTAAGTTTTAATGAAAAAACATCAGGTTAGTGGTGATATTTCTTCTGCTGCGTTCGCTCTCTGTCTCCTCCTCTGCTAAGCTAAGGTTGTGCTAACTTAAGTCCCTCTGCTAGCAACAGCTGTTTCTGCACCTGTGCATAAATGAATTACTCTTATTTAATATACAATAGATTGTTTTTTGATCAAGTTGTAACCTCCAATTGAATTGAAGCCAATGCGGAAGTGTTGAAAACTGCAGTTTCTCAGGTCACCACTTGAGGCTGGCTTCAGAAGTACCGGAAACCACATACACACCAATTCAAAAAAGGTGAAATAAACATGTTTACAGCCTGGTTAAAAAAATGACCTTAGTCTGATCAGCTCATTTCTCAATCTGTTGGCCAGTAGGCTCAAAGCCCGCCTCTTTTCCTCACACTAGCTAGACAGAAGTTAGGTCGAGTTCAGCATTTCCAATATGGCTCCCAACAGCTTCAAAACAGCGCTTCAGAAACAGATGGGTGACGTCACGGATACTATGTCCATTAATTATACAGTCTATGTTTCTGATAAGCCCCATCTCCAAAGCCACAACTCTGGATATGCTAAACACCTTGGTGAAGTGAAGACTAATTACATAACATACCTCCATTAATCCATTATCTGTACTGCCTAGCCCATTCAGGTTCGCAGTAGCGGCTGGAGACTATGCTTGCTGTTATTGGGTGGGAAGCATGGTACACCCTGGATAGGTCGCCCATCTATCACAGAGCTACTATGTATAGACAAACAACCAATCACACACACACACACCTAATTTGGAGTCATCAATTAACCTAACGAGCAAGTCTTTGGACTGTGGGAGGAAGACGGAGTTCCTGGAGGGAGAACATGCAAACTCCACAGAAAGTAGCCTGCCCAGCCATGCAGACATAATAAATAGTATGTATATTTCATTTACATGTGTTAATTGATATTTACAGTTTAGCACAAGCCTGTGTTACATACAATCAACATTTTATCAAGCCAAGAGATGAAAGATGCATATAGTTTATGGCCTTAATTAAAGTAACTTGTGCAAGAAGACAGGGTTAACTTTGTGCTACCAACACGCCAGACTTATATGTATTAAGGCTGGCTTTCTAAAGTAATCACATATGTTAAACCTTGATATTCCCCATATATTTCATTTATTTAATGTCCTTTATGAGTCAATGTCGAAAACAACATTTTGGTATTTGAGCCTGATGTAGTTATAGTGATTGATTCAAGGTAAATGGTCACTTTCAGAGGAGAGATAAAGATGTTGGAGCCCATATACGCCAGCTGTCTCTCTCATTATTCACAGTGATGGATTGTTATTAAACAGAACAACAGAGTCCCATATCTAATAACCTTTTAAACACTTATAGTTATGAATCAGAACATTTTAATTACAATGCAAAGTTAGAGCTCAGAGGCATCTGTCTGTGCATTCGAACTCTTAAAAAAGATTCATGAATATTAGCTTCAACCCCCCGGAGCAGTTAGCTAAATGATTTCATGAAGTTATACAGATGTAATCATAGCATGCTGAAAAAGAAGCATCAAGCTTTACTGCTCAGGCTACCAGTGCTACCATGCATGTTTGTTTGTCAAATACAGTATAGTGACCCACTTAATATAAACACAGGGGACTGCCACAGCTAGAGAGAGAGTGAGGAGTTAAAAGATGTGCATCATTTACAGCCAGAGAGACGCTGAGAGAGAAAAAAAATCACTGTTACATAATCTTACACTGGTGCATTTCATCTGTTAGGTTCAGGACTTTGTGATATTGCGTCCAAGGCTGACTCGTCTTCTTGTGCATCAGTCTGTGAGCTCCTACGTTCTTCCAAAACTACCTCTGAATAACCCTGTGAGAATCAGTCTGAACTTGATGTGTGAGAGAGTCAGCAAAAATAGCCAGTACTAGACAGGATATCCACTTTGCAACAAGAGTAGAGATTATGAGTCATACCCAAACATTGCTTTGTATTCTAGTCTATTTAAGCTTACAGGAGTTGTTAACTTTTTCTCTTCAATGAGGAATATCCCTTCTTTTAATAGATTAATGTTGGGCTTTTTCATTCCTTCATTCAGAGATAGTTCAGTTGATAGAGTTGGAAACGGCGAGGAGACAGAGGGGAATGACAGGCGGCAAAGGGCAGAGGGTGGGAGTCGAACTCAGCGCTGCTTCTTCAGCCTCTGTTCATGGGGCGTGCAATTAAACTGCAGAGCCAAACCGGCACCCACATTTATTTCATCTTTGATGTGATAAATTAGCGTCTGCGAGGCATTGTGAGTCACATCATGCTTGTGCTTATTGAATTTGAAGAAGTCAGAACACAACTTTACCCTAGATGCACTTGCTCAGAGGGCTGTTATGAACCTGAACTGTCCTCTCTGTGCATAAAATGCAGTATATGTTTCTGATATCACAAGTATTTTTAGATGGATAATCATGAATTTTTGCACATATTTAAATAGTTCTTAAAACGGATTCTATTAATTTGGGTGATCCCCTGACTGCTCATCTAAGGCATTGAAGTGTTTCCAGGAAAATATCTCAAGATCACTAGATGAATCACTCAAATTTGAAAGCAGACATGATTCAGAGTTCCAAATTTAAAATGTTAAAAAGATTCTACTGGCTTAAACTTTGTGTATGGCCAAAAGTTCTTAATCAAAGATGCTCTAATGCATGATCTTTGATTTTCTTTGACACTCTTGACACCAAACCTGAAATTTAAATTAGGGCCTGTTTCCACTGACTGCTCTTTTTGCACTAGCAGAGCTTGTTCTTCTATAAAAAACAACCAGAGATTTCAGCACTAAGCATCCTAAGCACAAAAACACTTTGGTGTCAGAACTTTGAAACACCACCACATTCATGTCCAATCTCCATCATCGACGAATCAAAACCAAGAAGGGGCGGGACTTCTGGAATCAACTTTCTTAACATTAAAGAATGAGCAAATTACATCCCTTGTTTTTTCAAGTGTTCAATTTCTGGTCTAAGCTGTTGCTAATGCTACGAAACTATTCCTTCAAATTAACATTTTCTTTGTAAAATTTCATCGAATAAAAGGAAATTTGATGAAGATGGTCTGATGGTCACTACTAAAGGGAACCAAAGTACTGTGGGGACAACTCATGTGACCAAGCGCTCTGAAATTGAGGTTGTGGATGCTGACAGTGCAAAAAGATGGTGTTAATGGACACAGGCCCTAAAGGCAAACACTGCATATAGGGAGTAGATTTGGCCCCTGTGCCTTCAGTCAGTAGTTTATGAATTCATAATTTTTAAAGAGTCCCACACAACATAAACCTGTAATGATTGCGGGTCTTATAACTCTGACTCTTTTAGAATAGGTACACACCCTGTATCAGTTTGAACATGGGGGCAAATCCAGTACTGGTAAACACCATTTTTAAAAACCTGTGTAGGAGCTTGTTGATAGCCCTAAAGGTATACTGTAACAGGAGCAAATGGACTAACAGTGAAGTCTAAACTCATATAATCTTATCCACTTCAGTTGTATATTAAAACCTATGACACATAAGAAACACAGCGGTGCCACAGAGGCGTCATTGGTGTTGTTGTTTTGTTGTTGTCGTGTGTCGTGATGCTATACACTGCAAGCCTTAGATGTGCCAGGGTGAATCCCACAACAGGACCACACAAGAAAGGAACTTTCAAAACAAATCAATTTCCAAAGAGACATTCCTACACACTCACTAACACACACATATACATACACACACACACACACACACACACACACACACACACACACACACGCCCTCACTCACTGGCGTCAATGCGGTCCTAAGAGCCGGGAGACAGCTCTGCCCATGTTCGCTGTGGCAGAGACTGGCATCAGGCCTGTTGCTTGGTAACCAGCCCTGTGGATGCTGCTGGCACTGTCGTCCTCTCAACATAGAAACGGAGGAAGATGCTGGGACCACTATTGTTACTCTGTCAAGTACAGTTACACACACACACACACACACACACACACACACACACACACACTCCTCCACATATCTGTCCTTCTTATTCACACAGAATAGAGCCAAACACACTTTGAGTTTCTCTGATGTGAACACTGAGAAACTTTGATACGACTTTTTGTTTAGCCCTTGTCGCAGTGATTTAAAGCAAAAATAGGACACTGGAAAGCTCACTTATTTCTTCTTCTGTGTGTGTGTGTGTGTGTGTGTGTTTGTGTGTGTGTGTGTGTGTGTGTGTTTTGCTCATAGCTCCACAGGCAGATCTATCAGTTGCAAGTTACAGTCCCAGCCACAGGCCTCAACAGCTTCAACTACTCCTTCTCCTACCTCTGTCTGCCTGACGACAAAAACGTATGCATCATCGATGACATCATCCGCGCCATGGAGGAGATCCAGTCGGGTCGCAACGCCAACCGCACCGTCCCCATTCTACGCTACCCGATCACGGAGCTGTCAGACGGACGGCAGGCGTACATCGGCCACCAGCTGGGAGGAGTACAGGGTTGGGGTCCCGGTGGGGCTGTGCGTGGCCCGGGAGTTGGAGGTAGGGGGGAAGGCGTTCGTTCAGCCAGGGCGTTACAGCTCACCTACTACCTCCAAGCCCGTGGCGGTTTGATGGATCGTGTCGCCAACGAATGGGAAAAGGCCTTCTGTGCTGAGCTGCAGATGTTTGCAGCATTGCACCCCAAACTGGGACTGTACCCTTCCACTTCATCATCTCTAAGAACAGACTTCCAGTTCTCCTCGGTTCTGGCACGGCGCCCCCTGTTGGCCAGCTTGGGGGCGTGTGGTGTGCTGGCCATTCTCTGCTGCTCTATGAGGGACTGTGTGAGGTCGAAACCTTGGTTGGGACTGTTAGCTCTGCTGTCAATCACGCTGTCAGGCCTCACTGCTGCTGGGATACTCAACCTGACCGGGGCCACCTACAACTCTTCGTACTTGGGAATCCCCTTTGTGATGCTTGGTAAGTTAAAAACTGTTACTTTTGAATGAAAAATAGAAAGTACACAACACATATTCCACCTTTTAAGTCTTTGTAAGTCTTCATGCTTCAGTTTTGGGGATTGATTTTGGACCATGGATGTCTGCATTTTTCACATTGTCCATCATGTTAGCATTTTTCAACTTTTGACTGTTGATAAGACCATATATCTTTATTCTCAATGTGTTTAGCACCAGCCGTCATTTCAGGAAATTGGATGTACACTTTTTGGGAACTGATGGTTGTAGAACTCTGAGTAGTTTTTGCAAAAATAAAAAAAACACGGATATAAAACGTCCGTTAAAGCAGAGCAAAATCAAAGGTAGACTAATGCTTACATGTGCAGGTGGGAGCCAAGGTGAACATTGCCTTTTCTCTTCCATCACAGCCTGCCTGTGTTCCCTGTCTGTTATTTTCAAATCTATGATGGGTGTTGCAGATACCAGCCCCAGGCTGAATGCCATTTCAGAGTAGACAGTCGTCAAAATGACTGACAGCTGGTGAAGAGTGAACTTGCCTTACAAAGGGGGCGGGTGATGGAGCTCAAAGTACGCTGTCTGACTGAGGGAAGCGCTTAAATCCAGAAGTTCCCCAAAAAGTCAGGATGAATTGAAGACTAGGGGAAAGTCGAAGCTTGAACCAGGATGCGTCCAAAGTGAGATCAAAGCTACTGGAATGAATGGGAACGGTTCTGTGGTTGCATCAATTGGCTTCCTCCATGATTCAAAGGAGTTCCAGCTTTACTCTGAGATCCCACCAGATGTCTAAGCATTAAACCTAACTCCTTCCATGGGTTAGTCCAAACTTCTCTCATAAGGGAAATTAACTGTCCGACAGCCAGTTGAATCTTCCAGCTCATTTTAATTTGCTCTCACAGATGTGTCTGGTCTTCATCCAGTTCAGACAGATTTCCATCTTGGGACGATCACAAGAGCCTACCAAATACTACGCTCTACTATCTTAAGACTCACTTGTGCATGAAGTCTGATATTCAAACAGATTCAGACGAAACCTTCAGCCTGTACTCTGTGTTCATTTCATCTGTATTTAATGCTTTCTGGAAGCTAACGTATATAGACTGAACGTTGCAGTACCACCAGAAATCTTGGGGGCAGTGTTGAGCAGTGAAGCCTAAAGTTGAAGCCAGATCAGCATGACACGACCAAGAAGAACACTGTGGAACATGGCGTAACTTTATGAGGAGTTAGTTGGTTGGTTGGAGACTTTAATGAAATATGACTCTACCTTGTCCAGGCTAAGGGCGGGACATCTAAAACCGAACAGCTTGGCAGAGATCAGGCAGGAAGTGAATGTCAGTTAGAAAACAGCAAAGAAGAGTTGGAGGTCAGTGTGCCCTCTAGTGGATACATTTAATGTCCATCCCAATGAGAAGGCACACATAGGAGTCTGTGGGTAGTGACAATTATTATGTTCAAAACCTACACTACCAGTCAAAAGTTTGGACACACCTTCTCATGCAATGGTTTTCATTTATTTCATTTATTTTCAATATTGTAGATTAATACTGAAGACATCAAAACTATGAAATAATCTGGTTTTGCCATAATATGGATTACAACAGTAGTCAAATAGGGCTATCCATTGTGTCCTAACCCTACCTCTGAACAACACAACTGATGGTCTCAAACACATTAAGAAGTCAAGTAATTCTACAAATGAATTCTTGACAAGGCTCATGTTAATTAGAAACCATTCCAGGAGACCACTTCATGAAGCAGACTGAGCGAATACCAAGAGTGTGCACAGCTGTCATGAAGGAAAAAGGGGGCTACTTTACAGAATCTAAAATATAAAACATATTCTGCTTTGTTTAACACTTTTTTGTTAATTAAATAATTCCATATATGTTCTTTCATAGTTTTGATGTCTTTGGTATAAATGTACAGGGTTTCAAATAATTAAAATAAATACAAACCCTCTAATGATAAGGTGTTTCCAAACTGTTGACTGCTAGTGTATGTATCTATTCTCATACATAAAGGAAGCACAAATGAACAGTAGCTCAATTTTTTTTGGTAATTTTGTAAACAATAAAGATGGCCGCCGCTGTGGTGGACTGTTCTGCATCAGCTGTTTCTTCAGTAATAAAGATGGAGAAGCTTTTGTTTGCACCAATGGTGGGTGTGGCTACCAAATCAAGTAAGGACAGACACTAAAAAGCCAAATTGGAGACAATTATTGGAAACAACAAATGGAGAGGTCCTGGACCAAATCAATATGGCGATGGCTGGCTACCTCACTACGTCTAACTCAGTGGTTTCATCTTTATCAAAGGTAACAAAGGGCCAAGGTTAACTGAGGCACTAAGAACTGAGTCAGCAGCCAAGTGTGACTCAGTGGATCTAAATTATTGCAGAAATACTGAATTTCATAAAGCGTGTATTCAGAAAGTGTATTTAATGTGGATCGATCACTTCATTGCTCTTGCAAGGTCAGAATCCTGGTCCTCGTGGGATGCAGACTTCACCAGATTTAGTTTGGATCATAATTCATGGAAACATTGCAGACTTGACGTCACAGTCCTCATGACCAGAGACCTGAAGGGGCTCTAAATCCATAGGTAGGACAGTTTGAGTTTATCAGAGGTCATAAAATTCTTTATTGAGAACATTAGTCTTACACAGACTCCAGCAGGGTCACTAAACATCGTATTCACTTGAACCGGCGATAAACTTAAGGCGAGTATAAATCCTTTTATTCTCAAAAACATTTATGGTGCTCTGGAAATCAGATTCTGCTTTTGTCAAGTTTGATTTTAGCAAGAAAGCAGGTTAGAAAACAATCTCTGCCTTTAAGCAACAGGATGGTTTGAACATTTTAATGTAGCTGCATCTGGAAACGTCAATATTCTGCAGTTTACATGAAAAATAGCAACTTCAATACAGTGATTGAGAGTTTAACAAACAAGGTGTGAAATCAGAATACACGCTTCTTCATATATGAAGACCTACTGTACATGGAGTTTATCTGAAATGCATGCATACTAAACACTTTTGGATGTGATGTGCGTAACCGCTCACGCTCACATGCAGTCTATACCATAATTAGTCTGTAAACGCGGAGGAGGGAAAGCTGCTGTCAGGCTTTAAATAACCGCAGAGAGAGCAGAAGAAACGGGGGAATGCGGACTAAATGGGGGCTGGATGAAATATCCCTCCAGATGGGGTTGAGAGAAGGATTGTCTTTACAGAAAACAAAGTTAAAGCAAAGTTAGAGGGAAGGGAAGCAGGCAGGCAGGCGGGAGGTTTTCTCAGAATCAAGGGGGCTGACAGAAAGAAGTGGGAGGAAGTGTGAGGAGAGAAGGAAGAATGCGATTATACATTGGAGGGAGAGAGAGCATGAAAAGGGAGAAAATGTGGATTCTGTCAACATTTTTCATCTTTCTCCTCCATAATTGGAGAAGAATGTTGTCACACAGGACCTGTTAGCTTACAAAGCTGGCACAAAAGACTAAATGATGTGTTGATGGGGAGGACATCAAAAAGACAGCTGTTCCAGTCAACTAACTACTTTTTAATGATGTGTGTGTTTGTGTTGAGAGGGAAGGTAAATTCATGTTGTAGAGAGTTTCAAACACTACTTTATGCCGTAGCAGTCATCTGTGCTCTCATTTAGTTACAACACTGTCCATCTGCACAGCATTTAAATTGGATGGACCCAAGTGTTTGAGGTACTTAAGTAAAAAAAGACACTGCACCTGTGTTTTGCATTCAATTTATCTGCTGGTTATTTCCCTGATAAATCAATAAGATGGGGCGGCAGTGGTTCAATTAGTCGGTGGTCGCTTAATTGGAAGGTTGGCGGTTTGATTTCACCTCCAGCAGTCACATGCTGGAGTGTTCTTGAGCAAGGCACTGAACCCTAAATTGCTCCCAGTGATGTAGTCAGCTGTGTGTGAATCCATACTATAGCAGACTCTACCATCAGTGTACATGTGGTGTGAATGGGTGAATGTGATGTGTAACATAAAAGAGCTTTTAATGGTCAGAAGTGTAGAAAAGTTCTGTATACGTAGTGATGGGCAAATTAAGCTTTGTGAACCACTAGTTATATTTTTTGACTCCTCTAGATGGCACTCTTGGTTTGAAAATAAAGGCTCAATGAATGGAAACTCAGTGTGCTTTCAACCCTTTTGTTGAACAGAGAGCGCCATCTAGAGGGCTCAACAAACACAAGAAAAGGTTCATGAAGCTTAATTTTCCCATCACTGTATATATAAGGACAAATCCATTTACCAAGTTCATTTGTTTTGTGAACTAAACTCTTCTTTCACATTTTCACCAAGCAATTAGATTTTTAAAAGCTTTCTTAAAAAAAGACAAAAACATTTATCAAAACATCTCATTTGTTGTCTTTTGAAAGAATTAACAATTATCAAAACATTGCAGCTTTTACATAATTGTTTAATGCATCAAAGTGTTGGTTTTGGGACAAGGGGCAACCTCCTGTATTGAAAATCAAGCCAGTGCAGAAGTGAAAAAACTGCAATTCCTCCAGTGTCCACTAGAGGCAGACTGCAAAAGCCAATGAATCCCCATTGAAACTTTAAAACTCTACTTTTACGGCAAAAGAAGCATGTTTACAGCCTGGTACGAAAAACAGTTCTGGCCTTAAAAGCTCATGCAAGGATTGGGGGGTGGTAACAACTTGTTTTAAATACATATTTGCATAATTAGGGGTGTGGCTTAGTTGATTGACAGGCAGGTGTATGTAGCTGTTTGCTGGGAGGCTTTTGGCCCACCTCAGCTCCACTTCTTTGACTGTTTCTTGGTGGACTGACAACTAGGTTGAGTCAGCATTTCCAATATGGCGACCATCATCGTTTGGCTTCAAAACCTCTCTCCAGACACCAATTGGTGATGTCACCAAGACTAGGTCCATGTTTCTTACAGTCTCTGGGTTTGGGACTATCGCCAAGACATATCATGATGTCTACCTGTTCTCTGCAAAAGTGTTGCACTAAATTTTATACTTTCTGTTGCTTTTTATAAATCTATTTCATTTTATTCTTTGATGTTTTCCAAAACAAACTTAAAAATAACTGCATATGCATGGTAGTTATTCAGCTTAAAGGTGCAGTGCGTGGAATTAAACAGCATTTAGCAGAACAGACTTGGTAGAAAGTGTGTTTAAATCAGTGTAAGATCACCTGAATATGAGAATCACTTTGTTTTTGTTAATGTAGACTGAGCTTTTTGTATCTACATATGGAGCAGGTCCTCTTCCATGGAGGCAGCCATCTTGCACGGCCATGTTTCTTCAACAACACAGAACAGACAACACATTAGTTACATGCATGTTTTTGTATTTAGTCAGTGGCTGTTGTTGTGCAATAAAGAATTTGTATTGATGGACGTTTTTAATAGTACAGACTTGACAAATGGAGGATCTTACTCATCAAGCAGCTTCACGTCCTCAAAGGCCATCGTCATTTCAGATTTAATCTAGAATCTGACAGCTAGATATCGCTTAATATTCCCATTTCTACACACTGTACCTTTAAGAGCAGGTTATTATTTCAAAACAAGCTTTTATCCCTGAATGTGAGATCATGGAAATATGGATAATGGGCACCTTTGTTTACCCACATCCACTTTGGCCACAACAGTTTAGACTGAGGGTCTCAAGTAGCTTAGATCCACTTGATGACAAATCAGGGACCGAGAGTGTTCCTGTAAAAAGACACATCCTCCTCTAATGGGTATTTTCTCCTGGTTTAGTGCCATGATGTGTGTGTTAATGTGTGTGTTTTTGTCAATAATCGCACATTAGCACGTCTCAAGCTCTGGTGAAATCCCAAAATCCTTGAGCGAGCACTGTCCTCAGCCTCCCCCTCTTCTCGCTGCAACATTAACCTCCACACCTCTTTCCTTGTCATTCACTGTCTGATTCCCTCTCTCTCAATCACACACAGACACACACAGACACACACACAGACACAGAAACACACACACATAGAGACAGACACACACATACACAAATCACAGATCCACAGACTTTCTCAGCTGCACCCACGCTTGAAGTGTCGGTACGTTGTGCCTCTGCTGAGGTGTTAAGTGTTTTGCCATGGTGAGGTCACTCGAGGGAGGGGGGGCGGGGGGGGACTTGGGTCACTGGTGACTCATGGGTGCCATGGCAACCACGGAAGAGGGAACCATTGAAAACCATCTGCTGCACATATTTAAACATGTATGTGCATGTACATGAGACTGAGCAATCATGTCACTCAATGAAGAGTGCAACCAGATTCAGCGTTAAAACCTCCCTCACACGATGTTTGAAGCTGCAGGCCTGTGCAATATGGATCACTGTTTCCATGCATACATTGACTTATTGTGAAATGTGGTCACAGTCATTTGTATTGCACACTGTACACACGCTCAATCCTCCTGTCCTGCTCCTGCTGCAATGTGCAAAATACTGGAGTTGGATTGTTAGTCACCAGAAAACTGCATTTCCACGGTGTCTCAGATCTGCCGTGTCACATTGTTTCCAGTTCAGACAGGATTGAGGTGTGACATCACGCAGAGAGGACTGTTAAAAGGCAGGCACACTCAGTTTTTACACTTTGTGTTGCGAAGCTGTGATTCTTCGTGATGAATGAATCGAGAGCCGGTGGTTGAAATATTCTAACGAGGGAAGAAGCAGGCTGTAAAAACTGACTATGTTGTTAAACCATCGTGAACTTAAAGCTGGGGTTGGTGATCAGATTTAGACACACTTTTTGTTATACTGGTTAAAATGATCTTTATGTCCCGATGGTAATCAATACATAATGTGTTCTTAAAAAAGAGTGAAAAAAAGCTGCTATCTACAGCCGGAGTAAACCTGGGAAAACACCAACCAATCCCTGCCATCAGGAGCCAAATTGTGAAACCAATCAAATCCCGTCCTGCCGTTCTGCCCGCCTCCTGCGCATACATGTCATGTTTGTTTGTGTTTTTAACTTTCACTATGATAATGTTTTGGTGTTTTCTTACCGCTGAGACATGAGTTGACGTAGTGCAAAACACAAACGATGTGCTGAGGACCGGTTTTGAATCAGTCACCATCATATGGTCGCGGCGAAGGTTGTGCATGTGAGCGGGGGTAGTCGTTTTTGGAGGAGCTCCAAGGGGATGGGGGGAGGGGTTAGACGGAGTCCCGAGGAAATGCTACATTCAAATTCATGTTAGTTTTCCGTGGCTACAAACCCTAGCTTTAAGTGAACAAGAGACTCTTTGGAAGTTAAATGATTCACATTGTTCACCAGCTTGATGCTAACTTTGTTTGCTAGCTGTGGCTAAGATAAGCTGCCTTGTACAGCTGGAAAAAAAAGGTGAATAAGAGCCTGAAGGATGTAATCAATAGTTTCTTGGGGCATAAGTTAGTTTGTGGTCTTGGAGGCTGAGACAAACATTAGAATTTGTTGTCTGTAAAACCAAAACAATGAGCTAAAATGCTCCTCATGGTGACATTGGACTCTTATTCAATACTGGTATGTTCACTTTAAGCTTTTCTACTACATGTTGTGCCACCCAGTTTCATCAATCAATCAATCAATCTTTATTTGTATAGCGCCAAATCACACAACGCTTTTTCCAAACAGAGCAGGTCTAGACCATACTCTATGTTTTATTATAAAAAAGGCCCAACATCAAGACAGGGTAAGATCCAGTCCCATCTTACAGACAGGACTCAGTCTGATCTCATCTTAATCCACCATGAGCAGAGCACTTTGCAGCATTTAGCAAGTTACAGTGGCAAGGACAAACTTCCTTTAACAGGCAGAAACCTCCAGCTTTTCAGGAAGT
Organism: Notolabrus celidotus; assembly: GCF_009762535.1. NCBI lineage: Eukaryota > Metazoa > Chordata > Actinopteri > Labriformes > Labridae > Notolabrus > Notolabrus celidotus. The sequence goes on from NC_048288.1 coordinate 26,566,246, forward strand.
AAAAAAACAAGCTCTTTTTAATGCTTTTCATTTTTTACATTTTTTAATGCCCACACAGGTACAAAGGGTAACCAAAAACCTTAATTCAAAAAATGAATAACTAAATGAAATATGCAGATTCAAGGTTTCTGTCTGACAGCAGTGATAGTTTGACTGCAACATGGTGACTTCAATATTTTTGGATGCTGAGGTATGAAGAAGCAACCTTTGAGTCATTTAATCAGAGTCAAAACATCCACGGTTCTCTTTGCATCAAACTACCAACTTTAACTTTTACTCATTAACATTCCCATTTCTGTTCCCCTTCAGGTCACGGACTCTTCGGCTCCTTTGAGATCCTCTCATCATGGAGACGGACCCGGGAGGACCAGCACGTGAAGGAGCGCGTGGCGAGCGTCTTTGAGGACGTCATGCTGCGTTTCTCCGGCTCCACCATGCTCCACCTGATGACCCTCGGCCTCGCTGCTTCCCCGCTCACAAACATGGAGGCCGTCCGCCTCTTCTGCCGCACCGCCGCCTTGGCTGTCACCATCAGCTACGTTTACATGTTGTCCTTCTACAGCTCCTGCTTGGTGTTCACGGGGTACCTCGAGACGGGGTACAGGCACGGTTGCTTCTGCAGGAGGGTCCCCAAACCAGACAGACTGGACTCTAAACCGGCCTGGTACAGGTGTTTGATGTACACTCGCTACCAGGACGAGACTCAAACTACAAACCCCCCACATGGAGTCAGTCACGCACACGCTAACACACCAAACCCTAACCTCGCACACACACATACACACACACACCCACATACAGTGAACAATCCTGCCGTGCATGGACACGGCCATGTGGGGAACTCCACAAACACACACCAACACACAAATTCTTCACCTCACACGGACCTTCATCCTCAGGACTCGCACCTTTTGTTGGGGTGTGTGAGGCGATGCTACGGAGACTGGATCACTAACACCTATGTCAAACCCTTTGTGGTTCTGCTGTACCTGGTTTACATCTCTTTTGGACTGATGGGCTTCCTGCAGGTGAGGGAACAAACAAAACACACAAATACTACAACGTGTTCATCTTTTATACCATTTCCAATCCAATACAATCCACTTTATTTATATAGCACATTTAAAAAAACAATCAAGTTTAGCAAAATGCTGCACAGTGAGGTTAGATAAGTTAAAACACACAGAACATAAAACGCTGTCAGAGAATAAAATAGAATAAAATAAAAGAATCATTAAACAGATATAACACATTAGAAAGTAGAATAAAAACACTGTAAGAGCAAATAAAAGAGACCACACAACTCTCATGCTAGGTTAAAAGCCAAGGAGTAAAAATATGTTTTAAGGCGGGATTTAAAAGTTGGTATTGTTGGGGACAGTCTAACATGGGGGTGTAGCTTGTTCCACAGTTTGGGGGCCACTGCTGAGAAGGCACAGCCCCCCCTGGTTTTCAGCCTGGTCCTAGGGACATTTAAGAGTCTGTCGGTGAGAACTCAAGGCCATTTCAATTGAAGATCCATCTTTTTGGTCAAAGATAGTACTAACAGTGTTTGAGACAACATACCAACTGTAAGAACACATAACAGCAATAGTAGTAGTTCACACCAAACATGAATGATTCGCAAAAATACAAACACAAGTATGTTTTGTGTTTACTTGCTCAATTCGTGCAAATAATTCGCTCAATTCGTGCATCAGAATCACTTGTACTCGAGTGCACAAGACGCAAATTTGCACAGGAAGGGGGGTTCCCTGAAACTGCACACCTGTCGTTATTAACCAAGGTTGAACTCAACTACATTGAATGGGGGCACTGGTGGCCTGGCGGTCTAAGCGCCCCACATATAGAGGCTACAGTCCTTGTTGCAGAGGTTGCCGGTTTGACTCCCGGCCTGTCTTCCCCCTCTCTCTACTCCCCACATTTCCTGTCTCTCTTCAGCTGTCGTAACCAATAAAGGCGAAAAAAGCCAAAAATGTATCTTTAAAAAAAAAAAAAGAATGGGGACGCAGGTTATGCTAAAGGGGGCAGAGCTTGCTTCCTAGTACAACCAATAGCTGGAATCAAGAGACAGACAAAGGTTTTCACAACTTACCAGATAATCCCATCTCCTCACTCACTTTCCTCAAAGTGAGCTTGTGTTTATTCCTGTCAACATAAAAAGTAGGTATTGTCACAAAGTTTGGGGGAGACGCACAGAGATATAATTTATTTATTATTTAAAAGGACCATGCATATTAATTAACACTTCTGTAAATATGCCAGAGTTAGCCAAAAGGCTAGTTTACATCCGTAGTCCCTTGCCAGATGTTAAAAAGGCTCCCTAAAAAGATCAAGATTAAACAAATAGGGTAAAATAAGATCAAATCTGTCATCTATTTATTTTTTACATTACATCTTGCGTTGCCAGACGATTTGCATGCTGATTGGCTGTCGTGGTGCAAAAGATTTGCGTCCCTAACGTGAATCACGCCTTTTTTTGCAGAATTTAAGACTTTGATCTCAGACCACTGTCTGTTTTAATTAATCTATTGTTTTGTGAATGATTGCGTGTGTTTGTTCGTTGTTTCTAAGATTTTGAATTGAATTGGCAGCGTCCAATTTGCGTCATTCGCGCCACAAGACCAGGACTTGCGTCTTTTCGCTACTTTACATTGACTTTATATGTAATTCATTCGTGCAAATGATTTTATTTGCGTTTGGTGTGAACGCCCCGTTAGAAACATATTCTAGAAAGACTAAGCAGACTAAGCCAAAGTAAAAAGAACTGCAATTTCTAACTTAATTAGCCTCCTAATGAATGCTTTATAAGTCTACAGTCTCTGAAATATCTTCGTTTAGCATGAATTTTACCTGTACAAAAGAAATTCAATAACATGCTTCTTGTTTGTGTGTATGCTCGTACAGACCTGTGGCTCAAATTTCTCCATCATTCAACTCTAATTTAATAATTCGTACAGTCATCCACCAGATTGTGTTTCATGTTTCCCAGTAGTCTACTGGGTGCAGTTTTATATCACAGTATCAGGTTGCAAACCCCAGCATCACCCTGGTCACACTACATCAGTATGCACGACACGTTATCAATCCGCTCAGTATTTATCAATTGACATTGGGACCATGACATCACCTTGTCTGAGGCATGTCTGAATGTTTTCAGACGGACGGCTAACGAGGCTGAAACTTGAAGAGGCTGAGTAATAACGGACTGAGACCGGTCTGAACTAGCTTTGAACCGTCAGAATAAAAGCCTCATGTTGAAGAGTATAAACTGACTCTACATTCTGGCTTCAAAGCAGTACAACTTTTAGCATTTTAAATTATTTAGTAATATCTTCTGAAATATCATGATGTTTTTGTCTAAGACACTGATGTAAACCTGCTTCAAGGACAGGACTCAAACTATCAACCCACAGCGGTTGCACTGTATGTCATAAAAGCTTAGACTCATTGGTTGATCTGTCCATTCCCAAATCCCAAGCTCTGCACTCACAGACTTGAAATGCGTTCCAAGTAGGTGTGTGTGAGTGCTATCCCACTGTCACATCATCAAATGCATGAGCTCTCTGATGCAGACTTTACGACACCTCCCCTGACTATGGGACTTACCCAGAAGTCATTGCAAACTCTGACTTCAAGGAAGTTTTTCAGTGAACTATTCCCAAAAGATAAACAGTAAGTGAGCTTCAATATGAAAACACTGCAATCTAAGACACATTAATTCATGCTGCAGATTTAATGGCACATTTTGTTTCCAGACAACGTATGATGTCATAAAAGTGTGTCCCATCCTTCCTCTCTCTTCCATCTCCAGACTCACTTACTGCATGACTGCTGCTGTTTAAGTCTGTAAAGGTTCAGTGCTTCAGCTTTAGGATGAACATTAGGACTGTGCATATCAATTTACCCTTCCTCATAGGTACTATAAGATGGTATAGGAGTCTTCAACTTTTTAAAACTTGAGCTTCATACTTACAAAGGAAAATTCAATCTATGTGCAAATTATAGGACACTGATGATTAAGGGCAGATTGCTTCTGATTGCAGCGTCCTTTATTAAAGCTCCTGTGTGGAGTTTTAAGATGGTTTGAAACAGTCAAAAAAGAAAACTGGTGGTGCTGCTTACTTATTCCCTCAAGCAAACAAGACAATCAGTGACATGGTTCATCACTTTAATATTGTAATTATTAACGCTTGAAACCGCGCCGCTGGGTAGGTGTCGGACGAGGCAATGCACAGCTAGTAGGGCCCTATGATTTCCACGCTCACAGAATCGCAGACGGAATTGGCCAATAAAAACGGAATCTATATCGCGGAAATTGACACAATGTGACTGAAATGCTGTCATCATGAGGAGAAGGAACGTTTGTCTGGGGAAATGTTTCCGGGGACCGTTCATTCGTGGCACCACCCGTGCATCTCCTCACAAACATTCATCCGAAATAAACAACATGTCGAAGCGGCCACCAGAAACACCGACTAAGTCTGCAAAACAAGTACGAAACTCATCTCTTACTCCAAAATACAGAGCTGATGACTTCCCAAATGACTTCTATGAGTCAGGTGACTTGCTTCTTTGCAAATTCTGCCAACATACTGTTGAGTGGAAACATAAAAATACGTGTGATGACCACTTGTTGTCCAAAAGCCAAAGCACTTTGTACTTATAGCACTTATTGGTACTTTGGTACCAATGATGTGTTGCATCAATAAATGTAGGGCTTTTTGCATTTCATTAACAGACATTTTATTCACTGACACAAAAAGCACACACTACATGGTATAAAATGGATTTCATAGGGCCCTAAGCAAGCTGCAGAAACAACCTTTGTTTGCATTTTGAAGACAAAAATTCCAGATAAGTGATATTAAGAGAGAGTAGAATTAAAATTTTCATACTTACGCATAAGCGGATAAAACAGTAAAGACATTAGAGGTGCTGCTTTGTCCACAGGGGGCGCCAAAATCAACACAAACAGAAAATTCCTCACAGGAGCTTTAAGTTTTTGTTTTTTTTGTCAAATATTTTTATTGAATTTTTCAGTTTATGAGGTGGGTACAGAAAAAGGAAAAGGACATTCTAGATCCACAACAATAAACAACTACCCACCTTAAACCACTCATTCACACCACAAGAGACAAAATGGACAAGACAATACAATCAATACAATCAATTGTCAAAAAGCATTTTCTTTAAGTTATTTAACATTTTTTCCTTAAGTTATTTTCTGGGCGTTTCCGGGTGAAGAGAGTCAGGACAGTAGGGTTGACTTGCAGCAAAAGGCACAAGCTGGAAACGAACCCACAGATGCTGCAGCAAGGACTGTAGCCTCTTTATGTGGGGAGTGATTTTAACGCTCAGCTAAACCAAGCCCAGCGTTTCTTTTAAATCTTTGTTTTCCTGAGTTCCCCAGTCAGACGGGGTCAGTATCTTGATGTTATGTCAGATACAGCAGCCTATAAGCCAGATAATAATGTTTTCACATAGTGACATACTTGTTATAAAGCATGAACTGGTTGTTTAATCAGTAATATGTGTCTGTTGTCTACAGGTGACCCAGGGTTCAGACCCCAGCGCTCTGGTTGCGATGGATACAGCGACAGTATTGTACACCCGTGCCCAGCAGCGTTACTTCAGCTCCTACTCCCCCGTCATTGGATTTTACATCTATGAAAGCGCCCCCTACTGGAACGCCTCGGTGCAGCGGGACCTGCTAGAATACGCCAAAGGCTTCCAGCGCATCAGCTGGCTGGAAGCGTACCTGAACTATCTATCAGACCGCAACCAGTCCACCAGCCAGCCACGGGAGAACTTCACCCGCACACTTCGCCACTCTTTCCTCCGAGAGCCGCAGTTTGCTCACTTCGCCGACGACATCATATTTGCAGAGCGAGGTCAGGGGGAGGAGCCTGACGTGGCGGCGTCGAGGATCTTCCTTGTTGCAAAGACGACGGAGAACAAGCGGGAGGAGATGTCAGTGCTGCTGGACACGCTGAGGCGCTTGTCTCTGACTTCAAGGGTCCGGTTCTTGATCTTCAACCCCTCCTTTGTTTACCTGGACCGCTACGCCGCAGCGGTCAGCTCCCCCCTCAGACACTCACTGCTGGCAGTGCTCTTCCTGTTGGGTCTGTCCTCGCTGGCGGTGGTCGAGCCGCTTGTCTCCGTGTGGCTCGGCCTCACCCTGCTATCTGTGCAGTTCGGGGTCCTCGGCTTCATGACCTTATGGGGGGTGGAGCTTGACTGCATGTCAGTGTTGTGTCTCATATCAGCCTTGGGGCACTCGGCAGACTGCAGCGGCCCCCTTCTCTGTGGTTTCGCCTCAGGTCGGGGTGACAGCCGGACTCGCTGGGTGAGAGTGGCGTTAGAGAGACACGGGGTCCCCTCTCTACAGACGCTCATCTGCTACAGCGCCGCCCTAGTGCCTGTCGGCTCTGTACGCTCCAACCTCACACGCACACTTTTCCGCTGCCTCACCCTCACGGCCGGCTGCTCGGCTCTGCACACGCTCGCCTTCCTCCCCACCCTCCTCACCTTCCTGCCGCCCTCCAAGAGCCGGGGACACGGGCCTGAAGGGGAGGGGCAGAGGCAGGAAGTGGAGTGTGTCGAAATGAATGACAGCACCCGAGTGGTGGATCAGATCACCACTGTCTGAGCACAGGATGATGATGTGGAAAAGAGGCCTTTTGGATCAGCAGAAAAAAGATAGCTGATATGAAACACTGAAGAAAGGCAGGGTGTCCTTGAGTGGAAGAAAGAAGGAAGGATGATAGAGGTAGAAAGTGGAAACAGATTTGAACAAGTCGATGAAGGTGTGAGGCTGTTAATGAAAAACAGAGTAAAGATGAGGTTTCCAATGCAGTGTATCCATGGTTACCTGCTTGTTGCTGGTGCTGCGTGGCATATCAATGAGCTCCTTCCCGAAACAGCTGATCAGATTGAAGGGTCAGCTGAGGTCAGGCCTGGAGGTGAAGTGCCACATTTTTCACTAAAACTTGCTTTAGATCTGGTCACATTGTTTTGCTACCGCTTTCTGTTCGACATAGCAAGTTGCACAAAATACAGCTACAACGACCCGAGGCAATCATCTGTATGACTTGAGTATTTCTACTTTAAATGCTGGATAAATAAAGTCAAATTAAGAAAAGATACACTCATGTGGTTTTGTCTTTGTTACATTTTAAGTATTGGATTGGAAAGGCTGTACAGTCAGTCTGTCGCTTAAATAGAAAGAGCAAAAGTACTGTCTTTAATAGTTTAAGCTGGAGAATTCTGTTTTCTAATAGGTTGTTTGCAATGACATGATGCCATTGACGTGTGGAATTTAAATGGGGGTCAGGAAGTACATTTCAAAATGGACGCAACTGAGGAATGCCCGTACTGTGCTGCTCTAGACACCATAGTAAGACAGTGATACCCACAAAAATTCTGGATTATGTCTGAAGAGATCCTCCTCTCATGAGGACTTCCGGTTTTTAAACTGACCCGAGCTTATTTCTGAATGTGTCTGCCGTTGACATCACTAGCTACCTCTTCCTCCAGACTTCATTATGAAGGCATTCAAAAGCCTCAAGGCTCACAATTTTTTTGAGTGGTTGGGTCCACGACCTGGGTATCAAGGTGCTCAACAACGATTGTCGTTAGGTTTTTTTAATTTATATTACGAGTTTTCCTTTATGAGAGGCACAGCTGACTTGATTGACAGGTGGGAACACAGTAGCTGTTAGCAGGGAGGCTCAAAGCCCGCCTCTTTACCTCACACTTGCTCGACAGAAGTTAGGTTGAGTTCAACATTTCCAATATGGCTCCCACTGACAATTGGCCTCAAAACAGGGCTTCAGAAACAGATGGGTAACATCATGGATACTACGTCCATTATTATACAGTCTATGGGTAGAGTTGGTCGTCTCTTACTCAGAACACATAGACTGTATAATAAATGGACGTAGTATCTGTGACATACATCTGTTTCTGAAGAGCTGTTTTGAGGCCAATCGTTGTCAGGTTCCATATTGGAAATGCTGAATTCAACCAAACTTCGTCCGAGCTAGTGTGAAGTAAAGAGGCGGACCTTTAGCCTTTTCGGTAACAGCTACAGTGTTCCCGCCTGTCAATCAAGTCAGCCATGCCCTTATTTGGGCAAAAACTTTAATATCTTCAAAAATAAAGAGTTATGAAGAAATTAAACCCCGTACAGTGTGTGCCGATACAGAAATTAGCTCTTCAGACCTAAAGTGTTTTTTTGAACCAGGCTGTAAACATGTTTATTTCTGCTGCAAAGATCGTCTTCTTTGAATGGGTTTATATGTGGTTTCCGGTGTTTCTGCAGCAAGCCTCTAGTGGATGCTCGATGAACTGCAGTTTTTTAGTACTTCGGAGGTTGCTGCTTGTCAGAACACAGCAGTGTGGTCATTTTTAAATACTCTTGTGGATGTGGATCCATATCCACATACAAACCTAACACATATTATCATTTAATTTTTTTTTTCTGTGTTTTTTCATTTTTTTTAACCCTCCTGTTATGTTGTGGGTCAAATTGACCCCTTTTAAAGTCTATTTTAGGCTATATATGCCTTCTAAACCAGCTAAATGCAGCATAAAAATCTAGACAGCATGTGACAGAAGAGGAATTGTGTTAATTTACCAACATCACTTCATTAAAATAAATAAAAATAAAAAACATTCATAAACATTCATTTTAATGAAAAACGAGTGAGGTATCCTCATTGAACCATGATCTGTGAGAATTAAAGAACACCAATGGACCAAATCTTGATTTAAATGGTTATTAAAGGAGTTAAAAATTAGATTAAAAAAATGTGTTTTGGGATTTTTTGGGGTTCTGACACTTTTGGATAATTTGATATGCCTGGGTCAAATTGACCCAAGAACATTATTGCTGTTCCAGAGAAACAAACACAACAGGAGGGTTAAAGTATTTACATTGTTAATGTCTAGTTGCACTGGTGGGAGCTAATTTATTCATTAGCAGAGTATTTTCGTATTCTCTCCTTGAACCATTTATCAGTCTGAATGACTGTACACTATCTTCCCTTTCAACCTCCTGTAGGAGAACAAGCTTGTTGCCTTCATCTCTTTTATTCCTGGGTTCTCTGATTATTGTGGCTCCAGGTCTCTGCGTGGGAGTGATTCATATTGTTAATCCATGCTCCTCTCTGACTCTTCCCCCCGAATGAAAGTATTGTTCCGGCTTTGAACATGCTCAACAACCAACAGTAAGACAAAGCCACGATCCTTCACCTGCTTCCCAGTGATTTTCATTAGAGCACATGCTAGGAGGTACCGTTAACTGTATTCTTTTACGGCTTTGACACAAACACAGTTTTTATTGTAATGCTGATGTTCATCTGCTTCAAAAACATGGGCCTTACCTGGCCATCGAACAGGCTCTGATGTCTGGCACAATGTTGCTTCCATATTTAGTCTGTTCAGTTGACAGGACACCAACTTTCATGCGAATCCTTCCATCAGCTTTTCAGACATTTCATGAAAAAATGAATACCTCCGACTCAATGTGACGCTCCAAAGTCACATGGGACAACCAAATCAGTTTGATGCTTCCTCTTGTGACATTGCATGTCTGCTAAAATTTTATGATAAGAAATCCAAGGTTGTTTGGTTATTTCAGTCTAGACCAATTTGGTGTCAAGTGCCAAGCAGTATAAGTCCACCCAAATTCAAATTATAGCAGGAGACTGCCTCTCCTTGTACTCTTAACCTGTGAGCCCATCGGCTAATGTCTGACTATAATACAGCTTCTGACCATAAAACCCATCATCAAGCCAACACAAGATCTGGTAGACACTAGAGGGTGACACAGGAGTGGATTTTCACTCCTGTCCCATCCAACTCCCACAGAAAAAAATCTTGTCCCATCCCAATCCGAGGCCAGAGTAAAAAAAAATTCCTTTCCCATCCCACTCCTGGTAAAATGACTCCCACTCCCATCCCGCTCCCGTTCAGAATGACTCCCACTCCTGTACCGCTCCCATGTTTTTTGCATTGCAAATACATTTTTAACCACATCAGTTTCTCCGCTGGTTTTTGCTCCCTCCATTGCTGTTCTTCTTTGAATTACGACGGAAAGCAGCGGCCAGAAGCACTGTTTGCTTCTGGTCCTTGTAGTTCTTTTGACTTGAGTTACAGTCAAAAGCTTACAGCTTACTGAAAGAAAACTACAAAATGGTGGCGCCTGTCCAATTTTTTTTTTTTGTCCTATTGGTTGGTTCCCGCTCCCGTCTGCTCCCGTCTGCTCCCGTCTGCTCCCGCCTGCTCACGTCTGCTCACGTCAACTGTTTTGTCCTGTACCGTCCAAATCACATGATTAATAGTAAAGTTGACTCCCATCCTGCTGGGATCCAATGACCCGTGGGATTCCAGAAACCTGAGATCTAGTTGATCTAGTTGACATCAAACCCTATTGTCTTGACATCAAAATCCAAAGACTACTTCAGGGGTTCCCGATTTGATTCAGTGTTGCTTCATACTTTATTTAGCTGGTCTGCAGAAACGTAGCCTACTTACATGCACGTGTGTCTGTGTTTCCTGTGTTGTTATGAATTCACTTGTTGCTACTGATGCTTTTGTTAATTAACTCTTAACCAACCCAAACTGGCAACAAAGAAAGACCAACTAATGAAAATGTTTGTATTACATTTCTATTATTTCAGATTTAACAACAACTTTTGTCGCTCTTTTTACAATCATTTGTAAAAAAAATTGTGGAAGACATCTTGCGACCCCAACATTGGTGTCTCGCGACCCCCCAGGGGGTCCCGACCCACACTTTGGGAACCCCTGATCTACTTGACCTCGAGACCCAACCTGTAGCTGACATCAAAACAAATAATTTAGTGGATATATAACCTAATTTCATGTTGATGCTGATCATCTAAGTGATGTAAAACTCAAAAAACCAAACATCTAGTTGACATCACATCAAAACTCCTAGATGAAGACTTTAGACTGTATTGTCCCCTTGGGGAAATTCTTCTCCTGTGCTCCACAGACATACATCACAAAAAGAACACCAAATACACTAAAAGCAAACATCAACATCAACTCTACACTGTGCAGTGAGGCCTTTTGTTCAGGGCCGCTGTAGCAGCAGGGATCAGGCTTTTCTCGTCAAAACCAAATGTCTGGATTATTCAAGACCTGACATCAAAACTCAAAGTATTTGTTCTAGTAACTTTTTACACAGCAGTCCAACTTTTGGGGGATTGGGGTTGTATCAAAGTTTTCAGTTTTCCTATAAATTATCTGATCCTGTCCAAAAATCCAAATCCAAATCCACCATATCACGCCCACACTCTACAAGGACACTCAGATTGTATTAGGAGCATTAGAATCTCACTCAAGGAGATTTTGGAAGGACACTCTGCAACTTGATTTGACTAAACAATGACCTTTTTGCGTACGACAGTCTGACTACTAATCCTCCGCCTACCTCCAGACACAGATGGGATGACATATTTCCTCAACATCACACATACACATGCAGCGCACTCTTAATAAATTCAGAAAACACAGCCCAGCTGGTCTGAACTCCTCTTTGGAGTAGAAGAAGTTTTTTTTTTCCAAGCTTTGATTATGTTTGGATAATTTGTTGTTCCTGGCTGTCTGCAGGAAAAGAGAGGCCAAAGAAGCTTTCTAGTGGGATGTTTTTAAAATTCACTTAAGTGCCAACTTCACTAATACACACAATCACACACACACATACTGAAATGAACTCCCCTCTCAAGTGCTTCGTCATAGGAGCAATAACGTGCTGCTGTTCTGCCTCGCTCCACTGATCTGATACTGTTCTGTTTCCTCGTGCTCAAATTAAACAAAGCCTGACACTTGATCTCCAGTGGAAAAAAAATGCTCTTGTCTTTATTGCCCTCTTGTGGTCAAATACTTCACTATCTAGACCATGCACACACACACAAACACACACACACCCATGTGCAAACATGCATGCGCACAGTGCATACAAGTAAAGACGCTCTGAGATTTGAAAAGCCGTGTCGCCCTAAGGCTTGTTTGGATTCATTTTACGTCTGACGTCAGATGCCATTCCTCTCATTCATAGCATATTGTGTTTGTGTGTGTGTGTGTGTGGCAGAGAGACAGAGAGAGAGAGAGGAAGAGAGAATAAAAGAGAGAGGGAAGATGTTTGACCGGTTTGTCAGCCCTGAATCCAGCATTTCAAACTTGAGCCTAGCGTGTAATTTTTTGCCTGTTTTTGCAATAAGCTGCACTTTACATACTTTTTCTGTGGACACACACACTTAGGCATGCACACACACACACACTTGTACACACACAAGTACACACACCAGATAATGCTCTGTCCAGGAACTGTCTGGACGTGCATCCTGCAAGACCAGCTGCTGCCCTGAAGTCATGCTGAGCAACAACAAAGCACAGAGACACTAGATAGATAGATAGATAGATAGATAGATAGATAGATAGATAGATAGATAGACAGATAGACAGATAGATAGATAGATAGATAGATAGATAGACAGATAGCACTTCTTTCATCTCTATCCGTGTCTCCTCCCTCCTTCCTCTCAACGGGGGTGTGTCGTTATTTCATCTCCTGTCTCCTCACATTTCACAATTTCTGATTTCCTGAACACACCTTAACCTTAACACACTCATTGACGTACACACACACACATGCACACGCACACACACTCAGGCACCTGATACTGTAGACGATGCTCCTGTATGAGACACAGGTGGCTTCTGGAGGACCGAAGAAGAGCAACTGAGGACAGAGAAGAGGAGAGGAATCAACACAAAGAGGAGTTTTTGGATTAACTGTTGACGGATTTACCACAACACAGGGACGATGGAGGGACATTGTGTGAGTCGTCCTCCATAGGACTCCCGCAAAACCAGAACACCTATACAGACTCTGCAGGTGCTTTTGAAAAGCATCAGGTAAGCTTTTAAACATTTCAACCACTGTGAGAAAATTTAAAGTGTGTGAGAAAAGCACTGAAAGACAGGTGTTGTAGATGATACATGAAAGGAGTTTTGTGACCCACTGCTCTGACAGTAAAAGATGAGGCAGGAAAAAACAATACCTGAAGTGTTTTGACGCTGTTTTAAGATCAAAGTCAGACTGTGGGAACCTGAGGGGAGGAATGACAGTAAACAGAAGGCTTCTGTGTAGCCTTTAGGCGCTCACAGGTTCTGTTTCAGCCTCAGAAATATGATTGTCATATCCTGATAGATAACCTAAATATAGAAACATATATAATCTTACATTTCTCTCATAGCTATGAACAATTTACATTTTTAATCACATTTAAACTGCTTGTTTTACCTGTAAATCACCCATCCTTTTATTCTTCTAATCCAACCTGTCGCACCTAGAAGTTCCAGCAGAGTGAAGTGTTGAAACAAAACAACATGTGACATTCATGCATGCAAATAATTACGTAATCAACCTTATTAAAAGATTACAAAGTTATAATTAGACTTTATTTCTTTTAATCTGGCAGAATTCAGCTCCTGTAACATAGCTCAGCAGCTGAACCCTGGAGATCAACATTTTTCTTCTGATGAGGTGCCATTGCAAACACTCCCTGAATCAAACAACAGTAAGACACCATAAAATACACGCACTGGTGCTAATTTGCGTTTAATGAATATTGCAGGGCTTAGATCAAGGGTACAGTATGTTCAAACCAAGAGTGAAAGCATGTTATTATACATTACTGAGCTAACCACTGTGACAACTGTGACGCTTTAACAACAAACCGCAACAATAGAGGAGTTAATTACAGGCCAGTAAAATTATAAAGGTCAGTTTCCACTTGTGGTTTTTATGGCAATTGTCGTTAACAAAACTATAATCATTAAGGTCGTCTATGCTCTCAATCAAAAAGGAACTGGAAGTTACAAGGGGCATCATACTGTGTGTTATTGCTTTGTAGGTTAACAAGAAACAGCTTTGTATTTAAGAGAGCTGATGAAATACAGTGAGAGACCAGTTCAGAAATCAGAATCATCAGAAATACTTAAATTATCCCAGGGGGGAGTTCAGTCATTACAATGTGCTCTTATACACAATGACACAATGTAAGAAAGTCAGAATATTAAAATTGAATTAAATACAATTAAATATAGTTAAATAAAACAAAGTTAAATAAAATTAAATGAAATAAAGTAAAGTAAAGTAAAGTAAAGTGATAAATAATAAATAATTACTGGTGTGTACGGAAGATGCTTAGTCCCACTGTTTTTTGTTTTTTGTTTTTTAGAGGTCTGAACTTCTGAGAAAAACAAATAGTTAGAATTCTGAAAGAAGGTCAGACCTTAACGAAAAAACAAAATCAGTGGTCATATTCCTCTTCCCTAGCTGTAGGGGAGAACGGGGTTGGTTGTCACACTTTTTACTTATTGCTCATCATCAAAACATCTTTCAATAGTCATTCCTACATTAAATTGAAGCTTAAGGTGTTGGCTTGAAATGTGTATCCCTCTCATTTTCCAACTCATTGTAACAAAGAGGTAATTAACTATCATAGATACTCTGACACATTGTGACAACCAACCCCATCACGGGGATGGTTGTCACACACTATGGGGTTGGTTGTCACAATGGTATTTTAATGGGAAAAATCTTTTTAAAAAGGCAAGAAAGCAGAATTAAATTTGAAAGTTGAATTGCACTGACAAGTGATAGGCCTACTGTACATAACTTAATGCATTTTAACATAAAATGAGCAAGGAACATGAACAGGAAACACATCTTTAGGCCAGCCTTTATAACAACATAAAGAACAAAACAAATAGACTGAACAATAATGGCCGACTCAACTAGGCTACATGCAGTCACTGTCTGAGTTACAGTGATGGCAAATGTAGGGTCTACACACTCCAACTCATTTCACCATGCATGATTTTGCCAACATAGGGGTTGGTTGTTACATGTGACAACCAACCCCAAAGAGAATGTGACGACCAACCCCAACTGCAATTTTTTTTGCTAGCATCAAGGCTAACAACCATCTAACGAGTAGTTAGCTAGCTAATAAAAATCTAAACTATAGCTCTCCCCTCACACTTTGTAAGTGTAACACTTGTTTTGTTATAAACCCATCGTTTAAAAGCCTAGAAGAAAAATACGGAGGAGCTGAATATTTACAATTTGACATGAAAAACACAAAAAGTCCTCTCACTTCAAGTTCAGCTGTCTTACTCCAGAGAAGACTATGTAGGTGAGCTCTGATCCTAATTCTGGAAATGTCCATACCCCAATTTGAGAGACAGCGCCCTCTGGTGGCGAGATATAACGAGTGTGCCAACCAACCCGTGTGACAGCCAACCCCGTTCTCCCCTACTTGCTGAGATCCGTTTCTGCATTTTAAGCAGTAACACAGGAGTTATTGTGCCAGTACTGGAACGATTTTAAATATGACCCAGGTTCCTTTATAGTTAGGCAGCAACTGGTAATAGCTGTGGTAAATATGACTGGTCAAAATATAACATGGTAGTGAGTTGATGCAGTATGAGGAGAGGTAAAGTCTGTAGAGGGTAGAGGTCAGGGCGGTGTCTCTCAGTCTCTTGTGGAACCAAAAGTCAACATTGACTGAGTTCATAAAAATGTTACACTTCAATATGTATGTAATGTTTTTTGTGTTTGTTATTAAAGTGACAGAAAAAACTTAATATTTTAAACCCAGAATCAAAACATAGTCCTGGTACTTGAGCCGAGACAAACTGTAAAGGTTATAAACCTTTGTCTGATTAAAGTTCATATGTATGAGGATGTGTTACCTGCCGTATTTAAAGAGGTGCTTATTTAGGAAACACTTCTGCAATTGGCTTTTAAAGACGTGTTAATGCAGTCAGTGTCCAGACCAGCGATTTAAAATTAAGTTGAACTAACAATGGCTTTTTGTAAGTAACACTGGTGTAATTTAGCTACGCCCTCCTTTGTGTGAATGCAGCTGGATATCACAATTCAGAGTGCCAGAGGAACAACAGATCTTTGTGATTTTATTAAAGATGCATGAGGAACAGTTCGAACTAGTTTGAATCTTATTCCTACTTTTAAAAAGAAGTTGAATGTCATTTCCAGTAGTGGAAATTGCCATGATCAGTCTGCTTGTTAAATAATTAAGTGGCTTCTGTACCATAGAGTTGCAGCATTATCTTATTTTGAAAAGCTATATCTGATTATCTACATTATCTTGTATATCTTGTACCTGCATATGAAACAGCATGCAACAACAGCCTGTCTCTTATTGAGGTGTGAGAGCAATGAGGCGTAACCTTATCTGCCGTGTCCACCCCATGCCCTGCAGCCACTCTGCCAGTGCAGACAAAGCCCGACATAACATTAGATATTTTGGTTTACTTGTTGAACTTGTACGAAATCCCCTGACCGAAACAACGATACCCTCTTATCGCCTGCACGCTAAAACCTCAAAATCTGCATGCGGGGGAAGAAGAGCACAGAAATAAAGTTATAGAGAAAGCTGGCAGGCCAATTCATTTGGTTTTTTAGTTGTTGACTGGAAAACAAACAAAGAAAGGTTTGAATAAAATTTGAATTTTGGGACAGTGAGCAACTGATAGAGAGGTAGCTTCCACAAACATGCAAACATCACGCCTGAAGGAGAGGAGGGTGATAAAATTCTTTGGGAATTTCTTTTTCCAGGAGGATGTATGACCTTTGCTTTGAAGGAGGAGGGAGATGGAGACATTTCCTTCTAGTCATCATGCTTTTGCTGCTGGCAGCCGAACCACCAAAAGGTAAGAGATTCATATCTAAACAAAAACAAAAAGTAATTCAGTGTATGTTTTTTATTATTGTACTTGAATAGGGTTTCAATGTGAGAGAGCACACCTGTCTTGTTTCACCAAACAGTAAGGCTAAGTCTACAGTCATATGCTGGAAGCTTTCAGAGGCTGCTGCTTGCAAATATAAGCAAGCTAACATATCAAAAATGACAATGCTTACTGCTATGTTATGATAATGTTGTCTCATTCATGATCTATTAGTGTGTTAATCTTAAGGCAAGGCAAGGCAGGTTTATTTATAAAGCACCATTCATACAAAGAGCAATTCAAAGTGCTTTACAGAGTTAAAAACAAAATCCGAACAGTAACAATCAACAAAAAAACACAGCAAACACTTCAACATTTACACTTTATATGTGGCCAGTTATGTTTGATCTACTCTCTCTCTCTCTCTGTGTAACTTATGTAACTTAATGTACATAGTAAATAGTGTTGGGTCTTATTTCTTTAAATTAGGAGGGATTATTATAAATAATCAGCCCTCTTCGCTGCTCTGAACTTCGTAACTTGCAGAGTCTTACTGTCCCGCCGGACACAGAATCACAACTGATCTGGTCTTAACCAATATGAACCCTTTAATCATTCGATTCATCTCAGAACTTCTTCTCAAGGATTAAGACTCACAGATTGAGTCTTTTCTGTGTCGAGTTGCAGCCCAAAGCTGGCTCAGACCTCTTGATCTAAGATTAAGAAAGAAAGAAAGTACATTTAGTTAAAATACTGAATTAAAACTCAGTTTGTTAAAAGAAATTAAAAGTTTTTGGTTACAGAATTAAAAATTAAGGTTGAAAAAATGAGTTTGCATCCATTTAAGGGGTGGAGTGAGCAGCTAAAAAGAGGAATGTTTTCTAGTTTGTTGGGTCTGTTTTTTAATTGGGAAGGATTATTTTAAATACCCTTTAATTATCAATTGATTGACACAACTGATCTTGTCTTAACCGAAATTAACCTTTAATCATTCAATTCATCTCAGAACTTCTTCCCAAGGATTACACATCCTCACACATTGAGTCTTTTCTGTGTCGAGCTCAGACCTCCTGACACCCCTGTAGGGTGCCTGACAGCCCAACAAAATCCGAATGTAAAATATGACATGAAATTGAAAAACATCTAACTTAAAAATAAATAAATAAAATAAAAAGACATTAAATGACAAAATGAACACGGAAAATTAGTCAAAAGGTAAACTTAACCAAAACAACTGACCTTAACATGCTCCAGAAATAAAAGAAAGCAAAAGCATGAAACACTTCAGATATGCTAGCTGCTTTGTGAGGCTAATGCTTGCAAATATAAGCAAGCTAACAAATTAAGACAATGCTAATTGCTATGTTATGATAAGGTTGTCTCAGTCATTATCAGACAGTGTGTTAATCTTAACCAAACAACTGACTAAAAATGGCAGAGAACCATTTAAACACCTTAAAATAAAGTAAAAGCATGAACAATCAAGTATGCTAGCAGCTCAATTAGGCTAAAGCTGCTCTGAGCTAGATATGCCAAACAAGCTAACACCCTTTTAGTTAGCCCAGAGAACAGCTCTAAAAACATAACTTAAAACAAAACAGTTTTCTTTGTACTCTAATAATAATGTTTTCTGATGAGTTGGGTTGAGTTGAGTTAATAGTTTATTTTGGCTTACATTTGGCTGCCATGGCCCTGTTGAAACTTTTATGTTAGAAAGTACAGAAGACAAACCTTAAGAAAGGACATTTTTAAAACTAATGTTTATTAGTTTGCTGATGCTGCAGGCCACATGTGAGGAGAAAAATGAGACCAACTGAATTCTGATGCTTCTTTGTTTTAATAAGCTAATGTAGGCAATTTACAATCAGTTGCATTTATGTGTAAAGCCAAAGAAGCTCTTAAATTTAACAGTTATCTTGTTCCCAAGATCACTTCTGCTTATACTGCAGCTGTCCTGTGATAATTTAAGCTTCAAATCATGTTTTGTCTCACTGCAGCACTTGGCTATTTCCTTGGAGACACCAAAGCAGTATTAACAGGATGTGAGGACCATTGGACCCTGCAGGACAGGGTCAACATACCGCAGCTTTTTCACATGACCGTGTGCGTCGACATCCGTGTGGTCGTACCAGGAGCCTGGGTGGCGTTCTCTTACAGCTCAATCCACGCACCTAAACCTGAGCTGGGTCTGGAGGGAGATGATGAGGCGCTGTATGGGTGGCTGCTGAGGGTCAAACACAGATTTCCTCTCCGTCTGGCCCCATTCATGTGGCACAGGGTGTGTCTGAGGAGGGACATACATCGCAGCTCCTTTAGCCTGGAGGTAAAACTTTTACTGAGCTAGTTTTCAATACATTTAGGAAGTACATAACCTGAGTGAAAAATGACAAAGAAAATTCTTGGGTTGAAACTTTTCTGAAAAAAAAGGACTTACAGCAGAAAATTGAAGGTGTGATGTGCAATCAGCATTTTATTGTTGCTGTTTAACTAAGTGGAGCAAATTTCAATAGTATCGTACAGTTAGATGGTGTAATCTATAACTGAGCATGTCATTTTGTAAAGATGTCTTTTATGTGTAAAAACCAAGTGGCAACCTCTGGTCTAAAAATATGAGTCCAATGCAGACATGCTAAAAACTGCAGTTCCTCGAGTGTCCACTTGAGGCTGGCTCCGGAAGTACCGGAAACCACATACACACCAATTCAAAAAAGCCGATCTTTACAGCAGAAATAAACATGTTAACAGCCTGGTACAAAAGACGAATGTAGTCTGGATAGCTCATTTCTCGATCAGCACACACTGTAAGGGGGGTGAATTTTTTTTTAATGCAGCATTTTCAAAGATATCAAGATTACGAGTCTTCCAATGAGAGGCACAGCTGACTTGATTGACAGGCGGGAACACTGTAGCTCTTGGCAAGGAGGCTCAAAGCCCACCTCTTTACGTCACAATATGGCTGCTGCCGCCGATTGGCCTCAAACAGCACTTCAGAAACAGAAGGGTGACGTCACGGATACTACGTCCATATTTTATACAGTCTATGGTAAAAACAGACTGCAAAATAAGGGCCTGTGTCCACCAGTGGCAGGGCCTGTGTCCACTACTTGCTTTCTTGCTCTAGCAACACCCATGACCTCAAGTTCAGTGCTCTTCTCGCAGATGCTAAGTCACAAAAGTTATCTTATCCCTTTGTAGTCACTGTTAAGTCTGTTTAAACTGCACTGTAAGCTTTATATTTTCCTTTATTCAACAATATTTTACAAAGAAAACATAAACATCCTGTTGTAGCAGTAGCAGCAGCTCTAGACCTGAAATTGTACCCTTGTAAAGACAAGTGTGGTTAGCTTCTCCTGCATGGATCTCAGACGTTGACGAATGCTGACATTGACGAGCAGTGTTCTAAAAGTTGAACTGAATTGAGTGCTGTAAGTGCTGTGACAAAAAAGAGCTGACATCGATGGCACTTATGACGCTGAGCGCTGAGCATGTTGACCTGTATTAGTTGTGAATAAGAACAGGTGCTGCCAGTACAAAAAGAACTGTGACTCAGACCTTGAGTTCTGACACACTATCATTATAACTTTAGTGAAACTAAAAGAAGGATATTTCATCATTAGATGTAGAAATATTTATAAAGGACAACATTAAGATACTCAAGAAGTTTGTATACCTCTCAGTATGCCATTACATCTTATGAAAACAAGGCTAAACAGAGTTTGCAAAGATAGATTTGTTTATAAAGCTCTGTCTGTTTGTCATTCAAAAAATACCATTCATTCTGGGTGAGGTTTGGAATGACACATTAAACAATGCACTGCTGAACACACAATTAAGGCAGACACAAGGCAGCGATTCCCTGTGTGCTGACGCTGAGTAGACTTTAGATTCTCATAATGCACCTTACATTGAAATGTATACTTCACTGACCCAGATAAAAAGCGTCATCACAAAGGCCTTTTCCAGAAGTTTGCAAACTATAAACCTTAGATTGACTATTCGTCTAATCATTTTGTGCAGTAAGCTACCACAGCTTTTCAGAAAAACTAAAGGATACCTTCGGTTTATGAGATCTTAGCTTTTCACATTGTACTCACAATAGGTATTTCTCATATCTCCGATAGTTATGACTGCACCGTAAAGCTCATGAGGACAAGATCCATTGGCAAGCAGAGCACTTTATCTTGATATAAAGGGCAAGACTGTCATGAGTTTTATTAGATCTTCTTGTGTGCAAGGAAAGTGTTGTTTGTTTGCAGGTTTGAATGAAGTGAGGGTTTATTAAAAAATCTGGATGCAATGTGATTTTTTTAAATTTATAGTTTATTTTGGGGCTTTTATGCCTTTTTGTTGAGATGATAGTGACAGTGGATAGAGCAGGAAACCAGGGGAGAGAGTGGGGGAAGCACATGCAGTAAAGGCCGCAAATTGGTACTGCAGCCACTGTGCAATGCAAAGTATAGGGCAAACCTGCAGTCAAGCAATGTGTGTTTTTGTGCTTTGATTTACAGATAGAATTTGGGTGATTTGAATATCCCTACACCTCTTCAAACCACTTATTCAAAACAAACACGTGTCCTTTTGTTTCAGGTTGATGGAGAATTGGTTTCAGAGAGGACGGTCATCGCTAATGCCATCCCCTCCTCCACCTCTCTTTGGCTGGGCTGCCGTCCCCAGAACCGACGCCTGGGACCCGTGAACGGAGAAATCGAGCTGTACCTGTTCCGGATGTGGGCAGACCTGAGTGACCATGGCTTCTGCGAGGACGGCACTGTGATTGGCTGGAATGCTAAGTACTGGGGAGTTACCAGTCTCAAAGCCAGGCAGAGAGACCCCTACCTTCTGTGTGGTGAGAGGGACATGTCAAAGTTTGTGGTTGTATACTTTGATTCTAGCTAAAACACTGCTAGAAAATGTGGTTCAGGAAACAAGATTAATTTTAGGAGCATCTTTTTAAAGTTCCATCATGATATTCTCTAGGTATAGGATTATGTTGGTAGAAAGGCAAGTTGAGTGTTTCCCCCTAATATTTCCTGGATATTAAAGATGCTTATTTTTCTTACTTTTGTGTACCCTACATGTTTAGAAGTTAACTGAATTAGTATAAAAAGGTTACTTGAAGATTCCCTGAATATTAACGGCATATTTTCCTGCCTTTAAACCAGCATCATTGTAGGATGATTTGGGGACTATTCCAAGAATAATACTAAACCTTTCACATTTAACTTTCAGATTTAACATTTCACATTTAGATATAACATTTAACATTTAGCAATCAACCAATAAGATTTAACATTTTACCTTTATATTTATATTTAACATTTAGAATTTAGATTTAACAATCAACCATTTATATTTAATGTTTAACATTAACATTTAGATTTAACATTTGTATTCAAAATTTAACATTCAGATTTATATTTAGCATTTATATGTAGCATTTGGCTTCAGCAGTGGTTGTAACTTAAATATATTTTTCACAACAAAATTTAATGTTAAGAGGAACATTTATATTTAACATTCAACATTTATATTTAACATTGATATTTACCATTGATCATTTATATTTATATTTAACATTTAGATTTAACATTTAGATTCAACATTTAACATTTAGATTTAACAATCAACATTTGGATTCACCATTTAACATTTAGATTAAACAATCAACATTTGGATTTAACATTTAGATTTAAAATTTATATTTATATTTAACATTTATATTCAACATTTAGATTTAGCATTTAGATTTAGCAATCAACCAATTAGATTTAACATTTAACCTTTATATTTATATTTAACATTTAGAATTTACATTTAACAATCAACCATTTATATTTAACATTTAACATTGATATTTATATTTAACATTTATATTCAAAATTTAACATTCAGATGTATATTTAGCATTTATATGTAGCATTTGGCTTCAGCAGTGGTTGTAACTTAAATATATTTTTCACAACAAAATTGAATGTTAAGAGGAACATTTGTATTTAACATTCAACATTTATATTTAACATTAATATTTACCATTTATCATTTATATTTATATTTAACATTTATATCTCACATTTAGATTCAACATTTAAACAATCAACATTTGGATTTAACATTTAGATTTAAAATTTATATTTATATTTAACATTTATATTCAACATTTAACATTCAGATTTATATGTAACATTTATATTAAACATTTAACATTATATTTATATTTAGCATTTGGCTTTAACAGTGATTTTAACTTAAATATATTTTTCAAAACAAAATTGAATTTTAAGAAGATCACAAATATTGCTAAATGTGACTTTAAAAAAATTCACACTATGTTTTTATGATGATTTGGAGCTAAATGTGTAGAATTGTTGTTGTTATTTGTTATGTTATTTTCAGTGTGCACAACCCTACAAACAGCACCCCATATGTCTCATATAGAAGTCTTTAAGCATTTCTCTTATCCTGTTTCAGAGTGATGTCTTCACTTTTATCTGTTCACACATTTTTAAAACAAACTCACCTTTTCATGTCAGTGACTGCATGCAGGACACCTCACCTATCAGCATGACTTCAGCAGCGTCTCCATCTCTAACACTCGTCTTGTTGTGCATGACCTTAGAGCATGTTTTGTGTTGAATGTTGCATGTTTCCATGTGTCTCGTAGACCACAGGCGGGTCAGACGTGAGGCTCGTGCTAAAAGAAGCGTTACTAATGGTGTGTATTCAGGTGACTTTAACACTTACATGCATGTTGTGTCTGTTTGTCAGAATGTTATTCATGTACTTGTTTACGCCTTGTGTTTCAAACACAATCTTAAAAAACAGTCTATTTAAAGGGAAACACATATAATGAAATGTTTAAGTGGTGTTTTGTTTGACTGAACTGAACTAGCTAAGAGGGTTTCTTCATATTGGAATATGCTTTTTGAGAGGGATAGAGAAAAGAAAGAGAACAAGTACTCCATTCTCCTGATTTGCATCCACTGTTTCAGCACCTACACTTGGAGAAGGACGGATATTCTCACCCCCACCTGGTAAGCATCATTTTAAAAAGCAATGACTCCTTTAATTGCCTCCTCTTCTTCCTGACTATTACCAAACCTCATTCTTTCTTTCTTTCTTTCTTTCTTTCTTTCTTTCTTTCTTTCTTTCTTTCTTTCTTTCTTTCTTTCTTTCTTTCTTTCTTTCTTTCTTTCTTTCCCCAGAAGTGCCTGCAACAACTCCCTCCAGTCTCGTCATTGCAACACCTGTCACTCATGCGAGTACTCTGGCGTCTGTGCTCACAGGTGAGCGATGCTGACAGTAACTATGTCCCACACCTCCCTGTAATCAAACTTGGTTCCATTCAGAGTCATGGTAAACCATGTAAGGAGTATGTAAACAAAATAATTGACCTGCTTCACCTGTTTGTGTTTGGAGCAGAAAACATCGCACTCCGCCTGTGATCCGTCAAACTGCATTTGTGTTTAGCACCAAAACGAGACTTCAGAGAGTTCTCTGAAGATTGATCGCTTGTTTTTCTCCACAGGTTTAAAGACTTAGAGAGTGTGCTCAAATGA
The DNA here is from genome assembly GCF_009762535.1 of Notolabrus celidotus. Lineage (NCBI taxonomy): Eukaryota > Metazoa > Chordata > Actinopteri > Labriformes > Labridae > Notolabrus > Notolabrus celidotus. The sequence goes on from NC_048288.1 coordinate 26,590,599, forward strand.
ATTTGTTTACTGTGTTGTTAGATCACACTGTGCTTTAAAGACGCTGTACAAACACTTTCAAAATCCTGCTCAGTGTCAGTATGCGCTGTCGTTATGTGACACTTACTTCTTATGTAATCAAAGGCGATCCAATGCCACAGAGGCATGATGGCGGGTGAGATGGGCGACTAATTAAAAAATACAAAGTATGAAATCAACGCTGCAAGGACTTAGAGGGAAAGCATCGCCTGTCTTCAAACTCTAAACACATGTTTTTAGTTTTCATGAGAAGAAGATTCATTCTCAAATTGCATCCCCAAAGTCATGATCAGTAAACATCTATCATTAAACACCAGATTTGATTTCATATATTTCAAAATGTGTTGCATATTCAAGAGCTTTTAAAGCAGATGTTCTGAAACAATAAAGATAAATCATCTCTCAGTGAGAGACTTACTGCACTGTGGTTAGGATAAGTCATTCAGTTCAGTGCTGTTTTCTTTTGTTTGAGTCTTAATGTGCGTCTTATGCAGCTGTGGTTGTGTCGTAAACTGCTCCTGTCTGCAGTAGGGGAGAACGGGGTTGGTTGTCACACTTTTTACTGCTTTGATGATTGCTCATCATCAAAACATCTTTCAATAGTAATTCCTACATTGCATTGAAGCTTAAGGTGTTGGCTTGAAATGTGTATACCTCTCATTTTCCAACTCATTGTAACAAAGAGGTAATTAACTATCAAAGACACTCTGACACATTGTGACAACCAACCCCATCACGTGGTTGGTTGTCACACACTATGGGGTTGGTTGTCACAATGGTATTTTAATGGGCAAAAACTTTTTAAAAAGGCAAGAAGGCAGAACTAAATTTGAAAGTTATAGGCCTACTGTACATAACTTAATGCATTTTACCATAAAATGAGCAAGGAACTTGAACAGGAAACACATCTTTAGGCCAGCCTTTATAACAACATAAAGAACAAAACAAATAGGCCGAACAATAATGGCCGACTCAACTAGGCTACATGCAGTCACTGTCTGAGTTACAGTGATGGCAAATGTAGGGTCTGCACACTCCAACTCATTTCACCATGCATGATTTTGCCAACATAGAGATACAAAGAGAATGTGACGACCAACCCCAACTGGAATTTTTTGCTAGCATCAAGGCTAACAACCATCTAACAAGTAGTTAGCTAGCTAATAAAAATCTAAGCTATAGCTTCCCCCTCACACTTTGTAAGGGTAACACTTGTTTTGTTATAAACCCATCGTTTAAAAGCCTAGAAGAAAAATACGGAGGAGCTGAATATTTACAATTTGACATGAAAAACACAAAAAGTCCTCTCACTTCATGTTCAGCTGTCTTACTCCAGAGAAGACTATGTAGGTGAGCTCTGACCCTAATTCTGGAATTGTCCATACCCCAATTTGAGAGACAGCGCCCTCTGGTGGCGAGATATAACGAGTGTGCCAACCAACCCGTGTGACAACCAACCCCGATCTCCCCTACTTTCTAGAAAAACATTAATATTATGGACATTTTTGTAAAAAGAAACATTTATTTCAGACAATTTAAGATGATAGCAATCAATCAATCAATAGATAAATTAAAATAAACTAATTAATGAATAAATAAATAAAAATAAAATAAGATAAACAGGTAAAATTACTAAAATAATAAAGCAATAATTCAGTATTAAAGTAAAAAGTAAGTATTAAAATTGTTAAACCCTACATAAAAGCCAGACTGAATAAATACTTTTTTAGTTTATGTTTAAAAGTCCCAATATCTCTATCAGTTCCTCTCAGATCCTCTGGCAGGCTCTGTCAGTACATGATGAAAAAGTAAAACTTTTTATGCTTTCTTTCTTCATTTCTTTTTATCATGTCAGTAAAAACGTTTTCAAATCATTAGAGTCAACACATTATTCAGTGCAAAGACGGTACAGCACGGTGTAACTTATTTGAATATGTAACATTTGTGTTTTTCTATTTTCAGGCTCTTCATTTGTGAACTGTGACATAAGCCCGCTCTGTTCCAATACAAGTAAGACTAATCCAGCGTTTGTCCTCTCAGAGTGTTTCCATCTCTGCATATTCATGTCCTGACACCTGCTCCCTTTCCTGCAGATGCTTACTTCTGGATGTCCGTAACAGTGGAGGCCGAAGAGGGCGATAAAACCGAACAAGACGTGCACGAATTGGTGAGAGTGAAAATGTCTCCCTGTGCACTTTGTTCTGTTTCTGATGCTCCTTCAAAGTCTCCAGCCTTTTCATGTTACATACTTTTAACAGCTTTAAATGTCAACTCGTCACAAACAAGTCTTGCCGGCAGAAGATTAGTCAGCAGGGAGAGCACATTCCAACTCAGTGATGCACCTGAAATTTAATTTTGATTCAGGCTGCCAGCAGCTCAGGCTGCGTCACAACAGGGTGATGTTTCCACTCTGTCACCTCGGCCGTCTTTACATCTCCTGGTTGTTGGTTTTAAAGTAGGACACGTGAATCTTTCAGTTTCTTAATAATGTCTGTAAATGCTATATGGTGTCACAGCATCCTTTCATGGGTTTAACACTTAAAAATACTACAGTAGACTGGATGTTGTGGCTGTTGACTTTCAGCTTTAAAGGACTTTACATGGGTTTGTATTGGTTTAACTGAGCTTAATAGATAGATAGATAGATAGATAGATAGATAGATAGATAGATAGATAGATAGATAGATAGATAGATAGATAGATAGATAGATAGATAGATAGATAGACTTTATTGATTACTTTTAAATTATTATGTTCCAGCAGCTTACAACACGGTGCATAGGAATACAACAATGTACTGACATAGTTAACCCTTAAAGACCAAGACCATTTTTGGGGGCACCAGACTCTCCTGTATTTATTTTGTTTTTCTAACCTATTGAAGCACTCAGCATCAAGTGCCATACATCATCATTTTATTCAGGAGAACCTTCTCTTTCACTGTGCTGCATTTAGAGTACCAGTTTCACATTTGTTTTGTCTGATAATGGATGAAACTACTGAAGTTTTTTAAAAAACGTCTGGGAATTAAGGTCATTTTCTACTGTGAACTCAGACAAAGCATCAGGAAGTTTTGTTTTTTTTCGTTAGAAAGTTGTACTTTGGTGTTTTAGACTTCCAGATGAATTTTTGTCACTATCAATCCTTTACTAAGCAAATTACAGCCATTTATTATAGCATTTTTGAAGGCTTTTTTAGTGGAAAAAGCAGGTGTATTTAAGAACAAGAGCTATTTGTGGCCGCTGGCTAATAATAATAATAATAATAATAATAATAATAATAATAATAATAATGATAATAATAACAGTTGTAAAAAGTAAGAATAAAATAGAATTAAAATAAAATAGAATGAAATATAGCAAATATTACAGATATAGGCATTATGGCCTCTTTTATAAATAGTTTTAGGTTCATGTCAAAGCACATTGATGCTTTAGATACTGGCATGACAACCAGACAGACTTTAAGAGCAAGCCAACGAGTGATAATTTAAAGATTTGAATCTCTGAAGGCTTAAACTAAGAATTATCTTCATTATCAAACATCTGCCAGTTATTAACTTGAATAATCAGTTCATTTTTTAGTATAATTATTGTTTTGAAATTTGTGAAAACAGCTTCAAATCTTTCCAGAGTCTAAAGTGAAGCCTGTAAATGTCTTGTTTTGTCAGTTCACAGTCTAAGTCCCATAAACCTGTATTTTATGATTGAAATCTACAGATTGGAGGGACAGAAGTGAAAGTTTTCAGCATTATTTTCTAAAAAAAAAAACCATCTCACTTTGTAACAATCTAATTAAAAAAAGGTTATGATAAGTCAACATGTTGGACATCATTTGGATAAACTTATGTGCGTTTGTTGTTTTTAATTAACACCACTGAACCTGAATTTGACTCTTAACAGAACGTAAACAACCCTCAGGTCACGCTGTAACTGTTAATTATCATTCTGACTTCATATCTCTGCCTCTGCCTGTCCTCTGTATTAAGACGGAGTGTTGGGGTCACCTCATAGAATACAAATACTGAGATTTCCTGATTAAAGTCATAAATTCACACCAATAAAGTCATACATTTATGGGAGTAAAATGGTGAATTTACGAGAATAAGGGCGCCGGTTTTAGAGTGTCAAAAACAGAGTCTGTTCTGGAGAGGGTTACGCAAACAGGCACTAACTTCATTAGAGGATGCACTTTGCTCATTTTGGTGCAGTCGAGTGGCTGATAATTTAGCCCAGGGGTTCACAAACTTCTCTGCTTTTCTGTCCCTCAAAGTGATTAAATGTAACTTCATACTTAATTTAGCTAGTCAGCACAGAAAATATTGCCACCTGCATGCGCATGTGGCTGTGTTTCCTGTGCTGTTATGAATGAACCGCTGCTACTGATGCTTTTGTTAATTAACTGTGAACTAACCATAACTCTAACCCTAACCTTAGGAGTCATCTGCAGGAAGGCAGAAAACTAATGAAAAAAATGTGTTTGCAAGGTTTTATTTATAAATGAATTACTGTAAATACACAGTACATATATATATTTTTTTTACAGTAATGGCAATATACAAATTTTAGATAACTTAAAAAAAAAATCGGTCTGGCAACCTCCCAGGGGGTCCTGACACCTGCTTTGGGAACCCCTGCTTTAGCCTTTATGAAGATCAAACAAAACCCATAATTATGACTTCTTTCTCATTTAATTTTCAAATTGTCTTTATATGTAAGTAAAGTAAAGTAAGTAGTAGGAAAGTAGTAGGTAAGTAGTAAGTAAGTAGTAAGTAGTAAGTAGTAAGTAAGTAGTAAGTCAGTAAGTAAGTTAGTATGTAAGTAAGTAGTAAGTAAGTAGTAAGTAAGTAAGTAGTAAGTAAGTAGTAAGTAATTAAGTAAGTAGTAAGTAAGTAAGTAGTAAGTAAGTTAGTAAGTAAGTAAGTAAGAAGTAAGTAGTAATAAGTAAGTAGTAAGTAAGTAGTAAGTAGTAAGTAGTAAGTAGTAAGTAGTAAGTAAGTAGTAAGTAAGTAAGTAAGTAGTAAGTAAGTAAGCAGTAAGTAAGTAAGTAAGTAGTAAGTAAGTAGTAAGTAAGTAGTTAGTAAGTAAGTAGTAAGTAAGTAATTAAGTAGTAAGTAAGTAAGTAGTAAGTAAGTAGTAAGTAAGTAGTAAGTAAGTATTAAGTAAGTAAGTAGTAAGTAAGTAGTAAGTCATAAGTAAGTAGTAAGTAAGTAAGCAGTAAGTAAGTAGTAAGTAAGTAAGCAGTAAGTAAGTAGTAAGTAAGTAGTAAGTAAGTAAGTAAGTATTAAGTAAGTAAGTAGTAAGTAAGTAGTAAGTAATTAAGTAAGTAAGTAGTAAGTAAGTAAGTAGTAAGTAAGTTAGTAGTAAGTAAGTAAGTATTAAGTAAGTAAGTAGTAAGTAAGTAAGTAAGTAAGTAGTAAGTAAGTAAGTATTAAGTAAGTAAGTAAGTAAGTAGTAAGTAAGTAGTAAGTGAGTAAGTATTAAGTAAGTAAGTAGTAAGTAAGTAGTAAGTCGTAAGTAAGTAGTAAGTAAGTAGGCAGTAAGTAAGTAAGCAGTAAGTAAGCAGTAAGTTAGTAGTAAGTCAGTAAGTAAGTAGTAAGTAAGTAGTAAGTAAGTAGTAAGTAAGTAAGTAAGTAAGTAGTAAGTAAGTAAGTAAGTAAGTAAGTAAGTAAGTAAGCTCTCTGAGTTTTCTGCCTCTTCCTGCACAGTATATTATTTATCTTTGCTCTTTTTTTGTGTGTATTTTCTTTTAATTGTGCAAATAAATAAACATAAACATAAAATCCAAACTTTATTCTCAAAATCTCATTTAAGAGAAAATTCCTTAATCCTCCATCGTGCAAAACAGTCTTCAATTACTACTCAAAGTTTAAAAAGTCAGCATTTAAACCTCAGTTATCGTCTTTTTTAAGTTAAAAGTTAAGAACAGTGCACACTCACAACAAACATCTAACCCTGTCTTCATATTTGGACTGTGCATTTCACCTTTTCACCTTTTGTGTGTATTCATCTTTAAAGTGTTTGATGCCTCTGCTCTCTATTTCACCCTCTTTGATGTTCTCATGATGTTAATGCTTGCGTGCACAACAGGTTGTTCCTCCACATTCCATCATTCAAATCAGAGCTGAGTTGGGATTAATGTCATTCTCACACAAAGCACCTTATACAATGACTAGATAGATAGCAGATAATCTTCAGCTCTCTGTCTGTGCTTTGACTGTTCAGATGTCTCATGTATATAAAGATAAACTCTTTATGTAACTCTCTTATTATAACTATTGTACTCGTTTGATTTTAATATTTATCTGTTAAGTAAACAGTCAGTCTTCCACTGTTCAAGGACTTCTCTTCAGTGTTCCTAGGTAAAGTTTGTACTCATCACCTCCCACACAGTTCCAGCATCTGTCTGTCTCTCTCCTCATCTTCCACTCAGGTGTCAAGTGCGTTTGGTTGCCCGGTAACAGGTCTGGAAGATTTCTGTCAGGATGACGGACAGCTTCAGGTCAGTCCGTCTCAGAAACAGACATCACCTTTTCACTTCTCAGAATGACATTTCTCCTCTCAGACAGCCAAAAAATGACAGCCTCTCGTCTCTCTCTGCAGGTAGCAGAGGTCAACTGCAAGGCGAAAAGCAACATAAGGTAACAGCAGCACGCCACCTCCATTTTTCGTGTAACTTCTTCGTAACCTTCTGACTGCATGTCCTCACAGCGGTGTGACTACTTTGTTTTCAGACAAACAACCTGTGATGTGCTGCTGCAGCTCAGTCGGGCTGTCTCAGCGTGCGAGCTGCAGCTGGCTGGAGTCTCTGCACTGCAGCAAGCTGGAGACGAACAAATACAAGCGAGAATCACAGGGGAGGTGGAGAGAGTCGGTGAGCCTTTTTTCAGTCGATTCTTTCCAACCTACTAAACTTCACACCTGCATCAAAAACACACACGATGCACCTTGTTCCTCTGTGAGCATTTAAATCACAAATACATCACTATAAAAGAAGAGCTTTATGTAGGAAATACAGGAATAAACATTTGTAGTTAGTCATGAGGAGAGATGAGAGCAAAACAATGACTCACATGTAGACATGGTGGACAACAGGAGTCACACACAGACCTCAAATTTGACCTCCTCCCCCTTAACAAGTATATTCAATGAAAACACTCAACCATGCACACTCAATACTGATTGTAGGTGACATTTTATCAAACAAAGTGCATGTCTTGTAACATGCTGGCATTCCTACTGAGCTATATCTTCAGAATCAGAATCAGAATCAGAAACACTTTATTTATCCCGGAGGGAAATTCACCCATTACAGTTGCTCCTTTACACAATAAGTAAGAATATCAAATAATATTAATAGAAGAAACTAATTAAAGAGATATAAATGAAAATACAATGAAAATAATGATAATGAAAGTATGTACAGAAGACAGAATAAGCTATGTAGAAGATAAATGCATGGTTAAAGTCCCCAGAGGTCAGGAAGAGGGTACTCTGGTGGTCTGGCTATGGCAGCGTTGAGGATGTTGGACGTTGTAGTCGGGTTGGCAGAGGTGGGATGTAAACAGCTACCAGTACCACATTACACCCATCCTGCAACAGCTCCACTGGCTCCCCATCACAGACCGGATCAACTACAAAATACTTCTCCTCACCTTCAAATCCATACACAACGTTGCCCCTCCATATCTCTCTGACCTCCTCCATACTGCCACACCCGTCCGCACCCTCAGATCCTCCTCCTCCATCCACCTCACCGTCCCCCCTGCTCTCCTTGTTACCATGGGGAGTAGAGCCTTCAGCCGCTCTGCTCCCCAGCTCTGGAACTCTCTCCCACCTGACCTCCGCAATACCGACTCACTCCCACATTTTAAATCCAAACTCAAAACTCATCTGTTTAAACTGGCTTACTCCATCTGATCATAACTCCACTGTCCATTCACTTCAAACTTTTTAAATTGTATTTTATTCACTGTTTGTTATTTAAACTCTGTTTGTTTTAATGGTGTAAGGTGACCTTGAGTGTCAAGAAAGGCGCCTATAAATAAAATGCATTATTATTATTATTATTAGTATGATGAAGAAAGAGAAGAAAAATCAGATGAATATAGGAAGAGGAGCGACTCTAACAGGCTGAATGCACAGTTGGCTCATGTAATGAAGACACTAGATAACAAGACATTTTAAAAACTGCAGCTTCATTTTCAAAAAATGTTTTCCAGGCAACAAAATCATGGTTGTGGGCAAGGCGTTTCCAGGCCACATGGGGTATATAACCTCTCTAGCGAGTTCTGGGTCTACATGGGGTCTCCTCCCACGTAGATGCTTGGAAAACCTCTAACAGGAGACATCCAGAAGCATCTCTATGAAAAGCCAGAACTACCTCAACTGGTTTATTCCATGCAAAGGAGAAATGCCTCTACTCTGAGCTCTCTTCGCTCCTGACTATACCTCTAATGCTGAACCCAAGGCTCCTTAGAGGAAACTCATTTCAGCCGCTTGTATCTGAAATCTCATTGAGAACTCATGACCATACGTGAAGGCTGGGACGTAGATCTACTGGTAAAACATGTCTGTGAGGGTTCTCAGTCATCCAGGTCATGGTAATTCAAAGCTTGAGGACAGCAGAGTTCATATTATGGACAGAGAAGGCCGTTGGGATGAAAGAGGGGTCAAGGAAGCCATCTATGTTAAACTTGAACATCCTTCTCTTAAAAGAAGTGGTGGTCTAAGGTGCCATTTGTCTCCTACATACAACGCTATCTTGGATTCTTTTTCAAAACCAGTAAGGCCACACTCGCAACAGAGAGCATGTGATCCTAACAACCCACAGATGACTTGAACGACTGTCAGGAACTAGGCTAACGACTGTCAGGAAAGTCCTGAATGACTGTCAGGAGGTAAGCTAATGACTGTCAGGAACTAGGTTAATGACTACCTACGACCCTTTGTGACTACCTGAACACACCCACGACTTTTAGAGGCTTATATTTCCAAGCTCCACCCCAGTCTGGTCACGAATGAAGAAGCCTTTCAGAGGAGCGGTGAAACGTCTTCAAGAATTTCTACCAAGTCCAGTGGCCTTTTCGGATCAAGCTCTGAATCTACTGATAAACCAAAAGCTTTTCCTTCCAGCTCAGCTCCCTCTCCACCATGAGGGGCCAGTGCAATGCTGATGCAATCCACCTGTCAATCTTTGGATCCCTTTTATCCCTCACCTGAGATACTTGAGCTCCCTCTCTTGAGGCAAAGACTCACTCCCCACCCAGAAAGAGCATCCACCGAGAGCTATGGTCTTAGAGGTTCTGACTCTCATCTCAGCTGCTTTGCATTCAGCTGCAAGAAGCCAACAGAACCACATCATCTGCAAAGAGTTGAGTTTTAATTCTGAACTGGAACCCAACTTCCCCTGGGCGGCTCCCTGAGAAACTATCCATGAAGATCACAAACAGAATCTGTGATAAGGGGCAACAGTTCACAAGTCTGTTAAATTTAAATCTATTCATCAGATAGAAAAACATTACCTATCTCTTGTGTAGTCAGGTTTGTTATGCAATGAAAAATAGAAGCCAAATAGAGTTGTTTTTCTTTTAATACCCTTGTACAAAAAAGCATCCACGATCCAAGTCCAGATCCAAACAACACCAGAAGTACAGACACAGCTTCTGTTTTATAGGAGAAGCCACAACCAACACAGGATGAGAGTTTGTCACATCTTTATCAAGTCTAAATCATGTCCCCATTATGAAAGCACAGAAACCCTGGTCCTCTCAAAGATGGAATGACAGGCACACACACACACAGCTTTGAGGACTCCCTCAAACACAAATCATTCTGTCCCCGTAAACCATATCTATTACCTGCATGCCTTACCCACTTTTTAAATCCTCATACAGCTTCACTAGGAAGTGAAGAAAGCTAGAAATATCTCCAATTCCCAGAAATATTCTCACACTCCACATAAAGAACTCCTTAAAGCCACACACTCTGTAATTTAAGCTCACTCATGTTGATTATGTCCTCTTCAGGTCGGGATCTTTGTGAGGACATGCTGCCCTCTAGTGGTGGATTCATGAGGTGCACATCCTCAAATTCTCTGGAAGACATCTGCCAGGCAAACAAACCCTCCAAGCTTACATGGTGAGCAGTATTTTTAATTCCAAGCAATGCATATCCATCTCTGTTTTCACTGTGAGCATATCTGATCAGTGTTTCTTCACTCAGCTCCGTCATAGAGCCAAACTCTGACCCTGTCCTGCATACTAAGACCGACTCCTGCAGCAGTGAGTAACACACAGATATTCTCAGTGTAATTCTCTGATGATTCTGCTGCTGCAATGGTGTTTGTTTGTTTTTTGCCCTCAGGTGTGGTGCCTCGCTATTGTGACTGCAACGCTTTCTGTGATACTGCAAGTAAGAAAACAGACATAATTTTGTCTCTGTGTTCATTGGAAAGTGAAGAGCAAAGGCTTACTTTGATTTTAGGATGTTACACAAACTTTACGGTGAAGAATCAAGATTGGATTATATGTTTTTCCTGCATGAAGTGTGAAAAAGGATATGAAACTACATAATAGGGTAGTCACTTAGCAAGATGCAACTCTCGAGATTTCTTTGAACACATACAGACAGTAGAGTAGTATTCCTTTATTCCTTTATTCAGATCCCACTCTTCCTGGGGTCAACATAAAACAAACATAACATACAAAATATACATGAAATACAAGAAAAGAAAATGTTACAATGATGAAATACAAAAACTGAAAATGCTACAAACATCAAATAGAAAAACTGAAAATGTTACAAACATCAAATAGAAAAACTGAAAATGTTAGAAACATCAAATAGAAATACTGAAAATGCCACAAATAGAAAATAGAAAAAAGTAAATGCTAGAAATATCAAATAGAAAAACTGAAAATGTTAGAAACATCAAATAGAAATACTAAAAATGCCACAAATAGAAAATAGAAAAAAAAAATGCTACAAACATTAAATAGAAAAACTGAAAATGCGACAAACATCAAATAAAAAAGGAAAATGCTACAAACATGAAATACAAAAAAGAAAATGCTACAAACATTAAATAGAAAAACTGAAAATGCTACAAACACCAAATAGAAAAACTGGAAATGTTACAATGATGAAATACAAAAACTGAAAATGCAACAAACATTAAATAGAAAAAAAAGAAAATGCAACAAACATCAAATAGAAAAACTGAAAATGCTAAAAACATGAAATACAAAAATATATTATAAACTTAACCTCTAATTTTAAAAACATGTTCATGATGTGTGATTTGAAGCCGTTCTTTAACTATGCCTTATTTTTATCTCCCTTTAGGTCAGTTTTATGCCATAAGGATCGGTATTAGCGGAGCTTCTGTTAAAATTGAGATCCTAAAAATGATGGTATGTAAAGCCCAGAACTAATGAATTACATATCTCATTATATTTGCTTTCTACTGACTTTCTAACCTCAATTTGCAGTTATTAGGAGGCGGTATCGCCGGCATGTGTAATGACAACACATCAGGGTAAGTCTCTACTCTATATGAATAACATTGAGCTGCGTTTCTTTTCTTGGCACCAGGTGTCTTTGTGACTGTTCCCAAGTGATACATGAAGTTAAATAATACAAAACCCTTTTATTTGATACTATAATGCAACACTGCTTTATGTGTTGAAGCTTTTGAGGAGTGGTGAAAAAGTTTTGGAGGTAGTGCTTCATTAAATGTGAATAATTCTTTCTTGTCAGGTCTTTCTGCCAGGATTTTTCAAAATACTACAAGGTAAGTCTTATTACTGATAACAGTTTGCCACCCAAACAAAATCTTTCAAAACAACATTGATAACCTTACAATGATGTAGAAGTGATAATCCAATTATATTTTTAATCCAGAGGGCTCATTTGGATTGCCACGGGACACAGCAGAGGTAAACGTGTTTCTTCTTGTTGGCTTTTACAAGCTTTAAAGAGTTTCTCAATCAAACCAGGATAACTTTGGGAATGTTTTATTGATGGTTATACATGTAAAGCAGAAAAGTCAATGGGTCATGTAACCTCTTTGCTGCTGCTCTCTAGGTTGTACAGCTGCATGGTGATACTGGAAATGTCTGGACCAGTTGACGGTTGCTCCTTGAGGACCTTTCTGCATCAAGTCATCGACCAGAGAGATAGCATAACAATCGAGAGTCCACTTACTCGGATGAGTAAGTGTGCAGATTCATGCATTTTCCTATAAAACGTCTAATATATATTTAAAAGCATGAACAGTCCATTTGTTACTGACGCTATTCTGTCTGTCTGCAGTGGTTTGTGGTTCTTCTGGTTTGACTGTGCAAACTCTGTTGGCGTCCAAATTGACCTGGGTTGCCAGTGACCTGCAGACCACTGACGTCTGCCAACCTGACCCCACTTTGCTGAAATGGTAATTGATGAATAAATACTATAGAGGTGGCTTTAAAAAGCTGATTTTGTCATTCTAGGGTTCAAACTTTTTTCAGTGCTGCATCTAAACATGATTCTGGAGCCTCCTGTAGTTATTAAAGAGCATCAGAGAAACAAACATCTCTGTAATTATCTTCAAAGTTATCAATGAAAATTCAGGGAAACTCAGATAATAAACAAAAACCTCTTATACTCGCAAATCCACAACAGCACTAGAATGAAGTTCGACCATAATATGTGAATCAAAATGTTTGTGTTTATAGGGTTGGAATAAGTTAAATTTTTTTAGGATATGGCATTTTTTTAAATTGTAAATTGTAAAATACTAATACAAGCATCCCTACCACTGAGCTTTACCAAGGTATCTGCTTTAGCCCAAAACTGTGGACACTAAATATAAGTTATGTTACTTTTCTCTGATTTTTAGTGAGCCAAGTGAGAGCCTTGCTGTTCTTCTGACTGACAGCTGCACTCCAGAGCCTCTTACCACCCAACAAAGTACAACTTTGACCAACAACAACATCACTACAACACCAGGAACTTCACCACCATCTGTTACTAACACAACTGGACAAACTTACACAACAGATGGGAATACTACAGCAGTTCCACTGACAAATGTGTCACAAGCAACAGCTCAGCCTAACACGACAACTCCACTCACAACTGTTGACAATGCAAACTCTTCAACAACAGCCGTTACACAAAACACGACATGGACCACCCCTGACAGTAAAGCTGTACAAAATACAACTTTGTCCACAAACACAACGTTATTAACGACCACTGGAACGGCAAAATTGCAAAACACAACCACAGCAAATAAAAATGTGACAGCTCCAGAAAACACAACATCACAGAGCAACACAACTGCTTTTACTGATACAACCCTTAAAACATCCACAGTGTCTCCAAATGACACAACCGTGCACAATGTAACTACAGCCAGAACATCTACACCATCTCTTAATAACAAAACGGTTAACAATATAACTACACCTGAGACATCCACAACGTCCACCAATCAAACAACAGCCAATGTGGTCACTACACCTGAAACGTTTACATCTTCTGTAAACAATACAACAGTCTACAACGCGACTACAGCTAACACGTCTACACAGTCACCAAGTAACACAACAGGCAGCAACTCAGTTATAAATAACACATTTACAACTCCTCCGATTGACACAACAATCAACAATGTAACTACAACTGACAGAGTTACACCTACTACAAGTAATACGACAGTCTACAACGTAACAACAGCAAACCCGTTAACCACTTCTCCACATGGTTCAACAATCAACAATGTAACTACAGCCGACACACTTACACCTCTTCCAAATGTTACAACATCCAACAATGTAACTACAGCCAACACACCAACATCTTCTCCAAATGCTACAACATCCAAAAATGTAACTACAGCCATCACACCAACATCTTCTACGAGTGATACGACAGTGTACAATGTAACTACAGCCAACACACTTACACCTCCTCCAAATGATACAGCTATCAACAATGTAACTACAGCCGTCACACTGACATCTTCTCCAAATGCTACAACAGTTTACAATGTAACTACAGCTATCACACTTACACCTCCTCCAAATGATACAGCTATCAACAATGTAACTACAGTCGTCACACCGACATCTTCTCCAAATGATACAACTATCAACAATGTAACTACAGTCAGTCCAATGACACCTTCCCCAACTGATACCACAGTCTACAATGTAACTACAGCTGAACAATCTACACATTCACCAAGTAACACAACACATAACAACTCAGTTATAACCACATCATTTACACCTCCTCCAAATGTTACAACAACCAACAATGTAACTACAGCCAACCCACTGACACCTTCTCCAAGTGACACAACAGTGAATAATGTAACTTCAGCTGTCACATTCACATCTCCAAATGAAACAACACAGCCCAACGTCACGACAACAAGTGATACGATAGTTAGCACAGTTACACCGTCACCCAGTAACACAACAGAGAACAGTGTAACTGCAGCAAACAACAATAGGACACTGGTCAATAGTTCCTTTACCAGTAATTCAACAGGTAACACATTCACACCAACTCCCAATAACACCGTCACATACAACAGTACATCTCCGACCAACAACCATACAACAGTCTCTAACATTAACACAACGCAGCAGAACTCAACAATCGATGGTGACGACAGGAACCTGCACAATGGGTCAGTTACAACAAGTAGTCCAACAACCTCCATGTTTACAGCTTCTCCAAATCACACTGTAGGGAACAATGTAACTACACCCAACACATTTACACCTCTACCAACTGATACATCCCTGTTTAATGTATCTACAACTGACTCATTTACACCTTCTCCAAATCATACAACGGTATACAACTTAACTACAGCAAACAACAATGTTTCAACTACAACAGTTAACTCAACAATCGCCCCATTTACAGCTACTCCCAACAACACTGTAGAGTTCAATGCAACTACATTGCCCAACAATCACACAACTGTGTACAACTTAACTACAGCAAACAACAATGGTTCAACTACAACAGTTAATTCAACAATCACCCCATTTACAGCTACTCCCAACAACACTGAAGAGTTCAATGCAACTACATCTCCCAACAATCACACAACAGTGTACAACTTAACGACAGCAAACAACAATGTTTCAACTACAACAGTTAACTCAACAATCACCCCATTTACAGCTACTCCCAACAACACCATAGAGTTCAATGCTACTACATTGCCCAACAATCACACAACAGCTTCTAACAATTTCACAACAGTGTACAACCTGACTACAGCAGAAACCCTTATAAACAGTTCAACTCAAACGATGAACACAACTATCAGCCCTTTTACAACTTCACCTAATTCCACTGTAATGCCCAATGTCACCACAACTACAATCAATAACACAACAACAGCTGGGACTACAACTGCTACCACTGTATCGTACAATGTCACCACTACACACAGTGGGGAAATACAACAAAACACGAGTGTTTCTCAGACAAATGTGACAGAACCTGCAGATTCAAGACAAGGTAATGAAACAACAACTACAGCGCCTGTTGTCGGTAACATCACTGAACCGACAGTTGTTCCAACGAACAACCAGACTCAAAATCACACCCTGGTGACACTTCCTGACAATATCACCAACCAAACTGACACCAACTCCACCGCAGCTCCAACTGATGCCAGTCCCACTCTTGAGCCCAATACAACAACAGGAATCAACATGAGTTCAACTACGACCAGTTCAACCACAGTCGTCAATTCAACAACCAACGAACCAGGAGTTATAGCAACAACGACAACAGCTGGGAATGTATCTACAACGTCAACCACAACCATCGCAGCTACTACACCTACGCTTGTGACCGAGATTAACAACACTACTGCACAGCTTTCAACAACTTCTGCAACAACTCTTGGAACCACAACCCTTACCAGCACAACCACAACAAAACCTGGTGGGTGTATTTGATTAGTCAACTATTTCAATTTGGTGAAAGCTGCAACTAAAGCTTTTGAATATGGAGGATAAAATGTTAAGAATAGGTTCATTTTAAAAGTTTATGGAGTCTATTAATCCAATAAAAGATGCATCCTGACAATCTGTCACTATTATTAATTCTGGATCAGTAAGGGCCTGCTTCCACTGACATTGTTATTGTGCTGGCAGGGCCCTCACCTTCAATTTCAGTGCGCTTCTCATTGGTGCTTACTAGCTTGTCTCACCAGACTTTTGCTTCACTTTGCAGTCATCCTAAAGTGTGTGTCATGATACATTTTAAGGGCCTGTGTCCACTTATGGCATTCTTTTGCGTTGGAAGCCCCTATTTTCTGTACATAACAAAGGCAGTTCTGCATTTTTTAGATGTCAGTGTCCCAAGCAGTTAATTACCTCAGTGTCCGCTGCTTTCTGTTGCTATGCTCACAGCACTCTAAGTTGATAATAAACAAATAGTTAAAGTTTTTGGAGCATTGCGGCACTCATCAGTGGGACTTTAACTTAGCTAATCAATCAAAATGACACCTTCTTAAGAACATTTTCCTGGTAAAAGTAAATATTGAGCATACAGAGCAATTTAAAGCCGACTTAATAGTGCCACAACACAACTTTTGTGTTCTGTGCTCTGAAGTTGAGGTTGTGGGTGCAGCCAGCACAACAAATGCAGGCGGTGGACACAGGCCCTTACCATAGCTTCTCTTATCCAGCTCTGAGATCAAGTATGAGTACTTGTGGAAAGAAAGGCTCAAACAGTTAACTTCCTTCTCTGTCTAATGGATTCATTTCATCACTTGGGCAGTTGGTACATATGGTTTGACAAGTTGCTGTCTCCATTTTCAAGGTGATGGGACTACAATCACAACCACAGTGGACCCCAATCAAAGCCAGGAGGAACAGGCAAACCTGCTGCTGAACCAAACACAGAATGCAGCACAGCTCGACTCATCTCAGGCAAGGCCACAGTATTGATTTCTCTTCCAAGCCTATCAAGAAATGGATTTCAAGTATTTTAGTGCTTGATATAAATGGAGCAGAGAAGTGTGATCAATAGGAAATAGATTTGGGTCTGTTGGGGGGGATGAGTGGTGAGTGATGATGGGAGAGGGGTCCTGTAATAAAAGGAAAAGGGGGTGAAGTGTGAGGAAAGAAGAAACAGATGACATTGTGGAGTGTCATATTTAAATGACCTTATAATTTGATGGATGCTGCAGGTGGAACAGGCTGTTGGGCAGCTAGAGAATCTTCTGGAGGGCCCCACTGTTTCTGAGTCAGTGGGTGGAAAGGCCATCAACATTGTCGCCAACCTGATGGAGGGCGATTCAGCGGCCCTGTCTGGATCCTCTAACAGGTACAACTCGCACAAACTTCACTGACACAGAAATGCTGTTACACATGCATTCGATTTTTCTACATTGTTTTGTCTTGTTTCCTGCTGACAGGCTGATTCAAGTGGTGGACGATCTCGGCCTGAAGCTGGTCGTGAATGGAGACCGAGCAATCCTCTCTTCAAACTCGCTGGTGCTGGCCGTGAGGACCGTGGATGGGACTAACTTTCCAGCAACATCAGTGAACATCTTCAACACAGATAATGTGCAGGTAGACCGATTTGAATTTAGCCTGTTGCACCAATAGTTTAACACACATACTTTGAACTACATTTTTTTCCCTGCCTGATATCTCTTGGATTCTAACAAAGCCACTTTTCATATTAGTCATACTTGACTTGCTTTAGAAAGACATTTTAGCATCTCCCTCTCATGTTAAACCATTCTCTCTACAAGCTCTGCTTTATAACAACTATATTTACTAATTTTGGGGGTCCTCTGAAACTGTAATAGCAGCAAAGCTAAATTCATTTTCTTAATTTTCACTAGCAAAACTTTACTCATAAGTGTGAATTCAGCACTTTGCCATTTGGTTAAAGATTTTTTACTATAAGAGAGGGTAGCAGACAGCTTTATTTGGCAGTTCCAGGGATTTGCATGACATTAATGTAGCATTTATTTGGCTGAAACAAGCAATAACTATGAGTTTGAGATGTCATGACAGTTATGTAAATTATAATACAGGTAAATTGAGAAAAAAGTAAGAGATGCTCTTTTGTGAACGTGACAAGAAGTTTAAAAAAATGTAAGGCATTGGACAGATACAGAGATTCAAACAGGTGGTAGGTAACATTTCCATTATCTCTTTGTGCATCCAGCTCCGTGCCAACAGCAGATCTCGCTCCAAGCGGTCAGACTCAGCCCTGGGGTCGGTATCCCTCCCCTCCTCTCTAACCTCAGGCCTCAGTCCTGAGCAGCAGCAGCAGGCCAACAGGCTCCAGTTCACCTTCTACACCAAGCCTACCCTCTTCCGGGTAATTTACAGATTATCTATAAGCTAATGCATACTTAAAACTAAATGCAAGTTATACATCAGCTTGTTGGGAAATGACTCACTTCATCACATTTTTGTTTGCAGGATACATCACTGAATAATCGAACCCTGGTCAGTCCAGTCCTGGGCTCCAGCGTAGCCAATCTGTCGATAAGCAACCTGAGAGAGAACGTCCAGTTTACCATCAGAAACATCAACCCCATACATGTGAGTGTGAACACACAAACACCTTATCTATTTCATGAAGAAGAGACATTATGTTTGTCAGATGAGGTCACTGGTAGATATCTGACTGATATTATTTACCTTTATTATAAAGATGCACATTTTCATGACCACCATAACTGATAGATTTCTATGTAGGATCAGTGTAGACTGTTACAAACTTAATGTCAGGAACACTTGAAGCTATTTTTAATTAAACCTGCTGGTATTTTATTTTGAAAGGTGATTTTTTTTTCATAATAAAAGGTTACTTTTAAATCTCTGGAAAATTGACTCAAATAAATATTTACAAATAAGGCTTCCCTGTTCCTCATTTCCTCTTCAGGAGAATCATTCGGCCTCCTGTGTGTTCTGGGACTCCACTCAGAACGGTAAGTACCTGCACACCAGATGAAGCTTGTTATCAACCGGGTTGTCAAACATGTATTAATGTAATGTCCCTGATTGTTGTGGTTGTCTCCTTTAGGAGGTCGAGGCGGCTGGAGCTCTAACGGCTGCTTTGTTGTCAACACCACAGCGGAGAAGACGATCTGCAGCTGCAACCATCTCACAGCTTTTGCAATACTGCTGGTTTGTGTTTATATATTTGAGATGCACTGATCTTAATAGTATAAAACATGACTTAAGTTTGTATTTTTGTTGAAGAATATAGTTAAAGGGAGAAATTGTGCGCCTAATATCAGCCTGCTGGTAAAACAGTTTACTGAGTTTGTGTTTTTATTACTGCCCATTTATGTGTTTTCTGTCTTAAATCCAGGATTTGTCCAGAGAGGGATTAGTTGACCGTCAACATGCACAAATTCTTACTTTCATCACCTACATCGGCTGTGGAATCTCAGCTATTTTCCTCGCTGTCACCTTATTGACGTATCTGTCATTTGAGTAAGAATCTACATCTTTACCAGCTTTAAATGACTTCTACCTACTACCTATATTTATATTAAACTTCATCATAACAAACTCCTCTTCCGCAGTAAGCTGCTCAGAGATATCCCCGCCAAGATCCTCGTCCAGCTCTGCATGTCCCTCTTCCTCCTCAACCTGGTCTACCTGCTGGATGGCTGGCTGGCGCTCTACCCGGCCGTGGGTCTGTGCATTAGCACCGCCTTCTTCTTGCACTACTTCCTGCTGACATCATTCACATGGGCGGGGCTTGAGGCTCTGCACTTGTACCTCAGCGTGATCCAGGTGTTCACCCCCTACCTGAGTAGATACATGCTGAAGTTCTCCCTGATGGGCTGGGGTGAGTAAAACTGAGCTCAAGAACATTCAACATGTCTTCCTGTTTGTTTTAAACAACTTTACAAGTGATTATTTCAAACCAGTTTTTGTTGATATATTGAAACATTTGTCCTGATTTACACCCTGGTCTTTGCAGGCATTCCTCTGATTGTGGTGATCATTGTGATAGCAGTGGACAAAGACAACTATGGCCTCGTTACCTATGGAAGATACACAGACGGCACTTCAGATGACTTGTAAGTTAAACCTAAATTGGGGCACCGCTGGCCTCGCGGTCTAAGCGCGTGCCCCAGCTCTACCATTTGCTGCATGTCATCCCCCACTCTCTTCTCCCCATGCTTCCTGTCCTCTCTCTCCAGCTGTCCTATCCAATAAAAAGGCAAAAATGCCCCAAAACATAACTTTAAAAAAAAAAGGTTAACCTAAATATTTGTCACCTTTATTGTAAGTTTCTTACATAACACTTGAGAAATGTAAGAACTGCTTCTTTTGAATCCACAAAGAGATAATTGTATGTCTCTGCTGGACAATGGCGATGATGTTCTGTACATGCACCTCTTCTCAAAGCTGGATTCATCATGCACATCATGGAGCTTTGAGGCTCATCACTAGTTTTAAAGCCCTCACTCATCACTGGTTGCAAGATGCACATACTTGATGGTCTGCCTTCTTCACATGTAGACTGTTAAAACTGAAAACTAAAAACCCTTGTTTTTAATTTTGCCACTAGAGGGCAAGAACGACAAACAGTCAGCTTCACTTTGCCCTATCTGTGTTGGCTTCAATATGCTAACAAAATCAGTGTGTTTGTCTTTTTCCATTGTGCAGAGACAGCCTTTCTTTTGCTAGTAAACTTGGACAGACCTTTCCCAAGATAGACATTGGGTCTCTTCACTACCAGAACTCCATCTGAACTTAAAGACGCCTTCTAATCCTTGAATTCTTTGTTTTAAAAAGCTCAAAAAAACAGTCACTTCAGAAATGCCATAAAACCCACTGATAACACACAAAACACCATGCTGCCCCTAAGTACCGAAGCAGCTAATGGCACCATGCTAACTAGCCAGAAACTCACAAATCTGCAGCACCCTAACCTGAACATTACAACCACCAGCTAGCATGCCTTATTTTAGCTGTTAGCGTAATCCAGTCTCAACATCTGTCCTCATCTTTCACCCTGTAGCTGCTGGCTGCGTAACGACATCGCCTTCTACGTGGGCGTGGTGGCCTACTTCCTCCTGATATTCAGCCTGTGTCTGGTGGTCTTCATCATGGTCATGGTCCAGCTAGCCCGCATCAAGAAGCAGAACCCCCAGAACCAGGCTCCTAACAGGAGCATGATGACGGACCTGCGCAGCATCGCCGGCCTCGTCATCCTGCTCGGCCTCACCTGGGGGTTCGCCCTGTTCGCCTGGGGGCCCCTCTACCTGCCGTTTGTTTACCTGTTCTCCATATTCAACTCTTTACAAGGTCAGTCATGGATACATATATGGAGCTCTACGTATGAAGGTTAATCCAGAAAGCCACAAAAAGCAAACAAGCTGTTGATGTTTTATTCTCTGTGTAGGTTTCCTCGTCTTTATTTTCCACTGTGCTATAAAAGAGAACGTCCGTAAGCAGTGGAGGACGTATCTCTGCTGTGGGAGACTACGATTGGCTGAAAACTCAGGTGGGTACTTGGACGGATTAGGGCAGGGGTTCTCAAACTGTGGGACTCTAACTGCTAAAAACAAGGACAGGGGTTGTCCAGTAATGTGGTGTCTTATGAAAACCATCACTGGTTGGAACTGCAGAAGCGCAACCTGTGATAGAAACAGCTCACAGATTCAGTTAAAGAACTTTAACCCTTTGGTGCCTGTTCATTCAAAATTGAGTCATAAATTGCATCATTCTCAGAGTCACAAGTCAATAAAATCTTAACACAGACACATTACACACTCATTTCTAGTGTGACTAATACTTTTCAAGGATAGTGCAATCATTGATGTCGAATGAACCAGGTAGAACTAGACATCAGAAATCAGTAAGTAGTGCTTTTTGAAACAGCAGAACCTGCCTGAGAATCATGATACAAACAGTTAATGTTTATATTTTATTGTTTTGAAGTAATCCAGTGATAGTTATCTTTACATCCATGGATGCACTGCTAAGAAGAACAGCTAGTAGCATATTCAGTATACAGCTGTGTAATGAATGAGGGTGACTGTGGCTAAGTGGTAGAGCCACTCGTCTCTCTGGTTAGCAGTTTGATCCAAGCTCCAGCAGTCACATGCCCAACGGACATATTCTCATTGACGTCACTCATTTGTTTCTGAAGCGCTGTTTTGAAGCCTTTCCTTGGCGGGTGCCATATTGGAAAGGCTGAACTGAACCAAACGTCTGTCTGAGCTAGTGTGAGGTAAAGAGGCAGGCTTTGAGCCTCCTCGCCAACAGCTACAGTGTTCCAGCCTGTCAGTCAAGTCAGCTGTGCCTCTAATTATGGAAAACTCAAAATTGTATTATTGTACAGTCTGTGCCTATAGAGAAATTAGCTATTCAGACTACACTCGTTTTTTGTACCAGGCTGTAAACATGTTTATTTCTGCTGTAAAGATCAGCTTTTTTGAATGGGTGTGTATGTGGTTTCTGGTATTTCCGGAGACAGCCTCAAGTGGACACTCAAGGAACTGCAGTTTTTAACACTTCCACATTGGCTTCAATTCTCACAGCTGGAGCTTGCTGCTTGACTGAACCCCAAATTTATCCAGTACAGTGTTGATGTTAGATTCAAAGTGCTTCGAGGGGTTTGAAAGACAATAAAACGGCCATACAAGACGATTATCTTTACCAAAGCCTGAAATAACCACAAACTTAACTGTGTGGACTTAAAAACAAGAGGCCCAAGTTTGAAAGGAACATCTATTTATATGTCAACTGTAAAAAAGTGACTGTTAAAACTCATTAATGAATACACCTATCATACATCACTTTCCTGCAGAATGGAGTCGCACAGCAACCCAGAACAACAGGAATTCATCCCTTGCTACAGCATCCAGCTCAGTTCCTCCCTTCACCTCCAGAAGCTCCTCAGTCACCAGCGATGCTACTCAAGGCAGCGGTAAGTCCACAGGTCTGTACTCTGGACACCTGACCTGATTTTCTTTGTGTTTTGACGCTAATTTTATTTTTGTTTTTGTTCCCACCACAGACTCTGTGTTTCTAGACAGCGGAATATCCGACGGCTCCAGCAGCGATGTTGTCCTCAACGAGATCCACAGAAGACATCAGGCACTGCGTGCGGGAGCAGACTGAGAACCACGTCAAGCTTTCAGTATCAGTATCAGTAATTATCTAGTGTTAGAGAGCCGAGAGGACAGTCTAAGATAACTAGTGATCTCCTGCATCGTGAAAGGTAAACACAGGAGTAGTAAATGCTAACAGGGCCAAGTAAGGTAACATGAAGGACAGAAGGTAACATGAAGGACAGAAGACGAAGGAAAAGCTAGACTGAAGGATGTTATGTGTAAGGCCGGAGATATGCTTGCTACTAACTAAGCTAACATTAACACATGATGATTTAGTGGCCTTACATGCCACCTGTGTTACTGCAGCTTTGGTCTCCGCACCATGTGTCACCATGTTGTCCCCACACATCTGGTAGTTGTACATGGCCTGAGCTTTAAGGAGCCTCCAACAACACACGTAGTTCACAGGCACGTATGTTTTCAATTACGCTCATGTCACGGCTGGTCGTGTTCGTGAACGTAAAGCTCCACATCGAGTATATCTCCGGCCTGAACATCATTATGGCTTCCTTCCTTTCTACATGAGAGTTGAATAACGTACAGCACTTATAAGTGAAGTGTCGAGGAGGTGTGTTTATGACTGAAGACTTGCATTATTTCACTGTTACAGCTGTGACTCAGTGTTTTTGCTGAATATTTAGCTTGTTTCAAAGCTCTTAGTGTTACCTCTATACTTTGAATGTAATACTAATCTTATTTGAGTCTGCAAGATAAGCTGTGCTATGTTTGAGATACAGGGTAACATTTATATAATAGCCTAGAACAATCACTGACGGCCAAGTTCCACTGGTTTCGTGTCCAGTCCGTCTCTGATCCGCCATGGCACAGGAGCTGATAGGTTTCTATTCTAGTCAATGTGTTAACTTCCACTGGATCCGCTCTGTTGCATTCTGGCAGCGTATCTGATCCGGCAGGTTGGAGCCCTCAGGATCAGATACACAAGACTATTATTTTTGCCGGATGTTGGAGCACAACGCATCAATCTCAACAGAGCAGATGGAGCGGGACAGGAAGTCAGGCACCAAAACAAAATGAAAACATCCAGTTAATTTTCAGAATAAAACACTCTGTGTTATCACCAGATCGTATTTCACTTAACTACAACAACAAACCATCATGATAAGCAGAGCCAGACCTGGAGACAACAGGTCAGAGGTTTTCAGAGGACGATAAAGACAACATGGATGAGGAGAGGAGGAAGATAGTCGTTGATTCAGTAATGAAATGGTAAATCTTGGTCTGGTGACTACAGCTGTCTGGTGGTCCTGCTCTGAGCACGGCGCCTGCAGTGGATCAGAGACAGACCGAACACAGATCTGGTGGAAGTTCGATGTGACATCATTGCATAGATAACTACGAGACATTTTGTGTCTTTTTTTGTTTCTTTCTCCAGCCAACAAAGGAAATATATGTTTTTATTGTGCTTGCAGACCCCACATACCATTGAGTCTTTGTTGAAGAATTGACTTGTCCTCTTATGGAGGGGTCAAAGGGCACTCTATGAAAGACTTCTCACGGCGGATTGAAGGAAAATGAGACCGCCAAAACTAAACTGCTTGAAACCAATTTTTATAACAAATGATCAAATCTATGTCTGTGGAGTATTTGAGGATGTTTCATTGATTCATTGTGTGACAGTAAAGTGTTGATGTTGGACTCAAAGTACTGTAAATGTTCATATGCTTTATAGTAAATATTTTTTAAAGTTTAAAGATGAAGTATGGTCATGTCGCAGACTGGAAAAGAATAAAAAGCAATGATTTATCTTGTGACCTTTTAAATAACGACAGAAAATGCTGAATGCCCTTGCTCGGGTTTTTCTGCATGCCATGAGAGCAGAGCTAATAAAACTTCAACTCATTACCTGTCCAGTTTGTCTCTTTTGACTCAGACGGTGTCACATCTGCATGACATTTTTACATCTTTAATCAAACCCATTCAACAGAGGAAAAAAAAAACACCAATTAAACTCCCAGCAGACTCCCCTCTCATCACAGCGCTGTGTAACCTTCAGCAGAGCGTCCCCCAACCCAGCCTGAGCCGCTTCAATCACAGCCCGTGAAGGTCGGCACAGAAGGTTGGCAGCAGTTAGTTATTAAAAGTTTTTAAGAGTTCAGATCTTGCAGCGGTGTGACCTCAGATGTGAACCAGGAGAGTGTGCATGCTGTGCAAATAATGGTGGAGACACAGATGTTACAGTGATGAGCGCAGACTCATTTAAACCCAATGTCAGGTCAGGCAGATGAGGACATTCTAGAACTGTTTGAAACCCTAATGAACCAATTATCAGTTACGATCAAGGGTCGTCTCCGGAGAGCCAGAGTCCATCTGACAGCTCAAAACAAATAGAGGCTGAAAGCTCTGAACTTTTCTCAATGAAAAATATCCAATTCACTCATTTACATAGAAAAATAAAAAAACAACATTTCACAAAATGCTGCACAGTGACGTCAAAGAGAAGAAGTAAAAAACGCAGGCAATCATGGGATAAATCAATCTGATGTAACTGGAAAAATCAGCTTTCTTATCTCAAGATAGAAAAAGAGAGATTTGGAGAAACAACCAGAAATGATTTGTATCACATGAGCACTGGAATAGATCTAATGCATTGATGCATTGTCATCGAGGGCGTCCGTACAAAAATGTTGCATCACTTTGTTTTACAAAACACTCCTCACTCTAACCTAGAACATTTAAAAAAACTGCTTCTTTTACACCTTTATTGGTGGATAGATCTGGAAATTTGGAGAGAGAGTGGGGGAATGACCACGGACTGTATAAAAAATGGACGTAGTATCGGTGACGTCACCCATCTGTTCCTGGGCTCTGTTTTGAAGCCAATCATTGGCGGGTGCCATATTGGAAATGCTGAACACAACCAAACTTCATCTGAGCTAGTGTGAGGTAAAGAGACGGGCCTTTAGCCTTTTTGCTAACAGCTACAGGGTGCCTCGCCTGTCAATCAAGTCAGCTATGTCCTTATTCGGGCAAAACTCGTAAGTTTAATATCTTAGAAAATATTGAATTAAGAAAAATTCACCCCCGTACAGTGTGTGCCTATAGAGAAATTAGCTACTCAGACTTAAACTGTTTTTTGAACCAGGCTGTAAACATGTTTATTATTGCTGCAAAGATTGTCTTTTTTGAATGAGTGTGTATGTGGTTTCCGGTGTTTCTGCAGCCAGCCTCAAGTGGACACTTGAGGAACTGCAGTTTTTGACATGCGGTTGAGAATGACATGCGGGAAAGAGGCAGCATGCTGGAATCTAGCCCAAGCCAACTGCCATATAGGTGTGTTGATTTGACCATTAGGCTAATCTAAAGGCCCTAAAAGAACATTTTTCATGTAACTTTGCAACAGTTGTACTTCAGTTTCTGATCAGCTGTGTCACTTTGATTTTGAAATCACACAATAGTTCTTTGTTGGACTTTACGATACCACCTTTGATAGTTTCTCTTTTATTTTAATGTATTTTAAAGTATTTTGTTGTTCCAAAAAAGATGCAAGTTTGGCCAATTATGCACCAAGGAAGGAAATCCAACATAAACCAATATTTCTGCTACTTATGGAAATATTCGTTTGAACAATTTCACAAGAAAAAAGTACATAATTTGACAATTAAATCAGTTGATTTTGACATTATTGCTATAATACATTCAACAGTGATAGGCGGGGCTCTTACAATGATTTCTGTTTAATTATTGCATGTATAACACAATAACTACAACACTGTAGTCTTCATTTTAAGTAGGTTACTATTCCAATGGTTTATCACAATGTTTTAGTAAATATTTGTTTAGTAAAAGTTAAAGTTAAACCAGCATTAACAAACAAAAAATGTTAAATGTGCCAGTATTTCCTTTCTTAATGGGATTATTTTGCAACAGTAATCCTGCAAGCTAGCACTTCTTCCACTAGATGTCAGTGAGGACCCACAGCTTCTTCAATCCCATCACAGCAACTTTTACACACAGGGAAAAAAACTTCATCAGGATTAGGCTGCCATTTATTTATATATAAGTGATCTATTCTAAGTGCCTGGTCGCTAAACTGCAGTTATTTGATGTTTGGTCATTATTACAGATAATCTCAGGAGGTCAAGGTCTCACTTTGTTAAGTGTTAACTTCCTCAGGTAAACAAGTTAAAAACACCCTCATCCCTACCTTTCTCTCTGTCTTCTTTTGCATTTTGAACCACAAAAACCGCCGTTACCAGCCTCTTTCATTGATAGCAAACAAGTGACCCTTTAGACATAGGTATGACCCCTCTTGACATCCTGTAAAGGTGCAGAATAAATGTGGCAGCCCAGTCTATGTGACTCATTTACTTTCAAATTTGACTAACTAATAACCATCAGTCAAGAGGGAAGCTTTTTTTTCTTGTCTGGAGTTTTAATTAAATTTGAAGGTTAACTTTTAGTGCAGCTGCGCACGTGTGGCCTGCGCTCTCTCACAGCCTCGCTGCTGATGGAGGTGTTGCATCAAAATCGATTAACATTTCATTTCTAAATGGATATTTTACGGCTCATCTCGGGGCCTGGGAAAACAGACGTAAATAAATCCCCCCTCCCAAAGTTCATTTACAAAGGATTGACCCCTACTCCTGAATGTGCCTCGACACGGACATTTGTGCCCCATCTTCTATTATCGCAGGCCATCAATATTTAATCCAGGTCACAGGAAAGGTCTGACTTTCCCTGAGGTTTATTTCAGTGGCTTAACACCTTACCAACATTTTCATGCAAGTCACATCCGCCGTCTCTCATTTTGTCCAAAGAGAAGCCTGAAGGATCTGTGTTTTCTGATTTACTCATGTTCTTTTAAAGTTTAAAAGACACACCCTACATGTAGTTACAGTTGAAGCGTATTGATCATTGGCACCTCGACAGCTGTTTGTCGTTGAGCTCTGGCTTCTTCAATCACCACCTCCACTTTCATTTCCCAGCTGGTCTGCTCATTCACTCCTCACTGCACTTTGAATCACTGTCTGGTTTAACACAGCTGTTTATGACAGGGCCTGTAGAGGTAAATATCCCAAAAGAGTGAGCTGTAAGTAAGACATTCTTGCAATATTATGCACACTGTGGGTCAGGAAACTGTGCAATAACTTTTGTTTACAGCGCTTGTAACGTTTACATTAAAGCTCCGAACCCTAACCCACATCACTAATTCAGGGATATTGCAGCCTGCAACCCTCAGATTGCAAAAAGTATCTTAGTTTGCATCACACTTCTGGCTCTAAGCACTGCTACAGGGGGTGTTACATCAACTTATTTCCAAATAAAATGACTACATCATTCTATCTGCCCTGGCAAGAGTAAAAAATCTAGTCTGAGAAAATATCCAGCATGAATGTCGGCATATCTTCAACAGGATCTTCACAGAATATCTCAGTGAGTCAAACAAGATGTGACTATCTGGATCAAATAACACTTAACATTACACTTCAAAATGTAGTTAGCATTATGTTTCTGAAAGTTCTTTACCTTTTCCTGGCAACTGCCAAATATCTAACACAACCACAACCTGCCACTTTTTGTCGGTAAAGTTGCAGGTTGTTGATGTTTTATGCTAGTAGCAGCTGATGTAGCCTGAGGGAGCTAGCATGAAGCAGACACGAGGAGAAGGCTGCATTTTTGAACACCCAGAGTAAACCCTCTTTAAACGTGTGTTTTTGTAGTGAATGTTTTGTTTGTTTGCTTTTTTGACTCCCTGCCTTACAGAACATGTTTTCTTATTGAAGGTTTATCACAGGGGACTTTTTGGGAAGCTAATGTGGGCCATTAGTCAGATTTGTAGCTCTTAAGTTAGCATTATGTTTCTCAAAGTTTCAAACTGATGCAGCAGATACCAGAGATTTTCACTCAGTGAAGTCCTTTCATTTTCCTGGTAAAAGCCTGATGTCTACGCCAACCCAAACATGACACTTTTTGATGGTTAAGTCGCAGGTTGTTGACTTTTTATGCTGGTAGCGTATAATCTAGCCTGAAGGAGCTAGCTTGAAGCAGACACATGTTTTGGAGCACTCAAGGTAACCTGAAATCCTTCTTTTGACTTGTTTTTTGGGGTGAATGTTTGTTTGTTTTTTGACTCACTGCCTTACAGAACAAGTTTTCTTATTGAAGGTGTGTCAGAGGGGATTTTTTGGGGAGGTAATGTGGGTCATTATTCAGATTTGTAGCTCTTGTATTGTGACTCTACAATTTGAGTCTGCATTGTTAAACATAATTAAACTAAAATGTCTTCCCTTTTTTCGCTCCTCTTTTATTAAAATTATTTAATAAATTAAAGTTATTTAAGATACACGTAATGTGACCAAGTGGCAACCTCCAGTCTAAAAATATGAGTCCAATGTGGAAGTGTTAAAAGCTGCAGTTCATCGAGGATCCGCTTCAGGCTGGCTTCGGAAGTACCGGAAACCACATACACACCAATTCAAAAAAGCCGATCTTTACAGCAGAAATCAACATGTTTACAGCCTGGTACAAAAAAGGAGTGTAGTCTGGATAGCTCATTTCTCAATCAGCACACACTGTACGGGGGTGATTTTTCTTTTCTAACAAGGCAGTTTTGAAGATATTGAGATTACGGGTCTTCCAATGAGAGGCACAGCTGACTTGATTGACAGGCGGGAACACTGTAGCTGTTGGCTAGGTGGCTCAAGGCCCGCCTCTTTATGTCACAATCGCTTGACAGCAGCAATATGGCTCCTGCCGACGATCGGCCTCAAAACAGCGCTTCAGAAACAGATGTGTGACGTCACGGATACTACGTCCATTTTTTATACGGTCTATGGATGTGACGTAAAAGTTTGACTTAAGCAGGAATGTTTAATTCACTGCCTTACAGAACAAGTTTTCTTATTAAAGGTATGTCAGAGGGGACTTTTTGGGGAGGTTATGTGGGTCATTTTTCAAATTTGAAGCTCTTGTAGTGTGTAGCAGACTCTAAAATTTGAGTCTGACATTACTAAGCATAATTACACTAAAATGTCTTCCCTTTTTTTCCACTCCTTTTTCATGAAAGAAATCCGTATGTTATTCAAGATACATGTGAAATGTTTAATTGGCAAAATTAGCTTCACATAGCTAACATCTAATGCTTATCAGCAGCAAACTGGCAGCAGAAAAACAAAAATAGCACAACAATTAAACATTTTTTGTCATCACACAAAATAAGCTTTATACTTAATGCTCTATTTTATTGCTCACAAAACAGCAGACTCATTCTTAGAAGACAGTGAAGCTTGATAAATTCTACCAATAATATGTTGTTTGTATGTTTATCATCAACGTGTGTCTTACAATTATTTTTAAAGATATTTCTTTTAGCTTGTAAAAGAGAGAGAGATGTGAGGAGAGAGTCAGGGCAGGGTGATACGCACCAAATACTGCTGGGGCCGAGAATCAATCCTGCGTCAAGGATCGTAGCCTCTGTGCTACATGAGACGTCTGCTCTTCCAGCCAAGCCAAACCCCAAGGATAGCTTATTATCATAGATATGGAGGCAGTGCTATAAAGACACTGTGTCTGTTTTACTGGCTGTATAAATGTGTGAGACAACGGGGGGCAGTAAAACACAAAGAATTTAAGCTCAGGCAGAGCAGCTTTTATTTCTGTGTGTGTTCGGTTATAGTGGATGCGTGTGTCCAGATTCTTGAATTTCTGAATTTGTCATTACCAGAACTCTTCCTTTCCTGCCTTGAATAAGTCTGAAAGTCCACATTGATATTATAATCAGAAATTGCTCCATCTCTCTGGTTAATTTTATGAAATGAGAACTTTCATGAAAGTGTAAACTGTAGTCTAACCTCCAAAAATTGTAGCTTTATTAGAAACTTACTACATCCACTAATGACATGCTTACTCCTCACATTAGCAGAACCAACAGCTTCCTCTGGGAGGCATCAGGTCAATGAGGCAAATCTCTCAATCAAGAGTTGAAAGGAGTCACTGAATATGTACAGTCTTTAATGTTTGGCATATTGGTCAGATTAAAGCCTTGCTTAGGAGCTGATTGTCCTCTAGCTGACACAGGCCTTATACAGGAGTCAAATGATTGTTCATGTGTGTCAGGTTTGAGATAAGGTTTGTTTAGTTTCAAGCATTATAGTGATGGGAATAGATCTTGGAGTCAAGTCAAACTGTAAAAATAAAATAAATAATGTAGAAAAATTAATTAACTAGGCTTCAATATATCACAATAACTATAAATAGGATCTTTAACTTTATCCTAGGTACGTTTATGAAAATAAGTACATATTCCGGAAAACTAAACATATGCATATGCAGAGGGGGTAGATCAATAAATATATAAATAAATGAATAAATAGAATGCTAATATTATTACTAGATAAATAATCAAAATCATGATTAAATGAGTTAATATGTAATATAAATCGGTGTGTAAACAACAAGGAATCAGCTGTTGACAGCGTCTACCCAGAAGGACTTGATCTGTCTCATGAGGCGCACCTGGTGCAGGTAAAACAGAGCGCGCGCTGGAGACCAGCAGGCCAGAAGACGCTGCACCTTAAACTGATTAGGGTCGAGAGCAGACCTGTGTGGTGCAGAGGACGACCTGAGAGAAACCGAGGAGGCAGCCGGTAGGAGCTGGTTTAGTTTGAACTGTCAGATGATGCTTGCTGCTGCGGCGGTGGAGGCTCGGGCACGCGCTTGATCTGTGCTCTGAGAGGCTATGACGTGATGTTTGTTACGACTGGTGTTTTTTTTCAACTTTATATTACAACAAATATCAATACAATTTAAATTTTTAAAATACACATAATAAAAAATGTATTAATACACAACTTCACTATTTCATATGATATAATACAAATATAAACATTTAAATTACTTTTTATTTTTGATAGATTTCTGATGGTTAAATTGGTTTATTAATCTATCGTGGTAAAGGCAATGATAGGAAGTTGTTTAATTTAAATTGAGTTGGATTATACTTTTTGGTGTTCTAGCTCTTTGCTGCATTTTCATATGATTTGATGCAGGTATTTCTTTTCTCTGTTTATTGTGGGTTTTACTGGCAGATGCTCACCACATCTGTGTTAAAAAGAAGAGTGTTGTATTGGGGTTGAGTACAAACAGAACCTCCCCTGCGCTGACTAAATTATGTCAACAAATAAATACCAACAAGGTTTATTGGTTATAAACCTCAACATCATGTTTTTTAGTTTTGACATTAATATAATGTTGAGTCAGCATCAACAAAATATTGGGTTTTGACATCATCCTGCCATTGGGTGATTATGTATACACAATAATGGGTTGGAGATCAACACAATTTTGGGTTAAGATGTCAACATGTTTTATTTTGACGTCAACCCAATGTTAAATTTTGATGTTGAACCCAATATTGGCTAATGCTGTCAATACAGTATTGGGTTATGACAACAACAAGACATTGTTTTTTTTTTGTTGACACAAGTTGGATTATAGCTTCAACACAACATTTGGTTTTGACCATCATCCAAATTCTGAAGTTTGAATTTAACCAAATGTTGGGTTATTATGTCAAGACAACAATAGGTTATGATGTTAGTGCAATGTTGAAGTTTGGCATCCACCCAATGTTAGTTTGTGGTGTTATATAGACATCAGGTTTTGTCATCAACCTTCAGCTGAATTTCGTTGCCATCTAACATTACAATGTTGGGTTTTGAGGTCAACACAGCATTGGATTATAATGTCAGTCTGATGTGGGGTTATGGCATCAACTGAAGTTGAGCTATGACATCATCACAATTTTGAGTTATGACTTTTAACAAGATGTTGGGTTTTGACGCCAACATCAGGTTAGGTTGTTGCAGCAACACAGCGTTGGGTGTTGACATTGTTACCTTTCCAGCTCAGTGGTGGATACCGTAGTAAAGGACACTACTGTTTTGGCTTGTTTTGCAATGGTAACTAGTAGTCCAGGCCGCTATCAATAACATGTAGAGGAGACAAGTTGCATTGTGAACCGGGTCAGTTTTATTTTCAGCCATGAGGTCTTCTTCTTCTTCTTCTTCTTCTTCTTCTTCTTCTTCTTCTTCTTCTTCTTCTTCTTCTTCTTCTTCTTCTTCTTCTTCTACTACTACTTCTTCTACTTCTAATTCTGCTACTTCTGCTACTTCTACTACTTCTTCTACTTCTACTTCTACTACTTCTTCTACTTCTACTTCTACTTCTACTACTACTACTACTACTACTCACAGGAATCAATGTTGAAAACATAAACTGCTGTGTTGCAGGATTTATAGTTGGTCATGTGCAGGACATAACATAGTTTTTAACCTTTTTTTTTTTAACAAATTCCCTTCCAAAATTGAACAAACAGAATATAAATGACTCTACAGCTCCATCGAACAGCTTCTTTAAACTTAAATGTGTGAGTCAAAGAAGGTTTCAGAGTTCAAAGTAACAGTGTCAGCAGGAGGGCAGTAGTAGAAACACTCACACTGTTGATCTATACTGTTTTACCTGCTCTGTTTGTGTACTTCAGGTAGTAAGTAAACATGTTTTTTTCTTTCATACGTGATGATAAAAGGAATTCAGAGCTCCAGCAGCTGTAAGACAAGCTGTTCAAAGATTTATCACACACTTGGAAGCATCTGATGTGCAGTCAGAAGGTAAAAATATCAAAATATGTTTTCTTTCATTAGTGTGACAGTAAAACTTCCAGTTTCTCACGCCAACACGGGAATTAATCCTTTGAGTAAAAGTGTGGAAGCTGTCAACGCGCTCTCACTCCTTGTGAGGAACAACACTAATCAGAGGGTGACATTTAAACCAAGCAAAAACACTCAGCAGGAAATCGGATTAATGAATTTACAAGGAGTACTGACCTCAAAGTTGAAACTTTGATACCACATAGGTTGTCAAAATGACCTTTCAATGAGTGGAATTTGAATGCAGCGTCTTGAGATGTTATGCCGCACTGAGTTCACTGCAGAAAAAAAACATTATTAAAAAACATGCTGACTTTTTAATGTGCTTTGGCCTGGATCTCTAAAACTGTGTTAAAGTGACAACATTAAAACGGTATTTTGTATGTAAAGGAAGAAGAAAAAGAAGAAAAAACCCTGAAATAATTAAATTAAACTTTGGTGCATCTGGAGGAGCTGACATTCAGTTCACATCAAAGACTTCACTCTGTAGGAACATATGGTTTTTGTAAGCATGATCACCTTTTTGCACGTTGTACATCCTGTCTCGGCTGATTTTCCCATTAACATAAAATCTGAAGTTAATGCTATAAACTATCATAATTAATACATGAATGAATCATAGTGACACAATGACATAAACAGATTGCGTTGTCAATATTAGATTTATTTGTGCAGAACTATTTGACTATGACTGTTACTTAGAGACATGACAGCTCCACAGAAAGTGAAGCCAAATATTAAGAGCTCCCTCTACAAATTGGCTGCAGTGTAGGTCATAAAGCCCGCCTCCCCCATGTGAACAGATGGGACATGGGCCAAACTATAAAATCAATCTCAGGAGGGGGGGTATATTTATTCAACAGGAAGGGGTGGAAACATTTTTTTTATCATAGTTCATGCTTTGTTATTATTAATAGCAGCATATCCCAAAGCTTTTAATCATACAGTGAATTATCAATCTTTATTTATATAGCACTTTTCTAAACAAAGTAACAAAGTACATGCATACAATCATATACAAGACACCATACATTTATACAGTCAAGGGTCAGAGCGCACAGCACGTCCATTCCTTGTAAGGAAACTGAGGGAGAAAATTATAACAGAATAAAATAAAATAATAAAAAACAAAAATACACACTTCTTATAAAAAAAGTTTATCTTGTCTTCTTTTCCAGGCTTTTGATTCAAAATCAAGTTTTAACACATCAAAATTAAACAACCAATTTAGTTTTTGCACATCTGTCCACCACAATGTTTCAGGCTTTTTACAGGCAATTTGTTGAAACAATATCTCTCTGAGTTCATCAGAATTTGTACAGTACAAAATACAAATAAAAGAATAATAATGAATTAATTAAAAATAAATAAATAAAATAATGGAACTTCAAAATACTATAATGCATAACAAGACATGAAGAGCAGAATAACATATTTACATAGTTATGAAAGCCCAGCTTGCTTGCTAGCACCCACAAGTAAAAGTGAATAAAGGGGGAGGATTAGATAAGTTTTAACTTCTTCCTACTCCTTTTCGCACATGTAAAGTTAAATGTTTCAGTGCTTGCTAATGGAACTGATGATTTTGTTTTTTTGTATAACTATTTCTTCTTTTTTACTTGTATGTTTTTTTATTCTATTTTACTTTTATGTGATCGAAATAAAAACATCAAGTTGTGTAAAAAAAACCTCTGCCTACGCACTTCTTGCCCACTCCTGCTCCTCCTCTTCTTCACTAATGCTCTATAATCTTTCCAGAACTTTCAAGGTCCACCAGTCATGCCTTTTGAGTTTCCTGCTGCTGCCAGCTGCCTGCTCCCTCCTGCACACCTGTCCTTGATTACCTCGTCATGCCACACCTGTGTCTCATTAAGCCCCTGTGTATCAGTATCAGCCAGCTTTCCACTCTGAGCTACCTGACTGTTGAGATGAGCGCTAACTGCGGTGCCGCCTGTGCTTTCCAGGTGAGAAGATTCTGCCTTTAGTTACTGTTAAGTATATCTATATGATGAAATGTGAGTAATCCAGGCTCTTCTTTCTCTGAATGTTTGGTCCTTGCTCCTGTTTAGAAGTTATCAATGTCACATTGCGCTTTATTTTGAAGTTATTTTCCTTTGCTGAAATATCTTAACATCTGAATACACAGCTTTACTTTCCATACATCGTATAACTTGGCCACATATAAGTCGTAGTTGTATCCTGGAAGCTCTTTTCATCACTTTTAATGCAATATTTTTTACTAAACACTACATCTGTGAGGTGTACTTAAATAAACTTCCTTTTAATAGCAGTCAAAACAGTTTCTCTTCATCAGACATATTCTGAAAGAGTCTGTTTTTCTGACAAGCAGGCTCATTGAAACTTAGACGGGGTAATTACACCCAGCTCTATGCTGGCTGTCAGCCGTCCTGAGGCGGGGCTGTGCCATTTAAAAAAAACTGGCATGGCGACAAAGAAACACTTGGAATTTACTTATAAAAATTACATTGACGGCATGTTAGTGCATTGAACAACTTAACAGATCTGTGGGTTGGGACGTCCACTGATGCACCCACATCTTTAACACAGTGGGGATCTGTTTATCAGCACACTTCGGTGTGAATGCCGCTCTGTAAACAGAACCAGCAGGGTTCCATCCAGACTAAATTAAATTATTTGGCCGAGAAGCTGAAGGAAATTGGTTAAAGTGAATCAATTGAAATCCCCTGCCGCCGTAACTTTCTTACTATCCTGGAAACGCTAACTGTGGTATTGATTTGATTTGAATAAATGTTAATTAAATGTTCAAAGCTGCTTCAGGTGAGAATAATATTGTAACAAAGAATCACAGTGTTTGTCAAACAATAAAAAACAAGGTTGTCCTCACATGCACATGTCATTAAAATACCTTTTCTACAGATTTATTTTACCTTGAGCCTTTATCTCAACTTCTGAAGAGACACAAGTGTGAAATTCAAGATGTGTACTTCTTCTCTGGGAATATTTAAGATTATTTGACAGCTTTGGTTTTTAACAGAGTATTTCGGTGTGGTATTACTACCTTTTGTTGCTTTGAAAGATCTAAGTACTTCCTCCAGTAGTAAAAATAAGTCATGGGTGTGATCGAGGATCCATCAGAGGCCCTTTTCCCTGCTTTATTTACATTCACACTTACATGAAAGGGGCTCTCCTGTCATCTCAGCCTTTCCATGAAGGCTCATGAATATTTGACCCGCTCCTTCAGATACTGAATACACTCTATCAGGGAAACCCAAAGAAGTGGGAGATCTTGGAAGAATGGTTAGCAAAGTTGTGCACTGTGAGTAAGGAGTGCTTTAAAGTGCATTAAAAGTATGTGTTACATGCACAAATGATTCAAGGTGACTCCAAGCTTCCATAACAAACTTGTAGTAAATCTGTGAAAGACTAAAGTAATTAATTTCCATGTTTCCTTTTAGTGAGGTAAATTGAACCTGGAGGCGAGGAGGGAATCAACCCACTACAAATCACACCATGACTAGTTTTCAGAATCACTTTTCAGACACATTTTAAGTTTCTCCTCCATTTTCAATCATCATTAATACAAGTCAAATAGAAAACTAAAGTGTGCACAGAAGTTGGTTTAATCTCATGTTTGGAAATCATTCTCCTCTGAGATTATGGACACAGTCGCTCATTTCAATACTTAGGCCTTATTTAGAACAGCCCCGGGAAATGTGTAACAGGCAAGGGGGGCAAAGCATGTAGCAGTCCAAATCACACAGAACCCCACGAGATGTCAAAATGAGAAGTTGTTGGCTGCCATCAAAAAAAGGGAAGTTGTGGGAATGTGGAAAATGTTGGATCATGTTCAGACAGTTGTAATCTATTAACTGTTCAATAAACATACTTTTTATCAATGATGATACAACTCAGATTTTGTGACCATAGACTGTATAAAGAATGGACGTAGTATCCATGACGTCACCCATCTGTTTCTGAAGCCCTGTTTTGAAGCCAATTGTCCATGGGTGCCATATTGGAAATGCTGAACACAACCTAACTTTGTCCAAGCTAGTGTGAGGTAAAGAGGCGGGCCTTTAGCCTTTTCATTAAGCTACAGGGTTTCCACCTGTCAATCAAGTCAGCCATGTCCTTATTTGGGCAAAACTCGTAATCTTAATATCTTTGAAATAACACCCCCTGTACAGTGCGTGCCGATAGAGAAATTAGCTCCTGAGACCTTGGCCATTTTTTGAATGATGTTTATTTCTGCTGCAAAGATCGTCTGTTTTTGAATGGGTGTGTATGTGGTTTCTGATGTTTCTGCAGCCAGCCTCAAGTGGACGCTCGCTGAACTGCAGTTTTTAGCACTTTTGCATGGGCTTCATATTTTATGATAGGAGGTTGCTGCTTGGTTGTGACATGTAGTGGGCGGAATAACATTTTTTTAAGTGGGCAGGACTTGTAATAATGACGTATTTGTGGGCGGGGCTTGTAAAGTCTTGCAGCCTGCAGACAGATACTACTACCATGCACTGTTTTGAAAGACACCTATATGTTTTTTTACTTTTCTTATTATTCTTGCTTCGCATCACATTGCATATGGCAGGTATGAAGGTATTCGTAAGTGACTTTCAGTTATACACTACGTTTCACAATACATTGTGGGCCACAGAGAGTCCACTATGCCAGGTATAATAACTCTCCATCTTCATTCAGGCAGAAGTAGAAGCAGGCATATTCTCTTTAAAGTGCACTGTACTGTGAGTCGTGGGTCGTGGGTGATTTCAGACTTATTTTCTTATATATGTTTGAAAGAAGAAGTTGTTGAATGTTTTAAAAGACAAAATCAATTAAAAAAAGCAGCTTGAAAGTATTCACATGGATGAACCAGCGTCTTGGAACACCAACTGTATCGACTTTGCAATAAAGAACTGCAGGCAGAAGCTTTTCAGCTCTGCTCTGACTTCTAAACCAACCTTGAGTTCAAGTTCAACTCCGGCACAACAAAGCTCGGATGAAGAAAGAAAGAAAAAAAAGCTGCTTAAATCTTCCCCGTACGAAAGAGTTGCATTATCTGTCCCTTGAAAGCCTTTACCTTCAGGCGAGGCTTTCATAAATGGACTCTGTCCCCTCACTTGTGCTTTGCTTTTGGATAAAAATAGTGCATCAATTTCACATGCTTGCCATGTCAGTTAGCAGCAGACGTCTTTAATGCAAAGAGAAGAACGACAGACCGTTAGAGAGGGAGGTGTAATGTGGAACTTTTTATTGAAATTCATTCTCAGGGGTGAAGCTGAAAACATTCTGTAAGCGTGACTTCCTCTGACGAAAGACAAGGGGCTCTTTCTTTTTGTCACAAAGACAGCAAAATATTCCAACTGATTTGGATTTCAGAGATTTTAAAGATCCATATCCTCCATGTTTGTGACAGACAAAACTCCTCTCGGATGATGCAAGAGTTTCATTTTCAGACACATCCTCTTATGCTATTTTTTTGTCATCTACTGTACTTGGTTGCATGTGACAACCGAGAGCGCTGTGACAAAAAAAAAGAGGAGGACAAGAAAATCATGCAAAGGCACAGACTTCTTTTCAATAATCCATATCAGGTTGCTTTTAGTATCCAAAGCTTTACAGACATTTCTAATTAAGAAGAGAATCAATACGTTTACAGCCAGATTTAAAGGTGACATATTATGCTCTTTTTCATCAAAATATATTGGTCTAAGAGGTCCCCAAAACATGTCTTTAAAGGTTTATTACTCAAAAAAACACTTTGACTTCAGATTTTGGTATGTCTGTAAACCCCTCTTTTTCAGCCCTGCTCAGAACAGGCTGTTTTCTGTGTCTGTGCCTTTAAATGAGAATGAGCTCTCTGACCACGCCCCCTCAGGAAGTGGATGTGGCCTCGGCTGTCCAGCACGTTTATCTAATGTTTACATGTTGGCTGCTCACAGACCCGCGTTACTTCAACCCTCTGAATATGATCCATAATCTGATCCTGACGGAGAGGCGCCTGCAGCAGGACCTTTCTGAACGATTGGTCACAGATTTAGTGTTTCTTGTTGTTTTATTTGTCAGTATGTCGACGTGTGTCTTGGTACACAGCTACGAACATGTAGCTATGTGATTATGCTTACTAGCTCTAGCACTTTTCCATGAAAAATAAAAATCATCCACTAGATCTTCAAATCTGCAGACGTGGGGAGTAAAACCGACCTTTGTGTTTATTAAGACAGCCTACAACTAGCATGCCTTCCTCCTAAGCTCCTTGTTAGCACACGTGTGCAGGTAATGGAAAACGGAGGAGGAGTTGAGTTGCACTTTATACAGCCTAAAGTCAATTTTTAAAAAGTTGATTTTGCATAATATGTCACCTTTTAAAACTGACAGCCTTTCCTTGCACAGAAAAGGGATCTTTGCTTTCCTCTTCCTCCAACTCCACCATCCCCAACGGTGAAAATGAGTTTCAGGTCATGCTACATCACATTTGTTCACTTTTTCAGAAACTTCTGCTACTTACATTTTTCACCCCTTGCACCATTCATCTGTTACAACAGCAGATACGATGTGTGCCCTTTGAGCTACACATACAGAGAGGTCTTATACCCTTGAGGTGCAGCTGGCCCCTCAGGTCTCTGACTTCAACCCTTCAGGGGCCTCATTAAAGCTCACACTTGGACTTTCCTCGTCTGTTGAGAGTGGAAATATCTTTTTCTGGTCAAGGCTGGGAAGAGGTGTGCAAGAACAGACAGACAGAGTGAAGCGTTACTACAGTGAAGCTATCCATTAATGCCTGTTAGTGTTTC
Source organism: Notolabrus celidotus (assembly GCF_009762535.1). Classification (NCBI taxonomy): domain Eukaryota; kingdom Metazoa; phylum Chordata; class Actinopteri; order Labriformes; family Labridae; genus Notolabrus; species Notolabrus celidotus. The sequence goes on from NC_048288.1 coordinate 26,631,190, forward strand.
AGCCTGCCTGCGTAGGAAAACCGAGGTCAGCAGATTGCAGAGCTCCACGCTGAACCTTCCCTTTTACTCCTCCCTCTTATTTTCTCTTGAAAGCTTTTACTTTAAGTCTGTCACGCTTGTTATGTAACCACTTCAGAATTGGTTCCCCAGGGCCAGACACCCTGTGAATGGCAAGATACGGACACTTGTGCTGTTGCGATAATGGGCTCTTCAGTTCCACAACATAATACAAGATCCAGATCTGATTTGGATAAAGCTCTGGGTCTGTATGATGGATTTCCCTGGACAGTTAATTAGGTCTAGGAGCAGTTCATTAGGAGCAAGTAATTATCTCATCACTGCTTGATTATGGCACATCATATTTGTTGATTTGCTGTCATAGGGTTCATTAGCGTCTCATTATTTGTGTTAGGGGGAAAAAACAACCATGTGTGTTTAGGTTAGTGTCTTCTTTAAAAAGACTGTAGAATATTGGAAGTCTTTGAATTCCATCCATCCATTATCTTGACCGCTTATCCCGTTAGGGGTCAAGGGGGGCTGGAGCCTATCCCAGCTGGCTTCGGGCAGAAGGCAGGGTACACCCTGGACAGGTCGCCAACCTATCACAGGGCTAACACAGAGAGACAGACAACCATTCATGCACACCCTCACACCTACGGGCAATTTAGAGTGATCAATCAACCTGAGCATGTTTTTGGATTGTGGGAAGAAGCCGGAGTACCCGGAGAGAATCCACGCATGTACGGGGAGAACATGCAAACTCCACACAGAAAGGCACCCACCCGGCTGGGGATTCGAACCAGGAACCTTCTAGCTGTGAGGCAACAGCGCTACCCACTGCACCACCGTGCAGCAGTCTTTGAATTGGAAATGCTCATTTTTGATCTACATTTGTCACATTTCTGAGCACACATCTGCATCCAACCTCTTTCTTAGCTGGTTACTTATCAAGTTAGTTCCAGGACTACCAGTAAAGTTCTCTATTTACATCGTATCTGCTTCCAGATTTCTATGTACAATTAAGCTTTCAACACATTTTATTATTTCCCAGCTTTCTTGCTAAATGTCTGACTGGGATAGATACTTGATTCTAATTGGTCAAAACCCCATACTATTTTCAATTGAACAGCAAAAGTGATGCTGGTGACACTTTTTAAATTTTTTTATTTAACCTTTATTTAACCAGATACAAGACCCATTGAGATCGAGACCTCTTTCACAAGGGTGACCTGGCCGAGAGAGGCAGCAACACACGTCATAGTAAACAAAACAGACAGATAATGACAACAAACATTAAAATATAAAATACAAGCAATTTGATAAAATAAAGTGCAGAAGTTATTTTACAGTAACACTTAATCACACACTGGATATCAAATCAATCCACATTAAGGAGTTCTGGCACATTTCACCTTTGCTTGTTGACACTGTGGCAAAACGGTTAGTCTCTATAATCTCAGACTTGTTTTGAGGGTGAGTAAAAAAATCAATCAATCAAGCTTTATTTATATAGCATCTTTCATATAAATCAAATGCAACCCAAATTGTTTTACATCGATTAAAAACAAGAAAGAAGCAGAAATAAAATAATGGCAAGACATATTAAAAAACAAAAATGGATTTTAAAATAGAGACTAATGCACAACGACAACAATAAAATATGTGTGATTTAAAATAAGTCAAATTAATATTGAGAATATCAATAGTTAAAATAAATGAATTTAAAAAGGGTAAGGATAAGAGTTGAAAATGAAATGAAGGCTAAAAATATCAATAAAACTGAGTAGATGGGGGCGCTGGTGGCCTAGAGGTCTAAGCGCCCCACATACAGAGGCTACAGTCCACGTCCCAGGGGTCACCGCTTCGATTCCCGGCCAGTCAACCATCTCCTGCATGTCTTCCCCCACTCTCTACTCCCCACATTTCCTGTCTCTCTTCAGCTGTCCCATAAAATAAAGGCAAACAAGATTTTAAAAAACAGCAAAAAAAACTGAGTAGATAAATTAAAATGAATGAATAAATGAATAAAAATAAATACATAAATAGAAATAAGATAAACAGTTAAAATTAATAAAATAATAAAGCAACATTTAAATCAATATAAAAGTAAAAAGTAAGTAATACAATTGTAAAACCCTGCATAAAAGCCAGACTGAATAAATAGGTTTTAAGTTTAGGTTTAAAAGTCTCCAGCTCCTCCCAGATCCTCCGGCAGGCTGCTCCATAGTTTAGGAGCAGTAGTGGCTGAAAGCAGCGTCACCAAAAGACAATGATGGCAAGATGTGAGAGCAGCCTGAGGAGCTACTGTGCCCAAACCCTCTCTGATAGGGAAATGTGGAGCAACATCCTGCCCTGCAATCCAGGCAACAGTATCAGAGCTGGTTAGAGCAGCGTCAAGGAGGCTGACAGAATATGTTGCCACTGTAGCGTTAACGAACATGGAGGAGGGACACATATGTTTTATCTGTATATATTGCTCCTCCTTGTTTAGTTTATACAGCTGTTTGCGTGGTAGATCAGATTATCTCCATTAAGCGCTAATTCATGCAGGAAGTCTTCCATCAGTGAGGCCGATATGATAAACGTTTCAATAAAACTAGTTTCTGTTTGCTACTCCAAAGTACACATTCACCTTCTCTTTGCCCTCTTCCCTCACTATCACATATCTTCTTTATTTGTAGCCTTAGATCCCTTTTAGAGAACTGCTGAACATTGCAGTCTGCTCTGCCTTTTTAATCTGCCGTTTCGAAACATTGCGCCCGATGGCAACGAGAGGAGAAACCGGCAAGGACCTGCCATTGATTGGACTACAAACAGTTGTTGTCTGTGCTATCTCTGTCGCATGCTCAATAACAGTGGTCTGTTTCAAATGTGATCCCAAGGTTATCCGGATGGCTCTTTGTGAAGTTCAAAGTCTGTCTCATGTTACTTTGATTTGGTGTGAGGTTACACAACCCAAGATCTATATGACCCAGATTGGCTCTCTCTCCTAATCTGATCAGTGCGATCTGAAATATCTAAAAGCATGTTCAAAGGGTCTCACCAACTTTGTTCTGTGAGTCCTTCAACAAAGGTGTCCTCGAAGTGGAGGGCAGACACACATATGTTCCCTCTTTCCTCGCTCAGTGTACTTTCACTGAAGACAAACAGAAAATGTTACACTGAGTAAAGCACAGATTATTAACCGGATTTTATGAAACACTTTAAAGCATTTCGTCATTACTAACTGGATATTTACATTTAAATCAATTTAAACATTTAATTTTACTTTTGGTTGCATTTAGTCCATTATTTGTTGTTTTAACCTTTTGTTTGTTTTTGATTTTGTACTCATCCTTTCACCTGAATCTGGTACTGATTGTTTATATTGATTTAAAATGTATTTAACACCCTTTTTGCTACATTGTGTTACATGAAAAGTGAGATACAAATTAAGTTTGACAAGATATCCCAAAATGCTGTGGGCAGGGAAGCCAAGGCCAGTGCAATACAGACTGAATGGGTTTGCAGTGGGTCTATACCAAGCAGCAACCTCCAGCCACGAGTATTGAAGCCAATGTGGAAGTGTTAAAAACTGCAGTTACTCAAGTGTCCACTTGAGGCTGGCTCTGGAAGCACCAGAAACCACATACACACCCATTCAAAAAAGCTGATCTTTACAGCAGAAATAAACATGTTTACAGCCTGGTACAAAAAACGAGTGTAGTCTGGATAGCTCATTTCTCGATCGGCACACACTGTACAGAGGATGAATTTTTTAATAACGCAGCAATTTTGAAGATATTAAGATATTATTTCCATCATGAGAGGCAGAGCTGACTTGATTGACAGGCGGGAACACTGTAGCTGTTGGCGAGGAGGCTACAAAGCCCGCCTCTTTACATCACACTAGAATGACAGAAGTTAGGTTGAGTTCAACATTTCCAATATGGCTGCTGCCGACGATTGGCTTCAAAACAGCGCTTCAGAAACAGATGGGTGATGTCACAGGTCTATACACACTGATTGGGCTTGCAGAAGGTCCATACTGTAAGTTTGTGAACACAGCAGTGTTAAGTGAGTCAGTTACACCAGCTGTGTTAATACTTGATCCTGATTGGTCAAAACTCCACAGCAATGGTCTGTTATTTCTTGACAGCTATGGATACAGCTCCAATCACAGATGGAAGATTAACTGTGGTCGTATCAAACTAAAGAGAGTAGTCTGGTTCATTTGATGTTGGCTTATTTCAGGTGTAAAGAAGGGAAAGAGACAAAGAAAGCACCCGCTGTAATTTAACAGAAGAAACATAACATTTTTTCAATCAATAAAATCGTTCTCAAGTCACAGTTTGGTGTAAAATGATTGATTGATAGTTAGAAGCTGTGTAATGAGCTGGATCTCCTTTACTTTACTTTGAGGTTCAAATCTTCTGTAAAAACCTGCTCACTATACACTTAACTTTACTTTGAGCTCCTATTGAGCCCTGTGTGTTTCTCATCTCAGTTTATTATAAATTAACCAACTGCAGTCTCTTGAGAATACGGACGTGAGAAATGATTTAAACACGAGGCCTTTAGATGTATCATGGATACAAGCCTCCTCTAAACCTCTTTTTACAGCGGGCTAAAAAAAATACTGCTGCTTTCAGATCGATAACCTTGTTCATGTCAGCCTCCATCAGCTCATGACTCAGGGGAAAAGATTCCATACCTGCAGCATTACATATATAACTCCAACTGAGGGGAATGAATTCTGTCATACCAATTCCCCTCAGTTGTCCCACCGTGATGTACTCTTTTCCACAGCTGATAAATCTCTGCGTGCATCTCACAGTGAAAGGGAGGTATTTTACTTAAAGTGGTTGTGTGTCGTCTGTGGGGATTTAGAACCCTCCTGAGGCTCCTCTCTAAAAACTACTAATGCACTTCTGGGAGTTTGTTGTGACGTATTTTTATTCCCCTCATCAGCAGTAGAAGTGAGAACCTTGGGGATATTTGTCTGATAGAAAAATAGTAGGTTTATCTTATTTATATGCCTCCCTTATAGATTAACGCCCCACCACCATCCCTTTAAAATGTCATCATGCAAACTTTGTAGGCATTTATCAGCAAAATGACAAGTTAATTTGTAATGAAGGGCGAACATTTCACAGTAATCATGTTACATGGAGTATGTCCAAAGGCTTGTTTTAGGTTAATTACAGCTAAATGAAGCCAACATGTACTAATCGTATACACCTTGCCATGGGCTATAATTTCATTTCTGCACGCACAAAAAGCCAAATAACTCATTATTTCCTCTCTGCTTTCATCCAATATATCCTGGAGGTTAGATATCAAGACTTTCCTAAACCCGCCGTGTTTGCCTGTGTTTTTTTTTTGAGTGCTTCTTGTATAATACATTACTATTAATGGATTCAGCTCCTGGAGGAGCACTTGACCTGCAATTTGAAGAGGAAGCATCTTTGAGTCGAGGAAATTTACTGATTCTCTCTTGACGGATGATTCTGGGTACCTCTTCACACACAAATTGCTTAGCAAACAGCTTTTTCTCCTGCTGAATAACACAATATTTTTCATATAAGACTCTTTCCAAGAGATATTTGTGTTTCTGTGGACCTAATAAGGCACTAATCTTAAAGCGGAGGCACTTTTTGGAAGAAGACGAGGACAGAATAGAGTTATTATCTGACTGCAGCTCCACTAAGAGGCACTATGTTATTGTACCTCTAATCAGGTTTTAGTTTTCTAATTTCCCAGAGAGTTTATTACTCATCCGCAGTCATTCATCTATTTTTTCTCATCTATCGTCCAGCTTTTATCTCCGAGCAGCATGGGATTGTTTCCCATTTTTTGAAATGGCTGTTGTTTTGTGCTTTTAGATATTCAGTGGCCGCAGTTTTCATCCTCTTCCAGGTTTTTCTCCATCAAATTTTAATCAATCTCCCTCTGATTGTTTGTCCATTCCATTCTCTCTTTGTGGTCCGTAAGCTGTTCATTGGCCTGGGTAGGATGTGCGAATAGTAATGTTGTCGAGTGAGAGCAGAATGAACCGAGCACCTTGTGTGTCTATATCCTTTTACGGCATGTTTTTTTGAGATCATCTGAAGATAAAGAAAGCTTCATCTCAGGTATCATCCGTCCCTCAGAGAGGCTGCAGGTGAAAATCCAGGATACTGAGAGGAGGGGATGTGAACGAGGTCTGCAGGAGATGAAAGCAGGATTCTGTTTCAAATGCCAGATGTGTCTGTTTATTCGATATCTAGTCACAAAAAAACGTCAGAGGTGTGAACACCCCGAGAAAACACACACACACAGTGAAACTAGAGGCCGTATGAACCGAATGAGAAATGCTGATAACATGTTTCATTAATGCGGTTCCTCAAAGTCAACAGCCAACATACAGTGATTAGTCTGCCAACTCAGATCTCCCTGCTATCTTTCACAAGCTTGTATTCTGACGAGGTGTTACCGTCACAGCTATTTGAAGGCGAGCTGGATGATTGTAATGACTTTTTCAAACAGCTCTTAAAATGCTCACCAGTGATCAACCAGTGCATCACTCTCTTCCTGTTTCGATCTATAAAAAGGCAGTACGGGAGTTAGATGAGCTTTATTTCAACCTTGGGCTTCATTATAGGGATATTATGGCTTTGATTGCACATCGTCACCGCTTTATTGTCTCAGAACAGCTCATAAGAAGCTCTCTTGGGAGCACGGGTTGGTTTCTAGTGCGCATCTTTTCTGTCCATGTCACCTTATGGGCTCAGTACCTTCCTGGACTTTTTTTGTCTTTGTGAACAGTATGATGCTTTTTCGTGGGCAGGGCTTAGCTAAAGGCAAAACAACCCTCTTGATCTGTTAGCCAGCACTAGCTAGCAATTTGATTTTGGCTTCTTTTCATTGAAGATAATACACGTCTCTCTGATTCTGTGAGGCCACTCAAAGTGTTACTTGAATAAGACGAATACCGTCGCCTGTTCGCCTTTATCATTCAGGGATGGGGAAGCTTTCCTCTGACTTTGACTCTATGACATTTCTGATCCTGTCCTGTAATGAGCTAAATGCACACTTCACCCACTTTTTACTCGCCCGTAAGACTGTGGGGATACAGTGACAATACACACACTTTTTTTAAATTCAGAACTTTAAAGCTCTAGTTTTTGGGTTTATTTTCAATGCACAACTTTTAGGCTGCATTTATCAACCAATCATTATAATCAACAATGAACTGGAGCCCACTTGCCTTCCCGTAGGCTCAGCAGATGGATGATTTGACAGGACTGCCAAAAGTGGAATGGCCTGACATTTACATTTAATCAATCAATCAGTCAATCTTTATTGTATAGCGCCAAATCAGAACCAACATTATCTCAAGACGCTTTATAAACATAGGAGGTCTAGACCGTACTCTATGTTAAATTATTAACAAAGATAAGATCCAGTCTGACCCCACCTTAATCCACCATGAGCATTGCACCTTGTCAGCATTTAGCTAGTTGCAGCAGCGAGGAAAAACTTCCTTTTAACAGGTAGAAACCTCCAGCAGGACCAGACTCATGTTAGACAGACATCTGCCTCGACCAAGTTGGGTCTGGAAAGAGGGATAGAAGAGGATAAGAGAGAGGGATGAGAGGGATCAGACGAGTAGTAGTAGCTGTTGCAGCTGGAGTCCAACACGTCCGTACAGCAGGAGGATGTCTACGGCAGCTCAGAGGAACCTACCTATTTAACTGACAGTAAAGACAAGTGTGTGTTTAACAAGGACACACTGAGGGCATTTAAGTCCTTAGATACTTATATACTGTATTAGTAGTCAATTGCTATGGTTGTACAAAGGAGGACAACAAATAACAGTTTCCTCTGTTTTGTTTTGCTAACAAAGCTAACGTTACAGAGAAATGAAGTATTCCTCTTAATGCTTCTACAATTTCTGGTTATAGGATAATGATAACACTTTATATACATAATGTGATCCATCCATACAACAGGAAATATGTGCTAGATGAAGCATTTTTGATGATCACCTCCATCCAGTCCTTTCGTCTTGTCACGTTTCACTTCAGTTGTCTGACACAGTGTTGGTGTGTCGCCAAGAATCTGAATCCCTTTGCTGCTTAAACCAAAAAATGAAGATCCTGGGTAGACAAACATGATTGTGAAAGGTTAAATAATACCAAAAAACTGAAGCTTCAAGTGTCTGCTTTGTTGACGTGTCAGATGACAGTGAGATTTAAATTACTTTGACAGTAAAGCTTAAATATGGCGGCAGTGCCAGACTCGCTCACACACACTCTTCTTGATTCATGTTTCCACACAAACCAACCATCACACTCGACTTGCCGCCTTTTGCCAACTCAGCAAGCCTGAAATCCAATGACTGTCAACAAGATCCCCTGAGACGGCTCACCACCGGCATCTTCAAGTACAGGAGGAGGGCCGAATTATGATCCTTGTGAATAAAGAAATATGTAATCCCTTCTAAAAATGGCACCAGCTACTATAAAACAGGACCATTTCTGTCTCCTGTGTAAGAGACCATCTTCGACATTTCTCTTTGACGGACAGTTTAACCTCTTCAGTTTGCGCTCCTGTGAAATGGCATGCAATTGAAAAAACATTTTCTAATCTGAAATGGTGGAAAATGCTGTCAGGCCAAGTGGTAGGATGATTGATGAGGGGTAATGCTACTGCAGTCAGCCATTAACATCCATTTTCCTGCAGCTGAACATGGGGACATGGGGCCACTGCAGTTCACATTTTATTAAAATAAAAAAGCAGCAGGGACTAAATATCTTTAATGATTATCAAACATTTCCAGACTACACCTGTTTGTGATTTTTAATGGCTTTAGTATTTACCACAGGCTATAGTCATTCAACCTGAAGAAATCTGCGTTTGAAAGAGCAGGAAAACATGCGGTGGAGGGTTTGATCCGGCATCAATAATATCACATTTCAGAGGAAGAAGGCCGGCATCAACAGATAAATCTATACGAGCTTAAGCACATCCATTATTCATGTCTTTTCCATAGGTCTCAGACCAAAGGCCGTAACATACATATTTTATCATCTGTCTCCTGATCTCCACATACCCAAGCATGTTCAGATTCCATTCTCATCAATATGTTGTTTTGAACCACATGGAAAATATAACCTGGAGTGGAAATCATGACATCTTTCTAAGAAGTCCTTCTCTTGGAGAGAAATCCACTTCCTGAAATCTATAAATCTATCCTGGGAGAGTTGATGTCGGTTTAATGGTCAGTGTTGTACAGTAAGGTCACTGCGATGAGACGTTATACCATCCCTGGTGCAACAACCAAGAATAAAGGCCAAGGTCAGCGAAAAACATCAGACTACAGCCAAGACCAAACCAAATACAACTGGGGCCTAGAATATGAGGATAAACATGGGGTGTTAAACACACAGTTATTTTTCACAGTCCACTTTCCACAGCTCTGTCTGCAGACTGGAGCTCAAACAACACACACAAAAAAAGTTCCAGGGGAGGTCATACCATCTTAACTTTGTGACATGTCCAGCCCACATCACTATCACAAGAATCTGGACTCCTTAAATTAAAGTCTGTTTTCAATTTCTCTCCTTGTCAAACTGTCAGTTAGAAAGGTTGAACCAGGAGTGGTCTAATTACCACCTCACAAAGATCTGAGACTTCCCACTGATTGTTTTTTTCTATCTGTAGATGAACACTTCTTCCCATTTTTACCTTTTTATCAGGCTGGAAGTTGATCACCAAAACCTCCTTTGGCATATGTTGACATGCATTCATGTAGTCTAGATCAGGGGTTCCCAAACTTTTCAGCCCACAAAATATAGATGCCAACGACTCTCGACCCCACACTGTCCCTCTAAGTGATTTAATGTGGCTTCATTTAGCTGGTCTGGAGAAAATTAGCCTACCTATATGAGCATGTGGCTGTGTTTCCTGTGCCTTTATGAATTAACCTACTGCTACTGATGCTTTTGATAATTAACTGTTCACTAACCCTAAACTTAGGAGTCATCTGGCAACAAAGAAAGGCAGAAACCTCATTACATTTTCTATTTTCAAGGTTTTATTTCAAGGTTAGCTACTATTTTTGTCAATGTTTTTTTCTATAATGGGTAAAACGCACTTATTTTAGATAACTTAAAAAAAAAAAAAAAACATTCTGGAAGACCCCCTATTTTTGTCTCACGAACACCTGGTCTAGATGAGACAGCAAATTACTTGTTAAATTGAAAGTTATATGTTACAATTCCGAGTTACGGTAGGCTTCTATATCGAAAAAAAATGTATCTCCCCAAACTTACCATTAATATCCATTCAAAGTTAATGCAATCTTTTCATATATTTGACTGATCAACATAATGTACTGTTTCTTGCAGTGCAAGACAAAGTCAAATACAAAAAAAGCTTGGTACAAATGCAGAAGCTTAACCTTGCAAACTCAGACATCAAAACAGAAGGGCTCCAAGTCTGCTGCTAGCTGCACAGCTAACTGAGACCCCTCGTTGACTCTCCCTGTTATTCAAACAAACATCCTCACTCTGAAGATGTCATCAGTTTGACAGAGTTAAATTAAATATTGTGTAAGTCTTGCACTCGCTGTAAGTACATGGGACTTGACAGCTTGGGTTTTTGTGGTAAATACTTCATCAAAATATCTCAAAGAGAGAAAGACTGGAGTCAAATAACACTGAAATAAAATCTTTAGGCAAGTCAGGAGTCAGCTTCAAAATGTAAAGTTCATTTTAGGAAGTGAAAACAGCGATAAAACTCCAAATAAAGCTCCTTTTTAGATGGCAAAAAAAGGAATTGAAAGATTTTCTTATATGCAAGATTTTAGGGTACATCACACTATAAAACTACATCATTATATTCCAACCATATCCTGGGGAAATTCAATTTCAGAAACGGTAACACATCCAGTTGGAGCTCAAAGTATGTTCACTCAGCAGGATTAGTCCTGTCCTTTCTGGCTAAAACTATCTAACCCCAGCCATTGTTGTTAAAAATTGACTGTACAATTTATTTGATTTGCAAACTAGAGGTTTCAGACACAACTTCTTTGATAAGTTAATTAAGAGGAATGAGTTATGGATGCCTTCTCTGCCTGAGAAACAAGAAACAGTCACATCTTTAAACTGCTGCTAGACCAAATTTTATGATAAATAATGCAATTTTAAAGCAGGAGGCGTGATTGTTAAGAAAGGCAACAGCTATCAGATTATGAAACATGCTCTGGTTATTTCGTCTGATCTTGTTAATTTTGTCTCTTATGCATAATCAAATTCCAAAGTGGGATAATTTAATTTTCATGAGATTATAGCTCCTTCCCAAGTGAGCTTGATCCTGGGTACACTATTCTGTGTACTGTTTGCAAATGTTCCTTGTGCCATCACTCATTTCTTATTAATGCCTATTAAGATGGTAATCACAGACCTCATTATGTGTGAAAAAACAGCACCAGGCTCCAAAGTGGCTCTGCGCAGCCTGCCGGTAAACAGCAGATCACAGTTTGAACCAATATTTAACCAATCAAAGCATTTTCACTTTCACTGAATGATAAACGGGTCACATGTTGGAAATTAATTTACATAATAGCTTCCAGAAAACATGTTGACAAGGTCCTTTGAATGGCAGCGATCAATGTGTAATTCATGAGGAACGTTTCTGGTCGATGAACAGCTGGACACTTGGCAAGTCATATCGCTGGAGGACATAAGAGTACTACATGGCTGTTTATAACAAAGGGGACTTAAATGATGTTAGTTGCACACACAATGAGAGCAAGTGAACTTTTCCTTCCTGCTTGAATTATTTTTTGAACTAGCACAATCACATTCTTTCTAATGCTTATCTGGCAGCAGCTGTGCTCAGCAGGAGGCTGATTAAAAGAAAAGACTGTCACATAACCTTTGAGACTTGGAAGTACCAATGATGTTTCCAGTGGATTTCACCAGGGTACATATAGCAGCTCTTTCATTTTTTTCATTACATCTTAAAACCCAGGGAAACAAAATTGTGTTTTCCCAGTGTCAGTATATGCTGTGTTGAGTTTTCATTAAAGCTAGGACATGTTGTCCGATTGTAAAAGTAATATTTCTGGACCTTTTATTAATGAAAAGGAAAGGAGGCTTTGGGTCAGACTGTTCTTTGGTTAGGGTAAAAACATAAAACCTTTTACATATGACATCATGAGTTAATGCTAAACACAGATTAAAGCTGCTGTTGTTAGTCACAGAGTAAACATCTGTTCACAGAGAGGGACTTTGAATGTCAATACTATCCCTCCCAACCAGATTTCCTCTTAGCCCCCCAACACAGATCGGCGTGTGCAGTCATGATAGTGCCGGACTCATAACCAATCGGAGGATGTAGTAGGGGCCGCCCCTTAACCAATCAGGACAGAGGATTGGAGATTAGCTATGATTGGTCCGTCATAACGGGAACGAGGGGAATAATAACATTGTTTGATACAAAGGTATTGGAAAATGCAGAGATTTCGCAATAGTCTCAAATTACTCCACTTACCGATGAGTACAGATCGGCATTATGACCTTTTCTCCAAACCCAGCAGAAAAAAGTAAAGTTTTTTTTACACCATTCCTACCAACAGCAGCTTTAAACCAATGCAGACTTTTCTCCGTAAAATCATTTTGACATTTCCATCAATTAAGTGTTACAGCTTTTTTCCCATTATGTTACAGATGGCATCAGACACATTGTGCAAAAGTTTCAGAAAGTTCTAATGTTTCGTACAAAAATGGTGGGAACAGCATTGTATAGTTTCATATATAAACTGTGTAAATAGTATAAGAAAGTTTTGTACCTGAACAGTATTAGGAAGTATTGCAAGTAAACTGTGTGAACAGTATTAGAAAGTTTTGTATGTAAACTGTGTGAACAATAGTAGAACATTTCATGCATAGATTATGTAAACAGTGGGCACTGGTGTTGTCAGAGGGACACATTCAACCCTGACAAAAGAGACTGAGAAGGGCAAAATCAGTGCATCCCTATATACTAGACATATATACTACTGTGTACTAGATCAAAATGCAGACTGACAGCAGCTGTTTGGCTGTTTACACTCAACATGAGTCCCTTAGCGCTCTAAGGGACTGGAACCAAGTGCCACATGCATGTGTTCAGCCTGTAACATCGGCGCGATACAGAAGCTTTTTAAAATATTTGTTTGGTGTGGACGGGGGTGGCACAGGGAGGGTCCAGGTTCAGTTTTACAGGGGCACTGGCCCCTGTTGGCCCCTCCTGAGAACCGCCACTGATGGAGAAAGGATGGAAGAGTCTTGTATGCTCGAGATTTTTGTTTCAATACCTGAATTGTTTACTATTTAGCTTTGTCTTTAACTTCCTTGTCCGCTGAGCTGGAATATTTTGGAGGATTTCCAGTTTGTTTCCTCTTTTTATGGGTGTTTGTGCGGACATTCTAACTTTATGAACTGAAGCTCAGTTGTGGAAGTTCAGTTGTTAAGCTGAACTTCTTATTTTGCACGGAGTCCAGGTGTGCAGAACATTTAGTCAACTCCATTGTACGATAAAGTAAAAAGCAGAAGGCCCTGTTAACGGATATTGAAGAGCATTATGAATAGGGTGAGAGTTTCCATATGGTTTCCAGATGATGGTATTAGAGGCGAGAATGTGCCAATAAAGCCATCTCTGGTATCATAAAGACGCTGTACAGAGAAGCAATTGAAATGGATCCAGCAGCCGGAGCTCCGTTTTCAGAGCAGAGAAAATGAAACACATCAAATTGAACTCTGAAAATTCAGTCTGCTCCCCGGCTGAACTCTCCCTCCTACATTATTTGTCTTTTCACACATGATCAGTTTACAATAATGTGAGTAATGTAATTGCTGCTCTCCTGGCTAAGGTTTCCACCGCAGCGCTCGATCTTCACCGCGTAAAGCGAGGCAGGAAACGACATTTGCATTTCCTGTGGTATGGATTAGAAAACGAGGAGGGCTTGGTGGTATAAAAGACGAGCATTTTCCGATACATTGAGCTGAAGCTGTTTAATTACTGAGACTATTATCTTTGGCTTTTATGGGTTTCCTGTTTTGTTTTAGATTAAGTGCTGCCTGTAGCTCAGAGCAGGGTTCAGCAGCAGAATCAACATATGGTTAGTTACAGATACAGTTCTTCAGGAAACTTCTGTCATTTTTTTTCCTTCTTTACATTTTGAATACATGTCAACACTTACAGCATGCTTATAGTGAGATACAAGTCAGACTGCAAGTGGACAGAAATGTAAAAAACAAGGACTTAAGAGTGTCAATCAATCTTTATTTGTATAGCGCCAAATCACAACAAATGTTATCTCAAGACGCTTTACAAACAGAGCAGGTCTAGACCGTACTCTATGTTCTATTATTAACAAAGACCCAACATCAAGACAGGATACGATCCAGTCCCATCTTACAAACAGGACTCAGTCTATTCTCATCTTAATCCAACATGAGCAGAGCACTTTGCAGGATTTAGCAAGTTACAGCTGCAAGGACAAACTTCCTTTAAAGGTGACATATCACACTTTTTTTCATCAATATATATTGGTCTAAGAGGTCCCCAAAACATGTCTTTAAAGTTTATGCTCAAAAAAACACTTTGAAATCAGATTTTGGCATGCCTGAAAATCCCTCTTCTTCAGTCCTCTTCAGAACACTCTGTTTTCTCTCTGACCACGCCCCCTCAGGAAGTGGATGTGCCTCGGCTGTCCAGCACGTTGATCAAATGTTTACATGTTGGCTGAATATACACGGCTGCTCACAGATCGCGTTACTTCAACCCTTTGAATCTGATCCAGAATCTGATCCTGACAGAGAGGCGCCTGCAGCAGGACCTTTCTGAATTAGATCTTCAAATCTGCAGACGTGGGGAGTAAAACCGACCTCTGCCAGAAAGGCAGCAGGACCTTTCTGAAGGGTTGGTCACAGATTTAGTGTTTCTTGTTGTTTTATTTGTAAGTATGTTGACGTGTGTCTTGGTACACAGCTACAGCTACGACATTTAGCTATGTGGCTATGCTAACTAGCGCTTTGTGTTTATTAAGACAGCCTACAACTAGCATGCCTCCCTCCTAAGCTCCTTGTTAGCACACGTGTGCAGGGAATGAAAAACAGAGAAGGGGTTGAGTTGTATTTTATACAGTCTATGGGCTGAACAAGCTCCGAGCTCTGACTCAGTGACAGACCGGATATTGTTGTTACGTAACAAAAACACGGAAGTCTGAAACAGCTCTTTTCACACACATTTACAGAAAGGTGGAGAAATCAGAACAGGGGCAGAATGGATTTTTTTCATTCTCGGGGGGTTTGTTGACATGCCAGGGACACATATTTCAGGTAGAGAACCATTAAAAAGTCGATTTTGCATGATATGTCACCTTTAACAGGCAGAAACCTCCAGCAGGACCAGACTCATGTTAGACAGACATGTGCTGAGACCGAGTTGGGATTGGAAAGAGGGATAGAGGAGATGAGGAGAGAGAGAGATGATTGTGGTGAGACGGATAGTAGTATTTGTTGCCGCTGGAGTCTGGCATGTCCATATCCGCAGGCAATGTATGGCATCGGATTAGAGGAACCCACGAGACAAGGGAGCTCAGGGACTCCAGAAAGATCTATGTTTAGTAACTTTAATGGGACAGGGAGAATTAAAGTAAGTGATAAGGGGGCCTATTGCCTATAGCAGCATAACGAAGAGCTGGTCTAAGCCCGAGCCAGAATAAGCTTTATCATAAAGGAAAGTAAAGTAGTGAGGGTGTCTGCCTGTGACTTTAATACAATTTGAATGGTAATATGTTTTTAGCGAGTCTCCCTTGTGCCAAATCAAAACATTAGGATAACCAGTCGGCCACAGCTCTGGGAAGCTTGGGACTGGTTGTTGTGTGAGAATTAATTTCCTGAAAGAACTTGTTTCTCTTCATTTCAAGCCTTCACTATAACCTCTCTGATACTTCTATGTAGTCTATCACTAAACCATGAATAGATTCGATATCCGTTTGGGTTTTCAGGCATGCTGTAATCCTACAGGGAAGTAGCAGGCCTCAGGCAATGCAGCTACTTCGACAAAATGTCATAAAAATCTTCAGTTTTATTGGTTCCAGACTTCAGAACTTGTGTTGCACCAATATATGCATCCTTAACTAACCCAGGAGACTTTATTGTGAGGAAATATTCAATTTGTCTGAGACCGCCAAACCTCAGCTGGGAGCAGTGAACTTCAGCAACCTCAACATGGATTGAAATAAGCATCTGTTACTCTGGAAACACTGAACAGGCTGATGCCACCAGCTGTCACACATCTGTGTAGGTTTCACAAGCATTTGTTAACACTATGGTAGAGCGCATGAATGAAATATTAATCTGAGGGATGTAGCAAGAGTCTCCGAAAGTCAAATTGAGGGTGAAAAAGCTGGATTGCAGTGGTAATATCTGATTCCATCTCTTGTACAGTACCTCAAAGGAATTATTTTATTATTGATAAAAGATTAAGATATGTTAATTTCATACACTGATTTTCAGCAGCGAGAGCCGTGAAATGACTTTATCTTCCCCATGAAATATGCTGCTGGAAATGATCAGAGCGTTTTCCCCCTGCAGGGTGTTTCAGTTTCTAAAATTTAAATCAAGGCTTGTCATGTGTTTGGATAAATATAAACCAGAAGGTGCAAACATTTCTTTTAAATGTAAATCCTGCCTGATTCAAGCTGTGCTGAAGACATCACACACTGCTGTCTGAGTTCAGTATCTGCTAATTCACTCCACCCCCTGCAGAGAATGTTCTCACTGTAAGATTATTGCTCTGTGATCATGCCTCCGCAGCATCCTTGGCTTCCCTCACTTCCATCCAATCCTCCGTAGAAAAAGGAGACTCCTGTAGCAGTGAGAGGATTTGACAAATGTGATCAGCACATGCAATATAGACTCTGTTTCCTGCAACTCTGACGCTGTGACTCTCATACAGCCCACAGCGGTTGAAACACACTTAAGCAGATTACTTTCAAACTGCGGTTGTTTCGGTGCTGTGTGGGTAATGAGGTGGCTGAGTATGTGACACCCGAGATTTAATATTTGCTGATAGTTTCCAGATTCTAGGTTTGTTTTACAACTTGGTTAAAATCTGTCGGCACGTTTAGACGGAAAGTGTTCCAGTTTTCTGCCACATGTAAGATTTGGGCGATCATGGAAGGAAATGAACAGGTGTCACAACTCTTTCATTTTAAGTGTCAGAAGAAGACATGGCTTTTTGTATCAAATCCCAGGAGGTGACTTACCTGTGGTTGGCAGACATTAACATGAGGTGGTGTACTTTGCCATCATGCCCGACCGCTTAAGTGCCTTCTTGGATTCCTCTTTAGCAGATAAAATGTTAAATATTGACTTCTATGGTGCTCTTTCAGAGGAAAATGAATGAAAAGTGCCCTCTGGATGACCCTAAAAATGTATAAAACATTAAAAAACGTGCCCTCTGGATGACCCTAAAATGAAAAAACTTTTAAAAAGTGCCCTCTGGATGTCCCTTTAAAGGAAGAAAACAGGAACATTGCCCTCAGGATGACTGTAAAATGTATTAAACTTAGAAAAGTGCTTCCTGGATACTCCTAAAATGTTTAATAAGAAAGAAAAGTGCCTTCTGGATACTCTTGAAGCTCATTATGTAAGGTTAATTATGTAATGTAATCAATAATATAGAAATAAATAGTTTTGTGTTTTCCTTTTTCATAATTCCCTTTCCATCACAAATGGTCTGATAAATATTCACCAGATTGCAGGAATACAGTGTTAGCTGCTGCCCCCCTCTTATTGGATTTAAACATTCGCTGCTTAGCTCTCTCGGTGCTCAGCCCCAGCTCTGCTCACGACAGAACTTTGTTTTGATTGGTCAGCTTGGCGGCCATGCGGCCAATCACATGTGAGGATATAGGTTATCTGTGATGGAGGGGAGGCTATGTATCGCGGCTACGCCTGTTCCTTCCGAGAGAGTTTTATCGAAGACAGGGCAAATACTCACTGAGAGGAGAAATCAGATCAGCCCATCCAAGCTGAGGCATCTGATTTTTCCCAATGCCAACCTGAGGACATTAATAATGTTTGCTTGATTTTGGTTCTGGTTCTGTTTGCTTGAGTTAGTTCTGGTTCTGTTTGCTTGAGATGGTTCTGGTTCTGTTTGTTTGAGTTTGGTTCTGGTTCTGTTTGCTTGAGTTGGTTCTGGTTCTGTTTGCTTGAGTTGGTTCTGGTTCTGTTTGCTTGAGATGGTTCTGGTTCTGTTTGTTTGAGTTTGGTTCTGGTTCTGTTTGCTTGAGTACGTTCTGGTTCTGTTTGCCTGAGTTTGGTTCTGGTTCTGTTTTCTTGAGATGGTTCTGGTTCTGGTTCTGTTTGCTTGAGTTGGTTCTGGTTCTGTAGTCCTGAGTTTGGTTCTGGTTCTGTTTGCTTGAGTACGGTCTGGTTCTGTTTGCCAGAGTTTGGTTCTGGTTCTGTTTGTTTGAGTTTGGTTCTGGTTCTGTTTGCTTGAGTTGGTTCTGGTTCTGTTTGCCTGAGTTTGGTTCTGGTTCTGTTTGCTTGAGTTTGTTTTGGTTCTGTTTGCTTGAGTTGGTTCTGGTTCTGTTTGCTTGAGTTTGATTCTGGTTCTGTTTGCTTGAGTTGGTTCTGGTTCTGTTTGCTTGAGTTTGATTCTGGTTCTGTTTGCTTGAGTTGGTTCTGGTTCTGTTTGCTTGAGTTTGATTCTGGTTCTGTTTGCTTGAGTTGGTTCTGGTTCTGTTTGCTTGAGTTTGATTCTGGTTCTGTTTGCTTGAGTTTCCTTCTGGTTCTGTTTGCTTGAGTTGGTTCTGGTTCTGTTTTCTTGAGTTTGGTTCTGGATTTTCAACAGACAAACCATTAGTTTTTGCAAAGTTAAGGTAAAATATACGGCTATAAAAGATCCTAACTTAAGAGCCGTTCGGGAGTCGAAAAAGAGCCGGCTCTTCTTGGGAGCTGAGTCAAAAGAGCCGGCTCTCTGAATAGAGCCGAGCTTCCCATCACTACAAGCCACTCATTCACAAGACTTCACTATGCCACTACACTTCACGACTTTACGCGTCCATTTATAGGCAGCGTTAGTTACACCTCTATTTTATGAGTCAAAAAGCCATCCTTCTTAACGCCACATACTTCACTAATCATCCAGCTTTGGTCCAAGTAATAAGATTCCATCAGTTGCTGTATCGTTTGCCGGACACGTAACCGTCCAACCCCATGCAAATGTCCAGAAATTAACCCAACTGATTGCACTGAAACAAATCTCCTTTGATTTCCTTGCATCATACTAGTTTGTGTCCTTCTAATCTGCGATCAATAATACTGCTGCATGCACCCTGCCACCTGCCCACAGGAAAGGTTAGAGCTAAGGCGAGTCAGTAAATGTCTCTCACACCCACACAGTCGGGAAGAAAGCTGCAGTGAAATGTCGTATTTCTTTGATGTGCACTGAAACATGAGCAGAGTTCAGACTAAATCCATGATGATTTGATAAATTACTCTCCTCAGAGGTCTCAGGGCTCTTACATCTTGAGTGCTCTTCACTGGTCATTTATAGCATGGAGGCGGATGGATGTGTAAATTGCAGTGGTAGTGAGTGTGGCTTTGCAGGACTGGCACACGCACCTAAGGGATCTGACCATCCACTCACCCTCCTCTCAATGTAGGTCACACTTTATTTTCCTTGGGACCTAGGCTCCATTATGGTGTTGAGCTGAGGGGGGTTTGGGAACAAGAACACAGTCACAAAAGCTGCAAAGAATACAGTACACACTGGGAACATCAATCCCTACGAGGGCACGAAATGTTGGTGTGACTGTGAACCAGGGCATCCTTTGTAAACAGAATGAAAAGTACACCGTGTATTTCTCTGTGGAAGCTTGCTGAAATGTAACAACAGTCATATTCCTGTTCTTCAGATTTTGACCACTTCATCTGTCAGCTTCTAATGATTTATTCAGTTATTTTCAGCCTTCATTACCTCACACACTTTCTTCATTGTAGAGTTATTTAGCTCAGGGCACAGCTCCCCACTGTGTTCAATTTTAATTTCCCAAAAAGTAATTAACTAGATGTCAACACAACAACGCCTACAATGCAGTGAGACTGGCATGCATCCAATGTCCAACTACCTGTAGCTTTAACTGCATATATATTTCCATTATTCTATACAGTAAACAAAATAACACTAGTGTAGTTACAGTTTTCAAAGTGCGCCCTGCAGAGATCAAATATGTCAGGTGTGTTCAGGCAGTTGTGGGTGGACATCAGGGAGAGCCGAGGTAGACTGTGTCCAATATTAATGTATGATATAATTTGTCTGCTTATCACTTCATTTATGTCTTCCTGTCCCATTAAAGTTACTAACCATAGATCTTTCTGGAGTCCCTGAGCTCCCTTGTCTCGTAGGTTCCTCTGGATCTCTGCCTTAGATGGCCAGCTGCTATGGTTGTGCCAGACTCCAGCAGCTACAAGTACTACTATCCGTCCCACAACTGTCATCTGCAGATGGCTGTCTAACATGAGTCTGGTCCTGCTGGAGGTTTCTGCCTGTTAAAGGAAGTTTGTCCTTGCCACTGTAACTTGCTAAATGCTGCAAAGTGCTCTGCTCATGGTGGATTAAGATGAGATCAGACTGAGTCCTGTCTGTAAGATGGGGCTGGATCTTATCCTGTCTTGATGTTGGGTCTTTGTTAATAATAGAGCATAGAGTAAGGTCTAGACCTGCTCTGTCTGGAAAGTGCCTTGAGGAAACATTTGATGTAATTTGGCACTATATAAATATTGATTGATTTAATGAATTGAAATAAAGGGGGGTTTATACATAGGTAGCATTACCATTAGCACCTAATATGTTTCACGAGAATCTGCTTTTTTTATTGGCATATTCAAATAATGACTTTGGCACACCAGGTCTGTTTTTTCATATGCGTTCATCAGATCAATATAAAAACGTTAAGCACAGAAACCTTGCACACTGAGTACTATGGGTTTATTTTTCTACTAATTGAGACACACCATGGAGTCATCAAGCTGTAAGGATGTCTTTGGGGTTTTTTACTCATTGAAAGGAGAAAAAGAAAAAACTTGATCCATCCTAAAAATTCCTTGCACACTCCTAGGGTCCTATAAGTTGGAATGGTTGTTGCACAATGCTCCCATTAGAGGGGACTCAAGCAATCCTGCCTCTCCTCTTCGTTACCACCTCCACCCAACTGTTTTGTTGTACTTCTCTAAGCTGAGTGATGTAACATCATGACTACGTAGAGTCCCTACAACTTGCAGTCTCTCCTCATAAAGTTCTACCATTTTCCAGAGTGTTCTTCTATGTTGTGGTTTACACGTCTGACTTGAATTGTTGGCTACACAGCTTGATGTTGCTTCAAAGATTTCGCATCTGTGACATCACCCATCTGTTTCTGAAGCGCTGTTTTGAAGCCAATCATCGGAGGGAGCCATATTGGAAATGCTGAACTCAACCTAACTTCTGTCGAGCTAGTGTGAGGTAAAGATGTGGGCTTTGAGCCTCCTAGCCAACATCTAAAGTGTTCCCGCTTGTCAATCAAGTCAGCTGTGCCTCTCATAATGGAAAACTTGTAATCTTAATATCTTCCAAACTGCTGAGTTATGAAAAAATTCACCCCCGTACAGTGTGTGCTGATCGAGAAATTAGCTGTCCAGACTACACTCGTTTTGTGTACCAGGCTGTAAACATGTTTATTTCTGAAGATTGTATTTTTTGAATTAGCGTGTATGTGGTGTAATGTGGTTTCCAGTTCTTCTGGAGCCAGCCTCAAGTGGACACTCGAGGAACTGCAGTTTTTAACACTTGGGTATTGGCTTCA
Organism: Notolabrus celidotus; assembly: GCF_009762535.1. Classification (NCBI taxonomy): domain Eukaryota; kingdom Metazoa; phylum Chordata; class Actinopteri; order Labriformes; family Labridae; genus Notolabrus; species Notolabrus celidotus. The sequence goes on from NC_048288.1 coordinate 26,653,061, forward strand.
AATCTTGCTGCTGGAGGTTGGTGCTTGGCATAAATTATCATAGATGTGCATAATTACAGGCGTGGTTGAGTGAGACACATGGGCACGGTGTAGCTGTTTGCCAGCCCAGGACGCATAAGTCATGCCTCAACTCCACCTTTTTGTCTGTTTCTACGCTGATCAAAAGTTAGATGGAGCGAGTTTTTCCATCATTTGGCTTCACAAACCCGTGGGTCATGTCACTGCCTCCCCTGCTTTTCAGTGGGATCACAGTTTATCAGTGTTGTCCATTGTTGTATGGGATAGTTTAACTTTATGGCAGGATTTAAGCACATCCAATACTTTTAGAAAGACTGATTGTTGGTAAAAAACGTTGTGTTGGTATCAGACTTTGTTACAACCCATCCATCCAACCTGACTTTAGGCCTCAGTGTGTTGTTGTACCCGCCTTTTATCGAACAGCCAGAAAACAAATAACTGATGTGATCTTTCTCAGAGTACAGGGTGTTTTTTCTTCAAGGTTGCTTTTGCATTCAGAGATATTTATGTGGGAGTCTAAATGTGCAAACATGCAGAGTGCTTTCAGGCGCAAAGAGTCGGTTTCTTTCTTTCTCCGTCTGACTTGAAGAAAAGGCTATAGAGGACTGTCAGTGTGCAAAGTAAACAAGGAAATGTTTCAGCAATGCAAACACATAACTGCTTTTGCAGAGTGTAATGAAATATATAATTAATTTCTATGTATGTAAAGAGGAAATTAAATGTAATCATGTTGAAAGGTCTGGTTCAAATTAATCTTTTCTATGTTTGATGTTTGAAGGTTTCACTCTTATTAAGTCAACACATTCAATAACATCAGCAGTTGTAATTAAAACAGCTACAGTTAAATTAGCTGGATGTGTCCTTTAAACGAAGAGCCCCAGACCTCTGAGCATCCTTTGAGTGTGGGGAAGGCTTAAAGAGAGTCCTTCCAATGAGTACTGAATGAGCCATGTTGACAAAGATCACAAAATGTTCAGGATGTTCCAGTCGACTGTGAGTTTACAAAGGATGATAGACAACAACCAACAGCCACTAGCCTTCAACTGTTTGGCTTGCCACTTGCTGAATACAGCACCATTTCCTACTCTCACCATGAAGATTATTATGTGAGAAAGGGATCTTTGGCTCAGGTTTGCCAAATGTTTGATACACATGCAATTACATACAAAGACTGCTGCCTGTACTCTATGAAGCCCATGCGGAAGTGTTATAAACTGCAGTTCATTGAGCGTCCACTTGAGGCTGGCTGCAGAAACACCGGAAATCACATAGACACACGTTCAAAGAAAACGATCTTTGCAGCATTAATAAACATGTTTACAGCCTGGTACAAAAAACGGCATGGGTCTACCTAGCTAATTTCTCTATTGGCACACACTATACAGGGGGTGTATTCAGTTCAAAAGATATTAAGATTATGAGTTTTTGCCCAAATAAGGACATGACTGACTTGACTGACAGGCGGAAACACTGTAGCTCCTGGCTAGGAGGCTCAAACCCCGCCTCTTTACCTCACACTAAGTCAGGTTGAGTTCAGCATTTCCAATATGGCTCCCACTGGCGATTGGCTTCAAAACAGTGCTCAGGAACAGATGGGTGACGTCACAGATACTACGTCCATTATTTATACAGTCTGCAGCACAAACACAGATTAAACGCTGCAGTACCACTGGACACCATGGGGTGGCAGTGTCGAGCATTGGAGTCAACAGATCAAGTCAGACGTGCAAAACACAACAAAGAAGAATACTTTGGAAAATAGCTGAACTTTTTGAAGAAAGATAAATTGTTGGACAGCAGTAAAGGAGAGGTGGAAGGGGCAACCTCCAGCTGCATGAATTGAAGCCAATGGGGAAGTGTTAAAGACTACAGTTACAGACTGAGTGTCCGCTTCATGCTGGCTTCTGGGAGTACCGGAAACCACATACACACCCATCCAAAAAAGCTGATCTTAACAGCAGAAATGAAGTTAGTCTGAATAGCTCATTTGTTGATCGGCACACTCTGTATGGGAGATTCATTTTTTCATAACGCTGCAGTTTCAAAGATATTAAGATTACAAGTTTTCCATAATGAGAGGCACAGCTGACTGTACAAAGTCTGCCTACTATCACCTTAAGAATATATCAAGGATTAAAGGAATTATGTCTCAGCAGCATGCAGAAAAACTGGAACATGCATTTATCTTTAGCAGACTAGACTACTGTAACGGTGTCTTTACAGGACTCCCTAAAAAGTCCATCAGACGGCTGCAGCTCATACAGAATGCTGCTGCTCGAGTCCTAACAAGGACCGAAAAAAGTAGACCACATCACTCCAGTTCTTAGATCCCTACACTGGCTTCCTGTCTGTCAGAGAATAGACTTTACAATCATGCTGATGGTTTATAAAGCACTGAATGGTTTAGGCCCAAAATACATTGCTGATCTGCTGCTACTGTATGAAAACATCTCGACCTCTGAGGTCATCAGGTACTGGTCTGCTTTCAGTCCCAAGAGTCAGAACGAAACGTGGTGAAGCAGCGTTTAGTCATTATGCACCACATATCTGGAACACACTCCCTGAAAGCTGCAGGTCTGCTCCAACTCTCACCTCTTTTAAATCAAAGACTAAGACTTTTTTATTTGCCACTGCCTTCCTATCTTAGCTTATTTTAACTCACTTTAAATTAAAATTTTAATGTAATTTTTAATATATTTCTAATTTTCCTTTTCTTTTCTGTTTTATCATATTTGTCATTTTAATTGTGTTCTTTTATGCTTGTCTAAATGTCTCCAATGCTTTTAATGTTTTAATGTAAAGCACATTGAGTTGCCCTCGTGTATGAAATGCGCTATACAAATGAAGCTGCCTTGCCTTGCCTATATGTCATCACTGTAAATTATAACTGTTGTATTGAACAATTCATGGATAAACTTTGTTTAAAAAAAAAGTGACAGATGTCGTCAGTTTTTTCTCGTTGGTGTCACCAGGGAACTCTGTTGTGTTGGCCTCACAGACCTCGGCCATCTCTGATTTTGCCTCTTAACAGATGAAGAATCAATACCTCCTCCACTTTCGCCATGATTGTTGTCAAACTTGTTACTCTTCTCTGGTTTACCTTTGACTATGTAAGGTAACAGTTATTTTATTCAGAAGTAAAGGAAGCATAAATGAGCCTGAGCTGACGTTTCTGTTGCTGAATCTTGGATATCTTTTCACCCACAGGGCAGTTTCTGTAACTTCCAGACCTTCTCCCTGACTTTTTTTTTTTGCCTCTCAAACTTTCTCAAGCCGACTGCTCTGAATATAGCTTCACACTGACACCGTAAAAATAAATAAAATTACTCATATCCACCGCTGGCAGATGCCTAACATTGTCTGCAGTCATGGGAAGAATAAAGTGTGGGAAATAAATCAAAGTTGTTTTTTGCATGGATAAAAATAAGCCGCTATCTCACTTCTCCATTGGAGTCTTTTGACCTGTGGGATATTTACACTTCAAACGTGTCTACCTGCCAACAGCCGTTATTCCTGCTGGGGGTGGGGTCCTCCGAGCACAGGTTGGACCCTTGAAGAAAATAAGGCGGAACTGTTTGGATGATCCATCCTCCCTGCGGATGACTGTGCTGCCAAATAGCCTTTCAAAGGTGGGAAAGGGTTACAGAGTGCACAGGATACCAGGAGAGGATAATTTACTTAATCAAAGCCAACATTTGACCTGCATACTGAAGGAAAATGTAGTTATTATAACAGTGCAAGAGCTACTTTTTCTGCAGAGATCTCCATGCTGGGCCTAAAGTGTCACACCAGTTTCCATAAGTAACAAATAGATGAGAGCGTTAGCCCGTCTCAGCTGCTATTATGGCTCTCAGAGGAGCCATTATGGGAAGGGAAGAGAAACAGCAACGGAGGGGAAGATTGCCATTACTCACCTTGAACAGCAGTAAGTGAGGTGCATCAATTACACTGACGGAGGTTCACTCCTCTCAATGTAATTCAAATAGGAGGGGAGCAGAGGCGAATTGTTAGCCTACTTGAGACTATTAACAGTAATGAGCTTCATTTTACAGGTGGCTAATATAAAGAAGAAACATTTCAATCTGTTCCTCTGAGCTCTCTGTTTTCACTCGGTGCTGGCACCACACTTCAACTGTTTGATTTATGAAGCAGTTCTCAGTTTAAGCAAGAACACCAGCTTGGAAATGTGAAAGGAAAAGAGAGCTGTAATGAGAAGTTTGGCAGTTTTAATCCCAGGCTGGTTGTTTAATTTGAATATAAAGCACTCTGGCTGCTCTTACATGTTTGAGAATGTGTTTTTAATCAATAATTCAGCAGATATTGATGTGTAGCACTTTGTGCTTGTGCAAAGATAAAGTTTTGAAATGTTTTTCCAGCTTCATCATTAATTGATGGCACAATGTTAGCGTCAAACAAGAGACCATAAATGTTCAAGTTTAATCAATTGATGTAAGTGGGTCTTGGTATGATACATCAAGAGTAAGGCTGAAAGAAAAACAGATATAGGAGAACTTGAGTAAGTCAGCTCTCTTCACCTGAAAACTAAACTCTGCATAACACCTGCTTGTGTTCTCATGTAGTGAAAAAGCTCTCGTCTTCTGCTAGTTGGATCACTCTGAAGATCTGTTTGATTTTTTTTCATGGGCTTTGACACCAGTAAAAAATAAAAAGATACACTTTCTGTGTATGACTATGGAAGCCCTAAAAGGACATAATTCATTTTGCTTGTATTCTCAAGATCCCAACTTATTCTTCTCGTTATCTCAAGAGCTCTCCCTGAGGTGGATCCATGCCTCTTCAGAGAGCTGAATTTAATCTGAAGAGAAAGGAACAGAACACCGGGATGTGATGATGAAAACAGCTGGTGGTTTTATAGTTACATGTTACTTGTTGTTACTTTAAAATAAGGACTGTCACTCTGAAAGGGATTTACTCCAATCTGGAAACAGACCTCACTGTGACCAAGCACACTTGGGACTGAATTGGATTTTCTTGTCACCGACCTTTGTTGCCATTAAATAAGACAGAATCCCAAACTAATGATTTTTTGATCCTCTAGAAAATAATATACAGAAGGTTTTGAAGGTCAGGCAAGTGATATTTTCAGGTAAGACATTTTTTATTCCAAAACTTGATCCGTAAGGCAACTGGACTGGTAGAAGTTGCCTTATGGATCAAGCTTTGGATTACCATGACCTGGATGACTAAGAACCTTCACAGATAACAAAAAAAAAGAAAAAGAAAAAGAGAAAATGAAATGTATTTAATCATCTTCTTATATGGCTTCCATAGTAAACCTTAGAGGAGCACATTTATATGGTGACCAAGTAACTTCAGGTAATAAGGCCTGTTTTCAGTTTCTTTAATTATTTTTTTATTTTTGTTTTTTTTTTCCCAAATATTTCTCAGAAAGTTTTGCGTCAGTAGAGAATAAAAAAACATTTTGTTACGAGACATTTATCTTACAGGTTGAAGGTCAAAAACACAAAAAACAAGCTTCATTCTTTGGATAAGATGAGTTAAATGATCCCATTATCACGAGAAAAATACGTCGAGATCTTGAGATAACAAGCTTTGTTTTCTCAAGACAACGACAAAATTAACTAAATGTATTTAATCATGTCCTTTTAGGGCTTCCAGATATTATACCTATGAAAACACTACATGTACAGTAGTCCAGTAAGGGGAACCAGTTTTAGCTTTTTTATTTGCTTGGATACTTAGTGATGCGAACAGAGTTAGCACAATTTTTGACAGCTTGTCTCTCAGAAAACAGTGATGTACTGTTTCAAATAGAAACCTCAAGAAGTACTGGTTTATTTGGAAAGACTCCTCAATTCTCAAGGAGTTACAAGCCAAAGTGAACAGCATGACTCTTGGCGGATTGGCCGCCAAGTCAGAAATCCTAATTTACAGCATCCATTCTCCCATACCTGGAAAAGACTCTTATGGGGAAATTACTGCAGCTGTTTGGATAGCAGATTCTGTGAGGCTACATGTGAATATTTCAATTTGGAAAAGTGTGACACCCACGCAGAGCTAATTAAATACCAGATTGCAGCCATGGTGTGGACTGCTAATTGACAACACGTTTGTCACTTGTTACGTGAAAACTGAATGCAACCCCTATGAATATCTTTCAGAAAAGACCATGTGTAAATGTATTATTATACTACATCTCCCCATTCCCTGTGGCACCTGGCTGTTCCATCCGTTTATATGCGGTGAGGGAGGTAACAGTTACAAAGGTTCATGTGGCTGCATATGAAGTTGCTTCAAAGGTGAGATAATTTGATGTTGTAAGAGATTAGTTCCTCAGCAGGAATTTGGCTTCGTACATGGATTTACTCTCCGTGTCAGGCTTCTTTTACACTACTGTGGCTTCTCAGTGCTTAGTTTTTGGAGATTGTTAAGCCTCTGGGTTCTCTCCCTGTGTTACACCCGAGGGACTACTTCTGACTCTAATAGATGTAGCTGTAAAAAAAAAAAAGAAAGACTACAACAGATCCACTGTGGCTTACTGCCACTAATGGGGCATGGAGGGGCCATGTTTTTGTTTTTAAAATCTGCCCACGCAATGTACTGGTGGCGAGAAGAAACGGTTGGCTCTAGTTAGATTTTTGTCAGAGCAGCTCCTGTGGGACCATGGGTGAAATCTTTCATCCACACACCAGGGAGCCACCATGAGAGTATTCCTCCCAGGGGAAATATGAGACAGGAGAGGTGGATCTTAAAACTGCAGTCTAAATTTAGAGGGTTACAGACGGTGAACAACACACCGAAGGGTTTTTAAAACCTAAAGAAATTAAGCTTTAAATAGAAAAAGCAAGATTTAATATAAAGTTAAGAATGTTATCAAGCATTTTCAAAAATGCAGCTATACAGCTAACTTTGCCATTCAGTGGAGGCTTGGTCAATCACATTTTGATTGACATCTCCTCAGCTAATCTGCTCAGCAAATGATGATTAAAAATGTGCATTCAAAAACAGTCGTCTTGATTCTATCTGAATTGATCAGTGAATGGTGACACAAAAGGCCTTTGCTGATGATTTCATTAGACATTTTTTACATCACTGTTACGTCTTGCTGTCAGTCATTGATTGTATATAATTGTGGATGATGCGCCTCTATCTCCTACCCATGTTACAGAAATGAAGCCAAAATCCAGCTGCAACGGGGGCTGACAAGGCTGACGACACATTTTAGAGCCTAAACTAAAAATAAATTCTTCCTATGATAAACTCTTGGAAATAAACCAGCACAATAAGAACAATACATGTGTTTGATGTGTTATTTTACTTTTCTGGTTTGATTCATGTTCCATCTGTTATAATGGAGGAAGCAGCCTTTATGATGTACACTGCACTCAGACACCAAAGGGAGCAAACATACAAATATTTTGGCTTCACATTCAAAGGGTGATCATGCTGTTCATCTCTTTCTATATATGCTGCCAGCCAACATTAAAGCTAGGGTTGGTAGTCACAGAACACTAGCATGAATTTGGATATAGCATGTCCTCAGGACTCTGTCTAACCCCTCCCCCCCTCCCCTTGGAGCTCCTTCAAAACGACGCCCCCGCTCACATGCATGTGCGCTGCTGATTCAAAACCGGTCCTCAGCAAATTGTTTGTGTTTTGCACTACATCAACTCATGTCTCACTCAGCGGTAAGAAAACACCAAAACATTATCATAGTGAAAGTTAAAAACACAAACAAACATGAAATTTACGCGCAGGAGGCGGGCAGAACGGCAGGACGATTTGATTGGTTTCATAATTTGGCTCCTGATGGCAGAAATTGGTTGGTGTTTACTCTGGCTGTAGATAGCTGCTTTTTTTTGCTCTTTTTTTAAGAACACATTATGTATTGATTGGCATCGGGACATAAAGAGCATTTTAACCAGTATAACAAAAAGTGTATCTAAATCTAACTACAAACCCCAGCTTTAATGTCACAGAGGAGTGTAATGTTTGGATGTAGTCGTTCTGCCACAGAGCTAGCATCAGAGGTAGCAGTAATGATGATGCGCTGTCTCTTTAAACATTGGAATGACAAGATCATGTGTGTGAAGCTTGCACTGTTTCTGTTTTTAAAGGTTGCGCCTCCTTAGCTACCATAAAGCTGTGATGCAATGTTTAATGGTTTAATGTTGGAAAAGGGGCAGATGTTAGCAGTTAGCAAAAACATGCAGCATTAGCTTAGCTCACACTTTCTTAAAGCTTTTAAAGGAAATGTCAAATTTGTGTCTTTGTCAGTAGCTGGTTTGCAAATGTTATACGTCAGTTGCAATCAATACCCTTTAACATGGTTAGCATTGAATTTCTGTTGCTGAGAATAAACAACCATGCTATTTAGCTAGTAGACGAAGCCAACACAACAGTGGACTAGCTGCTGTGGGACTTTTCATCAGTGTAATCAATCCTAACATTATTTATGTATAAAAATCAGAGTGTACCCCCGAAATATCCAAACTTCATAACCTTTCTGTAAAGTTTACAGAAAGTTCAATGGTAATGTTTTGTGCTTTGATTGATACTAGTTTCTAAGACGTGCTATCATGTTCATAACACCCAATGCTACCTGGTCAGAAGGCTGATGTGGATTTTGGTTCACAGTGGTGTACAGTCCATCCTCTAGGCACAAGGTGGATTTGTGAGCAAGGCACCCTGAATGCCTCTCCCCGGTCGTCTGCAGAGCAGGAGCTCCTTGACATTTTCACATCATTCACATTACAGCCATCATCATCAGACAGAAATGTCAGATCCAGAAACGCAACAATCCCTGTAAAACGTGTAACCTTTTATTGTACATGCTCGGTGTTCTCTCCTCGTCCCCTGCTGCGCCTTTTCTCTGCAGTCGTTCGGTCACACAGGCCTCATCTTGCAAATTATTCTGACATTTATGAAACAGGATTAGGTGGGATTCCTGCCACTTGTGCCAAACATACCTCTGAGTCATGTTGTGCACAATACAGGAAACAACCTGAGGATCAAAGTGGGATAGGAACACTTATAAATATAGATTTATTTTTTTTCACAGGTAGAGAATTAAGCATGTAGGGCTTGAGGTCCCTGTCTCTGAAGCTATGGTGGCCCACCATAAACAAACCTGATCCCCTCTGAGGTTCACATTCCTGCTGATCCGGGAGTCAAAGAGACACGAAATCAAAGGCTCGTGAGAATCACAGCTCCTAAAAAAAAAAAAGAACTTGAAAAGAATTCAGAGGCATGAGGTTCAAAGGATAGATTGAAAATGTTCGTTCTTTCTCTGAAAACTGCTCTTCTGTGAGAGCCATAGTCAGGATCCCTATATTTAGACCGCTCGTGTCATTCCCAATCAAGGGAAGTGTGAAGCGTGACTTTTTAGTGCCAATTTCAAACCAAATCAAAAGAAATCAGAGACGTGAAAGAAGCAGAATCCATTTCCAACAAGGCGACGGCAGCTCCATCCCTCCACCAACAGGATCACTAATGAGTGATAAATAAAGAGGAATAAACAATTAAAATGAGAAAATAAAGTAATTAAAGCAGGTGATGACAGCTCTCTTTTTTATGTTTGGCATGCATGAGTAGCAGAGCGTTGCAGCATGGGGACAAAAGCTTAATTGCCATCCAGATGTGTATTGGCACTGTTCCCCCTGCGATCCATGTTATTGATAGAGACTGCACGTAAGCCTCTAATGCACAGATCAATGAGCTCCCAGATGGACTAATTAGAGGTGGCTTTTTATTCACATCTATTCTTGTAAAGTGCAGAAACTACATCCAGAGTGGGACAAAAGTTAAGTAAAGAATTGTTCTCCATGACCTTCGTGATACTTTGACAAATTATGTGCATGTTTTAGAGACTCGTGTGGAAAATGCACCATAAATACACCCCTGTGATTTATTTAAATCATTAAACTAACCGATATAAACATCCCTCAGGTCGACCAGTCCACAGCAGAGCAGATTCATGTGTTGATATGAAGCAAACACTCACACTTATAGAAAATTAAACTCTTGTGTTAGTGGTCATGACATTAGTTAACAGAGCTGTCAATCATGATGTCACATCACCTATTTTTTAAAAAGATATAACTACTTAGAACTAAGCTTATTAGACAAATGAACACTTAGACATAAATCGGCATGATAAGAACTAACTATAATGACAGAAAGAATGTTTGAGAAAAATTGACTTGACATGTATTTTAGTTTTTACAGTTTGACCCATGATCCATCTGTTAGAATGGAGGAGGCGGGGTTTATGATCTATACTGCAGCCACAGCAGGAGGAGCTCAAAATCTTTTGGTTTCTCAGTCATTAAACACTTTAAAGTTAAATAAACAGTCTGTGTTTTGCACATGCGTATGCTACTTCTGGTGCGTGTGAAGACTTAAACAAGCACATGCTAGCAAGTTAAAGTGTAACTAAGCCTTGGAGTTTCCAATGAAGTGCAATTTAAAAAAATGTCTTTAAGACATCAGTGTATCAACATTGACAGAGCTTTGTATGTAGATGAATATACACCCAGTCACTCCATCCTGTAGACATTAAGCAGGGGGTGACTAACAGTACTTGTGTACATAATGTTTCCCCAAAAGCCTATGTATCCAGGGCTCTCAAATCTCTTGCATTGGGCGTGAGACACGCATTTCAATCTGTTCACACGCCACACTTTGTATTTCTCACGCAGAATAATTACTAGGACAACGCCAACCAAGTTGCGCCGCTTTTCCTTAAACTGTGGAAAAGGTAGGAATCAAGTGGGTTTCCTGTAGAGTTCAGAATGAGCTTGCCATGCACCAGCTACAACGTTATGTTCCAAAGAAAAGGATAAACATGCGCAATGCAGACTGACCGCAGATTAGAAGACGTGGTTGTTCTGTGTTGATGTTCAAATCATTGTGTTACCCCAGTGAGCATGTCAGCTAGCTAGCTAACTAGCTTGTAAAAACCATGAGCTGGCATTAACAGTGTGGATGAGCAGCATCAGCGGCCAGTGAATTGGGGCATTAGTTCCAGGTTAGTGAATGTGCTTGTAGCAGAGAGTAGGTGAAGTGATGGTTGATTGATGGCAGCTCTCTAATGTTAGTTGCAATTAGCTTGCACACTATGAATGTCCATTAAGCTTTTCCAGAGACAGAATGTTTTTCAATAGTCCTGAGAGGAAGAGAGCTGTACCTTTTAAACACTTGAGCTAAAGCTAACCTACAACTACAGTTACCAGCTAGCTTAAGTTGAAGAAATCGCACAACCGAACTAATGCCAGAAACTGCATACTAACTCACTGAATACTGTAAACTCATCACTATTATCGCTCGCTCTCTCTCTTATTCTCCTCTATCCCTCTTTCCAACCCCAACTTGGTCTCAGCAGATGTGTGTCTAACATGAGTCTGGTTCTGCTCAAGGTTTCTGCCTGTTAAAGGAAGTTTGTCCTCGCCGCTGTAACTAGCTATATACTTCAAGGTGGAATGCTCATGGTGGATTAAGATGAGATAAGACTAAATCACTAGTAGCAGTTCATATCAGTCCATGCAATTCTCTGAATCCACTTAACTCTGCACAGTTTGCAGAGCTGGCCGACACAAGTTTTATAGGGTTTGCAATGAAAGCTGGCACCACATACATCACATGCCACCAGATCAGCCATTAGAAAAATTCAATTGCAGTTTCCAGATTTCAGCCTGTAAATACTTCTTACTCCAAGGTCAATTTGGACCTGAATAGATCAACAACGATACTAAATACCAACACATGGAGGTTTTCACATAGATGAAGTAGTGTAGGCGTTTAGTTAATCTATCACATGAATATGCACAATTTCACATTTAAAAAACTCAGATATATGCCTGCCTCAACAAATAAGTGTCTCAGGACTCCTCCTGAAAAACCTACTAACAGTGTTTGAGCACGTCTTATTTGGCTTCATAATGAAATATACAGTATGCACTAGAACTGGATTCTGGTTTGGCTCATGTTTTCTCCACTGTCTGGCTTTGATTGTAATGCTTCCTCATGCCTGAAGTGATTACAAATCAAGAAATGAATTATTCTTTTTTTCCCATGAAGACATTCAGACTCTGAGGGCACATCGTCTCGTCAACAGTATCTCACTCAGTCAACGCAGCAGGCAGCGACATGCTGTGTCTTTGCTTTTTTTCCTGCACAATCAGAGTCTCCACACATTGTCAGTTTGCATCCTATATGTTTAAAAAATATCTTTTATTTCTTTTCTTTTTTTGGGTCTGCAACAGAGAGAACCCACGCAGCCCCATGAATATATTCCATTTGATATTCTCTGGGCTGCTTGATCTTGATCCTCTGCCTGCTCTCCTGTGCTATGAATACATTACAAGGACACAAAGGAAAATAATTTTATTTTGGGGGGAAAAACACAAGGCTGGATGGCGAGGGAGGGGTGGATAAGAATGGTTATGGGAGGCCGTGGTATTATCAAACAGTACTTTTCATAAGTAGTTTTGGGGGAAAAGTAAAAGTAGGGCACAGTTTTATCGTTTTGTCCCAAGGCTGCGAGCTGTAACAGCGGCTAGCAGAGTTATCGAGCCACTGGCGACTCAATATACGGCACATAATACGCTGCTGCTTTCTCACAGCTGAGTGTAAACCGCCAACGCCCACAGGAGGAAGGTGCCGTCTTTGATCACATGATCACCAGGGAGCGTATGATGTGTTTGTTTAAATGTGTCCTATGAGCCCTTACATGTCGAGTCAGAAACATATCACAAACACAGAAATACTCCATAGTTTTTCTCATTCCTGCCCACAGCTGCTCGCTAATCCTCTCAAAGTGAGTGTGACCGAGGATGTTTTCACGCTGATTGAGACCGAATGAACACAGAGGCTCATACAGTAGCTCAGAGGGACAGGGAGAAGTCTCTGACGTATGTGCATACACTACTGCAGATGAGGAGGTATTTTTAGATTTAATGATATATAGTAGATTAATGTTAATCCTGGAAAAAGTGAGCAAACATGAGCTTGAAATTGAGACTTTTCTTGAAAAAATGAGATCCTGTTACAGAAAGTTATCAACCTGAGGTGTTTTTCAGAGCAACAGAGGGATTAACATGGGTTTGAAGTGGTGGGGTTTTACAAATAACCCAGTTTTTGACACATTTTCAGAGACTACATAAACCACACTCAAGTGTTTGTACCCCAATGCAGACATTTCCAAACTCAAACTGACTTTACTGACCCTCACAAACCAGGCTGAGCTCAGCAGTCACATAATGTAAGCAGGATACCATTTTGATAAGTAAACCCAAGGTTAGTGTGTTCACATGAAGAGAGGAAATGAGAGCAGTGTGTGACCAATCATGTACAAGACATCAAAAGTCTGCCATCAAGAAAAATCACCAGGTGTGAATGAAATTAAGGCTTATATTTAATTCTCATTGTGCACAATATTTGATCATTAAACTCCTGTTTATACCCTTCAATGTTTTGTTGCACAGATTTATTCTTGTGTATGACAGTCTTAGTTGTAATATTTCACCTGCAGTCCTGACGGTATCAAACACAGGGGTGTGGAACTGTGATAAGCTGCTTGTTCATGGTTTTGTGAGCTGATCTAAAGTGAGGAATTTTTATGCTTTACAAAGCATTCATTAATGAGATTGAAGACCAGCAGCACCTTAAAACACAGAAGTCACAGATATTGATTCAACAGAATAGGGAAACAGACACAACACATGGACTTAAACTTGTATTCAAGTTTGTATAAAACCGCGTTTATCAAAATAACTCTTCATATGAACTTAAAATACTCTGCAACTGAAAAAGAAAATCTCTCAAACTTAAAGTGCTCACAGTGGAAAAACTCAAATAAAAGACAGTAATATTTAAACGATGGCTGTATGAAACCATTTGTAAACACAAGTTAAAATGCAGCTGCAAAACTGAACAATAACTTGGATTCTGTGTTTTAAGGTGCTGCTGGTCTTAAATCTCATTAATGAATTCTTTGTAAAGCATAAAAAGTCCTCACTTTAGATCAGCTCACAAAACCATGAACAAGCAGCTTATAAGTCCTTTGTGACTACCTTGATTAATCATAATTTGCTATGTAATAAGGTGTTCACTAACCCTTCCTAAATGTTACAATCATAACCTGTAAATGTGTTTATAACTGGTTTATAATGACCATAATAGCTCATTTGTATTTGGTGAATCCATCATTTATAAAGTATGAACAAAGATTTAGTTTGTAGTGTTGAGAGAGATGAGTGGTTAGATGTTGTTTTGATGGATTGAAGAAACTGAAGCCAAACAAGGGATGAAACACACTTGATGAGGTAGCTGGATGATACTTTTCAGAGTGAATAGCAGCAGGTTTGGTAGTTTTGTGAAATGAACTAGTGCTGGGAAACCTTGTTAATCGAGTAAGAGAAGCATCCTGACGCAGAAACTAAGCAGTCAAATTAGATGAATTACCAAGTGGGTCATGAGGAGTTCCCGTGTGGGCGGACGGAAAAGCAATAAAGCGACTTCCACTCCCTCGGATGAAACAGCTGTGAGGATAAAGTCAGGGATTGATGTTATCATTCGGCGTAGTTTGACTTCACAGTCAGACGACAGCTGAAGAAAACGATTCAGCTCAACAATGAAGGAGGAAATATTCAGAACAATGAAAGACAAGTTTATCTGAACGCATGTGTGTTTTCCCTCCTGCGCTATCTTCATATTACCGTGCCAGCCCAGAGATGCATATTCAGGTTCATCATCATGATTTGCCAATAAACTGGTCGCCATGGTAACAACTCTGCGGCAGCCGGATGGCGATTCATCTTTCTGGCAACGTCGTTTAATTTAACCCCTCGTTTAGGCGGGCGGGGGTTGGTTGTGGGGAGGGGTGGGCCCTCTGAATGCAATCCATCAGCGTTACGCTTCTGATGACAGCGTGACGTGATTTCTCATCAATATCATACATGAGAAGTGCTGAGCTATTAAAATGCTGTGATAGCAGAAACCACAGCTGAGGGGGGGCGAGGGAGGGGGGGGGGGGGAGGGAGCGCTGTCTTTATCTTTACACAGGCTCAGTTTCAGGCGCTGATAAAAAGGCTGTGTTGATTTCAGAAGTGAGTGCCATCGAATCCTTCAAAGCTTCTGGTTTTAAAATAATCACAGCAGTTACTTTTTCTGCACCGTCTGTCCAATTTAAAACAAATGTCAGTCTGTGCAGTCAGATACCCTCCTTATTATTTGTCTTGTAAAGTTTTTTTCGCACAAGAATGTCATTTTTTAAAGAATGAAGTTGAGGACAGACACCCTTTTTTCTCTTCATAACTCCAGTCTGTCACTTCACTGCTTACAGAAACTGCAGAGAAACACTTTAACCTCTGTCAAAGAGGTTCAGATTGTTCCCTGTACTTTAGTAAGCAAGCAACCGAGCAATTTCATTCAAAATGGAAAAATAGAATAAAAACGCAGAAAAATAATATCCCCAGAAACAATTTTGAGAGTGATTCACACCTTTGCTACATCACGCTTAGACTATTGTAACTCTTTGTGTGTTGGTCTCGACCAGTCAGCATTGCGCCGTCTGCAGGTCGTCCAAAATGCAGCCGCCCGCCTGCTGACTGGTAAGAAACGGCGTGATCACATCAGTCCTGTCCTTGCATCTTTGCACTGGTTGCCTGTTAACTTTAGGATCCAGTTCAATGTTTCATTAATTGTTTTTAAGTGTTTAAATGGTCTGACACCGTCTTATTTATCAGATCTTGTACAGCCTCACAGTACTTCCAGAGCACTTAGGTCATCAAACCAGCTGCTCCTGGCAGTACCTCGGTCCAGACTCTCTACTCGTGAGGACAGAGCCTTCACAGTGGCGGCCCCAAAGCTGTGGAACAGCCTACCTTTCCAGGTTAGAGCTGCACAGTCTGTTGAGCACTTTAAAACACAACTGAAAATCCATCTTTTCTTTGGTGTTCAGTCCTAGCTAAATGAGAATCCTTGGCTTTTTACTTTTTTTATTTCCTAAATTGAGCTCTTACTATTCTTTTATTGTTTTTAATTTATTAAACAGCAAGTGTTGCTGCACATGCAGGCAGTCATATCAGTCATCATATCATTCATACGCTTGAGAAAATAAATATGTTTTGAGTTTTTTTTTAAAAAGTGGAGACAGGAGTAGTGGACCTTTGGTCAGCAGGCAGTTTGTTCCAAAGAGAAGGACCACAGTAGCTGAAGGCCTCTTCACCAGACTTTGATTTTACTCTGGGCATGGTTAAAAGTCTTCACCTGCTGATCTTTCTTTTTATCTTGTATTTACTGACCAATGGTTGATTTTATGTCTATCTTGTTTTTATTGATTGCTTATTTCCTGTTTTTATTGTTTTTATTAAGGGTTACCTCTTAAGCACTTTGTCACTTTGTTTGTCATGTATTGTCTTGTGCTGTTTGTTGTCTTGATGTTAAAAGGAGGCTGACTCACTGCAAACAAAATCTACCTACGGGTATAAATAAAGTAACCTTGAACCTTGAACTTGGCCGAAGGATCCGGGTCGGGTTATACTTAAGTGTCAGTAAACGTGTAGACACTGAGGTTACCCCCTTTTTTGGTAGCTTTGCAGCTTAAAAAACTCCTTATTTATCTTGTCCTGGTGTCCTTGCCAAACCTTACTAAGCCTCTGCCTGAAACACTTTGTTTTGCTGCTTTTCCAGTGATATAAAGTCAGTATAAGACACTTTGTAGTTATGAAACGACCCAAAAATTATGCTTTCACCGAAAACGTCTTGGGTTAGTCGTCCTTCCCAAACATAGCCATTAGCAGTTAGCTATTGTTACATTACCTGCTGTTTTAATGTTGCATTCAGTCTGTGCTTCTGAGCCTTCATGGAAGATCTTTATAGATGGATGAACAGCCCCAGGTTTCAGTCATATTTGATACGCAAATCCAGCTCATTCTGGCCTTTGTTTACATAGAAGTCATCAGTGTAGCAGCTAGCAAAAACAGCTATGACACGGCTGCTGTTGATTTATACTTCTGCATTGAATCGCCGCTGTAGCTTATGCATGTAGGTCCACGTAGCTCCCATACCTACGCAGAGGCCTATGCATGTAGTCGACGCTCATCTCTTCCAAACTGTAACTATACACCTAATTGACCTGCAATTGGTCCACTCGGTGGTCACTTCCAGGATCCCCGCACATCGGCTACATATCGGCCAAGTATTTCATCTCCTCTGACGTCTCCTCTCAAATCCTCCCTCTAATCATTGCTGTATGATAAACAGCAACATGTATCAGCTTTAGATTAACATAATATGTTCTGAATTGCTGTGAAATAGTAAACAGAGATCGTAGCGGGGCCGGAAACAGGCGACCCTAGGAGACCACACTGCCCTCAAGCATTTTGGCGGGGTATTGCTGCACAACATGGACGCATCGACACAGAAGTATGTGGTGCCAAGTCTGCGTCAACCCCTGCTCCGTAGGGTCAACACAGAAGTGTGAATGGATGTTATCTATTTAAATTTTCTATGAATCTTTCAAGTGTCTCTCCAATTGAAGATATGAATGTTTCCTTTTCATGCAATCAGAGCCCGTTTTGATTCAAACATTCAGAACCCACAGAGACAGCACCTCTCTTCTCCTTATCGCTGCTCTGAAGAACTTCTGAGCCATCCAGCCTTTCTTCATTCTTGACAGCAAGCCTGCCACCATATGGTACAATAACTGACTCAACAGTGCGTTCACTTTGCAGAGCCGCTAATGATCTGTGCAGTGGCTGAGCAAAAATCCAATCTATTTCTTTTTTCTCGTAGTGTACCAGCTGGCAAAGTTACTGACAAAGCAGAGAGGGAGGAGACGTGACAGCTCAGCTGGTGTCGGGGAGGTGGTTTAAGTTTTGCAACACGAGCGCAAGAATGGCTGCATAAAGACGTTTTATTATCAATGCTGCTTCTTCTTCTTCTACTGCAGCTTCATGATGACATCTGAGTCTCTCTTTGTCTGCACACATTCTTATGAATAAGTCAAGAACACATGATAGAGATGTCAGTCATGCACCACAGGTTGCTCTACAAAGCAGATGTACCTCAAATCTGAAACAAATACTGAGCTTTTCTGACGGATGTTAACGTCCTTGTTATAACTTTAAAGTTTTTTCTGAATAATATGCAACGTTTAGCAACTTTTTCAGAGTGCTAAAAGCAAAACGGGTACATTTTCACACTGTATACAACATTTAGAAACTTTCACCTGTAATAGTAATAGTAACTTTATTTATAGAGAACCTTTAATAACAAATGTTTACAAAGTGCTTTGACAAACAAAGCATGATTCAAACAATAAAGCAAACATTTCAAACGACAGGGAGGAGGAACTTTGACAATGCAAAACAAAACGCAACGCAAGATGTTAAAAGGAATACACGTCAATTAAACAGAATGAAGTGGTGGGATAATAGACCAGTAAATCATTGTTGAGAGGTTTTTTAAGGATAAATAAATAAAATGAATAAAATGAATAAATAAAAATAAATAAATAAAAATGGATAAGTAAATAAAAGCATTAAAAGGACAATAAAAGAGGTTTTCAGAATGAGAGGACAACATCACAGTGGGAAAATTAGAAAGAGTATTCAGGATAAATTAGGAACATTAAAATAATATATGAAAAAATAAATAGATAAATTAAAACAATAAATAATCAAATACAATTTAAAACAATTCATTATATGGATAAAAATTAAAAGGATCATAAAATAGAAATAAAAGTGATTAGACAGATAAAATCACATAAAAGCTAGTCTGTAAAAATGGGTTTAATGAAGAGATTTCAAAAATGTCACCCCGAGGTTGTTCCAAAGTCGAGGAGCTCTGACGGATAAAGCACCATCCCCTTTGTAGCCTGAATGGAAACAACACCAATCCAGCCTTTCACATTCTGCAGTTTTCACATCCACTTCCTGTAAATGCAACCTTGGAAAGAAACTTGTACAATATATTTGCAAATGATGCCATTAAATTGGATTAGCTGAGTGAAAACACAAATATACTAAACCCACTTAAAGACCCAAAACCACATGCAACTGATCGCATCTTAACACAGATTTATCTCATCTGCAGGATTAACATACATTCATTTCTTTAAATACAAGTGCTTTGATCTATATTCAGATTGACACACATCTCATGTTCCTCACTGATTCAGTACATAGCTGTAATAAAACATTATCCACCACTAAACCCTCGGTTAAACACCCTTATATTAACCTCATATTCCACAAAGTGAACTCCACAGTGCATCATTTACCTCCCAGTTTGAGGCTCTTATTCACTTCCTTCACTCAGGTCAATCAATACGTCATATTTCTAAGCATCCATCTCTGTCTTGATTCAATCTAAGGTTGCATTGTATCATTTCTGTGAGTGCAATCAATTCTAGTTATTTCTGAAGACTGCTGCCATTCAGGAAAGATGCAGTAGGGATTTTAAAGTTGGATATCTGCCTGAGCTTGTTGTTTATCAAGGTTGTTGGATTCTTGCATCTAGTCATTTGTGGGTTAGGTTGTTATGTTGTTGGGTTCTTCTCTGTTGTTTTGGTCTTTCTGTTGTTGGAGTTCTGTTGTGTTTTGAATTCTTTGTGAACCCTTGTTTTTAAAGATGCTGTATAAAGCTGCTATTTAACCTTGTTGTGTCTATCTGCAGATGAATTGGACTATTTGTCTGAAGTACCAAACATACAATATGTACTTGGTTCAACTTTTTATACATGTTTGGACATTCTATCAATTATTCCATTGACCCTTGTGTCTGAATGTCATAATAGGATGGATGCATTTATGTTAGGCACAAAACCAAGTAGCTTTCTCTGTGAAAAGACACCGCAAAGCATGCTGGGTAAATAGCGAGGTGGACAGGTTTAACAACGCTACTTTTTATAAGGCTTATTTTCTTATTACATCAGCATGCATTCATAGAAGGAGGTTGTATTGTACAAGTAGATAAGCCTTGTGGAGTGCTGGTTTGATTGAAAAGACTCAAGACAACAAGAGACCAGTGGAGGGGGATAGTGCAAGTCGCTGCTGATTAGTTGTATTGTACAGGCGAACCCATTTCCTGCAACTAACAACGCTAATGTCATGAGTTGCTTTTTGATAAGATTTGTTTTCTGCTCACTCTGTGGTAATTGTGTTTCATGTCTTGTGGTCTTTATTTCTTGCGTTTCTTAGTGATCCTTGTGTGTGTTTCTTGTCTATTGTGTTTCCTGTTTTATTTTGGAGTTATTGCTCCCTGTGTGTTCGGTGTAGTTTCACTTCCTGTGTTTGCCTGATTGCCCTCCATTTTTTGATTGTGTTCTGAGTGTTTCCACCTGTGTCTCGTTTGTCTCACCTGTTTTTGATTACCCCTGTGGGTATATAGTTTCCGTGTTTCCTCTCTGTTGTGTCGGTTTATTGTGAGATCTACACAACTTGTCAAAAGTTTGGAAACACCTTCTCGTTCAATGGTTTGTGTTTATTTTAATTATTTGAAACACAGTAGATTAAAACTATGAAAGAACATATATGGAATTATTTAATTAACAAAAAAGTGTTAAACAAAGCAGAATATGTTTTATATTTTAGATTCTGTAAAGCAGCCCCCTTTTTTCCTTCATGACAGCTTTGCACACTCTTGGTATTCTCTCAGTCTGCTTCATGAAGTGGTCTCCTGGAATGGTTTCTAATTAACATGAGCCTTGTCAAGAGTTCATTTGTAGAATGACTTGCCTTCTTAATGTGTTTGAGACCATCACTTGTGTTGTTTTTTTGTTTTTTAAAAATATATTTTTATTAGGTTTTTCTGCTGTATACATCATTCAAAAAGTGCATGTTACCCAGTTTTATATTTTACAGACAAACAAAAACACATCATACAATGACAACCACTAGTGTCCAATCCAACGTGTTTTGAAATGTTATCTTACAAATAAGAAAACAGGAAGGACTCACGGATCAGAAAGAAGATATAATACACAAAACAAACAACAACAAAAACAAACAAACAAACAAACAACAAGTAATAATAATAATAATAATAATAATAATAATAATAATAATAATAATAATAATAATAATAGTAATATATACATAAGGCTGCACGGTGGTGCAGTGGGTAGCGCTGTTGCCTCACAGCTAGAAGGTTACTGGTTCGAATCCCCGGCCGGACGGGTGCCTTTCTGTGTGGAGTTTGCATGTTCTCCCCGTGCATGCGTGGGTTCTCTCCAGGTATTCCGGCTTCCTCCCACAATCCAAAAACATGCTCAGGTTGATTGATCACTCTAATTTGCCCCGTAGGTGTGAGTGTGTGCATGAATGGTTGTCTGTCTCTCTGTGTTAGCCCTGTGATAGGTTGGCGACCTGTCCAGGGTGTACCCTGCCTTCCGCCCGAAGCCAGCTGGGATAGGCTCCAGCCCCCCGTGACCCCCAACGGGATAAGCGGTCAAGATAATGGATGGATGGATGGATAAATACATAAATAAATGGATAAAATGAAGATGTTCTTACTTATTTCTTACAAACAAAATCTTGAAATGAGTTTCCACAACTTGGCCCACAAGACATACACCACATTATTCCTCAAGAGAGGAAATATAATTTATAAATGACATAAAATGACCCCAATTACCACAAATTATATGAACAACCTCTAGAACTACACTTAATTTTCTCTAAATAGTTGTGTTGTTTAGAGGTAGGGTTAGCACACAATGGATAGCCCTATTTGACTACTGTTGTAATCCATATTATGGCAAAACCATGTTCTTTCACAGTTTTAATGTCTTCAGTATTAATCTACAATGTTGAAAATAATTAAGATAAATAAAAACCATTGAATGAGAAGGTGTGTCCAAACTTTTGACTGGCAGTGTATGTGATGTATCGTCAATTCTACTCCTGTGATTCCTGTGTTCCCAGCATTTGTGCTTACAGTGGTTTTGTTCAAAGTAAGTTTTGGTTTTCCTTTTGTTTTATTAAGTCCTTTTTATTTGAAGTCTGCACTTCCAGTTTTTCCAAATGTGACAGCTAAAGTAGGTTGTGCTTAACTACGGTATCTGGCAGGTTGGCGACAACATATGGTAGAAGAAAGAGCTACACATATTCTGCATGAAAACTGAACGTTTCTTAACACAGTGGTAAATACAAATATTCAAAAAACGACTTGTTTTTTCACCATAACTGTAGAAAAAAAATGTTGGTTCCACTTTGGTTGTCCGGTTTTTGACTTTATTTGTTGAGGGGTAGAAAGTCCTAGTGAGAAAACAGAGCAAGAAAAACAATTAAAGTGTATTTAGAAAAGCCAGGAAACAAAAACATCTCCCTTGATAAAGCTATTACCAAACTAAAGCAGTGAATACTTTCATGTTAATGTGGCTTAGTGTAAGAGCATGATTAAAAAAAAAAAAGACTTGTGGGTCTTTTTAATAACAAAAGAAAACACAGTGTTAGACATAAAATATAAATCTAGAGTGAGATAAAGATGGAGCCCATCCATCCTGATGTCGCTTCACTCTGTCATCCGCTCGAGTGTGAAGGTGGTTATCACCAATAATGTGCCAATGTGTGTTGACAATTCACAAGATGTTCCGTCAATGGGAATGAAAAGGCTGACTGATCTGAAGTAATAACCAGCCGGGCTGCAGATTGATGGTGCTGATATCAGTGTGTCGTG
Source organism: Notolabrus celidotus (assembly GCF_009762535.1). Lineage (NCBI taxonomy): Eukaryota > Metazoa > Chordata > Actinopteri > Labriformes > Labridae > Notolabrus > Notolabrus celidotus. The sequence goes on from NC_048288.1 coordinate 26,675,747, forward strand.
AAGTGGAAAAGCAAATTATGGCTCCCAGCGTATCGGGGTGAAATTGGGGAATCTGCACCTGGTTGTGAGAGTGATGTATGATAATGATACTACTGCAGCGGGAAATGAGATAGACTTGTTAGTATTCCTCTTAACAGCTTCATCTTCACATGTTGTCTTCACTCTTGTGTGCTTCTCTTATCTGTGATTGGCATCAAAATACACGTTACTACAGGGTTCCTTCTCTTTATCAAGCCTGTTGCATTAATGTGTTTATGATTGAAGAACATAGATGTGATTGTGTCTTTACTCCTCTGTCGTTGGTTTTCGTGTGAGTAATACAGAAATGGAAAATTGGCTCTGTTGTTTATCGGAACTACAGGGTGCTTGAGAGATCTCCTTCACTGCTAGAAAACAAAATCTCACTTTGATCTGCTCTGATGAGGAGCAAACATCACAATACGTTGCTGGATGTGGAACAAAAAATCTACTTACGTGCGTCAAAAATGAAGACTGAGAATCAATAAATAATTTGGGCTTTGAGGTGTTTTTCTTTTTGTCTTTTGGGTGTGATAGTTTGATGTTTTATCCAACTCCCTGAACATAATCTTATGAATACAAACTATTTGTTTTAGCTTCTTGTTGGTTTAGGTTATGATGATATTACAGAGTTTGCAGGGTTGGCAATACTCCTCCATTGGGCCAACTCTTTGGTTCAATTATCTCTTCAGCTCTTAAACAGATTGCAATGAAATTTAGTGCAAATGTTCACTTTGCTTAGACAATCAATCTTGATGACTTTAATGTGCGTATGACTTTTCACCTAGCGCCACCTTGTGGATCATATTTCTGTTTCTTCCAGTGAGATATTTGGAAAATGATCGAACTGCCATGGAATTTAAAAGACCTTTAATATCCTTTTTAGGTAGGGATATACCGATTATTGGCCGGGCCGATTATTGGTGCAGATATTCGGCATTTTGACGCACATCGGCATCGGCCTTTTTCAAAAATGCGACGGCCGAAAAGAGATCAATTTATAACTGGGTTATTTTGGCTCAAAATTCACTAAATCATTATTTGTTTAAGTTTTCATTGAACTTTATAAGACATGCTGCAGAGCCTGGGAGCTCCCTGCACTTTGTGTTAGAATTTTAAAACAAAGATGTCTATTGTCTGAGATTAAAAAAAAAACTTTAACATGTTGCAAATCTGAAAAGCTGTTTAATAAACATATGCTTAAAGGCATTTAAACAAAGTTAAATGTTGGATTTTGTATTATTCAAAATATTGAAGCCAATATTTTCCCCTTTTACTGCAAATGAATATTGGCTCCAAATATTGGTTATCGGCCTCCTTGACAACTAATAATCGGTATTGGCACTGAATAACCATATCAGTCTATCTCTACTTTTAGATTGACACATTAAGTTCCTCTATTGGAACTTCTCACCTAGAGCATACAATCCCAATTATTATTATTTTTTAAATTTATTTATAATTTGTTCTTAATTTTGAACAGATATGTACACGTACAAACACAAACATGTAAATCCACAACATCCCCCAAACCACCCGACACCTGAAAGGTTGTAAAACAGACAGGAAAATGACAAATAAAGATTTAAAAAAAAAAGTTATAATAATAATAATAATAGCAGAATAAAAATTCAAATAACAATAAATACATAGAATAATATATATATGTAAATAAATAAATAAATAAAAACAGGAGTGAAATGACATGGAGAGCATTCAATTCTTATTCCCACACATAGAATAAAAAGCAAAAAGCTTCAGAAGACTCAACATTATGGTAATTGTGAAAAGGGAACAGTACAATCACGATTTGTAGTCTGTTTTCTTTATAGGTCCCAATAGCAAAATCAGCAGACAGGGTAAAAATGGGAATAGGAGATTTAATACAAGAGTAATAATGACTTTTACTGGAAGACTTGGTTAAACTGAGGGCTGGGAGTGAAAGACTGGCAGAGTTTGGCAGAGATGCTGGGGGATGGCTGTGGCTGGTGGCACGGAGGAGGTAGTTGGGGAAAGCCAATTGCGTTGAAGTGGAAGGCTTACAGCACAGGTGGAGAGTGGCTGTACACCTTGTCTTCATCTTTGTACACGTTGTGTTTCAGGTACAAATTGTCCAATTTATATTGATAATTTGAATTAGTAGTACTCCAACTTGGTCGAGGCAAATGTCCCTGAGCTTCCTCTGAATCGCTGCCATAGACAGCCTGCTACTGTGGATGTTCCAGACTCCAGTTGCTACAACTAGTACTAAACAAAATGATCTCTTCCTCTCTTATTCTCCTCTATCCCTCTTTCCAACCCCAACTCAGTCTCAGCACATGTCTGTCATGAGTCTGGTCCTGCTCGAGGTTTCTGTCTGTTAAAGGAAGTTTGTCCTTGCCACTGTAACTTGCTAAATGCTGCCAAGTGCTCGGCTCATGGTGGATTAAGATGAGATCAGACTGAGTCCTGTCTGTAAGATGGGACTGGATCTTATTATGTCTTGATGTTGGGTCGATGTGAGTACGGTCTAGACCTGCTCTGTTTGTAAAAGCGTCTTGAGAGGACGTTTGTTGTGATTTGGAGCTACAAATAAAGATTGATTGATTGAATCTGGCTACTGAGAGAGCAGCCAGTTAGCACAACACTAAGAACCATGTCACTGGATCACCTGTTCATGCATCTTGATCATAAAATCACCTATTAATAATAACCTTTTTTTGCCAGTCCTGCACTGGAAATAAGAATGACCGCTAACATGCCCCTTTGTCAAACCTCTCCTCAGGTCATTGTATTGGATAGTATATTAAATATAGGTACAAATATAGTTTGTCTTTAAGAGGACACACCTCTCACACTATAGAACGCTTCTGTCTCCCCAAAGGAAAAATGAAAATTACACCTTTGAACTCCATCATTTATTGAACTCAGAAATCGTTGCCTGCAGTTCCTCTTTCCCAACAAACAACCATCAGCAGGTATTATCTCCACACACATACTATAATGACAAGCAATAACGTGTAAACTGAATTATTTTGGCCTCCGTTTTGCTGCAAACCGATGATTTCCTCTTTGTGAAACAGCAGACAAATAGCTTTTCCTCAGGAGAACGTATCCTCTCACACACCGGGGCCATAATGAAAATAAGATCACTCAGCTCATTTCCATATGTTATGGTAGACGAGCCATGGGTTTCCTTTCTGCTCGGCACCCACTCATAGAGCCTCGGATACTCATTTATGACAATTTAACACTCAGGCACATTACATTTCCTGCAACTATAGAAATACTATACCCATCAAGCATGCAGGATTTCTTGGCTAGATGTTATTGAAATCCACCTGAGTCATCTATTATACACATTTTGTACTCTGCGATGAAATATTTCACAAACCAGATCAGACTGTGTTTTCCTCTATGGATGTATTTTAACACCGCTTAAGAATGTAGAAAGACCTTAACAGCAAGCAGCTATTAAAATTTTAATTAGTGCTGTTCTTGTTGACAAGATTTATGCATATCAATTACACACTGTAGGAGTTCTGAGGCTGTGCTCGTAAAGCCGCACGCTGTAGTTATTCTATTACACACTTATGAAGAATGGATGCAACAGATACTCTACAAAATCGAAACAGGATACTCTCTCTGATTAGGTTACTTGAAGACTGTAGTCCTTATATTGCATGCCTGCGATATTAAAATTATAGGTGTTGAATTTCCCAGGATCTATTTTTATGTATCATTTTGAAGTCAGTGCATCAATTCTCTCACCGTTTAGTTGCAGTAATGGCTAAAATCAACAAAAAGTATTGAGAAACTCAAGAAAAGTTTGTATCTTCTGACGTCTGCTTGCAAAGATGGAAGCGGTTCATAACTCTGTGAGAGACTGCATGAGCAAATAGTTCAACAATTTCAGGATAATGTTCCTTAGATATTGGAATTTTATCATCTTCAGCAGGGGTTCCCAAACTTTTCAGCCCGCGACCCCCAAAATATAGGTGCCAAAGACTTGTGACCCCTACTGTCCCTCGAAGTGGTTAAATGTTGCTTCACACTTCAATTACTTCAACTTCAAAATTAGCTTACCTACATAATTAACTGTTAGCTTACCCTAACCCGAACTTTAGGAGTCATCTGGCAACAAAGAAAGGCAGAAAACTAATGAAATGTACTGATTTGCAAGGTTTTATTTAAAATGTAACTACAATTTTTTTTTCTCAAAGCTCTTTTTATTTAAATTTTTACACATTACAAACTAAACAATTCAATGTTTTTGTGTGAGAAACACAATAAGTAAATGAATAAAAAAAACAAGCCAATAAAAATTAGTGATAATAATTTAAAATAAAAGATTCATAACTACTTAAGCAGGAAATTAAAGAATAGTGAAAATATAATACGATAAATAAGTTAATATCAAATATAAATAATTGGAAAAAATAAGAGCAATAAGTATAAAAATACAAATATATATCCTTACATACATACATACATACATACATACATACATACATACATACATACATACATACATACATACTTACATACATACATACATACATACTTACATACATACATACTTACATACATACATACATACATACATACTTACATACATACATACATACTTACATACATACATACATACATACATACATATATGCTTACATACATGCATACATACATACATACATACATACATACATACATACATACATACATACATACATACATACATACATACATACATGTGAAAATGATAATAATAAAATAAATGAATAAATAAACAAAAAAAGAATAATAATAATAACAGGAATTAAATTACCAGGAACAAATTGAGAAGTAAAATTTAAAAAAACGTAACTACAATTTTTGTGTATATATTTTTAACAATAATGGGTAAAATTACCAAATTTAGATTACTTAAAACAAATAAAAAAATCTGGAAGACATCTCACGACCCTCCATTGGTGTCTCGCAACCCCTCAGGGGGTCCCGACCCACACTTTGGAAACCCCTGATCTACAGTATCACTAAAAGATAGACAGCTTTGTACAAAAGGGAGAAGGCTGAAAAAACCATAATTGATGGCAGCATTAAAACAGACACGACTCTGTAGTGGAATTCACTGCATGGGCTCAAAATCACCACCAAAAGCCAATGTATTTGACTAGTTTATAGCTGAATCCATGAATGCAGGTTAAAACTGCACTACGAAACACATCTAGAACAAGTGAAGAGTTCATTTGCAAATACAGATAACTCCATTTTTATAAATTTTCAAAAAACATATTTCTTTTTGATAGAGATTCCTAATAAAGTTACATTTTCAAAATATCTCTGGTTAGTAAAGTCATTTTGACTTAGTCAAAGCCACCCAACCTCAGTTGATTAATCATACCAAAAGCAAGTATTAAAAAAAAATAGCTTTTTTTTAAACATTTTTTTAATTTTTCAAAAGTGAGTTAAGTGTTTTTGCAAATGAACTCTTCAAATTTCCCCTTTCTCCTGAAGAGTGTCTTTGGTTCTGAGCTGTTGAACGAAGCTAGAGATATACACATAAGAGAGAGAAGGAGCCTGAGAGAATACCATTTCCTGAATCTGGTGGTGTTTCCATGAGTCTGTGCCAACAAAGAAGAGTGTTTTGCCAACAGAGTGGGACCAGTTGATTGCTGATGTTTGTCTCAATGAGTCTGGTATGATAGCTGCAGCATGACTCAATGCTTTATTGTTGTTTTTAGGGGGCATAAAATAAATCAAACAAGCCAGACTGTCTGTACTTCTCCACAAACGCCACTCCAGGGACTATATCTGCAACAAGTATCCTCCCCAGGAGATTTCAGAGCTTATTTTCTTTAATACAGGCAGGATGCTTGATACTTAGTGTAACGATGTACTGTCGATGACGAGGAGAAGCATTTTGAGCCGGACTCAGCATTAAAAATGAGTCATGGCTGCTTGCTGAAGCGATCTACTGGAACCATTTCAAGCTTTGTAGACATTGAACATTTAAAATATAGAGCCTATGATGTAGAAATTTACAGGAATTCCCTTTTGTTTTGCACAGATTTAACCCTCCTATTATCCTTGGGGTCAACTGGAGCACATTCAACGTTTAACATGTCTAAATTAATGACTAACATAATTTTTTTGCCTTCATATTTCATGACTTTTCCTGGGAAAACGTAAAATTAAAATGTTGATATGTTCCAATTTCCTGTAAAAAAAAAAAAAGTATGCATCAGTGTTCCTTGGGTCAATTTGACCCCATGCTGTTTTAGCCGTATATAACATCAGAAATATCAACATTTTACACACATTTGTTTTGGTTATTTTAGATGATATTAAGGTCACTACAAGAAAAGGACACTTCTGCATGTGACTGCAGGAGCTAGGATCGAACTGTCAACCTTTAGATTGAGATATAATATTTCCAGCCACCATGTCTCCAAAGACATTCAATCATGAGTCCTGTGTCATACGTTTTGATAACATAGAAACAAGGCAGGGCCGACGAGAGAATGACAAACTCACAGTAGTTTGATGTTCTGTTTTACAAATAAAGTCCTTCTAAATGCTTTATATTGTGTTTATGCTTGAAATACATTTTATTTAAAGGCTATTTAGATAGTCAACGAAGAAACATAAAGTACCTGACACATAAACCTGGGTAACAATCAATTTCTGGAGGTTTAAATTGTTGGGGTCAAGGATAAAAGGTGTGAGGTAAATTTGAGGGTAACAGGAGGGTTAAGTTCCATAGCTGCTTGTTAACCTACAAACAAAAAGCTCATCAGTGGATTTTTTTTACAGATCCAGAAAAGCAGCTGTCCACACACTGGTCCAGGACTAACTGGCATCTGATATGTTGCAGAGAAGCCAGAGGTGTTAGCAGGCAGTGGGGCAGGCAGCAGATGTGGACTGGGATTCACCCAGCAGTCGCTCTAATCCCTAAATCTATGAGACGACCTCTTTCACAACTTTCAAAGTCAGAGAATAAAAACTTCCATATCCAATTCTCCCACTGAGTTCACTTCATCCTGTAGTAACTCTGCTGACCTCTTTTTTAATGCTGATGTCTCTTTTCTCACACATCACACACTTCTCTTTAAGTCTCTAGTTTTTAGTTTTTATGTCTCATTCAGCCGCTTCTATCTCACAGTTCTGACATTTACATTTTGTATCACACCTCCACATCCACATTTCTTATCTCCCAGTTTATTTCTTTCTTGCATTTAACTCCTGATGTTATTCAGGGCGCACTCACACAAGACCAGTTTGTTAAATGAGTGTGAGTGCTCTGTACCCTTGGCCCTGGCACAGTTGGAAGAGGTGTGCTTTGGCATGTTGCGGTGGCTCCTACATGAGCAGAAGCATGGCACAGAGAAGCACCGGATTTATTTTTACTTTCCCCCCCCAAACACCACACGTCACATTGACATAGCTGCACAGAGAAAACTGTAGAAAATTCACAGCACACCGAGTTACAGGAGTGAAGGAGAAGACTCTGCTGCTTGTGCTTGACATTAATGTTGAAGAAGCACTGAAAACGAACACCTTTTCTTCATCACTGCCAAATTATAATATATGAGAAATGCATTATAACAACAGATAAAACCCACAGTGAAATGTTCAGACAGCTCGATTGGACACACTGATGAATGATTATATTAACAGGGGTCTCTCTCTCCTCCTCTCCCTCTCAGTGCAGCAGGTTGGCACTGACGCTCTGTCTCTCAGTGCATGATCGCAGCCTATTAATAATTCAATCAATGAATCAATTAATTAAAAAGTGTTCTTTGATTTGTTGGATCATAGCGTCACGGATGATAGGGTCATTTGTGCATTGTATTGACGTGATGGCGTGCGGACATGCTCAGGCCTGGTTGGACCTGGGGCGGTGTGAGTGTAGGACAGGGGAGGGTGGACCATGGAGGTGCTCTGGCATGGTGCAGGCAGTCTGGCTACTGTGGGTGCTCCCTTATTTTAAACTTTAACATCTTTTATAACTTTCACCTGATTCTTCCAGCAAATTAAATGAAAATCATCTTCCAACATCCATGATGTTTTAAATGTTTTTTAAACTGATGAAGTTGTAAACTTGGGTCTTATGGGGTCACCACAACTATGCCTGATGGAAGCAGTTTTACAGTATTTGAAAGTAGAAAGCTGTTACCCAACACTGAATTAATTTTATGGTTCAACAGTAAAACTGAGCTTTTAAACACTCCACATCTACTGGTGTAAAAAGTGATATAATTTTTTTATTTGTTGATCAAAGTCAATTACAATAAAATCTGAGAAATGGGACTCATTTATTTTCTTTTTGTATTTCATGTCTAGTCAACCAAAATAATGTAAATCTGAGAGTTTGTGTTTTTTTATGGAGCAATTGTATTACAAACATTCCAGGTATACATTCAGGTCTCATTTATAACTTTTGGTTAAATTATTCTTTAATTTTTACAAGTGAAATTGTAACAAATAAGAATTAAATACTGATAAAAATATGAACGTTATATTGTATTATGTAAATATATAATAGAACATAAACAAGATAAATAAGAGCACAAATAAATTTAAAAAATGACTAAAATGCAAATTAATTATACAGTTAAAAAAAAAATTAAACATGAATAAATCCAAATAAAAAATAAATATAAAAAAACCCCCCAAAACTCCATAGTTGTCTGAAAACGTATACCTGCGAATCTTTGAGTTTTTTTAATGTTAGGCCTATAGGATCATAGTTTCCTTTGTGTGTCCTTTCATGTAAACACTTTAAATATCCCACTACTTGTGTACTGAATGCATCACTTCCAGGTAGATGGTAGAAATCACCCACCATCTGCTCACACTCTCCCCTCACTGAGGGATCACACACTGCTGTTCAGGGAGCCATTGTTGCACATAACTCAGCCAAAGCTGTGAAACTGGGCCAGGAAGGGTGTTTTAAAAATCTTAGTCATAGTCTGAGTTGGTACCAGATTTAGCACATTGTGCAAAAACACACAGTGTGCTTTTATTACCTGTGTGTGAGTGAGTGAGTTCCTGCTGCTTCTGTACATCCAACGTCTTCGATCCTGGCTGACAAACTGAGAACACCTCAACTTTATGCATGTGTCAGCTTTTTCTTTGTTTTTTGGAGTAAAGACAGAGACAATTTTTGTGTACAAGTCAAAGGAAAATCAACAAATAAAGCAAAATAGAGCCACAAACAGCACCTCCTAGTCTTTAAGTACTTATATGGATAGGATACATAAGTTGTCCACAGTCGGAATGACAGCATCTATGTTGGATTTTCTTCTTCCACCAAATCCAGTTTGCTCAGAACCATATTTTGCGGGGGCACCATCACTGCCTCCATCGCTTACTTTCAACCACACATTTGTGGTCATTTTAAACTTTAAAACATTAGAGATTTTTTTTCCTTTTGGCCCAGACTCCACTTTACTCTGATGTGTTCACTTTTTAATACCAACTTTCCCACTCACTTTTACCATTATTAACATGTATCTTTCAATGCCCTGTTTAAAATTCACTTCATGTTCGGTCTGAAAGCACATTAAAAGCTCTTCTTCTTCATCAAACATCCAGCAGTTCTCTGTGATATTGTATTTTTTTAATACAAACACAAAGCTTTTCTGAAAATGATTCCAAACCCCTTTTTAAACCTTTAAAACCTGCTTGTGTCCAACATTGAATCTGTCCTCTGGACAAGCCAATAAAAGCTTTTTATTCGAACATTGGCATTGATCCTTTTTCTACCTGTGAGGGCTTGAGGATTAAAGCATTCATCCTCTTAAATCTCTGAAAGCGTCAATGTTTTGAAGAGTGTTACAATGTACTTTTTAAACACAAGTATCTCTTTTGACTTTCTGCTTTTGAACACTTTCTATACCCTTGTTGTTATTCAAAGTTTCAATGAACACACTTAAATGTATCAGCTTTCTGTGAAAAGATTGGGCCTTTAAATAAATGTCAAAGCTTCACATGCACCTGCTAATTCCACAGTGAAATCTGCAAACAGAAAAACATCACAAACTCTGCAAGCAGTACAGCTGTGATGGAGGTTTACCTTCTCTGCCGAGACTAAACAGAGACACTGCACCGTATGTCAGTGCTTGTGTCAAATGGAGCACAAAGGATAAAAGCTCCTGAATGGCTTTAAGATGTAAATCTCTAAACTCACACATCATTTACTTTATGTGTTTTGAAAATCTGGTGGCATAACACTGAAGCTTGGAGGCCTCCCTCAGAGACAATCAGGTAAGTTAACCCTCAACGTGACAGCTCGGCTCCAGCGTAGAGGTCGAACATGAGACGTCCTTCCCTGTCAGAGTGGGTCAACATTGCACACACACACACACACACACACACACACACGCACTGTGACAGCCGGACGTCCGCTGTGACTGATGGTCTGCTGATAGATTCTGTCAACAGGCGGGTCGAAAGGGGAGAAAGGTCTTCTCAGAGTAGAGGAATAGAGATCTGACATCCTGGAGCTGGGTTTCCTGCCCACATGTCCTTAAGTAAGCAAAGAGGTGAAAGCTGAGCGGCTGATCATTAAAATTAAAAACAAGCGTTCAACATGCTGCAGTATATCCTTCTTCTTCTTTATACGCAGCTGTGTGATTCTGATTGTTCATTATAGCATTTAATGTTTGGTGTAAAATTCTGAATTGAGTAAGCTGTCTTGTAAAAAGCAGGATAATGTATAGTGAGCTGCATGTCAGAGAGGAGGAGCTCAATCAGAACATTAGGGGTTCCATCTCAGGTTCAGCTGCCCACATGCCAAAGTGTCCATGGGCAAGACACTGAATCTTTGGAGGCTGATCCAGTGGTGTGCGAATGAGATTACTGATGGGCGCCTGACATAGCAGCCTTCGACATCAGTGTATGATTGTGGTGTGAATGGGTGAAGCATTATAGAATGCAGTCCATTTACAATGTAATGGTGAGATAGGACCAAGCTTTTAATTTGGAGTAGTTTTTTTTTTTTTTGCCCTGGACTGCATTATTATTTTTATTATTTTTATCATATTTATTATTATTTTAATCATTGTTTTAACATTTATCTATAAAAATGAATTATTTATTTATCTATTTATTTCTTGTGTTCATCTGATCTTGTTAACTCTACCTTATTTTTAACTTTTCTTTCCACTATTACTTATTTTATTAATTTTACTGTATTGATTTATTTTATTTCTAAGTATTTCATTTGTAATCATGCCTTTTATAATGTTACCATTGCTGTTGTTTTCTGTCTGTGTTATTCTGTGAAGCACTTAGGGCTGCATGTCTTTATGTATGAAAGGTGCTATATAAATAAAGTTGAGTTGAGTTGAGTTAAGCGGCAACCTCCGATCTTGCAATGCCCATGCGGAAGTGCTGAAAACTGCAGTTCATCAAGCGTCCACTTGAGGCTGGCTACAGAAACACTGGAAACCACATACACACCCGTTCAAAACAGATGACCTTTACAGTAATAATAAACATGTTTACAGCCTGGTTTAAAAAAAACGGTTCAGGTCTGAGTAGCTTATTTCTATATCGACACACACTGTACAGGTTTGAATAATTTTATGACTCTATTTCTGAAGATATTAAACTTATGAGTTTCGCCCATTTATAGACATGGCTGACTTGATTGACAGGTGGATGAAAAGGCTAAAAGCCCGCCTCTTTACCTCACACTAGCTTGGACGAAGTTAGGTTGTGTTCAGCATTTCCAATATGGTATCCACCGATGATAGACTTCAAAACAGATGGGTGACGTCACAGATACTATGTCCATTTATCATACAGTCTATGGATAGGACTCCTCTGCTTCATGTCAGGGTCCATGCTTTAACAACCCGCTCACTATACATGATCCCTGACTATCTTAGACACTACAAGAACAAGCCATTAAAAATGAGTCACATTTCTCATAATAATGATGTTGAAAAAACATGGGTAGTGACTCTAATGTAGCATTGCATTCCAGATGCTCTAACTGGTGCAATAAAACTCCTTTTTCAGACACAGATCCGTCTATTATTATTTATCTAAACTTGTATTAAACAAAGTAGAAAGTCAGTCGATTTTCCAGATGCCAGCAGGGTTTTTTTGTGTGAACAGATTAAAGTGTCCTTAAAATGCAATGAAAAAGTGAAAGAAAGAAATGACCTGCTGTATTATTAACTCAGTCAGCATTAAATCTCATAACAAATCCTTAAAGCTTTGACTTTTTCAGAGGCTACAAAGCAGAATGATCAATTCATCATTTCCAGTATAATGTACCAAATACAGCAGACATCATGATGAGTCAGTTTGTGTTTATTTGTGAGATGTTAAGACTGAGGTTTGTCACATGGTACAGTTGGAGACCTCAGGATTTCAGGCCCCCTGGCGGTCTGGAGGCTCTTTGCAGCCTAAATGATAATGAAGCCTCACCTTAACAACAAATGAGGAACAACATGAGTGAGTCCCAGAGGACCTGTGAACGAGCTGCTGAGAGGATGAAGACATCAGCCTCTGTCATGAATCAGTTTGAACATCCTGCTACTTCAAAACAAGGGTGAAGTTTATTGAACTGATATATAATGGTACTGCTTGTCTATGTTGATCTATAGGACTATAGAAAAGCATTTATCTTTTAATGACAGTGAATATGCCTTCGCCTAATTGACTGCCACAGATTTAAAGACGAAAATAACAATGCATGAACACAGCGCAGTTTAATGAACATGAAAAAATGAGAATTATATGCTAAAGTTTGCAGTGACCACATCTGGACCCTTCTGAGCAGCTACATAAGATGCTGCAGTCGTGTTTTAGATGATACCATGTCAAATATGCAAACAGTGGTCATGTTACACGCCTGACAAATGTGAGGACAAACAATGAGAGTGGTTAGGTAATGTTTGCTCAGCAACAACTGTTGTCCAGTGACGTGTTGGTCGTGAACGACTTGGTTTTAAAAGCCAGCTCCTGTTTGAGAGCTGCTCTCCTTTCCTCCACCTATTTTAGTTGTTATGTAACACACGCCAGAATAAAGGGATGATCTTCTGTCCACACCTCTTGGCCACAAGCATGTCATACACACACTGATGGAGGGCTTTGTTTGCAGTCCGATCAATCAAATGTAGAGGGAGGGCGATGACGTCGTATAGAGGACTGTTGCTTGATGCTACAACATGAATGCTCTTATGCTAAACATCATGTAAAATAGTGTTATTCTGAAATGGTTATGAAGAGCCGTCTGGGAGCCAATAGAGCTGGCTCTCATTGCTGAGAGGAGTCAAATGAGCTGGATCACTTCAAAGAGCCGAACATCCCAAAAACTGAGACTACAGCAGTTTCCCCTGTTAGTGTATGAAGAAAGAACCACCTGATCTCAGGCCTTCAGATTAAGACCACTTTGCAGGTCACACATAGACTCTACTACAGATTAAATGACAAGATAAAACATGAAGTAAATGTGAAAAATTAACCGTTTTAGCACTTCAAACATTTCGGCTACCAGGTGCTTGTTGCTGCCAGTTGTGAAACCATTACAGACATTTGACTCCTTAGATTCCCTCCCTTCTACCTTACACATGCGTCTGATTGTTAACCAGTCAACAATTTGTTTTGCCATTCAATATCCCAACCATTTTGTTTCTGTGCATTATCCTTATTGTTTGTAATATTCTTACCATTTGCTCTTTGTTATTATTTCTTTAATTTTCCTCACCTTGTGAATAGCTTACTCTAAATATTCTGCACTTCTGTACTATTTTTAATTTGATCTTTATTCAGTAGTTACTTCTTATTTTATTCATACTTTCTATTAATACAATATATAATATAATCCATCAATCCATCTATCTTCCGCCGCTTATCTGGGTCTGGGTCGTGGGGGCAGCAGTCTCAGCAGAGAAGTCCAGACACTCCTCTCCCCGGCCACTTCCACCAGCTCTTCTGGGAGGATACCGAGGTGCCCTGAGACTAGCTGAGAGATATAATCTCACCTCACCAACTCAGGTTCCTTCCCCACCAGAGAGGTGACGTTCCATGTCCTAAAAGCCAGTTTCTGTAACCGAGGATCGGACTGCCAAGGCCCCCACCTTTGGCTACTGTCCAATCCCCACTGCACTGGACCACTGTGACTCCCCCTGGGGGTGGTGAGCCCACGGGAGGATGAATCCATGTCAACCATTTGGGCTGGGCCCGACTGGGCCCCATGGGTGAAGGCCTGGCCATCAGACACTCGCCTGCGGGGCCCCAACCCCCAGCCTGGCTCCAGGGTGTGGCTCTTGTGGCACTCCGGAAAGGGTACACTTGTTCTTGGTGTTTTTCTTCATCAGGTGTCCGGGGGCCACACTTTGTCTGTCCCCTCACCTAGGAACTGTTTGCTTTGGGAGATCCTACCAGGGGCCATTGCTGCAGGATCATTAGGGCACTCAAATCCCTCCACCACGTTAAGGTGGCAACCCATGGAGGGGAATATAATATAATATAATATTCTTCTTTGTTGTGTATAAGAGCAACTGTAATGACTGAATTTCTGACTGAATGTCCCCCAGGATAAATCAAGCATTTCTGATTCTGATTAAAGACAGTTTGACCTTTAGTTTAGAAGTGTTTAATCTTTGGAGCCCTCTTGTACAGTTTCATTTCAGTTAGAAAGTTAGTTTGTTTTCTTTCATTTGATTTCTGTCTACGTTAAATGCCTATTAAGACACTCTAATTATGTATTCATCTCCAATCCCTCCTGACAGTAAGAGACAGCGACTTCACTCCACTCAGCTCCACCCCTCATCTTCACACTTCAGTGGCAGTCTGCCCTCCTAACACTCATTTATTATGCCAAACAAATTCACTTCCTCGTGCTGAGATAATAATTGTATAATTGTCAGAAATAATTTGTCACTTGTTGTTGTCGCTGGTGTCTGTCAGCTTATCTGAATTTGTCAGTCACTGTGTGTCAGCTCTGCACAGCTAATGAGACTAATTAAATGGAAGTAGTGTTTTTATTTGATCAGAAAGAAGAGGAATAACAAGTAGAGTCCCATTCAACATTAAGTATGGAGATTGTTTTCTAATGAGTGCATTTGAAAGAACATTTGAAAATGACCTTGCATTACTAAAATGTTGGGTCTGCTCTAAAGTGGGCGATCTGTCCACATGCGCCTTCTTCAATCCGTGTGGAGACGCTGTCAGATGTGATGCGCCTGCGCAATTGTCGCGCTTTCACACACACACACATACACACGACTCCGTCAGTGTGAGCAGGTTTGTGTTCAAAATCATCCGGAACAGCGTGAATGCAAAGGAGTTAAAGTCTCAAAGCCTTGACATTTGGGTTAAAGTCTCCACTTCCCAAAGGCTGGTTTGGAGGAAAAGTTCTCATTGGATTTAAGTCCGTGACACTTTGCGCGCAACAACAAACCGTGGATCTCGTTATTTCTGTGGATTACACCCGGCAAACACATTTCCAATCAATGAAACCCTGATTGCCGAAAAACTGTTTTCAACCCGAAGGCGAGGAGTGACATCCACACAGGTAAACCACATATTTACAGCTTTACGCATGCTCTCCTGTCTGTCTGTGTGTGTGTGCGTGACTCAAACTTCGAGAATGCTTGCGAAATAAAATCTCCTAGATCTGTTTATGTTATTATTTTCTTGCAGAAGTTTTCATCATGAACCAAACAGCTGGTGCCACAAATGCGTATCGCAGATGTTCCAAAGGAGGAAAGGTAAGAAAGGACTCATCCAGTGTGGTTATAATCTGAAAAAAAATCGTCTAATTTGTTGTGTAAACGCATGCTGCAGCTCTTGTTCCTGCATGATGGAGAGACTGGAAGTTTGCACACCGAAGGAAAAGCGTTTGGGAAGCTGTTGTAGCATTTGGGTATTTTTACGCATATGCGCTTTGGAGATGTTGTAATTTCAGTCACAGACACACTTTGTTGACTGAAATAATCCAGTTAAATCACGTGTTTTGCTGGAGTGGACTGTTAACAAGTATATTGGAAGCCTTTTGAGCAAGGAGAGAAGATTTGGTTGAACAAGACATTTTCAGACACGTGAGACTCCTTGGAATTTGATTGACTTTTCATCTTTACATTCATTCTTACATCTTCTAGATTAAACCATCTATCCTGGAAATAAGCAGCACAGTACTTAATCATGAAAAGTGTCATTAGCTGAAGCACTAAGGCTCAGAAAAAGGCAGAATTTCCCTTTACGTATTTATGATGCATTTAGTGAGTGACTGGTTTTCACACTATTATCAGAGAGACTACATAATGTTGTATTTCTAAGACTATATAAAAGTTGATATTAATATATTATTGTTGTGTAAATGCATGGTGCAGCTCTTGGTCTTGCATGCTAGGGACACTGGAAGTTTGCACACCAAGGAAAAGCAGCTGTTGTAGCATTTGTGGGTTTTTAAGCATATGCACGCTTTGGAGATGTTGTAATTTCAGTCACAGACACACTTTGTTGACCGAAATAATCCAGTTAAATCACGTGATTGGCTGGAGTGGACTGTAAACAAGTGTATTGGAAGCCTTTTGAGCAAGGAGAGAAGATTTGGTTGAACAAGACATTTTCAGACACATGTGAGACTCCTTGGAATTTGATTGACTTTTCATCTTTACATTCATTCTTACATCTTCTAGATTAAACCATCTATCCTGGAAATAAGCAGCACAGTACTTAATCATGAAAAGTGTCATTAGCTGAAGCACTAAGGCTCAGAAAAAGGCAGAATTTCCCTTTACGTATTTATGATGCATTTAGTGAGTGACTGGTTTTCACACTATTATCAGAGAGACTACATAATGTTGTATTTCTAAGACTATATAAAAGTTGATATTAATATATTCTTGTTGTGTAAATGCATGGTGCAGCTCTTGGTCTTGCATGCTAGGGACACTGGAAGTTTGCACACCAAGGAAAAGCAGCTGTTGTAGCATTTGTGGGTTTTTAAGCATATGCACGCTTTGGAGATGTTGTAATTTCAGTCACAGACACACTTTGTTGACCGAAATAATCCAGTTAAATCACGTGATTGGCTGGAGTGGACTGTAAACAAGTGTATTGGAAGCCTTTTGAGCAAGGAGAGAAGATTTGGTTGAACAAGACATTTTCAGACACATGTGAGACTCCTTGGAATTTGATTGACTTTTCATCTTTACATTCATTCTTACATCTTCTAGATTAAACCATCTATCCTGTAAATAAGCAGCACAGTACTTAATCATGAAAAGTGTCATTAGCTGAAGCACTAAGGCTCAGAAAAAGGCAGAATTTCCCTTTATGTATTTATGATGCATTTAGTGAGTGACTGGTTTTCACACTATTATCAGAGAGACTACATAATGTTGTATTTCTAAGACTATATAAAAGTTGATATTAATATATTATTGTTGTGTAAATGCATGGTGCAGCTCTTGGTCTTGCATGCTACACTGTAAAAAAAAATCCGTTGTTTTTACGGAAAAATACTGGCAGCTGTGGTTGCCAGAATAATACTGTTAAAAATACAGTCAAATGTAAACAGCATTACGGTACAACTTGTACATTTTACTGGGATTCCATGTACAATTAATGATAACTAAATGTAAATTTTACAGGTATGCAATGTACAATAATCAATACATAACTGTTAATTTTACGGATATTCAATGTATAATAAACAATGATTTCATGAACATTTCACCAGGATTCAATGTAAAATAAGCAGTTTTAGGACGTAAAATTTACAAGTTGTTCCGCAATGTTTAATACGGTATGTACTGTATTTTTAACAGGATTATTCTGGCAACCACAGCTGCCAGTTTTTATCCGTAAAAACAACGGGACATGTAAAATAAGCAGTTTTAGAATGTAAAATTTACAAGTTGTTCTGTAATGTTTACATATAGTATGTACTGTATTTTTAACAGGATTATTCTGGCAACCACAGCTGCCAGTTTTTATCCGTAAAACCAACGGGACATGTACACATGTATTACAGTTTTCTTCTTATCAGCAGCGCTTTAAATTACTTCTAAATGTTAAGTTAAAGATAGGCTGTAACAAACCACTCGTTAGTCAATGAATGATTCAGAAGAATACAAATTTATTTTTGTAAAAACAATGGAGATATGAGCACTGTGGTCACTCAAAGGAACAACTATGGGAATAGAGAAGAGAAAGAAACACATAATTGAACTCCATTAGTTTCATTTGTTAAGTCAGTCAATAATGAAAGACAACAGTAGCACTAGCACTAGCACACACACCTTTTTAAATTGCTCGCCAATCATGGGCGGGAACATCTAGAAGTTAGAAGTCTTGCCTTACTATCAGCCCCGTATTTTGGTCACTCAAAGGAACAACTATGGGAATAGAGGAGAGAAAGACACACATACACGAACTCCCATTAGTTTCATTTGTTAAGTCAGTCAACAATCAAAGACAACAGAAGCACTACCACTAGCACACGCACCTTTTTAAGTGGCTCGCCAATCATGGGCGGGAACATCTCGAAGAACACTCTGAAGAGCATTTAGGGAAACATGGACTGCTGTGGTCACTCAAAGGAACACCTGGGGAATAGAGAAGAGAAAGAAACGCATACATGAACTCCTATTAGTTTCATTTGTTAAAGGGAAACTTCGGTTTATTTCAACCTGTCTCCTATAGTCATGAATTCGCTTCGCGTGACTAGTGAGGTGTAAATATTAGTTGTCATGTTAGCCGTTGTCTAGATACAGCCGGGACGCTGCTACCAGCTTCAGACCGGTTGAAAAGAAAGTGAACGGACATACTTTCATGGGCAAAGTTAGTCCACTAAACAAACTTTTTTCCACTAAAACCACCTCACATCGTTAGTATAAATGTCAGAGATTATATAGAAACTACATGGAAAAGTGTGTGTTAGCTTACCCGTTTTAAGACGTCTTTGTTTACATGTTTGAGCTAATTACCTCTACTCGTGTGGATGAAAGTTGGATGAAAGCTGCATTGGGTAACAGGTAAGCTAACATCGCACATTTACATGCCATTTCTATATGTTCTGACATTTTCTAACTATGTGTGGCGGTTTTAGTGTAAAACAAGCTTGTTTAGTGGACAAACTTTGCCTGTGTCCGTTCACTTTCATTTCAACCGGTCTGAAGCTAGTAGCAGCGTCCCGGCTGTATCTAGATGATGGCTAACATGACAACTATTATTTACACGTCACTAGTCACACGAAGCAAATTCATGAAGATAGGAGACAGGTTGAAATAAACCGAAGTTTCCCTTTAAGTCAGTCAATAATCAAAGTAAACAGTAGCACTAGCACTAGCACACGCACCTTTTTAAGTGGCTCTCCAATCATGGGCGGGAACATGTAGAAGAACACCCTGAAGAACATTTAGGGAAACATGAACCGCTGTGGTCACTCAGAGGAACACCTGGGGAATAGAGAACACACACACAAGTCTCCATTAATCAGTAGCAGTGGGAAAAATAACTTCTGTATGGTTGCTGCAGTCCCATGGACTGTCCCAGTGCCAGTCAGGCACTGTCCTGGGACACTAGGCAATGTGCCGAGACAGCCAGGCACTGTCTGTCCTGCACAGTCAGGCACTGTGCCTAGCACCCCTGGACAATACCTGGCTGTCTCAGGATGGCGGCAGTGCCTGTTTCGTGACAATGCGTAGCATCATGGAACAGTGCCTTGCACAGGACAATAGCAACAGTACAGTTACCGTTCCCACTGTCTCATTAATTTCATTTGTAAAGTCAGTCAATAATCAAAGACAATAGTTGCACTAGCACTAGTACCTTTTTAATCGGAACGCCATTCGTGGTCGGAGAGGTCCTGAATCAACGTAATGACTCTTGGATTGACATGCAAGCGCTTTGCATTTGTTCGCTCCACTTTCGTCCCCTTCTCTGGATTAATGGAGAAGAAACAGCTAGGAATACAGAGGGAACACATATCACTTATACATGATACAACCGTCTCCATTAGTCAACAAAGGAAACCTGCATCAAAACACCCTTTGCCCCCAAGGTATTTGCATTAGTGTACTATGACCACTGTATTTTGTATGATGAATACCGCCACCTTGTAGAAAACTACTTACCTCTGTAGGAACTCCAGGGTGGATGCAAGTGCAGTTGGGTAATGGATGTTGAAGCAGTAATAAGACCCAAACAGCATGCACAAGGACGAGATGAAGGAAGAGATGTTCTCATTCACGATGACGTGATCCACACTCAGCATCATCCTTCTGGAGGAATAGCAGGATTGTCCTTAAAAAAAAGGGGGAAAAAAAGGAAAATTAAAAATAATCCAGAAATCAAGTTTACATTTTCACATGTCAGTCACTAACTCGTGTGTCAAGCGTGAAAACAAGTAAAAACAAAGTAAAAACAAAGTAAAAACAAAGTAAAAACAAGTGAAAACAAGCTGCAGGGCTCCTGGGTTTGCAATGAAGAATGGATTGGACTTGTAGGCCTGTCCGTCACAAGTGTCACTAAGAACGCATGCATCTGTGTCAGCAGTCTGTTGCAACACAGAATTTTTCCAAAATTGTGATTCTAGTAAGTTAGTCAGTGTTTGCTTCACAGGTATGTAATAAGCATTTCTTTGTCTCATATTATCATCATATCCTAATCTTACTACTTTGGGCTCTACATATTTAAACATGCGTTTGAATGTCTGAGCTCTTGTGTAGGCTGTTCTCAACGGGCCTTTATGAGATGAAGAGAACAGATCAGAATCCTTAATACAATCAGAGACTTTCCCCATTACATCATCAGTTAGATTTAACTCATCTTTCATGAGGGAGTGTAATTTGCTTAAAGCGTAATCAAGTCCTAAATCATGTAGATTTTGCATCTCTTCAACGATTACCTGTATCGTTGAATCTGGAAGCAGGAGCTGTCCTTGCAGTTTTAGATAGAACAGGCAAACACTCCTAAGAAAGGTTTCATCGGAAATCTGTGTTGGTTCAGTACTTACTGGTACTTCAGCTGCACCATCCACCGTCTGCGAAACCTCTTCACAAGCCGTGGCAGAGGACTGCGGTGTGATTTCTCTGTAAAGATCATTTATGTTATTCACTGAACAGTGTGGATGTTTCCTGGACAAGTGCGCTGTAAATGATGACTTCACAGCAAATGTGCTTTGACAACCTGCCACTGGACACTTAACAGATCTTCCCTCCACTAAATGTTTTTTTAAGTGTACAAGAAGTTCCTGCACGGTCTGGAATCGGTGTGAGCAAAGTGGCATGGCGCACACAAAAGTTGATATAATGGCTGTGTTAGCAGTAACAGACGGTGCTGGGACATTGTGCTTCCGATAGAAGTGACACTTAAATGATGCATACGTGCAAAATGTCTGCCTGCAATTTGCACTCTCACACCTGAACACACAGCGTGGTTCGTTTCTATGAATCCTACAATGCAACACATAACCCTTCAACGTTTGCAAGGTTCTCCCGCAAAAACGACAACGAATCATGGCAAGGGGAGCTCGAAACAGGTAGCTATTCGTTGCATGGGGAGCTTGAAACAGGCCAAATAGCAATTAGCTGCTAGCAGCCAACAGCAAATCAACCAGCAGTGATGGTTGTCTGCTTATCAATGAGTGTAAAATAAAATTAAGACACGCTGTGTCGTTTCACAACATTGGCTTTTCACTTAATATGACGATTGAGTATGATTCAATGATATTCACTTTGCACCGCTCCGCAAAAATAACAATAGAAAAAAGGCGCGGAGAGCTTAGCTGCTAAAGCTCTCCGTTATTAGCTGCCTGCAAATGCAGCTACAGTTAGCAGTTATCGCCTACAGAAGAAATTAGTATATGAAACACACAGTTTCTTGAAAATAAACTGCCTTTAACTTCACCTGACAGTTGAGTATGCTTCAGGGGTATTAACTGGTACACTTGGTTAGCTAGCTTGGCTAACCTAACTGTCTGGTAACATGAAGTTGACATAGGGTTTACCACTCTTCAACAAAATAACAGCTACCTTAAACTCTGACTTAACAGAACGAGAGGCTGATAGTTTGACTAAATTACCTTCTAACTTTGACGACAGGAACGTTTCACTGGCTGCGCTGCCGAACTACTCCAAGGGACCAGTGTGTGAGACCATAAGGCACTGCGATGCGTGTGACCTCACATCGCCACGCACGCGCACGACTCACTGATCTCCAGAAAACCATGGGCTACACTAGTCTTTGTGAAATAAATTATCATGCTCAAAAATAGCATTGTTTACTTACCTTGAGATTATCGTTGTCTATTTGCACCCCTGATACAGATAGCCTTGGCCACACCTCCTTAGATGTATAACGTGAAAACATGACGGACATTCTTCCAAGCCAGCAGAAAAGAGCACATTTACAAAGGTTTCATCTCTGTTTGTTCTAAATACATTTAAGCTGTATTATACTTACATAATCTATCTTTAGTGATTGCATGTACAAGCCTACTTTTGCTTGTTGTTCATTTCGCACGCAGCGAGCCTGTAGCGCAATAGGAAGAGTATCCGGCTGGGAGGCAGGGGATGAGTGTTCGAACCCAGCACGTGCAGGTTATTTCTGTTGTTAAATTTATCATTTTTAATTCTTTGCGCTATATATATATGTGTGTGTGTGTGTGTGTGTGTGTGTGTGTGTGTGTGTGTGTGTGTAATCATGAAATGTTCATTCTTAATTTCTACAACCCCCATTTGCCTTTTTTTTTTAGTGGCTAATAGGCAGTCTTCCTTGTAGCATTTTGGAAACCATGCATGTTTTAAGTCTACAGGATTTAATTGTAATTTTAACACAATTTTACTGTTATTTAATATACATTGCATTGTTTTTTGCAATACAGTATTTATGTGTCAATATAACATCAATAAGTAATTTTAACAACGAATTTATGTTTTAAAAACAGCATTTTCATGTTAAATTTACAGTTATATTTAGTTTAAAAAATTACTAAATTACACTGTAAAGAAAACAATGTTTTGCTGTAATTCCCTTTACGGTTTTTTAATGTTGGGATTTAACAGTGTTTTTCTGTTATTTCTACGGACAATTTTTACAGTGTAGGGACACTGGAAGTTTGCACACCAAGGAAAAGCAGCTGTTGTAGCATTTGTGGGTTTTCAAGCATCTGTGCGCTTTGGAGATGTTGTAATTTCAGTCACAGACACACTTTGTTGACTGAAATAATCCAGTTAAATCACGTGATTTGCTGGAGTGGACTGTTAACAAGTGTATTGGAAGGCTTTTGAGCAAGGAGAGAAGATTTGGTTGAACAAGACATTTTCAGACACATGTGAGACTCCTTGGAATTTGATTGACTTTTCATCTTTACATTCATTCTTACATCTTCTAGATTAAACCTACTATCCTGGAAATAAGCAGCACAGTACTAAGTCAGAAAAAGTGTCATTAGCTGAAGCACTAAGGCTAAAAAAAAAGGCACAATTTCCCTTTACGTATGATGCATGTAGTGAGTGACTGGTTTTCATGCTTGTATCAGAGAGACTACATAATGTTGTATTTCTAAGAGTATATAAAAGTTGATATTATTGTTGTGTAAATGCATGGTGCAGCTCTTGGTGCCACATGTTGGAGATACTGGAAGTTTGCACACCAAGGAAAAGCGTTTGGGAAGCTGTTTTGTGGGTTTTTAACGCATCTGTGCGCTTTGGAGATGTTGTAATTTTAGTCACAGACACACATTGTTGACCGAAATAATCCAGTTAATTCAAGTGATTGGCTGGAGTGGACTGTTAACAAGTATATTGGAAGCTTTTTGAGCAAGGAGAGAAAATTTGCTAAGCTTCTTCTTTCAAGTTTTGACTCCAGCGATAGAATTTGTGCAGAAAGTTGCTGATAAGCCAGGACGCTTGGGGTCAAGATTAGCCTGTTTGAGCAGCAATAAAGCTATTTCTTGCAAGTTTTTTTTCTCTCAGAGGAATGAGAAATCATGCAGAAATCAGATGCTTGGCCAGGTAACTTTCTTTGGGATCAGTCTATAAGAAGATTAGATGCGTTTCTGGCATTTATTCTTGTTTGTAAAATGCACATTTTTCATTATACAGTGAAAAATAAGCATAAAAGATGCTCTTACCTGAACCTTTTTCACAACTTAGTACCACTGCTGTCTCTAATATCTTCATTTGACTGATCAAAAGTCATCTGAACCACTCTTAGCTCCAACACCATGACACTAACATTGCTTCAGCAAGCCTGTGACCCACATTACACCGCTACTGGCTGCTGCTGTGTGGTTGTGTAGTCAGCAGGGAGGGGAAGGGGGAGAGTGATAGGGGAGGAGGGATGTGTGAGGTTGACAGTGTGTACGAGAAGGTGGGATGAAAAGGAGGTTGGGGGAGAGAGAAGCTGGAGAACGTGGGAGGAAAAAAAAAAAGAGCGTATGATACAGTCTGTCCAGTGAAACCATTAGAGGAGAAGCTCTGGCTCTGGTATGTGTGTGTGTTTATTTGTGTGTGTTTGTACGAGGGCTGCTTTAGCTCCCAACACATCTGGCTCTGTCAACAAGCCCGATCAGTTGAGATGAAGTATGAGAGCTTATTTGTCACAAGCAGGTATGCCACAGTGAATATCCACAGCACATTTCCTGCTGTTTACTCATATAGATTTTTCAGGCATAAATATTTGGAGCTGATGAGAATTGATCGCAGACGTTTCTTGTGCTCATAGAGGTGTTCAGAATCATCCGCTAAATGAGCCCTGAAAGGCGTGGACGGGAATTAACTTCAACTGTTGCACCATGTCCAATAACACTCTCAGTTTAATTGAAACTGACAGCTGCTTTCTTCTGAGTGTGATGATGGAGTCCATAAAAGTTCACACGTGGAGTTCAGGGACTCCAGAGGGAAACAAATGTAGATATGAATCAAAGTATGCAGTCTCCAAGAAACATCTCCACAGTTAAATGAGAAATGTGTTTGAAAAGTGCATGAATAAGTGGCTCATATGTTAGCTATGATCAAGAAAACAGTGATGTGAATGGTAAGAGCTGTATGCTAGTTAGCTAAAGACAAAGAATGAATGTATTCAACTTAGTATCTAAAAGTGATGACCAAATTAGTTAGCTTAGAGCAAGTTAGTACAGTTTTGTTACAGCTATTTATTACATCTTTGAAGTTTTAAAAACAAACTGAACTAAAGGTTGCTAAAATACTACATGAGCTTGCTAAACTTGTTCTAAACTGGCTAGCATCAGGCTAAATCGTAACTGATTAAATGGCTTGATGGATATAGGCCTAGCTGAAACTATCAAAACAGTTTGACTAAACACGTTAAAGTTTTAAATGTTGATACAATGATACATTAATGGCTTAAACAGATAGCTAAAGATTGCATATACAGCAAGCTATGAGTGCTAGGTAAATGGCTTAAATAAACAGCTAGGAGTACTGAATAAATGACTGAAATAGTTAGCTTAAATTGCTGGATAAATGACTGAAATACTTAGCTTAAATTGCTGGATAAATGACTGAAATAGTTAGCTTAAAGTGCTGAGTAGATGACTGAAACAGTAGCTATAAGTGCTGGGAAAATGGCTGAAATTTTTAGCTAAAAGTAGTGGATAAATGACTTATATAGTTAGCTTAAAATACTGAATAAATGGCTGAAATAGTTAGCTTAAATTGCTGGGTAAATGGCTGAAATGGTTAGGTAAAAGTAGTGGATAAATGACTTATATAGTTAGCTTAAAATACTGAATAAATGGCTGAAATAGTTAGCTTAAATTGCTGGGTAAATGGCTGAAATGGTTGGCTAAAAGTAGTGGATAAATGACTTATATAGTTAGCTTAAAATACTGAATAAATGGCTGAAATAGTTAGCTTAAATTGCTGGGTAAATGGCTGAAACCATAGCTAAAAGTAGTGGATAAATGGCTGAAGTGGTTAGCTTAAAGAGCTGGGTAAATAGGTTGAAATGGTTAATGAAAAGTTAGCTTAAATTATTGAAAAGTTTGCTAAAATTAGTGGGTAACAGACTGAAACAGTATCTAAAAGTAGTGGATGGATGATTGAAATGGTTAACTCAAAGCACTGGATAATTGACTGAAATAGTTAGCTAAAATGGCTAAAACAGCTAGCTCAAAGTATGAGATGGATTGCGTTAATAGTAAACTCAGAGTGCAGGATAAACTGCCTTTACCATCAGCTAAAAGTACAGGACAAGATTTTTTCCAATCTAACAGTTCAAAATGTCAGTCCAAGTTTAGTTGCTTCAAAATTATGCAAATGATCCAAAAAACAGTCCCATATATTTGAAAGTTTAATGATATGGTTCAGTTTTTACATCTATGATAAGCTAGCAGATACCGCTTATTAGCTCAAAGTAAAACATCTTTTTTCTTAAAGTTTGGTTAAAGAAATGAGATATCGTAGGCAAAGTAATGATCAGTCCAACAAGTTTGATTTAAACTAATGGACAAAAGAGAGAAAACATTCACCTGTTAGCTCGTAGGACTATAAATGAAATCTTGACAAAGCTAACATTAACTTTAAGCTAACATTCAAACATGTGTTACATGATTACTGTGGTTGAAGGGCTTCTTGAGCCGATCCAACAGGGCTGTCAGCGACTCCTTGAGAGGAAGAAGGAAGTAAACCTCTTCCTTAATAGACCTCCCAGCTTCTTTTAGATCTTATGTCCACTCTAGCTGTTGACTTGCAGCTGCTGGACTCCATATCTGTGCTGTCCTCTGTTTGTTTATGTGTTGCTGAGGGTGACAATGTTGCTTTAATATTTGGAGTTCTCTCCCTCACTGCTTGTTCTAATTCTGGGCTGTTTTATCTCCTCTTAAACATCCACTGTGAGGGAGAAAAACAAAACAGATTCAGACTGAACACCTCTCCAGTCTCCAGACGGCTCTGTCTGTTTCATTATCTGTCACGCGGCCACTTTTAGCCGCCAGCAGGATTGTTTGCAATTTCAAATTGTTTTGGTTTTGTTATTTGTGCCCGTTCTAAGCTTCAGTGCAGCAGAGAATTTCTCTTTGATGACTCCTCTTTCTCTCCGTGGAGTTTCTATTTCCAGTCATGTTGACAGTCCAACCACAGAGACGTTTCATGGCGGATTAATGACATTCTGATTAGGTCTGCATCTGTTCTGCAGGCGTCCCTACAGGATGAGGCTCACATGGTCATGGTCATCAGCTCCTGACAGGCTTTGACAGGTTCATAAACACCTGAAATGAGACGAGAGCAAGTGTGAGCTGTGTTTTGAGATTATTTTAAGATGCTTAAGAATTCCATCCATTAACATTTCTGCAGTTCTTCACATATTAAATGCAAACTTACCATAAAGACTTTCAAAATAAGAGTTTAAAGATATTGGCTGTTCTTCTCATCATTCCTTCGCTCATATTCTTGTTTTAAGGTGCATTTTTGTCGATCCAACTTAGCTTTGAAGGGTTTTCAATGCCAAAAGATGTTCCTGTTTTCTCCAACACACATGTGCTGTCCCTCTTATCACAGATCATCAGCGTTTCATAGCTCAAAGAAAATGAAAGACACAGTTTGTCCGCTGGCAGTGTGCTCCAAAGACCAGAATGCAGTGCAAAAAGATCTGTGTCAGGCTTGTAGTAGTGTTTTTTTTTAGTTCCTGTTGAGCTCAATTTTGTGACATTATCACTCTATCTAGCTGCACAAATCCACCCCAGGGAGGCGATCCTTGTTCTGGGGTTTAACATTCAAGGCCTCCTGGGAAATGTAGGAGTCATTAGGAATAGTGGAGATAGGGAAGATTAGCTGATAGCTTTAAGATTTTTTAAATGTGCGATTCAGGTTGATCCCAGATCCAGCGGTCATGTGCTGAACTGTCCTTGAGCAAGACCCTGAACTTCAGATTGCTCCTGGTGACACAGTCAGGGATGTATGACTTGAATCAATACTGATGGTCCCCTTCATTAGCATCCTCTGCCATCAGTGTATCAATGTGGTGTGAATGTGACTAATAGAGTTAAAGGGCTTCACATGTACAAGTCTCTTTACCATTGTCTTTAAGTATAAGACTGCTGGTTGGTTGAACAAGACATATTCAGACACATTAGACTCTGAGGGAATTTTGATGGATTTTCATCTTTACATTCATTCTTACATCTTCTAGATTAAACCATTTATCCAGGAAATAAGCAGCACAGTATTTAATCATGAAAAGTGTCATTAGCTGAAGCACTTAGGCAAAGAAAAAAGGCAGAATTTCCCTTTACATATTTATGATGCATTCAGTGAGTGACTGTTTTTTCATGCTTATATCAGAGAGACTACATAATGTTGTATTTCTAAGAGTGTATAAAAGTTGATATGAATATATTATGATGATATTTGGAGGAAACATCCATAGGAAGACAGCTGGTAACACGAGGATGTCTCTCATTCTGCTGCACTCAGATCTTGTAGTGAGAGTCATAGTGGAGGTTGAAATAAAAACAGCATTATTGAACATTTGTAAATCCTTTTATATTGATCATATGTGCAATCATCTCTCAGTTTAACACCTCTACATAGTGTTTCTGCAGCTATGATAAAATGTGTGTTCATGAGACAACCACTAGAGGGCAGTGTGGTACTATAATACATGTGATTTTTAAGCAGCATTGCTCTGCCTCAGCAGGATGTAATTTTAAGAGTGTTATTTGAAACAATTAATTTTTGTTTCAAAGTGTAAAACAGTCTAATAAGAACTTTATTCATAATTAAAGAGTAATTTGCCAGGAGGAGTTTGGCTTATCTTGTTCTTCTGTTAATCTTTAACAGTTTCTTCTTTGTCTGAGCTTAATCAGTCTAAATCCATCTTTCTATGATAACACATTCTCTCTATAAAGATTGGACTTACTTGGCCTCCTGTTTATAAATCAGGGCTTTTTGCATTTCATTTTTTTAACCTTCTGTCAATAAACCCAGGCCTTTTGCAATATTTGAAGACTCCCATTGCTCCGAGTTCAATTCAGAGCTTAACTTATTTCTCCCCTCATGCTGGTCCTGGTCTTTTGTCTCGTCTCGGTCGCAGCAGGCAGTTCTGATTATCTCGGCCCTTGACAACCCCGCCGTCCTGCATGTGCACACTAAATCCCAATCAGCTCCGCCACATTCTCGACCATTTGCAACTGTGCTCATCTCTGCATCTGCAAAGCCGTGAAAATCCCACAATTCCTCTCATTATGTAGTTCCTTAATGAGAATATTAAAGTTTAATTTGTTGGAGACAAAAAAACAAAAGTTTGTTGATGTTTTTTTGCTATGAATATTAATTATCTGCAGCCCAAGTATAAATTAATACTTGACTGAATGTGTCGGCTGAAAGAATTGGACTTTTGTCTTGTTAAATAACTAAAAACTCCCCCAGGCTTTTTTTTGTCTGTCTTATTATTACATTGATTTTTGTGTCTTTTTAAGCAAATCTCATTTATTTATGCAGCCATCGACTCAGCATCAGAATACAAATCATTATAGCACCCAGAAATTCAGAGTACAGTACATCTAAGCGGATATATCAAGCAGCACAGGAGCTAAGCTGAAAGGTATTTGGATTTAAGGTTGACTTCTTAATTACCGCGGCTTTGTTGGCCAACAGCGGGGCAAACAGCAGCCTGAACGTGCCAAGTATTGATCCCTGCTCTCATTACACTGCGGGCCCCATTGTAATGCATGCTTATCACTCCAGCTCCCTCACTGCAGTCTATGGAAATGATCATTGATTTTTTCTGCTTTTTTTTTTTTGCTCTCTTGGTAAAATGGCAGGTTGCCTAACTTAATCATCTCTGCACTTAAAATCGCTGAACTCCCGCTCATTAGCGCCAGTAATCTTTTTCTCACCCCTGATCACTCTGCAGACCGACGGCCCTCCATCAGTCAAACTGCACCCATTACTGCCATCAGGGGTGGCAAAAACACACTTGATCTTTACTCAAGTAGAAGGCTGGGTATATGTGGGAGGAAAAAAGACTCTGGTGAAAGTAGAAGAACTATAAATGGTCTCGACTGAGGCTAAATAGAAAATATACAGGCTCTGAAATGCACTTGCAGTATTAACATGATAAAACATGATTAAGTAAAGAGTGTCTCTGTAAAGATAAGAACACCTCACATCATTAAGGAGAGACTAAGAACCCTAAAGCATTCTAACCTCTAATTAAATGAAATAACAATAAGCTGCAAATAAAAAATAACAATAAGCTGCAAATAATTAACAACTTTGCTCCAATGTGCAAATCAGTTGGATTAGGCATCTCCCCCTGCTATAAAACTGCTTCAAAGTCCTTAGCAATATCTGCTGTGATTCACCACGTGGCTACAAGTACTCCTTGTTAGCCAGGACATCCCATTCACAAAGCAAAACTCTCTCCATCCTCATGTACTGATACATGATTTTGTGCTTTTTCACATGACTGTTCATCATGTGTGAGACACTTCTGTTGAGCTTGTTGTCCTATTTTAAGCTTGTATGTTTTTTAAACTGTACAATAAAAGCAACTACTACCAAGCTTTCTCACTTATTATTTGGTTGTGGGAAATACTTGATTCGGATTGGTTAAAAACCCTCAACAACAGTAACTAATTCTCAAGAACAAAACCTGGAACAACCTGATCACACATGTCATATCAAAGAAATCCACGTAAAAACATCTTGCACATTTCACTTCTGCCTGTTGACATCGTGGCAAAAATGTTAGTTTCATTTAGCATTCTTAATCTGTAAACATTGTAGTTTCCATCTGGTTGGTTTTCATCAGGCTGGTCTTGAAAGTCAGGAAATACTATCAGTTACTGGACCCAGATGTGAGAACAGCCTGAGGAGCTGCTGGACCCCAACCATCTCTGGGACAAAGTAATGCCACATCCTTTCTAGTGTCAACCGCAAAGCCCTGAGAACAAGGAGAGCTGAATGAGGACAGAAAGGTCGACATAGATATTCCTGCAGTCGCGTTAAAGTGAAATTAAATAAATAAGCAGGCTAATGTTTTCATCTGACCATACATTGAAATGTTTAGGTTAATGTGAATTGATGAGAATGATGAGAATCAATGGAGTGCCACGGAAATGTTACTGGCCTTGGAATCAGAGGGACTATTTTCATTAGCTGTACACATAAATCATTTTCAAATCAATACAATCATCTCTGAATCAATATTTTCCAATCAGGGTGAGATGAGACCCCTCTGCTCTGCTCACCCTGCACTCAAAGAAATAATTTGTTGTGTGAACATAATAAAATTATAGAAAGAATTTCCACCAAATTAGTCCTCTGTGACGTGGACTATAGCCTCGATACGTGGGGCGCTTCGACCGCTTGGCCACCAGCGCCCCAATTGCATTCAGTCACAGGCAATCTCTCCCAACTCCCCGTAGTGGCTCTTCTTTCCCAGAAGCATGCTACCTTGGCTGATGAATAAGGCCTGTTGCACGTTACTGCCACCTTCTGCTCTGGAGAGGTATTGCAAATGGGATTCCTACCTGAACCTATCAGGTTGTGTTGACATAAAGCAATCTTGTAGTTTTAAAGATTTTGCATGTCTAGATTTAAAAATGTTTAACCACTAAACATGAATTAATTTAATAGAAGCTACATGTTATACTTATGTTGACAAAACAGACACCCATGTTGCTTTTTTTGTGTCTGGATTCTAATTTGCATAACCACCTGTTCAGTACATGATCTTACCTTTTAAAGCTGATTCTAATCATGCACGATTTGCAGTGATGGTTGAGCCAACGACTCATCCTTTCATGGATTATCATCTCTGATAATGTGAAGGTAGCTTGTGCAATGCTGCAAAGAACAACAACAACTTCTATTCTAAAGTAAGAAGTCTTTTTTGAAAATGTTAGGAGCCGACAGTGCAGATAGTTTTTGTCAAATGTCGAGGGTAGAAGTAAACACTTGTCCAAAACATCAATACTTAAGAAAAGTACTCGACTGAAAACTCTTCTTCAGTACAGCAGCTAAAGATCTGTACTTCTCTGCTTCCCACCTCTGCCTGCACACACTTTAGAGAGCTGCATCTTTGCTTCTGCTGAGACAAGACAGTCTTGACTTTGTGCCAGTAAAAACAAATCCACCTTGCACCTCTCCCTCTGTATTTGCATGGGAACTTGTTTAGAGAGTACACAATGAAATTACATTCAGAGCCATGTCTGAGAGGTCTCCCCCTGAGGAATGAATAATGCAACACACACAGAGAATAGATTTTCTCATTTTTAACACCAGTCAGTGAAGTGTTTATTTTGTTAAATGTGTTACAGAAAGCTAATTCTGCTGTAGTGGCGTTTCTGTTTGTAATAACCCTCCAGTTGGTGGAGTGAATCATTAGGTGCTGCAGCCATGCTACCCTGCCTGTACGAGCCCACACTGCACAGAGGGAGTTCTCCAGGAAACACAAGTTTTATAACAGCATGCGGGAAAACATGCTAATATGACACAATGCCTGCACACACATAGGTTTGTAGCTTGAGAAGCTCTGTCAGTGTACCTCGCTGTAACTCTGTGTTTTCCGTGGGTTGATTGACACCTCGGGGAGTGTAATTGTATGAGTCACACAGACCTCTCTGGCCCTCTGAGTGAGCAGTTGGCTCGGCAAAACGCTCGGGTCATGACAGCCCATCTGGTTGTGTATCACATGCAGTCAACAAGGCCCTGCGAGACAAATGGTACCTCAGCAGTAAACAGCCGCTTCTGCTTGGGAGACAGACACTTGAGCCATCTCTTTAAAATCCCACGTATAGATATTCACTGTGGGCCCCCAGAGGCCTCAGTAGCCATCAAAACAGACTGAACTCACTACATCCAAAGCATGTGATGCTGTCAGAGGCTGTCAGAGGGGATTTTACTGCTATATGTGACACTTTCATGGACAAATGATGCAAACAGAGTGGTTCCAGTACCAAGATCAGAGCTAGAAATGCTTTTAATACAGCCTAACAAGCAGTAGTCCATACCAACTAGTTGTTAGCCAATTAGCATAAGTTATTAGCTTTCCAAAAATCCTCCTAATGTTTTTTCATTCAACAAAACTGTAGCCTAAAAAGCACTTATAGTTATCATTAATGGTAAAAACAATTACTGTTGTTAAGTGAAAAAGAAGAACTGTTTTTTGGAACATTATTATGTGGCATTAGCTAACAACCTTAGCATGCTACTAGCTGAGAGTGCAATGTTAGCCAAGGCTAGAAAAATAATTGTTTACATGTCAAACATTCTCATGCTGTGTCTTTTAACATTTAATTTGAACATTTAATGTAAGATGTGTGGGTGCCCTTGTGGCCCACTGTGTTGAGCTGTTGCTAACGTGCTTACGTTAGCGCTGCTTGTTTTCGTGTGTTAGCTTGTTTTTAAGTTACAGTTCTTTCCTTTTGTAATGTGCCAGGCCAAACAGCAATGATAGCTTACAAATCAGTACAATCTTAGCTGTTTTAAGAAAGCAGTCAAAACGCACCTTTTCCTCAAGGCCTTTCCCTGTTAGTGTTATACCCACCTACCCCCCAGACCCCCTACCTGACCCTGTAAAGCGACCTTGGGTTTCTTGAAAGACGTTATATAAATACCAGTTATTATTATCATAATTATTATTATTATTATTTTATTTTTTTTAATTATTATTGTTAATATTTTACAAATGTTCAAAGCTAGGGTTGGTGGTCCCGGAAAACTAGCATGAATTTGAATGTAGAATTTCCTCAGGACTACGTCTAACCCCCAAAACATGATCATAGTGAAAGTTAAAAACACAAACAAACATGAAATGTACGCTTTGCAGGAGGCGGGCAGAACGGCAGGACAGGATTTGATTGGTTTCATCATTTGGCTCCTGATGGCAGGGATTGGTTGGTGATTTCCCAGGTTTACTCCGGCTGTAGATAGCAGCTTTTTTTTTCTCTCTCTTTTTTAAGAACACATTATGTATTGATTTGCATCAGGACATAAAGATCATTTTTACCAGTAAAACAAAAAGTGTGTCTAAATCTGACTACCAACTGCAGCTTTAAGGGTAAAGCTATGTCTTAACTTTGAATTGATAGCTCTATAATATAATACTTAATAGTGCTAGCAGTAGAGGGCAACTTGCCTTTCGCCAATCCTCATCTCTGGATGCAGAATCTGTCTCCTTCAGGTGAAAATGGTACCAGAAATTTAAAAAAAAAATGCAAATGAATGTTTAAAACAAAGACTTAGAAGAATAACACAATGTGCTGACATGTATTAGTTTAAGGCTGGAGGTCAGGGTTTGCTTCAGCCTCTGCTGGATGTAAGATTCAGTTATTTTCAGAGCAAGGACCACACAAGCCAGTCGGTGCATAATAAAGCCTCTGAAATGCATTAAACGACTGCTTTCTAATGGTGAGACTGAAATGAAGTGGTTTGCTTTTTTCTTAAATGGAAGGCAGTTTTCAGGAAGATTGTCTCTGCTGTGGCAGGGAAACATGATTATAGCTGTAAATAGGCTGCATTCACTTCCCAAAGTGATGGTTAAGCATCAGTCTGCTTTCTAACAGAGTCACAGTGGGACTTTCCTCCTCATCATGTGAACCTACACGACCTCTGTTACCTTTAATAAACCATAATTTTATTCATCCCATCCTCATATTGTTTTGCCTTCACTTGAAGAGGGATTTTTAGATAAAGAACAAAGTCCCTTCGTGCTCTTGTTGCATTGTTGGCGTGTTTGATCCTACAGCTGTGACTTACTACTCGCATAGAAAGTTCAAAATGAAAAAGAAAGACGACTTTCTGCTGCTTCTCTCAAGCTGTTTATCCTTATCCTTCCTAAACCCACGCAACAGCACTCAGGGTGAACTTGTGTGTTGAAGAGCCTTGGTCAGACATCCAGAGAGATGTATACAAATAGCTGTGCCTCTTCATGGATTTGTTCTGCCTATTGCAGCCCATGCTGCAGACTTTTTTTTTCAAAAGAAGTACAGAAAATGTGGAGAAATTGAATAGAAAGAGAGCATCCTACGAATCAATATCTATAGGCTCACAAGAAACCAAAACAACTGCTCGCCTTTAGACTGGATATTTTATTTGTATGAGAATATCGAAGACAGGAAGAATATGAGGCGTAATGGCATGCCAAAAGTGACCGTCATGCAGCATGACAGACTTTTAAAACAATTACTCAGTCCTCCAGAGAGTGTCACTCTTT
The DNA here is from genome assembly GCF_009762535.1 of Notolabrus celidotus. Classification (NCBI taxonomy): domain Eukaryota; kingdom Metazoa; phylum Chordata; class Actinopteri; order Labriformes; family Labridae; genus Notolabrus; species Notolabrus celidotus. Next base: position 26,710,904 of record NC_048288.1, read on the forward strand.
AAACACATCAACATGTCAACATATCAGTCCATAGGTTGACAGTGAGGAAAGGTTTGAATGTATTATTCCTGGATAATGATCCATACTTTTCCCGAGCCTCGTGGCTTAGCTTGAATTGTTTGCATATTGAAAGACAGTTTTAAAAATTTAGAGAGAAATGTACGAATAGTGAGTCTGGACATCTTGTGACATCATCGGTACCTTTCCTAAAAGTTTTTAGAGTTTTTTTTAACTGCAGAGTGCTTTAAGTGACTCATCTGGCTCTGAACCTGTGTAAAGTTTCATGTTGTTTTTGGCCAACATGGTATTCACTTACCTGATGGCCAAATGTTACCAGGCTAATGTTACTAGCAGTAGATTGCAGCGAGTCAGAGAAGTAAATATGTGTTCTTGTATCATCTGTGACACTTCTGTTGCATATATTTTTGTCTGGTTCAAATTTTATATCATTTTATTCAGGAAATTCAGAAAAGATAAGTACGTTTTTTTTGTCTATCGGAGTAAGCTTAAGCAGTATGTTGCTTAACAAAAACCACATCAACATGACAGCATTGACATTGTTTATGAAGTATACTTAGAGTTAGTCTTGTACAAAAAATCACTCATGTAAAGTTCATTAACATACCGAAAGTAACCCAAATTTCATACCAATTTCAAACCAAACACCAATCATTTTCCAAATTTTCACCACATCTGAAGTGTTCCATGTGTTTGTCCAAACCATAAACTGTATTAAAAATGGACTTAGTCTCTGTGATGTCACCATCTGTCCCTGAGCGCTGTTTTCAAGAAAATTGTCAGTGGGCGCCATATTGGAAATGCTGAACACAATCAAACTTCGTCCAAGCTAGAGTGAGGTAAAGAGGCAGGTTGTTAACAGCTACAGGATGCCAGCCTGTTAATCAAGTCAGCCAAGTCCTTATTTGGGCAAAACTCACAAGTATAATATCTTCAAAAATACAGTTATAAAGAAATTCACCCTCTGTACAGTGTGTGCCGATAGAGAAATTAACTACTCAGACCTAAACTGTTTTTTTTTAACCAGGCTGTAAATATGTTTATTATTGCTGCACATATCGCCTTCTTTGAATGGGTGTGTATGTGGTTTCCAGTGTTTCTGCAGCCAGCCTCAAGTGGACACTCAATGAACTGCAGTTTTTAGCACTTCTGCATGGGCTTCATAGTTTAAGACTGGAGGTTGCAGCTTGGTCCAGACAGCTGTTGTTGGGGATCCCCAAAGATCACGTTGTTTTGGGGAACTTTGATGAGCACTTTTCCAATATGACCCAGAATGTTTGGAGAATAATGTCTTGATATTTTCCAGAATTACACAGATTTTGTACTGTAACCAAGCGCCAACCCCCTTGTGTTGAAACATGAAGCCAGTTTGGAAGTGCAAGAAGCAGGGAACCCCTTTAACCCTCAAAGACCTAGACAGCCGCCGGCAGCTACTTGTTCTTAAACGTTTGAACCGCTAATCCTATCAACAAGCTTTAAAAACTCAGTTACAGTGGAAGTTCTCAGCTTTCTATTGATACTAAATTTGTCTCATTCAGCATATTCAAAATAAATTCAGGAGAGTATACGGGCTAACAGCCAGGTAAAAGAACTGTTATGGGCATGAGTGATTTTACCAACGGGTGGGCATGTTGTAGTTGTGTACCAGAAGAACGCCTGCCTCAGCTCCACCTCTCTGCCTGGGTCAAGGTTGACTGAGAGCAAGTTTAGAGTCATGATTTGTATGGTTCCTGCCATTGTTAGGCTCTTCAGAAACAAATGAGAGAAGTCACTGAGACTGTGTCCACGTTACAGCCTTTGGCAGCATAAAGTTCCTTTAAAGTCCAGTTAAGCTGATTCCAAAGTTTGTTTATGTTCAAACAACTTCAGGAGTCACGTGCTGTTTCCGATCAGTCAGCATAGTTTCCTCATTACATCTTCTGTTGTGCTGAAGATATATTCATTATCTCTAATAATTAGAACTATGTGTACTTACGTGTGGGAAGGCTTTGCACTTTACCCAAAGTATCTCTGCCCATGAGATCCATAAGTGTGCCTTCAGCTAATTAAACTCCTTTTGAAACCACAATGAGTGAATGAAACTGTGTGGGCTGGTTTTATTGGGTTACTGATGGATACTCCAGTGTCTCCACACCGCTGGTCATCAACGTTTTCCCCTGAACAAAATGATTCTTTACTTTTCATGCTCTTTTACAAGAAGTTTATTATTAAAGCAAATGTTTGGTATTCACAGCTTTATATTAAAAACGGAAATCTATAAAAGCAGCCTATGGGCTATGGCATTTAGAAATGGTCTTTGGTATTAAATATTGTTATGGTTGATTTATTGTTATTGATCAGTGACTTTTACAGTCGAGTGGAGGAAGGAGAAATGGTCCCATTTCATTTATTTCCTTTGCAGCAATTTCCGCACTTTGGTTTGAAGTTCTCAGAGCTCCAAGTGCCTCTCTCCGAGAACCACAAGGGCTCTTAACAAAGCTCGAGGACCTTTCCACACGGACCCGTTACATCTCTGTTGATGCACTATTTTCCCCCTCTTCCTCATTATCGTCTTCAGTGTGTTCCGGGGCATATCTAACTTTGAAATCCTTTCTCTATCCTCCTCTAAAGCTGAGCCTTCCAGGAGTAAGCTCTTGCAGACCTCATGTTAGCCTCTGGTTCCTCATGCGTGTCTCTGCACGCTGACATACACGGTGCTACAAAGAAACCTGCAGGTCAAATCCTTTAATTAGAGCCACTTCGCTTCATTTCAGGTGAAAGCAGATTGGCTTTGTACATGCTTTGAATGTGATCAGCTAAATCCTGCATATTTTGCAAACCTCCAATTTTCAGGTGTGTTGCACATTGGAGGAGCTTTAGTTTCCTGGTTTTAATTTGAAGGTGCAGCTTTATGTTATAGCTTTAATGTGGTCATGTGAGCTTTGCTGGTAGGCAGCTGTGGAGGGTTGTTGTTGCAGAATCCTGCTTTAATTGACGCTGAAGCATTCAAACTTTTTCAACAGATAGATAAGACTTCAGACTTTGGCTTTACAATGTTGTTCATTCTTTGACAACATTTATTACACTACTTGTGTAAAGAGTGGTCAAAACAGTCAGGCATCCACGAAACCTGTCTCGAGGAGATAATTAATATCACAGTTTCTTTGGAACTGATGTGAAATAAAAACTGCAGCAGCAAGAGTGTAACTCAGGCTGGTACATGAGTTTTGGGGGAGATTTAAACCTAATTTGCCAATTTCTACTGTCTGAAAATTTGGTTTGGGCACTTGTTAGTTCAATCTCATCCAAACTTTTGCAAACCAAATTACTTGCACTCTTGGAGCTACTTAAAAAAAGTACCAAATATATATTTATATTTAGGACCTCAAAAAAATAAAGAGTGAGACAAAGCCATGAAGGTGATTCCATACTTTGGTAAACATTTGTATATTTTTGGGGCTTTTACACCTTTATTTTATAGAGGAGAGGACAGTGGACAGTGTAGGAAACTGTGAGAGAGTTGGTGAACGAAAGAGGTGACAGGCTGGATTTGAACACGAGCCATCCGCTACATGGGCGCGCAACTTAACCATTGGTCCAAATCCAACATTTTCCTTTTTAAAGGCAGATTCAATCGTGACAAATTACCGCTATCACTACTGGGGCTGTAGCTAGTGTGTTTTTTAATTGTCAACTATTCGCTAATTACTAGGGATGGGCATTTCAAGCCAAAATACTATTCGATAATCATTGGCATCTAGTCGACGATTATTCCAACACTCCCCCCACGACCCGTCCCGTTAACAGCCCGTTTGTGTGGCAGTCTCATTAACCAGCAGCAGGACGAGGTGCTGCTAGTAGCGGGCACTGACAGCTTCTGTCTCGATCTTTATGTCAGTGTTTCTATGATGTGGCGTGGCGTGTGTGTTTACATTTTACAGCCATGCTCAGTCTCTGGAAATACGTGTGTAGTAGTGCGAGATTCAGAAATGGAGAGAATTGCCACGATTGTTATCATTGTTTTCTTCTTCTTTACCATTTAATGCAGTTAGCATTCTTCTTCTGTTAATTAATGCGGTTAGCAAACAGCTTTTAGACGCTCTATAGCCACCATCTGGCGGGAATACTGTATTACAGCCAGACACCGGTAAAAACGATGACAAAATTCTACTTTTAATATGATAAAATATTCAAAGTAACTCTGTGATTTTTACTAATTGAACAAATGTTTGAAAATCATTGCCTATCCCTACTAATTACTGAATGTTTTACATTGGCCACATGTCCCAAAGCTAGTAATGACACAAGATGTCTCACTCCTCCAGTAATTTGCCACTTCACAGTACATGTTTTGCATGCACCATTCCTAGCCAAGATAGTATGGATGCAAGATGTCTCACTGCTCAACAATCCCAAATTGGAAAACTATATGACATCCATGAACAGCATGAAAATGTGTACAAAGATGTCACTGATGAATCATCAACTATTAAATGCATCAGTGACTTATTTTGTTATCAGTTTTAGTCGTCTAAGTTGACGAATCCTTGCACCCTTATTCACTACACTTTTCCACATTTTTATGGAGCCTATTAAGCTTTTTAACTTTCACATATAGTTTTCTACAGCACTTCTGTGTTCACTGTTTGTGCACCAAAACACCAAGTCACTGACCTTCTATGTGTAAAACCTACTTTGGGAATACACCTGACTCTGATTCTGAACCCCACATCAGCTGAATAATGCTGTCAAAGAGTGTGCTTTTACATTGCATTAGTGTGTTGTGGAAGCAACAAGCAAGCATGTAATCTAACAGTGCAAGCTTCATATACACACACACACACTCAAACAAACACACACAGCCCGGTCTGTCCTGCCAGCCCTGAGGTTTGAAGTGATTCTGTTATGCCTCTGTTTGGCTCAGCAGCAGAACGACTTTGCCCCAACATTATGGCTCCGTGACATTTACATTGATGGCAAGGCGTGACGGCATGCTACTGCTGAGAACAAATTGGCAGAATTTCACCCAGAGTTCATGCTGAAGAGAAGACATTTCATGCAGCATGTGTTCCCCCAGAACATTTAGTCATTTTACCAGTTCAGCAGTCTGATTTTGTCTTTCCTTGCAGAGTTTATCCAGTCTGTGTTTCATTAACGTCAGCTTTTCTCTGAAACTTGGTATTGCCCCCTCTGGCAAACATAACCCTAACAGTATCCTGTGATGATTGAACATTATCTTCCTAACTGGTAGAGTGTGCATGTTTGTGTGTCAGATAAATGTCTCTGTATGCAGATGATGCAAGTTAATTTTTAACTCACAACTAGTTTTCTGAGCCTTGCATCATTTTGAAGTCGTTCCTCTTTAATGAACATAAAACATAAGAGGACACTACATCCATTATTTAGTCAACAACACTTTTTCTAATACCAGACACATTTTAATGGGCAGTGATGTACGCTTTTGCCGCTTTAATAGATAAACTATCAACAAGTTAAGTGTGAAAAGATATTTTGTGTGACCATAGTTCTTTAAATTGCCACTTAAATAGTGCAGAGATTTTCATTACTCCCCTTTAAAAGTGAATTTAAACCCTTCTATATGTGCGGCACATTATCATTTAAATCCTGGCAGTCATTTGGCCCTATTTGGCCTGATTACTTGGCACTCTGCTGGCTCGGCCGTGACTTTTACATATTGTTTCCCGAGCTCTGTCCTTGTCTCGTTGCATTTTCAATCTGCAGCCTTTATTGAAATGTATAGCATGGCCCTGCCACGGCCCATTTTCATATAACCAGCAGAGGTGATTTTATTGACTTATTGCGAAAAGCTGGTGTATAACCGATAGCAGGGGCTTCATCTGTCGCCTCGTCCCTGGCAGTTAAAAGGAGATGATTTGCGGCGTTAACTCCCGTGGTGCTCTACATTGCCCTAAAACAAGATGCTGTTCCCCTTGACAATGAACACTCGCCGCCTGAACATAAACAACAGTTTTATTGTGCTCCAGTCTGCGGGCCGCCAAATCAATGCTTTGTAAATCATCCTCGGGGAGGCACGCAAACACAGATCCATTTTGTGTAGCCAAACTTCAACACACATGCTGGCACATTAACACAGGTGGACAAAGAGCAAAAGGCTGATGCTGGGCACGGCCAGGTCGTAATAATGAGCGGGTTTTGTGGTGAAATGGTGAGGAATCAGAGGGATGAATGGATCAGTAAAGCCATCAACCGTCTTCTCAACTCGATTCAAAACTAAAGCCGTCATTAAAGTTTAACAGAAGTGTCACATCTTGTGAAATTTTACTACTGCTGAACCTCACCTTTCTGCCTGTTTGTATTAGTTTCACTTAATGGGTTTTTGTGCCTCCAGAGACGCTACAAATCTAAAATGAGCAGCAGGCTGTGGAAAACAGCAGAAAGTGGGACAGATGTGCAGGTGCAGCATCTCAAAACCAGCCTACTCAGCCGTGTTCTTTATGCTAACCTGGTTTTGTTTATGGAGGTATAGACCTGCAGTGCATACAAGTGTGCACTCTGTTGCATGATATTCCTCAGAAAGCCAAGCCTCAGGGATTAATCTTCGAGCATCATTACCTTTCCCCCTAATGATGGAGTTAATATACATCTTAATGAGCGCGGTGTGGCATCAGAGAGCCGGAGTTTAAAAGTTATAAGCTACTTTCTAAAGTGTTACTTCACCCATGGGGTTGAGCCATCTCCACCCACTGCATCATTCTGAAAAATGCTGAAAGTAGACAGAATATTTGAGGCAGAAGTTGATGGTAAGACTGATAACTTGTTCATATCCTTGACTTTTAACTGCATATATAAACACTAAAAAGTTATCTTTAGTCGGCATGGAATCGGCTGGTTTCAGGGCTGTGGACAAAAAGATGCTTGTTGCTTCTGCTGATCTCGTCATGTAGATTTGAAGGTATTGTTTTTTGACCAAAACTCATATACTGCTATCTTTTAACTGTTAAATGCATCACTTATTATCAACATTTTTTCTGGAAAATGTATTAAAAGATATTCTGTTTCTTCAGCATACTGTTAATCACTTTGTCGCTAACCTCCAGCAGCTCTTTTAGACATCGCTGATGGTCTGGTTTGCTTAAAGGACTTAAAGTGACAGCAGTATCAATTATATTATGTGTCGTAACCAGTCAAAAACTCCTTACAGGAGCTTTAAGTTTACTGCCAAAAAAATCCCCATGCATTTTTAACTAAAACTTCTTTGTTTCATTGTCTCTTCTCATTTAAAAAATATATATTATTAGTAGACTGAATGATCAAATGTCGTCTCCCTTGCTAGTTGGCACCAGATTTACTGAACAGTTAAATTACTGATGAACATTTTTAGTATTGTATGCTTGAAATACCAGTCATATGTTATGTCTTAGTTGTAGCTAAGCCACCTGCCACTAGCTAGGACGGTAGCTCTGGTTAATTTTCTAATGCTCTACTACAGGGTTTCCCAAAGTGGGGGTCGGGACCCCCGATTGGTTGCTAGGCACTAAAGGGGGTTCATGAGATGCCTTACAGAATTTTTTTTTTTTTTTCAAGTAATCTAAAATTGCATATTTTACCCATTATTGTAAAAATATAGACACAGATATTAGTTGAATTCGAAATAAACCTTGCAAATAAATAGTTTCATTAGTTTTCTGCCTTTCTTTGTTGCCAGATGACTCTTAATGTGAGTGTTAGGGTTATTTAACAGTTAGCATCAATAGCAGCTGGTTCATTCATAACGGCAAAGGAAACACAGCCACATGTGCGTGTATGTTAGCTAATTTTCTGCAGACCATCTATAGGAAGTATGAAGCAACATTCAATCACTTGGAAGGACCAGGGAGTGTCAAGAGTCTTCTTCACCTGTATTTTGGGGGTTGTGGGCTGAAAGGTTTGGGAACTCCTGCTCTACTACCCAGATGTAAACAAGCACAGATGACATTTCGTAGTGTGGTGAACATTATCAGTATTTTGATCTAGAAAATGGAGATTAAGATGTATGGAGGGTAGTCTGGTTAAACTGTCATGTAACCAAGCAACTGGGGCAATGTGGAACCAGCACAGGCATGTGGACGTTAGCCTGCAAGGAGGACTGAATGCTGGTGGTGCTAGCTCTGCCACACTCAGCAAAACCAACATTGTTTACCTGCAGACTCTGTGTTCTTATGTTTAGCTGTGTGACATCAAATGTGCTCAAGCTTGACTGTTTTCTCACATATAGACAGTAAGTTGGAATTCAAATTTACATCTGAACAACAAAGAGATGAGTCGCTTTGGAACATCCCTAGTTGTGAGGTTTGATTTAATTGTCACATTGCTTTTTCTTTCTCATTGCTCTCCTGTGGATTTTCATTTTGTTGCTGTGTATTAATTTATAGTTTTTATGTGTGATTAAATATCTCTTTTTTCATCATTTGTTCATTTTAAACATGCTTTCCAAATACATTTGGATCAGGTTTAAATCAAGTTTTTGTGGCAAGGAGTAAGTGTGTGTATGCTTGTCTTTTCTCAGTTGCTGCAGTGCAACACAGGAGATGGAAAATGAGGATTTGTGCTTCAGCGCGCTGTCAGTCAGGTGTTATGGATGAAAGTGTCTGCACAAAGGGTGCCAAACTTTTGCACTGTTGTGAAATGATTGAGCATTAAAAAAAAAATTCTTTCACCTCTAGTTGCAGTTTGATGTAATATTTCTCTGCCTGTTCACATCCAACACCTGCTCCACACACACCACACACCGCCTCTGTCTTTACATTCATAGCATACATCCGGTCATACAGCCTTATTTACCAGACATTTTTCAATTTCTTCACTGTGTACACACTGGCAGCAAGTGAAATGTGACACTAATTTGCATGCTGACGACGATTTGTACTGAGATTACACCCAGCTGATTGATGGCCATGCTGTTGCCCCAGAAACCACCTTGGGCAATGTGATATGACTCTCCTGTTATCAGACAGTAAAGCATATTTCTGTAGTTAATCTTCCCAAATGGGCGTACACACAAGATATCCTGCATCCACAAGCCTTGACTGGTAATGAAAGACAGCCTTTTTCCAGTCGCACGTCTGAACACAGCTCATTTCAAACCAGCGAGAATTACAAAGAGGATAACAGGAAGGAGGCTTTGTTGGCGGGTTTCATTACTCACTGATAGAAGAAGTTCCATGTACGATTTTAGTATTGCAGAAGGATGAGGGGCTGTGTTTTTTTTAATTCAAGTGAGTTAATTCTGCTGATAAATCATAATGTCAGAGGGTGAAGCTGCAGATATAATCTGATGCAACACTGGAGAGGCATCATGAAAGGACAGAATACATAATGGAAAAAGACATAGAGATGTTGGTTGACATTAACAATGATTTGATTTAATAAAGAACCCTGTAGAGGGTAGATTGAGTCATAAAAGGACAAGAAAGACGAGAAAAGATCAAACTTTACGCAACAAGGTGCGTTGAGACTGAAAGAAAAGCAAGTCTTTCATGCCAAGCTGTCAAAGTCAATGCGTAGACGCTAATGTGGTCTTGCTGATGCCAATCACGCAATGCTAATAATGCAAATTTGAGAGGTTATGTACAAATTGGAGGAGCTTATTTGGAATCAGCTTAGCCAATTTACTGACTTCCTGAGGTTGCATCAGAAATGGAGGATCCACCCTTCATGAAAAAAGCATTCAGAGGGTTGTTTGCTTTTCATCTTGCAGACAAATTCAGCACGACTTATCACATTTCAGAAAGCTGCATTAGAATGTAGCTACTCGGGTAAAATATGACCCCTTCAGTGCAAATACATCTCAGAGAGATTTGTTTGATTGAGGCCTCTCTTGTCCCTCTAAACAGGGACAAGGTACCTGACACTCTGGGTGCTTGCTTGACCCCTTACCTGAGCTCATTTAGCTCTTTAGCTGTCCTTTCAATAAAAGCAAAGCCCGAACCAATACAATAGAGAATAAAAATGCAATTCTAGTAGTTGATTTCTACCGAAGAGATCTGAGCACCTGGCCTAGCTATTATGATATGAAAGTAGGCACAGATCAGCCTCAAGTTGTGATAGTTCAGAACAAAACTGATGGGTTATAAGTTGAAAAAGTGGCCACTTGGTGTGAAGACAAACATGCCATTTATATAGATTCTTCAGATCACTCCATCACAGCAGTGTGGGCTTCACCTCACTGACAGATAAACATCAGACACGCAGGCATGTGTGAAGGTAAAGCCAGACCCACAGAGCCATCAGTCAACCTTAATGGTTGTTAGCATTACTGAGTAACCAGGTCGAATCGTTTTACAGTCTGTTGACAGTAGAGTGGGGACATAGATGTAAATGTTGATGAAGCAGAGATTCTCTAACAGGAAAGGTGTTTACGATCTGAGCAGAGACGAGTATGTTCCTTTTACACTTTCCCACACACTCAGTTTGTGTAATGTACCTGCAGGGAGGAACTGAGCTGGAACTGCTCAGAAACCATAAATATTAATCACCTGCTGAAACTTTTGATGAATGCTGCAATGGACCGTTGGCTAAACCCCTCTCCTGAAAAGCAAATGTCCAATCATAGTTCAAAAACAGCGACAAGGCCCGGCAGGTAAGGTAAAATATTCACGCTGATGTTCAACTTTTTTAACCTTTCCAAAAACAAAACACAAGAACATGAGAATGAGTCATGATTGTGAACTTATCTGGTTAACTAGCTTACTTCCGAAGGTAGCTTAGAACCAAATGCTAAGGTTAGCATAGGTGCAGGTAATTAGCTAAATACAGAAGCTTGTGGAGGTACAGTTCACATTTGATAAAGGTTTGTTTGATATATTATATCCCCAAGCTAAAAGGCAGTCCTGGATGATAATAGAGTTTAAGCTAACGTGAGTTGCTCAGTCCTACAATCGGACCCTAGCTAGTGTTAGCCCTTATTCTAAGAAGCCAAAAAGGGTTATGTTGAACTTAAATCCTGGTCTTCTCATTATCATACATGTAAATAATAATCATACAAAAAGTAACCCAGCTCATACGGCAGTACTATAACAATGCTTTTGGGTTTTTGTACCTTTGTATAAGGCACTGTTGCAAAATTGTTGCTAGCGACACAGCAAAAGCTTCAGGCTCAGTGAAATAGCAAAATATCTTGGGGATTTTTACCATCAAAAAATGTAGTAAAGTCATTGAAATCATCAAAATGTATCCAGATCTCAACTCATGTTGCTAGCATTAGCTTGATTAGGTGGCAACAGATAGTTAAAATCTTCTAGCATCCAGGGATGGGTCATGATTTTGAGTATTGGAATATAGTCATTCATTTTTAAAATATCAAATAGATTTTGGGACTGTTATCTTTAACAGAGCCTAGTTGCAAGGTGGTACAACTGCCAGATGGTGGCTATAGCATATCTCAAAGCTTTTTGCTAAACACCATTAAAGCTGCTGTGGGTAGTCCTATCCCAGTCCTAACCCAGCCCACAAAAGATTGTTGTGCACGTTCTATGAGGAAGTAGTGGCTTCCCAGCCAATCAGGGCGACGTAGTAGGACCTCCACTCGACCAATCAGGACAGAGGATTGAGGAGTAGCTCTGATCGGTCCGTGATAACAGGAACGAGGGGAATAATGACATTGCATGATACAAAGGCATAGGGAAACACAGAGATTTCGCCATAATCATAAATTACTCCACTTACAGATGAGCACTGATTGGTATTATGACCTTTTCTCCAAACCCAGTTGAAAAAAAGTACAGTTTTTTACACCATTCCTACCAACAGCAGCTTTAATTAACAGAAAATGAAAAAAGAAACAGTGCCAGCCGCCAATAAATCAGATTGAGATGTGAGAAAAGGGACCAGAGGAAAATGCAGACTTCTGCAGCTGTCAAGTGTTCTGTGACGAACTCCTTCAAAATCACGAAAAGGAGGTCAAGTGCGAACTTTAGCTTGTAAAACTGGCATATGACAAATCTATAACTAGCAGAGAGAGAGAGAGGTACAGAGCACCAAGAGGAGTGTACTATTCGAATAATTGTTGAATAGTTCACAGTGTATTTTAAGCATTTTGCTTGAAATGCATCCCTACAAGTGACACCTGTTGAGTCACCATAAGGAACTGTCGTTAGCTAGGAAAGAGACAGCTGCTACAACCTGTTCATAACTATTGCAAGATAATTCTTTTGTGTAAAATGTCACTTAAATAATTTAAACTGCATATTTACCTTGTGAGAATTGAGAGTTGGCGCAGCACACAGGTTATGCTTATGAACCATCAATATGTCATGATTATTCAGAGGTATGAACATTTTTCTGTGATTTTTCTGTGATTGAATCTTAAAGGCACTATGAGGAGTTTTTAACTGGCTGAGAAACTGACTGAAACTGATCCTGATGCCTCTTTATGACCCTCAAAAGCAAACAAGACCATCTACAACAACACTGATACCTTCTCTGTTGTCATTTTAATGCCTGAAACTGCTCTGAGGGGGAAGGTGTCAGAACAGAGGATTGACTTCTCGCTTTAGAAACACCCTTTTTTGGTCTGTTTTCATTGCAAATAATCACATTGTGCGATAAATCTAAATGTTAGAAAACAACAGGATGAGGTTATTGTCTGAAGACACTTATTTTGCATGTACAGCACAAGAGATAAGAGGTATCACTTTGTCCACAAGGGGGCGCCAGAATCGATACAAGCTAAAAGTTCCTCACAGCATCTTTAAATTTCAAAATACTGCAAGAGATTTTAAACTGTGAAAAACTTCAAACTTGCATTTGATTTTAGAACATTTTAGACTGCTTAGCTTGTGCTAGCCTTTGAGTAAAGGGATTTTTCCAAGTCCAACCTGACTCACTTTTATATCTAAGTGTCAGGGTCAGTGTCATTAAACTGATAACTGCATACGTTCTAACTTTTTAAAACAAGTTCGTAGGTAATAACTTATGCATGCATGCATAGCTAATTTCATCTCTCTGTACTTCCACCTCACCCCCGTGCTCTCATCCTTTTGAACCGCTCAAGTGTGAGTCGAGAAGCCGCAGCCAGCTGCTGTGCTGCGGGAACTCATCATCCGTCCCCGAGCGGAGCAGAGCAGGTTAAAGTGATGAATCTGATCCAAGTTCCTGACAAACGCCTGCTGTTCAAGGCAACTGTTCCATTAATATTCAGAAGTGCTTACTCGCTCCGTCATGGGGTTGGAGGAGTGTAAAAGACGCCCTTAAGTTGAAAAATAATTACAGCAACTTTTCTGTCTCTTACTGCCAAGAGCTGCTGTGAAGGGACAGACTTTACAGCAGTGCCACAGTCTGCAATTTACTATATGTCATTTTTTATGACAGTGTGTTTGAGTGAGTGCATTTGCAGGGCTGCAGAAATCTGGATTTAAAGATCAGATTATGTTCCACCTGCAGTATTTGGGAGACATGGTTTACATTTGCATAAAATGAAAATTTCAGACTGCTTCTGGGAATCCTAAAAAAAACAACACTTTACACCAAACATGGCATCAATCACACCTAACACCACATTTGTTTCTGATGTTCCTAGCTGCATATGCGGCAGTGATACCGTTAATAGACCTCCCGCATCGAGGCTGTAAGATTAATGTGCGCCTTACATGCGTGTGCTACTTTTTTTCCCACTCCTGAATTCATTAGGGACGGTAACGATGTGTCGCTCTGACAGTCCGGGGCAGAGAGGGTCAGCTGTGAAACCTCTTATCTAGATTATGGAGCCCCCCACCAGCAGCAAGGTGCACATAATGTTTATTGGGGGAGAAATTCTCAAGAAGATGTTTGAGATGCAAATCAGCTGATGGTGTTTGAACTGAAAAAGCTACACCCTGCTGCTTGGTAATGGCTCCAGTTGGAGCTAAAACTCCAATCTGCTTAACATTTACCTCCTTTACCCTGCAGACAAAGTCTTGAGCCACATTTAAACTCTTGTCTTGCTATTTTCGGAATCTGTACAATCCAGTTAAAGACACAGAAGCTCTGTCTGTAGAAGGTTTAGTGACAGTCTTCAAGTCCAGTGTCTCTCAGTATGTTATTAAAACAGCAGAAGACAACAGTGACCGCAGCGCACACGGTATCAAAGCATCAAGTAATTAAGTTGATAATGAAACCATCGATTTTGTCCTGCGAAGGTCTCGGTTGAGTTTATCGTGCTGGATGACTGCTGTCACCAGAATGAAGCTTGTTCTCTGGACTCCCTCCACTGGGGATCTGGGCCAATCAATTCTGGATTTGGGCGAGTTTTAATCACTTTTGTTTTAAGAGCTCCCCTGCCTTGTCACAGAGACATGCATTGACTCACACAGTCCCAAAAACCACAGTAAATACTCAAAAACATACACCATCATATTGTAGACTGTATGTATGATGTGATCTGAGGGTTTGAGGACTTGATTCTGAAATTGTACATGTTTATGCTCTCTTTAAGTGACAAAATAAGATCTTCCACTGATGGTCAGAACCTGTCTTGTTCAAAACTTTTAGCTGAAATATAGTGTCACATAATTTTAACACAAAACCATGGAAAAGACAGAATCCTGGGATGTGTATTAACATTGTTTGCAATGTGTGCAAATACTGGGATATCTGGAATATAAGTCAAACCAATATTTGACTGTGTGTTTTTGGGGGACTCCCAGAGGGAAAACGGCTTGATCCGTCCCCCTACATAAAGACTTTCATTGAGTTTAGCAACATGCAGTGTCTATCCCAGGGGCGTCAAACTCATTTCAGTTCAGGGGCCACATACAGCCCAAGTTGATCTGAAGTGGGCCGGACCAGTGAAATCATAACATAATAACCTATAAATAATGAAAACTCCAAATGTTTCCCTTTGTTTTAGCATAAATAAAGTACCAGTACATTCTGAAAATGTTCACATTTAATGAACTATATTTTTTTTTCAAAAACAGCTGTTGTATTTTTCACAATGATGAGTCTCAAAGTGGGGCAGAATATTTTACTCTTTAAGCCCTGAAACCTGCTGCGAACACACCGAACACACAGGTTACTCATTCAGCTGACACACAGAGTATAACGTTTACAGCTGAAGAACAGAGAGATTATAATAATGAAGAAGGTAAAGTTGACTATTTTGGACCCCTCAGCTCCAGCATGAACAGTTTGCTTGCTGGACAGTGGTGTAGTGCTAGTGTTAATAGTAAGTGGATCATCTTATAGTGCTCTAAAAAAGTCTTTATGAATCTCAACCAGATAATGCAAACAGCAAGTCATCTGTTTTCTCACTGAGAGAAAAAAGTGCTGTTCAGGTGCGCTCCCTCAGCACTATGGTTTTATGCGACCCCCAGAGGACAAAATAGTAGTTATTTTTACATGTCTTTTCTGTAAGTTTTTCACTTTACTAAATTGTTTTGCAGGCTGGATTGGAACCTCTGGTGGGCCGGTTTTGGCCCACGGGCCGCATGTTTGACACCACTGGTCTATGCAGATGTGTAGCTCTTTCTAGTTCCATCTACTATCACTGTGCTGCCAACTACCCATGCTGTGGCTGCACTCAGCTGGATTGATAGTTGTGAGATTGCTCTGATGAGGAGCACTTGGTATTTGTTGAAGAATGGTTGGAGTTTGGTTGTGTGTTTGAACAAAATCTACTTATTTTGATCAGTCTGTTTTATTTTTCAGATATAGTCACAAAAAACATTTACATTGAGAACAACAAAAACAACAATAACATAGGACAGTCAAACAAAAACAAACATGTCCTACTCCCTTTTCCCACAGCACTGGATCTTCAATAAGCACACAGCCAGACAATTAAACAAAAACATCTATAGAAACATGACGCACACAAAAAATATAAATATATGTGTAAAAACAAAAACAAAAAAACCCATTTATATAGAAATATGAATGAAAAAGGTAGAGCAGGATTACAGAGTCATGTTGGCAGCTGTCATGTTTTCAAAATCTACTTATTTCCAGCCGGGCTTCATCGTGTTTGTGCCAAAAATGTGTACGTTTGTTGAGTCTCTGTTAAGATTGGTCTTGATGTGAAAATGGTTATACCTTACTGAAGACAGATCGAGTGTTAATCTTAAAAAAGACTTAGTTGAGTTTTGGTTCCATGCAAAGCTGGTCTCCTGGGAGTGCTGTTTTTTAATCCATCCATCTTTCCAGATATTCCTCCAACACAGACTTTCTCTAACTTTTACATTAGCTGACATGCGTTTCATTCGGGCACATCTGCTCTCCACAGATTTTAATTGTAAGCGTTTGTGTATCCCCCAGCATGCAAAAAAATGAACTTTGGCACTGCAGCTAATTTGAAAGTGTAAGAGTCATGGTTTGCAGAGCAAGCTAAGGGACAATTTAATGATACAGACAACTTATTTTTTCCTGCACCGTCTATGCAAATCAGCACTTTCACTCCTGCCAGCAGTTTATTGCAGTTGTCCATATTGGCGTCGGGCAGCAGCTGTCCACACAGCAGCAGATTTTCTCTCCCCGGCAGAGCTCCCATGCAGCTCCACAGCTTTGGCTGCTGCCTGCACTGTGACAGTCAGCTGCCTTTTTTATGGAGCTGTACAGCGTAGCAGCACTTACCATCCCTGACCAGTCATTTTCAGGAGAGTCTGAACATCAGGCAGCTGCTCCTGCCTCTGTGCAGCCAATATTGTTGCTACAGATGTCCTTGGCCGCCTACACCTGTACATGATGTAGTCCAACTTGGCCTGACGTCTCCCGACGGAGAATAAGCAACATGCTGAATTCAATATTGATGTGTGCTGCAGGCCAGGCTGTTGGGGGAGTTTACAAGTCATGCTTGACATATAAACTCTGATTTAATGTGGGACCATTTCTGTCTTTTGAAGGGCTTTTTTTTTAAAAAAGGGGTTGCATGAGGTTCTTATTAATTCAGTCTGTCAACACAGTGGCAGTCGGCTCAGCCCCTTTTTGGGGAACGTGACCAGGGAACCAGCTCAGACAAAATGTTCTTCAAAAACTTTAAGAAAGCCTAATCTAAAAACATGAACATAAGTTTGAGTGTGGGACTTGTCTTTGAAAAGTTTACTACTTCTTTTTTCTCTTATTGCTGTCAGACAATCTGTTTTTGGCTCATTGTTTATCAAACTTCCACTAAGTTCACAAAGTGCTGCTGTGAGGTCAAACTGCAACCACACATCACGTTGTTAAAGATTAAAATGGTTACAACTTCCTGGTTTAAAATATGAAGCCCATGTGGATGTTTTATAAACTGCAGTTCCTTGAGCGTCCACCTCAGGCTGGCTGCAATAAACCACATACACACCCATTCAAAAAAGACGATATTTGAAGCAGAAATAAACATGTTTACAGCCTGGTTCAAAAAACGAGTGTAGTCTGAATAGCTCATTTATCTATCGACACACTCTACGGGGCATTTCAGAAGACATTAAGATCACGAGTTTGGCCCATTTAAGGGCATGGCTGACTTGACTGACAGGTGGGCACCCTGTAGCTGTTAGTAAAGAGGCTCAAGCCCCGCCTCTTTACCTCCCACTAGCGCCTCCTTGTAGCCGGTTCGACTCCTGGCCGGTCGACCATTTGCTGCATGTCTTCCTCCCACTTTGTACTCCCCACATTTACTGTCTCTCTTCAGCTGTCCTGTCATTAAAGGCAAAAATGCCCAAAAACGTAACTTAAAAAAAAAAAAAAGAGTCATCTGTTTTGAAGATATTACAGTAAGAGTTATGCAGAAATGTGCATAATAAGCGTAGTGGCTGAGTTGACTGATGGTCGAACGTGTTGTAGCTGTTTGCCAGGAGGCCAAACACTCCACTCAGCTGACTGAAAATTTGGTTGAGTTCCACTATGCTGACCGCCATTGTTTGGCCATGACTCTTAGCCTTTATGTAATGTAAACAGGTAAGTTATGAAATGATTGGTCCCCTGTATAGTTGTTACAAATAAAGAATTGAGATAAAGAGACCAAAAACTAGTTTTTAATACGGACTCTAATCAAGCGGCAACCTCCGGTCTCAAAATATGAAGCCCATGTGTTATAAACTGCGCTTCATCCAGTATCTGCTGGCTGCAGAAACACCAGAAACCACATACACACCCATTCAAAAAAGACGATATTTGCAGCATTAATAAACATGTTTACAGCCTGGTTAAAAAAACGGCTTTGGACTGAAGAGCTAATTTCTCAATCGGCGCACACTGTCCAGGGGGTGAATTTCTATAGTACACAACAGTTTGGAAGGTATTAAGATTTCGAGTTTTGCCCATGACTGACTTGACTGACAGGCGGGTACACTGTAGCTGTTGGCTAGGAGGCTCAAACCCCGCCTCGTTACCTCACACTAAGATGGTTATGTTCAGTATTTCCAATATGGCTCCCACCGACGATTGGCTGACGTCATTATTTATGCAGTCTATGACTCTAATGCAGCTTCCTCGACTTTTGCAGCCTGCCTCAAGTGGACACTCAAGGAACTGCAGGTTCCTTGCTCTTCTGCTACAGCTTCATTTTTCAACACTTGAGGTTGCAGCTTGAACTCCATGCACAACCATCAGATAACTCCACATTTTAAAGGGATCATTTTATTGGCCACCGCAAGACACTCTTTGATATAGATCTTATGTACCAAAGGAAATGTATTCACAAAATACTTACAAAATGATCTCAGATGTTTTAATCCCTTAAGCCCTGTCAGACTTCTTAACCTTAAAGAAATCTCCTCATGCATATTGTAGTTTGCAAACACATCATGGTGGAGGAAAGAGGAAACATTTACGGTCACTGTCACTCATTTCTCTGCTCTTGTTTTGGTTCTCTCTGAAGGAATAGAAGTGTTGTATCATTGAAGCGTTGTGCCAAAGGACAGGGTGATATGATGGCAAGGTAAAGTGGCAGCAAATATGATTGAGATTCTTTTAGGTGGGGATTTGTTTAAGTGGCTTATGTGCATCTTTTATAACCCCATCTGTAGTGGTGTTTGGCTCTACCTCTGTGTCAGAGCTTCTGCTGGCAGCTCAAAAACAGGACGGCCATGTAGTGAAGGTAATACACCTCATTCAGCCCGACTTCAAACAACCCAAACTCTCCCTGTTACTGAAGTTATATAGTGTGAGTAAAAAAAATCTGTGCAGTCCTTGAAGCATGCCTCAAACAGGAGAACTCTGTGGAGTAGTTATGAAGAAAATCAGGATAAAACTGCAGACGCGGTAATGAAGAGGCAGAGCCAGCCACCTATTTTCTGTGTTCTCCCTCTGTCAGCAGTCCAGCTGGAGTCGAGGGAGCCCGACGGCCCCATTAGGTTGTTTTGACAGCCTTAATTAATACCAGGCACTTTTAAATGAGATTTATATGTGAGACATGCTGTTGGCTCTTTCCCGGCTGGGGGAACCTTTTTCTTACTGCGCTGCTGCTGCTGTGAGTTTAGGACGCGCCGCTGCCTGGCTGCATCATCAGTGTATCCTCTTGTTTTTCTTTTTTTAATTTAATGCAGCACAGTAAACAGCGCGAATCTGAAGATACACTTTCAGTCTGATATTGATTTCTGAAGCTGGAAGGGAGAGAGTGAGAAGTGAGGCAGCAGCCTTCATGTTGAAAGCAAATGAAACAGAGGGCTCAGGTCTGAAGTGGGCGATTTTGACTTAAAAATAGTAAATGTAAAAAGAGAAGTAATAGAGAATCCACAGCTGTAGTGTGTCAGTGCAGTAACATGTGTGGACTCAGTTTCTCATGGTGTGTGCTTCTGCTGTGATTTGTTATTGCTGTCAATACTAGAAATCAATAAGCTTTTACTTTGGACCCAATAAACCTTCACAACACAAGATATGCTCTTATGAATGCTGAAGATGCAACGAGAGGTGTAACTGTTCTTCATGTTGAAAGCTTTTACTGTGGTTTTTGCAGAATAGAATTAATATGGTTCTTTTAGACCTTTTAGATCTTTGAATTGCTCCACGTCTCAATGGTGTTATATCAATAAACTAACCTTACCTACCTTTGCCTATATATTCTTAAAGGAGAAACTAACCCATGTGGTCAGGATGAGTGTATCCATACTGTGGAATCAATACTTTGATACTTCCAAGGTACTCATTCGTGTCCGCCCCTTACCCTCTGGCTGTTTTCACTAATTTTCCGTCATTACTGTGCCGACACGGCTCTGTTATTTGGCTCGCCTGATTCACATGACTGTGGAGACCAATCAGACGTGGGAAACGAGTGCTCAGTGGCACACACTTTCTCCTCAGTTGTCTCATCGTGGGAAATAAAAAAATCTCTTTCACTGAGTTAATGTTTTGAATGTAAGAGCTGTACTAACCAGGGTTATTTTTCAGTTTAGCGTCAGTACCATGGAATGTATAAAGAATGGATGTAGTCTCTGTGACGTCACCCATCTGTTTCTGAAGCCAATCGTTGAGGGTGCCATATTGGAAATGCTGAACTCAACCTAACTGCTCCCGAGCTAGTGTGAGGTAAAGGGGCGGGTCCTTATTTGGGTAAAACTCATAAGTTTATCATGTTCGAGCAATTCAGACCTAAACCATTTTTTGAATCAGGCTGTAAACGTGTTTATTTCTGCTATAAAGAGCTTCTTTTTTAAATGGGTGTGTATGTGGTTTCCGGTGTCTCTGCAGCCAGCCTCAAGTGGACGCTTGATGAACTGCAGTTTTTACCTCCGCACTTCCGAATGGGCTCCATATTTCAAGACCTGAAGTTGCTGCTTGGTCAGTACCTTTACTGCTAGAACACTTAAATTTTCCCGTTGTGGGATGGAGAAAGGATTATCTTGTCCCATCTCATCTCATCTCATCTCATCTCATCTCATCTCATCCCATCCCATCCCATCTCATCTCATCTCATCTCATCCCATCCCATCCCATCCCATCCCATCCCATCTCATCTCATGTCATCTCATCTCATCTCATCTCATCTCGACTCATCTCATCTCGACTCATCTCATCTCATCTCATCTCGACTCATCTCATCTCATCTCATCTCATCTCATCTCACAAAGTCAAACCACCAAACACTGTCTGCTGCTGCTGGTTTGGACATGCACTGATGGTGTGTTAGTGTTCCTGGTGAAATCCTCTCAATTTCACTTTGTATCCGTCTGTAACATGTGGAAAATCAGAATAAAAAACATATAACATTCATTTTATTTGTATTTATAGAAGGCAATTCTGCTTCATATTGGGCCATTGTCGCACAAACATTTTCATTTAAAGGGACAGTGCATATTTAAAAAAGACGCTTTTTTGGGGGGGGCATTTTTGCCTTGATGGATAGGAAAGCTGGAGAGAGACAGGAAATGTGGGGAGGAGAGAGAGGGTGAAGACATGCTGCAAATGGTCGAGGCCCATGGGTTGAACCTGTGACCGCTGCGATGAGGACTATAGCCTCTGTACATGGGGTGTGTGCTTACACTGCTAGGCCCATGGTAACCCTGGACAGTGCATATAAATGAAGACTTCAGCATAGCATCTATGTAAATATGCCAGTGATAGCCATAAGGCACATTTTCATATGTAGATCCATCTGTGTCAAGTGCTTTCCAGTGTATGAATATATTTTTAAAAGGTGTTAATATTTCATATTTTTTCCCCTCTTAGGAAGTATCACTTTAACCCAGTGGTCATGTGTGTGACCCATGTATAAAGGCTACAGTCCTTGTCACAGCGGCCACTGGTTCGACTCCTGACCCTTTGCTGCATCTCTCCCCCCACTCTCTACTTATTTCCTGTCTCTCTTCAGCTGTGCTATCTAATAAAGGCAAAAACATACCCCTCAAATTAACTGAAAATAAATTATCCATTAAACTGCAACAAAAATCTGATTGAATTTAAAAAGTATGCTACAGTCAATCTTTACCATGTTGTGTTTGGAAATCAACCTTCTGGATTCATGTTTTTGAGCTGATTACACTCCTATATCTACGCTCAGATACACAACAGGTTGCATTATTAAACAAATAAGTCTGTTAAAGATTATGTAACAAAATAATACAATGTCATCTTAATCTGGTGTACCGTCTGCTCTGCAGTGCCGCTCTGCTACGCTCGCTGCAGACAGTGCTGTGGAGTCAGAGCATGATTTGATGGAGCCCTTAATGACATCATTTCTAAATCACTCCCAGCCTTGTTCTCTGTGTTATGACTCAAAATACAATCATATCAAAAAAACATAAAAGCCAGTACCAAAACATCTCTGATAGACTAATATGGGCTTATAATATCAGCTGACTGATCTGTTTGGCTCTAGTTGTAGTCGATGGCTGTAAAGTAGGAGTGCAATTCTTCCGAGTAGGTCATGCTAATACAAGAAGTTACACTTTGAGTTGCACTTGAGGTTTTTTTTCTTCCTGAAACAGCCAATAAAGAGAGCCCGAGCTTCCACAAATGTAAAGTTCAAGTCAGGTGCAACAGAACTGATCATCTCCAAGGTAAGACAGAATCCTTCATTACTGCTCGAGTTTAAAAAAAGAACCCTTTGAGCCGTAATACTGCAAAACTTTCAAGTCTGCAGGGTCTCATGAGGCAGTTTTGGGAGTCTTCAGAACAACCTAGAGCAGCAATTACACTTTTTGGGTCGATTTGTTCCTCGATAATTAGACCCAAACTTTTTTTTTAACTTTAGTGCAAGCGAAGACTTTTTCTTGTTTGCTTTAGTTTTGCAGCTTTAAGAGGTAGGACTGAGCAGTATTTCCTCCATTTAAATGAAAGATTAAAGGAATATATACAACTGAACTGTTTAGCAGAATATATAAATGATTTTCCCCTCTAAGCTCTGAACAATATGGAAACCCTGGGCAGACGTGCATGCAAACTATACACTTACTTTGTTATCTTATGAAAGCTAGGCTTGGGTATCCTGAACCGGATCCAACTTGAAACTGGTTCTTAATTCCTGAGATTCTTTGATCCAATTAGAGCCTTGAATTTTTCAGATTTTCGGTGCCTGACAGCTGTCTGGGTTCAACCCTCAGTGAGAATTTGCAGTCCACAGGAGTTGTATTACTCTGCCGACATATCAAAACATCTATTGTGAACTAAAACGTAAGTAGGAGAAGCAAATCATGGAAAATTGCAGCAAGTGATAGACTGTTTGGTTAACCTTCACTAAAAAAGAGAGTGACACAAAGTGCATCACTTCTGGCAGGGAGAAAGCAAGGCCAATATGACGAAGCATTTAAGTCAACATGGCATGAATTTAAGGGAATGTGCTGTATTCAATGTGCTGCAGTCTCCTGTTTGCAAAAATGCCTCTTACAGGTGTAGTAATGTCTCTTACGTTTCCATTTATACTGGAGTAAACAGATGATGTCTTCAAATATTTTGCAAGTTACAGAGAGCTACATCATAGTTCAGAGAGCTCCCCTCCACCCCTGGTTCCTATGATCAGACCAAGCGGCAACCTCCGGCCGTGAGAATTGAAGCCAATGCGGAAGTGTTAAAAATTGCAGTTCCTCGAGTGTCCACTTGAGGCTGGCTCAGGGAATACCGGAAACCACATACACACCAATTCAAAAAAGATGATCTTTACAGCAAAAATAAACATGTTTACAGCCTGGTAGAAAAGACGAGTGCAGTCTGGATAGCTCATTTCTCAATCGGAACACACTGTACGGGGGGTGAATTTTTTCATAACACACCAATTTTTGAAGATATTAAGATTAAGAGTGTTCCATTATGAGAGGCACAGCTCTGATTTGATTGACAGGCGGGAAAACTGTAGATGTTGGCGAGGAGGCTCAAAGCCCGCCTCTTTACCTCACACTAGCTCGACAGAAGTTAGGTTGAGTTCAGCATTTCCAATATGGCTGCCGCCGCTGATTAGCTTCAAAACAGCGCTTCAGAAACAGATGGATGACGTCACGGATACTACGTCCATTATTTATACAGTCTATGGATCAGACCCTGTCATGCATGAACTCTGTTCACTTTAGCAATGAATGAGGAGAAAGTGGAGGATTGTCACAGGTTGGGGACAAGATTTATGGCGATCGTTACTTTTTAGTGTCCAAAAATAATGAGAATCAAGACTCAGTAAGAACCAGAAACGAGAAGAGGAACTGGAACTGGAATCAGAATCAATAAAATAAAATGAAATCAGTTCTTGGGGGATCTGGACTCTACAGAAGAGGATTAGGGCCATTGAAGAGAAAAATAAATAAATCAAAGTCACATTTTTTATTATTATTATTGTTCTGAGAAAAAAGTCAGAATTCTGAGATTAAAATTATAATTATTTTGTACAGAAGAGGATTAGGGCCACTGAAAATAAAAATAAATAAATTAAGGTATAAAAATATTCTTTTTATTATTGTTCTGAGAAAAAAGTCAGAATTCTTAGATTGAAATCAGAATGGTGACTTTTTTCTCAGAATGATAATAATAATAAAAAAATATGACCTTCATTTTTACTTTTTTTCCAGTGGGCCTAATCCTCTTCCGTAAGACTGTCAGATAATCATTAAGGGTTTCACCCGAGGCGCAAAAGCATAAAACAAGCATAGAAATACTCTTCACTGACCTCATTAGTCATCATCTGGTTTCTCACAGTGTTTTCTACATGGAAATAATATTATTTTGTTATCTTGAATAACCACACTGTGAAAAAACAACCAGAAGTATTACAAGAAAACAGAGTAAATAAACTGCATGGATGCATGTCCGCTTCGGGCTTCCATAGATCAACAAGTGACCTCTCAGATTAATGCTGTGATCACTCCAGAGGGAAAATGAAACCCCCTCTGTGTCTTATTAGGTCATGTGTACTGATGATGCTAGGGAGGAGGGCTGGCTTTGAGTAGAGTGAAATTTAATTTCCTAAAGAGTCAAGAAAATTTACAGTAACGAAAGAACAGGCATTAGAAAGATCTCCATAAAGAGCTCAGGGGCTCCTGCTGGATAATTTCCCTTCAATCGTGACCTTTTAAGATTTTACATCCTCTATAATAAAAGTCCCCATTAATAAGAAAACTAAAAAGTGATCAAATTTATGACATGAGCACATCTGATGAGCATGATAGTTGTTTTTATCCTCATGTATCTGATCTTCATGCAGCTGAATGTAAAGTGTGATTACAGCTGATCTGGCGTCAGTTATGTTCTCGTGGTCACTCACAGCCATCATCTGTGTATATACGCGCTGTCCATCAAATGCCACCTGCAGCAGCAGCAGCAGCAGCAGCAGCACTGACTCTCTATTACCTAAAGACTGACTGGATGTTTTGATTCTTTAAAATTAGCAGAGAGAAATAGAGATCATCCGGGAGAATCGCACAAACTTCTCCTCTCTCTGCTCTACTTCTTTTTCCTCCCTGAGATATTTTGGCGCATTTTACTGTACACACCGAGGAGAGCCCCGTGTGTCGTTTTTCCTTATTTTAATCAATCCGCTGGGTTGTAAGCCCACCCACTTATGAACTGGCTCACTACCTAAAGGGGGTCTAGCAAAAGGAAGTGGCGGGGAAGCAGAGAGCTGACAGAAGCAGTCCAAAAGTCTACAAATTGAACCTTTACGGAGGCGGATCGGAGCTGCAGAGGACGCAAAAATGAAGGAAAAGAATCTGATTGAGACTGCAAAGATGCAGGGCAACGTCATGGTAAGGTTGATTACCGTGGCTTTGTTTTGTACACATTGCATGATGCCGATTGAAGGATTTCTTTGTATCAACATCTCGAGCAAGTGTCCCGTTTCCGCCGCCCAAGACGCGCTTGACGCACGAAGGGAATATGCGCATTTTGCGTCCGTATTTGTCTTTTCTATGTGTTTAATTCCGCTGATGTGGATCTCATAGTTCACGCCCTGTTTTGATTTCACGTGTCCCTTCCTGTTTGTAACTACAACCGGACCCTGCGTAGACGTTAATCCCAGTAAAGGGAGTTGGAAAGTTTGGCACTGTTTTTTTATGTGGCTGATCATAACTGCAGCTGCTGAGTTTTGGCTTTTCATCTCTGGCTTCTGAGGGCAGAGGTAACCTTTAGCCCAAGGAGGGTCCCATTAATATTTCACTGCATCTAAAGCTGTGAGGGTGCTGGATATATTACCCTGCTGCAGGCGGCTGTGTGTGGATGTATGTATGTATGTATGAGGGGAGTGAATACTAAAATGTCCTGTGGGACTCTTTTGGATATGAAAGGCCAGAATCATGACTCTTAAAACCTTTTGATTCTTTAATTTGTGTGATATCCTGAATCATGATGCATTGGGGGAGGCTGTGGCTGAGTGGGGAGGCTGTGGCTCAGTGGGTAGGCTGTGGCTCAGTGGGTAGAGTCGGTCGTCTAGGTTGGCAGTTCGATCCCAACTCCGGCAGTCGCATGCCGAAGTGTCCTTGAGCAAGACACTGAACCCCAAATTGCTCCTGCTGTTGTTCAGCGGTGTGTGAATGTGTATGAATGATATTAGCTAACACTGATGATCCCTCACTATACAGCAGCCTCTGCCATCAGTGAGTGACTGGGTGTGAATGGGTGAATGTGACAAGTAACGTAAAAGCGCTTTGAGTTGTCACAAAGACTAGAAAAGCACTATATAAGTCAATTTACCATTTACCATTGAGACTTTATATCATGGCTTGAGACCTACTGCTGATGTTTTAAATGTAGGTCGCCCACTTTTTTTCATATCAGCTTTATTCCTGGGCAGTTCAGTCTAGTGTAGATCTTTTGATTTGCCCCATGATTGCCTTATTTACAGCTGGATAAGCCGTGCTCTGCATACTCTTCAGGCCACGTTGGAAGATGTGGGACACAGCTGTGTGTGGACTCAGGCTTTTCTAAATGGTTCCTCCGCTGAAGACCGTCTTTTACTCCCTCTGGCCTTATTTTGTGTGCAGATCTGCAGAGTGTGTTTATCTCTTTTATCCCTGCATAATGAAAAGTAAACACCAGTGTTTGTCAAGAGGATTTTTGGTCAATTTCCAAATCAGAAAGTTGCGTGTGCTGAGTGAGATATCAAGTGAATATTTTCATCTCACTTGGCAATTGTGCAGCAGAGCCATTTACATTTCACAAAATTATGGATGGAGGGAAAATCCAGGGCCTGGAGCAGTCTGAGAAACTAGTGACACGATGTTAGATCCTCTCAGGCTCCAGAAGTTAGTGACCATGCTGTTGCTCAAATCCCCCAAAACGCACCATCAGCTCAGTTTAATATTTTGAAAACGTTTTGTGAAGACGCCAATGCAACTCATGTCATGCACCACCCATCAGAAGGCCAGCAGAGCGCTGTGTGTTCGACATATCATGCTTCCTCTAAAAACAGAAGGCTAAGGAGGAATTCTTGTGGATGTTTATTTGGCAGTAACAGTAGCCATAAGGCTGAGTGTGTGAGCCACAGATTGTAAAAACAGCTATCCTGAAAGAAGCCAGAACTTTCAGTGCTCCTTCTTCTGACTGGCTGCAGTTTTGGTCTTAAACCTCCTCCATTATAACAGATGGAACATGGGTCAAACTACAAAACTAAAATACACTTCAAGTATGTTTTTCCTCAAACATATTTTCTGTTATTTAGTCAGGTCTTATTGTGCTGATTAAGTTTTGTTTAAATTATTCATTTGATCTTAAATTAGCGTTTGATTGACAGCTGTGTTGACACGTGAGCCACATCTGCCGTGTTCTTATCAGATTAGAGGAGGAACAGCAAGAGTTAACGTAACAAACACTAACACAAAAGTCATCAAACTTTCCAGAACCATAAGTGTAGGCTTCAAACAGACAAAAGAGTCTCTTCTGCTGCGGACTGGACCCACCTGAGGTCTAATGCATGTTTTGGTTAACCAAGGGTGCGTGGTCCTGTGGCTCCACCAGCGAGATTGTCTCTGTGAATCCCTTGCTTCTAGTTGCTTGATATGTCAGCCCTCATTGAGGTGGTATTGTGGCTTTAAATTGATATACTCATTGGTGTGAGTGTTTAAAAACAAACACAGGGTAGCTGTTGGGCCAAATACAGACTGATATCTGCTGATTAGCGTAAGCAACATCTAATAAAAAAAAACATTTGAACATCTGCCGAAATGTCATAGTCCCTTCAAAAAAGTTAGACAAGGAAAAACACAAATCCAGTGTTATTGTGAGTTCAATTAGAAGCTCAAAAACTCTTGTTTCTATTGAGTATGAAGAAAGTGATTGGCCTAGCTTTGCACAAAAACTGTTAGCAGGAGGGAACAGCTAGGATGGATGTTTGAAACGCAAAAAAAATCCTCCTTACTGAGTCTTTACAGACACATTAAATTCAAAAATGTCAAACTCTGGTTTTTCAAGGGTTTAAGTGCATAACTGTTTTCTTGACCAGGATGTGAAAATGCATCATTTTTCATATTTTTAAAAAATATTTTAGCATCAAATACATTCTTTATTCTTTATTCTTTTTTCAGATCCCCATTAGCTGCCACAATGTGGTCCCTAGTCTTCCTGTGGTCCACACATCAAAACAATAAAAAACAGTAATTTACAATCACAATTCAAAACATCTTAAAAGATATAATAAAATATTGCTGAACATGAAATAAGCCATAGCAACCCTGAGAAAAAAAATAATCTAAAAGAGAAACAGAAAATATCAAAAGAATACTGAAACAGTCAGAAGAACACAACAGATAACAACTGAATCTACCTCAAGCTTAAAACTAATCTTTAGTTTTTGTCCTTGAGTTTTCTATTTGCGATGGGAAGCGTATTCCAGTCATTAAATCCTCTATATAAAACAGTTCTCATCAAGGAATCTGTCCTTGGGCTTGGTAAGGCCAGGAGCTCTGAACTCACTTGATGCGTAGTGTGCTTGTGGCAAGAACCTATGTACACCAGCTTTTCTTGAAAGAAGATTGGGGTGTTTTTCCAGACTGTGTCATGCATGAAATTCAGGATATTTCTTTACATGTCTGCCCTACCGCTCAGCATTGGGGGCAAAGCTACGGGTGCAAAATCAAACTAAAGCCATTCAGACTGCTCTTCAACAGACCAAATCTCCAAGTGAAAACTACACCATAGTGTTAATAAATACACCTCATAGTTAGAGCCTCATGTCTCCAGTGGTGCCGTCTCTGAGAGGAGTCTGCTCCCACACTCTTAACAGTTGTTTGTCTATTTGATCCTCTTCATTGAAATCTACAGCTTTATTCAAAGCTGAGCCAACCAACCTTGTTGCAGCTCCCTCAGCTCCTCAGTTGTCCTTCATAATGTTGAATCACTGTTTCCTTCCTTTTGTTGTGTGTGTTTGAATATTGATCGATCGCTTCCCTCGCCTTGTTGATGTGTTTATTTCCCTGTATCCTGACATCCTCAGTATGATTTATCGACTAAGCGTAATGTAGCAGGTGGCTACATGGAAAGTACATGACAGCAAATCAGACAATGTAATTTGCCTCCACTCTGACAGGTTTATTGCACCAGGTGAATGCTTCCAGCACAATGAGCCCGTACTCATGGGATGGAGACTCACATCTCATGTCTCAGCGGGGAGTCCTCTCACTAACAGGGAGGAATCTGCACAGCGTGATTTCTGACCACTAAAAGTGACGGTTGGTTGGGCATTGTTGTTGTTGCCTGTTGGGGAATCTGTCTGCCAGTGTAACAGGTAAAAATGGATGCCTCAACATCCCGGAGGTGTTGTGCCTGTGCAGGAAATTGCTGCTTACTAAGTCTGCATTCAGACGCCTAAGGGGTAAAGACAGCAGAGATGCAACTTGGGGATACAGGGGCTATTATCTCAAACATTTACCTGCTTTATAGTAGTAGTGGTTAGATAGACCTGTATGCTTGATGTCTGCAAGTGTATGACAGGGAGACCATCTTTAAACAGCTTAGGCACTCATTCAGCATCTCTTTCACTCTGTTTACATCTAATTGTTTTCTGACACAGCAAACATCCCCTTGAAGGGCGCAGACGGCGGTGTTGTCGAACAACTAATTATTTGTTTCTCTGAGCTCCAATAGAAAAAAAAGATATAAATATATATCTGACTGAGCGATTCATCCCTGCAAAGAGATAAAAGGCATTCAAAAGACTAACTGGGAAGAGTCCTGTTGTCATGGTTATTATATTTGAGACTGTTTTGGAGTTTGGAGTTTGGAGTAAACATTGGCTCTCCTCCAATGAGGGTTTCCGATGTCTCATTAACTCCAAAGTCTGTGCAGCTGCATGATAAAAACATTCTCTTTAACTCGACTTTAGAGGTATTATAAGGTCACCTTTAGGATTTATGTCTAGGAGTTACTTTTATTACCATACCTTTGAATATTTCAGTGATAGGAGAATGAAATCACATTGGATGCAGTCAGATTCTGTTCCTAAAATATACAGTCAACCAAATTAAAAAAGTTAAGTAGCTTAAACGGACTGATGCAGGAGTTTTGAGGTCAAAAGTGATGTACCAATTTGGAAGTTTTACGAAGTTAAACTCAATTTATTACACAGCTTACTTTCGCATCACACGGCTGTGTAAAATACTTGATTCTGATTGGTCAGAACCTCTTGACAACGGTTATTAACTCTGAAGTGCAAAGGTGACGCGAAGGACAACAACAGCCAACTCCATTCGATCTGCAGAGCCCCTCTATACTTTCAAAAGACAGCTAAAGACCCAGCTCTTTAGGAAGCACTATGCACTTAGCTAGACTGTTCTCCACTGTTGTCCCCAGTGGCAGATCATGTCTTCCAGCTACAGTTGACTCGCACTGTCCTGCTCTACTCTGGGAATCGGTGTTCAGCTCTTGAGTGACCCAGCACTTGGTACTTTGGTCATTATTGTGGTGATGTTAATTGTTGATGATAGTTGAAGGTAATAAATGGGTTGGATGCTTCATTGTAGATGTTCCTTATTTTATTTAAAAAATAATAATAATAAAAAAAAATCCTTATTTACTTTTGTGCATTGCCTTTACACTGCTTGGCAGTACCTGCACCCAAATTGACTTGAAGCACTTTGTTCCCTCTTAATGATCTTATTTCCTCTTGTCTAGATCTTTGCTTGTGTTGTTCTTGTTCTCATATGTACGTCGCTTTGGATAAAAGCATTCTACATTCTAACACAGAGTAACAAAGTGCTTCAAGTCAATTTGGGTACAGGTACTGCCAAGCAGTGTAAAGGCAAAGCACAAAAGTAAATAAGGAATTTCTTTTTTTTTTTAAATAAAATAAGGAACATCTACAATGAAGCAACCAAACCATTTAAGACCTTCCATTATCATCATCATCAACCATTAACATCACCACAATAATGACCAAAGTACCAAGTGCTGGGTCACTCAAGAGTTGAGCACAGATTAACAAAAATGCAATCCCAACAAAATCCCATTCAAAATGTTAAATAAAAAGAGCCCCTCTCTCTCCAAAAAAGTCACATTCAAGATGCAAATGAAAAAGCATCTTCCCTCAAGCTTCTCAAGCCTAGCCTCTGCAGGATTCTAGAAATCATGTGTGCATGTGATGGAGGAATGCACAGTGCATGTAGGGGGCGTGGTCTCAATAGCCCTGCAGTAAGCAGTGTGCTATGTGCATGTGATTGAGGTATAGCATAGATATTCAACTGTACCGGCATGCAATCTGGTT
The DNA here is from genome assembly GCF_009762535.1 of Notolabrus celidotus. Classification (NCBI taxonomy): domain Eukaryota; kingdom Metazoa; phylum Chordata; class Actinopteri; order Labriformes; family Labridae; genus Notolabrus; species Notolabrus celidotus. The sequence goes on from NC_048288.1 coordinate 26,742,417, forward strand.
GTTTTAGTCAGGATTATGCTCAAATATATTTTCCACAATTATTTAAGTTCCTTATTAAGAGCAAACCTTCAATTTAGTAAATTCCTGGTTTAGTCCTGTTTATTCCCATGGAAAGTTTCCAACTTTGAAGATTCCTGGAATTTTGCAACCCTATGTTTGAGTGAGAAGAAAGCACCAACAGACTCTAAAATTAAGGAAGAGGTGATCCTCCTGAGGAATCTCAGAAAAGAAACTGTCCTCCGTCGATGTTACACAAAGATAAACAGTAATTATCTGTTGTCACCTTTGCTAAATATCAACCTCATCTGTTGCCACCTAACCAGATGTTGTCTTGTACATAGCAAACAGCTGTTTAAGGAATTAAACAGGCGCTGTATTGTGTCGTACAGCTGCGTGTGTGCCTCCAGGCTGATGAGTGCATTTTGATGGAGGGGCCACCCTGCATGGTTTGGTGCTCCACTGCACAGTTAATGCCAATTCAATACTCACATCATGGCTGTGGGCCCACTTGTAGGTGTTTTGTCAATAGCTCACTTCACTTGTTTTCATGCTTGTCCATTTCAAACCATGTGAAGAAGAAGAAGAAGAAGAAGTGAAATCTCAGTGCTGTTTGTCCACCTCCACATGCACGCTGCTTTATTGATCGCTGTGTAAAGCCTGCTGCACTATGATTTTCCAGACAGCTGGTATCTGTGCAACCTGTTACCCACTGTCTTATAGTGAGTGAGTCAGCATTACACCCATGGCTCTTTGACATTGTTGTTGCTGTATTTCTGACGCTTTCAACAACATCAAACAGAATGTGGAATAAGGTGGAAGACCGACACATTCTCCCTCCCATCCCGTCAAACATATCAGCTTGGTCTGTGGGCCAAAGCTTCAAAATATGAAGGTTTAGGGTAGAAGAAGCTTCTAACAAGCAGTAACCTTTAGGCAGGAACTAGACTCGTGGTGAACAGCCATCTGCTGCGACTGAGAAATTGGAATAGAGGAAGATTCAGTGAGAGAGAGAGAGAGAGAGAGAGAGAGAGAGAGAGAGAGAGAGAGAGAGAGAGAGAGAGAGAGAGAGAGAGAGAGAGAGAGAGAGAGAGAGAGAGAGAGAGAGGGTCAAAAAGAGCTAAATCAGATAAGACAGACTTGTAGCTTCAATGTCAGCCATAATACGTTGTAGTGGAATTAATTAGCATTTTTAAATATGTGCAAATGATGTGAGCACAAACAAGTACAGTATGGAGTTTTGGGCATGCTTTAATCCTCAACACTTGGTTAATAATGCGATTTCTAATAAACACTGATACTTGTGCTCTAATGAAAGGGATAAGCACTCAGTGGAAAAACACATCCTGCTACGCCCTCCTTCCAATATTTATGCTCTACTGATAAGTTGCATAAACTGCCATATGGCCCCCGCTGTCTCCTGCAACCCAAACATGAAGATAGATGGGGAAAGATATGCAGTGTATCTGCAGTGTTACCAAGTGGCCACCTCCTCTTACCAGTGTTTTGTTAAGTTAGGCCAACGACAGCTTGGGGAGGCTCAACGGTTTGGTTCCAGCATCCCAGATCAACACACCAAAATAAAGAAAAGCAAGAACAAAGAGAAAAGAGTGTAGAGGGATGTAATAAAAAAGAGGGCAGGGAAGGCAGAGCCAGGGTGAAAAACCTGTTTGGGCTAGGATTCACTCCTGTTGGGTCAAGCTGTACACTCTACCTTCCCTTACTCACCCTTTTTCATAAGGTGACCCCGAAAGTCCACAGGATGCGTGTGCGCCACATTACGCCTGCGACAAGGCTTGGCTCCATCCCTAGTCCACAGGATGCGTCTTGGGAGCGTAGCGCCAGCTCAGAGCAGGCAGGATCAGCTGGGTCCAGCATAGAGAGAACCACATTCAAACAACAGGTTACAGAGTCTTTCTGTGGTTGAATTTCTGCTCATATGGAGATTATTCCATTACTTTTGTGCTTTAATCATCACTGAGTATGCTGCATAACTATAAAGTTTTGATTTTGCAGGTTTAGATGAGTTTATTAATAATAGTTTGGCTCTATTTTGTTGTCCTGTTACCTTCTAACACAGTTATCATCGTAAAGTCCTGTTGTAGTCGACATGGATCACGGATATGTGGCTGTTTGTAGCTTACATCCATAAACGATGAGTATTTCTGATCTATACGATCTTTAAACGGTCGGTAGTCTGTATATGGTGTTTTATTTTTAAATTGGCGGATGTTGCATGCAATCCTCGTGCCTGACTTCCTGTCTAGGTCGTTCTTTTCTGTGCAGATTGACGCAGGCTTGAGAGAGGTGAGGAGAAAAAGGAAGCAACGACAGGAGCCTGATAAAAGAGATTGATCCAGGGCAAGAAGCTTTTTTGGGCCAGGTTAGGGTGTACACTCTACCTCCACCTAATACCCCACTGGTAGAGGCTAGAGAGTAAGTAAAGAGAGGAGTATGTAGAGAGAATTAAAAAAGAAGATAGAGAAGGCAGAGACAGGGGAAAAGGCCCTGTTGGGCTGGGACTGACTCCTGTTGGGTTAGGCTGTACACTCTGTCCTCCCCACATTTTATTGATGGAAGAGGGAGCAAAGAGAAGAGTTAGTAAAGAGAAGCTAGAAAGAAGACATGGAAGGCAGGGCCAAGGCAAGACGCTAGTTTAGCTTAGAGCTCACCCTTGCAAGGTTAGGCTGTACGCTCTACCTCCCCTTACTCACCTATTTTCATAAGGTAAGAGAGGTGTGGAGAGAAAGCAAGAAAAAAACAGGAGCCAGTAAAGATAAGATATAAGAAAGAAGACAGATAGATAGGTCCTGAGCAAGAAGCTTTGGTTAGAGCTTGGTGTTGCCAGGTTTGGCTGTACACTCTACCTCCTCCCAATACCTCACTGGAAGAAGTTAGAGTGTAAGTAAAGAAGGAAGTATGTAGAGAGAAATAAGAAATAAGATATAGAAGGCAGAGACAAGGGAAAAGGCACTGTTGGGCTAGGACTAAATCTGTTGGCTTAGGCTGTACGCTCTGTTTTCCCTGATCCCGCAATTTATTGAAGGAAGAGGGGAGCAAAGATTAGAGTTTGTAGAGAGAAGCCAGAAAGAAGACAAGGAAGGCAGGGCCAAGGTGAGAAGCTAGTTTAGGTCAGAGCCAGGTTAGGCTGTATGCTCTACCTTCCCCTAATACCCCACTCTAATGAGGGAAAAGAGAAAAGAGAGAGAAGAGTAGCGACTATTTGCTTATGTTAGGAAGTTGCTTATGTTTTGTGTTTAAATAAGAACAAATGAACGTATAAGCTGGTCTAGTAACTTCTCTACATGTTGTAAATAATGCACTGATATTACATAACCAACATACAGACATTACATCAGGTTACATGGGTTATGTAACTAAAAGAAGACATCAACATTGACTTTTTGCTTTATACCCAACTCTCGGCTGAAATATTATTTCATATTTTTTTATGTGATCGCCCTTGACTGCCACCTTGGCTGAATAACCCAATAATTCAGACTGAGCCACCAGACTAAAATGCCACATCAAAAGGATGAGATATCCCTGAAGCAAAATGAGGCCTTTGTGGTGCATAAAACTTAATAACTTTGAATAGCTCGCCCACTGACTAACCTGCGGTGTTAGACGTACAGGAAAAGACATTTTCACTGAATTAATCAACCATTTTTATTGATTTATTAATAGATTGGTCTTTTAATGTCAGAAAAGAGTGAAATATGTCCTGATAGGAGTCCCAACTAGTCCCACAAGTTTGATTAGTGCTTGTTTTGTTGGACTAATACTGAAAAATCCCAAATCTACAGCAACAATGTCAAATCAAATAAAAAGACATTTTGAAAATATTGAATCTTCCTCTTGCAGGGTGGTATTCAAACACCTTTTGTGATATTTATGTATTTGTCTGGGGTCAGCTTTTCATACAAATCATAAATGCAGGAGGCAGAGAAGGAACGGCTTGATTCATAGCGACCTTTATGGGGGGCCACAATTTCTGAGCGGTGCCAGCTCACAACAGCAGCATTTCATTAAGCTCGCTGGAATCCATCACGCTGAGTGTTTCCCCTTTGGCTACATTTGTTTGTTGAGCAATCAAACAAAGCTGGCAGATGGTTGGAAGTTATCTGCTCCTTCAGCTTAGGGGCAGAAATCCTCTGATGAGGGTGGTTAGTAACATATAGTTTTTTGTCTCACGTGAAGTCCAGTTGATGTCTCCCTGTTTTCCATTATCCACCTGTTTGCCCTTGTGTTTGTGAGACGGAGAGAAGACTTTTACAAATGCATGAAGTTACTGTAATTGGGCTTCAGTGGAGTCGCTGATCAATACCAGTAATTTAAGGATCATTTTGACATCAAAATTACCCACTTTTAAAACTCACCTCTGAGTCTGTACTGTGTTTCAGAATGAAAACATTTACCATGCTTTCAGTGTGACCTGCTCCTCAAAAGGCAGCTTTCCTACTCCTTCAAAGTAGTAACTTCTGTTTGAAAGAAAAAGAATGTTTCACGCCACTTACTTTGAAACTGTTACTGTATCATCTAAAGCACATTATTTGACATTTAATTTAATCACCCTCTAAAATTTGACGATATTGGGCAGGACACTTCCAGGGACTGAATAAACGTTTCCACTCGTAAAACTGTGGCTGTACAGTTTCCAATACAAAGCTATTTAAAATGATCAGTGCCAACAGTGTGTGACCTTGCAACAGCAGATGTGTTATTGGTAACTTAGAGTTTATGATGAGAAACATTTGGCTTGGCACTTTTGCAGGTTTATTCTGGACCACTTGCCAAGTTTGTTTTGGTGTTTTTCCGCCTCTGCATCTGTCTGCATCATACTATCATATAATCATCATAATGGACGAGCTAACCCAGCCCCAGAGGGAATACTGGCAGAGTAGCATCATGCTAACAGAGCTAACACCGGACATGAACTCCACATTGGAAGGATTTCACCTGCTGGGGGCGGACAGGATACAGGAGAGTGGGACTGGACGGGCTGGTGAAGAGGGCCAGCTCAGTCCTGGACCCTGTGGAGGTGGTGGCTGACAGGAGAATTATGGCCAAGCTGTCATCTATGATGAACATTTCTTTTCTATAGATATTCCTGTTGAAATTCTTGTACTGTACATCTTTTTGTTTGCTGCTGTAACTCCATGAATTTCCCCGTTGTGGGACGAATAAAGGAGTATCTTATCTTATCTTATCTTATCTTATACCCATTTTTGACCGAGGCAGTTTCAGGGCAGGTTCGGAGTGGGCGCTCAATTGAGAACCAGTTTTTCGTGTTTCGATTGCAAGTGAATCAGGCTCCTGGCCGGGGAAAACCGGTTCCAGAGCGGCTCCAACTCTTTGCTGGTCTAGAACCGCGAACCGCTTACGTCAGTGGCGAGGTTGCTGTGATCAAAAACACAAACCAAATGTGTTTCCGCCATTGTCCTGTAGCGAAATTTTTTTAAAAGAGACTAATGGATTCAAAGGCAAAGCAGTGGTCAGCCGAGGGGACAAGCTGCTGTTGTCCGCCATTGTTGTTGGTTTTTTTTATTACTTATTAGGATCCCCATTAGCTTCCACATTGTGGTTGCTAGTCTTCCTGGGGTCCACACAACAAAACAAAAACAAGAAAAACAATTATTTAAAATCACACATTATCCATAAAACAAAGACGCAATAGCAGCCAATTATAAAAATCAAGAATGAAAATGAAAAATAAACTAACTGAGCAAATAAATGATGAGGAGCATTAAACTACAAAATAATGGAAACAAAAACAAAATTGTCACAAACACATGGCACCAAGAATTAATGAAAACAAAGACTTTCCCAAACAGTGATTACATAACAACGTCTGAGGAATTCATCAGCATTTGTTTAAGTGACTTTTTAAAAGAAAATCTGATTTTGATCATTCTCATGTTGGTGGGGAGTTGATTCCAGGAAGAGGAACCTCTAAAAAGGAACATACTTCATCATACAGTTAGTTCTAGGACTTGGTGTTAGCAGATAACCAGTGCTCACATGACGTGTCGTATGCCTATGATTAAAACCAGAATGCTGTTGCTGTGAGGGAAAGTTCGCGCCAGCAGTGTTTGGAAAAGCAGTCATGAAGTGCCTCCTCCGTGGGCTCGAGCGGGTGGAAAACAATCGGGTGCCGTGTTGGTTCGCGACTCGCGAGTTCAACCAGCTCCCAACCAGCGTGAGCACCAGCCCGGAAATACAACCCGGTTCGCGTTGGTCGAAAAGAGGTATCAGCCTGTTCTCTCCCCTCTCAGACAACAGTCCAGCAGCCAATCAGTGCAGCACCCTATAGACCAGGGGTACTCAAATCTTAAAGGCCCACAAATATGTTTTTCAATGAGCCAAAGGTCCATTTAATGAGGTCGGTCGGGCCAAATGCAATAATACTGTAATATTCAAAACAAAATGTCCTTTTCGTTCAAAATAACAACAAAAATATGAACTGAAGTAAATGTTGTGTGTTTTTGTGTTATAGATGTGTCAAGAGTCCTGCTTGCAGCTTGATATGATGATTTCAGTGCATTTATTTTTGTAGTTCTTACCTCTAAATTTTGAGGAAATGTCTCTTCAAAATTCCTATGCCGTTTCAAATTGGAAATCTTCAGCACAGCTATAGTCTCCTGGCATATTAAGCACATGGGTCTTGTGGTGGTTGGAGGGTGAGTGAATTCAAAAGTTTCACTCCATTCTTCTTTCAATCGCTGATTTTCAACGTCCAATTTTCATTGAGCAGCAAACTTGAAACACACCGTTTTCATGCATTCTGGGGTCCTACAGCTGGCAAAGTGCCAATATGCGAACTGCTCCATAAACGAAAGTGAAAGTAAAAAATTGCACTTGCGGCAGTGGACTCTAAGTGACCCAGTATCAGCCTGTCTGCGTATCGTTGACATGGAGACAAGTCCTGGTAAACACGCGGTGACCCGACCAAAACACAGAGTGAAGGAATAACAGTTCGGGGGCCACAATAGGCTATTGAGGGCCTCTGCTGTAGACCCTCCACAGAGGCTGGATTTGTGACTTTGTTCAAAACATTGTTTGAAAGACAAGTAGGGCATGTTGTAAACTTCTAAGAATACCATTATGTGGAGCCTTTAATCTCCTGGACAGAAAACAAACAAGCTCTAACTATTGAACTTTTCCTTTAAGTTATGGACAATACTTTTAGACAGCGCAAGTACCTGGATTGTCTTAGCTTGTTAATGAATCTGAACTTAATGCCACTTTAATTGTTTCGTTAGCTGTCTGAAAGCTCCAGAGGCTTCTGCGGTTACACAGCTAGTGACAACTTCTACCCAGTGAGTACATTTCCCAAGGTGTGGAGTATCTAAAAAGACATTTTGCAGGTGCAGTTTAATTGGAACTATATATTGCAGCACTGATGTCCTATTGGAAAGTAAACAACTTAATCTGACTCAGTAATAGTGCCAGTTCTGGTTGTGAATATGTCAGAAAAATGAAAAGAGTTCATCAGTTTGGGTTTTAAGTTTGTCTTTGCCTGACATGATGGCTTCAGTTGCTCTATCACTCTGCCAGAAAAAACAAGGTGTAATTGTATTATATTGGCTTAGAAATACAGAGATTCAAGGACATAGAAGATTCAAATTAACTTCTACTGGCAGTCAAACCCAAAGTAGTAGAAACCAAGCATACTACACACTTATTTTTATTGTTGCTCCATTCATTTTACTGTCACCACTGAGATAATTGAAATTTTAAACTGGTTACAGTGGCATCACACTGTGTGCTGTGTCTTGTTTTTACTGCTTCATGCACACACATAAAATCCTTGAAATATTCTGAAGCTCTTTTCTCCCTCCTTGTGCACACAGTATCTGCCGTCTCTCTTTGTTTCTCCCTCTCCCCCCAGCAATCAATCATCACTTAGCCAGGCTGCACCATGCTGAGTGCTCTGGTGAAATAATGAGTATACAGAAGCTGAATATTTCATACTGTCTGCCCCATCCATTCCTACATTGTTTGCGTCTTGAGATGGAGGACCCACGCTTGTTAAGGTCTGATTGCCGCGATGTTCATTCTTTTATAAGGAGATGTAGTAATTGGCTCTTTCAAGAAGTCGTGTTGATTTCTATCTTCTCTTTTTTTTTATGTGTGGTTATACATCATAGCGGAACGGAGTGGGCTCTGTGAGCGCTCTATATACGAGTGACATGTAGTTTTCTCTTTTCATGAAGTGCATTCACGAGTGAATCCGAGCTAAAGCCATTATCTCTTATTGATGTCTATAAAACGCTGTCATGAAGATGGAGAAGGGCAGATTCAGTAAATGCATTATAAAGGACCACTCATGGGTCAACATACACTTTACCTTACTACCAACCATTGCTTTAACATTTCATAAAATCAGCTAAGGTTTCCAGATGAGACGCTACAACAGGAATACATTTTGTTATCTTGCAAAGGCAGCCCATAATTCCTGGCACAGTAATTTTGCTTATTACAAAGTTAATTGTAAGAATGTGGATTTAGATGATAGACCTTCCTATTCAACACCATTTGTGCGCTTGATGGAACATGTTTATGTACGTTAGCTTGCATACTATTGATCTTTTAAACTAGATCAAAATGGAGACCAAGGTTTTAAAATGTGGTTGTGCCCTTGGTACTTGAGACATTTTAGCTCTTATTATTTAACCATTTGGTACCTTATATTCAAGCGGGTTGTTGTCTTCTCAGACAGTTGAGATCAATTCATGAATCTGCAACGATCGCAATGCAGTGATGCTAATGGGGCACGCTAACGTACAAAATGCAAGAGTTGGGATGAAAATTTAAGCGGTCTGTTTTTACACCTTAGACTATAAAACATGGACGTAGTCTCTGTGATATCACCCGTTGGTGTCTAGAGAGAAGCTTTGAAGTCCAATGATGGTGGTCGATATGTTGGAAATGCTCAACTACACTTTCAAAGAAGTGGAGCTGAGGAAGCTTTAAGCCTACGTGGCTAACGGCCTGTGTGATAACTAGGGTTGCAAAGGGGTGGAACATTTTCGTTAAATTTCCATGGGAAGTTAAGCTGGGGAATTTTGGAAATATTCCAAATTGGAAACTTTCCATGGGAATTTATGGGAATTAACTGGGAATTGAGGTCAATTTAATGGAAAGGTATCATATCCAAGCATTAATATTTGTTTTGTTATAAGCAGACATCCATCCAAAATAATACAGTTAAAACAGATTTATTTGTAAGGAGAACTTTATCAACTGTTAAATATTTTAATGAACAATCAATTATTTCTTTGAAGAACAAAAACATGAATGTTGAGTTAAATATTACTCATCCCCTCGACTGAACCCATTTAAAAATTAACAAAAATGTAATCCCAACAAAGTCCCATTCAAAATGTTAAATGCAAAGAGTCCCTCTCCCTCCAACAAAGTCCGATTCAACAAGCAAATGAAAAAGCATCTTCCCTCAAGCTTCTCAAGCCTAGCCTCTGCAGGATTCTAGAAATCATCTGTGCATGTGATGGAGGAATGCACAGTGCATGTAGGGGGCGTGGTCTCAATAGCCCTGCAGTAAGCAGTGTGCTATGTGCATGTGATTGAGGAATAGTATAGATATTCAACTGTGCTTGGATGAAATCTGGTTGTTTCAGTCAGGATTATGCTAAAATATATATTTTCCCGAACTATATTTAAGCCAACCTTCAATTTAGTAAATTCCTGGTTTATTCCCATTTATTCCCATAAATTCCTGTTAATTCCCATGGAATTTTTCCAACTTTGAAAATTCCTGGAATTTTGCAACCCTAGTGATAACTCAGCCATGCCTCTGAACATGTTTATTTCTTTAAAATAAACAAATTTAATATGGGACCTGAAGCAGTTTCCTTCGCTTTTGCAGCCAACATCCGGTTGACACTTGAGGAATTGCAGTTTTTATTTTTAACATTTTTGCATCAACTTTATTTTTCAACATCGTAGATTGCTAATTGATTCACACATGCAAATTGTGAATTGTAAAGGTATTGATCTCTGAGTTTGATTTTCAAGTAATTGAAAGGTTTCCTTCAGTATTTCTTGGATGTTCCACTAAGGGCAGTTTATAAAAATACTGTAGGTGATAATGAGGTTAACTTGAGGATATATGAAGACTTGGAAGTTCTGTACATTCACAAGGCTGGACCACTTTGAAATATGTACCCATTGCTATATTCAAAAATACTAGATCTGAGTCAGTACACAGCGTCTGTTAATGTCAGCACAGAAGAGTGTTGTGAACGCTGTAAACAATGCAAATCTGTCCCTTGCACACATTGCTGTTGTCGCGTTGTACTCGAATGCTCCCACATACTAGTGCAAGTTTTCCTCCACACGGCTACATTACTTTATAACCTTGACAAAAATAAAGGTGAAGAAACATTTAGTGTGATGGATTACCCATCTCAAACAAATTTAAACTCTCTGCAAGTTGATTTTCTTTCACTGCTGGGAAATTAATGGAAACTGCCTGCAAGGAAGGAAATTAATCTAAAAGCATATGTTATAGTTTGGAGATTGGACAGCAATAACTGTACATGCAATTTGTAGTTAATGGCCTAAAACACCAGTACGGTTCCTTAAGCTTGAACACAGTTGGGATATAGATCATGCAAAAGGTGCTGCAGCTTAATTCAGGAGGATTTAGTTGATATGTTTTGCTTTACATTTCTGCAGCGAGGTCTGGCTCTGTTTTTAAGAAGGAAGTGCTGGCAGAGGTCTGGTGAAACAGGCTTCTTATAATCAATGGGCAGTACTGAAATTAGAGGCTAAATTGGTGGTCTGTTATCTGAGAAGTGTATGTACAGTGTCTGAGTGTATTTTATGTCATAAATACAGACTCTGTTTTTCTGAGGTCAGGTCAGCGCGCTGGAGATTTTCAAATCAGAATTGATTTAATGTCTGCCTGCATCATGCACATAAGGAGAAATGTATGGATATTATTGTCTCTAAGTTCAAAAATATGATAGAAAAACTGTTATGAAACAACAGGAAACCATCTACAGTATTGTGTTTGCCAGAGTGAGCCTTTAAACTAAGCAGATGTTCAGAAAAAGGATGTAAATATGCTGGAATTAGCACAATGGCTGAATTTCATCTGTAGTCCCAAGGCAGGTTCTTACATAAAACGTAAAACAACAAGATTTAAAGTTACAGGATGTCACAAGACAGTTAACAGGACACTACATTAACTAACTTACAAACAAAGTTTACATACAAAATGCACTTTTGAGACATTATAAAAACAGGATGGAAGGTGAGGACAAATGAGGAAACAGATTATTCATGTGTACATGACTGGTTTGTTTTTAATGTTTAAGTGTTTTGTTAAAGGTACAGTAGTTCTCAAGCTCCCTAATATGAGCTGGTAGTTTGTTCCAGGACTGTGTGTCTCTGACAGACGCTACCATTTGGCTGAATTTGGTTTTACGTCTCAGTGCATCACAGTCTCCTCTTGTTTGTGCTCTAGTATTTATCATATTGTGTTTTTTTTTGGATATATTTGATTCATGATGGAGGGGCAAGCCCATTTAAAACTTTAAAAGCAAGAGGGATGTCAGTATAGTTTTGAAAATGTTAAATGTTTAAGGTATTATACTTCCTGTCTAAGATTTTGACGGTCTTCTTTAAGAGAGACTTGATGGGGTTTAACGTGATGGCTGTTATGTGTGACCAAGTTGTAAAACAATTAGTGATGTGACAAAAAATATAATTGCATGCATATAGACTTTGAGTTAACATCAAGCTGAATATTTCAATCTGTGGTCAAGTGAATCAATTAGCTTGTTTTCTTTGTTATAATTCACATTAAACTGAACATTTCCATTTATGGTAACTTCAGACAAAGTGAGCAGGACTTGACATTTCTGTTCTCATCCAGCTCTCCTTCTTAGAGCTATGCAGTCGACACACCTTGAAACATCAATAAGAAAAGAACATCTTTAAACATTGTTGCTGCCTTACTACCACTTAAAGTTGAAGCTACTTTGTAAAGATCAGCAACTCATAGACGCTCTCAACAGCTCTGCTTCCGTCACCTGGATTGCAGGACGAGATCTCTCGCTCCACTTTCCCCAATCAGAGATGGTTGGTGCTTTAAAGCTCCTCAGACTGCTCTTATTTCTGTGCCAGCTAACTGTCATTACTTCTCAACTCTAAAGACCAGCCTGAGACGGACACTTATGTTTTTTGCCACAGTGTCAACAGGGAGAGGTGAGATGCACGGATTGATTTGATGTGGCTTGCTTTATCAGGCTGTTCCCCTGTGTTTTGCTGCTAAGAATTAATTTCTGATGTTTCAATTATTATGAAATGATAGATAATAATTGATTTTAATGAACAGTTTAATAAATGAACGCTTGATTTAGTGCAACAAGCTCAACAGTGTGAACTTTTCAGGAGGGTTAAGATTTGATTAGCAAACCTCTCACACTTTAACATAATCCTACCCCATCATAAAAACCATCCCTGGCCCAGAACCGCATTCCCTGTGGTTACCTTAAGAGCAGTAACAGGTTTGAATGTTTACTTCCTGTTGGTATGCACCTACAGTGAGGACGAGGGTTTCAGCACTCTGTAAACAAAAAGATAAAAGGCGTTTTCCTCTCATGAAGGCCTGCTCCCCCCCCTGCAGACAAACTCAGTGTTTGTGTTCGGCATTAACGATGATTTCCCTCAGTTCCACTCGTTAGGGACTCTTACATGATAAGCTGGTTTCCACCACTTACTCGTGGCATTGAGTGTAATTGCATTTCACAGACAGACAGTGTGTGCGCGGAATGAGTAAGCGGACGACTCGGTGACTCAATTTGTCTGAAATCACTACATCTCACTACGTGGCTACAGTTATTATTATCTTGCATGTGTAATTTTGGGTGTTAAAGATATTTTTACACAGAAATACAATGACTAAATAAGTTTGTACGATGAAAAGAGAGGCAAAGTGTCTCTGTATTCATGCGGTGTTAGTCTGTGTAACAAGGTAAACACAAGGAGAAGGGATAATAGCGAGAGGCAAAACAAGTGCTACACAGTGACAGACAGAGGGGCAGATGGAGGGAGGATAAAAAGGTGCATTGCCAATTTTTTGACTTTCAAATTGGACCACACAGTCCAACATGATGAGGGAGATTGGAAACCTATTAAAAACCAAGCTGAGAAAAACAATTGGGGCGTAAATTCTGCCAAGATTAGCTGCATTCTGTTTCGACCGGGCAAATAAACATCTTTCTCTCAGTGACTCTGACGAGAATGTAAAGGTAGCAGAGCCGACGGAGCTTACAGAGGAAACAGAGAGGAGAGGAAGAATCCTCAGCCTCATGAATTTGCATTTGGAAATCTTCCAGCTGGGTTGTGTTTGGGGTTTCCATTTGGTTTTCACCTTGGAGTGACTTTCAGGTTTACTGTTTGTCAAAATATGATGGGAGTGTGATTTTAAACTGCAGCTTTCTTTATTGATTATTGAAATAATTATTAAAATTTGACACCATGAATCATTTGTCTTCTAAAGTTTAAGAAGTAGCAACATTAAGTTAATGAGAAATGCCTACAAATGTCTGAATTTACAAAGCAACACCTCTAAATCCACAATTGAATTATACATATTCACAATAAAGGATTTGAAATCTACAAACTATCCATTGATAGTTTTTCAATTTGTTCTCTCACTGTTTAGCTTCGTAATGAGCTTTAAATAACTGTTGATTTATTTGGTGTAATTGAGCCAATATTTGAGTTCGTGTTTGGGTTATGAAATTTCAGAAAACAGTGTAAATGTCGATTGAGTTACTCGTGATTGTGTCCTCAAAGGTGGAATTTTGTCTTTCATCAAAGGGTTTTCAGGCTACTTTAATAGAAGACTCTAAGGTCAGACAGTTTTCAAATGTGAGAAGCTGGAATCACAAAGTTTTGAGTTCTGACCTTTAAAAAATGAATAAATGAAAAATTGTTTTCCAAATTGGAAACCACAAAAGGTTCATGCTGTTTCCACTCCTCTGTCACATTTTTCAAATTCCAAAAAGTGTTGGGTGATGTTTAGCTCATCGATTCTGCTAATCAATGTCGCAGATTCTATGTAATGTTATATCTCATGTCACGTCACATCATGTAAAATCACCTGACATTGCATGTATTCTGTCAAGTCATGTCATGTTGAATCATGATGATCACATCCTGGCACGTCACCTTGCATCAGGTCAGGTCACGTTACGGAGCCCAGGTGTTAGGGACCAAGCAGTAAAGAACAAGACACAGGTGTACATTTTAAAGAGAAGTGGGTTTTTATTTTACCCTAATTAGGCAAACACAATTCACAAACCAAAATTATAAGAACTAGGCCTATAAAAGAGGTCAACTTAACATAACTCAATTTACCACAACAAAAGGTGAAATGTGAGCTAAACAGACCTGACACAATGAGACATCAAGGAACTTATATAGTGGTTGGGCCAAACCAAGTTTAACTCAAGGGGTAAACAAAATGGACACTTAATCAAACTGAATTCAAAGTAATACTAACTAAGCCCAAACCCCCCCATGACATCAGAGCCCATGGTCTGCTCCACTCAGCTGGCTTCAGCATAAAAGTCCCTTTCACCCATGGCCACGCCTTTTGTTCATTCCAGGAAGTGCTATGCTCCTACAGCCAGGTAACTCACTGTGTGACTCCAGCCATCACACCAGGTCATGTTGCGCCACGCCACGCCACGCCACGCCACGCCACGCCACGCCACGCCACGCCACGCCACGCCACGCCACGCCACGCCACGCCACGCCACGCCACGCCACGCCACGCCGTTTAATCAAATCTTAAAGTTAGATTTTTGCCTTTATTTGATAGGACAGCTTGAGAGAGACAGGAAATGTGGGGAGTAGAGAGAGGGGGAAGACATGCAGCAAATGGTCTTGAGTCGAACCTGCGACCGTTGCGACAAGGACTACAGCCTTTGTATGTGGGATGCACGCTTAGACCACTAGGCCAATTGCGCCCCATTTTAAATCAAATCACTGTTGCACAAACCTCAGTAAAACTGAGAAGCCAGCCAACTGGTGTTTAACTACAAAAAGTAGAACTCTGCTGGTTCAGCTGCGTAAGAGGAATGCTGAATGTGCAAAGGGTTCCCAAGTTTGTCTTCATGTTACCAGAGCGAAAGTTAAGGACTCCCATAAGGACTGTCTGGTCACTGCTGCTTCTTCGGGACATCCTCCTCCAATCAAAGGGACTCTGGGAATCACAGCCAAACTTTGTAACAAGTCTTGTTAGTTTAAAATAGTGCAGTCGGATGTAAACATTTGTAAGTTTGAAAAGCTCCAAATCGTTGAAGTGGAGGTTGTGATGTGAGCATTCCCTGCTGTAAAAGCTTTACGATCCACCCATTGGACCGTCTTCTCTCTGCCTTTTGCCATCAGGCCATCCATGATTAATCTGTGCCATTTGATTCCTGGCAGAGGAAGTTGGGGAAACTGCCGGCTAGAATTCTGGGTAATGATGTACAACTCAGTCTAACAGGCTTCTTAGCTTCTCTCTCTGGTCTCTGTGCAGCGTTGGGTGGAGGGAGGGCTTTGTGCATGGCTGTGCTCAGGGAATTCAATTAGGCTTTTTTTTTTTCTATCTCGCTCTCGGTCTTGTCCATCTTGAAAGTAAGCAGCTTCTGTTACAGCCGTGACATCAGACAGATGCCCGGCCCTCGCTGCTGTTGTACTCCCTGTCGTGTAGCAGAGGTGCTATAGGCGGCTCTCCTGTTAGAGTGGCTTTCTAATGAGATCATTAAAGCTAGCCAGACAGAAAATGAAAAAGCACCTGTTGTAAAGGGGAATGTTGTGTATTCCCTAAACATTCGAGGAATATTACCTCACAGTGCATTGGGAGAACGGGCTGCCTTGCTAAATTACCCTTTGTGCATCCTCTCCTTGTGCAGCTGATATATTATTAATTATGATACGGGTGTCGGGAATTCATTTGAATTAATTGAAGGCCTCTTGGTTTGCCATTTTCTCCACGCATTAGATGTAACACTAAGGGGCACAATCATGCCGTGCATATTTGCAGCAAGGCCATGGAGAATTTTATTTTTTGCTCGTAAATGAAAGCACAGAAAGATTCAGCCGCCTTTCAAGTGAGCTGCTCATTAAGAGGGAGAAACATAATCCCAGAACAACAACACTGAAAATGCAGGTTTGATGAGAGTAAGCAGACAAACATTTAGCATCTGAGAGGCAGCAGTTACTCTCTCTTGCAACAGGCTTGGAGTAATGAATCCGAGTGAGGAGGGGAGAGCAAGGGAGTTGGGATGAGGTGAAATGTCTCCTCAATGAAGGCACATACATTTCTTTGTAGATTTATTATGACTCCCTCCTTCTGCCAGAGTCTGTAAGTGTGCAGGGTTGAGGCCGAGGTTATCAAAACTCCAGAGCATAATGCTGCCACACTGAGTCTGTGCTTTGGTTTGCAGTGAGTGCTTTATTCACTGTGGAGTCAATCTTTAAAAAATGGGGAACAAAGTGAATGTGTGTGCAGATTTATATCATGCAGGGCCTGTTTTTTTTGCTTGAGACGAATGTCAATTCCTCACTATAATAATGAGGGCCTTTCATATTTTTGCAACAGAAAGCAAAGGCTCCTGTCTTATACATCATTTAATTGTATTCTCTTTGATTTTTAGTACGGGAAATGCTCTGGTCTCCATTTTTCTGTCGACTGAGTAGTATTGACCGACCACAAATCAATAAGCTTTGGTATAGTCCAGAAAAACAGACAAAATGCAGTCTGCTTCAAAAACATCCCAGCTCCTATTGTCTGTAATCTAATGACAACATTTGTGTCTCTGTGAACAGATACCTGCATGCAAGTGCAGCCAAGAGCTTTAGATAAGTAAACTCAACTTGAGCGACAAAACTGCACAACTAGGCTGTGAAAGCTCACCAGCGTTTTGATTTCCCGACACCCTTGAATGCATCAGAAGTAGACCACATGACTTTCTTACAATTTTGAATCATGATGTTATTTTAGCAAATGTAAGACCTGCTAGTCAAAATTAATATACAAGAAAATTCACTGCTGCAGTAAGCCAAAGTGAAGCCTGTGTTTCACTATTTACAGTGAAACTGAGACTCACCAGAAACAGATGATTGGGTGCTTCTCTGAAGGTTGTAGTGAACCAAATGTGGCCATGTTTCTTGATTTATTTATTTTTTTAAGTTATATTTTTGGGCTTTTTGCCTTTATTTTTTATAGGACAGCTGAAGAGAGACAGGAAATGTGGGGAGGAGAGAGCAGGGGAAGACATGCAGGAAATGATCGTGTCCAGGAATCGAACCGGCAACCTCTGCAACAAGGACTGTAGCCTCTGTATGTGGGGCGCTTAGACCGCTAGGCCACCAGCGCCCTGTGGGCCATGTTTATTTTACAGACATGTCTTTTGCTTCACTTTGATCTGAGCACACTGTTGCTTCTGAAGTTGCTAGTTAGTGTGTGAACAAGGCAGCGCACTGGAAAAGGAAGTCTCGGCTGTGAAGTGTTTATGTCTAACTTCTAGCTATACTGGATTGTGCAGAAAGTTCACCTTCACTCCCAGAGGTTATAACCATGTCAGATTAGAGCTGATACGTTCTGGGTTATGGGCTCCAGGACCACATCTGAAGAGTTCATATGCAGAAACAGATAACTTTGTTTTTATAAATTTTCAAAAAACAGATTTCTTTTTGATACAGATTCCTAATAAAGTTACATTTTCAAGATACCTCTAAGAAGTGAAGTCGTTTTGACTTAGTCAAAGCCATCCAACCTCAGTTGATTGATCATACCAAAAGCTAGTATTAGAAAAAAAAAAATATATATATATATTTTTTTTTCTAATTTTTCAAAAGTGAGTTAACTGTTTTTGCAAATGAACTCTTCATCTATAATATACAGGAACTATGAACATAAAGTTATACCAGTGTTTTCCCATACGTAGACGATACCTCAATCAATCAATCAATCAATCAATCAATCAATCAATCTTTATTTGTATAGCGCCAAATCACAACAAACGTTATCTCAAGACGCTTTTACAAACATAGGAGGTCTAGACCACTCTATATCAGATTATGAACAGAGAACCAACTTCAAGACAGGGTAAGACTCAGTCTGACCCCACCTTAATCCATCATGAGCATTGCACATCGCAGTATTTAGCTAGTTACAGTGGCGAGGAAAAACTTCCTTTTAACAGGCAGAAACCTCAGGCAGAACCAGACTCATGTTAGACAGCCATCATGCCTCGACCGAGTTGGGTCTGGAAAGACAGATAGAGGGGAGTAAGAGAGAGAGGTGATAGTGATGAGATGAGTAGTAGAAGTTGTTGCCGCTGGAGTCCAGTACGTCCGTATCAGCTGGAGTCCAGATTGTCCGCAGCAGGAGGAATCTACGAGACAATGGAGCTCAGGGACTCCAGAAAGGTCTCTGGTTGTACCTGGTTGTATCTCCTGGGTACATGTTCTTATTAAGCGGCAACCTCCAGTCACGAGAATTGAAGCCAATGTGGAAGTGCTAAAAACTGCAGTTCCATGAGTGTCCACTTGAGGCTGGCTCCGGAAGAACAGGAAACCACAAACACACAAATTAAATAAAGACGATCTCTACAGCAGAAACAAACATGTTTACAGCCTGGTATAAACAACAAGTGTAGTCTGGATAGCTCATTTCTGGATCGGCACACACTGTACAGGGAGTGAATTTTTTCGGCAATTTCGAAGACATCAAGATTACGTGTTTTCCATTACAAGATGCAAAGCTGACTTGATTGACAGGCGGGAACACTGTTGGCGATGAGGCTCAAAGCCCGCCTCTTTACCTCACTCTCACTCGACAGCAGTTATGTTGAGTTCAACATTTCCAATATGGCTGCCGCCAATGATTGGCCTCAAAATAGCGTTTCAGAAACAGATGGGTGACATCACGCATACTGCGTCCATTATTTATACAGTCTATGGTTCTTATGTATGTCATACATATAAAGTTATTCTTATTTACCCCTTAGACTTTTGGGATTTCAGAGTGACAGCACTCTTACATTTTGGAATCACAGTTTTGGATCAGTTTGGACAGGATCATGTTTTTTTAAAGGGTTAATAACATCAAACCTCTTCATCATATGGTTCAAACATAAAAACCTTTTTCATCTATCAGCAGAAATCTTGATGAGAGCATCACAGCTGCCATTTTGTGTCTGTGTGTGAGTTTCAGAGAGCAGATGGGAGTGAACTTTAGACTCAGCGAGGGGCCGAGCAGCTCCGTCCAGATGACAGTGGGGATGGCCTGCCTGATGTTTGATTAAGAGGCACGCTGACCTTTCCGAGGCTCCAGGGGGCGCTGAGACACGCGCTCACCTGACAGCCCGCGAGTCAGAGCTGCATCATTACGGCCCAAATCTATCAATCTACCCAGGAGCTTTTTCTCTCTAGAACATGAAATGCCAGGGGTCTGTGGAAGAGTAGTACGCGTTAAGGAAGATGTCAGTGGGGGAGGAAGTGTCGGAGGGTAAATGTAGACTAAAGAATGTGTGTTAGGGGGTTAAGAAGGTAGGACAAAAAGGAAACGAAACAACCTCAGTATTACTGCTTTTAACTCTTATTGCAGTCCCTGAACTCTGGCTCTGAAACACAGATCAGTCAATAACAAGGAGCACACACTGCTCTCATACCATCTTTGATAAACACACAGGGATCCGTCGAGCTGAGCGCTGATGCCTTTACCTCTGATTATAATTGATGGCCAGGAAGAAGCCGAGGCGAGTCAATACGCTGTGATGAATTGGACCTGTAAAGTGGCATTGGGTGTGCGCCTCTACTGTTCATGACAAATTGGCCGTGTCAGACTGCAGGTATTTCCCTTACAATCAATACAGACTGACAAAAACGCTGCTGAGGCCGGCTCCGATTTATAATCACACAGACAGCGACACAAACTCAAGTCACGGGGAGTTTTTTTTTCCTATTTGTCTCAACAACATCAGAGCAGAGATGGACTGTCACAGTGAAACATAATTAAATGGAGTAATTGTCAGAGAAAATCATGTGACACCACAATTAAAGTCCATCCATCAGTGATTGAAAGCAGCGTGACAGGTGGGTGTGGCAAACTGTTAAATATTTAACAGCCCAGAGGTGATAAATTACACTCTAATGTATATTTAATGTTCATTACATGCATGTGGAATTCAGTCAAACCTAGTTTAACGTGTGTTTAAGATATAACGTATTCAGACAATGTTAATCTAAAACATCATTCTCTTCAACAAATGATGTCACCCTTTTCATTCTTTCTATTTACAATGAACATTTTGGATATTTGCAATTTGATTCAGTCCACAAACACTTCCATTTCAGATATTCATAATTATAATTTGGGACATCCAAAATAAATGCATCATTCCAGGTTTCCATAATGTAATTCTCAATCTCCAAAATACACCTAGCCTGGCATCACCAGACGCATCAACATTCATATTTGCTACAAGTGGGTCTGGAACAGCTGGCATTCTAAAACCATTACCCACTGATCTGAGATAAACTGGACCAATCATAATCCGGGGTTCTATAAGATGACGTCACATGAGCGTCGATTCAATTTTCTGTCTCGTGGAACAAACATCATGTGGTCTCATATTACACTCAGTTATCAGGGAGGTGTTTCAAGTTTAAAGCAAGTTTCGATGTGAATCAGCTGTTGAAGGTGTTGCACACAGCAGAGACGCTCAGCTGACGGCTGCAGCTGTGCGTCAGGTCTCCACCTGCGTTTTTTTAAAGAGGATCAATACGCAACTGCTGCCAACAATGACACTGACACAAGGGTAGACTACTTAAAACAGGACGTTTCCCCACCTTTAGATACAAAGCCAACAGACTGTTGGGAATTGCTAGAATGCTATGTTTGCAAACCAGCAACGTCAGAGCCGTCTGGGCTTTTCTGCAGCTGGACTGATTATTGATGATTCCAAAAATCAATCATGGAGAATCCTTGAATTTACATCCCTGGAGGCATCCAAGACACATGGAGTTATCTGCTCGCTTTGGCTGCTTAACTTTTGTCAGGAGTCTGACATGCCATTGCCACTGGATCTGCACTGTCAGCCTTTTTTGTAAACAACCAAGATGGCAGCTTCTGTTGCAAGGTGTGTTGAGTTCACTGTCAAAGCTATTGTAAATGAATTGGGTGATGTAATTTCAAATGCATGCTGCTGCCTGTTTTCATTTTCCGCCGCTTTGTGCTACATCACATATTGCGTTGTTCCTGATTTGTTGTTGGTCTGTCCTGTCCATGCGGCAATCTATAAGGAAGTCAATGTGGAAGTGCTAAAAACTGCAGTTCCTTGAGTGTCCACTTGAGGCTGGCTACCAGAAGAATAGGAAACCACATACACACCATTTAAAAAAAACAGTTCTTTACAGCAGAAATAAACATGTTTACAGACGGTTACAAAATTCTAGTGTAGTCTGAATAGCTCATTTCTCTTACGGCACACTATACAGGGTGGGATTTTTTTCATAACTCTGCCTCTTTACCTCACACTAGCTCGACAGAAGTTACGTTGAGTTCAGCATTTCCAATATGGCACCCTTCAGCTTCAAAACAGCGCTTCAGGAACAGATGGGTGACGTCACAGAGACTATGTCCATTTATCATACAGTCTATGGTCCAATTGCTTTTAGAGGCACTGCTGCGGCTGTTACTTATGCCCCCTAGAAAAAGGAAATAAATTGAATGGACCAATTTCACCAAGGTGAATTGGTCTGGTGATGCCGGTCATTTCAGATATATCCACATTTAGCTTTATGAGTGCTGAAATTCAATTTAAATACCTACAATCAGAATTATGACTGGAAGCAACTTGATGGCAGCTACCTATAAATTTATTTTAGATATCTGAGGATGTCTGTTGTCATCCAATATTAAAATTAAGACTGAAAACAATTTGACTGAAATGGACATTTTTCATTGGAATATCCAGGATGTTTATTGTGATTGGATGAACGTCATTGTGGATAACTGAAATGCTCATTTTGAGCAGGAGGCATTGAATTACAGATGCCTGTAATGTAATATCTAATCTAGACATTTCATGTTAAATTGGAAAGAAAAATCAAAGATGTCTTAAATTGAATTTTGAGAGGGAGAAATAAAGGTCTAGACGTCTTTAAACACAATCTCTGCTGGTTTAAATGTTTCGGTGAATGCCTTTGATTACAGTTCTTCCTGGTGAGAATGCAATTTTAACTAAATAAGAACGCAATTAAGGAAATCTAAAACATAATTCTTGATCTTGAGAAGGTTTGAATTGCTTGCCAAAGGCTGGTGTGATCGTAAGTGTTTTATTTTACAACCAAACACCCCAAAAAGTGATACCACGGTGTGCTAAACTCACCTCGCAGGACGTGTTTCATTATGTTTAACAAGATTTACAGAAGGAGAAGAAGCTCATCAATATTTTCACATTAAAAATTGATTCAATATAATGTGAAATGTGAACTATAAACATTCATAACATAGCTTAATTCTCCTCCTTGTTCTGTTGGACCTGCATTGACAGGCCTGTGTGTGTAAGAGTCTGTGTGTTAAAGATGAACCGTTGAACCACCAGGCGCACACTCTACTGTACCGGGCTGAATACCTGCCAGTGAGCATCTGCGTGATCAGTGGGGACGGGCAAATGAGCCCAGGATGCTTCTGTAATCTGTTAATTCAGCTTCACTGAGCTGCTGCATGAGTCTACAACATAGTGTGTGTGCGTGTGTGTGTGTGTGTGCTGGAGCTGTGTGATTTACAGTACAGGCAGTAAACTGCTGTAGCAGAGCACAACAGTAATGTGACACTGTTGAAGGAGGGTGTGCAGCAAATCCTGCCAAAATCTACAACCACTCTAAAACATCATACGAGCAGTTATTTATTCCTCTCTATCATTATTACATTTAATCAACATAAACTCTTGAACTCTGTAATAAGAATCAGTTTGTGTGGGCTTAAATTGACACTTTAACGTATTGTCTTGAATGAAACCGGAGAATCTGAAACCCTAGAACTAAAGCTCAAAAGTTAACCAAGTCAGTAAACCAGAATTATTGATTGAATTATTCATATGCCAGAAATAAGGAAATGCATACAATTTAAGGGATATGGAGCACTTTAAGATTGTCCAGTATTTGGCATCAGAAAAAAAACTACAATCATACAAGATACTGTATTTGTATAGGAGGTAAACTAACAAAATGTCTTATTATTATTATTATTATTATTATTATTATTATTATTATTATTATTATTTAATTTTTTTAAGTTATGTGTTTGTGTATTTTTGCCTTTATTGATAGGAAAGCTGGAGAGAAACAGGCGCTGCACTCAGAATTGAGCACACCTCGAAAATGAAGAACCATATAGAGATAAAATAACTAAGGGATTACTATTATTATTATTATTATTTGTTTATTTGTTTATTTGTTTATTTATTGTAATTATGTTTTGGTGGATTTTTGCCTTTATTTGATAGGAAAGCTGGAGAGACACAGGAAGTGTGGGGAGTAGAGAGTGGGGGACGACCTCCAGCAAATGGTAGAGGCCGGGAGTCAAACCTGCGACCACTGCAACGAGGACTGTAGCCTCTGTAAAATGGGGCGCCATTATACCCATAGTATAGAATATTTTTGTCAAATTTATTTCATTAAAATTGTTTTTAAAATATATATTTTTTTGGTTTATTGAGCAGAATCTGATGGAAAAAAAAGAGCTATTATTTTTAAACATTTGTTTCTAATCACAGTTCCAGGCTTTATTACTTGTCTTGATTTTTTAATTGTTTAAAAAGCTTTCAACTCGGGTTCTTAAGTTTGCCTAAGCATTTAAAGATATACTGCAAGAAAAGTATACCACAATAAGCAAAGATAACATAGAGCTAGAACTATGATGGACTTCTTTCTGTTACAGATCTCAAAGGGTTAAATTGAGCCCAGCACAGCTATATGGAAGAGTAAGGTCCTTTTCACACATGTAAACCTGCTGTTTTTTCCAGATATCCTCAGAACACTCAGACTGATACTTTCAGGAACTTGCTTTTCAAACATGCATTTCACAGAGGCAGAAAATCCAAACACGTAGTCGTCTTCTGTTATTTTGTAGTTTGAGAACTTACTCCCCAAAAGGACAAACTTCCACTTGCAGACATGGATACGTTTATTAATGGAATGGACAGACCTATTTTTGGCTGCATTGGTCCTTTCACACATGAAGCCTACATAGATTAAGTTTTGGAATTTTCAGCAGTGCAGTGCATGTGTGAAAAGGGCTAATATCTGATAGGCTTTTCTTCAACTTTCATGAGGAACACTTTATTTATGAGTTGTCAGGACACATTAAAGATGATTGTAATACCATGTGGCATGAAGCCGGTGAGATTTGGGGAATGCAGGCCCTTAAGCTCATCCCTTTGCTCTGAAACCTTCAGAGTAAAAAGCTCTGCACGGCTGAAAAAAAGCATCTGGCCGCTTTTGTGTTTCTCAACCGAGCCAGATAAAAGAGCTGTGAGTTTTGCCAACATGTTTCCAAACCACCCCGGTGTTAGAAATGTTTGAGTCATGACAGTGTGATGTGCTGTCTTAAACCTTACAGCGGTGGCCCTCAGAGGTGACTCTTTGAAAATCCAACCTGCGAGGGTTTATCTCAACATGCTGAACTCATTTATCTTTTGACACATGCTTCCCTGCAGGAGAAAACCTCCTCAAAGAGCGTTTCTGAAAATGAGTCCACTACAGTTTCAAGCCGTTTAATATGAAGACGAGTCCTTCATCTACAAAGCCTTAGCCAGGAGGAGCGATACATTACCATGAGGCCTAATCAGGTTTGCTGTGGCTCATTGGTCCTCTGCGGGCTGAAGCTCTCTCTGGCTCCACTATTTTCCTGAGGCAAATTGGTCGTGGGGATGATGTCCCCCTAATGATTGTTTCTAATGTAAAGCTAATGTAGTGGTGATCAAAGCTCGCCTCTGGAATTTAGATAGTATATATATAAGTGTGTGTGTGTGTGAGTTCATGTGTGTGTGTGTGTGTGTGTGGATGCGAGAAAAGGAAATAATTGCCTCTCAAAAAGTTTACAGGAAGTAATAAGGAGGAAAAGTTAAAAAGGCGTAGATGGGTGGAGTATTAGCTGTGCTGACAATAAATGTGTATCAGGGAAGAATAGCCTTTAATGCTCAGACATTTTTAATACCAGTTAATGGTAACAAAACTAAAGTGGACCATAGAGGATGAGTCAGTGTTTTGTATTTGCTGAGTCTAGAGATCTGCTGCTTTGATTCTAGTCTTAGCTTTCTTTGAGCTGCCAATCATCATTATATGTCTCACTGAGGGGGTACTACTTATTTAAAGTGTCAATCAATTTTACAAAATATGGTTTTAAACGATATGTTTGTAATTTGACAGAGCATTTCACAACAAGAGTTTAAGAGCAAGTGTGTGAAGCTTGTAATAACACAGTGTTTAACCCAAGCGGGAAACTCTGGCAGTGGTACATGCAGATGCAAAAATGCCAAAAACTGCAGTTCCTTGAGTGTCCACTTGAGGCTGGCTGCAGAAAATTGAGAACCACATTTACACCCATTCAAAAACAGCCCTTTTTTTGGCCTTTATTTTCTAGGACAGCTAAAGAGACAGGAAATGTGGGGAGAGGACTGTGGACTCTGTTTATGGGACGCACACTTAAACCGCTAGACAAACGCCCCCCCAATCAATCAATCAATCAATTTATCAATCAATCAATCAATCAATCAATCAATCAATCAATCAATCAATCAATCAATCAATCAATCAATCAATCTTTATTTGTATAGCACCAAAATCCCAACAAACGTTATCTCAAGACGCTTTTACAAACATAGGAGGTCTAGACTACTCTATGTTAAATTAAGAACAGAGACCCAACACCAAGACAGGGTAAGACTCAGTCTGACCCCACCTTAATCCACTATGAGCATTGCACCTCCCAGTATTTAGTAAGTTACAGTGGTGAGGAAAAACTTCCTTTTAACAGGCAGAAACCTCGAGCAGAACCAGACTCATGTTAGACAGCCATCATGCCTCGACCGGGGTGGGTCTGGAAAGAGGGATAGAGGAGAATAAGAGACAGAGGGAGTGGTGATAGTGATGAGACCTCTGTAAGAAGTTAGGTTGAGTCATCATTTCCAACATGGTGTCCACTGATGATAAGCTTCAAAACACAGATTCACAAACCCACACAGAGGCTATGACCATGGATCGTACAGTCTATGGTTTAACCACACTCTGCTGATTGGACCTTTTATATTTTAAGCCATGATAATCACCTATACAACAATTTATCATTACTGAAGGTTTGGTTTGGTATCAATTCTTATATAAATCAATATTCTGTCTTTATAGTGGAACATGTTCATATAACTGTGTTCTGATCTTGGATTTTTATAGCACCTTTCAAAGGACCGGAGGTTGCTTCACAGAAGTAGAGTTACTGTCATGAGTGGACTTTGTTGAATGCAGTGGCAATCATCACACAGGATGACAGTTTAAAACTTTTACCCTCAAGGAGCCACCAAAACAGACTGCTTCTTATTTACCAGTGTGAGCTATATTCCACATTTTTTACTAAATCACGTTACACTGTGGTTCTTGTTTTGAAATATGAAGCTTAAAGTTTGCTCGACCAAAAAATGGTGCAGAAACTGAAGTACACCTCAGCTATGGTTCCTCATGTCCCAGGCCAATGGGGCTTAGTCTAATCCCTGAAACTTTTTCCATCAAAAACTACTGACATGAAAATTGCAGAGAATTTAGGGGATGTATAAACACCAAAAAGCAACATAAAAGTCTCTAAACTTAAATGAAAAAGTTTACCTGGCTGAAAGAAAGTTGTTTGAATACAATAAACTGACTTCAGATATATTTTTTAAATGAGGATAAAATGCAAAAGAGGTTTTGTTGTTGTTTCCTGAGTTGTTTACAGATGCACCTGTAAAATGTTTTCTAAACTATATTTTTGATTACCATTGTATAAACCAAATCATAAAGTTCTTTAAATTATCCAGTAAAGCTAACAAACAGAATATGGATGTTGCACCTTTAAAAAGTTTGATGTGACAGTTGTTAATTGGAACTTTTTCACACATTTCTCTGGACTTTTTTTTTTGCCAAACATCTGTTCAAGTACGAAGTTAAGCTGCTGCAGTGCAGCCGAGTCTTTCCCTTACTGTAAAGCTCACTAATTGGCCACCAATTCAGACTGCAACACAATTACAGCATCATTTTTATTTCCTTGTAGATTTCACTGTAACTAAAACGCTCATTGAGATTCTCCGTGGAGGGGGAATAGATTGTGGGGACTGTGTTGCTTCATGGTGGAATTGAGCAAATTGTGTTCAGTGAAAAGGATTTTTCTTGCAGCAGAGAAAACCACAGTCTCCCCGGGGAAATATATCAACATTGAACCATGGGCGTCCATGCTCAGCCTCGGTTCAGCTCTGCTGTGGAATCCAGACTGAGATAATGGCGTCTAGACAAATATGTCATTGACATTTTGCATAAAGAAAGGAATACAAATGAATATGGCCGCTGTGTGAAGGTGCTGTTTGTATGACCGTGCCGCCTCTTGGTTATCATTAAGGGAAGGTGCTGTATGCCTTATTGTTGTATTTTTATTACGGGGATGATGTGAAACCTGGAGTGAGGGATGGTGTAGTGTTATTTCTGGAGCGTGTTTATTCACTTATCAAAAAGACAGAAGGCTGCAGGTGTGACCCTCTTGAACTCTGCAACTGAAATGAATCAACAATGCCAATCATTCTTGTTTATTGAGAAGCCTTGGGTTGGAATATTTTTTCCAATACTTCTTATCCCTCCAAATAGGTTATGATTGTCCAAAGACCTTAATTGTATTCCAGTGTGTTGTGAAGAAAAGTTTATTTTCATCAGATTCACAAAAAAAACACCCCAAAGCAATTAACCCCTTGCACAGTGATGTCACTTATCAAGTATCCTCAAACACTTCATATCCCAAAAATCCTTGCAACATTAGAGTTGGTTTTTTAGCTATATGATGTACCTGCAGAGACTAAAATTATTGGACCACATCTCTTGGACTCTGTGTTTTTTTAACAGTTCCAGGTTTAGGGTTGCGGTGAGACATTAAAAATGATATTTACACACTAAAAATGCAGTCCTTGGTGATCCAGTGCAGAATTATTGTCCTCAGTAGCCTGCGAGGTCTGCTGAATGTGTACAGAACTCTGAAGGTTGGCTTCATTTTGACCAAAGCAAAAGATGAGGAGGCAGCCAAATGCAATTTATGTTGTATAATTTCTATCAAGGGGAGGGCACACAACCTCCATGACCTAGCTCATCAGTGGTGTGCATCAAATGAATAAATTCCACCAAAAAGCAGTACCTTCGACTGTCTTTGGCTGGAAAAAACTCAACCAAGGGCTGCAGCTTTGTGACAGTTATCCGCCTCCTCCACTCAAAGCAACCTTGGTAATCACATTCACACTTCTTTGCTAGACCTATTAATTAAAAGTATTATACAGTGTTGAAATCAGTTTTATAATTTCAGTCAGGAGAGACAAAACTTGAAGATTAAAGGTTGTTTATTACAACCATAGTGTTTTTGTGTTTCAAATACATGGGCCAGACATGACCATCAAACAGGCCGGGGGGGTCTGGCACCGAGTAGTTCCTTGAGCACCTCCTCTTTTTGCATTCTTCGTACGGGATGGAAATAAAGTAGCGTTGGTTCAACACGTCGATCAAAGGCTCAAAGGTGTAGAGCAGAAAGCCTTCCACAATAAGGATGTGAGTCTGAATAATCAAACTTGACAGAAATCTTTGGCGTTAGGACTCAATGGGGATAATGTTATGAGCGTAGGATGTGTGGATTTGGCAGCAGAAGAAATCCCCCTAGAGTCCAGACTCTGGTGGTGGTGGTGGTTGATGAAATCTAGGAATGGATGACATTGCGGAGACCAGGTGGAGATGGAGAGGTGGAGGTGTGCACACCATCAATGCAAGAAGGAACTAGCTGGAGAGAGAGACACATTTAAAAAGACAGCAAAGAGTTGATAGGCTGACGATAAGGCCATGTCACTGAGCTATTGGATGACAGGCGCCACTGATTAACCAATGATAGCTCCGGAGTGTGCAGCTGGAAGCGGGTGAGCTATTGAACGAGGGAGAGGAGAGTTAAACAACTGCTGTGATTGCTTTTATAGTCTTCCAGTCTGAACTTTCGCTAGAGCTACATTTGCAGGATGACTGCTAGTTGGCTAAGTGAATGAGGCATCATAAGGTCATGTGATGATGGGTAGAAGGTGGGGTCAGTAAAATTAACATTGGTCCATGGTAAACAAAACATCAGAATTTAAAATAGCAGTTCTGTTAAAGACATATTTTTTCTAGTCTTTTTATCAAATAATAGAAGAGTACCAGAAGTGAAATGAGATATAGATAAAGACCAAGCTGCAAACTCCGGCCGCGAGAATTGAAGCCAATGAAGTGATAAAAAATTGCAGTTTCTTGGGGCGCCGTTGGCCTATTTGTCTAAGCGCGTGCCCCTTATACAGAGGCTATAGCCCTTGTCGCAGAGGTCGCAGGTTTGATTCCAGCCTCAAACATTTACTGCATGTCCTCCCCCTCTCTCTACTCCCCACATTGCCTATCTGTCTTCAGCTCTCCTGTCCATTGAAGCTGCTGTTGGTAGGAATGGTGTAAAAAAAAGTTACTTTTTTTCTGCTGGGTTTGGAGAAAAGGTCATAATACCCATCTGTACTCATCAGTAAGTGAAGTAATTTGAGACTATTGCAAAATTTCTGCGTTTTCCAATGCCTTTGTATCAAGCAATGTTATTATTCCCCTCGTTACCGTTATGACTGACCAATCAGAGATAATCTCCAATCCTCCATTCTGGTTGGTTAAGGGGCGGCCCCTACTACGTCCTCGGATTGGTTTTGAGTCCGGCACTATCATGATTGCACATGCCGTTCTGTGTTGGGGGGCGAAGAGGAAACCTGGTTGGTTGGGATAGTGTTGACATTAGAAGTCCCTCTCCCTGAAAAGATGTTTACTCTGTGACTACCAACAGCAGCTTTAAAGGCAAAAATGCCCAAAATATAACTAAATAAAAAAATAAAAATAAAACTGCAGTTCCTCGAGTGTCCACTTGAGGCTGGCTCAGGAGGTACCAGGAACCACATACACACAAATTCAAAAAAGCCGATGTTTACAGCGGAAATAAACATGTTTACAGCCTGGTACAAAAAACGAGTGTAGTCTGGATTGGCTAACACCGTACGGGGGTTGGATTTTTTCATAACGCAGCAATATCAATGATATTACGATTACCAGTTTTCCATCATGAGAGGCACAGCTGACTTGATTGACAGGCGGGAACCCTGTAGCTGTTGGCTAGGAGGCTCAAAGCTCACCTCTTTACCTCACACTAGCTCAAAACGGCGCTTCAGAAACAGATGGGGGATGCCACGGATACTACGTCTATTCTTTATACAGTCTATGATAAAGACTCAGGTTGATTATGGTGGGAGAGGCCCCCCTGCAATAGTCCGTACAGGGTCTGGCCACCCCACTCTAAAAAAGTCAGCTCCACCCCTGTTTCTGCTTCAAAAAGAGTAAAGACTACCAACAGTTTGGTGTCACGGGCTCCTGCAGGAAGATGAGAGGTGTAAAAGCTGCAGATATCTCTCCACAACGTGCCGCATGAGAAGTGTTTTACATAAGAATCAGTAAATATTTGCCTTGTGTCTCTCGGCTTACAGAGTGCACGACTTTAGCCTTTGCAAAACACTGCAGATACAAGTGCTGTCATGCAAACCTCCAGAGAGAGACGACAGAGATTTCAAACTGTCAGCTTTATCTCCTGCATAATCACTGCACAAATAATGAAAGATAAGGCGCGAGCAGTGACGGGGCTTCATATCTAAAAACGAAAAACGCTGTGAAGGGAAAAAGACGGAAGGGGGGAAACCACAGTAACCTCCACAGGGACAAACTTTGTTCGCGCTTCGCAAACAATAGCAAATAAGCATAAGTCTTTATGGCCTGCTGGAGCCACAAATAGCTTGTCAGAAGTGTGAACAGAGCAGTTGCCCTTTATTGCTTTTGCTGGGTGTTATGGTGCCTTTGAGCCTCCACAATAAACGAGGAGCTGCTTGCTAACTCTGACCACGTTTACCTTGGGGGCCCGTATGACTGAAATGGCCCTTTCATCTTGGAGGGATATGTCTGTCTCAATATCCCCGCGGTGCTCATGGCGCTGTGCACACAGAGGAGGAGGAGGAGAGAGATAGAGGGGATGTGCCGTAGCTTTGTCCACCAAAGCGTATCTGCGTTTGTGTACCCTCTCTCTATCCCACCTCCTTCTAATCTCCGGGGAAAAGGTGTGT
This sequence comes from Notolabrus celidotus, assembly GCF_009762535.1. Taxonomy (NCBI): domain Eukaryota; kingdom Metazoa; phylum Chordata; class Actinopteri; order Labriformes; family Labridae; genus Notolabrus; species Notolabrus celidotus. The sequence goes on from NC_048288.1 coordinate 26,773,883, forward strand.
GGAATACAATCAGGACAGGAAGTGGAGAATCTGAACGGACCTACAAGGAGAAACAAGGGGATGGTTGACTGGCAACACCTCCGACCCTCCACCTCATCCTCCTCCTCGTCTACTTCTTCTTCTTGTACCTGTCAGCTGTGCCCTGGTTGAGATCTCCAAGGTTCGTTGGTGTGGTGCGCTCGCTGCTCACACAATATCTCTTTATCTTTTCGCCCCAGTGAACCTCAAGATCAAACCCACACAGGCAGAACGGCATTTGTTATGCCGTGCCAACATGTTCTGTATTCTCTGAGGCTTGCTCTGAAGTTTTGACATTGTCTAACTTGCAGCCAATTTCGTAAAACACACCTAATCAGTTAGGAAGAGTAACAGATAAGATGTTTAAAGGGAAAGACCGCCTGATATCGCATATAAAACAGACGCTGATGAATGAGTCTGAGGCGCTTTTGTTCAATCCCTCAGAGGGTTAATATTGAATAGCACAACAGACTAATTTTAGAGCTTGAACAAATCCAAGATAAGAAAAACAATTATCCCTTTGTGTGGAAAAAGACTAATAATTGACACACTTCCTGCAAGAGCAGCTTTGATAGATCATAATTCATTAAACACACATGATGAAAGATGCATTTAAATGTCTCTCACTTCTTATCCTCACGTTCAAGAAACAAGGAAATATGTTATCTGTTCACTCAGCTGAGACCGGTTTTGAGAAAGTGAAAGCAAAAAGAGCAGAAGACAAAGCTTCATTCCTTGCAGTGTCTGAGGTTTGTTATTTTTTATTTGCAGGAATTGTACCTCTCTGTCTAGAAAGGATCAGTGCTGTGCTGCTGCTGGTGGCCAGAAGATGCCCCGAAAGGTTCTGGGGCTTTATGATATAAGGTCATGGTCACAAGGCGGCAGAAGCAAAATTAAATTATAGCTGCAGGCAGCAATACGGTGACCAGGCTCAGGTCTGAACTTTCAGAAAAGAGAGGAGACAAAAGTTTTGCTTTTGTGCAAAATGTGTTGTTGGAGACTGAGTCTGAAACGTACAGAGGTTTATAAAAAAGCATCAAGTCTGAGAGCTTTAGGGCAGATGAAGAGAAACTATAATCCTCTGGGCAATAATCACAATACTTTGTATGAGACTGTTCTGGGGAGAGAGGATTTATTATGATTTTCCACACGTTAATATTCTGAATGTAATAATTATTTATATTTATATTCAGGAGGATACAATGCTCACATTTGATGGTGTTGCATGTGTTATACAGATACAGTTACATGGTTGGTGCTTTTTGGTAATTGCAGTGTATTGCTTAATCCAACATTGTACATTAGCATATTTGTACAAAATAAAATACAGTAAAATGTTATATTTCAAGATAAAAATACAATATCTACAATAAATAATAAACAAACAAACAATTAGAAACATATTCTAAAAAAAGTTCCTATCAGTCAAGAACATATTGCTATAAGTATTGTTTAATATTGTTTTAATCAAGATGGTTTTATTCTTCCTAGACAGTATCACTGGCAGTATTTTATCATTTTATTTCTACATTTTTTGTATTTCATATTTTTGATTTTTTTAATCTTTTATCTTTTGTTGTTTTTTTTCCCAAAATTGTTATAATTCATTTTATTTCTCTTCCTCACATATCTCTTGTATTGCCTTTTAAGTTTCTTTTTTATTTAAAGCACTTTGTAACCCTGAAAAGTGCTATATAGATTAAGGTAATAATTATTATTATTATTATTATAAGTAAAGAAGTAACACATTGAACGTTAGGATCCAGCATTTTCATGAATTATCGGACTGTCTGAATACTTGATTCTGATTGGTTGAAACCCCATAACAATACTGATTAATTCTCAACAGCAAAAGCGACGCAGGGACAACCTGATCACACTCCAAATCTGATCAATCCACAGAAAGAAGTCGGGCAAATGTCACCTCTGCCTGTTGACACTGTGATAAAAATGTCAGTGTGGTCTCAGGCTGGGGAAATAATGACAGTTAGTGGGCACCGATGTGAGAGGAGCCTGAGGAGCTTTGAAGCTCCAACCATCTCTGATAGGGATAAGTGGAGCAACGTCCTGTCCTGCAATCCAGGCAACGACCGTAGAGCTTGAATGTGCATCTCTTGATCTATACTGTATAAAGTAACTCTCACCGTTAGTGGTACTGATAACAGCAACACTGGTCAAAGTTATGGTATTTGGTCATTCATCTTTGTAAGTGTGTTGACAAAAGCTTGGAGAAAAGTGAGGACAGAAATGTCTACAAATAATATAGTCAAGATCCTGCTCTTCTTGCTGCAATTTCAATTTGCATGACAACCCATTCACTATACACTGTGTGTTACGTTCTTAAGTTATGGCCCTGTAACATTTCATATAAATCTAGAGTTTAAAATATGTTTGAATATTTATTTTTGGGGCTTTTGCACCTTTATTGGAGAGGAGAGGACAGTGGATAGAGCTGGAAAGTTGGAGAGATAGTGGGGGAATGACATGCAGGAAAAGGCCCACCTCGAACCAGGGCCACGAATATTAACTTTATATTCGTATCAAATCTGATTGTTTCAAACATTTAAAATGTTTTTTCCCCTTTATGTTTTGAACTTTTGACTTGTTCTGTATGGAAGCACAAAACTGTAACTTGTTACTTCGTGTTAATTTGGAAGGTAGAACAGTTAATTAAAAAAGAAATGACAGCAAGAGATTAAAAAAAGAGACACAGCCTTTCACAAACAACATAAACAAGTGACCCCGTAAACCGACAGAGAGCACAGCAGTCAGTGTTTCACAGAGATCCTCGGTTTGTTAATGTCTGGGCTGAATGTTCACTCATGAACTTCTTCTTCTCTCTGAAGTTTTGATCTAAAGTACAAACTTAACCACCTCCTCCTCTGCTCTTGTTTTAATCCTCTTTGTAGTTGGATGAAATCCATTTATCTGTCCGGCGTTCGGCTGATCTGAGAGCAGATGCAGGAAACCACATCATCAGGCCGTGTCTGACATTGCTGTGGGGAAATTACATTCCCCCTCCTGCTCCTGCTGTCATTTACCTTGAGTCCCAGTATGAGCAGCCTTTACAATATTAAACTGGTGCACATGCTCATACATCTGTCACCATATTGGCCTCTCCTGCCGGTGCCTCCTGATTGGCTGAAGCTGTCATCAATCATTTTGCTGCTGAATTGACCCGGCGTTCGAATCAATGGTCGGAGTGGAGAGTGCTTTTGACCTTGGACTCATCCCTCCCATTCAAATCCACAGAGGCTGTAAGCAGGAGATATTAAATTCCAAAACTAATAGGGGACTATTTATGAGCGCTGTAAAGTCCTCGACCTAGAGCGTTTACTCCCTGCCCACCCTCGTCTCTCTTCAGCATGGCATGAAATTAACGATATGCCAGTAAAGTGGGCTTTTTTGCTCCCCAATTTCACTTCTGACAAGCAGAGGCTAATGGAGGAGGTGCATCAGATTAATGTCTCAGCGTTTTGGTTAAAACACCCCCTCCTCGGCTGAGTGAGCGGTGTACTTGTTTGTTGGTGTCAGTGAATCACTTTGCCCTTTCACGTCAGATTCAAGTTAGCTTTAAAGGCAATTAGTCAAAAGGAGCGTCGTCCCTCATCTGCTCTGTGTGAGACAGATTGTTTGGTTGAGTGCAGTGTTGAGTTAAGTTAATCTCTCCCCCTGCAGACGTCCCATTAAATGAATATTTTTTCATTGCAGCACTTTTTGTTGTTTAACAGGAGATTACTCTGACACAAAATGTTTGCTTTGACAAATTGAGGCTGATTATTGAAGATTTCCGCTCACCTGTGAGGAATCAGAGGAGGACATTTTAATTATGTGTTGTTAGGAAGATAAATATGTCCATCACATGAACATCAAGGTTAAAATGTCACGCTTACCGTACAATTAATCATTTTTAAGTGAAGTTTTTTCGTCATGTACTGATCTCAGAGGTAGGGTGGTGCATGTTAAGTTTACTAAACAATCAAATGTTGTCACTCTTGTTGCATCGGACTTCCACCAGATCCATATCTGGTTTTCCCGCGGTAAATACTGAATCACGGATTCTCCTCCTCCTCCTCTCCTCATCCATGTTGTCTTTCTGGTCCTCTGAAAACCTCTGACCTGTTGACTCCAGGCCTGGCTCCGCTCATCATGACGGTTTGTTGTAGTTAAGTGAAATATGATCTGGTGATAACACAGAGTGTTTTATTCTGAAAATTAACCGGATATTTTCATTTTGTTTTGTTGCCTGACTTCCTGTCCAGCTCCATCTGCTCTGTTGAGATTGATGCATCGTGCTCCAGTATCCGGCAAAAATAGAAGTCTCATGTATCTGGTTTAGAGACAGAGCTGGAACGCAACAGAGCGGATCCAGTGGAAGTTAACACATTGACTAGAATAGAAACCTATCAGATCCGGTGCTGTGAAAAAGTAATACTTTTGTTATTGTGGGCCGGTCATATGTTGTGTCTAACTAGCTGGGGCTACAGCTACTGTCATAATGCCCTAGTGCTCTACTACCCTGATGTAAACAAGCTCAGGGGACAGTTGGTGTCTTGTAGCATGATGAGGTTTGGCAGTATTTTGATTTGGAAAATGGAGAAAAAGTTTAATGTTGGCAGTGTGTGGATAAACCATAGACTGTATGATAAATGGATGTAGTATCTGTGACGTCACCTATCTGTTTCTGAAGCGCTGTTATGAAGCCAATCGTGTACTTTTTGTAATGACAAACCAGAATCTCTTCAACATCTCTTTTAGAATTGTACATATTCCACTACTCTCTGGTCCCAAATGACAGGATATTTGATGCGCAAAACTTCTTATAATTTTATGATTGATTGTAAGGCTGTTATAATGTATTTTAAACATGTTAAAAGATACATGAATTTATTGTGAATTTAATGATAATTTATGGTAAATTCCAAATGCACCCCCTATTTCCCTTTTTATTTACAAGAACTAAAACTATACTTTGAATCCCTTGGATTGATTGATAACAAAAGAAAGTAATAAAACAATCCACCTTTAAAAAAATAAAATAAAAATGAAGCCAAACATTAGCGGCAGCCATATTGGATATGCTGAACACAACCTAACTTCTGTGGAGCTAGCATGGACTGAAGAGGCGGGCTTTGAACCTCCTTGCAAACAGCTACAGTGTTCCCGCTTGTTAGTCAAGTCAGCTGAGCCTCTCGTAATGGTAAACTCGTAATCTTAATTGAAAATTCTGCTTTATGAACATTTATGCCGGACATGCTTTTTTCCCGAGGTCTGCGCTTAGGGGGACGAATTCACCCCCCGTACAGTGTGTGCCGTTAGAGAAATGAGCTATTCAGACCACGCTCACTTTCTGTACCAGGCTGTAAACATGTTTATTTCTGCTGTAAAGATCGGCTTTTTTGAATTGGTGTGTATGTGGTTTCCGGTACTTCTGGAGCAAGCCTCAAGTGGACACTCGAGGAACTACAGTTTTTAACACTTCCGCATTGGCTTCAATTCTCACGTCCAGAGGGTGCTGCTTGGTGAGAACAGACTGAACATATGTGACAATACACTTCATCTGTAACTTCGACATCTGCTAAAGAAATGCACTAAAAATAACAAGTTCTAAAGTTTCATGAAACTAAAGGACAGATTCATCTCTTTCTCCATTTAAATGTTGAAATAGTCGTGCACAGAGCTTTTATCTGCTTTGAGGCCACTGCTCCCCAGCCATGATTGATTGAAGTCTTCGTGACACTGAAGCTCTTCTTTTAACGCTCTGCACAGTGAAAAATTTGAGGCTGAGCTCCGTCTTATTGTCATGTTACTCTGTGTTTTGGGAGTTCAGTGTCTTTCTAAAGCGTCAGTCATTGCCCTCCATGTAATAAAAATGTGAAATTTCCTTGAGCGTTCTACTCCGTCTACATCTTAGAACATACTTTTCTGACTCTGCTCTGCTCTAAAAACGCTGTCATTGTAATTGAGAAGAGCCACGAGAGAGAAAGAAGAAACTTGGAGCCAAGTCAAAACTTTCATCTTTTATTCACAAGCCGTGGCATTAATGCCATCGCAGACTTCCTTCATCTCCTCAAATCCTCCCCAAAGATGCTGCTGCGTTTTGTACCTCTACATATGGACTTGGCGTTTTGTTCTGATGGTTCTATTAATAATAATTCCAATAAAATATAACAGCAGCCGCTCTCTTAGACACATGGTTTTATTATGAGCAATGGGGCAATTTGGCATAGAAGCATGTGGGTGCTCAAAGAAGACCATCACTTATCTAAATAGCACAGAGTTGTACGCTGAATGTCAAGTTATTAACTATGGCTGTAATACAAACTCAATTCAGAGGCCAGATTGAATTAGCAAAATGCTCAACTGTTTGCTAATCAAAAATATGGAAAGCTATTCTGAAATGGATTTGGATTACATCACGGTCATTTGTTATTTAGTAGCAGTAGCAGTTTGCTTCCTTTTCTTTCCACCTATAATAATGCTTGGATTAAGCCTGTGAGTTGGACGTTGTGCTTTATTGAAAGACTCACAAAGGACCAGAGCACATGTGTTTACTCACTGGATTTCTCTTGTTGCATGATTTCTGATTTAGATTCCGATTTGAATTCTGTTTCTCCGGTCTCTACCTGGCTCGCTCTGGCTCCATCCAGCTTCACCCTCATGCAGACAATATGTTGGAATTGCCTTCAGTGCTTCTTCAGACCGCCGGGACTTTTTTCATTTTGTCTCTTCGCTCCTTTCTGGTGATCTGGGGGAATTGAAAAGTCAGGGCTCAATAATGGAATAAATGGCTTTACAGGGGTTGAGGTGCAGAGCTGGGTCCTTATCCAGGTATTAGCTAACAGCTCAGATGCAATACCAGGCTCCTGTTTGATACTCTGTCAAGCGTAAATGCACCGCCAACTGCACATTTGTCACTCCACTGACCAATATCTCTGATCTTTAATGACTTTTGGTGTTTCCTTAACTACAGTTCTCAAAAGATAAAGATTACTTTTCTTTGGGGAATTTTTGCCTTTTAACCCTCCTGTTATGTTCGTAACTCTGGAACAGCAATGATGTTCCTGGGTCAATTTGACCCGGGGTATATTCAATTATCCAAAAGTGTCAGAACCCAAAAAAATCCCAATACACATTTTTTAAATTTAATTTTAAACTCCATTACTAACCATTTAAATCAAGATTTAGTCCATTGGTGTTCTTTAATTCTCAGAGATCATGGTTCAATGAGGATAACTCACTTGTTTTTCATTAAATTAATGTTAAAACTTTTTTTTTATGTACATTGGGGTACAATATATAAATACATATAAATATAAATACAATAGTTTTAATTGACATAGATTTTTGTTTATTTTATTTTACTTTTTTGTATTTTTTTGATGAAGTGATGTTGATAAATTAACATAACACCTCTTCTGTCACATGCTGCCCAGCTTTTTAAGCTGTATTTAGCTGGTTTGGAAGACATATATTGCCTCAAATAGACTTTAAAATGGGTCAATTTGACCCGCAACATAACAGGAGGGTTAATGGATAAGACAGCTGTAGAGAGACAGGAAACGTGGGGAGCAGAGAGTGGGGGAGGACATGCAGCAAATGGTCCAGGCAGGAATCAAACCTGTGAACTCTACAATGAAGGCTATAGCCTCTGCATATTGGGGTGCACGCTTAGACCGCTAGGCCAAAAGCTCCCCAAAAATCAGACATTTTTTATACGTTTTTCATCACCAAAATTAGTGTGTAGTTGCATATGTTCGGTGTAAAGCAGAGGAGATCCAGCAAGCCCAGTCCATAAAAAAACATAATTGAACTTCACAATATCTAACTTTTAAAGTAAACTACGCCTTTGTAAAAAAAAAAAAGGGCCTTTAATTTTTAAGTAATGTATTAGATTTGCATTTGGTAATATTTCACTTGTTGCAAAGAGACTGAAAAGTTGGTAACTATATCCAAATATGCAAATATGTTCTGCAGCTCTAACTGATCTCTTACTGAAATGGTAAGAAAGTTGCACTTTAAAGGCACTTTTTTGAATAATATCACATAATTTATTTTTTTTTACTCCCCAGTATAATCCAATACATTAACACATAATCCAACCAGGAAATCACTCCAGCAAGTTAATTTTGTTACCTGAGCCTCCATGATTGGAATGCAACTAATCACACGCTCCATTGAGTCTGTAAAGCATAAAAAAACAAGCAATTTAAATCCAAGTATAGGGTCTTATGTGTGATAAATGTGTTTTTCAGTGGCAGCAAGTGTACGCTGTGCGAGGAGTGAAATATCTGACGTCAAGGTGAAAAATGCTCCAACAGCACCTGAGCCAGCTCTCTGCATGCACCAGATGGACCTGCTGAGATTTTACGACATGATATCCTGAAGTGTCAGTCAGATTTTACTGTCGCTCTTCTATCTACATTGCCAATATTTACTATAAATTTCTATGCTGGCTGAAAAAGGAAACTATGCTTTTACTGGAGGGTTTTCAATCCAACTCCTCCTGTTTTATGTGTATTGGATCATATTCTACTAAGAGGCCTCTGTTTTCCAATCTGCCCCCACAGCCAGGTTACTGTTGCTTTGATTTGACTGCCAAGTGAACACCTCTTCAAGTCCCGTCATTTTTTTTTTCTATTTAACAAGCCCTCCAGGATTTTAGGATATCTCCTCTCTTCCATAAATTCCCTCACTTTATTGTGAAACGTCTGTGTAAAAAGTTCATTAACTGAAGTTTAAAGGGACAGTGTGTAGAAATTGGAATATTTAGCAATCAGATTGTAGATTGAAATGCTCCACTTCTCACCCCTCGTGTCAGTGAAGCAGTGGTGGCCTTTGAGGACAAGAAGATCCTGGGATGCCTGATAGATATGATCCTCAGTTTGTCAAGTTTATGTCATTAGTTTGTCCCTTATTTGCCACTGTAGCTGAGCAAGATGGCCGCCTCCGTGGAAGGGGACTCGATCGTTCTGTAGATATAAAAAGTTCATTCTAAGTCAAGAAAACGAATGTGTTTTCATACACACTGATTTAGATATACTTATACGTATTACATTCCATTTCTGTCAAGTCTGTTCTGCTCAGTTGCAGAGTCATCTCTCAATCAGAAGGTCAGGAGTTCGATCCAAGGTCCCGCTGTCCACATGCCGAAGTGTCCTTGGGTGAGACACTCAACCCCAAACTGCCCCCGGTGCTGTGCTGTTGGTGTGTGAATGGGATTAGTTAATACTGATGGTCTCCTTACACAGCAGCCTCTGTCATCAATCATTGTATGAATGTGGTGTGAATGGGTGAGCATGATGTGTGGTTTGAAGACTATAAAAAATGCTATATAAACACAGTCCATTTACCATATACCATCTAAATGCTGCTAAATACTACACACTGCACATTTAAGTGGAGAAATACAAAGTTGCTGAATAGTTTTCCCAGTTTCTTTGTGAAAGCAGGAACCTGGGCAGCTTTTTTAATGTGAATTAGGAGCTCCACCTCAGAGTCCTGGGAAGGTAGCAGGGTGGGTGTTGGACTAACAAAGGCACAACTTTGACACCAGAGACTGGTTCTGTATCCTGGGTCTAGTCTGTGGTTTTGCCTCAGTATAAGATAAGGTTATGGTTTTGGTAAGTTATTCATAAGCTAAATGTGACTTTATGAACTGTTGACTTTCTCTTGTTTAAACTAAGACAACAATATATCCTGAATAAGGCAAGGCAAGGCAGCTTTATTTGTATAGCGCCTTTCATACACGAGGGCAACTCAATGTGCTTTACATTAAAACATTAAAAGCCTTGGAAACATTCAGACAAGCATACAAGAGCACAATTGAAATGACAAATACAATATACTTGAGGTGATAGTTGGCTGACTTTGTAATTGTCTTAATGTGGCTGCTGAACTTAAGGTCTGAGTCTATGACTACACCAAGGTTTCTGGCTTGGTTTGAACATTTCATCTGTGCAGATTGAAGCTGAGCAGTAACCTTTAACCTTTCTTCCTTGGCTCCAAAGGCAATCATGTCAGACTTTTCTTTGTTTAACTGAAGAAAATTCTGGCTCGTCCAGTCATTGATTTGTTCAATGCATTTACTCAGTGTCTGTATGGGACTATAATCCCCTGGTGATATGGTGATTAAAAATGTGTGTGTCATCTGCATAGCTATAGTATTTTATTATGTTGTGCATAACGGTCATAAAGTGCTGAAGTTACTTTAACATAACTTTGAAAAGTAAATTAACACTGCAGTTGCTTTAAGTGGTTATTGTATTGCACAATCATAATTTGGTGGGAAAATAACAGCATACACGTTAACTTGTCAAAGGCGTTATTTTACAATATTTTCGTCATAATGTTCCTCATTAAATCTCCACTGAGGAGTTTTGAGACATGCTGAAATCAAACTGATGCCTCTTTATAATCTATAAAAGTAAACAAGACCATCAGATACAAGATTGATGAGTCCTGTGTTGTTACTTTTAGACCCTGAAACTGAAGTCAGGGGGGAGGTGTCAGTCAAAGTGAGTATCAGCAGGCTGTTTTTAAATTTCTACAGCAAACATTTATTTTGGGTGATGCATTTGGCTGTTCAAAATCAGCAGGATGAGATTTTCTGTCAAAAAATACTACTTACACATGCACAGGACAAAATCATCAGAGGAAAGAGGTGCAACTTTGTCCACATGGGGGCGCCAAAAATGACACAAACCAAAAGTTCCTAACAGGGGCAGAAAAAGATGCTATCCAATATATCATTTCAACACGTGCAGTTGCAAATAAGCTGTAAATGAATATTATTACAGGATTGTGAACTGAACAAGTTGTATGCCATGTCATCTGGCTAAGTTTAGAGCAGAACTGTTAATACCTGTTTCAGATGGCCACACTCCAAGATACTATTTTCCACTTTGCCTTACAGCCTCCTCCTGGCAAGACCACCCGACCAACACCGCCTCTCTCTAAGAACACCGTGTCTTTTGCTCTTCTCTGTAGTCTAGACGTGATGAATCATCCAAAACAAGTATGACAGCCATCACTTTTAGATCATCCTTGGTGTAGAAAAAGTTGGATCATAGCTGTTATATGATCTAAAAAGGAGCCCGTCTCTTCAGCAAACGGAAGACTTCAATTCATTCCAACAGTTTGTTGTCCCTGCCTTTTCTCCACTAAATCAAACCGCCCCCTAAAAGTTTGTAGAGTCAGACCAATATTGACCGAGCAAATTAAACTTGATGGAAAACCTCCAGAACTCACTTATCAAAAAAAGTTTCTGCTCCCCTGAGTTACACCTTTCACAACCTCCTCTCAGTCTCTCACTCACTGCTTCTCAGTTTCACGTACAACCAGTTGTCCATTTTGTCACTTTGGCTTACCATGCTGTAGCTATAAATGCTATATAAATTTTAAGATTGGTTCTGTGCCTGCCCAGGACCAATCTTCCCCAGAGATGGGGGTAATTTACGAGGAGCGGTTCGTGGCACGGATTTTTCACCGCCACTTTATTACAGCCCATCACGGCGACTGATTAAATTGATCTGCAAAATGTTGGACGACATCATCTACCTCTTTTAGACGGTCACCTGCAGACACACAAACTTCAGTCTAAAGTTGGATTGTAGGTTTGATCAGTGTTAACTTAAATCATGCAAACACCATGTGGACCTGTTCATTATGTTTTGTTACATCTCTGCTATTCTGGGCGAATGCTTTTGTTCCTTGACTGTTCTTATATTTTCTTGCCCTCCCCTCCTCTCTCTTCACGTCTTTGCCCACCTGCCAACTCTAAGAAGACACACACACACACACACACACACACACACACACCGTGGTCTCACAAGAGCTGCAGTGAAGATGTAAAGAAGCTGTTTGGCTTTGTTTGCTGGCAGATGTCTCTTCCATGGCCAGCCCAAAAGATAACGTTCGAAACTCCAATTTAGTCCAGGTGCTAAACCTGCCCAAAAGAATTCACACAGACTCAGAGGGGAAGAGTTAAGCAAGCAAGCAGGGAGGGAGAAAGGGTAAGACTGTGAATGAATTAGGGGGAGGGAGAGAGAGTAGCGAGACACGAGGCAGTCGCCAGCTACTAGAAGTGAGAGTTTAGTGAAAACGACTTGTCTTGGAGACAAAGACTGATAAACCCTTTGAGGGAGCGAAGTCAACGAGAAAGATCGAGAGGCTGTGAAAAGTCAAAGAGGGATAGGTAGAGTGCCGGGGAGAAAAGAGGGGAGTAAAAAAGGGGAAGAGAGACAGCCGGAGCGAGTGAAGACGGGGGGAAGCGCATATTTCCAAAGAGCCCATTCTGGCGAATGGATCACCACGCATCAGACCGAAGCCTGGTCGCGATGTGATTGATTGGCTAACGTGGAAGTGTTCTTGGAGAGTGTGAGTGAGCGGACGGGGTTGGAAAGGGGGGGAATCTGGGGGCTTGAGGAAGAGGTGCTTCACTAATCCTCCCACTTTAGGTGAAGCCTCCCACACATTCGGCACTTGTCCAGAGGACTTTCTGAATTGAGGGAAAGGAGAGAAGAAGGAGTTCGTTTTTTTTTTTTGGGAAGAGCTTCTGCTGCCACTTCAGCCATGTCAATGCTAATTGCCACCGGGCAGATCGATACCACCACGTCCAAAATGGTAAGAATTAAACTGCACTTGTACTGTTGTGTGCACATTGAAGAACTGTTGAGCCGGGTCTTTGGATTTGTCTGCAGCTTAGTGTTTAAGAGCCATGTCTCGTCTTCATTAGTGCTGATAGGCCCATGGGATTTGCATGATGCTAATACACTCCAAACAAACTTGTATTCCTGCTCAGTTATGCTCAAGTGTTGCATGCTTTTGTCTTTCTTTACATTGCCTTTGTTGTACTTGAGATATCAACCATGATACTCTGTCAAAGTGTGCATCTGTGCAGCTTGCTTAGCGTTGTATTGTCTCGGTACGATGACAGAAGGTCTGCCTCTTTCGATAGCCTGACACTGTCCCCTGGGGCGCCCTGTCATCGCTCACCCACCGTCTCTCAAGGTTGCAGGACAAAGGTGGACTCTTTCCTCCGCTCATCTTTATGTGTGCTGTATTTTTTTATGCAGTCTCCTCATTTGAACCCTGGGAAGCCTCATCAAAGTTGTGTGACATATGTGAGAACGGGACTCGGGCCAGAAGTGCTTGTGTCCGCTGGTTTTAGGGATGAAATGTGAGCTGCTGAAACACACTTGTCAAGTAGCCCCGGCTGAAGTGGCGTGTTTAGGGAATTACATGAGATTACTGGGAGGATATATGTCAAACAAGAGATTTAAAGCAGTGAAAAGCTCAAGTTTTGGGGCTTTGAGGTGGTGTACTTGAGGTTCAATAGTAAAACCGCTCAGACACATTATTGCTACTGGACCAAGATGTCAAGAAAGTGACCAATACAGTCAGATTAAGCAAAAGGTAAAAGGATAATAGTAAAATAAGTGCAGCACTCAATGTTGAAAATACATTTCTACATTTAGAACCTGTGGTCAAATTGCATAAGTGGTATACACTACTAGTCAAAAGTTTGTAAACACCTTCTCATTTAATGGTTTTTATTTATTTTGATTCTTTTCAACATTGTAGATTAATACTGAAGACATCAAAACTATGAAACAATCTGGTTTTGCCATAATCTGGATTACAACAGTAGTCAAATAGGGCTATCCATTGTGTACTAACCCTACCTCTGAACAACACAACTGATGGTCTCAAACACATTAAGAAGGCAAGTCTACAAATGAACTCTTGACAAGGCTCATGTTAATTAGAAACCATTCCAGGAGACCACTTCATGAAGCAGACTGAGAGAATACCAAGAGTGTGCAAAGCTGTCATGAAGGAAAAAGGGGGCTACTTTACAGAATCTAAAATATTAAACATATTCTGCTTTGTTTAACACTTTTTTTGTTAATTAAAATAAATACAAACCCTTGAATGAGAAGGTGTTTCCAAACTTTTGACTAGTAGTGTAAGTTCTTAAAGTTGTAGGCCAAGTTTAGTCTTTAATTGACTTGTCAGGTAACAGGAGCAGACAAGATGTTCATGTTTAATCACTTCTGTGAGTGTCGGTGTCAAAAAAAAAGAAGTAGGAGTTGTAAATGGCAGAAAAACTGAAGTTAGACTTCAGGAAAAATTACAGTATTCATTTCATGAGTAAATAAAGCTACTGTAGTAATATTTTTAATTGATTAATTGTCCATTATGAGTTGATGTGTTCAAAAACATACACCAGCGCTCCAATCAAAGTTGTAAATGTCTGTGTATCTTGTAATGACTTATCCTGTAACTCCTGACATGGTTGGTAAAAACATCTTTGTCAGTTTAATTAAGAAAAACACGCTCCTATTAAAGAAAACAAGCATAAGGACCTTCAGAGCTGGGAGATGCTGCTTGTTGTACAAGGATTCATTCATAAGACCAGGGGTCAACGACCTTATATACCTTGTTAAAAGAACAAATTCATGTGTTGTTCAGCTCCCTCAAGGCAACATTTAGAAAATGATTACCTTCACTTTAACATAGATAACAGGCTCCATGTTTGTTTTCTTCACAGTTGTGAATGATCAGCACTTTGACCAAATAAACAGGATGGCCATTGTCATTGTGAGTCCCTTGTGCATCATCCCTTTTAATGTTATTGTGGTCAATCTGTGCTGTTTACATTAGCATAACATGGACATTTAAAGGAGGACCCAGTTTACTAAATGACCAGCTATTTCACAGCCTTGATCCGGTCGCCTCTGGCTATTCAGCAGATTATAATGAGCTGGCTCTTTGCCAGAGTGGAGGTGTATATCTCAGCAGTTAATGCCCTTTTAATGCTGATCTCAGGTATTGGCGGCGGGTAACTTTCTTTTGTAAAACCGATTCCTTTGTGAATCATTTCATAGTGAGTACTAATCAAATACTAGTGTGATAGTCTAATTAATGTAAGGCTGGCTCAGAACACATGAGGCTTGAACACATGAAAAATACACCAACTCAATTAACTTTCTTTTGTTGTCTCTATTTAGAGTCAGTCCCAGTTGAAAAGGTGTCTGTCATTCTCTGGTGTTCGATCACAGAGAGACACTAAGTTATCAAAATAAAAGTACTTGGATTATCTGATCTGTTTGCTATGAAAAATAGGAAACACCTGTGTGTAATTTAATTTCCTGTTAACAATTCATGTTACCAGGACAGCAGAGCTACTACAAACTAAGCTTGTAGAAGCAGCATCTCAGCTTGCAGCCCCTTTGAACAAACTTGGTTTCGAGCAGCTCGGCTGGCAGACCCTTTGAGCATACTTGGTTATGAGCAGCACAGCTTGTAGCCCCTCTGATCATATTTGGTTAAGCGCAGCTTAGGGTTGCAAAGGGATGGAACATTTCTGGTAAATTCAGGAAAAGTTTCCGGTGAATTTCCATGGGAAGTTAAGCTGGGGAATTTTGGAAATGTTCCAAATTGGAAACTTTCCATGGGAATTAAAGGGAATTTATGGGAATTAACTGAGAATTGAGGGTAATTTAATGGAAAGGTTGAGTTAAATATTACTCATCCCCTGACCCAACCCATTCAAAAATGCATCCCAACAAAGTCCCATTCAAAATGTTAAATGAAAAGAGCCCCTCTCTCTCCAAAAAAGTTCCATTCAACATGCAAATAAAAAAGCATCTTCCCTCAATCTTCTCAAGCCTAGCCTCTGCAGGATTCTAGAAATCATCTGTGAATGAATGTGATGGAGGAATGCACAGTGCATGTAGGGGGCGTGGTCTCTATAGGGTACCTGCAGTAAGCAGTGTACGTACTATGTGCATGTGATTGAGGAATAGCATAGATATTCAACTGTACTTGCATGAAATCTGGTGGTTTTAGTCAGGATTATACTAAAATGTATTTTACCCAACTATACTTAAGTTCCATATTAAGAGCCAACCATCAATTTAGTAAATTCCTGATTTATTCCCGTTAATTCCTGTGAATTCCAAGAAATTCCAGTTAATTCCCATGGAAAGTTTCCAACTTTGAAAATTCCCAGAATTTTGCAACCCTAGCGCAGCTCACCTCACAGCTCCTTTGAGCATACCTGGTTAGTAGCAGCTCAGCTTGCAGCCCTTTGAATGAGCTTTGATCACAGGAGCTACAGGGATGCTTCCTTTAAAGCATGATGTTGTTACACTTAGCATAGCCTGATTTACTTTGAAATCAATGATAGCACAGGGCTGTTGGTTGTTAGTTGTTGTCACATGATAAATTATTCAAAACCTGTTCATTTCTATTATAAAGCAGTCCTTGCTGCTGGCTCTGTAGGCTGTTCTCGTAAGACAACTGAAATGCTGAATCCAGGTATATAAAGTTTATCTTTTTAAGTGCTAATAATGTAAACTTTCAGATTAGTGCACAGAATGGATTCCTGTGGATATTCATGAATAACTGGTCCCATGTCTGCATCGAGTTTCAAAGCATTTTCAGAGTTTAATATGTTCCTATCCGTGCCTTCGATGCTCCTTTATATCCTGATAGGTCCCAAGAGTTCTCTGTCTCTCAGTCACCAATGAACACTTTAACAAAGATGTATCCAGTCCCCTCGTCCCTCGTGTCCCAGGGCTCGTGGGTCAGCCTTTTGATACCTGCTCTTCAGATGATTTGGAGCCAGGCTCGTCTGAGGGGTTTTGATGTGCCAGATTTAATACAAAGCTCATCCAGTGTCCCCCTCATACCTCCCTAGGCGAACAGCACACATCACAACCTCGTGTGAAGACGTCTCATTTGCCAGCTAATGTGTCTAATTTCAATCACTGTTACATTAAAATGGTTTCTAGCTCATGAGCTGTTATCCCTGATGGAAATTCCTCAATTTCAACACTTGAAATGCTTCACTTGCTAAGATAGGGGGGGGGGGGGGGGGGGGGGGGTAACAGGATGTATCAGTGTATTTAATGCTGTGTTGATGCATTTGTGATGTAAAAATGCACTTGAAATGGGTCAGATTACAAATTTTACTCAGGTTTCTTCCAGGCTGAAGAGGGCTGATGCTTTGTGGCAGATTAGTTCTGTAAAATTGGGGGTTATATTGCAGAAAAAAAAGAAGGAGATTTGGTATTGATTCTCTTTGAAATGACAGATGATTGACTGCTACACACAGCAAAGGCTGAAATATGAATAAGTGATTTTTCTCTGTGGACATTTGTCTCTGGCGCGGCTCCTCTGTGGCATTTAAGCCCTACCTCTCCTCAAATAAATCAATAATTACTTTAAATCCACAGTTTTCAATCTTTTTTTTTTTTTTGTCATTCGCACCACCTTTTTTACTTTTCCAGCCAGAATACAGAGCAAGGGGGAAAAAAAATAGCTGAGTGGAAAAATGACTAATGTGAAATTGAAGGTATGGATTTTTTTTTGTGCTAAGTGAAGCCCCGGCTGAGGCGTTCTGGCCGGTTCACTTGGCTTTGAGTCAAAACTGTGACTGGAATCCTCTAGTAAAACAAATTAAAAAGCCATCAGATAATGACAGCAGGTCGTTGTAGTAATAACAAAGCGTTCTCACAATCATAGATTCGAGGTGTGTGTGTGTGTGTGCATGTGTGTTTGTGTGTGTGTGTGTGAACTGTACGTGTGTGGCAAGTTTAAATGGCAGCAGTCCAGGAGAGACAAATGTTTCTGAACTTATCATCCTCCCTGCTCCCACTTTCCCTTCTTAAGCTCTCCCCTTTTTCACCCTTTGTTCATTTCCTGTCCTCTCTGCTCTTTATTCATTTTTTCCTCTCCTGTACCCCACTCACAGTTATTATCTGAGGACAGCTGGACTTTCAAATAAACAGCAGGTTTCAGGGTGTGGGTTGTGCTGCATTCTGCTCTGCTTGCAGCAAAACAAGAAGGAAAAAGACAAAGTAGCAAACCAGGGAACAACAGCCAAAAGCCTAAACTGTAACTTTCTGGTGATGTTGTTTACCTGACAACTTTTCTGACAAGAACTCCAATCAATCAATCTTTATTTGTGTAGTGCCAAATCACAACAAAGGTTATCTCAAGACTCTTTCCAAACAGAGCAGGTCTAGACCGTACTCTATGTTAAATTATTAACAAAGACCCAACATCAAGACAGGATACAATCCAGTCCCATCTTACTGACAGTACTCGATCTGTCAGTTACAGCGGCAAGGACAAACTTCCTTTAACAGGTAGAAACCTCGAGCAGAACCAGACTCATGTTAGACGCACATCTGCCTCAGCAGAGTTGTGATTGGAAAGAGGGAGAGAGGAGAGAGGAGATCATGGCAGTCTATGGCAGCGACTCAGAGGAACCTTCAAGATAATGGAGCTCAGGGACTCCAGAAAGGTCTATGGTTAGTAACTTTAATGGGACAGGGAGAGTTCAAGTAACTTCAGTACTTGTTATCCTATTAAAGCCCTTTTTATAAACAACGGCCCATTCATTAGAGTTTAAATACATGCTTCAATGTAGAGGTGGCACATATTTTGTTCTGTAAATATTTGGTTGTTTAAAATTCCCTCTCACAGTAATTATAGCTTGAGGATAAAGTCATGCTGATACACAGCACAAAAGATAAGCTACAGTGAGGAATCAGATGACTCTAACAACCTTCAAGCTGAAAGAAAACCATATGCAACAACATATTTTGACATGGTTGTGAGCAGTGAAGAGCTAAAATATTTCAAAGGGTTTAACACTTCCTTCTGACATGGACATAAATGAGTTGAGCTCAATATTGTAGCAGTCAGTGCTAATATGCTTAGAATGATGATACTAACGAGCCGATGTAGCAATGATCAGAGCTGTCACAATATCAAATTTAGTGGGCAAAATTCTTCTTCTTCTTCTTCTTCTTCTTCTTCTTCTTCTTCTTCTTCTTCTTCTTCTTCTTCTTCTTCTTCTTCTTCTTCTTCTTCTTCTTCTTCTTCTTCTTCTTCTTCTTCTTCTTCTTCTTCTTCTTCTTCTTCTTCTTCTTCTTCTTCTTCTTCTTCTTCTTCTACTTCTTCTACTTCTTCTACTTCTACTACTTCTACTACTTCTACTACTTCTTCTACTACTTCTTCTACTACTTCTTCTTCTACTTCTTCTACTTCTTCTACTTCTTCTTCAGATTAGCAGTCTTTTTCTGGGTGTGAAACAAATACCTTGTTTTCAGCTGTCATCTCCTCTGGCATGATTTGTGCGGTGGTATCCTGCGGTAAAGGTTAACCAGCTAGCTGGTTACTGAGTCTTCTTCTGCTGCTGCTGCTTCCTCTTTGTCTTCCCTCTGTTTTATGGGGGTTAGTAACCAGCCACTACCTCCCACATTAGTTTTATTGAAATTGTATTGAATTTATGCACATGCTTTGTGCAATATCAGCATTTCATTTTCTTAAAAAGACTGTTTTCATCAATAAGGGTATATTGCTACAGCCCTGATGTTTACTATAACCTATTCAACATTAGATTAGTATGTACACTACAGTTAAGGTCAAAGGAAATACAACCAAAAGAGGTAACATTAAATTAATTAGGATTCAATTTTGACCAAAGAGTGAGACCAACATTGCCCTCCAAGGCTTTTAGCATCCCCCCAAAAAAATGTCCCTTTGGTTTTGATATTTCAGTCACTTTAACATCATATAGCTCATAAAGAGCAGCAGCAAACTACAGCCTATATAGTTTATAATACCCTGTGGAATAAGATAATTTGAACAACTTTGGGAGAGCCCACAGACAAAAAATGGAAAAGCAGTGTACCATAAAAAGGCAGTATTTTCAGTCAGTCTCTATAAATATTGTTTAGAATAATGTTGTGATTCATGGTATTCCTCTAAAAAGGCTGCATAGCTTCAATCCCCACAACATTTATCAACCTCACACAGTTGCTTGTCCTTTTCAACCCCGGATTTCACATGTTTCTTCACTCTGCTGCTGGATTGGGTTATTGCTGAGCCACCAGAATGACAAATCAGCTCTCAGCAAACAGACTTTTTTCTTCTTGGACCACCATCTCCACCATACGTGAAATTATTCTGGTGGCCCTGTCTGGGAAATGGGATCCAGTCAACAGAGAAGCATGAGATAACTGAGAAGCATTTTTTCTCTCTTTCCTTCTAGCCTGGCTTGCATCTGTAAATTACCTTTGTGCCTCTTACAATCTATATGTGCTCGATGTTTCACCCACTGCTACGCCCCCGCTCACAACTCCAAGCTCCTTTTTCTATTTCTACCCCTCAGCCGTCCTCCCTGCTCACTCTGTCCCTCTAAATTTCCTGGGGACTTTATCTCCCCCATTTCAAATAGGATTGGGGCTCAATTTGCCATGCTTCATGTCACTTTGCAGCCGAATTCCACACTCGATATAGACACATCATAAAACTGCAGAATGAGCAAAATATGATTTGTCAAAACTTTTCCCTCCCTCTGGCTATTTGTCATTTCTGAGATTTGTTTCTCCTTCCTAATGCTTTGATTCGTCGTGAGAGATCAGCGCCCCAGCATTGGGCAGATGGAGGTGTCGATCAAAAAAAAGGCATTGCTGTCGGATTGGTGTTGATGCTAGTAGGTGGTTTCATGCTTCGAGTGACAGCACCTATTAATTTGACCATTTAATTTGAAGTCCAACAGCGTCAGGCTCCAGCACCTTCAATCTCCCCCTGTCATTCAAAACAAGCCTCTAGCCAGAGGCCACAAACACACACACTGACACACACTGAGGTAGCAAAAAGGCCATTCATTTAAAGCTAAAAGTTACCTACCTTTTAAAGCCAGTGGAAACTCAAATCCACAGTAGTGCTCTAACTTCATCATGCATGGTCCAACATATGATAATAAGATAGCACCAGAAAGAATGAGAAATTACATTGCATTACTAATGCTAAATAAAAAGATTGGCATATGGGTTTGGTGTGGTTTTGCCCAGATACCTATTTCACTAATGAAGCTGCTGTGATAATCTTTTATATATCAGACCATCAGCATAAAGTCTGCCTACTTCTATGAATTCATCTCCTTCATCTCCTCTATCTCTCTTTCCAATTCCAACACGGTCTCAGCAGATGTCTGTCTAACATGAGTCTGGTCCTGCTGGAGGTTTCTGCCTGTTAAAGGAAGTTTGTCCTTGCCACTGTAACTTGCTAAATGCTGCAAAGTGCTCTGATCACGAAGGATTAAGATGAGATCAGACTGAGTCCTGTCTGTAAGAGGGGACTGGATCTTACCCTGTCTTGATGTTGGGTCTTTGTTAATTATAGAACATAGAGTACAGTCTAGACCTGCTCTGTTTGTGAAAGCGTCTTGAGATAACATTAATTGTGATTTGGCGCTACATAGATAAAGATTGATTTATGATTTTATTTATTTTATTTTAATTTAACCTTCATTCAACCACATGAGAACCCCTTTGAGATCAAGACCTCTTTTACAAGGGCGACCTGGCCAAGAGTTCAGCAGCACACGTCAAAATAAATAGTACAGTTCAATAGTATGGAGCATATATAGTGTACAGACAGTGTGTAGAAACAATCAATAATTTAAAAGTGCAACTAATTTGTAATAAAGTGTAATTCGTCAGCATTTTCAAAAAAAAAAAAGGCACTGTTCTGTGGTCTGTCTTTCTTTTAAGATGGAGCCAAAGGCAACAAGTGAAATAAAATCAGACAATTTCAATTCCTTCTGGAGCGTATTCCAAGCAGTAGATGCAGCAAAACTAAACGCTCTCTTAACTAATTCTGTCTGAACACGAGGAACAGACATTTGTAAGATGCCAGAGGAGCCAAGGCATAGTGGCTTTTAGATCTTTGTACACACACACACAAATAAGTTGGGACCAAGCCAATAAGAGATTTATAAATCAGAAGATAAGATGATTGATAAACACAAAGCTCTATAAATAGTCTTAAGTATTTTAAATCTTCTGAGGCAAAGGTCCTTGGTGATAAATTAAACTGTGAAAAGAAACCAGGATATATAGTTTTAAGAACCACAACTTAAACATGTACAGGACAAAATTAGCAGAGACCTAAGATGTACAGCTTCTTCTACAAGGGGCACCAAGGTCAAAACAAGATCATACTGTATCAGATTGTATTGTACCATATCGTATGACTATATTTGTGCTGTGTTCATGCTGATAACTAGCTTCTTGAGGGTCAGAAAGACCTGAAATGTTTTACATAAGTGCGTTCCATTTACTGTTTATTCATTTTCTGAATCATACATGCATTTTTACAATTCTAGCCGACTTTCCCTGTGTGTTAAATCAGAGTTATAGTCCTCCATATTCCAAAAACGCTGCTGCGACATGTTGGAGATACTTAAGGACAGATGTTAGGGTGTGAAATCTGGCTTCAGCTGCAAATTGGGTTCTCCAGTCATAAAATTGAGCTCCAACAGACCCAAATATCCATGGTAATGGCCGGATTGATCTTCCCTCTATGAAGCTCGGGATTGAAGGTGGAGGTTTTATGACAGTGTTCTCTGTAAGAAATGGACTGCAACAGAGAAACGTGACACCGCAGTATAAATTCATGAGCTCTTGTGCTCTCTCTCTCTCTCTCTCGCTCTTTTTTTTTTTCTTCCTCAAATGAACCTGCGCTCCTGCTGCGAACGCGATGCTCCCATCACAGCTTCAGTAAGAGGGGTGAAGTCTTCAAGGTCAGAGCTGAGACAACAAACTTTTAGTTCACACAGAGTTGGCAAACTTCTCCTCTCTTTCAAGTCGTCCAGGTGGATTAATTACACAAGTAGCATATGTCTGCGTTTAATCAGGGAAGCAACACCGCATGACTTCCCCTGATTGACTTTAAAAAGAAGAAAGATTTTCCAATTTAATTTAAAGGGACCCATTAACCCTGATAGCCAGAGCTCCTAGTTTTGATTTAATTTGTTCAGGTTTCTTTTTCTTTTTACTCTGTACTGATAAAAAATCACCCAGGATAACCTCCTGCTGCGAGGTCTGTTAGTTATTTACAGACTTGTTTCCATAGATTTGAAAAACTCTTGTTTTTAATACTATTAGCATGATTCATGGAAGTTACTTGGATTCTCAGAAATCTCACAATCAATTAAATCTCTGATCTGTCTACATGGAGACAGCCAAACCAACTCTCATTACGTCCCGTTCCCATGCAGCCAAACATTAATGAGAGCTACAAGACTTCATCATAAGCAGTCAGTGTGTAGGATTTAAGTGAGGGATCATTCACGGTGAGCGGGAAGTTAAATAAGAGTCTCGACGGGGGATTATCCCAACGCTTATGTCCTTGCTACGGACTACAGATAGTATTTAGCAGTGAGGTTGAAACTTAGAACAACTCCATGAACCCTCTCTCTCAAAACAAGCAGGAGAACCGACGTGGACCAGAAGACCTGCTCTGAACTGGAAAAGCCTTATCTGAAGACACTGGTAGATTTGTTCATTCTGGTCTTGTCCAGTTAATTTGAATTTAATTTCCTTTTGCAGTTGGTCTTCCTTATTCTAACATTCTGGTTCATTCAATTCTAGTAGAGATCCCAACTTTCCATTTATACCAAATATCATCACTGTCAGGCAGAAACCTTGTATCTCCAAAACCACTACTTTCCAGGAAGTAAATAAAGGTATTCACATAACTAAACACTGCAAGAGATTCAACCACAAGCTCTTTCTCTACTCTTTATCTGAGCAGAAGTAGATTCCTGAGTAGGGCCACCCCAATTATGAAACTCTGCACACGCCCTGGCAAATATGTTCAAAATCAAGCACAATATATTCATTATAGCCTTTTCTAATGGATATGTGCAGCCAAGGGAAACAAAAACTTCTTCATTTCACTGTTTGAAGTTTGGGATTAGATTATTGAAACCTAACTGGAGAGAAACAAAGAAGAAATAAGGAAAGGAAGTACAGTCTCTGTCCTCTAATTTGAGTGAACTCTCCCTTTAAATTGTGATGTTTAATCTGCAGCATTTTTTCTTACACTAAAGATATTGATCCTGTTGTTTAATTCATGTTACTTAAAGCTTGTCAGGATGATTGACCGCTTCCCTTCAGGCCGCATTAATTACTGTCTGGCAGCCTGAAACACGCTGGCACAGACACAGCTCCTGGAAATACTTCAGACACTGACCCCGCACTCCGCTCTCTGAAAACCTCTTTGTGGCACCTTCTCCCTCACCACCTTCATTTTATGATGGAGGGATGGGTTTAGAGAGACTGCAGCAGTCTAAAGTAGACCAGATCCAGGGAGAGACGTGAGGTTTGATAAGTACAGCTCCGGCACGGGGGCGTGAAATGAGAAACTATCTGTCAGAGAAGTCACAGTGTTCGACTCACAGAAGATGTGATGGAGAATGTGAGCAGATCTGTGTTCCTTTTTTACAGAAAAGCAAAATTGTGACATCAATATTTTGTTGCAGCTCTTAGCTGTTCATTCAGAAATATTTGTACACAAACAAAGCTGAATTCCTCCACCAGATGGCAGTGTTTGTTCTCCTATTGTACAGTTTTCCATCCACTGTACCATTGTGGATGCTTTGCTTTTACCTTTGACTGTATTTTTTATAAAATATGAGAATACAAATGTGGAAATCTAGCAGAGTGCTAAACATTCCCCCTGCAACGGCTTCCAGGAATCCCTCAAAACATCCCTCCTGGAAGGCTGCAGTCACATGATCACATGACAACTCAATGAGAATTATGGATCAGATGAGTGCAGCTGAAGCCACTTTTGATTCTCTCTTTGTCTTTTTATTTTGTGCAATCAGGCCCCTCTGCATGTGGCAGCTTTTACATGAGCCATTAGCTTTTTATCATTTCAGGAAGTTTGTGATATGCATGCATCACTTCCACACAAACATCAGACTCTTGAGGGGCTTCAACCACACAGATTTGACCTCTGCTGCATGGCGAAGCTGCAGAGAAGGGAAGGAATTATGTGCAAATACTTTGTTACAGCCATAAAATAGATCTTTTATATTCATCTCTATCTTATAAAACAACTTGTTTTCTGAATTTTCCCCCAAATTTTAACACAAATATCTCTCTTTTCTACTTATTTCGCTTCAAAACTCTACTTGTCATTTCAGCTCAAATGCACTTGAAGCAGTTTTTGCATTATAACTTCATAGATGAAGTTTATTGTAGTTTTCTCTTATGCAGGTGAAAGCCTCAGTCACACAATTAAACAAGCAACCTGCTAAACCTGACCCCTGCTGAACCAGTCAAATGCACAGTGATTCAGTCGTTTCAATTGAATTTTTTAAGCCTTTTTAACCTTAAGTCTTTCGTAGTGCATATTTCATGCTTTCAAATTGTGCACATTTGGGACTCTGGTTTGGCCGAGTGGTTAAGTTGCTCAACCCATGAATAGAGCCTGAGTTCAGCCCCTTTCCCACATGTCCCTCCCCCACTCTGTCTCCCAGTTTCCTGCTGCATTCACAGTCCTAACCCCTCCAAGTTAAGGCAGGAAAGCCCCAAAAACATAACTTGTAAAAACAAAGTTGTGCACATTGAAGAAACATGTAATTTCTTGCATCCTTAAGCTGCACTTAAATTTGTATTTATTGTTGCCAGTCTTATGTGTTATATCTGTTTTCATGTACTGGTTGCTCTTTAACCTGAGGCAAATCTCCCTTCAGGGATGATAAAATACATCCAATATAATCTAAACAAGTTGAATTCGTACATCTCTGATAAGTCTCTTACTTTTATATAAGTGTCTTGACTCCTACTTGGGTGAAAGATGGTTGCACGTTGCCATTTGTGCTCATCTCCTCAAGCATCACAGACTCACACTCGCTCTTCAGAGTGAATCTCCTCATATAATCACATTAAGGACTTTCTATGACCCTGGATCGATGTCATGGTGTACTCTTGTAAGGTGATATGGCAGTAAAAGTCAAGTCAGACCAGCCTGCAGGACTAGGAAGTGCATCCTCATCCCTTTTTTTTTTTTTTTTTTACATAATCAGCTTTAAACATCTTCCCCATATTCAGTCCACATCATAACGTCCTGCATCAGTGCTCTCAGGAGTCCCTGCAGTTTGACAGATCTCTCTCCCCGGCCTTTCCCCTTTTTTTACTCTTTTTCTTCTTCTTCGTAATCACATCAGCACAGTGGCTGGAAATTGAATTGCATCTGCAGGTGCTGTGCCAGAGTCTGAGATGGATTTGATGTGCAGAAACACATGGCAGCTTTCTTTTTTCTTCCTCTGTGAAACCTTTCTTGGAAATCAATGGTAAAATATTTAGCAGAGGAAGGAGTCTGCGCTGTCTGTACATGTGGCTTTGCAGCAGCTGAGCAATCACAGGATGCAGGGTTTGGGTGTGTTTAAATCCGTTTTGATTGCAATGTAAATGTGAGATGATTTGCTGCAGGTATGAGGTGTATATGTTTTGGAGGAGGACGTTTGGGAGAAGCTTAAGGCTCCATGAAAACTCAAAGCATCATCTGTTTTTGCAGGCTGTGATGAATAGAAGAGTTAAACATGAGGCTGAAGTCCCAGAATGCTCAGCTTGTTGGGTTGACAGGTGCTTTTTATTCTGTGAGGACACAAATCAAATCAGATTACAGATTCTGGATCCGCTTTAAATGAGTCCTCCTGTGCTGAGATTGAAGCAGAGCTGGATGAGGTGTCATCAGAGCAGCTGATAGCTGAAACGTACTTTGATGTGGCTTACTCTGATGTTCCTGGTATCTCATTCATAATTCTACCTTTTGGGATGAAGCAGTTTTTCCATGGATGGGTTAATTGATTGGCTGACAAATAAATCCAAGCTTTGATTACTGAATAAAGACTGGAGCCTTTTAACATTAATGACTTTCTAAAATATGAGGATTTTGGTACAAAACTGGTTCTATTAATGTTTTGGACTCACTGTGAGATCCCCCTTTGCACTGGACGGGTCTAAGGAACATTTTTCTGTATTTTTAACACTTTAAAATCACATTATTCATAAAAAATAATAGTTTATCACAGCCATATCCACCCACAATTAACTGGGTATCTCCTTAAATGTATTTGACAATAATAAAGAGGTGTTGCCAGAAGTGGCATCAGCGACCCTTGAGATCTGGTTGCCTGCCATCAGCTGCCACCCTCACATCTTTAAACTATGATTAGCTTTTTTGCCTTGTCAGAGGCAGGACTTCTGTTAAGATCAACTATCAAGTCTGTGTTAAAACCATAGACTGTTTGAATAATGGACGTAGTATCCGTGACGTCAACCATCTGTTTCTGAAGCGCTGTTCGTCTGAAGCCATTCATCAGCGGGAGCTGTATTGGAATTGCTGAACTCAACCTAACTTCTGTCAAGCTAGTGTGAGGTAAAGAGGCGGGCATGGAGCCTCCTCGCCAACAGCTACAGTGTTCCCGCCTGTCAGTCAAGTCAGCTGTGCCTCTCATAATGGAAAACTTGTAATCTTGATATCTTCAAAATTGTAGTGTTATGGAAAAATTCACCCCCATACTGAGAAATGAGCTATTCAGACTACACTTGTTTTTTGTAAACGTGTTTATTCTTCTGTAAAGATCAGCTTTTTTGAACGGACGTGTTTGTGGTTTCCGGTACTTCCGGAGCCAGCCTCTAGTGGACACTTGAGAAACTGCAGTTTTAACACTCCCGCATTGACTTCAATTCCCGTGGCCGGAGGTTGCCGCATGGTTAAAACAGGCTGGCAGCTTTCTGTGCATTTAAATGTATACATTTCCAATTTGTTTGTGCTCTTAATTATGACTCTGGACATACTGTATGACCTGAATATAAGACGTTTGTGTTTTCCTCTAACTACATCTAAATAAAGTGGGACCATCTTATATTCTGTGTTCAGGAATGAAGTATCAATAATGGTAACTACAGATGGCTCCACTTATCTGTACAGCCAGTGTCCCCCTCATGGCTGGGACCAGCTGTGCCTACTGCAACAGTAGGCTACCAGGGGGACTTGAGAAATGGAGACACTGTGAACAAAGTTGCATAAAAGTAGGACAAGTTAACCAACAACCGAGGCGGGGTTCTGCAGCAAAACATCACATGGATTCTCATTTCTAAAAATCAAAACAACTAACACATCGAGGCCTAACTTTCATTTACAAAGGATAAGGATCCCAGAGGGGTTGAGATAGTTGAAATTTGAAGTGGTGTCCAAGTTTTGTCGTGCTTTCTTGTCCATGATGACCTGATAGAGTTTATTCTTTTGTAAAACAATCTGTATTAGTGCTGATTTTCATGGCATGGAGACAATGGAAGTAGAGTTGTATGTGAGGGTAACTGAAGGCAGATTTTTGTGTCAATGAATAGGCTTTAACATAACATGCTATTGTGCAAATAAAAGGCTATTCAGTGAGATAACACGCTGTATTTTGTCTTTGGAACACATAAGAATTTGACATGCATGTGCCTCACTCTATAAGAAACACAAACCTCCTTAATTACTCTCTGTATTGTAAATTTTCACCTGTGAGCAGCAGTTGGAGTGTAAGATTGTGTCAATATGAACAACATATGAGTATCACTTGTCATCCGCCCCCTGCAACCTTGAAAGAGAGAGAGAAAGACTAGTAGATTAAATCTCAGAATGATGTCAGACAGATTAATCTGTTTATTTCATGGTCCATCTGAACCATCTCTCCCCAAACGGTGCCACTTCTTGTCTTCTCCCTCCACATGGGGGCACTGTTGCTCTGTTCTGCTCTGTTCCCTGCATGCCTCCTCATGGACCCAAATGGAGGCAAAGACAGGAAACTAATAGAGACACTTTGGGCTCGCTGTATCTGCAAAGTCATGATAAGTTTCCTTCCTCAGACCTGTGTGGTATCTCATCTTGTTCCCGTTGTGTCGCTCTTGCAGCTGTTGGCTTACATCACCGGGTCTGTGTTTGGTGCGCGTAAAGGCGAGGACCTCTGAGTCCCTGAGCGTTTATCAGCGGTCACTTTCCCTTCTTTCCACGAGGGAGGGAGACGACTGAGGTGCTGCTTTCTACCTTCTGTCAGATCCGGATCAGGAGTGCTGCGTGTTCATCCTCCACAAACCAGGTCTCGTTTGTCTTTGCGTCAAGTTGGAAAGTGTGTAAACCTCGTCGCTGCAGCATCGGTGAGCCTGGAAGTACGTGACGTGAATCCTGAGCGCAACTCGGAGTGGTTTCTGTTGTTTTTTTTCTCAACTCGAGCATCATCTAATCGAATTACCGTTACCAGTACTCACTGTCCTCCTCAGACTTGGACTTTTCTTCTTTTTTTTTTTTTGCATTTATTGATTTACATTTTCCAAGTTCTCCTTTTTGACACATTGTCGAAATGGCGTCACTGTACCAGAGATTCACCGGCAAGATCAACACGAATAACTCGTTCCCGAAGCCTCCAGAGGCGAGCCATCTCCTCGGGCAAGGTGTGGAGGGGGAGAGGCCGGCGGAAGGCACGCGTCCCCGGCTCCAGCAGTCCTATCGGGGACACAGCGAGGACGAGGACGTAAGAAACTGTCGCCACCTTACACTTCAGCACCACATTTCAGCACTCACAGATATGCTGTATTATTTTTTTAATTCAAACAGCTTAATGTAGTATTTTTTTAATGCATTCAAAATAAAATAAAATAAAAATGTCCCTTTCAAAGGCAAAGTTTTTAAACTTCTGCGTCATCCCCTCAATTGGTTGCCCTAAACGTCAATACATGACGCGTCAGTTACGTCTCTTCTTGGCAAGCACACACGCTCAGTGGCGCTGTTTTTCCATGTATTGATCCCAAAGTGCATCAAACAATACACAGTGCTGTGGAGTTTTGGATCACGTGACACTCTTCCATGAGTCACGATGCTGATTTAACCCTGAAAAATGGAGCTGATGTTGTTGATGAGTGCCATATTTTATTTGAATGCAGGAACACAAGCATTCTGAATAATAGAGAGAGATTCATACCCAGGTATTATTTCCAACGTCCCTCTACATTGTTTAAGTAAGATCTGTTGTACTTCAAACATGCCGTGTGCCATCATTATATTGTTTTGTTATTTGTAATTTATGTTCTGTGGCTCCATACCATGGGATCATGGTCTGAGCATCAAATTAAAATGAATGAATGAATGAATGATCATGCTTCCCACTCTGAGCTGCTTTCCCAGCACCCCCTTCATCAATGATCCACTTTTATAGTGTTTTTATATTCTATATCAACCCCTCCTTTCTCTGCAGAAATCATCAGCATCCATTCTTTGCAGTCAAACTGGAAAGTGTGCCTTCAAATCTGTTTGTTTACCCTAGATCAGGGGTTCCCAAAGTGTGGGTCGGGACTCCCTGGGGGGTCGTGAGATGCCTTCCAGAATGTTTTTTTTTAAATGTATCTAAAATTAGTACATTTGACCCATTATAGTAAAAAAAATATTGACAAAAATAGTAGCTAAACTTGAAATAAAACCTTAAAAATAGAAAATGGAATGAGTTTTCTGCCTTTCTTTTTGACAGATGACTCCTAAGTTTAGGGTTAGTGAACAGTTAATTATCAAAAGCATCAGTAGCAGCAGGTTAATTCATAACGGCACAGGAAACACAGACACATGCTCATGTAGGTAGGCTCATTTTCTGCAGACCAGCCACATCAAATCACTTCAAGGGAAAGTGGAGGTCGCAAGTCTTTGGCACCTATATTTTGGAGGTCGTGGGCTAAAAAGTTTGGGAACCCCTGCTCTAGATGATGCTCATTTGAGGATTTTCATGCATTTCACCAGGGTCACTTTCCATTTTTAGTAAAATGATGGTATTTTAATCCTTGTTTTTGCAGTTTGGAGCACCTGCCTGTGCTGGAAATGCTGCCAAATATTTAGATTTTAGAACTTTGCAGGCTTGCGGTGCTGTCCTTGGTGCTGAAACGCTGAACCAGATTTACCCACTGCTGTCGCTCTCCGTGGTGCTGAAACATTAACTCCGCTAAGCCTCTTTTGTGGGGCTGCTTTTATTTGTCTGTCTACTCTGGAAATTTAAAATACTCTATTATGGCTTTAGTGAATACATTTGCATTCAAATCCTTTACCAACTGTGGGCTTCTATGGTTGCTGTGTTCACTGTAAATATGCAACTTGCAAGTTTCTTCCTTCAGACTGACACAGTGAAGTTCACAGTCTTCATGTCCTGCATGGTTAAACTGATAGCCCATTATGCTTCTGAGTGGTTTTCAGGTGTGTGTCTGTCATATTGACTGTGAGGTTCCCTGAGTGAAGTGATTGTTTTTGTCTCTTTCCTGCTTCCAAATGAGTTTGTATTTCTTGTCTGGACAAGTTTGGGTCAACACTGTTGTATTCTGTCTTTACAGCACAAAACATGTTAACAGCAGTAAACCAAGGTAGTAAAATGGTAGTTTTAGGGTAGAGAGATAGTTGCATTTCTGTATGCAACAGGCTGCGTCATGACCTTCATTGTACACTTACTTAACTTTGCACTACACTTCTTACTGGAGGTTACCTCTAGGGCGCACCAGAGAGCAACCACTGGATTTGCAGAATGTGAACTACAGACGTGGCACCTTTTTCCTCGATACTTAGGCGTAACAGTCCTGGACTTGTTTCCATTTAGTTTCCCAGGTTTCCACGCTGACTTCTATCTCTTGCTGGCTGCCTTGACAGACAGTGCTGTACAGTGGCAATGACACATCACACAGATGTTGAGAACTGCAGTCTTGGTCCCATAGACTGTATAAATAATGGACTTAGTATCCGTGACATCACCCATCTGTTCTGAAGTGCTGTTTTGAAGCCAGTCGTCGGCGGGAGCCATATTGGAAATGCTGAACTCACACAAAAGAGTGTGACATAAAGAGGCAGGGGTTTGAGCCTCCTAGCCAACAGTTATGTGTACTCACGTGTCAATCAAGTCAGTCATGTCCTTATTTGGGCAAAACTCGTAATCTTAATATTTTCTGAACTGTTGCGTTAGAAAAAAAATCAACCCCCGTACAGTGTGTGCCGATAGAGATGCAAAGATCGCCTTCTTGATTTGGTGTGTATGTGGTTTCTGGTGTTTCTGCTGCCAGCCTCAAGCAGATTCTCGATGAATCGCAGTTTATAACACTTCTGCATGGGCTTCATATTTTAAGACCGGAGGTTGCTGCTTGCTTGGTCCATTAGCTTGTCTTTAAAACTCTCTGCCATTGTCCCTGCTGCTGTGTTGACTGTCACGTCCTCTCAGCCTCAACACTACCCCTACAGTTCGTTAAGCATACTGCACTTTGTGTATGCACTGCAATAATTTTTAAGGACCTGGAATGAAGGAATGTGGTAGCCATCATGCACACAAGTACACATACTAACAGTTATCACACTCTGATTCCAATAGTTAGGAGGCCTGAAACTTAGGAGATTCCAAACAATTATTTTCTTGGCTTTATCCATTTTATTTTAGTCATATTAACTTTAAATTGTAGTTATACTAGTTAAATAACAGTTGAGATAGCTGTTATAAGTGCCAGCTAAAAAGATCACTGTCTAGTATTTAAGCCAATGGCACGAATAAGCTTGTAACCAAATTTAGAACAGATCATAGTAGCTGTTAGCTTTCTGTTATAGTGCATTGGATTAAAAAGCAAGAGGAAAACTCAGGATTGAACAGCATTTCTTGATTCTTTCAGCTCCTTTACCCTCAGTCACAATGCAAGATTGGTCCTGCTGCCCACATTCTGAGCACTGATTGGCTCTCTGCAGGTGCAACATTACATGGTCTAATTTGGGTATTACAATGGAAATACCTTGAATAACTTCAGCTGTCACAGCATAGTCTGCTGGAGCTCTGTGATTCTAAGGTCATGCTTCATTTATGTATTTCAGTTTAGCTCCAGCACCTTTCCAGCTATTGCATGCTAGCTTGTGCTGTACAGTACGGTGCAGGAGGTAAAAACCTGGTTTGAGGTGTACATGAATATAACATGAGGTTGATTTATTGAGCGGTGGTGCTGCCTTTGTGTTAGTTGGTGCAGAGAACTCCAACATAATCTGAAATCAATACAAACAGTGATGTATGGTCCCTGTTCATCAACCTGAGAGCATGCTGGGGGATTGTGCTCCGAAGAAGAGCTTTGTCAGACATAAAGAGCTTTGAATGCAGGACAGTTCAGTGATTATTGCTGGGTGGAGACGTGATAATAAAACCTCTGCTTTATTATTCAAAGGGTGCAATTTTTAACAGTTTTTACATATATACATAATACATCTATATATCTCTTATTTCAGCCTTGCCTTGTGCTCTTTTTTTAATGTCAATCCAAGCTTTGGCATTGATCCAGCTGTGCGGCCTTAATGAGTGCGTGTGGTGGAGGTGGCATTTGCATCCCGCTGTGTGGATGAGATCTAGAGCCCACTGGGATGAAGAGCTCATCCATTGATTCAGCCTCCATATAGGGCCAACACACAGCCTCACTCTGCCACTTCAAAACTTTATCCACCCATCTGTCCTCAGCTGCTGCTCTCTGCTCACTCAGCACTTCTTCTTCATCACACAAGACTCTTTCACCCACTGGGAGCATGAGAGTGGTTTTCTTGTTCAGGTAAAGCTTTTATTTTTTCGCAACACTACATTATTACACCCATTATACGTCTGTCACAAGGTCTGAGTAGTTAGTCCAACTCCTTCTTCTCCCCTCTCTCTCACACTCTCCCGTTCGCTGTCATTGCTTACTCTTTTTTGTTCTGCCGTGTAGTTTCCCTCCAAGATTACACTTACATAAGCCCAAAGCCACGTTCCACATGCCAACATGCCGACATTTAATTCCCATAATGAGCCAAGAGTGGAGGAAGTATTTAAATCCTTTGCCTAAGTAGAAGCACTGACGCAACCATTAAAAACACACTCAATTAAATGTCAAAGTTGTGCGTTTGACTCTTTCTTCAGAGTTTTAACAGCAACATCTTCTCTAATGCAGGAAAATTACCACTGAGAGTTTGATATTTCTGACTGTATTACTCTAAAGTCATCCTGTTGATGGTTAAGGTAGTGGCAGTGTTCTCTTCTTTGTACTGCAGTTTGCTTATTCAACCAAATAGATGTCACAAAAGTTGTTTTGCCCTTCTTATTTAGGGCTACTTTTCTAATATTGGAAGAAAATAGTGATGTATCTTGTCACCTTCAAAAGTTGTTTAAAGGACACCATCTGAGATGTGGTAGGAGAAGTCTCTAGAATGAAAGTGCTGATGATTCTGAGTTAACTGCTGGACACTGTTACAGCTTAGCATTTGAACCATACACAGTCCTATATAGTCTATAGTCATATCGTCCTCAAAGCAGGGGTACTGGGTTCAGATCCAGCCAGTGGCTCTTTCACCACATGTATTTATGAATTCATTGAAATGTATTTAACCAGGTAAGCCACATTAAGATTAATAATCTCCTTTCCAAAGTGTCCTGGCTAAGATTAACAGCAGCACTTTTCACATAATTTCACACTGACGTCGACCTATCCTGGATCACATAGCAGAAGGACATGAGTCAAAACACCCAAAACTGGATGCTTTGTCCTCCAATGCCTTCAATCCACTTTTAAAAACATCTAAAGAGACCATCTCCCTTGACAACAACTTCTCTTGTATGCAGGCGGAAGGGCACGTCTGTGTTGTGTCTGTAAATAGTGCCAAAACAAACTGACTTTCTGGTGGCAAAGTTAAGTGCTTAAAAAATTCCCAGTAGAGAGTAGAACTAAACTAAGATG
This sequence comes from Notolabrus celidotus, assembly GCF_009762535.1. Taxonomy (NCBI): domain Eukaryota; kingdom Metazoa; phylum Chordata; class Actinopteri; order Labriformes; family Labridae; genus Notolabrus; species Notolabrus celidotus. Next base: position 26,808,520 of record NC_048288.1, read on the forward strand.
ATTGCTAAGGTCAGAGTCTTTCAAAATTAGCTAAATTACATGGCAGAATCGGCCCCATCTGAAAAAAAACTGTAGCCTAGCTTGCAAGCTGTTTCTGCCTTGAGTTTCTCATAATAGGGGCAGAACTGATGAAATTTGTTGTGGCTAGTACAATTACTAGTGACAAAAAACTCATGGAACTCCACCTCAAAATAATTGAAATATCCCTTTAAGAATTGCTTATAAATAAGCACAGTGACAGTGATGAGTTAAGGCCTTAAGGTTAGTAATGAACCTCAACGCTCCATGGTAAGTCCCCACTTTGTATCAAAGCCCCAAATTTAAGACTTCAAAATAGGATAACAAAATAATAAATACTGAATGAAAACAGATATCTGACCACAAGTAGATTCTATTTTCTAGTTAAGAATCACAGGCCCAACAGGTTTGGACCCACTGTTGATTTAACACGTGCATTTAGTGCTTTCTAACTTAAGCTCTTAATCTGAAATGTTTCCAGTATCTGCAGCTGTCAGATCCATGCAGAAGAAAGAGGGAGCACTATTTCCTCTCCAATCTGTGAAGATGTACAGGTTTGAAGTCACTTCAAAGCAGACTTATCCTCAAACTTGGCTGAAGTACAGTTCTTGAATAAATGCTTCAACACTGTTGTTAGCAAAGATCACATTAACCCTCGTCACTCCTGCTCTATATTTGGTGATGTAGTTTCACAGGTGTCCCCTCTAACGAGACAAAGCAGGTGTAGTAGCTGCAGGACTTCACTTGATGAGGGATTTATTTACCACAAAGTAAAAATAGTGGCTCCACTCCTTTTGGCAGCTAAATGGTGAACCCTGCAGGAAGATGTCAACCTGCAAAAACCTCATTGATGTTTTTCAGATAGCTCATCAGTAAACATGCTAAACAAACCTGTATGTATCATTTACAATGAAGAGAGGCTGCTGCAAAACATAAATGACAATATTATCTCTGAGGTATTACCGATCAGTGTTTGTGTTCTACATATGTGAACTGCACATAGAGCACTAAGCCTCCCTCAAATCAACAATGCATTTAAACAACTCTTTATCTCTTTTTGTTTGGAATGAGCTCGACTTACTCTCCATTTTCGAGCTTAATCCTTCTCTGTCAATACATTTGATTGTGATCTTAGGCTGAAATCCTTTCTGATGATGATTCCCGGCTGGTGGAACAACTCATTACAATCTGATCAAACAGGCTCTTTTTGGTAGTCTGGTAGCGTATATTTATGCATCTTTGGGAACATTTGGGATCCTATAAGTTCTGCTGACTTTCACAGTTTGGTGAGATTTTGTGGAGTTTTATTGTCCAGTGTCTTCAGGTCTTTCAATTTTCATTTGGCCCAGTTTAGATCTATGTAGATCGTAGAAGGGTATTAATATTGGTACAAACAAGTAAAGTGAGATTATGTTTGTTTAATCTGTACGGGTTCCCATAAAGCACTGTAGTCAATATTTTTGTTTTTTTAATCTAATGGAAGGAAATGTTATTTCATCTGCTCAAACTGCACATAAAGGGCCGTGTTCACTAAACAAATGTGTGGCTTTTTTGCCCCTCAAGTGAGAGAAACAGACACAGTAAGCAAAGAGTTAAATGCTCCCTGCACTGTGTTGCACAACAAATAGCATATCTGTACTCTGGTGCTGTATGCACACATTCAAATGAGCCTTTATTATAGCCCCCTTTCTATGCAAATGAACCTCATTGCAAAAACATCCAAGTCACAAACAACATTGTCGACAGCCATGCACAGGCAGAGGGAAATTTGTACCCTCTGCTGAAGGTGGAGGTTACTGTGAATCAAATTTTTCCAGTTTTTAAGACAACAATTCCACCAATGAATGAGCAAGAAATACATTTTTATTAAATACAATGTGTAAATATAACTTACTCATTACTGTTATTATTGTCTGGATAGTTATTATTCTTTTTTAAATTTATATTTTTGGGGCTTTTACACCTTTATTTATAGAGGAAGGACAGTGGATAGTGTAGGGAACTGGGAGAGAGTGGGTGATTGACACACAGGAAAGAGGCCAAAGGCTGGATTCAAATCCAGGCCACCCATTACATGGGTGCACAACTTAACCACTAGGCTAAGTCTGTGCCCATTGTCGGGATTATTGAGGATGTCTGGAACAGTTGCACAAGTGGCTGAGTTTTTCTGCACTTGCATGCTCTATAGAGGACATTTTTGTAAACCCACTCCAAATCTGTTCGAACTGAATTTCACAACACACCTCCACTCTTCCCAACACATCATCTGTAGACAAAGTTGAAAGCTGTCAGTGTGGTTTCCCCCTGAATGAAGCATTAGTTTTGACACTCTCAAAAATTCCTTTCTTGAATTTCCCTCGAAAAAGAACTCAACAGGATTACGCAATAAAAGTTTAAGCTGTTTACTTAAATCAAAAATAAAACAAATACAGAAAGGTGTCCATTTTCAATGTTTTTATCCACAAATCCTTAAAGAAACTAAAAGAGAGTGAGAGAGAAAGAGAGGTCAAAAAACTGTGTTGCTCCACTCTCTCCTTGCCTAACTGCCACCTCATTAATTCAAAAACGAATCTTCTACAGAGATCAACGCAAATCAAACTGCATAATGAACTTTTACCATCTTTTTGTAAATGTATATATTTATCATTATCCTTATAAATTAACTCTCTTTGTAAATTATTACTTTGCACATGAACTTAAATGATTTCAACATCATGAATTGCGTTTAGGCTCCGACAGTCAGGATGAGAGAACTCAAATCAGTGCAGCTCTGCCCTCCAGAGAGTGGAGATGCTAACAGCTCAGATGCAAAACAAGAGCAAACTGCACGGAGCTGCAAAACTCTATGGGTGTGCACTGGAATATCATGAGTGCAATATGCTTTGTTAATCAGACCCCAAGACAGAGCAGAGAGTGGAAGCAAATGATATGCTGTTAGTAACTGCGATCCATTCTGAGTGAACACCCCCAAAGTGTGCCATCATGATAGGATAAGATAAGATAAGATACTCCTTTATTCGTTCCACAACGGGGAAATTTATGGAGTTACAGCAGCAAAAAAAAAGTGTGTGTGCAGTACAAGAATTTCAACAAGAATATAGATAGGAAAGAAATGTTCATCAAAGACGACAGCTTGGCCATAATTCTCCTGTCAGCCACCACCTCCACAGGGTCCAGGACTGAGCTGGCCTTCTTCACCAGTTAGTTCAGTCCCGCTCTCCTCTATCCTGTCTGCCCACAGCAGGTGAAATCCTTCCAATGTGGTGTTCGTGTCTGGTGTTAGCTCTGTTAGCATGATGCTACTCTGGTGCTGGGTTAGCTCGTCTACCCCACCATAGACAGATCCCACATCCCCCAAAACGGTGGGCAGAAGGACAGTCTGATGTTGTCTCCTTTAGCATGCACCTCAGTATTAGTACGTCGTCCTTGCCTCCTTCTCCTCAGCTCGTAGGGAATGTCACATTAGCTGTGTTAAATACAAAATCAGATGAGTACACTAGTTTTTACTTCAATGCACATATACACCTGTGGGTGTTTTTTTAATTCTATGACTTCCAAAAAACTACAGTGTCCAAATTCACAACAGTATTTTGAAATGTAACCCCTGAATCATGAATCACAAGTTCCTCTCAACAAAACAGTGAAAGTACAAAAAACCTTTTTCTTCCCCACCTTGCGTTTTCTCTTTACTCCACCTTTTTCATTTCAAAGTGAAAGGTACACACAGTCTCACATTTCAGCCTCATTAATTAGTTAGCTCCTCCAGTGGCATTAAACCCGTGGAAAAGCGTGACAAAAAGCAGGAGTAGATCTTTACTTCCACAATAAACGCCTCGTCCCTGCAGTGTGATTTTGTTTCCCCCCACAGACTCCATTACAAGAGTAAACATCTCTGTTTCGTCTGTCTCTGTCTGCTACGTATCAGCCCCATCGTAATGAGACTCAGGAGATATGCGGCTACATTACTAAGATTCAGACATCTTACACACAGGGAGGTGAGTGTGTGTGTGTGTCAGTGTGTGTGTGTGGTTTGAGTCACGTATTCCCACAGTTATACGTTTTACACTTTCCCAACTCATCTCACTTATTCTGCGGTCTAATGGCTCTGCGGCTTCACTTCGCATTAAAAAGGATGGAGTAAAAAAGGGATAAATCCAGCAGCGTGCATTAATGCACACACACTTCTCCCCCCTTCTTTTTACTTCATCTTTTCAAACACACATACACACACACTTATAAATGCATGCACGGACAGAATGAGGCTATTTTTCTGAGTATGGATTATAAGACAGCTGAGCTCTGAAATGGTCTTTTAATAAGCTGGCCAATATCTGATTTGGTTTTCAAGATAATATGAATTATAGTGATGAAAAGCAGTGAAAGGAAAGTAGTAAGTTTACAGTGTATGATATGCTTTGTATTATTTTCACTGTCAGCAGATTTAGAGTTTATTTGGGGAATAATTTGGCTTTGAATAAGGCATGGAAATTATTGTATTGGAAGACAAAATACTCACACATTCTTTTTTATTATCATATTTTTCTGTGCTTATAATTCTCAAAATATAGCTCAATGATGGCTCCATTATAACTAATATTGTCGGGCCTGTAACTTGCTCCAAAGGATTATTTCTCTGTATATTAAAAGTTCCATTATTTTGTGTTTAAAAGAAGTTTTAAAGCTGATATTAACAAGCCAGGAATATTGAGACTTTTAAAAGTCAATTAATGGCCCATCTATTCAGTCTGGCTTTTTATTATTAATTTTATATTTACTTTAATATTCTATTGTTTTATTTATTTTTAACTGTTCATTTTTTATTATTTTATTGCTATTTTTTTTTATATTTTAGTCAATCAATCTTTATTTGTATTGCACCAAATCACAACAAACATTATCTCAAGACTCTTTTACAAACAGAGCAGGTCTAGACCGTACTCTATGTTTAATTATTAACAGAGATCCAACACAGACCCAACTTCCTTTAACAGGCAGAAACCTTGAGCAGGACCAGACTCATGTTAGACTGTTATCTGCAGTGACTGAGTTAAGGTTGGAAAGAGGGAAAGAGGAGAATACGAGAAAGAGGGACTTTTATTTATCTTAGACTTTTATCATTACCTTTTTTTATTGTCTAAACTTGTCATTTTTTATCTTTTATTTCCTTATTTCTTAACTATTTCCCTTTGTTCTTCAATAATTTACATTTTATTACAATCAGTGTGCATTGGTCTCTACTTAGTCTCTACATCCATTCCTGCTTTACGTTTAGTCATGATATATTAGATTTGTATTTTCAATCGCTGTAAAGCACTTTGAATTACATTTGATTTGTGTGAGAGGTGTTCTATAAATAAAGCTTGATTGATTGAACTTTAAGCAATGTATACCAACCTGAGGACGTCCCTTATCTCCAAGTCTTCTACCGTTTAGACTGGTCTGCAGTCTATTGACGCCCATCCACAGGTCACACACTCCTCAGTAGTGCTCTGCCAACTTTTGTAATGCAGTTGCTGCTGATATCAGTCTGATTAGTTGCGCCTGTATGCTTAGCTCAGAGGTGGTAGCTCTACGTTAGAGTACTTGGATTATATTTGAATATCATTTAACACATAGTGCATATTACTTTTGAGCTTTTGGAGTTTAAACAAAAAAGTCACATGTGCCCTCTAAGGGAACAGTTTTGTCATTATTTTCCATCACAGCAGCAGGAGGCAGGAGTATGCTGCAGCAGCCTAACTAGGGTGTGCCAAAAGGGACAAAATAGCATGGGATTTGATAAAAGCATAGCATCAGCCCTTGTTGTGTGCTGTATGAAACACTTTTTTTGTGGTGTAAGCGCCCTGAAAGTTAATGTTATTTTTCACTAAATGTTTAATTCACCATGGTCTCTGTGGATTTCTGTCTGTGGATGTATAACATGAGACAGATAGTACTAACTTTTGGTAACATCGATTAGCCGTCCGTGTGAGCAGCTAACCCAAACAAACCTCTGAACAAGCTAACAGCGAGGAGACTGCATACAGATAGAGATAGCTGCTATCTGCCTCCTTTTCTCAGCAAACTGGTGCTAATGAGTTTAGAATAATGAAGTGCTACTTGTCTAATTCTATCTGATTACAGAAACAATGTTTCTCGGGTTTTACCTCAATTTGTGTTGATGAGTAAATGGTAAGTGAGTGATCAATAATGGCACTAGAGGGATAGACTCATCAGTCTGCACGCTGCATTCAGGGTGGCATCTGTGTGTCTGTAATGTGTGTGTGAGAGTGTGAGCGTGCATGCCGAGTGCTCTTCAGATTCCTGCAGGAATAACAAGCACAGAGACTTGTCCAGTGGTCAAACAGCAAATTTAATTGTTTCCTCCTTGTGTCTGTTGTCAACAAGAGCTCCACAGCACCTTTACTCCGCAGTCTAAATCTTCAGTGACGAGCCCCTTTTTGACCCCACAGCTCTGCTTCCTCATCTTGCTAATTTCTCCTTCATCAACAAATGCTCAAACACTTCAGGTTGATCAAACATGACACGATTGCATATGCACCATTTTCCCCCAGCGATGAATTATGCAGCCAGCGGGGTGTAAATCGGCGGTATGCTTTATTTATCATCAGGGAGCGCTTGCTAACCAAATCAGGTACACGTTAAGCGGTGTGTGTTTGTGTGTGTGTGTGTGTGTGTATGTGTTGTAAGTGGCATGGTTGGCATCCTTGCTTGAAGCCCAATCCCGCTAGGCAGGAGGTAGTCACATGATTTGATGGAGCAGAGACAAGAGTAAATAGGTTCATGTTCAAGGTGTTTCATGAATGGCTGTGTGTGTATGCAATGATCCATAATGCAGAGCAATGTAGGAGCATAGTTTTACAGTATTTTTTCATGAACATTGTTAAAAAAAATTAAAGAATGCAATTAGAAATATGACAAAACAGTCTTTTATTCCCTCTGCCTCCTCTTTAATTCTGTCTAAGAGTGATTAAATATGCAGGGATGGGTGCAAACATGAGATAATCCCGTCCCACTCACTCAAGGGATTTGCAAACTAATGGCAGATCAAATTATATTGTAACATAACAAAAATAAAAATGGTTAAACTTTATGTGGTTTGCTTCTTCATCACATCAAAGAGCAGGAAGAACATAGAGGCACAATAAGGCCCTGTTGAGAATGTCTAACTTGTAGTGTATTTTCCAGGGCTATCAGCACTGACACATTATTAGGGATGCAATTAAGGTCAGAAATTAATGCATTCTTTTTTTTTTAACCGTGTGCTATTTGTGCATTTGTAGTTAAGCTGCTGGAGCGTCTACTTTCTGCTGCTGCAATGGAAGCTAACAACCCCACTGTGCTTTTAAATGGCACAGTTTATTGTAAAAACTCCCAGACAGCTCAGTTGAAAGGTCAAAAGTAGTATGCACAGGGCGCTGGTGGCCTAGCAGTCTAAGGGTCCCACATATAGAGGCTACAGTCCTCATCGCAGGGGTCACCGGCTCGACTCCCGGCCGGTCGACCATTTTGCTGCATGTCTTCCCCCTCTCTCTGCCCCCCACATTTCCTGTCTCTCTTCAGCTGTCCTATTAGTGACAATTAGAATTAAGAATCACTGAGTTTTAGCTACCCTCTACGAGCTCAGCATGCAGGGCCAGCTACTCGGACTGATGTCCACTGGCAATCGCATCACAAAAGCCAGCAGAGCAACATCTTGTAGTGTGTGAATCACCACAGTAGGGATGGGCATATCAAGCTAAAATACTCTTCGATAATCACTGGCATCTATTCTTGATGATTGTTCGTAATCGAGCGGGACGAGGTGCTGCTAGTAGCGGGCACTGGCTGCGTCCATCTCGACCTTTATGGCAATGTTTCTGTGATGCAGCAGTGTGCCGTATATGTTGACTTCTTAATGCCATGCTCAGTCTCTGCGATTATCTCCACTTATGAATCTCACACGACTACATATGTATTTCCAGCGACTGTCGCTAATGTTTTCTTCTTCTTTCACTATTTAGTGAAGTTAGTGTTCTTCTTCTAATGTTATTAAATGCGGTTAGCAAACAACCAATATATGGAAAACCACATTACAACAAGGCACCGGTGGAAACGATGAAATTAGTACTTTCAAAATGAGATAAGATTTGCATTAACTCTTGGATTGTTTATTAATTTATTTTGAATATATTTGGGCGTTTTGCCTTTATTTGCCAGGACAGCTGAAGAGAGGCAGGAAATGTGGGGAGCAGAGAGCGAGGGAAGACATTGCAGTGAATGGTCGACCGGCCGGGAGTTGAACCGGCGACCACTGCAACGAGGACTATAGCCTCTATACGTGGGGCGCTTAGACCACCAGGCCAACAGCGCCCCTAACTCTGTTTTTTAAATAAGAGCATTCAAAAATATGTCCCATCCCTACACCACAGACCTGTGGATGAAATGTAATCAAAGAAAGAGAGGAAGCAACCACAGGAACTCCTGAAAAGTGTAAATGCTATAGCACCAACCCTGATATCTTCTTGTTAAAAAGAAGGCCTATTCTTCAGGATGTTACTGGAAACCTCCCACAAACCAGCAGCAGATGGTAGCAGTGTCCTCAGAGACAGAAAACGAACATATTAGCAGTGTTTTGAAGCTATTTGTCTCTTTTGAAGGCAGCTGAAGTAGCTGTTAGTCCAACACATTTCCTCTCTTTCCTGTCACTGTCAGGCTTTTGAAAGCTGTGTTTATCAAACAATGTAACAAACAAACACTCAGTCGGAGGAGGAGAACAGGTTAAAGATAACTCCTAAAAAAGGCCATCCATCATTACCGAGGTGGCATCATGCCTCACTGTTGATGTCTGCAACTCTCCAACTGGTGTTGTAGCCCGCTTTGTGTTGCCGCTGCTTGTCTGGCAGCTAGCTGACGATAACAGATGGTAGGCATTAATAACTTCATCTCAGCGTAAAATGAATTCATATCCGGTCCCCTTCACCGGGCATTTTCACCGTGGGGAGAGAGGCAGGTTAAAAAAAAAAAAAGGAGATGGAGGGCGACAAAAATGCTCCTCCACTGGGTTTTAAAGTAGAGCTCTACCCCCCTTATCCATCTCTCTGACACATGCACACAGCTGTATGCACACACAGGCATGGTCCTTAAGAGCTGTGCTGCGTTTCACTTTTATGGGTCAGAGAACCAGAGCGCTGATTTAGTCATTATTTATGACCGGACACCGGATTTCTGCGATTAGAGAGGACACGGCAGAGAGGCAAATCATTCTGAGACATTCCTACAGTAAGCATGGGATTTAACAAAGTGTGTGCAACTCATCCTAACACTGAAGGTGACTCTAATATGATGCAACTTGGTTGTAACTGACTGTGATTTGCTAAAAGTAATGAAGGGAGTTTTGTTGTAAGTTTGCAAAGCAGATGTTTGTGTTAGTTAAGCAAGCTGTGTTCTATTTTGAAGGCTAAGTTTGATCTCTTGATGTTGTCTGTTCAACATGTTATGGAATATTGAAATATGAGTCTGTTTTGTGCAAAAAATCCTCTAAATTCAGTCCCTTCACAGTGGATCAAAGCTAATCTCTCAAGTAAGGAGCCTAAATAGACTTCTTTTAGTTTTCCTTAAATGTCAGTAACAGCCTCAGAAATGAGCACTTACAGCTCAGTATCATATGATTGTTTTGAGTTGTTATTGCCTTGTTCTGATCAGTCACTATGAGCTATATTTAACATCCTGTAGAAACAAAAGCTTGAGTTGAAGTGCCGCTGATCCCCCACTAGAGGCTGTCCTGCTGCTGTCTCTGACTCACTTCCAACAGGCCGCTGTGAGAGGCTGAAACACACCGTTCTGGAAGTAGGGTCTGCTGGGACTGAAGGCCAGTTGCACAAAGTGAGGTTAAATCAATGATACAGGAGAATGAGGGATGATGAAAAGACAGTACAGAGACAGGGGGATAGAGGAAAGGAGGAAAGGAGGGAGGAAGGGGAAGAGACGGACAAGATAATGCATTTGCCTTAAAGGCAAAGGGGGCCAGCGGAGAGATGCTTGATCAAAACCAGAGTCAGGTAATTTAGTAGCATATGATATAAGAAGAGATGAATAGTGCTTCTGAAAGACAGTAAAGGGAGGGTGTGACACAGACTTGATGGAAGGAGACACACCACCTGACTCTCTGCCTCCGGGTTACAGAGAGAGGAGCTGTAAAACTAGAAGGATTTAAGGTTTAAGTGACAATGTCTGCTCCTATCATGAGACAGGCTTCGGATTGAAGGAAAAATCAACTCAAACGTTCAATCAAATGCAAACACATTCTACATTTCAAGATGCATTTACCAATTAGAGTTTTATATGTCCTTTAACACAACATTTTGTCATATAAATCCGAGTCTTTGCTGCAGAATCTCCAGGTCTGTACTAAAGAGACCCCCCGGTCTTTAGTTTGAAGATAAGAAGAACCAAAGATGGGATTTTTCCACATTTGGCCTTTAAGGCGCAAATCCTAAGTAGTCCTATCTTTTGTTACTTTATCCGCTTATCTCAGGTGAGAAAATCCTAGATACTTAAAGTCAACACAGCTATCAACTTTTACAGCTTTTACCTGCCAACTGAGGTCCCTAACAACTTTGTTACTTTGTTTTTGTTTAATTGAAACACAGGAAACTAGAGCAAATATAACCCAAGGCAATTATAACTCAGCTTTCTTATGAATCACCCGGCTGTGTTAAATACTTGTCTCTGATCGGTAAAAACACCATAACAATGGAAATTAATTAATGGTAAAAGCAACACGAAAGACCACACAGGTTTAATCAATCCAGAGAAAGGAGTCCAGCACATTTATAGAGTAGGATTTCACCTCTGCCTGTTGACAATGTGACAGAAATGTCAGTTTTCCATATCTTTCGGACATGTGGAACAACAGAGGACATGTTTGATACTACTCTCATTATATTAGAGATATGAAAGAAAGAAACTTTATTAATCCCCAGGGGGGAAATTGGTCATGCTACACGCACAGTTTGGTGTATATACATACAATTTTATGCACAAACATGCAGTGGACATACACTTAGGGAGAGATGTCAGAGTGAGGATGCTGCCATCAACCAGCGCACCCCGAGCAGTTAGGGATTCAAGCAAGGCTCAGGCAAGTGCACCAGCAACTCTCCAGCCACCAGTCCACTTGCAAAATCCCTTCCATGCTGGACTCGAACCGGCGACCCTCCAGTTGCCAAGCCAAGCCCCTATGGACTGAGCTACTGCCACGCTTAATGGCTAACTGGTCACGAGCAAATTAAGGAAGAAGAGAGGAGGTACAGAAACTAACAAGCAAGGTTAAAGCATTCGAAGAACTCACATCGAACGAATTGAAGAAAACAGACACAAACCACAACACAGTGTGGGCTTCAGCAGAGTTATGGGACTGGTTGAGTGAGAGGGAAATGCCAACAGAAAGAGGAGGACCTTATACAGGTGCTGCTGTTATTTTCTGCATCTATTGCCAACAGAAAACAATGACATTTTGACTTAACCGAGAATTAAAATGATAAGTTCAGTATTAATTTCACCCGCAAGTAGGCTGATAAGAACACTGTTGGAAGTGCTGAGGGTCTTTTTTCTTTAAAATCATCTTTAAATCTAATCTTAGTGTCAACTTGTTTGTATCTTTACTAGGAATGAACATTTCAAGACAAAATACTATTGTGTTTACATTTTACAGGCATACTCAGTATCTGGAAATACGTGTGTAGAAGTGTGAGATTCAGAAACAGAGAAAATCGCTATGAGTGTTGCTAATGTTTTCTTTTTCTTCTGTTATTTAATACAGTTAGCATTCTTCTTCTCCAGTTATTTAATGCAGTTGGCAAACAGCTTTAAGACGCTCTGTCTGCACCGTCTGGTGGGAGTACCGTATTACAACCAGGAACGGTTAAAAAGGATGAAAAATTGTACTTTTAAAATTATAAAATATTCAAAGTAACTTTTCGTTTTTTACAAAGTGAATAAATCATCGAATATTCGAAAATAATTGCCCATCCCTTATTTTGAGTTAGTAGCTGGGTAATAAGTGGGATATTGTATAGTGAGTGGGTGGTTATGTGAAATAGAATCCAGATAGGGTGAGACGAGACCCCTGACACTAGTGGATTTTGCATAATCACCTGTTCACTATACATGATCCCGTACTTAAAGGTCAGGAAAGGGAATGTGCTGCGAAACAACCTTTAAGGTGACATAAGAGTGAGTGGACTAACATAGCAGCTGGGTACATTGCATTGATTGTTCACGGTAAAACAGTACCTGATGGTAAAGTGGAGGTTTTCCTTTATTTTCAGAAGTTATAATGCTTGCATGATAATAAACCTTCCCTCATAAAGCTGAGATGAAAACATAGACTGAAGCACCGTCTGTCTAATGTCTTTATACCTAAACCAGACCCACAGATGTCTGCCCACAGACATTTATATCAATGTTTGGAAGATATCTACAGGTTTTTTATTTTGTGTCTTTCTCCTGTTGGCTTCAGGAATGTGAGTATCTACTACTTTTCTTTGTCACATTTATAAAAAGGATTCTTTGTGTTTTGTTGCTGCTGCTCGTCAGATAAAAGGAAGGAATTTGAAAATGCCACATTGGCCTCTGGGAAATTGTGTTAGTAAATTCCTCACATTTTAGACAAAATAATCAACCGTGAAAGTAATTTTCTGAAAAAGACAACTGAAAGCTGCAAGTGAATTAGAGGTAACTGAAGAAGGTTGATGGACAGGCTGTAAGAAGACACTGAATGTATACAACAGGATGGTAAATGGTTAATGAACTGCACTTACATATTGCATTTCTAGTCTACCAGTTGCCAAAAGTGCTTTCACTTACATGCATTCATATACTGATGGAAGAGGACGCCATAAGTGCTCATCAGTATTTGCTAATCCCATTCACACACATTGATACACTGCAGGCTGTCCCACTCAGGAGTTTGCGGTTCAGTTTCTCGCCCAAGGACGCTTCAACATGTCGAGCTGATCGAACTGACAACCTTCAGATTGAAAGACAACCGACCCTGGACTCACAGCCGCCCCAGTATAGATCTATAAATGTCTCTGAGTGGCTCATGTAGTGTGTTATTACACAGATCTAAAAATTATTTCAACACAGAGGACCAATCGTGTGTGTGGATGTCTTCCTGCTTCATGATTCCTTGAGAGGTGCTGATTGTCTCAGCGTTTTTCTCCCAGTCTGAGAGAGATAGAGAAGATAAAATGGTTGAAAATTGGCCGCATTTTTCTTTGTCAGACAATTATGTTGATATATGTCAGTGCACTTATTTTAGTACATAACCCAGCTGATTATCATTCCACCTGAAACACTATAGAGGGCATGGTTTCCCTGCAAATAATGACTGTTGATAGATACACAGGTTTTCACTCCCACACCTGAACAAAGCAAATCTCTGTGCTGTTATTTCTGCACTTTCCTGAGAACAAAAAAGAAAAAAAAGAACACTTGACTGTTGTCTCTGCCAAACTTTGCATTTTCAGGTTGATCCGTTCTGCCAGGTGTCTCCAGCAGAAACGCTTTTAACCGCCCCAACGTTAAACGCTTCTCTCTCCCAGGTTTGCTCTGACGTGTTGGCGTGTTTTTGATGTGGAAAACTGGAGAAGCTCTGCAGTTTATCTCTGCAGTTCAGAGGCTGGGTAGGGATGGGGAAATGGCGTGTCTGATTGTCAGGTTGCTTGGAGTTGAACATGGCAGTTCTATATGCATCTGTGACAGAGAGGAGTGTGATGTGCATTATTAATGTGGGCATCTGAAGAAAAACAAAATGTTGAAGACAGGGAAGGATTGTGAGAGCTGCTGCTGAGTGAAAGTGGAGCATATAAGATGAAAAACACTGGATGAGTACAGTCAGAAAGGGGGTCTACAGGGGCGTGGCCAGACTTTCTGAACTGGGGGGCCTAACTGGTGCACCAACTGCAAGGGGGGCTTGAAGTTTGTTTGCACATATAAGTAAGTAAGTAATAAGTATTACCCGGCTACTTCCTTAACATTCAAACACGTTGTCAAAAAAACATTGATTAAAAGATGATCTTATTGATTTCAAGTGATTCATGTTCACAGTTTTAAAAAAATAGTCCCAGTGGTTTCATCGCTGCGGATTGATTTGACATGACGTGATCAGTTTGCCTCTGGTGTTGCTCATGTTAGTGAAAGTTATTAACCGTTGTCAAGGGGTTTGGACCAATCAAAATCATGCATCTTACACAACCGGAAGACCAGTAAGACAGCCGGGTAATAAATAGCACTTATTGACTCTGTCTCTTCAAATCATATTTACCTTGACAACTAAGTATCACACAGGTTTTAAATTCACGCAACAAAGTGGCAACATTTGAATCTATGAGGTCCCAAAAAAGATACAGTGCTATGCCCCGCCTCTGCCACAGCTCTGTCTGTATTGAATGTCCTACAAGCTAGCTAGCATCTTATCCTCTCTAACCTCTTGATGTTTTCTTTTAAAGTTATAGTAGGACAGCTGAAGAGAGACAGGAAATATGGGGAGTAGTGTGTTGGGGAAGACATGCAGACAATGGTAGAGGCCAGGAGTCGAACCAGCAACCTCTGTGACAAGGACTGTAGCCTCTGTATGTGGGGCGCTTAGACCGCTAGGCCAGGTGTTCCAAAATGTTTTTTTTTTCAACATTTAACCACTTCAAGGGACAGTGGGGGTCACAAGTCTTTGGCACTTATATTTTGAAGGTTGTGGGCTGAAAAGTTTAGGAACCCCTGCGTTAGGCCACCTGGGCCCCTGCCTCTTGATTTACACCCCACTTCCATGCATTTCCAGTAGACTCTCAGTTTCTCTGAGTGCAATAAGAAAATATGTGGAATGAATTAGCACTTTGCTCATTCTTAACTAGAAAGTTTTGTTATTATTGCAGCTTCTCCTCCTCTATCCTCTCTCTGTTTGTGGTACTTGAATCCACCTTTCATGGTGTCATGATCCTAATTGCGCTCTGCTTATGCAACTGCTGATATAACAGCCAACGTCCTGGAGGTAAGTGTCCCCTTGAATCATCACAGTCATCCACACAGAATTTACAGAAATGTCTCTCACTCTGTTTTTGTTAAAAAGAAATACAGAGCTACAGAATTAAGGCTCAGAGAAGCGCTCACAAATTGACTTTTGTTACTGTAGAGCATCCATGTCGGCCAGTCTATACTTATCCTCTGATCCATTACAGAGTCGGGGTCGTTTCCAGAACGCTTCACAAACTAGAATTGCCTTCTTTTCCCTCCCAATGACCTGTTGAGATCTCCTCAATAGGGCCCCACCACCCCCATCCTTCCTTCTACCTCTGATCTATTTCCTTTTCCCTCTGTTTTCATCGCCGGCCTTTTTGACCCGGTCCTGTGTTGAATGGCGCCGGTGCACTGAAGCGGAACATCACATCAGCAACCTTGTCTCTTGTCCCTGACACGGGCAGGCTCAGGTCACGGCTGTGTGGACAGAGCTTACGCGTCTTTGTATCTCAGCTGAAATTAGTTGCATTGAGTTTAATGTCTCTGCTTACACCGCAGACTGTACATAGCAAGTGGACAAAGCCTCAAGGTTTCTTAGGAGGGGTGAATGTGAGAGCAACTCAAACCTGCATTATGTCTTACATAGAGTGGGGGAGAAGTCTGATTCAATGGAAAGAGTTGAAAAATCGTCCCTCTACATACCTCTATGAATATGTAACAATTTTGGACTCAACCAGTAGTTTCAATTATTTTTACTACAGCCATTTAGAGTGAAATAGATGTTAATATTGTAATCATTTGGAGCATTGGTACCTTTAACAGGCAGGGTGGTTTTTGAATGCCTTGGTGTGCTTAAGCTCTTGCTCTCGGGAGTCTTGGGAGCAAGTGGCGAGTCGGTTACGTTCCATAAGCTCTTTTTGCTTCTGTAGTCTGATAAGAAAACAACTCCTGTCAGCTGCAACCACAAATAGAGTCTCAGCAGGAAACAGAAGAGCTGACTGACTCATTCACCAGCTTTTGAATTAGCCACAGGTGTTGACAGGTTGGTTTTTATAACTTGGCGTATGCCGACTCCTCTGTCCTTATGGTCACTTCTGGCCCCTGAAAACCAACATGGTGGCAGCCAAATTTGGAACTCAAGGCTTTGTGCCAAGAGTTGAGAAGCAAATGGGTGACGTCACGATTGCTACGTCTGTTATACGTACAGTAAATCAGGGAAATCACAGTGACCAGTCAACCAGCTGTACACATTGTCAATTAATGGTCTATAAATAGTAACTTGTGGCTCAAAAATTCCAACAAAACTAGTCAGGATTGTAGTGTGTCCTTGTTGCAGCCAAATTCCCCAGAATCGCTTTCTATTCTAGTCAATGTGTTAACTTCCACTGGATCCACTCCGTTGCGTTCCAGCTCTGAACCAGCACACCAGAGCCCTCCGGATCAGATACGCAAGACTCCTATTTTTGCCGGATGTCAGAGCACAACGCATCAATCTCACCAGAGCAGATGGAGCGGGACAGGAAGTAAGGTACCAAAACAAAATGAAAACATCCGGTTAATTTTCAGAATAAAACACTCACACTGTTATCACCAGATTGTATTTCTGGAGTCAACAGGTCAGAGGTTTTCAGAGGACGATAAAGACAACATGGATGAGGAGTTGTAATTACCGTGGGATAACGAGATAGCATGGAGACGGACCGGACACGGATCTGGTAGAAGTCCGATGTAAGACTCATGAATCAGTTTGAATGATTAGTGGCTGAGACTTCTTCTTCTGCTACACCAGTACGGTCTAAAGATGACATTTTGTAATGGTGGATGTAATTAGACTTGGCTGCAAACACCCAGCCATGTACTGGAGTTCTTAAACTCCTTAGGGTTTGAAATGTAACTGTATTTTTGCCATTAGACAAAGGAACATGTGGTAGTGACTCTTGATGCCAAAGACAATGATTGCCCTTAGAATAAAAATGATTCGCTGCATGAATCTGCAGCTCTTGTGTCGCCATCACTTCTTTTAGTCAGGGAAATTTGGTTTTAGGGTGAGGGCTGTGAAGCTTCAACACTAAAGTGTCATTTGATTTTCTTTTGTTTCACCAAATATAAGTTAATTTTTCAGAAAGACTTGGCCAAGAGAGCAGCAGAAGAATAGTTTGTATAGCTTTTATTCATGCAAGTAATCAGCTTTAAGACTTTCTGGACCTTTAATGCAGTGAGTCAAGATCAAGGGGAATTACATAGTATCTAAAAGTTGTGTGTTGGGTCTCATGTTTACTCAGAGAAAACTGAGAAGACAGGCGGAATTGTTTTTGATTTCAACACTGAGAAGACAGGCGGAATTGTTTTTGATTTCAACACAGACAATTTATATTCTTTGACTTGGGAGATTTTGAACAGTTTAATTTCTAAAGTTGACTTTTAACTTTCTACTCACCGTGAAAACTTACTTAAGCTTTGGGATAGTTTGTTTGCTTGCTTGACTTTAACTGTAGCTATGTTTTCGCTGCACTCAGATGACCTAACCAACTTCAGTCTTTTCTTGGAGCCTCTACATTCCAGTGTCATTAAACTTCAGTTTCTATGTAGGTATTATAGGACCGGTTGATTTAACAGCATTAGTATTTAACACTAAAAAACAGGTTGTTGAAAATTGAACTTTTAGAAATGATCCAGTGTCAATGTTCTGTCTGGCAAGTAGCTAACACTGCATCATCCTTCCAAGTTTTGTAAATGTTCATATTTAACAGACGCTAGAACCAAATGCTAATCCCACAGCCCTGGCACGGAACAGCAAGAGAGCAGCACATTCAGTTCTCAGCTGTTTGGACTGAGTTTGAATGTTCTGTCTTTGTTTGCATGCTGTTCCCTCACGCAGTCCAAGATTCAGAAAGTCAGTTGGAAGTGAGACTCAAGGTACACAAATGCATATGGAATTGAATATTCCATTGCAGAGAAGCTAAATGTAATTGGTTAAATATCTCATACAAATTAAACACAAACAGTAAACAGAGAGCGACGCCAGGCATGTTTCAAATCTCATTCCTGCTCAGTGGTTTGAAAAATCAGGATGTTCAGAGAAAATGAAAGACTGCGTGTTTGGTAAATGCAGTTGGATTTATGTTTGGCTTATAGACACTTCTGTGAGATTATTTCTCAGTGAGAATGAATAAAACGCACTGATCTGACTTGAAGTGATTAAGGCCTAAATTACCGGTTTGGACAGTGGCCTTAGGCATCGAAATATGACACCCAATGTACTCCTCTTGTGTCAAATCTCCACAGTGTCCTGGGCTTAATTCCTTTAATAAGGCCTTGAAGTTACAAAGCTCTACTTGACTTCCTTTTCTTTTTGTTTCATTAAAAAAAAAAAAAAAAAAAAAAGACCTTGCCAAGAGCAGCAGAAAAATAGTTTTCCAAGTAATTCTTATTCAGCCAAAGTTTTGAGAATTTCAACTTCAGCTGCAGAGTAGAAAAATCACCCAATTCTCTCTTGGATGGAGGTTTTGGGTGATGGATGGGTCAAATAATCCCAGGGTTTTGACCTGCAGACGGTGGTTGAGTTCTTATGTAGTCTTTAGTCAATTGTGGTATTGTACATTGTTGGCTTTTGGATGTTCAACAATCATTATAAGTGGTCAGTGTTGTGAATGGTAGTAGTGTGGCTTAGTTCAGGCAACAATAACAACATTGTTAGCATTTGGCACCCAAATTACTCACTCTGTTACGGGGAATGAGGGTGAACTCAAAAGCAGCCCAGTGGAGATGGGGGAAACAGCAAGTAACAGTCTTGACCAACCAGCTGTCCCAAAGTTTTTCTTGAGATGCTGGATCTCCTCAGCAGGAATGCGATGCAGCTTCCAAGGCGGCGCAGTGGGGCGAAAGCACGCAGAGCCGCTGTGTGGAGGAACAGGCTGGAACTAGAAGAGGAGCAGGCAAATCTCTTGGTCGGGGACAGAAGGCTGAGGTAGTTACCAAGGCAGAAACGAGGAGGAGAGGTCGTGGACGGGCAGCGTCAAAACCGGGAGATCAATCCGAGGAAGAGTGCTGGAGAGTCTTGCATTGCAGAGAACAATCTGGCACTGAGTGAGCTGAGACCAGGGCTTAAATACTGCCAGCAGGTAATGAGGAACAGGTGATTTGTGTTGGCATAATGAGGAGAATGTGGTTCAGGCAAGCAGCAACCTCCGGTCTAAAAATGAGTCCAATGCAGAAGTGCTAAAAACTGCAGTTCATCGAGGATCCACTTGAGACTTGCTCTGGAAGTACCAGAGAAAAAGAGGATCTTTACAGCAGAAATAAACATGTTTACAGCCTGGTACAAAAGATGAGTGTAGTCTGGATAGCTCATTTCATCGGCACACACTGTAGGGGGGTGAATTTTTTTTCTAACCCAGCAAAATTGAAGATATTGAGATTACGAGTCTTCCAAGAGGCACAGCTGCCTGTGGGAACACTGTAGCTGTTGGCTAGGAGGCTCAAAGCCCGCCTCTTTACGTCCCACTGGCTCAACAGCAGCAATATGGCTGCCGCCAACGATTGGCCTCAAAACATCGCTTCAGAAACAGATGGGTGACGTGACGGATCCTACATCCATATTTTCTACAGTCTATGGGTACAGGTAAAAGAATGGAAACTGAAGGGGAGTGGAAATGTACTGGGGCTGAAAGGCTGAAGAGGTGTGGCAGGTGATAATTGTGACATACTTACCTTGTTTCCTTACAAGCACGCCTATGCTACGTAACCAACAATACTCATGTAACATACATACCTTGGTAATATATCATACTGACGAGTATTTGATACATTGTCTTCATAGCATTAACATTTAGGCTTATAGACTTATGTCACTCACTGTTAAGCCTGGCTGTATCTAGTTTATTAGCTCTCATAATCCCTATAGCCTCACTCTGTCCCTCTGCTTTACTAACACATGCTTGCTCCTCTCTCTGGCAGTGCTTCACTGCTCTCCTCTCTCCACTTGTGGCTGCATGGTAGCTTGTACTGCTGTTGCACAACATGTTGAAGATACAGCAGCCCTCACTTAATCTTGATTATCTTGTTTCCATGAACATGAGGCGCCAAAATCGTAATTGAAATTCAATTTATCGGCCAGCCATACCCTGGACCTAACGAGGTTGCTTTGGTGCTTAAACTCGAGAAGGATGTCATCATATCTTGAAGCATAGAGCCATAGCTGCCATATATCATAAGATGCGACTAAGAATGTGTTGAAATTTGTAAAAGTTAAGTTACTCTGGTTAGATTTGATCTTTTTAGTAACCCTGAGAGCACATTGTGCCTGAGATGAAGCAGCCAACAAATCCAGTTTGTCAAACTCAGTGAGGCTTTTTCCTCGCAAATCCTTTACACAGCCAGCTAGCTCTATGGCTAAACAATGATGTTATGTTATTTTCACATTTGCCCCAGTCATAGATCAAGATCTTATCAAAGATTGATTTTGTTTCCCATGTTTCATCCTTCTGGATGTACTGCACTTTTGAACCAGTTATTAATATAAAAACAATACGACGAGTGCTCTGCTTCCTCTGACAGTCCTTGCATACCTGTTCCTCACACACACTCTTTACAGGGATCACACACAGCTCAGGTCTACACACATACACATACGTCATGTAGAGAGCAGGGACACGCTTTGTGAGGCCCTGTAACAAATGACCCCAGCTCTTTTTATTTGTTTTGAATCCATATAGCCATTACAGAACATTGTGAGGCTGTGACTGGGCTCCAGACAAATGCACCTCCCTGTATGTGTGTGAAGAATTACTTTCAGATACGAAGCGAAGGGAAAAGAAAAAATGTTGTTTTTTATTTTCAACAGAGGAATATTGCTTTTCTGAGGCCGCAGAGATGTATGTACTAAGAGCGAGGCTGCGAGGGAAAAAAAGGACTTTATTTGAACAATAGGAATAGAAGAATAATTTAATAGAAAGGTAGATAGGGTTGTGAAACGAGTTCATTTTCTGAAAGGGAATCCTAGATGCTGCTTGTGAAAAGAGTGGAAAGCAGAGGAGAGGTTATGATGTAAGTTCATTGACTATCTGTATGTGAAATTTTGCAGTTTGCAACATTGAAGTGACTCTCAGTATCCATCCATCTATCTTCTATCTCTTTGTATCATTTCTCTATCTCTCTACCTTCGACTATATAAAAGGACGCCCTTTGTCTTACACTGAACAAACTCTGTGTTCTTACTTTTTCTTTATTACATATACATATAAGCCAGAAAACCTTTCAACTATATTAAAGAGTCCAAATTTTAGCATTCTTGACATGTGCACGATGCAATTCTCTTATTGAAGACATCAAACACAAATACTTTAATTTACAACAACATCACTTTAAACAGATTACTCCTCCGATTTGACTCACCAAGTACTACTTCATGAATCCTCTCGATGGCCCTAAGACATAATCCCACACTTTACCTTTTCTCGATCTAACGGCTATCACAGAAATGACGACGAATGATTTCATAGTTATTGTGAGCTGTGTGTCTGTTCGTGGATTGTGTTGTATCATATAGTAAGCATCGCTTCATACAGCATCAGATCATATCATATTGTATTGCATTATGTTGTATCGTGTCATGTATCTTCCTTTCGTGTCGAGTCATGTCCCTTCGTTTTGTTTCGTGTGGTCGTGTCTCTTGTTTTGTTTTGTGTCGTATCTTTTCTTGTGGTCGTGTCCCTTCCTTTCGTGTCGTATCTTTTCTTGTGGTCTCGTCCTTTCCTTTCGTGTCGTATTTTTTCTTGTGGTCGTGTCCCTTTCTTTCATGTCGTATCTATTCTTGTGGTCGTGTCTCTTTGTTTTGTTTCATGTTGTATCTTTTCTTGTGGTCGTGTCCCTTCCTTTCGTGTCATATCTTTTCTTGTGGTCGTGTCCCTTCCTTCAATTTCGTATCTTTTCTTGTGGTCTCGTCCCTTCCTTTCATGTCGTATCTTTTCTTGTGGTCATGTCCCTTTCTTTCATGTCGTATCTTTTCTTGTGGTCGTGTCCCTTTCTTTCATGTCGTATCTTTTCTTGTGGTCGTGTCCCTTTCTTTCATGTTGTATCTTTTCTTGTGGTCGTGTCCCTTCCTTCAATGTCGTATCTTTTCTTGTGGTCGTGTCTCTTTCTTTCATGTTGTATCTTTTCTTGTGGTCGTGTCTCTTCCTTTCATGTTGTATCTTTTCGTGTGGTCGTGTCTCTTCCTTTCATGTTGTATCTTTTCTTGTGGTCTCGTCCCTTCCTTTCGTGTCGTATCTTTTCTTGTGGTGGTGTCCCTTCCTTTCGTGTCGTATCTTTTCTTGTGGTCGTGTCCCTTCCTTTCGTGTCGTATCTTTTCTTGTGGTCGTGTGTCTTCGTTTTGTTTCATGTTGTATCTTTTCGTGTGGTCGTGTCTCTTCCTTTCATGTTGTATCTTTTCTTGTGGTCTCGTCCCTTCCTTTCGTGTCGTATCTTTTCTTGTGGTCGTGTCCCTTCCTTTCATGTCGTATCTTTTCTTGTGGTCTTCTTTATTGTCAAAAACCGCATTATGCACCAGAGATACAGAGGATTTCATATTACATTTCTCTCTCAGACCCTAGCAACGACAACAACAGATAAACATATGAAAAAGCTACAAAAAGATGAGCTAAAATTAAAAAGAGTAAGCTAATAGAAATAATAAAATAATAAAATATGAATATCAATAGTTGGTAGTGCAGCCTTTACTTCCTCTCATCAGCCACATAATAATAGCAATAAGGACATAATAAAATCGTCAGAGCACAATGAACTGACTGGAAACCAGTGACTATTTAGAATGATTTAAATCTTTTGATAATGATTTTTATTAATGCAAAGTACATATAGAATTGTTCTGGGCATATGGGTAACATTAAGGAGGAAGGATGCTTGTGCTCCTTGTGCTTTATAAGGTCAAAGAAGTTGCATGATATTGCATTTAAATCCCTTGCTGCGGAGGATTTGAGGCCTGCAAATGAGACGGTTATTAACCGGTTATAGCGTCCTGTCTGTGTGGTGCCGGGGGCATCAGGGGAGGAGGATTTTGTAAATGAGCTTTGTGCAACTTGGAGTCACAGGAGTTCGATCATTACACAGCTAAAACTCCCGTGTGATGAGCGTGTGGTTTGTGTCAGCACAATCTGCAAAAGCAACACAGCGTGAAGCACACAGGGACATGTGTGTACACAGAATCTTCACTGACTCCGGCCTAGAAATGTTCTCTGTCATTTGAATACACTTTGTATCCGTGTTTGGCCTTGAGGATGCGGTTCCCCAGCCACTTCTGATCTGATGGGGAATGAAGGGCATTGACGTTGCTCTTTGAATGCTGCAGTGTGTGATACTTTTGAGGTATTTTGAGGTAGCAGCACAGTAAGCGCACAGTGTTTGCTGTCCGTCCTGTCAAGCTGTTTGGAGGAAAATCCATCGACCACTCCCCTCCATCCCCGCAGATTTTTCTTCCCAAGGGCCACCAAGCTGAGTGTACACTCGACCTATCCCCTAAAGTGCCTCTCAGTCTTTTAAAACTGACACTTTTTGGTGGTTTCCTATTCATTTCCCCCTTCTCTGCCCCTCCCTGCCTCTCACCGTGTCCTCTGTTGCTCCCTCTCACAAAGCCCCAATCTTTATTTCTCCTCTTTCTCCCCCACTCTAGTCACATAGACAGGTTGTGCCCTCCTCAGCATGCCCACCCCCCCTGCGGTGCTTTGTCTTTTTTGCTCTGTCTGATCCATTAGTAATCCATTTCAGGGGCTGTCAGCCATATAGCAGCCCAAGAATGCAGCCTGCATGGTTTATCTGTCACTGTTTGTCAGCCCTATGTTGACCGGTGAAGGCCTCGGATCAGGCTGCAACAGTGCTTGGACACAGTTTGAATTATACACACTGCTGATGAATAGGCCTGCTGATATCCTATATGTCAAAGTAGAGAAGATAGAGAGGGCTTGTGTTGTGGTTTGGTGCGTGGAACATTATGCTAAAGGTGCTGAAAGAACATGTTAGCGTTGTTGTGAGTGTGTTTGCAATTAATCTGAGCAAGAGGTGTTTTTTTCAGCCGGGGTTTGGCCCTCCCTCTGTCTGAGCTTGGTTTTAAACATACTTGTATAAGTAAACCATAGATGGAGAGACTCTGACTCTTAATACATCCTAGCTTTTCACTTTCTGTAATCATGCTAGCTACTGTCCTTGTATTCTGTCTCTTTCTCTGCTGTGCCAAAAAAGCCTTCAGTGTGATAAGTGAGGGCTTTGTGAAGTCCTTAGAAATTTGATACAGGCGTTATGATTTAATTAATTGTGAATTAGCCTGTATTCTCTATGTCTGTGATAGTATCTGCTAGCTTCTTCCTGTCATACTTTACACTGAGAAACTTTGTAATACTCTCTGCAAAGCTTATTTCTTTATTCATACACACTGTTCAGGGAGGTGAACTTTATTGTAGCTCATTTGTTTTGAAGTTATTAAGACTAATGGGCAAATTCCACCAGATCCATGCCCGGTCAGTCACTGCACCCAGTCTGATAGGTTGCTATTCTAGTCAATGTGTTAATTCCCACTGGATCTGCTCTGTTGTGTTCAGGCTGCGTCTCTGATCCGGCACACCAGGGCCCTCCGGATCAGATACAGAAGACTTCTATTTTTGCTTGATGCAGGAGCACGGCGCATCAATCTCAACAGAGCAGATGGAGCGGGACAGGAAGTCAGGCACCAAAACAAAACTAAAACTTCTGGTTAATTTTCAGAATAAAACACTCTGTGTTATCACCAGATCGTATTTCACTTAACTACAACAACAAACCGTCATGATGAGCGGAGCCAGGCCTGGAGTCAACAGGTCAGAGGTTTTCAGAGGACCAGAAAGACAACATGGATGACGACATTCATTAATCAGAATCAGAATCAGCTTTATTGGCCAGGTATGCTTGAACACACAAGGAATTTGACTTAGGTAAACTGTGCTCTCTTTGTACAAGGCATAAGAATAAGACATACCAATAAAAACAAAATAAAGATAATAACAATAACATCAGCTATAAATACAAAATAACAACAAATAGGCTTGACTAATATGTACAGGCTAAAATAATATGATAAAAGTGCAGTGGTGAGTTGCAGAGGTAGTTTTTACATTATAAAATGTATAAAATTTTACAAAAAAATAGAAATATGGAATTCTGCTTGGAGAATTGTTGCATTGTATATCTACATGTATATTTACAGAGAGTATTTATCTGACAGGTATGACACTGTTATGGTTTAGTGTTCATCAGAGTGACAGCCTGGGGGAAGAAACTGTTCTTATGGCGGGTTGTTTGCCCACAGTGATCTGTAGCGCCTGCCGGAGGGGAGGAGTTTGAAGAATTTGTGTCCAGGGTGTGAGGGGTCAGCGGTGATGCTACCTGCCCGTTTCCTGGCCCAGGACCGGTACAAGTCCTGGATGGGGGGCATGTCAACACCGATGATTTTTTCTGCAGTCCTTATAGTCCGTTGCAGTCTGTGTTTGTCTAGTTTGGTAGCAGATCCAAACCAGACAGTGATGGAGGTGCACAGAACAGACTGGATGATTGAGGTGTAGAGCATGATCAGCAGCTCATGGGGCAGGTTGAACTTCCTGAGCTGACACAGGAAGTACATCCTCTGCTGGGCCTTTTTCCTGATTGTAATGCAGTAATTACAGTTGGAAAACCTCGGTCACATGACTCAAGCTGTCCGGTGGTCGTGCTCCGTGCTGCGTTCTGAAAACTCAACCGGTGGGAATTGACGGATGAAAAAAGAGCATGGAGCCAGACCTCAGTGGATCTCAGACGGACTGGACATGGATCTAGTGGAAGTCAGATGTAAGACTCATGAATCAGTTTGAACGATGAGCAGCTGAGTTGACAAACAGGTTGGCGCAATGTTGCTGTTTGCTAGGAGGCTTACTGCCTACTTAAGCTCCACCTCTTTATTTGTTTAGAAGTTGACCCAAAGTTAAGCTGAGTCAGCATTTCCATTACAGCTACTGCCATTTTTAGGCTTCAAAAACCTCTCAAGAAGAACCAATGGGTGACTTTTCATCAAAATTGACACAGTGCTTTTGTTGTTAGTTGTAGTAAGATTAAACACCCCTATACAGTGAACCAGAAGACACCCAAATACATACATTAAAAGAACCCATAGGCAGAACATTGACAGTCTTCTCTTACAACTTAGATTTTATTTTAGATTTCAGTGTAACACATTTCTCTGCTACAGCCGTACTCTATGTGGTGTCACCACCCTGCTGCACTACCTAATATTAGATACATTTGCTAATAGCATCAGACAGATGGTATGTGACTAACACCCCTCAGTTTCTTGTCTCTTCGCATCCTGTCAGTCAGCTTAGCTTTCCTCTACATGTGCTTCTGTTATGCTACAGTTCGGCATGTTCTGCTTCACATCGTTCCATCACAGTCAGACTGGTGGACCTTTAAGAGCTACTTTCTGAAATGAATCTCAAAACATTCAGAGGCGAGGTCTTGTGTTTGCTATCTTTGTGAAAATCTTGTAAGAACTATCTCTGCAGCTCAAACTACAAAAGACACAAAGGGAGTTTTTTCAAATGCAATTGATTGAGATGAGACGCACTGAAAACCTTCTTACCATTCAATGTGTGCCTTTATCAGCTGCAGCCATATTGGCTTCTGTCCAGATAAAGCGCAAGTTGTTTTTCTTTAATGTGCTCTTGAAGAAGAAACAACTGCTCTTTATTTTCTCTGGCCTTATGAAAACCCTGTAACGGTGTTTCTACCCGTAAGTAATGCCTTTCATGTGTTTTATTTCACCTCTATAACATCCCTACTGCTCCTGTGTCATTCTGGGATTTAGCAACATTGAACAGACTAATCCTACAGCTGCAACAGTTTGTCTTCCTGGGTAAACAGAGGTTTATAAAGCTTTACATCCCAGGTTGTAATCCGCATTCCTTCTGAGTCATTGCAGCAAACATTTTATTTTGAGTTACAGGTTGGGGATTGACTTTCTCTCGTATTTTTCCCTATTTTCTGCAACATTTATTCATAAAAAACATATTTTTCATTTGTATTGAGGAAGATTTCCAAGAGACTTAATAACACACATAAGCCTCTTCTTGACTGCATTAGACACAATATTTACAAATGTGTTTCACTGTATTCAGATGGGTTTATATAATTATTACAAACTGATTAAATTGTGTATTTATTTGTTCTCATGAGGAGCCTCTGGGCGAGGAGACTCCCTGATAAAGTAAAATTCATCTACAATCTAATCTTCAAAGCAATTTGCATTTCAGTATGTTTGTGCTGGATTAATAATATCCAGGCTCTTTTTAAAATTGGCAGCTTCAGCTTAAGTAATGAGCGGTGTTGTTGTAAACATTGCATACACACATAAGTAAACATATTCTGCATCTGTGGGCAGATGCAAATCAGATGATCTGAGTGAATGACTGCGTGGGGTTTCATTATTAAACTACGATCAAGTGGTCCCCAAGTGGGCAAATATTGCAGT
This sequence comes from Notolabrus celidotus, assembly GCF_009762535.1. NCBI lineage: Eukaryota > Metazoa > Chordata > Actinopteri > Labriformes > Labridae > Notolabrus > Notolabrus celidotus. The sequence continues at coordinate 26,836,055 of NC_048288.1, forward strand.
TGTGTACACGCCCACAAAATTGCACATAAACACTCACTTAACGCAGGTGTACGCCACACGCAGGGGGTGGGGGGAAACAATATTCTCCTAGCTCTTAAATGTGGAGAGCCTCATCTCTTATGCGTGTGCCAATTTAATGATGATTGCAGTGGACATCAAAAGCAGATTTGTCATGTTTTATTGGCTCTGTCATTGTGAGAGATCAGCCCCCGATGAGAGTAAAATTAAGCTTCTGCTGGGGAGATTAATCATGTCTGCCGCAGCTGGATGGAAGAACTGAGATATGATGTTGGATTTATTGCTTAAACAATGTTTTTATCAATTATTTAAGGTCACACAGGTTTCGATTATGAGTAGATGTCCTTTTAATTCAACAGTTAAAGGGGAACTTTGTGTCAGAGTAGACTGAATCAAACCTGTTTGTGCAGCTATGTATTTTTGACAAGTGTTCAGATTAACTTCTTCCAGTCTGGCCGGTAGTTGTTAGATTGCCTTTGTTTAATTTTTTACTTCGTCTGTAGATTTGAAATACAACATAAATGTTGTTTTGCTGCATCAGATAATAGCTTGGGATCTTGAGTAAGGAAGAAAAAGAGATACTTGTGCTACATTACAGAAAAATACAAAACTATAAAAACACCTCTTCAAGATGGAAATTTTTCATAAAATTCACAAAGCTAGCTTGCTGCTTACACAAACAGCACAGGGGTAATGACTCTAAGTTCCTTGGAACAGCTTGCAACTATACTGATTAAAATCAACTAAAAGAAAATGTCTGTTTCCTGAGGCCAAACCAATTAGCTTTAGCCTGCTGTGTAGCTGCTTATAAGTTAACAAACAAGCTAGGAAGGAATTTTTATGAGTAGTTCTGTTAATATTACATTTAGCAGCTTTGTTCTTTCAGTGTTTCAAACCCAGCACACACACTTGATGCTGAGACTTTTTCGGCTAGCTTTACTGCTTCATTTTGCTAGTGGTACATCCTTTCATTCCTCTGAACTTATAAGACTTAAAGACACTCATAACTTAAAGGAGAGACTCCCTCTCTGTAACAGACAAAGTCACACATATTCCTCAAAAAGCCACTTTACTTAAAGGGAAATGCTCAGCCAGTAACACAACCAATGGATCGAACAAACATGAAGACCACACACTAAGTGCTTCATGATACCCTCTGAAGAAGACGTGTATGACTAAGACTCGTTTCCTTGGTCAGATAATAGGCAGAAGGCGGTATTATTTATCCACAACAAGGCTTTAAATTATGCCTGATGTGGTTAATTTGCTCTAACTTTCTGTGTGGATGATAGGACCATTAGCTGCTACTGTCACTGAAGCGGGTGATTCCTTGAAACTGAGTTTTTGACTGTGATGCCGTTTTATGACCTAAAAAGCAAACAATACTATCAGGGACAACATTGACTATATCTGTGTAGTCATTTTGTAATCCTGGCAACTACTGCTAGCGGCGAGGTGTCAAACAAGACAACTTAAAGCATGGTTATGATGCCTTTTAACATTTGTTTTATTTGTATAGACTTTATTTGTGTTTTTCTCACATCCTGAATTACATGTTATACTCAATTGAGTGGTCGTGGAATAATTGGACACCCCCCACCCTCCCCCCTCCCTACTAGGGAGTACCAACCTATCACAACCATTGAAGAGAAAAGAGAAAAAAATGCATAGCTGACCAAAACCTCATATAGAAATAAGTAGTTCATTATCTATACCCACAGAACAAAACAAGTGAGCCAAGATCACCTTGAAGAGGTGGTCCTGGATTGTTGCCAATTAGGGATGACCACAATTAATCGATTATCGATGAATTGATTGTTAAAAAATTACTCGAAACACACATTTTTGTTATCAATTTTCCGTCACGTGGAACAAACATCATGTGGTCTCATATTTGGTTCAGCTATAAGGGAGGTGTTTTAAGTTTAAAGCATGTTTCGATGTGAATCAGCTGTTAAAGATGTTGCACACAGCGGAGACGCTCAGCCGGCGGCTGCGGCTGTGCGTCAGGTCTCCACGTGCGCTTTTTAAAAGAGGATCGATACAAAACTGCTGCCAACAACAACACGGACACAAAGGTTGACAGCTTTAAACAGGATATTTCCCACCTTTGGATACAAAGGCAACAGACAGGTGGGAAATTCAGGTACGCTACGTTTACAGACCAGCAACATCAGAGCCGTCTGGGCTTTTCTCCAGCGGGACTGATTATGACCCGGTTGCGCTCCTGGTTGACACCTGACCGAATACACATGTTTATTTTTCTCAATAAGAACGAGTAGACAGAAAACTGGACACTGTGAGTCTGAAGTACTTTTCTGTTAGTATTATGAGCCTTCACTTTATAAGATTATGTCCACGGAGAATATTTTAATGAGCCTGATCGTTGATATTCTGCGTTTCAAACGTGTGCCCGTATTCAATCCCGTCAGTGATATGCATTTTGTTGCTGTAGAAAATACAATTTAGGGGGAAAACAACCTATTTGGCATTGTTTTTTACCTAAGAATAATAATGTTTTTTTTTAATCAATTAATCGATAATTGATCGTTAACATTTCAAAAAATCGATCACGGAAAATACTTAAAATGTACATCCCTATTGCCAATCGAACCCTGGAGATGAAGTCAGTCCAGCATCTATACCCACATAGATCTGCCTGCACGGACATGTATAAGCATAGACACGCCAGCACATGTGCATACATACATATACCAATAGAAATACATAAGCATACATATATATACATATATATGTACACAGGTTCATACATGGACATACATGTCAAAATATACACCAATAATACAAAATTGATTGAGTACAATTGGAGAAGAGGCTGCTATACATAAACTTTTGCAGTCAACACAATGTCACGAGATGATGAATAAAATGTTATAGCATGCAATCTCTTACTGTTAATAATGCAATGCACTGCTACATGAATACAGAAATAGCCACACCCCTTAAGGTAGCATTAAGCTTTGGACATGTGAAAGAAATAGTGACCAATTTTGTTGTATTTCTCAACTGACCCACGTATGGGTAAGGGTTAATATTTGTTTTAACAGAAAATATTCACAAAGATTGATATATCACAGCTAAATGTGACTTTTGTTAGACAAATAACAACCTACATGTGAACAGGGTAAAACCTTCAAATATGTAAGTGGCACCACTTTGTCCAGAGGGGGCGCAAAAACCGACTCAACCGAATGTTCCTCCCAGAAAATAAAATCCCTGTAGGAGCGTCTCTCCCCCTGCACAACTGTACATTTCCATCGGAGTGCCTCTCCACACGCCTACACTGCAGACAGCAGACTTATGATCTCAAAGGATCTTACATCAGCCATTCACCTGTCGGTACACTCCACCATGCTGCGGCTCTAATGGCTGAATAAACAGTTTAGCACTGATTGTTCCCTCAGTGGTGTCTCATATGGAGGTGTTGAATTACTTCTGTATGCCCTCCATCACCTCTGCACACTCCCTCTGCATCTGTATCTCTAAAGTCCTTTTGCTCATTAGCTTAAGCCCTCTAATCTCATTGTTTCACTGAAAAGGCTAAGCATGATGCAATTTGAATAAGTCGAGTTTTTTGTTTATGAGCTCTCTCCTGGTGTAGGGGAAAGAAAGTGAGAGCTAATCTTGGCCGTGACCGTTTCCGGCCTCCATTAAGGCCCGTTAATGTGCAGGACCAGTGTTTGGAGACAGAGGGACTAGTGGTTTGTTTTTGTTTGCATGCAGTTGTCGGGAAGTACACAGTGTAATGGTTCTGGGTGTGGCGGCTGCCTCTTAAATGGGAAAGGCTGGACTGGTGGGCTGTCAAAGCAGACAGTGGCTCGTTGGAAGAGAAGCTACAACCTTCCCCGAGCTTAGCAGGCAGCCAGAAGCTAACAAGCTGCTCCAAAAATGATGTTCGATCATGCTATGGTGACACCGCTGGGCCTCGGCAGGAAACCCTCCAGGGTGGAGACGGCCAGGAGATTCTGGAGGGTGAGTCTGAAATTAAGTGATGGATAGGAGTGTGTGTTCGTGCTGCTGCATGTGTGTAGAGAAAGGAAATATATACTCTCTGCAAAGGGATCTCTTTTTTTTGGTAGATATCAAACTTTGGAAATATCAAATACTAACATAACACCAACGCTGTACATATTTCAGCTTTGTATGAGATCATAAGGGAGGTATGTTTGCCCTTGGCGCTTAATGTACATCGTGTAAGAGTGGAAAGACAGCTTTGGGGTTGCTGCACTTAAAGAAAGCTCACTGCGGGTCATGTTACCTTAAAGTCCTGTGAAAAAGCTTTGTCCGGAGAGCTTTCCCATCTCCCTGATAAAGACCTGTCCTTATCGCTCCCAGCACTTCAGTCTAATGAGCCTGTAAAAGACTGACTCCTCGTCCCTTTGAAAAGCTGTCTTTAGAAAAAGAAAAGTAACCCTCAGATCAGGCTCGCTTCGGAGAGAAGCCAGTCTCAAAGTCCTCCTGTTTTTCTAAAGGTTAGAGAACCTAATGAAAGTCCATGCCGTCTGGAGGTATACGACCAAAATCTGTTACAGAGGGTGTTTGGAGCACCCTCAGGAGCCAGTCAATAACACATCCCCCTGGGACGATGGCGTTAAAGGGTAAAGACTGACTCTTTCAGCAGCAAGTTGAGCGCTGAATACAGATGAATGGCTTTTTGGCTGTGGCTCCTCTGAATGAAATCTAGAGTTAAATCAGGAGTATGTCTTGATCCTTTTCGTCTCTGCGGCTTTGTTTTCTTTTCCTCCAGCCTGCATCAATCTTACCGAAAGCCCAGGAGCGTTCCCTTCACTTTAATCTCTATCAGTCATCATGTGTGCGCAGGCTAAACTCCCCCCGTCTCATACTGTCGACCTTTACTCTCCACTATTTGGTCTGCACTGTGTAGCACTCCACCTCACTTGACTCCACTCTGTTGAGTGTCAATCAGGACAGGTCTGTATGGACAACTGGCTCCACTCTCCGGCTCAGAACTCTTTTAGTGCATTCACAGACCTGCTAAGGAATATTTTTAGGATGCTGTGCCGGAAATCCCTCACCTACAACTACACTTTTCAAAGTTAGAAAACCCTTCTCCTTTTACCTAGAGTGAATAAATCCTTTTTGATAGTTTAACTTGTTAAAGGCTTTTGTGTCCTGCTGGAGTAAGAGTAGAAGTACTTTCTGTGTGGTTTCTAGTATTAAGCTTTAACAAAAGGCTTATTGGCTACTTGGAAAATTCAGCACTGTGATGGGTGGATTCTTCACTGTATAATGATGTGTTGAGGTTTATCTGCATTCCACTGTGCTGTAGACCTTCATTTGGGTATTTGGTTTGTGATATAATTTAAAACGTATCCAAACAATGTACATTCTGCAAATTGTCTCAATCTGCATTTTACTTAGGGTTTAAAAAGAAGCAGAAGAAGCAACAAATAATTCACTGTCCCCTTGGTCTTACTATTATACAGTATTCTTATTACTTAAAGTGCTTTCACACTTTGATCATTTGGAGACGTTTTGACACAAGGGGCATTTTCCTCTCGTTTTTGATTGTTTGGATATACACTACCAGTCAAAAGTTTGGACACACCTTCTCATGCAATGGTTTTTATTTATTTGAATTATTTCTCAACATTGTAGATTAATACTGAAGACATCAAAACTATGAAATAATATGTTTTTAATATGGATTACAACAGTAGTCAAATAGGGCTATCCATTGTGTACGAACCCTACCTCTGATGGTCTCAAACACATTAAGAAGGCAAGTCATTCTACAAATGAACTCTTGACAAGGCTCATGTTAATTAGAAACCATTCCAGGAGACCGCTTCATGAAGCAGACTGAGAGAATACCAAGAGTGTGCAAATATAAAACATAAAACATATTCTGCTTTGTTTAACACTTTTTTGTTAATTAAATAATTCCATATGTTCTTTCATAGTTTTGATGTCTTCAGTATTAATCTAAAGTGTTTCAAATAATTAAAATAAATTCAAACCCTTGAATGAGAAGATGTTACCAAACTTTTGACTGGTAGTGTATTTGAACAAAGCAATCTTATTCTGATGCAGAACAAAACAAGTGAGCCAAGATCACCTTGAAGAGGTGGTCTTGGATTGTTGCCAATCGAACCCTGGAGATGAGGTCAGTCCAGCACCCAGAACAAAAAGCTGCTTGATTCGTCACACCAGCAGTAGTAGACTAGTTATAAAAGTAATACAGCTCTTTGGCATCGTTGATTACACTGATGGTTAGCATAAGAATAGCTGTTTTCTTTCATTAGTTCTTGGATCGGGCTTCCATGATGCAAAGTGCACCATGCATGCATTGCATTTGTTTGCCTATGCAGTGGAAAAGGGAAGCTGGGATGTAATGATGTATGGACAGCCTTTTGATGGTGTGTGCTTTGGCCACCTTTACTTTGATATTGCAGTGTGAGGAGAAAAAGTCCCAAAAGTAAAATGCAACAATAAATCGTGTTATCATCTGCATACAAGCTTCGGCAAGGTGTGACATCAGCCTACATTTTCTTATAAATTCTCAAAAAAAAAAAATTCTTAATTTGTTTTTTAAAGTTATATTTTTTAGGGCTTTTTCGCCTTTATTGGATAGGACAGCTGAAGAGAGACAGGAAATGTGGGGAGTAGAGAGTGGGGGAAGACATGCAGTGAATGGTTGACCAGCCGGGAGTCGAGCCGGCGACCTCTGCGACAAGGACTATAGCCTTTAGACGTGGGGTGCTGAGACTGCCAGGCCACCAGCGCCCCAAAAATTGCTTATTTCAATCCAAAATGTTCCTGTATTGAATTTTGCAGTTTAACAAATTAGTTTTGTCTGATTTTGAATATTTCTCTGAGGGTAAAAATAGTAAAGTCTTGTTGATGCGTTCTCTTTTTCTCTCTAAATCATCTCCAAGATTTTTGTCTATAGTGAAATAGCCTGGGTTTTTTTAATCTATCAGGCGTCATAACCAGGAATCTGTTTAGATTTGCCTTGCCTGCAGGATATGAGAAAATTGCATGATAGGAAACTGCACTGTTCAATAGTGTGATGATGAAATCATTGGTAAAGAATGCATGCTAGCTTTAACTCACAGTGTCTTTGTCTATCTGCTGTTCTTCATCTTTTAACCAAGACCTGTTTTTGTAACAAGTCCAACCTGAATCCAATTTACATCTAAGACATTATTTTAAAGACTGGATTGGCCCCAGTTATCTAAAACTTTAATAAAAGGTTCAGCTCTCCACCAATCCCCTTTAATTATCCATGACTTCATATTAAACACCAGCTGACGCCTCCTTTAACCGGTAAAGGCTGTATTACCCGGTCATTAGCGGAGCTCTCTTTTCTGTTGTCAGCCTGAGTTACGTCTACAAGATGTTTCTGATCTGCCTGCTTGATTTCAGACAGGAACCCTGTATCTTGCTGATCCAGCGAGTCCCTTTGTCTCCTCTAGCTGTTCAGAGAGTCAGTGAGTGAGAATGCAAGTCATTTCAGGGTCAGTCAACTCTCTGCACTTCATCCCTCAGAGCAATTTCTGCCCCCACTCTCCCTCCACGCTACTTTTGGTGATGTCCCGCATTACCAAGGCAACATGCAAGTCATTCCAGGGTCGTGTAACTTCTCTCTTCCTTTTCTTTATTGAAGAAAGCTTTTGAAGCAGGCTTTCCCCATCATTACCTCAAAGCAGTCAGAAGGGATTCTGTTTACGTGTGCAGTTTTCACTCTTTCTCTTGTCTTCCTGAAGAAAATGTTCGTTTTGTTCAGTAAAACCAATTTAGGCGTCCTCTTTCATCATTTTGGTTGTCTTGTTATGTCAGCATGTTGTGTTGAAAACGGCACTTATTCACTTTCTGTGTAGGACTGCAGTGTCCCATATCAGAAAGGTCAATCCACACAGTGTCTGTTTATCCGACCAAGTTCAGGACGTTTGTTAGAAAGAGTTTGATAGAAAAGTCTCGGTTCTTTCTTTTCAGAAGTTAAGATTCTTTTTGGATTTGCTTGGTTTGTCATGTTCAATTGGACGAAGGCACACAAGGCTCTTGTATTGATCTCATTTTATGCCTTGTGAATAAAACAGCAGTTTTATTTTGTTAACACAAAGCTGCAACCTCCAGGACTGAAAAATGAAGCCGAAGCAGAAGTGCTAAGAACTGCAGTTTCAGGAGTAGTCACTTAAGAGGCTCCAAAAGCAAATCATTACACCTGAATGTTGAGTAGCGAGGCACAAGGAAGCTACATGTTATAAGCACTCTGGCCTCTTTGAGTCTCATCTCCCATTAGATAGGACAGCTGAAGAGAGAGAGGAAGTGTGTAGAGTACAGTCAGCAAAGGGTCCAGGTTGATGACTTCTGAAAGGAGGACTGCAGCCTCGGTACATGGGGCGCAACTGCCAAGCCAATCCGGTGCCACTTTATGAACAAATGTTGCTTGAATAGGCAGAATCTATAGGTGCAGGACCAGATTTAGGGACTTGAAATGTTCTGGAAACAGTGTGTTTGTGTTTGGAGTAGCACTGACAAATCATGTGTCAGCAGCATAGACTGTTTAAATAATGGATGTAGTATCCGTGGCGTCAACCATCTGTTTCTGAAGTGCTGTTTTGAAGCCAATCATCGGCGGGAGCCATATTGGAAATGCTGAAGCTAGCTGCTGTTGAGCTAGTGTGACGTAAAGAGGCAGGCTTTGAGCCTACTCACCAACAGCTACAGTGTTCCTGCCTGTCAATCAAGTCAGCTGTGCCTCTCATAATGGAACATTTTTAATCTTAACCCTCCTGTTATCCTTGGGGTCAATTTGACCACATTCAATGTTTAACATCTCTAAAAAATATGGTTCACATATTATTTTTTTTCATATTTCATGACTTTTCCTAATTCAAAGAGGACAACTGGGTAAACAGAAACATAAATATGATATGTTGTGTTCCTTGAGATAAATTTGACCTCTGGCTGTTTTAGCGGTTTAAAACATAAGAAATATCAAAATTTTACTCACATTTGTTTGGGTTGTTTTGGATGATACTGAGGTCCCTTTAACATACATAGAAAACCTCCCTCTGCTTTAGGGCCCTAACCTGACATCACCATACCTGTCGTACTGTGAGAGCTTCTGATGGGTCAAACAACAAGGGACAGGGGGGAATTTCTTTCCCATGAGAACATTCATATTTGCTGTACTGTGAGGTGGGAAATATTGTCCTGTGAAGACATCGATGATTCGCACAACATAGGGGTGAAGCTGACATATAGAAGAATGTACAGCTCAGTAAATTTTGAGGATAATAGGAGGGTTAATATCTGCAAAATTGCTGTGTCAAGGAAAAATTCACCCCAGTACTGTACAGTTTGTGCCGGTCAAGAAATGAGTTATCCAGACTACACTTGTCTTTTGTACCAGGCTGTAAACATGTGTATTTCTGCTGTAAAGATCGGCTTTTTTGAATTGGTGTGTATGTGGTTTCCAGTACTTCCAGTGCCAGCCTCAAGTGGACACTCAAGGAACTGCTGTTTTTAACACTTCTGCAATTCTCGCGGCTGGAGGTTGCCACTTGGTCAGCAGGTTTTGGCTTCATGCAGGAAAATACTGGGCTTAAGATAGAAAGATCAAAGGTGACAGAGTGTGATCTGCCCTAATGCAATCCTGGAACCTATCAACACACCTGACACGATTATGTTTTTCTTATCTCTTATCTCTTGATATACAGTACCAAAAGAATCAGTGCATCAAGTGCACAAGGGCAATGAATATCTCCTCCTAAATGGTCTTGGTGCATCTCAAATTGCAAGTTGCACAGTTGGAAGTCTTGTCTGGATGTTTTTTTAAAATGAACGGCTACACTTGAAGCCATGAAAAGGTGTCCACTGCTCCTGTAGGAAATGCGTTCTAACCAGGAAATGATTCAGCAATGTATATTTACTTTATAGCTCGAAACACTTAGTCTTTACCAACATTTGACTTCTCTCCAGCTCCGCTCTCTCTTCAAATTGAACCATAGAACTGACTCTTGGTGTAGTTATGTCAGGCAAACACAGCTCACCTCCAATTGCTCTTACCTACCTTCATGTACTGAAGTTCTGCTGTCAAAGTTAAGTCCAGAGTTCAAGAAGTCCTGTCCAAACTTGCTAAATGATGTACAAGTGTGTGAGGTCAGCGCAGAGTGAGAGTGGAAAAGTTTTAGCAGAGGAAAGTGACAGGACATCAGAATAAATGGAGCTATCGAACATGTAACTCAGGAAAATGTGTCATCAAAAGCTCAGACCTTCCACTCACCGCTTCTTACAGGAGGCCAGCCTGCTCACCTTAAGTGACACCTTTTCATCGTACAGCGAATGTCTGACACGTCTGAAATCAGAGCTTGAATAGAATCAGAATACTTGAAATGTTTCACATAGAAGATTACCAGACTGTGAAACTACCCTTTTCTTCAGGGCTAAAATGGAAGAAAAAAGCTTTCGAAATTCTCATTAATATTCCTACAGATAAACATTGTATTCAGTGGATGATCCAAGAGATACTGATTTGCAATTCCGACTTGTTTTTCACCGTTTTTCTCCCAAGATGTGAGCATTTTATGCATGGCTGCTCTCTGTTATTTGACTGCAGCAGAGTGCCGAGCAGTCTGCCTTGTAGCTTGTCTTGTCTTTTTTCATCAGCTCACGAAACAGGAACAATACATTTTTCCTCATTTATCAATGCCTCCCCCACTCCCTCCACTCACCCTCTTTCCTCTCTAGCTCACTTTCTTCATAACTCTCTCCATCTTTTGTTGGAACCGTGGGGTTGACAGGAAGGTATTGTGTGTCTGATTGCAGGGGATCTGTAAGAAGAAAAAAAAAAAGCCATTTCTGTGTCACTTTGGTTTCTTCCTTCCTTCCGCCCTTCCTTCTTTTTTTTTGGAACAGGTGAACAAAGTGATACATGTGCAGATGGAAGCCAAGTACATGATTGGTTTAAAACAGGAGGATTCTACAACAATTATTCAACCCATTGGCTTGGTAATCAGCAGTAAAATAGCAGCTGTTAAACTGCAAATTAATTGATGAGTAATGATTCACTTGAGAGATGTTACACTTAAAAGCCAGTTGGCAGATCATTGGCTTTACAGAAAAACAGCCATGTAACATTTCACATTTCTTGATTCCATCTTGAACCTTTAAAAGTCAGAACATCTTGGACTGTGCTGCTGATTGACCACATTCTTAAGTAAATGTGCCCCAGGCAAGTCCTCCAACTTCATGGGAATGCAATTCTTAATCACTTGAGTTTCCACTGAAGTCGTTAATCAAGCAAAAAGACAAAGACTCTACGGCCCACGTGAGGTTGCTGCTATGTGAGGCTGTAATTAGGCACAGCGGTCCTTTCAGCTAAGTGGTAATGTCAGCGTTTGGTACTAACATGGTCACAATGATAATTCTAACATGTTAGTATAATGTGTGTCACTCAATTGGCCACAGGGGGGTTTTCAGTCTGTACAGCACACAAACCATTTGTTTTTGGACTCTGGGTTTGGATAAAGAATAACCTCCTGAAACTCTGAATAGGGGAAAAGTGGAAAAAGCAACAGTCTGCAGCTCCAAAAAGGTCTAACAGTTATGTCTTGTGCAAGAAATGAATGTCCTACCGATGCTTCAATCTATTTCTTCCTCCATTTGTTGAGTATTTCTGTTGAAAAAAATCTCCTTTCGATCTATTAAAGTGGCACTAAAGGAAAATTCAAGGGCAAGGTTGGATCAGCATCTGGGAACCACAAACATGCCGATATTGGGAATAAATCTGGTCAATTCTGAAAATATACTTGCACAGTAATTTGTCCAGAAGGTGGTGTTAAAACAATAGTCAGAGGACGATCTGATGTAGTAAGGGTAAAATTCGTCACCTGGGGACTATGATTACCTGAATCAATTTTTGTTCTAACCTTGTTGTAATTAAATTTCATGCAAGGGAATTTGTCCAGATAGTGTTGATAAAAAGAAGTTAGAGGATTACCAATGTTTGCAAGAATGTGATTTATCATCCAGGGACCATGAACATCTGAATCAAATTTCTGCTAACAGATTTAGTCAATGTTAAAAATAAATACATGCAAGGGAATTTGTCCAGATAGTAGTGATAAGGACTAGCCAAAGGATTAACAACATCATCATGATTTATCCTCTTAGGACTATTAATACCTGAATGGACTACTAAGTTTACTCAGAGCTGGATTCAGCATCTGGGACCATAAAAATCGAAGTGAAAATTCATGCAAACAAATCTGGTCAATTTTTAAGGGAATTTATCAAGATTGTGTTGATTAAGATGGTAAAGTGATTACAAAAAGGTTGCAAGATGTATCCCCTGAGGACCATGAATATCTTATATAAATGTTGTACAACTAGTGGAGTAGATTTTCAAATTGTTAATGTAAGGGAATTTGTCCTCATAGTGGTGATACGGACTAGCCAAAGGATTAAACAACGCCTTTAAGATTCATCTTCTGAGGACTATGAATATCTGAATCAAATTTTTGCCTATAAATCAAGTAGATCTAGAAAAAATTAAAAGAGGGAATTTGGTCTTCTTGATGTTGATACATAGTACTCAGTGGACTACTAAGGTAACTCAGGGTTAAGTTCAACATCTGGGGATCACAAAAAGTTGGAGTGGAATTTCATACAAACAAATCTTGTCAATGTTAAACAAAAAATAATGCAAGGGAATTTGCCCAATCATGTTGATTGAGATTGTCAATTGTTTACAAAAGTTAGCAAGATTCATCCTCTGAGGACCTTGAATATCTGAATCAAATTTTGTAGAACTAATGGAGTAGATGTTAGGATATTTTATATAAGGGAATTTGTCCTTATAGTGGTGATAAGGACTAGCCAAAGGACTACCAAGGATAATAGGGGAGAGGAACCATGAATACAAATTTAGTAGACATTGACTTTGCCACCTGTAACACCATGACGTCTTAAAACATCACCTTCCTTATTTCTTCAGACTTTTTTGGTTAATTATTACTTCACCTCTGAAAGTAGATCATAGTAGTCCTTTAACTTTTCCAAACCAGCAGACAGAATCATAAGATTGAGATTCAACTAAGTTCAATATTGAAGTTTGAATCATCACATAGTCTCTATTTCTTCTTTAACTGACTTGGACCTAAAACAATCTTCACCAGGTTGGTGTTTTCTTGTTTCCCTTCCCCTCCCCCTTCAGGGTGTAGGCTGTTGTCCTCTCCACTGTATTGAGCCGTGGGCCATAAATCAGCTGATACTGGTCTGAGATTTAATGTGTTCAGGTAATTTATGACCCACTTAGACAAGGTTCTTTATAGCCTCATACAGTATTTATAAACTCTGTATAAACCCACCGGTATGACAGGGTGTGTGGGTATTGATGGAGCTGTAATGAGCATGCAGACCTTTTAAGATTTCACCTTTGGCTGCATTGTTGGAATCTCTCTCTCTGACTCTGTAAGTGTATGGACTCAAACTCTGCTCTTAAGATTATCGTTTACTGCGGGAACTTCAGTAATTAGATCCCACATAGAGCTTTGCACATCCACAGAACCGTTAGAGAAAGCTGAAAGGAACACAGTGGATACAAGAAGTGCTCAACGTGTTGCTGGTAACTGCTGTTAAATAACAGCTGAGCCTCATTTTGAGTAGTATACTGCACATTTCTTAAGCTCTTATTCCATCAGTCGCACAACATGAGTCTTGTCATACCTTCCAATATCCTGCTGTGTTTATGTTTTTACCAGGATAACTCTTTCAATTGTTAATTAAAGAGAACTGTGCTGACGTAGGCATCCCCTCGCCTGCTGAGTCTGATGATGAATCTTATCGGCTTATCTGATATTTGTTGTAAAGCAACGAGGGACGAGTACTTTAGATTTCTGTAATTTTAAAGGGTTATTGAACTTCAAAAGTACCTTGATAGACTACAAGTTACAGGAAGTAGTAGTGGAGCTACAGTAACACCTTAAGGCTGATTTATACTTCTGCGTCGCCCTACGCAGCAGGGGCTGACGCGGACATGAGCCCCTCATACTTCTGCGTCGGTGTGTCTGTGTCGCGCAGCAATTCTCCGCCGAAACGCCTGAGGGCAGTGCGGTCTCTCTGATAGCCGGTCGCCTGCTTCCGGTCCCGCTACGATCTCTGTTTACTTTTCCACATCTATTCAGAGCGTGTTATGTTAATCTACAGCTGATACATGTTGCTGTTTATCATACAGACATGATTACATGAAGAATAGAGAGGAGGAGATGAAATACACGGCCGATGTGTGGCCGATGTCCGGGACCCCGGAAGTGCTGTGAATGCGGGAAAGACAAAGCCGTCGAGCGGACCAATCACAGAGCTTGCGGTCCGCGTCAGCTCTACGCGTAGTTACATTTTGGAGGAGGTGCACGTCAGCTACGTGCGTAGGCCTCTGCGTAGGTACGGGAGCTACGCGGACCTACGGCGTAGGTTACGCCGTCGATTCGACGCAGAAGTATAAATCAGCCTTTACTCTCAACACTGCAAACAATGCACTGTTAAGAAGCATTAATACTGGGTGTGGATTTAACCTAATGGTTGAATTGCTCGCCCTTATCCGGTACTTCCACCAGGTCCGTGTCCAGTCCGTCTCAGATCTGCTGCAGTCTGGCTCTGTGCTCTCTCGTCCATCAACACCCACGAGTTGTGTTTTCAGAATGGAGCACAGAGCAGGACCGCCGGACAGCTGGAGTCATGTGACCGACATTTCATCCATGTTGTCTTTCTGGTCCTCTGAAAACCTCTGACCTGTTGACTCCAGGCCTGGCTCCGCTCATCATGACGGTTTGTTATTGTAGTTAAGTGAAATACGATCTGGTGATAACACAGTGTTTTATTTTGAAAATGAACCGGGTGTTTTTATTTTGTTTTGGTGCCTTACTTCCTGTCCCGCTCCATCTGCTCTGTTCATATTGATGTGCTGTGCTCCGGCATCCGGCAAAAATAGAAGTCTTGCATATCTGGTCTGGAGGGCTCCGACCTGCCGGATCAGACACAGCTGGAACACAAAGGAGCGGATCCAGTGGAAGTTAACGCACTGACTAGAATAGAAACCTATTAGATCCAGTGCTGTGACTGATTGGAGACGGACCAGACACGGACATGGATCCGGATCCGGTGGAATTCGGCGGTTATAGCACAGGTTTATTTCAAGCCTGCGGTCCCCCTCCTGCATGTCATTCCCCAACTCTCTCCCCTGGTTTCCTGCTCAATCCATAGTTCTCTCCACTGTAATAAAGGTGTAAAATACCCCCCCCCCCCCCCCCCCCCCCCCCCAAAAAAAAAAGCATGAATGTTAACAATGCCAGCTCAAAGAAAATTAAAAGAAAAAGAATGAAGGTCAGTCAAGTAATTAAATAGTCTAGAAGTCAATTTTTCTTACTATTTTTGAGGTTGAGGTGAATCCTGACTGTGTCATATTGGCTGATTCAACCCATTGCTATAATAACACAAAGCTTTAAGGGCATGTCTGCATCACCAGCTTTTTAAGATTTAGAACAGACAGTAAAACAAAAGCTGCTCTCAATGAACATTTTAATTACAGGTCTTTGTGTCTTTGCAGGTGAAAATGTAAATAAAAATGTCGCCCACTGTTACAGTGACTGACTTCTTTTGTTGGTTCATCACAAAAGCTCTCCCTCTCTTACACCCCTGAGCTAATAGAGCTGCCAGGCAAACAGACTCACTTCTTAAAAGTAAATGAATTTACATCCACCGCGGCCGTAAGTGACACCGTGATGAAAACTAACCTGGATGTGACTATTGTGAGCTGTGCAGGTCTGAGGCTGCCGGTGAGAGTGATGTTGTAGTGTGAAATGTTAGATGAGGTAGATGTCGGAATGAAGAATAGGATCAGTGCATGGCTTTTATTATTCATGAGCAGGAGACTGTGGTCACTGCAGAGAAATTTATTAGAGGGCAACCGCTCCCACCTTTTAAACAGAGCAGCAGAGATCCATTCAGGATGTGAATCATGTCGAGGCCCGGTGTGTGTGTGTGCCCAGACGTCTGCATTTATAAAAGACGCTAGTGAAAGGGAGGTTTCTCCAAGCTAATATCAGTGCATTTTACTACATTGGGCATTTTTCCAGTGGGGAAAGCATTGGTAGAGCAACAATAACAATTTTCATGATCAAGATCTTTTACAGCATTTTTTATACAGGTATTTTATGTGAATGAAAAAGGTCTGCAACGGTTCATTACTGCAGAACCTGCCCATCAGAACAAGAGGATGTTTCTGCTCCTGCTTGCTGAAATGCAGGAAGTGAACACCACATTTGGATCAACATTATTAATCATGCTAAACGTTCTAATCAGCAGTTAACATAACTTTTTTTTAATGATGCTAAACTGGAATTTCATGCATCTCTTTGCAAGCACCAACTCTGCTTATGTGTCTTTTGTTCTCTCTCACACACACACACACACACACACACACACACACACACACACACACACACACACACACACACACACACACACACACACACACACACTTCCTACATTCTGAGTGCAGCAGCAGCAGCAGAGCTCTAAGGGTTCTGAAGTACCTTCATATCTTCCATGAGCCATGTGTTAACACTGCTGCAGCTCCACAGCTCATTATGTTGATAAGCAGCCAAAACTACAGGCCACATTACAGCTACCAGGTTCCTGTTGTTTTTAAAATACTGGTCTGGTTCTGGTCTATTAATAGTTAAAAAAAAAGAAGAGTTAAAGAAGCCCAGAAAGAGGACTTCAAATGTCTTGTTTTGTGTATTTTTCTGTCTCAAAAGATGTTTCTTCCATGAGGAGATGTGGAACAGAGATAAACAGAAAATGTGACAGGATGGTGAATCCATTGTTGCCTCTTTTTAATGATTTAATTACTGAAATGTTTCATCATGATTGTGTTGTCAGTTTATGTGTTCTATTCAGTGAACAATAAACGCATCTTAACAAGTCTTTAATTGAATCCAAAGTTTAATTACCTTGTTTTGACAACATATTTGTGTTTATAAAAAAAATAACTGCTCGGGTCTTCAACTTTAGAACACTGTAATTTACTTGTAGTGGGCACCTTGGTGGTACTTGTCCTTTATACACAGGGAAAGTGATATTTTGCACAGGGAGGCATGATTTGTATATACATCAGTCAGATAAATCATCAGCCAATTATTAGATTTTTAAAAATAATGTATTATTTTGATAATAGCATCCTAACCCTCTCCCCCTAAAAATGAAAGAATCAATAAAAGTTGTTGTCACTTATTTATTAGCTAGCTTTCACATCCCGACACAGTAGCAGGCGGTATACGGTCTGCCACAGAGAAGAACGAATACAGCCAAACCAAGCTGACATGAGAGTAAATATGGTGTCACTTGTGTGTATGTTGAACACTGTTTCAGAGGAGGATAGCCTGATTGTAATTTACAAAACATACCACAAGGATGCAGAGAGGAGAAAAAAGTCATATAAGCCTTGTAAGTCACCTGTAATGTCACCACAAAGAAGATGTCCTTTTTTTGCACTTGAGGTGCCCATTACCTGAAATTCTCTCCGGTGCTTACTGTTAATACATTACGAAAGTTCTCCTGCAGCATTAAGGCTGTTTTTAATTACTGTGTGAGCCTCATATTGCTTTAATCTTACAACATTTAAAAAAGAAAATGTTATACATTGTTAGCAGCTCAGATCTCGAAACAGCAACTAAAAGGGAGGGAGTGTGGTCAGTTACTTCTCTGCATTGAACTCCAACGTTACTGAAGACAGAGTTGATATTTGAAGTCCCGCCCCTTCTTGATTCTGATTGGTTGGTGATCAGGATGTAACACTGACGAGTACAGCTCTGTTCCAAAAGTTATTATTAAGTTAAGTTTCAATTTAAGGTGCTAACACCAAGGATGTTTTTGCGCCATGGATGCTGTGCACTGAAAACACTGAACTGCATCTGGTTTTAATAGAACATAAGTAAGTAAGTAAGATTTATTTTTAGAGCACCTCTCAAGAACAGAGGTCACAAGGTGCTTTCCAACAGCAACAACAGAAAAACATTAAAAGGCAAAACAGCGATTGAGAATACAAAAAACATGACATAAAAACAGACAGATTAAACAAAGGCAAGTCTAAACAGATAGGTTTAAACTGCTTTTTGAACCTGTCAACAGTGTCCACAGTTCTCAGTTCCACAGGGAGACTGTTCCAGAATTTAGGACCAACAACCTGGAAAGCACAGTCTCCTTTATTTTAACCTGGTATGAGGCACAACCAGTAAACCCTGATCAGAGGACCTCAGAGTCCTGCTGGAGTTATAAGGCTTCAGCTGCTCCCTAAAGGCCCGTAAAAACTGGGGCACGTTGGCGTAGTGGTTTAATCATGCACCCCATATACAGAGGCTATTGTCCTCTTTGCAGCAGTCGCTGGTTCGATGCCCGGCCTCCACAATTTGCTGCATGTCTTCCCTCACTCTGTACTCCCCCACATTTCCTGTCTCTCTTCAGTTCTATCCAATAAACCTGAAAATGCCCAAAAATATAACTTAAAAGAAAGAAAATAAAGGCTTCCAGCTCTTAAGAGAAAACAATTTTTTTTATAAGGAAACAGCCTCTATAACTTTGATTACAGTTCAGATAAGGTCCAAATTAAAGTAAAGTACATTTGTAAATTATGTATCTGATGGGCAGCTTTGGTAGGAACTTGAATGTTCACTTCTAAAAGCTTTGTAAGAGTGGTTTTGTCTGCTTTTTGATCAAACCGATAAGAATGATGGACAGAGGCGTGAAATACGTTGCATGCTGTTAAAATAAAATCCTTCTGTGAGCTTTTTTTTTGCCCTGTGAGGGTTTATTCTCCTTTTTGTTAGAGTGCTAATGAGATTCTTTGTGAACATGGCAAGTTGTAATGAGTGTGACTTTCATTCCATCTCCATCTTCTTATAACAGCCTTTGATCGCCGCGTGTTAAACTTTGTGAAATTTGCCTTTACTGAGGATTCTTTTCAAATCTTCTCACAAGTATGTATTCTGTTTCATTGTGCATTCATAACACACACGCACATGAACATCAGTAATAGATGAATACTTCCCAACTCTGCCGTTATGGTCTCATTAAGCGGGCTCTTGCACAGATTTCAAGGTTCCACACAACAGTAATGAGTGTAGATTATAAGATTTGGAAACAGCAGTGTAAATATTAAATGAGCACCAAAGAACACATTGGTTTTTCTTCCGTTCTGCAATAGTTTGACCCGCTGTGTTTCACTGCCACACTTGGATGTAAATCTCCTCTCTGTATGCATCGCCAGGCTAACTTACAACAGAGACCTTTTATGCTGTGATCAAATATTGATGCTGTAATGGTTTAGATGACAAAGCCTATGTCTTTCTGCAAAGTTAATGGCACATTTGTCTGCTCCTGCGCCTCCGTCGTGTGAAAATGAGACAAGCTGTGGAGAGTTCGTGGACATATTGTCAGGACAGGAGGAACAGCACTCCAAAGTGTCGAGTTCGCGATGGTAACATGGTGTTATGATGGGAACGATATTAAGAGAGGGACTTCAGCAGAGCTCTGTAAACAACCCTGTCTGTCCTGATCTCCGCGGAGCCCACAGAGTGTTTGGACGTGGTTTTGGATCTAACTCCTCTGGCTCCGTGTGTCAGAGCTCTGTCATCCACTGCCAGGATCCTCTGGAGTGAAATGAGAGTTTGGTACAGATCGAAGCTCTGTAGGGGTTTGTTTGGGACTAATTTGGGCTCAGTCTCAAAGGTACTTCAGCTTCTGATTGAAATGTTCTGCTCTAGTGTTTTATGTTAGTGCATAAATTGACTTCAGTGGAATAAAAAATCCCAGAGAATTACTTTTCCTTAGCAGATCCAATTTGGATTTGCAGATCTGGTTTGGAAAGTTTGCTCCTGCTCTTCTTTGGACTCCAACAAGCTGTGGGCGATTCCATCGTTGGGTCGCAGTAAGGGCAAAAAAACCATAAATGCATGCATGGGAACTTTTTAACCATCACTCACTTTGTCCATATGTTCCAATCATTCACTGTTAGGGACCAAGCAGTAAAGCACAAGACACAGATGTAAGTTTTAAAGAGAAGTGGGTATTTATTTTACCCCAAATTAGGCAAACCCAATTCATAATTATAAGAACTAGGCTACTAGAACTACTAAATAAGCCCAAACCCCCCCATGACATCAGAGCCCATGGTCTGCTCCACTCAGCTGGCTTCAGCATAAAAGTCCTTTTCACCCTTGGCCATGCCTTTTGATCATTCCAGGAAGTGCCATGCCTCAACTGAAACATACTGAACACAAAATAATTTAGGAAACAGAATTCTGCAAAAGTTCCTTCAGTTATTTGATAGATTTTTGCCTTTTTGTCTCTTGACTTTGGGTAACTTTTGTCCTCTTATGTCACCAGGACTCTGTGATGAAGTTTGAATACGTTTAAAATGCTGTGAATCAGAGCGATAAGGAGAGTTCTAAGCACTGTTTCTCTCAAGACAATCCCTCCTATTTAGAATCTCTACTTTTTGCTATGGATGTGCCAGACAGCAACAACTGCTACAATCCATCTCATCACTATCATCTCTCTCTCTCTCTCTCTCTCTCTCTCTTAATCTCCTCTATCCCTCTTTCCAACCCCAACTCGGTCTCAGCAGATGGCCGTCAAACATGATTCTGGTCCTGCTGGAGGTTTCTGCCTGTTAAAGGAAGTTTGTCCTTGCCGCTGTAACTTGGATTAAGATGAGATCAGACTGAGTCCTGTCTGTAAGATGGGACTGGATCTTATCTTGTCTTGATGTTGGGTCTTTGTTAATGACAAAACATAGAGTACGGTCTAGACCTGTAAAAGCATCTTGGGATAACTTTTTTTTATGATTTGGCGCTGTATAAATAAAGATTTTTTGATTTTCATCATCCAAAATTGGTCTCATTTGGTCCACCAGAGAGCATGCTAAGCTTTGAGATAGACTTGCTTTTCACCTCACTTAAACAAGAAGTTGTCTGTGGTTTTCTAGGCTCTGCTCTCTTTAGTAGTGTCCTTAAACACCCACTAGATTAAACGGGTTCTTTGAAACAAATACTGAAGAAAATACCAATGAATTGACTGAAGAGTTACTCATCTCACACAGATGATGACACCCTTTTGATTTCTGGGAAGCCAAGAAGAATGAGGGCTGAGTCACACCTGGAGTTAAAGTGTGTTTATGTGAGGGCCACCAAGAGCAGGACAGAAGTCTTGGTTATTATCTAACTCAGCCATTTAACAGGCATAGCAAACATTTGCAGGACTGTTTGTGGTTCTTAAGAATACATGTGCTCATAGCTGAGTGCTGCTTGAGAAAATATGCCTTCAGGGTCTTTAAGAAAATATTGTATTGAGATGTTTTAATAAGAAACGATTCCAAAGAAATAGATTTTAAAAAAGCTGAAAATGAGTTCTGTTGTATGCTTTAATGCTGCTGGGATCGGAGAGCAACCTCCACGCTCCCCTATCTATTTATATTTAATAAAAGCCCATTAGCAGCCTGATATGTTGGCAGGCTACTCTAGCGCTCTAACTCCCAATGAGGGTGTGTGTGCATGCGTGTACCAAAGGTGTTAGATGCTGTGTGCTGACTGTGCTGCAGCAGATAACACAGAAATTAGTGAAGGCCAACAGCTGTAAAGGCCTGTTGATGAAACTGCTGAGAGGTGATAAGACGGTGACCTCAAAGAGATTGAATGAAGAGGGGTAGGGCTGGGGATCCTGAACCAGCCCTGGATGAAAACAGGATGCATGACTCACTGTTGAATGCTCCTGCAGAAAAAAGGGAAAATGAGACGAGTCTGACAGATTTGATTCTCTCTTTCAAGCCGTCTCAGGAGAAATTAAAACCCTGGATTGACAGATTCCTATTCAATTCCTTTTTATTCATTCATTTTGACATATCTTTTGCTTGAATCCATATGTTATCACATTATTTAACCAGCAGTAAGGAGGGTATTTTTACCTCTGCTCTGTATTGAGAAGTGTGCACACAAAGCATCAGTTGTCATCTGAGAGCTAATCCACTGCTGCTATTTATTCTAGGAATCTATTTCCCCTCTGATCCCCTTGCACAGCTGCAGACCGAGCTATCCAGGGAATAATGTGTACAATTGGCTCCAAGCCTCCCAACAGCGCCATTATGCACTCTCTCTTTGGCACCGATGGCTGCTAATTATTGCTCTCCCGATGTAGCTTTGCATCCGCTTGATGGAAAGGGTTAGAGAGGGAGTGGAAGGTGGACTTTCTGTCGAAGCGATGTCACTGAATCAACCTGGAAACTCTGCCCGAGTACTCCTCCTGAAAATCTACACTTCAATTGCAAAGAGGTTTTTTTTTTTATCTTGATTACAGTATCACAGCTGCCTAATGGCATTTTCATAATTACATCAATGATAAGTTGTCGTTGGCCTTGAAATCATGGAGGAAGTCTTACCACCCGGGCTTAGAGAGAGAAGGGTTGGTGTGTTAGAACATGATTAATTAGAATCTGTCTCTCCAGATGGATTATGATACATAAGGGTCCCCTTAACTCAGACATATATAGAAGTTCATAAAAAAACCCTCCTCTTAAGACTAAGACCAAAAGAGACACCAGAAGTGTTATCCACTGTATTCTACCTCTTTCTTTTGGTTTATCCAGCAAACTAGAACTCTCATACTCTTGTACCAATTAATTTGCAAGACTTCGAGAATATTTTTGAACAGTTTCAGGTACTTTTGTGTCACTTTGTCCTTTTTTATGTATCTTAATAGTTGATTTCTGCTTGTTTGGTGTTTCTTTTTGAGTCTTTAAAGGCCCTATAGGGGGTTTTCACTGTGTTAATTCTGGCAACCCCTTTGGATGGAATTGGTGGTATTGTTTTTTGGTGTAAAGACTGCTTTTCCCATGAGCACCATCCCCCACTGTAATAAAGATGTTACTCTTGCCAAAGCATGCATTTCTTAAAGCAAATAAATGAACACAGATCTTCTTATTAATACTGCCTTTCTTTGTTTAAGTCAACCCTTTGTTGGATGCAGAGTGATGAGGTCATGTATTGATTTATGGCTACTATTAAAGTGTGACTTAATAGTTCGTTAGCTTACAAAAGTTGACCAAATGTTCAGATCATCACGACAAGATAAGATCCAGTCCCATCTTACAGACAGGACTCGGTCTGATCTCATCTTAATCCACCATGAGCAGAGCACTTTGCAGCATTTAGCAAGTTACAGTGGCAAGGACAAACTTCCTTTAACAGGCAGAAACCTCCAGCAGGACCAGACTCATGTTAGACAGACATCTGCTGAGACCGAGTTGGGGTTGGAAAGAGGGATAGAGGAGATTAAGATAGAGACTGGAGTCTGGCATGTCCCCAGCAGCAGACCATCTATGGCAGCGACTCAGAGGAATCTACGAGACAAGGGAGCTCAGGGAATCCAGAAAGGTCTATGGTTAGTCACTTTAATGGGACAGGGACTTCAACAGAAAGCGTATGTCTTTTTGCGACCCTGCTCCAGTATCAGCCATGAGTACAAAACCTGTTTCTGCCTCTGTTTTATGAACACATGTATTGATTGGGAATCAAAGATATAAAATGTACTCCTAGTTGCCATAGAAAAAGCTAATTTTTTCTTGACTTGGTGGAAGGATCCTTCCTCATTATTTTCACTTTCACCCATGTATAATGCACTGTCCTTACTCTAGTGGATCAGCAAAGATGCCACAGCAGTGTTGCATTCTGAGAGTCTAGTCTACATTATCCAACTAAGGGGAGGAATTCTGGATATTACATTCACAAAAATGTTGAGAGAGTGAAAAGAGTTGAAGACTTAAACACTTGTAACAGCCTTGATACGAGTATATGATCGGCTCAATGAAGGAGTTCAAAGAGAGGAAACGTTCTGACTCAAAGTACTGACTTTTCATTGACAAAAACTAGACTGACATTTTTTGAGTTTCCGTCGACTAAAGCTAAACCTAGAACTCTAAAAGGCAAAAGAGTAAAATGTGACCAAAACTGAAAGGCATTTTATTCTAAAGACCAAGACTGAATCTGAAATAGCTGCCAAAATGAACACTCCTTTTGAGCCTCTTTCAATTGTTCCACATCTGCTGGCAGTAGTTTACAGTCAGTGTGGTTCTATGCCTCTCTTTGTACTTGTTCTGTATCTCATTGCAGTCGTGTTGGACTCCTTTGAAATAACACTTATCTTAGTTTTGCTGTTTTAAATTCTCACTCTTGAATCATTTGATCCCCTTTGTTGATGTTAGAGATGTTTTTCTAGCACTTTGAATTTCTTTGTTGTTTTTTGGGGGGGTCTCTTGGTGGTGTTTTAAGTCTCTTTTTTCTCCTTTTATTGACTTTGCAACATTAAAAAAAATTAAGTGTTCCTTTTTAAAGAGGCTTTGGCCCAGGGGCCTTTTGACCCCTCGGGCATCATGGACATTGATTGGCTGGTTTGAAAATATTTTGGTGCATTTTTTTTATTTTTATTACATTACACCAGGTGTGTTTTGCAGCTGGTGCCTCTCACTTTCACAAAATCATTTTATCTCCCACTAGCTTCTCTCTCTCTGGATTTGAAGATGAGGTATTAGGTGAGGTATTAAATCGGGATTTATTCAACGTGAACCCCGCTGCAGGAACCCAAATCTCACAGAATGTTCCAATGATTGTTTGCAGACCAAATCATTGTATTGAAGAAATTACCAAGACAGTGTATGACTACAATTTAATAAAAACACAGCAGCTTCATATCTGAGCCCTTCATGTGATAAATAATACAGGAGCACAGTCTAATCGTTCTCATCTCCTCCCCAGACATTACTCTGTATTGTCAGCAGAAAGTATTTATCTGAGAGCTTGTCTTTCCTCCCCAGATGGCTGCGTCTTCCCTCCAACAGCTTGTATTTCTGCTCAGCGCGAAGCCGTGGAGTCTCACAGGTCCTCATTGACACTTTGATCAACCGACCATGCACTGTTTTGATTTCCCTTCGATTTGACAGTCTGAGTGCAGCCGCCACCCCCCCCCACCTCCCCAGAAGCACACCTTACTCACTGACACGAGCTGTGCGTTGGTATTTCCAGCATGTCATTCTCCTCAGACGGCTGCCAGAGCTGTCCAAATGCAGCTGAAGTTGTCATTTTAGTTTCAAATTCCAGTTTCTGATTTATGACCGTCTTTTTTCTTTTTTTCAACCTGAAAGCTCAGACCCGCCAGACTGTGATGGGTGAATCGGACTGTGTGTGTCTGTCAGTAACTCAGACACACACACAGAAAACTGAAACAAAGACGCTTCAAATTTATAAGGATCTGTTGCTTCTGTCTGCTTTTGCTTAAAGAAAGTATTAATTTTTTGTTGTTTGCTGTGCTCTACTGAACAGAGTAATTACAGCAAAAGCATCTAGATCATTCTTACTTTTGACATCTATAAAAACAGCATTACCATGTATAATCTGCTTTATAAAGTTAAGTTAGGAAAGAGCCAAGATTAAAGGATATAATCTGCCATAAATGCACCATAGATTCATCTTTTCCTTCAACCTTTTGTCTTCATATTCTACAACATTACACATGCTTCCTGCTGTGGTGGTATTTTTGAGCTTATTAAGTCACACAATGGAAGCACAGACAATAAAGTGGCTTATAAGATATGCTGACCTCTCCGTTTACCCTTGTAAAGGTTATCTTTTCCAGTAATGCAGAGTTTGTACGTCTGCTTTTTAAATCCCCCTTGGATCACCTTGCATCTTGCTTTCTTATACTTTACGGTTTGTTTTGTATTCCATGCTACTGTCAACTTTACACCCAGTGAAATAGATGGACTCATAAAAATAGACTTGCACATATATTAATGATGTGAGGCTGTGTTTCAAGGTTTGGAAAGAGCCCCTCAGGACTATTAAAGGGAAAGAAGCTACAACATACTGAGATATATAAGGACAGAATATTTGGCCTCTGTGTTTGTGGCAACAGTTGTTTCTGTTTGAACATGAAAGTGTTTCGGGACATGAGGTATGAGCCACTAAAGGTGAGCTGCTCTGGTACGAGTATCAGCAATGCATTTGGTGCAGCCAAAAACGTAGGATTGGGTTTCCTGATCTCTGCAGATGCTGAATCCACCACTGTGTGGTAGGGCTTTCATGACTATTGATTTGTTCTACTTGCCAAGGTTTTCAAAATAATAGTCAACCAGTTGTTATGTAAAAGGTATGAAGAAGGGTTCTAGTGAACAATGAACACTGTATTCTGTTATGCAAACAGCTCATGCATTCCACGTTGCTTGCTCGTGCTAGCGTTATCGCTAGTGCTAACCATCAACAGCAGGTGTTTCATGTTGAGAAGGTTGTGCATGGCGGATGTGTTCTTGTTGTCCTTCAGTACAGCCATGCACAACAGTTTCATCCTTAGTAAAGTACTTCCAAACATAAGAATGCCAAGCCTGTTTAGATTGAGTCTTTACTTACCTGCAAGTCAGAGCCAAGGTCAGCCCCATACCTTCTGGTTATCATGACTTATACCCCTTTTTGACCAACGCAAACCTGGTTCTAGCTCCGAGCTGGTGCTAACGCTGGTTCAGAGCTGCACCAGTTTGTTTTTCCACCCACTCCAGCCCGTGGAAGAGCCACTTTATGACGTCACTTCTATGCGACTGCTTTTCCCAGCAGCGCTAACGCGAACTTTCCCTCACATACCACTTTTCAACCGAGGCAGTTTCAGAGCCGGTTCCAACTCTTTCCTGGTCTAGAACCACAATTGCTTATGTCAGGGGTGAGGGATGGGGATGCCGTGATCAAAAACAACCAGGGTCGCGTTGGTTGAAAAGAGGTCAATGATGTCCAGATGGTGGACAATGTAGCTTGCTTGCCGGTGTCGCTCTTGACTTTTCGTAATCACATGAGGTCCCGCAGAGAACGCATCCAACTTTACCAACACCTCTCTGCTACTTGTCATGCTTTACTGCCCCTCACCCCTAGCCCTGGAGGTAAGCGGTTCACAGTTCTAGACCAGCAAAGAGTTGGTGCTTCTCTGGAACCTGTTTTCCTGGCCGGGAGCCGACTCTCTCGCAGTTGTAACACAAAAAAGCTGGCTCTGTTGCCTACAGCACTAAATAGTGGTTCAAGTAGTCGACTACTCCACTAGTCCATTAGTTGATGAAACCACTACTTCCTGGCTGAGAGAAAATTCCTCCAGCTCTTCTTTGCTGCCTCAAAATGGTAGACTGCACATTAAATAGCAATGTGCTGCAGAGAGCAGAGAGCAGAGATGTGCCTAATCCAGAATCAGAAATGCTGCACATACTGCCTAAATGCAGTATCAGGTATTGGCAGGTATCAAGTCAATGCACCAATCTAATACCCCTTATTTATTAGACCCTGAGAAATAGTCCCGTTCCCTCTCTGCCATAAAAAGTAGCCTATACTGCAATAATGCACATTAAAGCTGTAACAAGAAACGACAGTCTTAGAGCAACAGGAAGTTACTCAGATTTGCTGATACAAAAGACTGTATCTCAGATCTCAGTGCAGAAGAACTTGACGTATCCACCCAGAGCCATGACCTCAACCCAGTCCAACACCATTGGGATGATCATGGGACATATCGCCAAACATCAGTGGTCCAATTTGGTTATGAGACTGGTGGATATTCTTGCAGCCAGGTTCCAAAGTCTTCCCTGAAACCTCCTGGGCCGATGGCAGCAGTTCTAACAGTATATCATTGCCAGTACCTTCTGAATAAAGTGTTAAACAGTCACATATTGGTGTATACGTAAGGGCTCCACAAGCTTTTGCATTGCTGTGTTTTTTTCTTTGAGGTTCTTTTACCAGTTTGTCCTAAATGAATGCTTTTCTCATAACTCCGCAGTGGCCTAGAAAGATGGAAGTCTAATATAGTCAGGATTAAGGGGAAGTTTGGAAAACGAGGCACTGCTCCATCTGCCTCATTTATATTTCATGAGCTCTATGTGGGACCATAAACTACCTTTATCCTTATTGGAAAGTCTGCCCATGAATTCACTCCATTTCCCATTACAGTCTCTCTTTTCCTCCTCCTGTTATCTGCCTTTTATTCTTCACTCTGCCTCCTGATGTCAGACTTTCTTCTTGTCCTTACCAGCCTCAACCTTCGCCCCCACAGAGCCCTGTCTGCCAGGCCTGATATTAGTCGCCGAATACATTTGCTCTCAAATTCGTTTCAAGTGAATTAGCAAGGCAGGTTTTTGCCCCGGTCAATCGGAAATCCTCCCTGCAGCTCATGTCCCTCGCCGGGGTAGAGAGGAAGGTCAAGTCTGCCACCCCAGGCAATTGAGCAGCTGGCCCTGTCGCTTGATAGGAAGACGAGTACAGCCAGGGAAAAAAGGAAGAGAGGGGACAGAGAGAGACAGAGAGAGACAGAGAGAGACAGAGATAGAGACGCTCCTGGCAGTCAGAGTTCCTCTCTCCTTTACCACCTCCCCTGTGTTCTCTGCCGTGGTCAACAAGGCAGGTCATTATGTTCATTTGTATCAGGAAATATTCAGCAATTAATGATCAGAGCAAGTCAGACTTTGCACAGATCTTATCCTGCAGGCTGCAGCATCTGCACGTTTTAAATGTAGGAGTGTAGACAAGGTGCTGTCACATATTGTTTTACATGATTGTTGCTTTAGTGTTGTCTTAGGGCTGCATGGTTGATATCGCTATGAGACAGTTCCTGGTTCCAGTCCCCGGTCGGGCAGGTGCCTTTCTGTGTGGAGTTTGCATGTTCTCCTGGTGCATGCGTGGGTTCCCTCAGGGTACTCCAGCTTCCTCCCACAGTCCAAAAACATGCTCACCAGGTTAATTTATCACTCTTAATTGCCTGTAGGTGTGAGTGTGTGCGTGAGTGTTTGTCCTGTGATAGGTTTGCGACCTGTCTAGGGTGTACCCTGCTTTCTGCCCGAAGTCACCTGGGATTGGCTCCAGCCCCCCGTGACTCCGAATGGGATAAACAGTCAAGATAAGGGATGGATGAGGCGCCGTTGGCCTAGCGGTCTAAGCGCGCTCCATACACAGAGGCTATACAGAGGTCGCAGGTTCGATTCCAGCCTCGACCATTTACCACATGTCCTCCCCCTCTCTCCACTCCCCACATTTCCTGTCTCTCTTCAGCTGTCCTATCCAATAAAGGTGAAAATGCCCCCAAAAATATAACTTTATTAAAAAAAAGGATAAGGGATGGATGGATAGTGTTGTCTTCTCTGCAGGGGCATGTCCAGGTGTGGAATAGGCGCCCTTTAAAAGCTGATTGGCCACCCCCAGTTGCAGCTCCAAAGTCTCAAACTATAATTGGCTATTTGACTCATCAGAGGCAGGACTTATGTTGGAATCAGCTCATTGGATCGTGTTAAAACAGACTGCCGGCAGCTTACTTGGAATTTAAATGAAGCACATTTTCTTTTGTTAGTAGTTCCAGTTGTAGAATTACACTTCAGAGGAGAGGTGCATTGGAGAAAGGACCTTGTTCTTGAAATCCACATCATGACTGATATGCAGGGGCCCTGACATTGAATCATTACAGCTTGATAAAAAAAAAGTTGATTTCGATAACGACTCGCTGCCGTCGAGGTTATTCAGGTTGTCTTTTTTCAGAATCCCCCTCCTCGCCGGGTTGCTTATCTCGTTCCTTATGAGACGAGAAGTTTTAATGAGTTATTCTATTGCCCGCTTCGAGGAGGTATCCCCCTGCTGGCAATCTCCACCTTTAATATTTCAAACCACACTCACCCTCATCCTCACACAAAAGAATCCTCACTGGGTATAAGCCGTGAATCAGGAATACTTCTATAATTACCTTTTAAATCAGCTTGTGATGTAGGGCGGTTTGTTACATCTTCAAAGCTCCAGACGCTGTCAGTTACTAAAATGTGACGGTCTGGATTTGTTTGGAGGCAAACAGCGTTACGTGTTTTGAAGCAATTTGTACTGAAGAAACAAAAAACAAAATTCATACAGATATAAAATTTTCCATTAAAAAATGCATAAGGTGATAAAACGAGGGTGTGCCCAGCCTTTTTGACTGGGGTACCCCAACTGGAGCACTGAAAATTCTGTCATGTGGACTCTGCAGGATACAAAAAATTGCTTTTGAATCTTACATTTTGTCCTCCTGGTGCTTTGTAGCCCTGCTGCTTTATTTTGATGTAAAATAATAAGACTTGTGCCGTATATCTTGGTGAGGGTGGCTTTTGTTAGTGCTGCTTCTTGGAAGGATGTGTCAAGAAGAATATGGGTACCCAGACCTGTAAAAGAAGATCCAATTCTAGTGTTTCCCTCCCTGGGCGTCATCTTTCTGATCCAAGCATTGTACTCTTTTTATTCTCCTCTGGTGCTTCTTCTGCACATAAAACAGAACTTCAGCGTGACATATGTCCGTAAAAGTTCTGTATTCAAATTTCCCCTGTGGCACAGGAATCACACCTTGCCACGAAAGCACCCATTCTTCTCCGGCTCAGGTAAGGGGAGCCTGTATCTCGGTGCCACCGTGCACTGCTGGCCCCCCATCAGAAACCCAAGGGCATGGCTAACACAGCATACAGGCCCGGGCAGTGACAAATTCACAACAAAGCTTTTCTGTGAGGAATGGCGCTACCATGGAGGTGGAAGGAGTGGGACTGAGTGAGTGAGGGAAGAGGAAAGGAGTGAGGGGGGGGGGGGACCTGGTGTGATGAAAGGACATGTGGCCCACTGTGACAAATGTTCTCCCAACTTGTGATTTATCACGGTCGGCAGACTGAGGGAGCAACACACGCAGCAGCTGCAGCTCAACCTCTGCAGCTGGGGATAATACAGATGACTTCTCAAGGAAAATAAGGAGCAAGTTCTTTGCTTTTGTGTGAGCGGTTCTCTTTGGATCCATTTGAACGTCACGCTTTGATGCTTTGAACTTAGCTACAGAAATGAGCCCCACAGAGCATACATTAGTGTTTTTATATATCATCAAATACTTGATATCAATCAAATTTGTAAAGGTTTTTAATATGTCATGCAAGTTAAGCTTTCGATACTAATTTTTTTGGTAATTAATGATTTTAACAGGGCCATGCTAACAAAGTTCTCTGGCAGGGATGGTGTTTCCAATGCAATTTAACCAAAAATGTAATATGATGTTGGTTAAAGAATAAAGGAAGGGGCTATTATAGATTATTTAGCATAAAAGGCTTATCATAAACTGTACCATGGAAATTCATCTTCCTAGGCAATACAGTTGACATTTTTCGCTGCACATAATGGAATGTAAAGAGGTCAATAAATAACGTTTAACATGATCCTGTTGAAGATGTAGGTCTGAGTGTTTGGCTAGAAAGATAAGGGCCTGTGTCGACTAATAATAATAATAATAATAATAATAATAATAATACATTTTATTTATAAAGCGCTTTTCGAAAAACTCAAAGACGCTGTTCAAAGGATAAAACATCATATAAAACAACAGAATCATAAAAACATGAATAAAATACATTGAAAAGCAATCATACGTTAAAAGCAAGCGGCAACCTCCGGTCTAAAAATATGAGTCCAATGCAGAAGTGTTAAAGGCTGCAGTTCATCGAGGATCCACTTGAGGCTGGCTCCAGAAGTACCAGACGTCACATACACATGAATGGGGAAAAAGACGATCTTTACAGCAGAAATAAACATGTTTACAGCCTGGTACAAAAGACGAGTGTAGTCTGGATAGCTAATTTCTCGATGTCCTCTCACTGTGAGGGGGGTAAATTTTTTTTCTAACGCGGCAATTTTGAAGATATTGAAATTACTAGTCTTCCAATGAGAGGCACAGCCACCAGCAGGAACACTGCAGCTGTTGGCTAGGAGGCTCAAAGCCCGCCTCTTTAAATCACACTGGCTCGACAGAAGCAATATGGCTGCCGCTGCCGATTGGCCTCAAAACAGCGTTCAGAAACAGATGGGTGACGTCACGGATACTACGTCCATATTTTATACAGTCTATGGTTAAAAGCAATTCTAAATAGGTGGGTTTTGGTGAGTGATTTGAAGGTGGACAGGTTGGGGCAGGTTCTAATGTTTAGTGGTAAGGTGTTCCAGAGGGTGGGGGCGGCGACAGAGAAAGCTCTGTCACCCCCAGGTTCGTGGGTCAATCCATGTCATTCTTAGCATTTCTATTTTTCATTAGGGGTGTAATGATCCTTTTGAACAATGCTTCGATTCGTATCATGATTCATGGTTGCCGATACAATTAAAGGACGACATTGGTTTGTTTAGAACGATTCAAGTCGAAGCGATTCAGTGACTTGAAATCGATTCAGTAACTTTTTAGCCAAAAATTCAACCCGTGTGACTGTGAGATAAATACCTTGATACTGGACAGTCCTAGATTCCTGTTGTTGCCGTGATGTTTTTCGCCCGAGCCGAGTTTTGGCCGAGTCTCTGACTTAACATGCTGGCAAGGTCTGAGGCTTCTGCAGAGCTGATGTTACCTTGATGAACGCTGCAAGACTGGATGGCTGCATGGACGGCCGGCGTTGTGTGAAATCCCATAGCGCCTTAGTAGGTGCTTGAATAGATTTATCGTGTTGCCGTGGTAACTTTACTTGACCTTTACATATCTTACAAACAGCGAGCGACTTATTTAGAAAATCTCCATCTTTGCAAAAGCCAAAGTGTTTCCACACGCTGGACCGCAATGGTGGCTTGGTAATTTCTTGCTCGCCGGCTTCTCCTCTGCCATCCGCCATGATGTCTGCTTGCGTGTGGTGATGAAGTCACAGACGGGCGTTTAACGTCTTTATCATTAAAAGTGCAAAAAAAACATATGCATATAAAGTCTGCCATGCATAAGTCCAATACGTTATTTCCTAGTATCGATACAATCGATTTATTACCTTTTAACACGATTTAGATACGATTTTTAGAGAATCTTAAAACAGACTTGATGGTCACTAATAGGGAAATGGATGTGCTCCAAAGCAAGTGTTGTAACCTAGTAACAGTAAGCAGCAGAGGTCGTGAGCACCGCCACTGCAAAGAACAGTGTTAGTGGACACGGTCCCTAATGAAAGCTGGAACTGTCAAAGTTTTTATATTAGGATTACTTTTAACAGTATCATGTGGAAAACAATCCCTCCACAGCCGCCTGCAGGAGCCAGAACATGAAAGCAGTCAGACAGTGGTCACTCTTAACCACAAGGCCTGTGAGTCATCTCAGAAAGGCTGTCATTATCTTAATGCTCCTGTGGAATAAAAGAGAAACTTCTGCACAGAGCCAAAGAGTTCTTATCAACACAGTCTGCACTGTGTGACAGCTTTCTGCTGGTTGAGTCATTTTTAATAGAGCACATTGACATAAGGCTGAAGCAGATTTTTATGATTAGTGTAATTTCATGCATTGTGCACACACTGCAGTTTAAAACATTAGAAAACTTGCATGTCTGTGTGTTATTAGCGGTTAATTCAAAAGGAAATGTTTCTCTTGGTTTATCGGCTTAATTCCTTTATGAACATCTTTCCAGATAATCTCTCCAAATGGGCAAAAAAAGCAGACTGAAGAGGAAGTTTTAGAAATATCAACATGACTTTGTCCGTCAGAGAGATGTTGTTTTTCTATCTTTTCATCACGACCCTTGAGATGAGTCATGAAAACCAAACACCGTTTATGATAGAAATTACACTTTTCGCACAAATGGATTAAAAAGCACCGTTTTCGAATCAAATATATTCTCAGATTTGAACATCTCTGAAAGACTCAATTACTGCATCACTGGAAATACCGTGTTCCCAGAAAATTACAGCGCATATTCAAATGGATCCTCATTTTAATGACTTCTTGGTTGTCCTGAACACAAACAGTACAGAGTGAACGATGTAGGAAAGAAAATGTTGAATACATGAGTCTGGTTTGTCTTGCTAGTTGAGAGGCTGATAAGTAGTGACTTAAGGGAAGGGAATAAATGAATAAATGAGGAGTAGATGAGTAAAAAGGACCGCAGTCCATTTTGTTGGTTTCTCTAGTTTTTGTCTCTATTATGTAACATTTTCTTTACTACATTTTCTCCCTACCAGCCTCTGCACATAATACCCAAGACTTCAGAGATGTTTCTGCTTGGTTATTTTAAAGTGTGACCCATATGTGATGCAATCCATACTGAATATTGTCCAACCACAGCACTGTAAGATGTCATATCTGGAGCATATCTGATCTCCTGAGTGGGACCACTTTGATACTCTCAGAATATGGAGTTAGGACATTTTTTCCAATATGACTGATAATGTAATTTGAATTCCACATACGTAACATTTCTGATGTTAGCTCAGTTATTTTATGCTGCAGTGACAGAGTGATGATGTACGACAGATTTGGTAACACTCAAAGCAAATACTGAGTCCATATATGTCAAGATATACTATCAAGGCATATTTGGGTATTGTATTTAATGTGTTTGTAATGTGACCGCGAGAATTGAGCCAATGTGGAAGTGTTAAATACTGCAATTTCATCGAGTGTCCGCTTGAGGCTGGCTCCGGAAGTACTGGAAACCACATACACAACAATTGGTAAGGAGGCTAAAAGCCCCGCCTCTTTACCTCACACTCGCTCGACAGAAGTTAGGTTGAGTTCAACATTTCTAATATAGCTCCTGCCGCCGACTGGCTTCAAAACAGTGCTTCAGAAACAGATGGGTGACAGCACGGATACTACGTCCATTAATTATACAGTCTATGATCTACACACTATATTATATGAGGGAAATTCTGGTCAGTATTTGTTCTGATAGAAAGCACATCAATTAATCCCCATACATGCTCTGAACATGATCTAGATTCTTGCAGGAGTTAAAAACATACAGTATATCTTCAGGTTCTTGGGTTTTGGCCTTTCTCTTTACTCTGAGACAGCTCATGACAACACTCGGAGTTCATCTCAAGCGGGGCCCAAATGGGTAGCCCCTGGACTCATCAGGGAACCTAATTGTGGCCCTGCCTGGTATCTCAGATTCCACAGAGGCCTCACATGGGTGTACCAGATAGGTTTAGAATGAAGCCTCAGTAAGCTCTTTACAAATCCTTTAAGAGTACAGTCAGTTGAGCCCACTTGGGACACATCCAGTACCAATGCTCCAGTCACCAGCCCACTCTGAGCCCATTTAAAACCAACTAACCCAGGTAAACCCACATAGGCCTGAACTTGAAATGTTTGCTGAGATGTTCCAGCTATTTTTTTCTATAGGTACTTAAGCTAATGGCAGGTCATATGGATCCCATTTACAATCTTAATTAGTACTTTCATAGACAGCATCATCAAAGTAATAATATACCTTTTATTTAAATAGCCGAGTCCGTCATAATCATTTCACGCACACATTGTGGTGTATTTCGTCAGACACAGAAAGTTTCTTTCTTTTTCTCCTCTAATTTATCAGCACCTATTTAGTTTGAGGTTTGCTGTCTTACATAATAAAAACCTGGTGAGGTGATGTATGCAACAATTAAAGCATCAATGTCTATTTTTTCACTTCCTCTTTCACCTCCGGTGAAACTGTCAAGCCTGGAGACTAGAAAATAGTTCCTCAGCACTGCAATTAAGAATAATGGTGTGTTATTATTAAAAAGCTGTCATAGAAAACTGAATCTTCTCCAGCTGTGTCCATTTATAATAATAATGATGGGACCCTTATGACATTTTGAGATCTCCTGTGAAAGATCGTTTTCTCCTGGCTCCGGCTCTCAGCTTCTTCTGAGAAGTGGAAAAGGCTTCATTGTGCGGGTATTTTTCCCTCCAGGTTGCCTCTCTCTGGGTGAACGGAGTCGTGGCTGTAGCAGTGAAATGCACGGTTGGAGCTGTCCATTAAGTGGTGCTGAAATCTATTTCGGCGCAGTCAGGCTTTTTGATGGTGTCTGGGATCAGTATCGGGTGCTGTCCTCTCTGCCTGGTGCTGAAATGTGTTACAATAGACTGGCCTTTTAGAGAGGCGCTCTAAATGTGTTAGCAGGTGCTGTTTGGGAGTATGCTATTATTCTAGCAGGAAGCGTTAGCCCTTGAAGGAGCGGCGCGATGCCAAATCAGCCACTTGTCATCTTTTCACAGACCGTGTGAGATGGTCGTATTTGTCACGAGTACTTTGATTGCTCTGCTCTTTTCATTTGGAGGTTTGGAGACGTGCTGCATACTAAGTCATTTATCTCTTCCATCAATGATATGTTCAGATTTTCTTCTTTAATAGGCCTGAAGATTATATTTCAAAAAAAGCTTTTCACAGTCGGATCAGTTTGTGAAGCTTATTATGCAATGCAAAGCAGTGACTTAAAGCAATCCTGAACAAACCCCATTTAAGGCATGAGGCAACCACTGTTGTCATGACAACAGAGTCTTTTAAAAACAAGATGATGTCCAATGTGACACCTGTTTAGAATATGTCATTAGCATTTATTAGCTCGGGGAGAGAAACAGGAGTGAGCACAGGGATGAGAATTCACTGCTGAGGCTTTTCACTGCAAACCTGCAGACTGTGGGTGCATTAATGCATTTTATAAACTTTAATGTTAAAAAAAGTAACATAAATATGTCTGAATACTCTGACTTTTTAATACAAAAGATGCAAGTATAAGAAGATCTGTTTTGCTTTCATCTTTAGTTAAGCATTTAAGTCTGTCTCTCTCAAGCAGGGAGGACTCACTGAGCTCAGAGAGCTCTGGACATTTGTTCCTTTACTGATATCAGAGCTGGAAATACAGCCTCAAGTGAGATATTGAGTATTGGCAAACACGTCAGCTGAGACACTCATCGGAAATTGTCCAATAAATAACAAAAAACATTCAGCCTTAATCTGGCACTAGAGGAAAAGTAAGAAGATTATCAAAGCAAAAGCTTCTTTCACTGAGGACCACAGAACAATCTCACTCAATAAACACTGAGAAATGTAAATGAGGATGAGAGATTGAATAGACGAGGTGGACTTAGATTCTTAGCCTCAAACCAGTGCTCTGTCAAACGGCCAGCAGGGGATGACACTGCTGGTTGTAAGAAGGAATCAAGTTGTGATGGAGTCTACCGGGTTATGTCCCCATCGTTGATTTATTACATCAGAAAAAAAACACGCCACGCGTCCTGGAAAACCTGGACAACCTGGAAAACAGTTGACCAGTTTTCCAGTACTGGAAAACACCTGGAAAATGGGAGAAAAAGTCAAATGCCCTGGAAAATCACGTACAGGCCTGGAAAATTATTCCAACATGGCTGCATGCGACCTGACCCTATTAACAAAACACATCCCCATTCATTGAACGTTGAGTGCACGCTGTGCTGGAAAAGACAGCGACACTGCGCAACTTTTTTCACATCTTTTCTCCTTCACTTCATAATTATGCATTCACAGGAAACAGGGGTATATTGTCTAGTTTTATGGTACATTAACCTTGTGGAGTGCTCTTTTGATTCAAAGAGTCTTATATTTAAGTTAAAGTGTGACCAGTGGAGTCGGGCAGAGAGCTTGGAGGTCTGTGCCTCACAGCTTTCTCTGCAGGCTAAGAGCTCAATTACCGTACTCTAGCTCAGTTGTTCTCAAAGTGGGGTCCTTGGACCCCTGGGGGTCCGCGAACCATAGCGTGGGGGTCTGTGAAATACTTTGAATACATTTCTAGTAAATCATAAAATTGTGCTGTGTCATTACAAAACAGCATATACACCATTGTTATGATACCATTTGGTGGCTCGAAGGGATATGTGAGTCTTGCTACTGTTGATTTTCTGAAAGTGTTTAAGATCAACTACATCAAGTATAAATGTTGTCTTGTTGAGTCCACAAGGAATGAAATGACCCTCTGTTTTAAAGGATACAAGTGGTATTTACTTGATTCAAATTGAAGTGTTATCTGTTTATCACTATGGTACAGGTCTGAAGTATTTACATTGATACGTTTTACAATACAAATAGTTCCAAGGGCAACTAAGAGTGCAAATGGTAGTAAGCATGTGCTTTAGTGATGGGAAGATCGTCTCTTTTAGAGTTAGGGTTAGGGTTGTGATTAGGGTTAGGGTTAGGGTTGTGATTAGGGTTAGGGTTAGGGTTGTGATTAGGGTTAGGGTTGTGATTAGGGTTAGGGTTGTGATTAGGGTTAGGGTCAGGGTTAGGGTTGTGATTCGGGTTAGGGTTGGGTTAGGGTTAGGTTTAGGGTTAGGGTTGTGATTAGGGTTAGGGTTGTGATTAGGGTTAGGGTTAGGGTTGTGAGTAGGGTTAGGGTTAGGGTTGTGATTAGGGTTAGGGTTGTGATTAGGGTTAGGGTTGGGTTAGGGTTAGGGTTGTGATTAGGATTAGGGTTGTGATTAGGGTTAGGGTTAGGGTTGTGATTAGGGTTAGGGTTAGGGTTGTGATTAGGGTTAGGGTTAGGGTTGTGATTAGGGTTAGGGTTGTGATTAGGGTTAGGGTTAGGGTTGTGATTAGGGTTAGGGTTAGGGTTGTGATTAGGGTTAGGGTTGTGATTAGGGTTAGGGTTAGGGTTGTGATTAGGATTAGTGTTGTGATTAGGGTTAGGGTTGTGATTAGGGTTAGGGTTAGGGTTGTGATTAGGGTTAGGGTTGTGTTTAGGGTTAGGGTTGTGATTAGGGTTAGGGTTGTGATTAGCGTTAGGGTTGTGATTAGGGTTAGGGTTGTGATTAGGGTTAGGGTTAGGGTTGTGATTAGGGTTAGGGTTGTGATTAGGGTTAGGGTTGTGATTAGGGTTAGGTTTAGGGTTAGGGTTGTGATTAGGGTTAGGGTTGTGATTAGGGTTAGGGTTAGGGTTGTGGTTAGGGTTAGGGTTAGGGTTGTGGTTAGGGTTAGGGTTGGGTTAAGGTTGTGATTAGGGTTAGGGTTGTGATTAGGGTTAGGGTTAGTGTTCTGATTAGGGTTAGGGTTAGGGTTGTGATTAGGGTTAGGGTTAGGGTTGTGTTAGGGTTAGGGTTAGGGTTGTGATTAGGGTTAGGGTTGTGATTAGGGTTAGGGTTAGGGTTGTGATTAGGGTTAGGGTTAGGGTTGTGATTAGGGTTAGGGTTAGGGTTGTGATTAGGGTTAGGGTTAGGGTTAGGGTTGTGATTAGGGTTAGGGTTAGGGTTAGGGTTGTGATTAGGGTTAGGGTTAGGGTTGTGATTAGGGTTAGGGTTAGGGTTGTGATTAGGGTTAGGGTTAGGCTTAGGGTTGTGATTAGGGTTAGGGTTAGGGTTGTGATTCGGGTTAGGGTTGGGTTAGGGTTAGGTTTAGGGTTAGGGTTGTGATTAGGGTTAGGGTTGTGATTAGGGTTAGGGTTAGGGTTGTGAGTAGGGTTAGGGTTAGGGTTGTGATTAGGGTTAGGGTTGTGATTAGGGTTAGGGTTGGGTTAGGGTTAGGGTTGTGATTAGGATTAGGGTTGTGATTAGGGTTAGGGTTAGGGTTGTGATTAGGGTTAGGGTTAGGGTTGTGATTAGGGTTAGGGTTAGGGTTGTGATTAGGGTTAGGGTTGTGATTAGGGTTAGGGTTAGGGTTGTGATTAGGGTTAGGGTTAGGGTTGTGATTAGGGTTAGGGTTGTGATTAGGGTTAGGGTTAGGGTTGTGATTAGGATTAGTGTTGTGATTAGGGTTAGGGTTGTGATTAGGGTTAGGGTTAGGGTTGTGATTAGGGTTAGGGTTGTGTTTAGGGTTAGGGTTGTGATTAGGGTTAGGGTTGTGATTAGCGTTAGGGTTGTGATTAGGGTTAGGGTTGTGATTAGGGTTAGGGTTAGGGTTGTGATTAGGGTTAGGGTTGTGATTAGGGTTAGGGTTGTGATTAGGGTTAGGTTTAGGGTTAGGGTTGTGATTAGGGTTAGGGTTGTGATTAGGGTTAGGGTTAGGGTTGTGGTTAGGGTTAGGGTTGTGGTTAGGGTTAGGGTTGGGTTAAGGTTGTGATTAGGGTTAGGGTTGTGATTAGGGTTAGGGTTAGTGTTCTGATTAGGGTTAGGGTTAGGGTTGTGATTAGGGTTAGGGTTAGGGTTGTGTTAGGGTTAGGGTTAGGGTTGTGATTAGGGTTAGGGTTGTGATTAGGGTTAGGGTTAGGGTTGTGATTAGGGTTAGGGTTAGGGTTGTGATTAGGGTTAGGGTTAGGGTTGTGATTAGGGTTAGGGTTAGGGTTAGGGTTGTGATTAGGGTTAGGGTTAGGGTTAGGGTTGTGATTAGGGTTAGGGTTAGGGTTGTGATTAGGGTTAGGGTTAGGGTTGTGATTAGGGTTAGGGTTAGGCTTAGGGTTGTGATTAGGGTTAGGGTTAGGGTTGTGATTAGGGTTAGGGTTGTGATTAGGGTTAGGGTTAGGGTTGTGATTAGGGTTAGGGTTAGGGTTGTGATTAGGGTTAGGGTTAGGGTTGTGATTAGGATTAGGGTTAGGGTTATGATCAGGGTTAGGATTAGGGTTATGATTAGGGTTAGGGTTAGAACCACAACTAAACTTAAGCAAACAGAACCAGAACCAAACTCGTGCAGACAGAACCAGAACCAAACTCAAGCAAACAGAACCAGAACCAAACCCAAGCAAACCCAACCAGAACGTAACCAGAACGTAACCAGAACGTAACCAGAACGTAACCAGAACCGAACCAGACCTGTACCAGAACCGAACCAGAACCGTACCAGAACTATACCAGAACCGAACCAGAACATAACCGAACCAGAACATAACCGAACCAGAACCGAACCAGAACCATACCAGAACCATACAAGAACCGAACCGGA
The DNA here is from genome assembly GCF_009762535.1 of Notolabrus celidotus. Classification (NCBI taxonomy): domain Eukaryota; kingdom Metazoa; phylum Chordata; class Actinopteri; order Labriformes; family Labridae; genus Notolabrus; species Notolabrus celidotus. The sequence goes on from NC_048288.1 coordinate 26,876,793, forward strand.
ACCGAACCAGAACCGTACCAGAACTGAACCAGAACCGAACCATACCAGAACCGAACCAGAACTGAACCAGAACTTTTCCAGAACCGTACCAGAACCGAACCAGAACCGTACCAGAACCGAACCAGAACAGAACACTTCCAGAACTGAACCAGAACCGAACTAGAACCGAACCAGAACCGAACCAGAATCGAACCAGAACCGTACTAGAACCGAACCAGCACATAACCGAACCAGAACCGTACCAGAACTGTACCGGAACCGAACCAGAACCGTACCAGAACTGAACCAGAACTGAACCAGAACTGAACCAGAACCGAACCATACCAGAACCGAACCAGAACCGAAGCAGAACTTTTCCAGAACCGTACCAGAACCGAACCAGAACCGAACCAGAACCGAACCAGAACCGAACGAGAACAGAACACTAGCAGAACTGAACCAGAACCGAACCAGAACCGAACCAGAACCGAACCAGAACAAAACTGTACCAGAACTTTACCAGAACAGAACCGAACCAGAACCAAACTCAAGCAAACAGAACCAGAACCAAACTCAAGCACACAGAACCAGAACCAACTCAAGCGAACAGAACCAGAACCAAACTCGAGCAAACAGAACCAGAAGCAGAACCAAACTCAAGCAAACAGAACCAGAACCAAACTGGAGCAAACATTATTAATGTCCTCAGGTTGGCATTGAGAAAAATCAGATGCCTCAGCTTCGATGGGCTGATCTGATTTCTCCTCACAGTGAGTATTTGCCCGGTCTTCAAGAAGACTCTCTCAGAAGGAACAGATCTAGCCACGTTACACAGCCTCCCCTCCATCACCTGTATCCTCGCACGTGATTGGCCGCATTGCCGCCATGCTGACCAATCAAAACAAAGTTCTGCTGTGAGCAGAGCTGGGGCTGAGCACCGAGAGAGCTAAGCAGCGAAAGGAAAAAATTGGGAGCCGGCTCTCTCTCGATGCAAGCTTTTAATCATGACACATCACTAATGTGCTTAATCTGTGTTACAGTTATGAGGGGGCCTTGGACAGTTTTCTCACCTGTAAGGGGTCCCTGGCTCCAAAAAGTTTGAGAACCCCTGCTCTAGCTAGTAGGAGTGCAAACTCCCGATAGTGAAAACAAACGGAACAAAAAGAGCGACACAGCTGCACAGAAACTCCACGTTGTAGACATCGCTGATCATAATAGACATCGCCACGCAGGAAGACAGTTTACATTGTTTTAAATCTCTGAGAGATCTTCAAATACAGAGTACGTCTTAACACCGGTGCGATTTTTTCAGAGTTTACGGTAGCTCAAATAAAAAAACATGACATTTGCTTTGTTTTATATCGACCACTAAGCAGGATGAATATCATGATTAAGCAGGTATATTTTGAGTTTGAGTTGAGTTGAGAAACATTTGTGGCCATTTTTGTTGTTCAGTTCTATTTAGGTCATTAATGCACTGATCCTCTGATCATTATTATTATTTATTTATTTCAGTAAGGCAGCTTCCTGATTCCTTTGCTGGTTCTTTTGGTTTTTTTCTTAGCTAATTTTAGCCAAATGTCCTCAATCAGTGCTTTACCATTAAATGCAAAGATGAGTAAATACTATATGCGTAAATCATAAGCAGTGGCATGTAGACAAAGAGAGTTTTGGGACTCAGGAGAGTGAAGTAAGCTGACCTTTACCAACACTAGCTTAACTTGCTGCCACATGCTCAGCTTGTGTTTGGTAAGGATGTCTGTATCAGTGGCAGTTCTAGACCAATTTTACTTTTGGGGGGCCAGGCTGAGGCCAATGGTGTTGTCAGAGGGACACATTCAACCCTGACAAAAGAGACTGAGAAGGGCGAGGACTGGCTGAGAACAAACTGGCAAAACATCAGTGCATCCTTATATACTAGACATATATACTACTGTGTACTATATCAAAATGCAGACTGACAGCAGCTGCTTGGCTGTTTACACTCAACATGAGTCCCTTAGCGCTCTAAGGGACTGGAACCAAGTGCCACATGCATGTGTTCCGCCTGTAACATCGGCATGACACAGAAGCTTTTTTTATTGTATAATATTTGTTTTGTGTGGAGGGGGGGCCACATGGGGGTCCAGGTTCAGTTTTACAGGGGCACTGGCCCCTGTTGGCCCCTCCCCAGAACCGCCACTGGTCTGTATACGACTGAGCACAGCCATAAAACAAGTATAGCAGTCACTTCACATTCTTACAGGCCAAGTAATCCCTCTGTTTCAAATAATATGTTTGTCTTCCAAAGCACTTATACTGGAGATGAACTCTGTATTGGTTTGCACCAAGCACCAAGCTCTGTTGTTAAAAATAAAGCCACTGTTGAAATGCTCAAAACTGCAGTTCTTTGAGTTCACTTGAGGCTGGCTCCAAAAGGAAGTCTCATAACACCAATGTTAAAATTATCATCTTTAGAGCAGGAATAAACATGCTTACAGCCCGCTACAAAAGAACTGTGTTGGTCCTAATCGCCCTTTTCTTTGTTCACACATACTGGAAGAGAGGTTATTTCTTTTATAACTTGCTTGTTTTGAAGTTATTTAGGTCAAGAGTTTTACTAAACAGGCACAATTAAAGATGAGATAGCATTTCCATCATTGCAACTACCATCATTGGGCTTTAAAACGCTGCTCCAGAAATCAATGGGAGTCCATCCATGTTTTATACAGTCTATGCTCAGCTCTCAAGTGTAGGTATTAGAGCTAACAGAGGATACGGGCTGTAGAAGCTGTATACTAATTCTCCTCCACAAATCAACCTCAATGCTAAAAACACAGGCTTGGTTTTGGATTCTGGCTCTGTTGACATTTCACGGCTGAGTGGTGTGAAGACTGATGAGTCACACCTGGCATAAAGTGCTGTATGCAGGCAAGAAGAGAGAGTGCATCCTGATGCATCCCCTCTCTGTCAGGATGATGGGACCGGCCTGTATTTATGTAAGGACCTCACATAGAGTATTCACTGGAAGAGGGAGAGGGAAAAGCAATTACTTTCTCTCCAATATCCCGATGCTTGCCGTCATGTGTCAGACAAATAAGAGCGGAAAAAATTGAGGCTTCTAGTCCCGCAGCGCACCACCAGCTGAGAAGCAGAGTCTAAGAGTGTGAATCCCAGACCTTTTGGTCTTTCTCTGTGTCAACGCACGAGTAATCACTTATCCATCCTCGACCTCTCCCTGGAGAGATATTGGTCTTATTTTGTGGGTGAGCTTTTCTCCATCATGCACTGAAGCAGATTTGTGGGTTTCAAAGATTACGTTGGAGGAAATAACACCTCAGCCCACAAGGAAACGATACCTTAAAAGTATTTAATCAAAACACGTCACAGGGGGCTTTGGTGCGGAGCAACTTTTGTTTTTGAAACATCCCATTACACTTGTTCCCCTGGCTATTCCACGCACTGGAGGCTCGCTGCATTGAAAGGTTTGATATAGGAATTAATGAAACACTGATAGATGGCTTCGGCCGTGTGGGATGACAGAATATGTTCTGGGAGAAAGGAGCTGGCTATAACTTAGAAAATACATTTTTTAAGCTTCCATTTTCTTCACAAATGGGTGTGTTGGGACACGTTTTATAGATGTGGGTGTGTGCACGCATAATCTTAGCACCAAACGGAGCAGATTTTTATGAGAGTTGCTGTAGACATTAATTGTTGGTTTAAAGCTGGGGTTGGTAGTCAGATTTGGACACACTTTTTTGTTATACTGTTTAAAATGATCTTTATATCCTGATGGCAATCAATACATAATGTGTTCTTAAAAAAGAGTGAAAAAATGCTGCAATCTACAGCCGGAGTAAACCTGGGAAAACACCAACCAATCAGCCTTTTTTGGGTCCCCAAATTTTAAACCAATCAAATCCCGTCCTGCCGTTCTGCCCGCCTCCTGCGCGTACATTTCCCCGTCGTGCACTCTCCGTCTCCTGCCTCTGCTTCCCCTGACTCTATTTACTGCCCCTCTCGCTCGACCTCGGACCTGTCCCCTCTGACCCGATGAGGTACTTTGCTCAGGACTGTAGTCTGGATCAGAGTCTAAAAAGCTCTCACCACGGGGGCTCTGACAAGCAAAATAATTAATAACATTCAGTAAGTCCTACAGAAATGTATATGTACTGTAGCGTCTGTCCGGACGCTGTAGTGATGACGAGGAGCTCCGAGGGGAAGGGGGGAGGGGTTAGATGGAGTCCTGAAGACATGCTACATTCAAATTCATGCTAGTTTTCCGAGACTACCAACCCAAACTTTAAAGGTGACATATCATGCAAAATCGACTTTTTAATGGTTCTCTCCCTGAAATATGTTTCCCTGGCATGTCTACGGACCCCCTGAAAATGAAAAAAATCCATTCTGCCCCTGTTCTGATTTCTCCACCTTTCTGTAAATGTGTGCTGAATTGAGACGTTTCAGTTTTCAGTATTTTTCATACGTCACAACGCCATCCGATCTGTAACTGAAGTCAGAGCTCGGAGTTTGTTCATCCCATAGACTGTATAAAATACAACTCAACCCCTCCCCCGTTTTTCATTACCCGCTCACATTTGAGCTAACAAGAAGCTTAGGAGGGAGGCATGCTAGTTGTAGGCTGTCTTAATAAACACAAAGGTCGGTTTTACTCCCCACGTCTGCAGATTTGAAGATCTAGTGGATGATTTTTATTTTTTATGGAAAAGTGCTAGCGCTAATTAGCATAGCCACATAGCTACATGTTCGTAGCTGTGTACCAAGACACACGTCGACATTCTGACAAATAAAACAATAAGAAACACTAAATCTGTGATCAGTGGTTCAGAAAGGTCCTGCTGCAAGCGCCTCTCCGTCAGGATCAGATTCTGGATCAAATTCAGAGGGTTGAAGTAACGCGGGTCTGTGAGCAGCCGTGTCTTTGCAGCCAACATGTAAACATTAGATCAACGTGCTGGAAGGCCGAGGGCACATCCACTTCCTGAGGGGGCGTGGTCAGAGAGCTCATTCTCATTTAAAGGCACAGACACAGAAAACAGCCTGTTCTGAGAAGGGCTGAAAAAGAGGGTTTTTCAGGCATACCAAAATCTTATTTCAAAGTGTTTTTTTGAGCAATAAACTATAAAGACATGTTTTGGGGACCTCTTAGAGCAATACATTCTGATGAAAAAGAGCATAATATGTCACCTTTAAATTGTCATATATCTAAAAGTCATGTGTTCCTGAAGCTCTTGAAGTCTTCTCACAGAACATACTGCTTCTTTCTGCTCAGCTGGGCTGTGGTTTCAAACTTCCTCGAGTTTCAACAAGAGACTTAATAAAAAAAACACACCAGATTTCCATGTAATGTGCATGATCCCCCTCGTACCCAGCGGCGTTAACAGGGATTTAACGCTTTACTTCTCCAAATATCTCAATTAAAAAGCCGTGCAGCCAGAGCGCTGGAGGAAACAACTATTTGTTTTACCAAATTTGAAATCCTTGGACAGACTTTGCTTTTGTTTGTGCTTGGAGAATTAAATTGGGGAAAGAAAACAGAAATTCAATTTGTGCAACTATTGTTCTAGTGGCTCTCAGACAGGCAGACCTTTTCTTTTTTCTCACCTCCTTTCAATTTGAAGAATCAGAGGAGTGTTATCAGTTTATTTGTCAGAGCTTCTGCTTGATTGGCTTTTTTTATTTTCATCTCTTTCCTTTTTCTTCTGAGCCTTTGGGGTGTCTTTTTAAAAGTATGCACATGGAAATAAGTGTCAGGAACCTTTCTGAGTCACTCAGTTTGTCTGTGCAGGCTGCTTCAAAGCAACCTTATTCTTAATGTCACTATACAATAATAGCGGGGTTAATTGAGGGCACGTCTTTAACAATTGCAATTATTTTTATCCCCATAATTATCACCCAGCAGCCTCAGTTTTGTTTCTACTAATTACAAAATTATAATCAGCGCCCAAATAGAGCATCAGTATTAATTGGGGATTATGGCAGGTATTGATTGTGTTGTTTTAATGAGGCAAAACTTCTTCAAGATCATTGGCTCGGCTGCTAGAGTAGCATCAGCACTGAAACACTCCTCACTGTTTGGTCAGGGTGTCAGTCTGTGAATTCCAGACTTTCCAGGAATGTGTATTTAAACAGAACCGCCTTCACAGGAGCATTCATCACAGCAGTCTTTTGTCCATTTTTCAACATCAGATACTCGAGGTTTGTTCACTCGCTCTGAAACTCAGCCACAATGAGTTGCTTATTGTGTTCTCAGCCGCCGCAGTCCGACCACACCGCATCCGTCATCAGCCAATAGGGCTCAGGTCCAGAGTGGCCGCCATTACTTTGGAGCTGATTGATTGGTTGTTGAGACGCTTTTTCAGTTTCATACATCATCTCCTTGATGGTAAACACAGATGGGAGTTGTTGAAGAAGGCTGCTGATGTAGTTTTGAGTCACAAGTGGATGGTGAGAACTGGAGGGGGGCTTTTATTTCCATCAAACATTGAAATGACAACTGATAGAAGGGTTTAGAGGCTTTGTAGGACAAGAATAATTACCCCCAAAATCTAACATTTTCAACCTTTTAGAAGAAGAGAAACTATTATCTGTAGAAGTATTACCTCTAATTGGGCAACCATGTAGTGCAGCCCCAATGTTTCATCACTACAGATGTGCTGTGCATCACTATCACAGCTCCCTCTCTCTCTTAGTTATTCTTCTCCATCTCTCTTTCCAGACCCAACTCGGTCCAGGCAGATGGCTGTCTAACATGAGTCTGGTTCTGCCTGAGGATTCTGCCTGTTAAAAGGAAGTTTTTCCTCGCCACTGTAACTAGCTAAATACTGCAATGTGCAATACTCGTGTTGGATTAAGGTGGGGTAAGACTGAGTCTTACCCTGTCTTGAAGTTGGGTCTCTGTTCATCATTTGACATAGAGTGGTCTAGACCTGCTCTGTTTGTAAAAGCCTCTTGAGGTAACGTTTGTTGGGATTTGGCGCTATACAAATAAAGATTGATTGATTGATTGATTGATTGATTGATTGATTGATTGATTGATTGATTGATTGATTGAAGTATTAAGCATGTTAGGAAAAGGTCCTTTTTGATTGCTTCTTAGTATTTCTTACTGTTGGTTTGGAGGATGTCTTCCAGTCGCTCAGTCAGTCCATTGGCTTTGATCAACACCTGGATTTACAAGGAAACCAGAGGACTGTATACAAAAAGGGGACACAACCCCTGTGACACCCTCATTGGCTCTTGGACTCCTGTTTTAAGGCCTCGAGTTGGGCATTTTTGAAAACACCATGTGTGATTTTTGGAGCCAGAAGTGGATGAGAGGATGCATATGTGCGGCTACTCTCCTTTATAGTCGATGAGTTGCTATAGTTGCAACTTGTCAGTCAAAGATGGCATACCCTGAGACCATAATGTACAAAATGAACATCACACTGTCTGAAGAAGATTTAAAACCAGTGGTACATCACTACAGATGTACTTTAAATACTAAGCATGTTAAGAAAAGGTCCCTTTTGATTGCTTCTTAGTATTTCTTACAATTGGTTTGGAGGATGTCTTCCAGTCGCTCAGTCAGTCCATTGGCTTTGATCAACTACAGCATGTATAAGGAAACCAGAGGACGGTATACAAAAAGGAGACACAACCCCTGTGACACCCTCATTGGTTCGTGGACTGTTTCAAGGTCCCTAGTTCAGCATTTCTGAAAACACCATGTGTGATTTTTGGAGCCAGAAGTGGATGAGAGGATGCATATGTGCGGCTACTCTCCTTTATAGTCGATGAGTTGCTATAGTTGCAACTTGTCAGTCAAAGATGGCATACCCTGAGACCATAATGTACAAAATGAACATCACACTGTCTGAGGAAGATTTAAAACCAGTGGTTGAGACACTAAACTCTTTGGAAAGTGTTCACTGGGTTTCTAATTGAAGTGATAAGTCGGGCCGTTGTCTCCTCGACTTTTAATGACTTTTTGTTTCATAACCAACCCGCCTGTTGGCCATTACAAAGTACACTTTCTTCCCTTAAAATCAAAGAGAACAGTGTCTGCTTCTATTGTTTGATCCAAAAATTTTCAAACAAACTTTAAATGGTTCCTCTAATTATGCCCAGATGATGTTTCCTTAAGACTGCAATCCCTTCTCCCTCTGTGCCAGAATCAGGGAGATGTTTTCTTTTAATCTAGCAAAATATCTTTGCGGCTTTGTAACGCTTCTGTGAGGAGCCCTGCTGTCTTTTAACACTCAAATGCAACATTCAGTGATAATGTCTGCTGTAGGAAATTTAAACAGAGAGTGTTTTAGACAACATTATGTGCCTGCAGAGCCCAAAGCTGTAGTTTCAGAACCCCAATTTTGAAGTCGTAAACAACATGGAGGATATTTTTTGATATTACTCTTAATTTATTTGGAGAGCTCAAAACTTTAAAATGGTGTGTAATGGGTGAGCAGTCACCAGCAGAGGAATGAAGACGAGGGACAGCGAGAAACAGCAAGGGATGTTTTGTTGAGGGAGAGAGACGTCAACCAAATTGAAGAAAACAGACACAAACTGCAACACGGTAACAGCTTTGGCAGAGATACTGGACTCTAAAAGATAAGAGACATATATTTCAGTGCTCCACTGTGCCCAAGTACATAGCTGCTAGCCCCCCTGCAGATTCTTGGTCTTGTTGTCTGCACTCACTTTCCTCCAGAGTAGTAAAGCTAACATGCTGCTCGTTCTGTTATTTTGCTACAGCTCCATATTTCCATCGCTGTTACAAAGCAGACTTAAAAAGTGCTGACCAGCAAAGAGAAGTGAAAGTGAATCTCTTAGGAAAGTTCAAGTGAAAGCACATTAATAAATAAACCACACAGTGATGTCCTATCCGAGGTTTGACTCCAAGTAAATTTCCTTCTCGGTTACTATCTAGAAAGCGAGGACTTTTTTTTTCTACCTGTGGTGCTCTGCTGTCCACAAGAAGCACCATGCACTGCAGACGCTCATATGGGAGTCCAGGCTAATTGACTTCACCGAGCCTCCACCTGACGTTAATTAACAACACAGCATGTTCATCGCAAGCCTGTAATAGAAAGAGTCAACCTGGAGACTAAGGTATTAATTAACATTAAGTACATCTCAGAACAAATCAAAGTGAGTCATTTCCTCATGGTGTTGAGCGGGCGATTGTGCAACACTTTCTGTGGATGTAATTAATTGAATGAATCCATGAAAAGCAGTCTGCTTCTTATCATGAACTGCAGAGAACATGAGAGCCTCCGTTCACAGCGGCTGCAGTAAACTGAATATTCTAATTATGCTTCAGTCTCACAGATCCAGAGAAAAAAAATGTCAGACTGGCTGAACTTTATTAAAAGTAGTTTTTGCCTCAGTCCTAACAAGTTCTGTTTTATTACAGCCATTTCATCCGCTGCTTCATAACTTTTTACAGCCGCTTTTGTCTTTAACATAATTTCAGACATTCTCGCTATTGACTCTGAATGTTTTAATGTCTCCAGCTCCGGTATGGGGGTAAGATTTAATCCTGTTACATTGCATTGAAACTGCTCAGTGTTTAAGTAGCATTTATTAATGCAGCAGTGCAGGCATGCAGCAGTGCTTGGCTTCTAATTGCTGCAAGAGAGTTAGGTAACATAGAAGTGGCTGCAAATGCTGCAGGGATACTTTGAAGCCATGCATCTACAAAAGCATTCTGACTATGTAATCCAGGGTCTTATGTGCTGTATAGTGAACATCCAATCAAAATTTTGCTCATAAGTCTGTTCATTTTTTTGGCATCAGGTTTGAATCAGTCATAGTGAAGCTGGAATATTTAGTGCATAATTAAAGTTGCAGTTGTTGCATAGAAAGTTTCAGTCAGAAGCATTGCCCAAGGGCCGTGTATTGACAGCTGCAGGTGTTGGGTGTTGACCAGAGTTGCCAGACTGTTGATGATCTATTTTAGGAAGCTGTTATTGGGTATCAGTGAAGGGGGAGTTAAGCTTCATCATAAGACTGTACTTAATAACTGTACAGAGGCTTCACTAAGCATTACATTCATAGCTCTGAGAGCAAATAGAAGCCTCTCAGCCAACACTTCATAATTATGCAACACCAACTATGGTTTGGATTAATATTGTTGGAATGGCTCCTTCGTCTGCTGATTCTGACTCAGATGACCCAGGTCTGCATGCTGATTGTCACTATAAACTTCCAGATGTCAACCAGAACATATTCTGCCCATACCCTGTATGAAATCTGGACATGTAAGTGGAGTTATGAAGGCACTTGTTGGTGGTCACCATATTGGAAATGAAGACCCACACTCATATAGTCAATCTAGAAACAAGCAAAGAGTTGGAGCTGGTCTACCCTTCTGTTAACTCAACCACACCCTTCAATATGCAGATTAATGCAGAGCTCTCAGTCTTTACATAATCAAAACAGATGAGTTATAAAAAATAATGGACCCCCAGTATAATTGTGATGAATAAGAAATGAGGGAGACCAAAGCTGTTCCTGTCTCAGGCTGTAAACACGTTTCATTCTGCTGTAAACATGGACATTTGGATATGAATCTGTGAGTGAAGAACTGTACAGGGGGGGATATTTTTATAACTCCTCAGTGAAAGATTATATAAATCTATAAAGGCATGGATTTGCATAGTTAGGAGATTTGACAGACAGGTGGGCACATTGTAGCTGTAAGGGAACCTGCACCTCCACTTCTGTCTGTTTCAAGATTGACAAAAGTTAGGCTGAGTCAGCATTTATAATATGGCCACTGCAATAGTTGGGCTTTAAAGTGCCTCAAGTGACAAGTGGGGGATGCCACTGGGGGACTCTTGCCTTTTGGAGCCAGTCTCACATGGACACCATGCTGTCTTATGCACATTGGCACTAGCCAGTGGTGTAAAGGAACTAAGTAAAAGTACTTTGTTACAGTACTCAAGTAGGTTTTGGGAGTATCTATACTTTACTTGAGTTTCTATATTTTTGGCAACTTTCACTTTTACTCCGCTACATTTATATTGTCACCGTCGTTACATGTTACAAAATCAAATGTGAATATAAGTGTCTGTTTGTTTTGTTTCTTTGTACTTTTACTTTTGATACTTAAGTACATTTATTTTGAGCTTCTTTAAGACTTTTACTCAAGTATTTTTTTACTGGGTGACTTTCACTTTTACCTGAGTAGATTTCAAGTAAGATATCTTAACTTTTAGTTAAGTGTGGCTTTCAAGTACTTTATACATCACTGGCATTAGCTTTGATTTTCAGCACCTGAGGTTGCCACCCCCACTTTGTGTTGGGAAATTGTCCAAACAGCAAATTACCTTCATGTTAATCTATGTGTTCCATTATGAGGGTTATTTATAGTCACACTGAAGTGGCTGCTTTCAAGTGAGACTTAAACTTTGATCAGGTTTGTATTTTTTAAAATTTTAATCTAACTTGTCATGGCTTGAATCCACTCCACAGCTTTACAAAGTTGTTTCTGTATGTGGTTTAATATAATGTGACGAGTCTGGTTTTAATGATCTATAAATAAACTATTAGGTTCACAGATAGTGAACACTGCATTTGATAGAGACAGAACATTGAAACGTCCTTCTGCTCGTCCATGAATACTTCATGAGCTTATATTCCTCGTGAATTCCACATTAAAGTTTCAGTGCTTAATTTCGATGTGCATTTTTAAATAATATCTACTCACTCACAGTTACCAACACAGGCACCCCATGGCTGGCTGCCTGTCTTGCAAGCGAGGCATGTGTGTGTGTGTGTGTGTGAGCGTTGGCGCGCGCGCCTGTGGAATATTGAATGGCTCACGCAGAGTCCCGCATCAAGCGCTTTAAAGAAGTGATGCGCGGCATCTCTCTCTCTCTCTCTCCCCTCTCTCTATATTCTGTCTCCTCCTCCTCCTCTTTTTTTCCCTCGCTCCCACTGAGAATCTATTGCCTTTTTCTCATCCCGAGCTGCGCGTCCTTCCACCACTTGTTATTTCACACCTCGGTCGCTGCAAACGCAGCCTGCAGGCGCCGTGAATAACCCCGCTTCCTCCTCTTTTTCCTCCCTCTCCTTGTGCCAACCGGTTCCCTGCTGCACCGGTGTGTCTTTCTCTATTTGCATTTTTTTATTCCCTTCCTCCTGCTGGGGAAACAACATTTTCTCAGGGAATCATGACCACTGCGAAGGAAGGCAATGCTCCGTCGAAAACGGCTCAACAGCAGGAACAGGTACAAATGCGCTTTTCCCCCCTCACTTCTTCTCTCCCCTCGCATATTAACCTGTGTGGCGCTGCCTTGCTTGGTTGGATGCCTGGATGGTGTTTGCATGCAGCTCTGCGGTGACTTTTCTGACCGCTTGTGAGGAAAAAAATGGTGCCTTTTGTGACAGAAATCATCAATTAGGTGGATGCGTTGGTAATTCATGTGTGCATTTTGGAGTAAATTGATTCCGTGGATTTTCACAGCCTCGTGCACGGTTTGTGATCATCAATAAAGAGCAGTGATCAATATTCTGTGACTTTACGCGCAGAGGAGACAACGAGCAGTTTGTGTTTTCCCATTTACAGCCAGTGCGCTTCACCTTGCAGTGTATAGGACACGCAAATTGATCCCAACTTGAATTAGACTGTGCATTTTAAAGGTCCGCACACGCAGCACACGCAGCACGCGCTCTTTCACGATCAGCACCTGACATTGACATTACAATGCTACAGATGCATTTAAGAGCTGGCGTTGAACTGTCTCATGCAGGCTGGCTGAGGGGCTGAAAACACTGTTGCGTTTGAGTGTGGTGCAGGGTGGCTCTGCTCTGTTTTCTTTGCAAGCCCTCCAGCAGTCAGTTTGTGATGATGGAGGATTTGTTGAACCATCCCTAGAGATGTGCAAGAGCCTTACACACTTTAGTTACAGTTGGATTAATCAGCTGAGTTGATTTTTGAGTATTAATTTGTCATGATGTGAAAGAAGGATTTCTCTGTTGTGCCTCTCTTACAGAGGAGAGCCATTGTTGGTGTACAATAATGCAATATTGCACCCAGTGACACCTTTCATAATGGTTCCCACTGGAATTATGCATCTTTAAAAGTTTGTGGATCAGAAGGATATGTATACTGTCTCAAACTTTTGAAGATGACACATTGTTTTTTAATATATGGGAATATAAGACCCACAGCAATAAACCTGCACACGAGGGAAATCTGCAAACTGATGTTTGTGTTAATATAATGCAGCAACAGTTTTCCTTTTGTCATAATGCTCAATTTCATTTTACTCAAACTTTTGGTGTTCGAATTCAGACTCTGAGCTTGAGCACTAAACCTCAGAAGTCAATTATACCTTTGACGCTGCCTTCAGTCTGAGTGTGCAGCCTGCACATGAAAGACGAAGGTATAGTAAGGTATCATTTCCTCATGTTTTCCCTGATTCCAGCCTCTCTTATCAACACACAGTCTAACTTTAGAAGGCATGTGTCACTGCGGCCTCCACCTGTGTGCTGCACCTGTCTGCTGATGACAGAGAAGGTGAGAGGGACACTATGCATTATCCTGCCAAACGGACAATCTTACCCCGCTGTGAGTCAGCTGCAGACTGTCAGTCGCACTCTCAGAGGCTGACAAAGGTCCACCAGTGCTGCCCTGCAGATTCAAGAAGTGCCGGCAATACTTCAACATTTGGAGATATTAGAATCCAGATAAACATAAAGTATTGCTGAAAGTTGGCAGGTTTTAACATCTCAAATCATTTATTCAGTAAGATTTTTTGTTGCATAGCAGTGTAGATTCTAAATGTCGTGTTTAAGAGTATAAGCTCAGTGAATCCTTCATTTTCAAGTCCTAACACAAGCTCTAAGGTAGGCAGGTGCATTGGAAATAATAGTCAATGGATTATTTTGTATTTAAGTTGATTTAGAGTCCACAAAATATCAGAAAACAGAAAAAAATGTGTCAAAATGTTCGAAATTTGGCATCTCTAGGGGAGTACAGTGAGCGGGACAGTTTGCATTATCCTGCCAAATAGACAATCTTCCCCCGCTGTGATTCAGCTGCAGACTGTCAGTCGCACCCTCAGAGGTAGACAAAGGTCCGCCAGTGCTTCTCTAAAGATTCATGAAGCACCAGCAATACTCTGATGTTCCCAGCTAAAAGGATCTGAAGACTTATGATGAGAAGATGAATAAGTCAATGGAAAAATGCTGATACCGGCACGTCTCATTTCTCCTATAATTGGCAAATATTTGATGGTTTCAGCTTCTCAGAGGATTATATTTTCTACTGGGTTGCTTCATTTCATTATTGACTTTACATCTGTTGTTTAAGAGTGTTGGTTCAACAAAACAAATAATTTGAAGAGCTAACAGGAAATTATCTCAAAGATTTTTTGGAACTCAAGTTAGTTTTTGATTCCACAAAAAATCAGAAAACAGAAAAAAATGAGTCAAAATTTTCAAAATTTGTCATCTGCAGCATTGTATTTTCTTAAAATCTATGTTACAGTTTTATTAGACATTTCTATTAATAAGTCATTCCCAAAATTGAATAGATCCTCATATTTCAGAAGCTAGAATCAGATCTGAGCTTCCGCAGTAGACTCAAAAACAACCCAGTATGAGTAAGAAACCGCCAGCTGACTAGACAACCCATTTTCCAGCTCTTATATAACACCATCTGATGCAAATTTGACTTTGACTAGCACATTTTGACTTTTATGTATTTCAGTTTTGGCTGCACAACTTGTCATCTGAATTGAATTTCTTAGTTTTGAGGTTTTAGACTATAAGGCTAGTAAACACCAGCAGAAACTGACTAATTTCTGATGAGATTAGCGGTTAGCTGGTGATGCTTGAACTCCAGTAAATAGTAAATGTTAGCTGTCAGAGGATTCTCCTGAAGCATGAAGCTCCAGCAAAGTGAGAAATTGCTTTGAGCATACAGGGTTAGAACATCAGCAAGGCAACATAGACATGCATGCATGCACACACGTTACATCTGGTGTATGTTTGTGAGCACACACACATGCACACACACACACACACACACACACACACACACACACACACACGCACATGCACATGCACACAAACATATCCAGGCAGGGTGATTACGTGAGGTCCTGTTGTGGCCCCCTGATTGATGGTCCTCCGGCAGGGCTTATGGTTCAGGGACAGAGGACGGAGATAGAGGGCAGCTCACCAGAGATAGCAAAGAGCAGCAGCAACAGTCCTCTAGTAATCAGCAACATGCAGCACCACAGAGGGAGAGAGAGATAGAGAGGGAGTGAGCGGGGGAGAGATGTACCACTGACCCTCATTACTGCAACAGGGTGGAGGTTCTCGAGGTGTGTGAGGTTGGGTCGGGTGTGAAGCAGTAATGCACTTGCAGAGACGAGACTCTCTGGACTAGCTTAAATGTAATGGCATTGATTTTTGGTTTTACTTGTCTTTGTCTAATTATATAGAGAAGTGTGCTTAGTGACACGTCATTTTTGGTACTTTCTGTTTACATCATATCCTTATGCTTTGTATGGACATTTCTCCACAAATGAGAATTCAAACAGCCGTGTGAAAATCTCGTGTTCAGGGACAAGTTTTCTCCTCTGTCAATTGTGTCCTTTTTACAGTGTATCTAATATTCTAAGGGGTATTTTGAGAGTACTCCAAAGGGTACTGATATTTTTAAAATCTGTCAGTAAAAGAGATATCCTTCAAATTAAAGATACTATTATGCATTTAAGAAAAAGATCAACTGTAAGAGAGGAAAACTGAATCTTTATTCAACACTAGGGATGTGAGGATATAACACAAGAGGGTAAAAAATCGGTACAAATAAGGGTGGATTAAAACTGATTCAACAAAATTTGTTTTGGGATATTATTTTTAAACAGTAGACCTTTTAGTCTCTTGCGCTGCTCTCTCGTCACTCGCTGACTTGAGCGTAACAGACATGGTGGCAGCCGGTGAAGACCGAGCAGTTCAGGATGCACCTTTGTGTTTCAGGTCTGAGGTCTGGAAGCATTTTGGCTTTCCCTGATATTCCTGAAGAAAAACATGTACATTCCAAGCCAGGAGCATAAGCTGCACTTTAGTTTATTTAAAGACATTTACCTTATTTGTTTTAATATTTAAGAATTTCATTTGGGAATTGTTCACTTCCCATTGATTTAGAATTGTTCTGAAGTTTTCCATTTTAGTTTTTTTGCAAGGTGCTGCAAAAAAGTGTGCAGTGGTTTTATTTGAGTTAGAATACACCTTAAAATGAAAAATGATTACTTTGTTCACAAATAAGTATAAGAGAAAACATATATATCCCAACTGTCTATATCTGAGAATTGAAATAAAATAATAGTTATTTAAATTTTGAGTTCAATCCAGTTTTCTTGAAAGACTTTAGAGAATTGTGAGTGAATCATATCGTCAACCTAAAATCAAGATCCGAATCGAATTGTTGGTTGAGTGTATCCTTACATCCCTCTTCAGTATCGCCTGTTAAAGAAAGAAGAAAGGTACTTTATTGATCCCCAGGGGGAAATTCAATTTTTTCACTCATGCTATTTTGGACATGCTACACATACAGTTTTTTTTTTGGTATATATACATACAAATGCACACACATGCAGTGAACATGCTTAGGGAGAGATGTCTGAGTGAGGATACTGCCGTTAAACAGCGCACCCAGAGCAGTTGGGGGTTCAGTGCCTTGCTCAAGGGCACCCCAGCAGTGAACCAGCACCTGTCTAGCCACCAGTTCACTTGCCAAACTTCGTCCATACTGGGACTCGAACCGGCGACCCTTCGGTTCCCAAGCCAAGTCCCTATGGACTGAGCTACTGGCGCCCCCAAAAAGTAGACGACAACTGCCACAAACCATCCATTGTGACACTGAGGGCCAAGCCAGATGTAATATTCAACTGCAATACAACTGAAAACATCAAGGGAGAAGTGAAGCACAAAACAAGGACAGGCAAAATTACATTAGTGAAGAAAAATAGGACTATTTATTTGGATTAACCTCAAAAAGCTGCAACCATTCAAGGTTTTTTTCCCCATTACTGCTCATGGAAATACACCAACAGATGCACAAAGTCTCTGCACTCCATAAAATGTTCATCAATCAAAAGTTTGCACTGGTTCATGCTTCAAATGGACCACATTATCTTACTAAAGTTAACAACCACTGCAATAATTCATAACATACTGTATGTGTGCATATATGTGTGCTGTGATGTCAAATCTCATGAGTCATTCTGACTCTCCAAGTCCAGATTCCTCACTCGCTCCTCAGTCCAGCTGTAACACAAGATCCCAGCTCCCCAGTCGGCTAATGGGGGAGTCTTAAGTAGAAATGCCTCCCCCACCCAGTCCATCGACTGCTTTTTCACATGTATACTGTCTCTTGAACTTGGAGGCTAATGCACGCTATAGGGAGGGACTCGTGCTGCAAGTGCTGAGCCCAAGAGAAATGTCCATCCAGTGTTAGAGTTGACTTTGTTGCACCTCATATAAGTGGAGAAGTCGAGGACTCAAGGGGGGGATTCTGAGCCCAAGACCATGGATCAGTCAAACCCTCAGTATAGCGAGGGTTAAGGCAGCTTGAGGAACAGCTGAGCAGTGCAGCCTGAATGCATCCCATGTAGAGGATAGACCCCCAAGTGTTGAGGCAGTGTAGGGTGGAAGGCCTTACTTACATTTGTGTTTTTGTTGCCTCTAAATCCTATTTTCCATTCCGGGGTTGACATTTGTGAGTCGTGAAAACGCCTGAAAGAGCTGTAGCTCTTTTTTGCCCTTTCAGACTCTTTACTGGCAGGTGACTGTTTGGGTCTTGCATCGTTATCTGGACTGTAGAGAGCTTGAGGCTGTCTATGTCCTCGCTAGGCCAGCAGTGGAAAAAGTGACAAGGACTTCATTGTTGTTGGAATTATCTTCCAGGTTTAGGGGAAAAGAATAAAATCACTACCAGCTCTAGAAAGTACATGACTTCCTGGTAGCGTATTTGTTCAGTGCTTATTTATATAAATACTTCTGTTTCTTCAAAGATATGAGGCCTGCTTAGGAATCTGAGTGCACTCAATGTCATATAAATCCTAAGTAAGGTTTCCGAGGTTTTGCTCTTGTCGAACATTGATAAAATGTTGTTTATTTGAAACCGTGCCTGTCTGCTCCGAGCTGATAAATTCAAGCATTAAATGTGAAGATGCTGACTTGAAAGTCAAAACAAAATATTGACAAGTGGAAGAAGTCTGACGAGAATGTGCTATTCCCCCCGATGGTGAGAGGTTTTAATATTGCAGAACTGATCAAACTCTGCAAGAACATTTTTGTGTTTTTTTTAATTTTGTAGTGTTGGACTGGGAAAACAAGTGTGTTTTTAATCAGCCGTGTTTTGTTTCTTTCACCTCGCTGTGGTAGAGCTGTTGCCTCAGTGGCCTGCTGATGAATAGCTCAAGTGATAAGTGCTTAAACAGATGTTAATTAAAGTAGCAACTTGCACAGAAAACACAGTGGGATGAGGAGGAATCATCTGTACAACACCTGCTATGGCAGTTTGTTCTTTTTCTAACTTCGTTCGGTGTTTCACTATGGGGAATCGCTTGTGCGTGACCTACCATGGAAGCTCCAATGACACCACGTCTGTCAGAGACAGACAGGTCGGACTGTGCTAGGGCCCCGCCCCTCATATTAATACAGCCGACCCAACCCTCCCAAGTCATTCTTGCTTTCTTCCCGTGAGAAAACACTATTCAAGCTCCCTCAGCGCATCTAGGCTAGCTTGGTTAGCTGCTAAACAGTTCTTAGACGCCCCGTTAAGGATCACGTCGCCGAACGCAGTTCCGGGCTTGGTCTGGATTTGTTGAGTAAGTACTTCATACGAAGTAGATTTATTATTACATAGGTTTTACCGGGACAGTGTCCGCGTTAAGGCGAGCTGTTCCACCGGGTCCCCGTATTAACTTACCGAGGTACCGGTGCCTGTGTGATTTTTACCTTTCGGCTAACGCGTAACGGCGAGTCGGATTCGGTTGACATTAAGTTGTTAGCTGAGTCGCGGAGTGTTGCTAACGTGTCACGACGAGCATCACTGTTAGGCGGACATATTTAGCGCGGGCTAATCCCCTATTGCTACCGTTCTTATCAGGCTACCGCGTAACGGCGCGCCTTATACCGACTAAATATCAGCGGATATTTTTTCCCCTTTCCATTCACGATGTCTTCTACCGAGACCCCAGCCAAAGGGCCGGAACCGAAGGACAAAGAGGCTGTATCCCGCCTGTGCCCCGCGTCATGCGGGTCTTCAATCTCAGGCAGGGACCCTCACCCGATGTGCATAGCATGCATGGGCGCTAAACACGCTCGAGCATCGCTGGCGGACCCTCAGTCATGTTCTCACTGCGAGTCCATGCCTGAGAAAATCCTGGAAAGGAGGCTGAGAGTGGCGGTTGCCAACAGGCAGGACCCATGTCTGTCTGGAGCCACCCCTAAAGCCAGCACCAGCACCCATCAGCCGCGAGCTGAGATGGACTGGGCGACCATAATGGAGACTGACTCCCCAGTTATGCCTCCTTTGTTCGAGGAGCTCCTCGACCTGGAGCGTGGAGAGGAGGATGCAGAGGATGATGCAAACTCTGACCTCCTTGATTTGAATGAGATGGAGGATGAGGAGGATGACTCCACATTCCCCACTCAGCACTCCAGACCCCCAAGTGCGTCTGATGCTGCTCCCCAAGTGGACAGCAGCCTTTATGAGGTCTGCAAACGGGCTGCAGCAAAGCTGGGTATCCAGTGGCCTGCAGCTGAGGACGCAGAGGGGGCAGAAAGAGATTTGTATGACGGTAAGAGGCTGCCACCAGCCCAGCCGGCAGCAAAACAACTCCTGCCACCAGTGCCTGCTTGTATGAAGGAGATGAGCCGGTACTGGTCCAGCCCGTTTAAGAGTAAACTCCCTGCCAAAGGTTACTCTAAGCTGGAAATTAAAGGAATGGGTGAATTGGGGCTGGCCGAACCCCCAAAGGTAGAGCCTTCAGTGGCTTTTCACCTTCACCCTGACCGCCGCTCTGTGTCAGCGTCCAGCAGCATTTCTCTGCCAGGCAAAACAGAGCGCCTCACAGCCTCTGTTTTGCAGAGAATGTACAGATATGCTGCACAATCAGTCTGCTCTCTGAACGCTCAGACTCTACTCTCTGCATACCAGGCAGAAATGTTGGAGGAGATGGGCCGGCAGCTGGACTCCGGAGCCCCTAACCCGGTTCTCTGGGACGAGATCTGTGTTGTTAATGACCTCATCCTGCGCTCCTCACGAGGCGCAGTGCAAGGTTGTGGCCATGTGATGGGACTGGCTGTTGCAGGTGAGAGAGCTCTATGGCTGAGCCTCTCAGGCCTGAGTGACGCACAGAAAATTGAGGTTATGGATGCTGCATATGACCCCTCCAAGGGTCTCTTCGGCCCAGCGCTGGAAAAAATGAGGGAAACCAGTACCCTCAGGAAGCAGGAAGGCGAAGCCTTCAACCTCTGCCTGCCCAGGAAACAAGTCCCTCGCCCCCCTCAGGCTCAGAGGGCTGGCTTTGCTGCTTCTGCAGCAGCAAGGGGGAGACCAATGGGTGCCAGACCACAGAGGCAGACAGCTGGCTCACAGTCTAACCAGCAGCCCCGGTCAGGAAACCCAGGTCCATGGGGCAAACACTCCTTTGCAGCAGTGGCTGCGAAAAATCGCCCTTCCCACCCTGGGGAAGGGAAGAAGAAACGGGCGACCTAACGTCCCTCGCTTCTCCCTCGCCATCAAAGCGAAGAAGGGTGGAGCAGAGCCCCCGAGCTCTTGTTTCAGAGACCCTGGTGTTTCCAAGTTCTCCAGGAGTCCCTGCCTGTTCTCTCTCCCCTCAAGTTCTAGAAGTGGAGAGTCAGAGGCAAACAGTTTTTCAGTGTCACCAAGCACTTCCACCCTGTTCAAAAATAAAGTGGGCATTCTTGCATCCAGGCCAAGAGCCAAGGGCGAAATGCCTCCACAAAAACAAAATAAAAACAAAACAATGTTGTTCCCCATTAACTCCTCTGGGGGGAGCTCCTGCTCCACCAAGAGTAGTCTCCCCTCAGAGTCGGGACTCAGGGGTGACGGCACTCTCTGCCCAGGTAGACCACTGGCGCGCATGCGCAGTACATCCCTGGGTCCTGTCAACCGTTTCCAAGGGTTACAGACTACAATTCGCTATGAAACCACCCAGATTCAACGGTGTGTTAGTTTCAGTAGCCAGAGGGGAGGCGGCACAGGTCCTAGAGGACGAAATAACATCGCTGCTAAACAAACGAGCGATCAGAGCCGTCCCGGACGTGGAAGCTCAACAGGGGTTTTACTCCCGCTACTTCCTCGTCCCAAAGAAAGGGAGCACATCACTTCGCCCCATTCTGGATCTCCGTGTGTTAAACAAGCACCTACGAAAATACACGTTCAGGATGTTAACACACAAAGTGCTTTGCCGCTCCATCCGTCCGGGCGATTGGTTTGTAACAATCGATCTCGCGGACGCGTATTTCCACATTGCAATTTATCCCTCGCACAGGAGGTTTCTCAGATTCGCTTATCAGGGAAAAGCCTACGAATACCAAGTCATCCCGTTCGGGCTGGCGTTGGCACCGAGGGTGTTCACCAAGTGTGTGGAAGCAGCGCTGTCTCCGTTACGGAGCAGCGGCATCAGAATATTCTCGTACATAGACGATTATCTGATATGCTCCCATTCACGCGAACAGGCAATCAGAGATTCGGCTGCGGTGACAGGTCATCTCAGGAATCTTGGGTTCAATATAAACTGGGGGAAAAGCAGATTACAACCCAGTCAATATACAGAATACCTGGGGCTCAGCATAAACTCCCTCTCGTATCGTGTCACGCTATCAGAGGGGAGATTAACGTCTCTCATGCATTGCCTCTCCCTTTTCGAGCGGGGAAAAGTCATATCATTCAGACTATGCCTACGCCTGCTCGGCCTCATGGCTTCAGTGATATCTGTAGTGCCCCTGGGGCTTCTGATGATGAGGGATTTTCAGCGCTGGGTAGCGGCGTTGCGCCTCTGCCCGCGCAGACACCTCAGCCGGCGAGTGAAAGTAACGCCGACGTGTTTGGCTGCGCTCCGCCCGTGGAGGGACGCTGCGGCTCTCGCGTCAGGCGTCGCGCTCGGCACGGTGTCATCCAGGGTAACCATGACGACGGACGCGTCCCTGTCAGGCTGGGGAGCGACCTTGTCGGGCAGAACAGTGAACGGTACCTGGAGACCGAGGCTGGCTCAGGCCCACATAAATGTTTTAGAGCTTTGGGCAGTGTTCCTAGCTTTACAGCATTTCCTGCAGTTTATCCAGGGTCACCATGTTCTGGTGAAAACGGACAACTCCACAGTGGTGGCGTATATAAACCGCCAAGGCGGGACTCGCTCACTACAGTTACACACGTTGGCTCGGAAAATGATCATGTGGAGCAGCACACGGCTCCTGTCACTTCGAGCGACGCATGTGCCAGGGGTGTTGAACAGGGGGGCGGATCTTCTGTCACGGGGGAACCCGCTATACGGGGAATGGACACTCCATCCGCAGGTGGTGGAACAAATATGGCAGAGATACGGCCGGGCAGCCGTAGATCTCTTCGCCTCGCGAGAAAACGCTCAGTGTCCGCTGTATTTCTCCCTGTCCGAGGTGAATGCCCCTCTAGGTATGGATGCTCTAGCCCACCCATGGCCGGACGTGCTGCTTTATGCATTTCCTCCGCTCAGCCTGATCTCTCCCACATTAGCCAGGGTGAGACAGCAGAGTTTGTCGCTGATTCTGATTGCACCACAGTGGACATCGAAGCACTGGGTAGCAGAGATAACACAAATTCTGGCAGACGAGCCGTGGCCTCTCCCCATACGCAGGGATCTTCTGACCCAAGCGCACGGCGAGATCTACCACCCGCACCCGGACCGCATAGCACTCTGGGCTTGGCCCGTGAGAGGTGGAACCTGAACGCAGCAGGCTTGCCGGCGCAGGTTATAGACACCATTCAGAGTGCGAGAGCACCCGCAACCCGCTCTCTTTACAGTGGTAAATGGCGGGTTTTTGAGGAATGGTGTGTCATGAGACAGATCGTTCCTTATCAGTGTTCAGTGGTTGACCTGCTGTCTTTTCTGCAGGAACTGGTGGATAAGAAAAAGGCATTTTCTACAATTAAAGTGTACTTAGCGGCCATCTCCGCATGTCATGTGGGTTTTGGGGATAAGCCTGTGGGGCAACATCCTCTTGTGTGCCGGTTCATGAAGGGTGCACGGCGCAAGCTCCCGGTTTCCAGGCTCCTGGTGCCCCTGTGGGACCTTTCAGTGGTTTTGGATGCCCTCTCTCGTCACCCATTTGAGCCTATGGGGGCAGTAGAGATGAAGTTTGTTTCTCTGAAAACAGCTTTGATTTTGGCGTTAACCACAGCGAAACGCGTGAGTGATTTACAGGCTTTGTCTATTCGCCCTTCCTGTTTACAGTTTGGCCCAGGGCTCACCAAGGTCTGCCTGCGGCCCAACCCTGTATTTGTGCCGAAGGTGCTGGAGTCAGCCTACAAGTGTCCCACAGTGGAGCTTTTGGCGTTCCACCCACCCCCTTTCTCCTCAGTGGAGGAGCAGAGGCTGCACACTTTGTGCCCGGTACGGGCTCTGCACATGTATATGTGTAGGACAGCAGAGTTCAGAAAAGAGGACCAGCTGTTTGTATCATGGGCAACCCCTCATAGAGGTAAGCCGTTGTCACGCCAGAGGCTGTCACATTGGATTGTGGAGGCTATTTCTCTGGCTTATAGTTCGAAGGGCTTGCAGCCCCCCCAGGATCTGAGGGCTCATTCCACGAGGAGCATGGCTACCTCTTGGGCCCTGTTCAAAGGGGTTTCTGTGCAGGACATTTGTGCTGCTGCGAGCTGGGCGTCGCCACACACTTTTGTCAGGTTCTATAGGCTGGATGTCTCTGGGCCATCCCTAGCACAAGCTGTGCTGGACAAGAACTTGCCATTGTCATTGTAGTAATCACAGTCTGGCTCGACAGGATGTATGGCTTCTGGAAAATCATACAATCCGGGAGTGGTCTATATCTCCCATAGTGAAACACCGAACGAAGTTAGAAAAAGAACTTTGGGTTACTTAACGTAACCTCGGTTCTTTGATAACAGAGTGAGGTGTTTCACCAACACTTCCCTCCTTGCATGTACACGGTAAGAAACCGGTCTAGAATGACTTGGGAGGGTTGGGTCGGCTGTATTAATATGAGGGGCGGGGCCCTAGCACAGTCCGACCTGTCTGTCTCTGACAGACGTGGTGTCATTGGAGCTTCCATGGTAGGTCACGCACAAGCGATTCCCCATAGTGAAACACCTCACTCTGTTATCAAAGAACCGAGGTTACGTTAAGTAACCCAAAGTTTTCTTGGCGGTGAACTCACCCCGCAGTATGTGCTATACTGTGCAGATTGATGCAGACAGTGAGGGTGAGGGTGCTTCAGTGATAAATTGGGTTGTCTGTCAATCCACTTGTCTCTTGTCAGTTACATCAGCCTGCAATGGGCCAATTATTTGAGGGTTGGACAAGATGTGGACTGTGACGTGACCAAAACTTGATGCCAAATCAGGTGTGGAGGTCACCTGTTTGTCATGGGATGGTGACGGGTCGGACCATAGTGAATGTAGGTTTTTTCTGCATGTGTAGTTAATTTAAAGGGCCAAGTCACACTATTATTACATCAAGGTTTTACTGCAAAGTCACTTTATTTCACTGGAAAAGCTTTGACTGATGAAGTGTGTGAAGTTAGGTGAGTGACTTGATTGCAAATTTGTGCGATTGCCCAATAACAAACCATCTTGGCAGCGCTAACTATGGATGTAGTCGACTAAAAGCCTAGATGTCATTACCCTTGTTAGTAGGCACCAGCATAACTAATGGGTTAAACTAAGTATTAGTATTTTTATAATTGCATGTCTGAAATGCTTGTAATATTTTGTGTCCAAGCTGTTGCCCAGCTACCCTCCACTAGCTTCCCTATAAAGCTCTACCACCTGGAAGTTAACAAACACAGATAACCAATGGCATTTGGTAATCTGGCACAGTTCTGCAGTAGTTTGATCCTCTATGAACATATTGATGAAGTTGTTTGTGGGCTGTGTCTGGTAAACTGGTTTAAAATCACTCAATCAGAGCAAACATAGTTACCTGCCTGGCTGATGATGCAAGCTCTGCTAACCAGTTTAGCCATGATAAACATATTGTGTTCATCTGTTTTCTGAGTGTTTTCTTTCCTTTGGTCTAGTCTGTTTGTCGGAATTCAAAATTCCCAAGTTGGAAAATTAGCAGTTTCAGAACATCCCTTGTGCTAACCTTTCAGTAAATCCAAGGAATTCAATATACAGGGAGCTAACAAAGATAATAACTAGAGGGTTAAACAAAGTTTAAGTAGTTTTATAATTGCTGCAGCCCAGCTACCCCCACTAGCTCCCCTATAAAGATCTACTAACTGGAAGGTAACAAGCACAGATTGCCAATGGCATTTTGTAGTGCAGTGAACTAGTGCAGCATTTTGATCCATTATGGAAATATAAATAAAGTTGTTTGTGGGCTGTGTCTGGTTAAACTGGCATATAACGACTCAACCAGAGCATTGAGATACCAGCACAGGCATGTGGACGTTAACCTGTAAGGCGGGGAGTGATAACCAGTTTAGCCTTGATAAACATATTGTGTTCAACTTTGACTGTTTTCTTTCCTTGAGTCTGGTCTGTTAGTCAGAATTTAAATTTCCTTTAGAATGGTTGAAAAATAAGTCACTTCAGAACAATGCCAGTGCTAGCATTTTAGTAAAGACAGGGAATTTAAAATACATGGAGCTAAAAAAAGAGACAACTTTAATTTGCCTTTTGTTGGAGAATTAACAGCTTCTCCAAAGAATAAAGAGTTAGCTCACCTCTCTTTTATGTAGATGTAGATAGTAATGCAAACTGGGTTAGCAGTTTGACAGCACTTCAAGCTTTTCAGCTGATTGAATAACTTAACAGAACAGAAGCAAATCCTAGGGCAAGTATGTGGCCTGGGTCAAGGAAAATACAAAGCTTAAATAGCTGTAGTCACTAGCAAGTTTCTGGATTGTTAGTAGTTAGCTCAGTAAGCACAGTAGTTTACCTTGTAGCACTTCAACCTTTCCCTAAATCAAGCCTCACTGAGTGGACTGGGCCACCGTCTGCTCTTTAGGTTTAAGGAGTTCTTCATAGGAGTATGAGGAAAGTGCTAAAGATGCCAATCTGAGAAAACTAAAAACCACCCGAGAGGCTTTTTCTCAAATGTGGGAGGTAAAACAGAAGCAGGCCCTGAATCATCTCAGCATAATTTGAAGTCTCTGGTTGTCTTGCCAGGTTATTAGGCACCCTGTTTCCCACTTAGATTGACATATAAGACTATATTTCCTTCAGGCAATACACAGTTTAATTTGAAACCTGATGTATTAGACTTATTGGGATTCTTCCCTCACTCCTGCATACATCTCTCCTCTGGTGAATCAGTAGCTAACACAGTGTCAGGTCATTCACCTCCTCTTTCTCTTTTATTCCCTGCAACTGTGTAGCGCCTTTTTAGCACAGTCCCTTACTAATGAGTAAGATAAGCTGTGCGGCCAAAATAGGTTTGGAAAAGCAAAGAGTGCAGAGATAATTCACTTTTGGAATACAAATAGACAATAGGCCAATTCCTCATGTTTGCCGAGTGCCCTTGACTGATAAGAGGCAATGCAAGATTGATTTGGAGGAGAATTGGATGCCCCTAATGTTTTGCCATAGTTCATCTTAAGGGCAATTATGAACAATCGAGCCGCGTGATGTTGGCGTCAAAAGTGGAGATTAGAGGCGAGATTGCCAGGCAGCCACCGCGGCGATTCATCATGATTGTTGTCATGATTTAAATGTTCTTCGCCGAAATGGCTCATAACGTGTGGGAGGCGGTTGCTTTAATAAAGCAATAAATATTCAGTGTTTGGAGCAACGGTCAAACTAAATGTCACCACGATCCTCCATCTCACTAATAGCTGGTGTAGACATCAGGTGTGTGCGTTCCTGTTTGTGTGTCTGAGTGCTGAGTGAAAACACCACATGAGGAGTTTCCAAACGGTGTGTTACGGCGCCTCATTTGAGGGAAAAGGTCAGCACTTTCTCTGGCAGGTATTTTCTTTTGTTGTACTCTAATTGTGTCTTTAAGCTACGAAAGTCAGCTCGAAATGTGCACATACATCCCATTAAACTTTGTTCAGCTCCTTCTATAACAACCTGAGTGCTGATATTTCCATAAATAAGGTAACTTGCTGAGAATTTGAAGCTAAAGGTTTCTCCCCCTCTCTCTTAAGCCTTCAGCTAAAAGCATGAGGAGTAAAAAAGCTTATAGGATACAGAATAATTTATGTTAAGATGATATTTCTTGTAGATCACAAGAATAATATAATTGGTCTTAGAAGTGGAGATGTACAGTTGCTGTGGTTTAGGGTTGATCCTGTATGGTAGGGGAAAATATCAAACAAGAGCAATTAATCCACAAAGAAAAACATGAGGAAGCTAACATAGGAGCAGTTCTTTTAGTTCTTTAACATTATCTTAACATGAACTGTGTATGACTCGGCATTTAGAAAAAAAGAGGAATGGTTTGCAAGAAGTCGGGAGACAGGAACTGATGTCACAAGTAGACTGCACCTACGGAAACTGGGCTAGCAAACTAGCTTGCAAGCTTGCTAGCTTCTAGAGCTTATTCCCATACTAAGGTTGAATGAGGTGATGAACGGGCCCTCGCACACCTGCAACCACCGCCTACTGTGCCCCTCCGCCTGATGTGCAGCAGGTGTTTGGTGTGGTCGATTTGGTGAGATTTTGTGCATTTTAAAGACCCCAAAAATCTATTTCTTGTTTATGGCGAGACGTGTGTTTGATGCACCGCCTGAACGTCCACCACACCCCCAATTTTTATATTTCGTGAAATTCTTTTGATAACTTTGATAACTTTGAATCATCAATGGGTCTACTATAGAACATGCATGGTTGGGACTTGATCGGACCAAAATTGTAGGACAAGTGTGCTTAAATACGTACCCTGCGAATCGCCAAAATCAGTCATTCAACTCAAATTTCTGAGCTTCCTGTTGGGATTTCACAATGACGCTAAGAGCCTTTTTTGTAGGTCTTGGGATGGTAGATAAGCAAAAAGATGTCATGCATGTAGGTGAAAGTAACACGAGGGGCTGGCCTTTTAAGTCATTAGGAGGCGCTATGGAGCAGGTATTGGCACGAAAGCAATGAATTCATAAATTTTATGCCATGACTGAATTTTGGGCAAAGTTTGGTGAGTTTTGGGACACGTTGAGGCATGCAAATTTGGGTTTTAGGAGGCTGAAAAATAATAATAATCCTCAGGCTTTCAATAGGGCCTCGCCGCCACCACTGCGTGTCAGTGCTCAGGCCCTAAATATCCAGGTAGCTTTGAGATGATTGGCTTTGCACTGCTAACAAACTAGCTAACATGGTTAGCACTCTTATAAAGTGCTTTTTGAATGGTTAGCTTTTCAGATTTGTCAACTTCAGAAAATTCCCAGTTGGTTTTATGTGATATTGTTTGCAGAGTGAAAACACCAAACAAACCACATTAACAAACTATGAAGTAGACACTTCCTTAGCCACTTAGATTAACTTCCTGTTTCTCTTTCACTGTAGGAGAAATAAGGTGATGCACATGTAGCCAGCATTTTAACTCTGAAAGAGTGTAACCTAAATGAGGGTTATATTATAACATCTAGTAAATGACTCACTAAAGAGAAAGTACAAAGTAGCTTTCAAAGCGATTCTGAATGAGAAGCTCTCAGATGTTTGATTTTCAGAAAATGTACAGTCTCTGTGGATCAGAGCATTTTGTTCACTGAGCGAAATCATCAAACGTGTCAGATTAATCACGCTTCAGGCTGTCAGGAGTATGTCAGTCTGTATCTGTGTCTGCAGCCATATAAAGCATGAATGGATCAGTGTTTAAGTGCACATGTCTTTGTATTCTTGTCTTTGCTTTTTGCATGTCTATCTACACAATGCCTACGTCCGTTCGAGCTGTGTTTCCCGGCCTTATCGACCCTTAGTAATTAGGGACCCGTAGCTGCAGAGCAGGAAGACGATCAGGAGCCGCCATGTTCCGCCTCTAATTGAAACGTTGAGCGTTGCCAGGTTCACCATCCAACCCCCTCGGGTGCCGCTGTCATCTCTGCGCCACCTCCACGTCAGTGACAAACAGTCAGAGGAGCGAGTGCTACGAGTGCTAGTCACGAACGATAAGCAGGTAATTGCCTGTAGGCTCAGATGTGAATTAGCAGACGCTGATGCTGCAGCTTCATTGGACATGCTGCTCGGGGTTGTTTGTGCCAGAGTCAGGGAAGTGTGACAACTCGGAGATACACACATCTGAGGTTAGCTGGGAATGTCACTGGCTTTGTCTTCTTTAACCTCTCTGAACTCTTTGATATTAGAGCTGAAGTGTTTTCAGATGCTTCATGTTATCTGTTAAACCGAGGCTGAACGGTTACAGAAGCAAACAAACAGTCATTTATTTTAAAAGTATTCAGATTTTATTACTTTTTCCATATGTACTAACAATAAAAATGTATTTAAATCCTAAAGAGGATCATTTGAACACTATAGATTTCATGTTTTTGAGATATGATCGATTTTATGAACAGGAGGCAAAAGGCTTTGACTCAACTTTGACTTTTGTCTGCTATAGGAAACACATTCTTGACTAATTTCGATGTTCCTTGTGAGATATCACATCACTTCAATCTGTTGTCCTACAATTAATATAAGGTTTGAATGGTATGTTCCAGCTGTTATGGTTTTGGATTGATTGGCCTTTTGCCTTCGAGTATCTTTACCACCTCTTACACTAAATGTGATGACCCTACAGACTGTGAGCTTGACTGTCTGTTGCCTAAAGCATAAAGGCTCTTATCTGTAGGTAAGTATGATCTGGGTGATACCAGTGTTGTAGTCAAGTCACCAAACATGGGGTCAGAGTCAGGTCTAAAGTCCCCAGTGTTCAAGTGTCCAAGTCCAAATCACCAGAGAAGAATCTGAGTCGAGTCCCCATAATCTGAGTTTAAGTTGAATCTTCTGTGTACGTGTAAAGTCCAAGTCCTTAGCCATCAGGAGTGGACACTGAGTCAAGCCCCCATTATCTGAGTCTGAGTCTCAGTTAACTACTAATTTTCCGAGTCCAAGTCCTAATGGAGTCCCAATCATCTGGGTCTGAGTCAACTACTAATTACCTGAGTCTAATGTTAAAGTCTAAGTCCAATCTAAGTATGAGTCTGAGCCAGGTCTTGTGTCCCAGTTGTTCATATCTAAGTCAAGAGTGAGTCACCAGAGAGAAACTTCAGTGGGGTCCCAATAACCTGAACCTTGGGTGATGGTCAAGTCCCATATTGTCAGAGTCTAAGTTCAGTCCTCAGTCTACATGTCCAAGTTGAGTCAGAGTCCTCAGTGTTCAAGTCTGACTATGAGCCAAGTCTCAATCCCCACTGAAAATCTGTGCCAAGTCTGAGTCACCAGGAAACAATCAGAGTAGAGTCTGAGTCAATTTCCAAATTTGAGTCCAAGTTGAGTCCCCGGTGCTTTAACATGTTGCCATGTTGCCATGTTGCTTGATTTTGTGTCCAAGTCCAAGTCGAGGTGGATTTGAGGCTGAGACCTAGATAGAGTACTTCAACGCTGACAATTGTGATGTCTTGACACTATTTTGCAACCCCAAGCTCAATCCATATGGAATGAACGATAAAGATGTTAATAACAAACAAACAGCATGATGACAGTTAAAAACTAAGTCTTATCCCTGGATAGCTAAAGCTTTAATAGTTTTAGTTTATAGTTTTGTTTCAATAGGACCATCCAAAAACTGAACCTTCAGGTGCTTCATTTATACAGGCTCAAGCTCTTAAGTGTCAGACTTCGCTTTTCACATCTGGTATAAGTTGTTAAATTCTGCAGAGTTCCATCTTTTCCTTATAAACAGGCCCAAATGATCCATAAATCCCCCTCTTCCTCCTTTATTGATGCAGATCACTGGATGAGGCAGCACACAGAGCCACTCGGTAGCCTGCGGGGAGCAAAAGGCTGCGCCCCAAATCTTGGCATCTGGCTGCTCCGCCTGGCACGGGCCTAGAGGAATGAACTTGCTTTTCAAAGCCTGGCCAGCCAAGTCTCCCAGCCAGTGTTCCTGCTGACATTTATCGCCTCCAACCTTTAGTGTTATTGTTATGGCTGCAATAATTCTCACTGCCGACGACTACTGATGGCGCCCCGAATTGACCAACTCGAGGATTTTAATGTGACAGCTCATCACATTATAGTGATAGGAGCATGAAAGTAGGCGGCCTCGCTGCAATAGCCCCTCTCTACTTGAGAAGCCGGCAGTCCCTGTCATCAGTCTGACAGGCGTGTTGTCAGCTCTGTCCTGAGCTGGCATCCATCCCGCTCCTGCCTCCTCGGGCTGTTAAAAAAATAAGTCTGGGTGGAAGGGAATTGGTCAGAGGCGACAATGTCAACCCCCCTGCTGATTTTCCACGCTCGAAAATATTGGCAGCCATTACATGTCTCCTCAGTGGTGTTTAGTGCCCATCCCTGATATACTGACTTTCATCATGACATTTGCTGGGTGCACTCCAAACACCCGGCGGCAGCCTCGTTTCCATGGAGACGCTTTAGCTGCAGCCTTGTGCGAAGAAAACACACATAGATTAAAACAGACAAAGTGAGGCGCGGGGGGGGGGAATAATATTAATCCAGTAAACTGTGTCACCATCTTGTTTATGCTTTTCCCTTTTGTTAACCGGGGACAGAAATTGAATCAAATGCTTCGGCTAATGTGCGTCTCATTCTGGTAAATGAGCATGCAGCCCTAATTCCAGAGCACTCCGGCAAACGAGCGTCCGACTTTGTTTCGAACATCAAACGCCACAGGAAGCCTGATTGGGGCTTTTGATTTGGGGTATTGTTCTGCTGATATGAAAAATTGGTACATCGGCACTTTGACTGGATTCCAGGCGGGGTGCTAATTACAGTCCCACACGCACATTATTAAGTGTTTTTATAATTTATTTATCCACTTGAAGTGCTGTAATTCAAAACCTGATGGAACGTGCATGCAGTACATTACAGACTAATGTACATTACGGAGTAAAACATTTCCTTTTGAGTGACAAATACTTTGAAAAACGACCTACTTGAGAAATCACCCCAACGAAATACATCAAACATGTCTGTTAAACTGTGGTTTTACATTAAGTGGCAGTTACAGTGCATGATTGAATCTTCCTTCATTACCATTTTACAGATTACAAGTCCACACTGTCCCCCCCTCCCCTGCTTTGCACTCTAGAGTTTATTATCTCGTTCCAGTGATCCTCAGGGTGCTGTCAATTGCCTCTGAATTATACGCTCTGGTCCTGCTTTTACCAGTGAAATACAGCTCCCACTTCCACTCAGTCACTCCCGTATCGTTCTCAGAAGAAGACAAAAAGAGCTCCACTCCTGGGTAACCTTTCAGGCTGATTAAATATAGAATGGACTTCTTCATATAAAGAGCTTTTCTAGTCTTTCCATCCAAATTCCAACACTGATGGTGGACTGATTGAGCAGGAGCTGGGATTGAACCACCAACCGTCTGATTGAGAGACAGCCAGCTCGGCTACTAAACCACAGCTGCTGTGAGAAGAAAGCCAACAACACAAAAACACTTTTCAGTGACTTTGCATCATACATTTAAAATCAGCCTTAACTGACCCTTAATTTGCTCAAGGCCAAAATCAATATTAGAGGAATAACAACGTCTGACTGACTCACTCTGAGTCAAGAACGCTTGCTTTATAACGATACGACTTCTCAGACTGCAGGGAGCTCATTCAAACACCTTTTCATATTTTTCCTTAGTTTTAAAGATTGTATTCTTTCAGGTCTAATTATCACATATGAATGAAGATATAAATGGAGTAAAATGATGCAACCTCTATTTGAAAAAAGGAACCTTGAAGCAAACACAAAGAAACAGAGCAGCCTGATGGAGGACGGAAACGTTCTGCATCAAATATGCACGTCAGGGGCGCTGGTGGCCTCGCGGTCTAAGCGCCCCACATACAGAGGCTGTAGTCCTCGCCGCAGACCATGTCCTGCATGTCTACCTTCCTCTCTGCTCCCCACATTC
This sequence comes from Notolabrus celidotus, assembly GCF_009762535.1. NCBI lineage: Eukaryota > Metazoa > Chordata > Actinopteri > Labriformes > Labridae > Notolabrus > Notolabrus celidotus. The sequence continues at coordinate 26,909,999 of NC_048288.1, forward strand.
CCTGTCTCTCTTCAACTGTCCTATCATAAAGGCACAAAAGCCCAACTATCTTTAAAAACTAAAAATATGCACATCAGGTATTGGTTATTAGAGGGGTTTTGAAGTGAAACAAAAGTGGTTGCCATATTGGAAATGCTGACTCCAACTAACTTTAGGTCAACCTAGATGGAGGAAAAGACAGTTCCTTTTTAAAAGGCAGATAAAAGGTGTGGAAAAATAAAAACTTATGCTAAAAGTGCTCTCAATACCAGCATTCATTTCCTCGGGTTACAGGGTCTTTCGTCTTTGGACACAAATTTCTACTGAAATGAATGTTGAAGGATCTTGTCTGAATGAAACAGCACAGAGTTAAACTCTGAAGTGACTTATTTAGCGTTTTAAGGTCATCAGAAAAATCAAGTCTGACCCCCTGCATTGAACCTAATGCCACAAAAAATCAAGTGAAATTCAAGCACAACGCCGGCATCAGAAAGCCACGAGGTAGAAAAAATCAAATCAAACACTTCACCCTTTGAAAACTGTTATTGTTGGCATGATTTTATGTCTGGACTTCTGCCTCGTCTTGTGGCTTCTGTGGTGCTGAATGGACAGCTCCCATAAGTGCACTTATCACACACACAAGTTTAGCTGTCTTTAAAGTGCTTTTGACCTCCGCCTCCTTGGGTGTTTTTCTCTCTGGAGCACTCTTGTCTCTCTTTTTCACAGCTTGTGTGAACACAGCAGCGTCTCTATCTGACACATGAGAACATAGTTGGCTTGAAAACTGTGGTTTGCACATGTTTTATTTAGCGCATGTATTTAAGTAGTCAATGTTTTTGTGGCGTTGATGTTGGTCTGCTGACATCTTTTCATGCTGGTCTTAGGTTAGTTTTTATTTGTGTCAGTTCGGAGGTAAAGCGCCTTCTTTCTGCATTTTGTCTTTATGTTCTTTTATGTTATGGATGAATCATTAACCACATACTCCCATGTAGGGCTGGGCGATAATTCGATAATGATAATTATCGTGGTATAATTTTTCTTAATATAACTATAACAATTGTTCGATAAAAATAAAATATAAATAAACCTGTAATTACACCCCCCAACCACTGGAAAGGGAAGGGGCTCTTATGTGCCTTAAATGGTAGTTGCCACCATAGACTGTATAAATAATGGACGTAGTATCCGTGATGTCACCCATCTGTTCCTGCGCGCTGTTTTGAAGCCAATCGTCGGCAGGAGCCATATTGGAAATGTGGAACTCAACCAGGCAGAGTGTGACGTAAAGAGGCGGGCTTTGAGCCTCCTAGCCAACAGCTATGTGTTCCCGACCGAGAGTCAAGACAGACATGTCCTTATTTGGGCAAAAACTTGTAATCGTTATATCTTGTAAACCGTTGTGTTCGAAAAAAATTAACTCCCATACAGTGTGTGCCGATAGAGAAATTAGCTACTGTAGCCAAGCCGTTTTTTGAACCAGGCTGTAAACATGTTTATTAATGCTGCAAAGATCGTCTTTTTCCCATTCATGTGTATGTGGTTTCCGGTGTTTCTGCAGCCAGCCTCAAGCGGATTCTCAATGAATTGTAGTTTATAACACTTCCACATGGGCTTCATAGTTTGAGAGAGGTAGGCGCTTGGTTGCCACCCAACATGAGACAGAAGAAGTAAGCTGTATTGAACAGCCAATCATGTCCCAGGGTGAGAGTTAGGCGGGGCTTAAAGACGTTTGGAGCAGAATGTAAACACAGCTTAAACGAGCGACAGCGACACTGAAGAAAACTCGAAACCTTCCAGCTCAAAGCAGAGTCATTAGTCTGACACTGTGTGAACTCTGAATGAACTATTAACTTAATACACCTCATTAAATAAACTTTCAGGATGTGGGTAAAGGAAGAGCTCAGAGACAACTTCTGCTGTGCATTTCAGACATGTTTAATGACCATCGTGACAGTAGAACTGAACACTGAATAACCGTGATGCATTCACTGCACTGTGGGAAACAATGGCACTCTACTAAACTGATTTGCAGAATACAATTTGATGAATATTTGCTGTAAATGTAAATCAAATTATACAAATGATCTCAACCTGAGAAAAAAATGATCTTCACAAAAAGCTCATCTTACACTCAAGGTTTGTCTCCTCCAGGATTGACTATTGCAACGCACTTCTCATCGGGATCCCTGGTAAAAGCCTTCAAAGGCTGCAGTTCATTCGGAACTGCACAGCCTTGGTCCTGATGAGAGTGCGCACACACGACCACATCACACCCATCCTAGATTCATTCCACTGGCTCCCGGTCTCATACAGAATCGAATTCAAAATCTCTCTGCTCACACATCAGTGCATCCATGGACATGCCCCCACATACCTGAAAGAACTGCTACACCCACAAACCACCACAAGAACCCTCCGCTCCACCAACAACAACCGCCTCCACTGTCCTCGCACAAGACTCCGCACCATGGGAGACCGGGCTTTTTTCTCCGCTGCCCCGTGATTTTGGAATGCTCTCCCTGACCACCTGAGAGCACCACAAACCACTGACTCTTTTAAAAAGGGACTAAAAACAGTCTTATTTCAGAGGGCTTTTCCCTAGTTTTTATTTCCCTTGTTTAATCCATAGTTTTTATCTTACCTTCCACAGTGTTTGTAACAAGTGTCTGCTTTTTACTGTTTGTTTTTAACCCTGTTTTTTTATTCTTACTGCCCTTTTATTATGCCCTGTGGCACTTTGAGATTTGATCCAAATGTAAAGTACGTGATAAATAAAATTCATTATTATTATTATTATTATTAAGCTTCCTGTTAGCATTCAAGAAGCTTATCAGAAAACTAAATTCCAGACACAAGCCAACAAACCGTCTGGTTTCCTTTAATTAGGACCAAAAATCTGCCTTAAAGTTTAAATGAAATAATGATGAGATATTTATCGTGATAATTATTGATATAGACAGATATGAAAAATGTTATTGTGATTACATATTTTGTAATATCGCCCAGCTCTACTCCTGTCTCCAAGCAGGATTCTGACTGGATTTCGCCCTCTTTCAAGTGAGAACAACTGGCATCATTATTTGAACACCATCTCCAAGCGTCTCTGATGTGTTTTTTGCCAATAAGGAACAAAGACCACGTTGAAAATCGATTTCGTCACACAGAAACTGTGTGCGGATGTCTGCTTTGTGGCACTGTGATGCATTAGAGAGCATTAGGTGCATTAAGACCATTGAACGGCTGCTTTCACATCGCACAAAGAGGCCATGCCAACGATTTTCACTGGAGCTCTAAAACGCATATTTCTAATTCATGTGTGCTTTGATGCTTCTGTTGGAGTGTTAATATGTTTGAAGTGTGAACAGAGCTGGCCTGCATGTCGTTGTAGCTGTGTGCCAAGGAATTGAGCAAGTGTGAGTGATGATATGACGACAAACAGGCAAGCGTGAGTCATAACTGTTTATGCCCAGTTTTAATGAATACGTCTCAGTGCCAGAGGGAACATGGAGCGTGACGCTTCCACAGCAGAGACACATGCAGCAGAGATCCACAAAGACAAACCCCTCACCTTCCTGTTTATCGGGGCCTGAGATTGATTTCAGGACGATAATAACAAAACAACTCTTTCATCTCTCTTATGATCACACGGTTTGCACGCCTCCCTCATGCTTAAAGGCGAATAGATAAATTGCGATATGCAAACACCTGTTCTGGAGGCAAATCAGGAAATTTGAAAGTATAATAGGAACACAAAAGCATTATCTATGAGTCCTGTGAGGCTGAACTACTTTACATTTGAGTGTTTTATTACCTTTTTACATCTGTATATAAAATAAATCCTCTTGAAATTGACACAAAGTACTTTTTTTTCAACATTTACACCCTTTATATTGGAGTTAAATCTTTTTTCTGATGTTTTTTAGGTGCCATTATATACATACAATGATACTTTGAGTGATAAAGGAGCAAACGGATAGCAAACTATAAACTATACTAACACCTATACAAGGAGCTGAAATGATAAAAGAAGTCTCCTCTATTCACCGACAGACAGGATGTTCAGAACAGATAAAAACTGTTTCTTAAAGGCTTTTCTTCAGGGCTTCAGGTGCTCGTGTTTGAGCAGGCACTGATTTTAGCAGACGCTTGTTTCTCTGATAACTTAAGATCCAAATGTTGAGTTAAATGGTTTGGGTAAAAGGACAATTTGTTAAGTCTTAAGTGGGGCTGTATGAGGTACTCATCAATAAGATTAGAACTATTTTCTCATAGTTAAACATGGTGGAGGGAGCATCGTTCTGTGGGGCTGTTTTGCAGCCTCAGGCACAGGGAGCCTTGTTCGGGTGCATGGCATCACGAAAAAAAAAAAAAAAAAAAAGACATTTTGAGGGATAATATGAAGAACTCTGCTCTTAGTCTAGGCTTAGGTTGGTGCTGGGTCTTCCAACAAGACTATGACCCAAAGCATACATCAAAATTGGTCCAACAGTTCTTAAAGGACACCAAAACCAAGGTCCTTCAGTGGCCTGCACAGAGCCAAGATCTAAAACCCTATGGAGATTCAGTGGTGGGTGCTCAAGGTGAATGTCCATGCTCAGAAACCAAGTACTTTGGACCAGCTGGAACAATTTGCATTGGAAGAATGGGCCAAAACCCCTCAAGAGACATGTGCCAACCTTGTAGAGAACTACTTGAAGAGGTTGTTCTATAAACACTTGTTGTTAATGTTAATTTTCATGGAGAAATCAAGGGTTTTATCTGATTTCACAAGGGGGGCTAATAAGTTTGGCCTCAAGTGTATAAATATCTAAATGTAATTATAATTTTGTATCTACATTAGAGACTATTACTACAGGTATTGTACAGGTTTTGAAGAGTTGTATTAGCCATATAGGACTGTTAGTTTGGCTCCCTGTTGAGAAACGGGGCGTTGAAGCAGCATGGAAGCTTGGCTATCAACTGCAGCAGACTGGGTCAACTTTACATTGTAATGTAGCTAACTTTAAGGGAGTCCAATCCAAATACTAATGGAATATAAATATACTCTAAACATGATTTGTTTTAACCCCTCACCTTGCCATCAGAAAGCCCTTTTTTTAGTTGTGTATTCTCATTACTAAGTGACAGAATCATTGAACCAGCTAATTTTGTCCCAGACAGCACTTGGAATCAGTCAGTGTGTACATCTGTGATGCAGTACATATGCAAAACAGGTCATGTTATGTGAGAGCCCTTAACACACAGTATCAGAGCGGATCTAATGGTCCCTGCATTGTTGTTAACATCGTAAGCTACATCTAAGGTGATCTTCCTTTTTTAGATCCATAGAGATCTTGATGTTGTCGGCTTGGGCTAATTCCAGGACAATGCCTTTTTGTAATGTTGAAACAGTAGCTCAAGAGAAAATGTTGATTGTTATGACACTTTTCAAATAAAGCAAATAATAAAGTAGTTTTGTAATCCTCCCCCAAAAAAGAAAGCCCATTTTTAGCGCTATGAGTAGATGCAACATGTTCGTATTTCTAAGCCTGCAGAGATTGACACGACTTGAAAACCAAGACCCACAGAGCCCATTAGCTAACATCTGATCACCATAAATATGCATCTACAGTGTAGCTGTAGGTTAAAGGATCTCTTGCGAAGACGTCCCTCTTTTCAGGTTCTTTGGAGACTTGAAGCTAAATCCAGACTGTCGTCACATGAGAGCTGATGTGAACTGGGATTGCTGATGCGCTCTGCCTCTTTCTCCCCAAGCCGAATGTTTTCCTTCTTACAAACCCTCCTAGAAGACGACTACACTGATTCTACAATAAGAAACCATTAAGCGTCTGATACCAAAAGTCATGTCCTTGGTGAAAATAGATTTGTGAAAGACTTGACATAGAAGTCAAGACTGAGGCTTCACTGAAAATTAAATTTAAGAAATGGTAAAATCTCTGCATTGAACAGCTAAATCTGATTTAACTGGCAAAATCGGAGTCAAGCAGTGCCCTGACTTTATCAGTATGCTTTATTTATTTTCTGATTGATACAGTAATGCTTTGGGACTGCTAAAGCCATGTTTTATTTAAAAGCATACATGGGTTAACACATGCATTTTCCAGTTTTTTGACATTTGCTCTCCTGGCACAGCCCACCAGTATGAATAAAGAAGAGCTTAGAGTAGGCAAACTGCTTTATTTGGCCCTCTTTTTAATTATTGACTCCAGGTTGGAAGCTTATGGTTTCCTCTTGAGGCTGAGAAGGTTAGGGCTGGTGTGCTTTAGCCAAAGCCACTCTAAAGCTCCACCACAGCCTGAGAAAGTTTCCTCAGTAAACCCTCCTAACTCTCAGTTGACTCTGTGCTGATCACACTTGGGATGAACCCACCAAGAACCTGAGATCCATTTTAATGGAGTTGTGCTTTGTTCAGTCATGGCAAAGAAACAACCTTTTCTATTCTGGGTTGTTATGAATCAGCTATTTGATACCAAAAAAATATGCTGTTTTGCATGTGCTCTCAAATCTAAGACTGATTTTTGCTGCTTCCTTAAAATGAAGCAATGAAAAGCAATATATTCTATAATCTGATCAAGCTTCCTTGCAGTATTACAGTGTTCCCATTTGATGATAAGCCCCTGCAGAGCAGTCACACTTTCTCTGTCCAGCCCACATATCTGACCAGGGTCACTGCTTTTCTGCCCGGGGATTCTTATTGGACAATAATAGTGTGTGAGATACCCAGCAGGTGCCTGAATAAACCCTCTAATAGAGCAATTATTCTCAAACAAAAGGTCACCTCAGGCGTGACGACAGGCCCGGAAATCAATAAAGCTCCCAATTACGACCATAGCACCGGGCCTATATTTGGTCTCCTGCCGGCAGCCATCCAAGAGAAGATCAGATTTCAAGGCAACCTCATTCCCTCGCTTCGTCTTTGAGATTAAGTTACCAAATTTTATTCCAGGTGTCTTTGCTTCGTCCCCTTTTAAAAAATGCATAAATGACTTCTGAAGCGGTCCCCTTGATAGCAGACACCCAGGGAGTAATGCGGCCTTCCTTTTCTTAGCTCCCATAAAAGATTACAATTCCCTGTCTTCAGCAGAAATATTTAAGCCTCTGAGATAGTCAGGTCTGTCTTGTAAAAAATGAAGCTGGACTGGGAATATATTCTCTCATACAAATGTTCACCCTAATAAACACTATCACAATGTTATAAATTTATAGGCGTTCGGATGCCCTCTAGATGCCTGTGATAGCCATCCAACCTATTCATATTACACACAGTGCTGAGTTTGATAGCAATCCTCTCAAGCAACCAATGAAATTGCAGCGTGGTTGACTGATCTATTGTTTCAATGTGACCACAGGCAACAGTTCATTTGATCTTCTATAACACAGTATGGACTTTTTTCTGTTTGTGCGTGTTTGAGTCCATAACTGTCAAACCTGCTCCCACTCATGGTAATCAAATGCTTCTTTATAACTCTTTTTTGGGGTCACATAAACAAGCCTGTAAGCATTCATCATATGGGATACTGTCCTCCCTTCTCAAATGTAGTTAGATCTGTTTTAAGGTACCCTTCAGCATAAAATATCCTCCTACGAACCCTTGATGTCTGTTTTTAAGAACCCTCTAGCAAATATCCTCCTGGAAAACACCATAGAATATGTTTTAAGGTACCCATAAGTATCACGTATGCTCCAAAAAACATAACTAGTCGTGTCATTAGATACCTTTGGATGTAAGATCTTTACTATCAACCACACAAGTAGATCTGTTTCAAGGTTCCCTTTAGCAACTTGATTCTGGCTTATCAACATATAAAAGGCTCTGTTTTGAGGTATATTAAAGTGTCTGATTTGGTCTTTTCTAACCCATCTACCCATTCTGTTTTAAGTTACCCATGTTCCTAAAATATTCAAATGTTCTGTTTCGAGGCACCCTTAACCCTTGACATGTCTTTCCAATGCATAGGAGAGTTTTTTAAGGTTTCCTATTAGCATTTCATATCCTAAAAACACTTTAAGGCCTGTTCAAGGTACCCTTTAAGATTGAATATTCACCTGAGATACCATAAAGTCTGTTTTAAGGAACCCTTTAGTATCCAATGTCATCCTTTAAACATGATTAGGTCTGTTTTAGGTGACCTTTAGGGTATGATCCCACATCTTATATAGAAAGTCCGGTCTGTTTTAAGGTTCCCTTTAGCATTTGCTTCATGTCTCATTAACCCATGGTATTTAAAGTCTGTTTTGAGGTTCCCTTAAGTGCCAGATTTGGTCCTTACTAACAGATTACCTAGGTGTGTTGGAAGGTACCCTACAGCATCTGACCTCTTACTCACGTACATAGTATCAGATCGGTCTCAAGGTACCCTTCAGGGTCACCTCTCAAGCACATGTTACTGCTTAGAGCTGCTTTCAAGCATTCGAGTCCCTACTTACTAACACATGGCTAGATCTGTTTTGAGACCCCCTTTGGTATGTAGTCTTCCTCACAAAAATGTGATCCAGTTTGTATTAGGTACCCATAATTGTCTGATTTTGGTATTACACGTTACTGTGTCTATTTCAGGGTACACTCTAAAACTGATCCCTCCCATGCAAACATTATAAGGTCCAATCAGTGTACTTTTAAGAGACTATTTTTGTTACCTACTTAAACATACTTGGGTCCGTTTTGAAGTACCTCTCTTTTTATGTGGTCTGTTTGTTTTAGCATCTGATCCCATGCATATGTCTGTTTTTAGGGAACCTTTTGTTATCAGATTGCTTCCTCACTATGGGGTGGCGAGGAGTTATATTCCAGTTTAAGTGCACCACTTTTCAAGGTTACAAGTAAGAATAATGAATAACCACAGCCTGGTTGAGTTAAAGACAGCTGAAGCCACAGTGGCACACATCATTTCTCCATAATCCAAGTTCAGTAGATTCTGAAATGTTTTTGAAGCTTTATTCCTGCGTAAGAATCCAATTTGATTTTTAAATTATTGAGAAAGATATTCAGCTTGAATATTTTTGGGAAACCTGCAATCTCACAATTTAATAAAGCTCTGTGTTTGAGGAGTGAAAGTTGCTGCTATAACTTGAAGAAGCTTTGAATAATGCTGCACCTGAAATATTCTTGTTTTTGTCAGAAAGGATCCACAAGTTTATACAAAAAAATGTTGCCTAAAGTGGATGATGGGCTCTTTGTTGGCATGCAATGGCACTTGAAAAAACATTGCTCGCCTTCACTTTGAGGAGAAGCGAATGCCTTCAAACATAAAATCAGCCGTGTTCCTAAAACTTAATTTGCACTCTTAAGGGGACACTCTCTTGCTTCCATGCTGAGGAGCGTGACGTTGCAACAGTCCCATTTTATTACCTGTTTTATCACTGTAAGTGTGTCCTGAATGCAGACAGCACGCTGATGGCAAACAGGGGTGTATTATCTACCTGAAAGATGCATCTCCTCAACCCCCCGAACACATCACAATGAGTGTGAGTCAGAGCATCTGGACATTATGTACTCCCCCCCCCCCCCCCCTGTTGGGGAGGCAACATTGATTTTGAGAGAATGGTTTGTGGCCTGCCTGGTTGAACAAGCTATTAGAGTTTAGTGCACGTCTGTTCATTCAAGGTCATGACCAAACTGAATTTGTACCGGACTAAATCAGAAGAAGTGCTGCAATTACTGCAAGGATATGTCCAATGGAGACAAGATCGTTACATTGGTAACCAGCATTCCCTCTTGGTTTAGTCTTTAACTGTTATCTTACTTTGACTCTTGAGTGCTTAGAATATATGACACAGCCCAAGCACAGAAACAGTAATATATTATGTAGATAAACAAACATTTCTGTACCATGATCCACGTGCATCTTGTCATTCCTGCAGTCTGTAACATCCAACTGGCTGCTATCTCCCAAAGGCTGAATCCAGCTTTATGAGATCAATGGTTTCCTTTATGGAGCAGTGACTGTGTTCCTCTCAGACAGATAGTTTGACAACTTTCCAATATGTCATTTTCCAGTTGGTGCTCTCACAAGAATATTTAATCTGTATCCACTCTTATAATAACATGTTGTTTAGGCATGTTCAGAAGCAACTAATTTCCTAGTCATTCGAACAAAAGTTTAAATTCCAGCTTATTTTAATGTAGCAATAAACTCAGAAGAAAAGTCAGAATTGACCACCATTTATTTAACACAGCTAAACACACAATCACAGAATCTGCACTTCAAATTGGTTTGCTGAGTGTGGCTGACAATAGCAGATCTAGCACCACCAGCTTCCGCTCCTCCCTGCAGGTCTACATCAACATACCTGCTCTGGACACAACCAACATCCAACTTTATCTCTGTTTTCTAGATCAAAATACTGAAAAAGCAAGCCACGCAATAAGATAAGATAAGATAAACTTTATTGTCCCCGGGGGAAATTTGTCGTGGACATAAGTGCAGTGCTGCTCACAAACAATATATTCATTCAACATGCCAACATACAATAACATGCCCGCTGTCAAGATAAGAAACCATGTCACTGAGGCATACCAATGACACAACAATACCAATAATACAACAAATAACAATAAGATACCAATGTGGCAGTAAAAAAGCAATATCATATGAACATTAGTGCAGCAAGACATCATTTGTCATTTGTGCTCGTTTACATCCAGATAGTAAAGCATAATAGCATTCTGGTATATATGCCAGTAACTGGAGCTATAGCCCTAACTAGTTTCGGCACTTCAAGCCTACAATTATAAAATTATTGATAACTTATTTAAGCAACTTGTACTTCTGGTGCCGACTAGAGAGGGTGAAAACATTAAATGTTTTAGTCGACTAAACACACACATCCCTCAAAGTCCCTCCAATGACAGAGCTTAAAGGCTTTGAATGTTAAGTTGCTGTGTTACTAGTGCATGAACCTTTTTATGACTCATTTGATGATCTGGTTTATAGCACCTCAGTGATACCTGGATACACAGGGTGATACATTTGACTCTCAATGGATGACATTGACTACAACTGTGCAGAACGAAAATCAGCAAAGAGATTAGATGTACTGCTTCAGCTTCAGCTTTAAATCTTGTGTTGAAGCTTCAGTCTTAGTATGTTGGTCATTGGAATCTCTTTTTATGGAGCCAGTATGACCATAGATGCAGGGGCGTGTCCAGAACTTTTTGACCAGGGTGGCCCAACTGAGGCTCTCACATAGGCAGGGGTGGCCAGTGCATTTACAAATAAATAATATTTACCCTTTCTGTCTTCACAACCTACATTTATTAAAGTATTAAACAGTTATGTGTTTTTTCAAAGTCACATTTAAGCGCTCCAATAAAGAAATCTACTGTCAGCCTTTTAACTCATCCCAAATTATAGATTTTAATAGACACCCCACCTCTGACAAGGCAAACAGCCAATCTTAGTTTAGGATTTTGGGGTTGGATTTCAAGGGGTTCCAGTGCCACCCTTGGCCACACGCCACTGCATATATGTGTTATATGATGGATATACATTACTTTATGGTTCTTCTGGTTAGTATGATAGTGATCTGCCGTCACATATAGTCTCTTCATAATCACAGCTCTGCCTCTTAAGTTTGAACCTACAAAAAGTTGGACTGGTAAAGTCAATTTTTATACCTGGGTGAAAACAAACAAAGGAAACATAATTTTGAATCATGAATAAAAAATATAGATACAACCCAGCAAATCAACAAACCTTTAATGAAGACTTCTTCTCAAAGTTACTGCTTTGCTAAGGAGTCCAGCATAATTAGACGACAAATTGACAAACCAGCATTGATAGCTTTACCCTCAAGTAATTGACGTACACTATTGACTCCAGTGCAAGAGGCATTCCGCATGAGCAAAATCCTTGTTAACCATTTTTTTTCTGTGCATATTGACATTACCATACACACGAGTGAGTACTATCCCCCACCGGCTTCAACTTAATTGAACGGCATACACAAAACTCCATCTCAGGCTCTCTCGCACAAGTTTTTCTCTTTTACCCGCCGCCGCCAGACACCCTCTATTCATGACCTGCCTCGCAATTCTCCTCTCACCTTCTGCTGCTCTTGTTATTGTAGTAAAGGAGGAGAGGGGGAGAGTCACACAGCCAATGCCAATGACAACCAATTCCAGCTGTAGAGTTCCAAAAATACTTGTACTTTTTGCTACGGAGGCTTTTTTTGTTTACTGCCAAGGGCTTCTGTTTGAGGCAGCGAGGCATGCAATGCATGCACATGATAGATTGGGTATTATACCAGCATATACAAGCATTCTATTGGCAGTGAGTGCTGCATATTCAAAGAAGACAGTCATCATCCCTCTGCATTTGAAATGAAATAAAGATGGTACATTTTATGAGAGCATCACTCATAAAACCCTTCATTCAACTTATGCTAATTTGCAGATTTCAAGTACGCATTTGATTTGATTTGTCTTCATATCTTGATGGGAAACTAGTTCATCAACGCCTTTCAAAGGACACCATCTACAAGGCTGCCAAAACTACTTCATGCATGTAAGAGCATTCAAAACCTCCTTAGTGCAGTGAAGGGTTATGGTCATGGTTTAAGTTAAAGCAGCGCTGCCTTCAAGGATAAGGTAAACCAACAATGAGTAAGAGTCAAAACACAGAACTTGTCTTAAAGACACAATGAGGGACTTTCATGGTCATGTTTTAATTTGGGTGACCACTGTAGATGAAATCTGTGGTGTTTCTCAGGTATGAAGACTACAATTCCCATGAGCACTATCACTGTCATTCTTCCAAAACCTGCATTTGTTGTGGAAGAATGAATACAATACTTCCTTTCTTTGTTCAAAACAACTTTTACAGAATGCCGAGTTATAAAATAATTAACCATAACGTAACAATGACTGAACTTTGTAAACTCTGATTTATAACTGTTAGTTAGCTTACAAAAGGTGAGCAAACATACTGCTTTAACATTACCTTTGACAGCCTTGGTGTTATGATGGGTGCCCTGGTGACCAAGTAAATGACTGGATAACTTAAATATACACATGGTTTGACTCTTTGGTCCTCAAAGAGCAGGGGAGCATTCATTCAGTGGCATAAACATGAAATCTGGTTCATAACCATTTTGCTCTTTCACCTAGCAAAGCCCTGGCTGTAGAGTTTCTCCATCGAAACACTAGAAATAACTAAAGAAATATCAAATTGTATCATTAATAATCTCATTTTACTTTTTTAGTCATATGGACGCCTCTGTATAAAAGGGACACTACTTCAATTCTCCAAAGTCTCCCATAAAATGCAATACATTCAGAACTCTGCTGCACGCCTCCTCACCTGCACCCGCTCCCGTGACCACATCACCCCCGTCACCACATACAGTTGAAAATCCTCCTCCTCCTCACCCACAAAGCCCTCCACCACCAGGCCCCTTCCTACCTCACTGACCTCCTCCACCATCACACTCCTTCCCGTAACCTGCATTCTTCACACGCCAACCTCCTGTCCCCACCTCACAGAACCAAGCACAGAACCTGGGGGGACAGAGCCTTCTCAGTAGCCGCCCCCACCCTCTGGAACTCACTCCCCTCCAATATCCAAAACTTCTTTGACCCTTCAGCTTTCAAATCTCTTTTAAAAAACTCACCTTTTTAAGTTAGCTTTTAATTTGTGATTGTACTGTTGTTTTGTTTGATCTTTGTTCCTTGTTCCTTGCTTATAAGTGTCTTTGAGTTGTATTATTATATAAATAAAAATGTAATAATACAAAAAAAAAATCTAGTGCCAGAAGAGGTGCCAGTTTTTTTTTTGTTTTTTTTTTAAGATAATGTAGCCACAGCTAATCACAACGAATAATTCAAGTCAACAGTATCATTCAACATTCAACAATATTCAATATTCAGTGCTAAATATTCAATAAGAGCTGGGTTTTAGACCTTCTGATTCATTCTACCCCTGTGGATAAAAGAGGAGAAGGGTCAGGTTAAGTGCCTAAGTGTTCCCCTGAACAGTTGAGTCTTCAGTCATATCTCAAAAATCCTCATTGCACCTTTAAAAGTTTAAGCAGTATGCTATGCAGTATAAAAATGTTAACTTTCTCAGCTGCACTTTTTGTTTGAAATGTTCTTAAATAATGTTTTTTAGCTAAAGAGAACCTGTACTGTCTAATGAATGTGTTAGCAAAGGCGCTGGAGGCAGTTAGCTTTGCTAGAAGCGTAGCTTGAAACCTAAATACAGAGATAAAAGCAGGCCCGTCCAAACTTTCTGTCCAAAGTTTAAACATCCCTCAGGCCTCATAACTCACATATTATTCTTCTAATTCATGCACAAATAGAAGTTTTAAAAAGGAGTGCTTGTGATTTGAGGGGGAGTTATATGCTATATCAGTTAGTTAGCTAACAACCATGGGGAGTTTTGTTACTGTACCAAAGTTGCAGGCAGCCTCTATTATAGCTTGATACACCCTGTAGAGAAGACCAGAATGTATTACTGCTTGTTCAGGAAAGTTACAGCACATTGATTCTCCTAAAAGACAGCTTCCATCGTTATTGCTCATGCTAGGCTAATTGCTGCCCGGCTCCAGCGCACGAAAAATGAGAGTGGTATCAGTGTCTTCTAAGCTGTTGTTCTAGTCCATCAGAGCGTCTTTCACTGTGAGCTTACCCTTACTGATTTATGGACACATTATCCTTATTATAAATGAGAACGACCATCAGCTCTATCTCTCTGATCAGATTTGATACACCCGGGGAGGCTAATGCACACATCTCTCTTCTCTCAGACACACTCGCAGGAGACACGCCTTCGACCTTTCCTTCCTCTGTAGCTTGACAGCAAGGCAAACTGCTCCCTGCTTGTCAGAGGAGAACACACTCTCTGGGCTATTTTCAGGTGAAGGCAGCAGCAGAGTAAGGTAGAAGGTAAAGAGGGGGGGAGAGAGAGAAGGAGGGCCGGGAATGCATGTTTTTCTTGATTGAAAAATCAATTCTGCTTTGGTGCTGTTTCCACCTGATTCCTTGTGATATTTAAGAAAAGGATTAGTGCATTAAATCTTGGAAACACTGTTTGGGTGTGATTGAACTTCATGGAGCTGGATGCTTACATTTAAGTGTGATTTCCACAAGCAGGAGAACACAATCTGTGGTCCTGTTTATGTGGTGTGATCCGTCTGCATGTGGTCAACTCTGCAGCCTCACTGACAACCCCCGAGCCTCTGTATCAGGGCTCATTAGCTGTGGCCCAGTAAGCATGTCCGTCAGAGCCGACTGCCTCCTTGCTCTCTGTTCGATTGGCTCGAGCGTTTTGGCACACCTGAAGGGTCCGTTCGGGGTCACCGACTGGTTCACTGGTGGCTGTTGTTTGTGAATTATGCTCATTTCAGTGCGTTCTCCTTGGTAGTTATTGTCGCCAGCAGACTCGCCTGGCTTGGATTGAAATGTCAAGCCCTGTGTGCTTAGGAAACAACGCCTAGAGACAGCATGGAGGAGCAGTTAGCTGTATTGATGGAAGTGGTTGAGCTATTTAAACGGTCTGATTATTATGACTGCTTTTAATTATGTTCAAGGATGATAGCCTGGAGGATGGTGATGTAACCCACAGGAGGAAATATCTTTGGATACTTCTACTGTTGTCGTTTACGTATGCTTCTGTCAATAAATGTTAAAGATTTAGATTTTTTTATCTGATTTTATTTTAATTTTATTTCTATTTAACCTTTATTTTACCAGGAATAATCCCATTGAGATACAACGTCATGCGACACATAAAGGGTTAAATCCTTTCCCACTACGGCACCGCCTCCCAAATACGTCTTTGAGACCGGTCTGTTTTTTGGTTGGCTTAGCTCCCTAGGCCAGTGCTTCCCAAACTGTGGGACAGTGCAAAGGTACAACACTTAAGGGGGGCAGAGCCACGCTCATCAAACAGAAGCAGAGCTCTGCAGACCGCGCTGCAGGTATTTTCATCTGTTACCACAGTTCTGCCTGCTTCAAAGTGTGTTAACACTCTGTTTTCTAAAGTCCAAAACCTGTAGGAAGGGGTGTCCTGACCAATGTTAAAATCAAACCTAAGCCCTTGTTTACAAGAGAGTCCTGGCGAAGACAGCAGCATAAAAAGTTTCACAAATAGAACAGGACAAAACATATAGTAACAAGTAACTATTACATCATTTTTTTAATTAGCAGTGTTAAGCTCTAAAAACATGTGCAGAAGCTGATCAGATGATCCTTTATCCTAGTTTTAAAATCCTCCAATCAAATTAAACAATCCAGTTTGAGGTGACCTTGAAGCTCAGACCAAGAAGAGGGAGCAAAGACATTAAAAGCACTTTTACCAAAGACAGAGTGAGTCCCAGGAATGACAAAAGAAATTCTCCATGGGACCGAAGATTACAGCCACTGATCCTGTAGTACGGTCTTATAAAGAAAGATATACCAATGCTCCATTCTTCTGTTGTGTAAGGAAGACAAGCCTACCTTTCATACAACATACAGTGATGTGTGCCGAATCCTAAACCAGAAACAAAACACAATGCAGCATGGGACACAGAGTCCAACATTTTCAGAGAGGTTGAGGAAGCACGCATATAAAGAACATCACCAGAGTCAATTACAGATACAAAGTTTGCTAGAATGAGCTTTTTACAAGCAGCAAAAGAAAAACAGCGTCTGTTTCTATAAAAGAAACCCAACTTCACCCTCAGTTTTTTAGTTAGACTCTCATATGAGTTTATGCTTTGGTGAAACACTTCTTTGCCTCTCTTGACCCTAAAAGTTTTCTTTAAACACACCTCCTTCAATTTATGCCACCCTTAATCTTGTCCGCCAAGAAGTAAGCTTTCAGCAAGTCATGCAAATGCAAGGTTTAAATAATGAAGAGTATCTTTTGTCGTCATTCTAGCTGATCAGAAATGTGTGCAATGAAAGGGTTACTTTTTTTCACATTTTCATTTTTCATTTCGATAATTCTGCTCTGATTTTTTCAGCATAGACCTTTTGTGCCAAGCTTCCATTCTATTTCCTGCTAACACAAAGCGGGTTACAAAGTGCTCGCCCGCCTCCTCGCAAAGGAAGTTTAATCAGCGTTGTATTTTTAAACACAGATATTAGTTTGACATTTTAAAGTGTTAGAGGAATAACTTTTGACTGCAGAACTTAAAAAGGTTATTTCAGTTTTTATGCTGTAATATTCAGTTGACAAATTTCTACAAGAAAGTCTATTAACCCTACTCTGCAGCTCAAGCTCTTGGTTTCCAGCGGAGTATATTTGTATTTGCTTTGGCCTGTATTTAACCCCTTGAAGATAGGCATAGTCAGCGCTGCTCTGTTCTGTTGCCAGCCTGTGATTCACATTCACACAGCCGACACTCTGTACACCTGGGAGCTGCTCGGTTCAGTTCAGCAGACCGAGCTTGTTGTGCACTGAGCAGGCAGTGGGAGTTCTCGGGGGTTAAGGTCTCTGCCTCCCACTTTCTTTGCTGGAGCTCTTAAAGGTGAAAAGGTCGCTTTTAATTCACTGACTTCACGCATTGTTCGAGACGGTATTGGGATTTAAGGCTGCAGAGGGCCGTTAGAAATCCACAAACACAGCTAACATCAGTATGTTAACACTGACACTGTGATTTACATGATAGATTTAAGAGTGTACAGCCGGCTCGCTGTGACTGGTCCTGTGATACTTTAGCAAAGCGTTCAAGTGCTTCCAGTTAAATGCAAATATTAGCATGCTAAAATGCTCACAATGACAATGCAACTAATATCTTAATACTTTGGACGAAAGATTTTATCACAAGCGTCAACCTCCTTTCTTAAACTGCAGTTCATTGAGTGTCCACTTGGGGCTGGCTGCAGAAACAGCAAACACCACATACACACCCATTCAAAAAAGACGACCTTTGCAGCATTAATAAACATGTTTACAGCCTGGTTCAAAAAACGGCTTGGCTCTACGTAGCCAATTTCTCTATCGGCACACACTGTACGGGTTACAAGTTTTGCCCATTTAAGGGCATGGCTGACTTGATTGACAGGCAGGTACCCGCCTCTTTACCTCACACTAGCTTGACAGATGGTAGGTTGTGTTCAACATTTCCAATATGTCTCCTGCCGATTGGCTTCAAAACAGCGCTTCAGGAATGAAGGGGTGACGTCACTGATACTACGTCCATTTTTTATTCAGTCATGTATTTTGAATTCACTACTTTATAGGTACTGAAGTGCTAGAGTGGCAGTACTGAAGCCATCAGCTGCACTCTAATTACAATATACGCCTCTATAGTTGCATTTCGACCAAGAGCTCCAGGGTTTTTTAGCCCCCAGAACTACTTTACCCAGAACTAAAAGGTTCCTGTGCCCCCATTGTTGTCTGCGTTTCGACCACGTGTGTGATGTCATTGTGGACGGCGGGCGGAATAAAAACACTGCGGTTAATCTACCAATCAGACATGTTTAGCATTGTAGGCCCTGCTACCCAAAAGTCCCGGGACCTTTGAAAAGTACTACCCCCCAGGCAGAGGCTTTTCAGGGGGGAGATTAACTACCCCTGAACTAAATTTAGACCCTGATTCCTTCGGTGGAAACGCACGTAGTTCAGGGGTAAGGTCCATAATTCCTGGGTAAAGTTCCTGCGGTCAAAAAACACTGTATGACGATGAGCAACTTTTTGGTGTTCCATTGATGCCAGTAGTTAGTGAAAAAGGATATCTATATGTGTTGCCTTTTTTTACCTGGCTGAAATGCAAATGAATGATAATGCTCTTACTAAAATATTCAAAACAAAAGTATTTGATCTCCTTGCTAATATTTGCAGTGGGATGCATTAATGTGTTTGCAACAAATCAAAGAGCCATCAAGACATTGAGCTATAACTCAATCAGATGCATAATCAACGTAACACGAACATCTGTGCCAAATTTCTTGGCAGTTCATTGAGTAGATTTTGAGATATTTCTGTCTGAACAAAAGCACACTCAGCTGCATTTTGTGAACAAGTGCAGTGACGGAGTAGCCAATGAGTGAGCGAGGATGTGTATTCAGGATATTTGAGCAAAAGTATTCACATTGATATTCAGTTGGATTCCGGTCTGGGAGAAGTTTCTGCAGACTTCTTCCCTCATGCAAAGTCTGATCTTTATTTTATCCTGTCTAACTGCTCTGGTTTGAATCTGACTACAGTCTAAATGCACTGTGATGAAACGACCTTTAACTCTACAGGGGGTGAGTGTTTCATCCTCACAATGGGGAAATCTTTTCAATAAAACACAACCCTTTCAGTATTTGTGTGATGTTTCCGTTAGATCAAAGAGGTTGTATCAGTGAGAAAGCTTTGGCAGAATACTGTATGTGTGTCATAAAAAGATATACCCACCAGATTTAAAGTTACTCTACACAAGTCTTTGCCTCGCAGCTGCTGTAGGTTTGTTTCTCTTTCGTCCTGTTACCCTTCCCCTCAGTTGGTAAGGTTCATGCCCTGAGAACACGATGAGCTGTCTACCTTTAAACAGTATGTGTCCTGAGACTGAGGGAACCAGCATCTATAAAACCCACAGAGGCGCAGAGGCAGCAGCAGCAGCAGACAGATACTGCTTTTGTCAATGCCTCCCACCACTGTCCGTTTCTACTCTGTTGAACCAGGTCCGTAAACCGCATACTGTTTATACTAAGCATTGGGTCGCATTGAGTATTTGAGATGCTCCAAATTCTCAGTATGCAGCTGTGTTTATGTGAGAAATGCTTGGATGCATGCTAGAAATGTCAAGTATGAGATAGGGGCTCTCTAGTCATACTCAGCCACCCCATAATGCACTGTGGCTCTTAAAAGTATTCAGTAGTGAACCTCGCCAGTTAGCAACAAGTGGCATAGAAATGTGAGTAATACATTTTATACTTGGTTGCATGTTGTTGAACTTGAGGAAATGGCTCAACAGGCATGCTTAGCGATTGTAGCTTTGACCAGAAATACATGATTGATGGTTTCGTAGACAGCCAACATTAGAGCAAACTGTGCTTTAAAACATGTTTTATGACACTGGGGAC
Source organism: Notolabrus celidotus (assembly GCF_009762535.1). Lineage (NCBI taxonomy): Eukaryota > Metazoa > Chordata > Actinopteri > Labriformes > Labridae > Notolabrus > Notolabrus celidotus. The sequence continues at coordinate 26,929,974 of NC_048288.1, forward strand.
TAGTGTTGAAGTACTCAAGACCGGTCTTTGTCTTGAGACCGGTCTTTACTCGGTCTTGTCTCGGTCTCGGACTGGGCGGATATTACAAAATATACAAATATTAGAAAATAGAAAATGCACACAACTAATGAGAAAAAAAACGCTTGACAAAATAATCCTGGGCAGTTTCAGCTACGACCTACTACCTCACCTGAGATCACAGGCGACAGAAAACACAGTTTTAACTCTGATCTAAAGCAAAAGTTAAACTAATGATGACCAAAATGAAACTTAAGGAGTCAAAAGGCTCTCACAGAGCGTCAAAAGAAAGGCAACAAAGACAAACCAAACCTTGTTTGTTGCTGTCAATTGTACTTAAAGCAAACTCAAATAAAATAAACAGAAGTCTTTTATTTGCTTAAGTATGATTGTGATTTTTCATTGATATATATGGTCTTGGTCTTGTCTCAGTCTTGCCTTGTCTTGGACTTGACTTGGTCTCGGTTAATGTGGTCTTGACTACAACACTACTGGGAACTGACCTGTTGTGTGTTTTACAAGTAGACATGTATTAGATTTTAAACCAGAGACAAAAAACATAAAAAACCACACAGGCCTACTGTCATATCTGTCAACCTGGTAGCTACCAATTAGCATCAATTAGCAGTCAAACACTTTCTAGCCAATATTACTTTTGGCTAACACAACTGTTAGCAAGTAATTTATGCCTTTCTCAAACACCACAGTTTTATATAAGCAGTGAAAGCAGACATTTAGAGGGACAGCAGGCCAAAACTTTTTTATATGTCTGTATAAATAATGGACGTAGTATCCGTGACGTCACCCATCTGTTTCTGAAGCGCTGTTTTGAAGCCAATCGTCAGAGGGAGCCATATTGGTAATGCCAAACTCAACCAAATGTACTGTGAGATAAAGAGGCGGGCTTTGAGCCTCCTAGCCAACAGCTACAGTGTCCCCGCCTGTCAATCAAGTCAGCTGTGCCTCTCATAATGGAAAACTCAGAATCTTAACATCTTCGAAATTGCAGTGTTTGAAAAAACTTCAGTACAGATCGAGAAATGAGCTATCCAGACTACGCTTGTTTTTTGTACCAGGCTGTAAACATGTTTATTTCTGCTGTAAAGATCGGCTTTTTTGAATTGGTGTGTATGTGGTTTCCGGTACTTCCTGAGCCGGCCTCAAGTGGACACTCGAAGAACTGCAGTTTTTAACACTTCCACATTAGCTTCAATTCTCGCAGCCGGAGATTGGATACAACAGCTGAAATGAGAATTTATCCACTTCTATGCTGACTTTAATTCACATCATAACTGCCCTGATACCACACAGTAATATTAGCAAGGCAGTGGCTTAATGCTAACTTTTGCGATTGCATGATGCTAGCTTATAAGTGTTTTAAGTTGAAATTTGGACCTAATCTGGATTTTCGCTTGTAATAACAAGTTGCTGATCAACCTGGAGGAGGTGAATGAGAGTACTTTATCAGATTCCCTTCCTGGAACCTGGATACAGCAGTATGCTAGCTTAACTTTACTTTCAGAGAAAAAATGGCCACTGTGTAAATATCAACCATTGTTTGTGAAAGTGTTATTGCATGTTCCTGTTATTTAAGAGCTCAGCTTACCCTGTATGGCTATTATTAGTACTCTTATGCTACGCTAATTGGACCATTATAGCGCTGGATGCAGTTGCTAGGTGATTGATGATTCGAATGCAATGCCCGTATGGTGTCAACAGACAGGAATTCACTTATAGTTTCACTGCTGAATGGACTAGATACAGATGTAAAAGGGAGGCATGGTTACACTGTTCTGAATATATATAAACACACACAGCACTACATATGCTGCTCTGAGTGCAGAAAGCTGCAGTCACAGGTAAGAGACCAGTAATAGCTTGGAATGGAAAAACCATCCAGCACTTTTCCCATTTCAGTCACACATGCTGCACATATATATACATTTAACCCAGCACTTAGAACAGTGTGGAATAAGTGCTCATGTAATATGCAGCTATATGATGAGAAAATGTTGAGCACTGATGCTTTAACCACTAATTATTAAATACATACAGTACTTACAAAGCTGTTAAATCATTCAGGGGCTTGCTCTCGCATGCAAAGCACGCTCACAAAGCCCATTTTCAGCTGAGTAGCATAAACAATCGGGTTGTGGCTGTGACAACAGGTGGCCTGATCGAGGGTAAGCGGTGCATTGGGTCTGTGCTTTTGACAGGGTTGCCATGGAAACAGAACAAGAGGCCACACAAACAGGGGGGGGGAGATGGATGGAGAGTTGAAAATGTACACACACTAGAGTTAGTCTCAAATTTTCTGATGTAGTACAAATATTTCTTCCTTCCCCTCCTGGGGGCTTTATGGAGAATTCTCTGAGTGTGTTTGAACATCCTCTGAGTGTGTTCGTAATGCATAAAAGTACCCATCAATGTCCTCGTTTTTTTAACCCACACAGAGCAACAGAGACTCTATGTTGCGAGAGAAGTACCTGCCCCAAGCAGTTGATTTTTCTTCCTGCAGAAAGAAAGAAAGAGGTGAAACAAGGTGATTTTTTTTGCTAGAGAAAAGAAAAGACTGCTCTTAACTATCCAACATTATTCATCGAGAGAGCTCTTCAGCCAAACATTATGCCAATGATAAGAGGCCTGAATGTTCATAGTTTTGGCGGGGAAAGTAATAAAAAAAGAACAGCAGGCCAGAATACATTAGCCTGGGTAAACATCAACAAGAGCAGCAGCCTCTTTTTATTAGACCCCTGCGCCTGGAAGCAGTAGGTTGTGGGGCATTTCATTTCCAGGAAGCGAGTATGCGAGTCTGCTGGTGCATATTGTTTCCATGATGGCAATTTATTTTTTCCGGAGTGGCACGACAAGTGTGCGCGGCAGAATGAAGGCTGATAGATAAGAACAGTAGGAAAGATACTTTTCAATTCGTAATGTTCCTGAGGATGCAGTACTCGCTGGCACTGCCGCTTGGCCGCAGTGAATACCAATGTCTCTGGGTGTGGGCCGAGGGGACGTGCAGCGCTCTGCAGTGAAGTCTTTCCGCCTGACTTTCTCTCCTTCTGATTCCCCCTCTCTCTCTCTCTCTCTCTCTCTCTCTCTCTCTCTCTCTCTCTTGTTTTCTGTATTCTCCCTCCATCCCTCCACCTCCAGATGACGGTCTAGTTAGTTAGCTGCTGGAAAGTTTCCATGCAAAACACTTGACAGACTTTTTGACCTTGCCAAGTCAGCCTGAGCGGCAAACAAGCATCTTATAAAACTTCAGTAATTTGCATCCTAAGAGTGTTAAGTGATTTTTAAGTAGAAGTTATTTTGACTGCAACATCTCTAATTGGAGCCTTTGTTTGCTTTGCTGGAGAGGGTAAACAACATGAGAAGTATTCACTATGACAACACTGAACCTCAGCGAAGTGTGACAATCACCTTCACCCCAAAAAAGCAAAGGCATGAGAAGCGTTATGTTTCTACTTTGTTTTCAATTCAAAACCTTGAAGCTGAAGGAGATTGGATGGCATTGTTTAACAGCTTTAACTATTTTAGAAAATTCAACTGAATACTATGTTTTAATCAACTTAAAAGCTACCCACTTGACTAAGTAGCTTGTGTTAAGTCTTTGATTGATAAGTTTATGTGACTTTGCAAGTCTGCTGCCAGCCTTTTTCTACTGCAATCTGTAGTCCAAGAGTATCATTGGTCAGCGTGAGTCACAGTCACATGATAGTTTAACTGATATCGCACCAAGCCTTCAAGAATGTCTTAAAGTTGGGCTAACATTTAAATAACGTAGCTGGGAATCGATTTTCTCTTGCATGTATACGCCTCAATCGGCCCCAAACTGGCCAAGGCGTTCTGTGCATGCTCCACTCTTTGCACTCCAGATTTTGACCTGGAAGTCGAACGTCATAGAGGGAAGCTTGCATTGCTGTCTGCCTTTGGATATCACCATGAGAGAGCCTGAGAGAATGCATGCATCTTGTCTGTACTGAAAGTAAAGTGTTGAGTACGTACGAAACGTACAGAGCTGTAAAGTTGTCCATGTTTCTATTGTTACACTTACAGTTTGCCTCTTGCTAACCTGTTTAAGTTTTTAAGTAGGTAAGCTGGGAGAAGGTCCAATAGTAGCTGAAAGAAGGTTCAGTTGTAGTGGTTTCCCTGTCTGTGACCTAAACTTTAGGAGGAGCTTTAGTTGCTTTAACTTAACCAAAGACAAAAATGTAGATGTTTGAAGAAATGCCTGACTAAGTCATCAACAGTTAGTTGGACTGTTCATGCGGGAGCGTGCCTATGTTCCCACATTTCTAAGATTTTTATCAATCTGGTTTTGTTTGTCTGACAAAAGGAAATGAATAGAGAGTTTGGCACCTATAAGCTCTGCTTCAGCGGAAACCCTTTTCGATCAGCCTATTTTGTTTTTCTTGGAAACATTGTGATTGTGACAATTTCTGCTGCTGCTGATTGAAATAAAATTACTTATTCATTAATTAATTTACTATAAAGTTCTTCCAAAAATCTTGTGGGAGGATAGGGCTTAAATTGAAGGGAACACAAGACCTAATTTTGAAAACGTCCTAGAAATGTGGGGACAACGGGGTGACCCCGTTCATGCTAGCAGCAAATTATACCTACCGAAAAAAAATGTTTGTTCCTGGACATTTTTAAATTCAAGTAGAGTAGCCTACATGTGTGTAGCTTTGAAAGTAGGAAGATAGAGGACAAGAAAACAACACAAACTCTTGAATTTCATCCCCATTAGTGTACTTTTCACATTCATACACAGAGCCATAAGCTATCATTCGGCAACAGCTATGTTAGCATTTAAATACTTGCTAGCTTACATTAATGCCAGCTGGAAATTTACATCTTCCTTGCTGATTGTATAACACTATCATACTATGCTGTCAACACTGAGACAGTTTCTAGCTATTGGTCAAATTAGCCAAGTTGTTGAGCGCTTACATCAGCTGTTGTATAATGCTAGCTTATATGTTATCAAGTGTAGTTGTTTTAACTTGAACTATGATACTTTGTCCCTCTCGTTTAAAAGACAGTTATTTGTACAACATTTACCGGATCCCTTATATTTATACAGCTTACAACCTTGAACCCATCTGTGTGAAACAATGAGTTTGATTTGCCCTTCAAGCAATCCCACCAGTCATTACACGCTTCTAATTTCTTTCTTCATAGAATTCTTTCCTCATGTCATCACGTTTTCTTTGCTAAGGGTTATTGAGGGTTAGGGTCACTTTAATCCTGAAGAGGGATGATAATGACATGAGGCAAAGTTCCCAATCAGGAAACCAATAGCAACGAGTTGCCGTGTGATTTCAGTCACAAGGGCACAGTACGACATCTGTGTACTTCAACTTAGATGTTTCCTTGAGAGATGTGCCGGATTCTCTCAAGGCTGATTATTTGTGTCACCAGCTTCCATTAAAGACTCAGCTGTTGTTCATATGCGACACATATGCTGTGTTTGATGCTTTTATTCACCCTGCAAGACAGTTTGATAAAGCCTCCGTGCTGGAACACATTGATCAATGAATAACAAGAACTTCTAGCATGTCTTCAGTTTTTGGTAGACTATTGACGGCGTAATCTTTGTTCCTTTTGGTTCCCCACTCTGGTGATTGCACAACTTATAATAACTTGACTGAAATATACCCACTAATTTGTCCCAGTAACAGAGTAATCTGTGACTTGTTGAATGCTGAGCTGATTTGACTGAGAGGCAGGTTTCTGAAGGAGCTACATTAGTCCAGCAGAGTTGACATACGTATCAACCAGCAGGTTGTATTTAATCATAATACCCACTTTAATTTCACTTAAACAATCATTATTCATTCTCTAAAGTGTACATTCAAATGACTGTAACAGTAATACTATTGACTTACACCGCACAGCTTATTTTACAGCTTGTCGGAGGCAATCCATGCATATCCAATTTAAGACTGAGGTCCTGGACTTTCCTCGTGCCTCATGGAGTCAGCACATCACACATTAGCACACAAGAGTACAGCTTCACATGCTAATGATACGCTGGAACATTTCCCAGTTTGAAAAAGGCATCTGTCATTAAAGCAACAGCAGAGAGCATCAGTCAGATAGATGACCGCAAAGTTCATCATTATCTACCTGCACGACACTCCCTCCTTCCACTCATTTATCCTCGAGTGTGTGTTTGTAGTGCGGCTTCAATTGAAAGATGAAGGTAAATCTTTGATTCTGCAGCCACAGTTACATTCGAGGATACATTTTGCCTCCCTTGACAGATGTGCAGACACACACCGCCATCGGAAAAAAAAGTGATGAAATGTGGAGAAAGTCTGGCTGTGTTCTGTGTTGTTCTTGTTTCCTAAAGAAGGTGTTAAGACTGACAAAAAAAAAAAAAAAAAGGAAAAAGAAATAAGTTGCTGACATGAATAATGCATGAGGATCAGGCACCAAGCAGTTCTCCATCATGCGTTTGCCTCATCACTCACGGAGCCGTGTCATAACGCACGTTCACCCAGCAGAAGAGTGGCTATAGGGGCCGCTCACTGATAAAGACCCTAATCAGTCATACTCTGTTTCTATCGTGACAGGAGGAAATAATATAGAAGAGAACAGAATTAATGATTAATTGGCTTGGAAAAATTCATGTTTTTAATGGCTGCATCATATTACATGTGTATATATTACCAGTGATGGTTTTGACTTTAAAAGTTTCAACAAGATTTAACGAAGGAGAACTTTTCATCACATTAATATCAGGCTAAAGCACCGAATATGATGTGAGGGACTAGGTGTCCAGTATTAAGAATTTATGCACCACGTGAAGGCCGGTGTGCTGCTTCAGCAGAATCCATCAGTTTCTATTAATAGACATAGAAGAAATAGAAATCCTGCTGATACCACCGTCATAAGAAAATACAACCACCACTCTGTATGTTCATGTCTTTTCCAAACAAATGACCTTTCCTGGTAAAACAAGGGGTTGACTACCAATGTAGCTGTTTAAAGCTTAGATATGCTAACAAAATCATTCATGCATTAACATTGTATACATCTGACATTGAGAAATTAAGTGTTTAATACTGTAACACTACATATTTAACCAGGTTAACCCTAGAACACTATTTCTCACCCGAGCAAACACATTTACATGATTTTCAGCGTCATGGGTCCCTGGGTAGCTTCAGCATCGTCTTTGACGTCTTTGTTAAGGTCAATGGACTTGTACTTATATAGCGCTTTTCTAGTCTGTCTGACTACTGACTACTACTGTTAAGTTGTTTATGGCTTTTACTGGTAATGAAAAATACAGGCTACATTCAACCTGCATTATCTCTCTCTGGCCACCTGACCACTACTCTGCTTCTACCTATCAAGGGACGGGAGGATGATAAGAAGAAATGACCTCGTTATCATGGTTAGCTACATTAGCCAATACATTGCTACAGACAGACAAGCTCTGAGGTGTACCTACATAGTAATAAGGTCCGTCTCACTCTCACCAAGCTCTTCTGATACAGTTGTTAATTACTTGTGTATGAGACCTCATTAATGTTGGAACTTAGCTTTTACACACTACTTGTCCTACAAACTCATTCACTCTCTGATGGTAGAGGCTGCTAATGTAAGGAATCATCAGTATTAGCTAATCTCATTCATACCCATTCACTCACCGCTGAACAACAGAGGGAGCAATTTGGGGTTCAGTGTCTTGCTCAAGGACACTTCAGCATGTGACTGCCGGAGCTGGGATTGAACCGCCAACCTTCCGATTGATAGATGACCGACTTTACCCACTGAGCCAATTCCGCGCCTTTGTTTCCCTACTCCAAAGCACGCTTTTTCCTACAGCCACATGTTCGGGTGATTTTCACCGTTTTTTGTTTCTCTCTCCTGCAGCTGTTTGTGTGTCAAAGATTCTGTGCCTTGACCAGGGAAGTCTCAAATGTCCCAGGAATGGGTGGACCGAACACCAAATTTCCAGTTTCATCATTCTTCAAACATCTACATTTTGGTCCAGAATTCCAAATTTTCAGTCATTTTGGAGCATTTTTATAGGATCCCCCCATGATACATTTTTTTCATTTTGTTAGACATGGCACAGTTTAAAAAAAAGCACGCTATTCTAATTTGTCATGTATTATCTTATTTATTTATTTTAAAACAATATCTTTATTGATTTTCAATAAGAACATACAACATCATGACATACCACACCAGTTGCAAAATAAAATACAGCAGCCCTCACTGCATGCACACAAACACACACACACAAAAAATAATAATAATAATAATACAATTAAATTAAGAAAAATAAAATAAAATTGTCACACTCAATAGCCGAATAGATAAGTATAATCTATTGTTGCCTGAGAAAGTCCATTAGGGGTGCGCACACCTCTTCAAATTCTTGCATTTTACCTCTAATTACATTGGTTAACTTTTCTAGTGTAACACACATTGCCATCTCTCTAATCCAAGATTGTGCAGAGGATACTTCATTCTCTCTCCAAGATAGAGAAACCATCCTCCTGACCTGCAGGAGGCTAAAGTTTGTATTGTCATATTTTGATATATTTTGATGCCAAGTACTTTTTATTGGGTATATTATATCAGGTAAAAAACACCTGCCGTTAGTGATGGTGTTACTAATTTTAGCGATAGTGTTCTAGGGTTAATAGCACTTATGCTAAGAGCTGGCTAAAGCTTTAAATAGATAACTAAAAGTTGGATGATGATCAGTAAGCTCAGAACATATAGCCAACATATTTGTTTTAAACAAACACTTCCACTGAAACTACTTAGAAGGCGTGCTTTATCACTAATAAAGTAGTAGCCTTCAGCCAATCAGGATCAAGTATTTGCCCAGGCCATGACTGCAGAAATCACACCATCAGTTTCCTTTCCACAGTGTTAAAGCAGCTCCTTCCATGCACACTGACTCTGACTGTTAGTATAATGTGGTATTTTACAGGGATGTGATTTAGTGCAACTTTGTAGAGGAGGTCAGCCGGCAGAGCCACCCTCCCTGCCTGTCTCTAATGGACTGTAAGAGATTCACTTGCAAATCAAACAAACCAGGCAGAAGAAACTCAAGACAAAACACTTACTCACACACATACTCTGGCCAGAAATGAGTTCTCCTGCCGTTACCAACAAACAAGACAAGTTGTTTATGTACAGCAAAGACCGCCTCGCCTGTTGTACGACAACAAAAAGATTGTCCGAATGGGTCTGGGTGCAATCAGGCGGTGTCTATGTTCTTTGAGCACAGAGCAGGAAGAGGGGACTGGTTTTTGGAGTCAGTTTATTCAAAGAGCAAAAGTCTGATTATAAGGGCAGGAGAGAAAATGTATCTCTCCTTAAAACCACTTAAACAACGGGATAGGATTTGGATTTGGGATTAATCTGCTCATATTTTTTTGCGAAAATCAACTCTGTTTGAGGCGAATGAAAGCAGTACAGAGTCCAAATCCCTCTATTTGAGGATTAGAAACACATCTCCTCACTGTTGAAATAAAGCCTTTACTGTTAATTTTTATCACAGAGGTTTTTACTTCTCAGAAACAAGATCAATGCACCAAAATTATTATTGTTATTTGTATTTAATTAGCAAAAAGAAAACCGACAGTGAATCATTTTTAACATTTACCTTCATTTTGTACACAAGTTGCATCAGATTGAATTTTTTGGGGTGTGTGTTTCACACTCTAACTTATCAGCACATATATCTGGGGTTTTACTACCATGACTCACACAATAAATACTGCACAGGCTCTGCAGTGTTTCTCATGGTTGTAATCATGAACCTGACATGTGCCTCAACACTACCACCAAAAAAAGAATACAAAATATTTATGTGTTTTTTACAACTACACAGTTGCTGTTTTAATCCTCAGGGGTTCATATAGAATTATATATTTATCAAAAGCCTTCATCGTCATTTTGAGTGAATGATTAAGGCGTCATTAAATGGATGAAAGTTGAAATATAACAGGAATATTTCATACTGTGCAAGAAAAATGTTAACTACATAAAATAATTAGCTGCTTGATGGGAAAAGTGTGGACAGGAATGATGTGTAATGGTAAGGTACGATATGATACAGTGCAATACAATAAGATTTGACGCTACACAATACGGGACAATACGATGCGATACGATACGAAATGAAACCATACGATATGATACGATACCAAACCATACCATACGATACCAAATGATACCAAATGATACGACATTAAATGATACGATATGATAGGCTAGGGTACTAAACGATATGATACAATATGATACGAAACGGTTCCATACAATATGAGACCATATGATACCATACGAAACAATACAAAACGATACCATACAATTTGATACAATACCATACCATACCGTACCCTACCATACCATATGAAACAATACAATACCAAATGGAACCAAACAATACCTAACGATACGATATTAAACAATACAATATGTTACGATACGATATGATAGGCTATAATACAAAATGATACGACACCATACGATACCATAGGAAACAATATGAAACAATACCATACAATATCATACCATATGAAATGATACAGTATCAAACGATACCAAACGATGCGATATTAAACGATACAATAAGTTACGATACGAAACGGTTCCATACGATACGAGACAATACCATCCGAAACAATACGAAACGATACCATACAATGTGATACAATACCATACCATACCCAACCATACCGTACGAAACGACACAATACCAAATGATACGATGTGACAGGCTAGGATACGAAACAGTAACATACGAAACGGTTCCATACGATATGACACCATACGATATGATACGAAACAATATGATACAATACCATACCATACAATACCATACCATACCAAACGATACCAAATGATACCAAACGATACAAAACGGTATGATATGAAACTATATGATATGTTAGGATACGATATGATAGGCTAGGATACAAAACGATACGATGCTGTATGACACAAGCTTTTAGTAATGGAAAGTTCTATAGCAAAAATAATAAACCACACAACCACATATCACCTTTCCATTCAGCATGTAAGGTGTGTCCGTGCTGTGGTTACACTGTATGTTTGCAGATATCAGACCTGCTGCAGCTTTAAGCTGATTGAAACCTCAAACAGAACTCTTACCTTTAATCTCTAATATCTGTGTCGACCTTTGTGTCCCGTTGTTAAAGCCTCGAGCTGAAGTCTTTAAAGTTGAAAGGCTTGGAGAAATTGTGATTAATCAGACCTGTCACGCTGAGGCATCATTATTGTATCATTTGTATCTGTTGTTGTTGTCGGTGAGCTTTTACTGACCCGAGGTTAGAGGTTTGATCCACTTGAGTTGCAGACTAGTTTCTGTTAACAGCAGGTGCCATCTTGTGTCTGTCAGACTGTCAGTGAACAGGCCTCTGAACCTCTGTCTGCTTGTTTGGGTCTCTCTGGATCAGGGCTGACTCACTCATTACATTCTGATGCTGTAGTCTGTTTGATTTTAGCAGCAGAAGAAGAATACACCGTTCTTTGCTGCAGTCTGTTTTCATTCCCCTCTCCCCGATCCTTGATATTTTTCAGATTTCTATAGGCCACAAGTACCTCCCCCGCCCCCATATCTCCAATAGTGCTATGATGCATGCCTAATCACAATGAGGTATTTTTGGAAACACTATTAGCTTCCTGTACTGTATAATTAAACACAGGGAAATATGCATGCACATACAGAAAATATGCACACAATAGCACACAGGCTCTTAGATAACAGATAGCCTGCGTGCTATAACAGATTCATTGAATTAATGACCTATAGCGTCACTAATGCTGAAGCCAAGAGGCATTATCTTTCCACCCTTAGAGAGAACACATGTAGGAGACACACGCACACACGAGATATTTTAGTTAGAGCTATCAAAGTGGCAGTAGAAGATGGGCCGAGCCTTCAATTCCAGTTTAGTGTCCCATAAAGACGGAACAAATGGAGCACTGAGTCACATTATACGGCCTGTCTTGTGCCTTGTTTCTTGTCAAAAAGGCAAAGTTGTTGTTTTTACCACCACAATAATCTTTTTAGATCACATTGCATTAATAAAATGTTAATTGTGCCACAAATATTCAACGTTTTTAGAGCATGATAAGTGATATTGAATAAAAGTCGAGCATAAATAGTTAATTGACTGTATTAAATGTAGATGTGATGTCATCCATTAGTTTCTGAAGAGGCGATTTTAGAGCCCAACATTTGCAGACGCCATATTGGAATAGCTGATTCAACCTTCAATCAACCAAGAAACAGGTGAAGAGGTGGTGAGGTGGTGTGCAGCCTGTGGGGGCTGTGCAAATTCTGCAAATGTGTGTATAACTCTTATTGAAATAATCCCCCCTGTAAAGTGAACGAATCAATCAATCTTTATATAGCTCCAAATCACAACAAACGTTATCTTGGTGGTTGTATCTTGTCTGTTGACACTTTATTTTAGGGAAATTGGGCCCCCTATTAAAAGCTCTAAATAGCTTCCTTAGGGTCACCCCTTTCCACACATCCAACCATTGTGAAAATGTTAACTGAATATATATATATATATATATATATATATATATATATATATATATATATATAGAGCATTTAGCAAGTTACAGTGGCAAGGACAAACTTCCTTTAACAGGCAGAAAGAGGGATAGAAGAGAATAAGAGAGAGAGAGAGAGAGAGAGAGAGAGAGAGAGAGAGAGAGAGAGAGAGAGAGAGAGAGAGAGAGAGAGAGAGATGATAGTAGTAGTAACGAATAAACACATAAGCTACATACCCCAAACTGTTTTTGGAACCAGTATATAAACATGTTCAATTTTGCTGTAAAAATTGGGATCTGTAACATGGGACCTGAGGGGGCTTCTTGGGCTTTTGGAGCCAGCCTCAAGTGGACACTTGAGGAACTGCAGTTTGTTTGCACTTCCACACTGGCAGCAGGGTTGCTGTCTGGTTCAGACAGACCACAATAGAAGAGGTCTTCACATAAAAAAAAATATTCTCTATATTTTACTTTGGAACTTCATCAAATGAGTTTGAGACAGTTTTATGAAATCATTTGTCTGCCGTTCAGCTTCAGTTAAAGCTCTAATAAAAGTCTGATATTATTGTTGATTGGACTATAAAAGCTATTTGAAGTACTCTGGTCATAATGAGCAGTGGCATATGTTTGACATTTTATACACTAACACAATAAAGTCTGATTATTTCATGTTAATTGTAGACCTATAATGCATTGAATGTCTTGGTTATAAAATTAACACACTGGCCTCCACACTTCAGTAACCCAAAGCTTTGAGGCTTGTTGCAGTCTTTCGACCCCGTGACTTTTACAGGTCAATAAAGAAGAGGAATTATTGATTCATAATCCAGAGCTGCAGGTTAAGAGTTCAAGAGCAGTATGTTATAGTCAGTCCTGAAACAAACAGGGAGGTGTTCCCTTTAGTAAGCTCCAGTGAGTAAAGTGATTTTATGGTTTAGTTTTATTTGCTATTTTTGCCACGTCCAGGCTTCCCTAACACACCGATAAAAGATGTTGGGGATCCAAGCAGCTGATTTGTAAAAGCTGAAGAAGCACCACACTTTGTTACCAAAGCATTGTGATTTCATCTGAAGTGTGCATTTATATTTTATGGATTAAACTTCCATCAAAGGCAGAAAAAAATTAGCATCAGTCAAAGTTAAAACAGTGAGAAAGAAGCACATCTTTATTCTGTTCATATCATTGAAAGCACCTACGTATTCCTTTTCTTCTGAGAATGTGGGCAGCTGCATTTTGATTGAATCCGAGCTACTGAAGGGCTTTTGTTTTGCATTAAATACAGACTGAAAACATGTTTTCCTCTTTTCTTCTCCATATTAATACTTTATATCCCTGAGATTATGAGGGCTACAATTGTTGTGCTGCCATATCAAAAAAAGAAGGTTTTGCATTGCTAATAAGCTCTCAGGTCTACACCTGATATATGGTCACAGCTCCAAGTGTGCACCATATTTTCCTCTCAAGCTACAGCAGTATCTTGTCCTCTGAAAAACCTGGAATACCTCTGGGGAGTCAAAACTCTTCAAGTATTCACTTTCTTTGTTTCTCTCTTGGACAAACTTCGGCACACTCTTGGGTTTGGGGGGCTTGGATGCGGGAGGGATCAACACTCATGATCTGTGTGCATGCTCTGCAGATTTAAACATGACAGTTACTGAGTACTAGAAACAGCAAGAGTCTTGTTTTTATTCCAGTTTGGAGCATCTACAGTCTCTCTCTCTGTCATGTTTTGGTCACGCCTCAAGCCTTTCCTGTCAGTGGATCCTCCTGCAGCCTCTAAAACTGTTATTTATTTACCGGTCCTGCTGCAAACCCTGATGTCTATCTCCTCACAGCTCCTTTTTACACCCCATCTCTCCTCTACCACAGTCACTTGTAATCACCTCGTCATTACTCCGGCACATAAGGTCTAGCTAATTAGTCCAATCAGTATTATAATTACAGATCAGAGAGGCATGATCAGGAAGGTTAGGCAAGGTTTTTTTCCCCCTGTGTGTGCACCTTTTTACCCACACCGATCGAACGGCTACACCTCCAAGGCCAGGAATAGAAAAGTAGTGACATCATTTCTCTGTGACGCTTTTGCCCTTGTTCTTTTTCCGGCTGCACAGTTTGGGCTCCAGTTATTAGTATGCTCCAACTCGAGCGGAGCATGGATCCTCACAAAAACGCTGCTCATTGGCTCTCTGTGAGGGGGCTTCGGAGTATCTTTTTTTTTCTCTTCCTGGAGAGTTTCCAATGTCAATATGTTCCCACGGAGACAGCGATCTATATGGAAATACTGTTTGACATTGACTCTTTAGTCACTGTAAGAGCGCGATAGATCTTTCAGCAGGCCGGATGTTACCAATGCAGAAGCAATTTCGGCTGCTGCAAACTTGCAGCATCTGTATAGTGCAGTGTGTGTTTGTGTGTGTATGTTTGTGACTAGTGAAGCAGACCCAAGGATTTAATCTCATTGAACAGTCTTTCTTGTGCTGGACAGAGGCAAATCTAAGAGCACAGGTCGCCTTGGCTCTGATATCTTTCTGCTAAATGACCCTAATGTTTTACTTAACATCACCCTTCCAAAATAAGAGTGGTAGTGTTAATCTAAAGCAGATACTTTCAGCCTGGTCCAGGATAAACTGAGAGATTCTGATCTTAAAGTGAACAGCTATTTTTTTCACGACTACTTTTATGATTCATTGGGACTTTAGAGTATTTTATTAAAAAATACAGTTAGGGCTGGGCGATAATTCGATAACAATAATTATCGCGATATAATTTTTCTCCATGATTTTTTAATTTTTTTTTAAATAACTTTATTTATTGATTTGTCTTAGTTTTAAACATATATGTACATATACAAACAAATAAGGATAAAAAACAAACAAAACAAACAAACATGTATATGTATGTTATGATAGTAATAATAATAACCATAGCAGGAAATAAATTAAAAAAAAAAAAGTAAATAGCAATAAATGCATAGAATAAAATATATAAAAATAAACAAATAAAAATAGGAGTGGATTGACATGGAGAGCTTTCAATTCTAATTTTCCCACACATAGAGTAAAGAGCCAAAAGCTTCAGAAGACTTGTGAAAAGGGAACAGTGAGAGTAAAATCTATAAATGGGGCCCAGATAGTGATGAATTTCTGAATATGAATTTAACAAATGTTCGATAAAAATTAAATATAATAAACATGTAATTACACCCCCCCGGCCACTGGAAAGGGGGGTGCTAATGAGCCTTAAACACTAGTTGCCACCCAACCTTAGATAGAAGATGGAGACGGCATTGAACAGCCAATCATGTCACAGGGTGTGAGGTAGGCGGGGCTTAAAGACATTTGGAGCGGAATGCAAACACAACTGAAACGAGCGACAGCGACACAGAAGAAGACTCAAAACCTACCAGCTCAAAGCAGAGTCGTTAGTCTGACACTGTGTCGACTCTGCGTCAACTATTAACGTAATACACTTCATTAAATTTACTTTCAGGATGTGGGTGAAGGATGATCACAGAGACAACTTCTGCTGTGCATTTCAGACACGTTTAATGTCCACCACGACCATCGTACAACTGAACACTGAATAACCCTGATGCATTCACAGCACTGTGGGAAAATATAACTCTACCTTTAACCTTTAGTAATATTTAAGGGGAGAGAACAACTAAAACAATACTCTACAAACTGATACACAGAATAAAATTGTATGTATCTTTGTTGTAAATTTAAATCAAATTATGCAAATATGCTTAACCTGTGAAAAATAAGATTCTACAATTTAAAACTTCACAAAAATCTCATCTTACATCAAAGACCTGAGGTGTTCAAGAAGCTTATCAGAGAACTAAATCCAGATTCAAGGTAACAAACTGTCTGGTTTATTCAACTCTCACTCAGGAGGTCAGGATCTGACTTTACATTTAAATGAAATAATGATTTGATATTTATTTATTTAGCACTAAATACAGTCACATATTTTACACTCAAGGCTCTTAACTGTGTTTTTTTCCTGGCTTTTTCAGTCTTCAACAAAAGTTAACTGAATATCTTTGGGTTGTGGATAAAGCCCAACAGATATTTGTTTATTTAGATGCATAACAACATCAGTTTTAGATGAAGGAAAATACCCATACATGAGTTCTTTACCTTTTGCAAAATGCTTTCGTTGAACAGCATTCTCAGTGAGGAATTACCTTGAGTTAAATTTTCTCCACAGTATTTATTTTCCACAAACAAACTCAGGTAAGAGTGTTAAACTCAAGACGCTGTGATGGAACCATGCTCAGCTTTTGTTAGTGTTGTTCTCTTTGTGTTTGAAGCACATAATAAACCCATCATTTCTAAGCGTTACATGCATCTTTTCTTTCTTCTCTTTTATTGTACACTGAGCACCACGTCTTGCTCGCTTTACATCCCGTAATTGCAGAGAAGTTGTTTCTCTTTATGGCACATTTCGTCACCACTTCCCTTACTGTAAATCCCACTCAGTCACAAACTGTGTCTGCTGCAACTATCAGCAGTGGGCTCATTCCACTCTCTCATAAAACTCTCCAGTGGGATTTTTCAGTTCTGCAGATTGTTCATGAAAAAAAAAATGACTCAGCGCAGAATTAGAAAAAAATAAATCCCATTGTGTCGTCTCAGCTCATCGCTAACAAAATGATGTTGTGTTATCTGATGTCTGCCCAAGAGGAATAACTGTACTCATGACTGGGCATGTTTTTTTGTTGATTTTCTTTTAAAGATCTGAGAGACTAATGCCTGTCATATAAGAGGAGAATTTAAAAGACGATGACTTACAAACACAGACGCCTGAAAACCTTTAACTTCTAAAACTATCTAAGTCATTAAATAAAGGAGTTTTCAAAGTGAGAGTCACTGTTGGGATTATTTCCCATCATGCTCCTTGTGGTAACTAACAGAAAGATGAACAGTGATGCAGGAACAGCTCTTGTGGTTTGCTGTATCTGCAGTTATTGTGGCTCTAACATTAGCTGAGAAAGTTAGCATGATACCCTGTGTGTGCAGCAGCTTGTTCCTCCTTTCTGTGTTTTCTATCTATATGAGATGGTGGTTGGTGTTTTGTGCTGAAGCAAGCACAACTTTAAGTTCTTGTCCACATCATGGCTTACCTCAGTTTGCATGACTTCAAACCTCCACTGTGTTTGGATTTCATCAGACTGTCGACAAAGGAAAAAACTGACACCGTGGTGAAACTCTCATGCTTTTATAGAAACAGTGGAATATGGAAAATGTTCATTTCCAGCATGAGATGAAGTTTTGCTTATGGAGTTTAAGGCACTGTTTAGCCTACAGCTTTTGGCCATGGCTTATTGCAAACTTTTACAAAAGTTAACAACTACTGTCTTGGTTTGGAGCCACTATCTGTGACATGAACATGTGGTTTGGTGCAAACAGAGATCATGCTATTTTCAATGTTTGACAACTTTTGGAGGATTTTTTATTATTATTTTTTTAATGCTTTGTTTATAGTTTTTCATTTTACAAACAAGAACATGCATTCCCTACATCCACCCAACCACCTATATTACCCACCCACTCTAAATGTAGTGACAAGAATGAAAAAAATAAATAAACAACATAAAAATAAAACATTTATAATAAAAGTAAAGTCAGTAACAATAATAGCTCATTAAAAAGAAAATACATTCTGTAGATTAACAAGAAAATACTTACATAATAAACTTTGAAAACACAAAAATAAATACATAGAATAACAAATTATCCTTTACATTCATAGACAGAACAATGAAACATGAATATTTACAACACCAAAAACAAAAAGAGAGTTTCATGATGGACTCAGGTTCCTTACCTATTCAATGGAAAGTGACCAAATGGCATTATATTTTTCAGGACAGTTGGCTTGATTGAGGAATGATTTTTAATAATTGAATGGCAAAAAAAGTTGTGATTTTGTCTTGTGAAAAAATGACTGAATGGAACTACAACTCCCATGAGTCTTTTTTGTGACTACAATTGCAGTCCCTGGGCTAAAACTGCTGTGGATAAAAATGTGAAATGCTTATGTTGGATTAATTATGCAAGAATACCACAAATTCGGGTACTTCTTGTGCTTCCTAACCAATGGACTGTATAATAAATGGATAAATGGTAGTGTCAGTGGCGTCACCCATCTGCTTCTGAAGCACTGTTTTGAAGCCAATCGTAGGCGGGTGCCATATTGGACATGCTGAACTCAACCAAACTTCTGCCAAGCTAGTGAGGTAAAGAGATGGGCCTTAAGCCTCCTAGCCAACAGCTACAGTGTTCCTGCCTGTCAGTCAAGTCAGTCAAGTCAGTCATGTCCTTAAATGGGCAAAACTCGTAATCTAAATATCTGAATATATTGAACCAGGCTGTAAACATGTTTATTATTGCTGCAAAGATCGTCTTCTTTAATGGGTGTGTATGTGGTTTCCAGTGTTTCTGCAGCCAGCCTCAAGCGGACACTCAATGAACTGCAGTTTTTAACACTTCCGCATTGGCTTCATATTTTGAGACCAGAGGTTGCCGCTTGTTCCTAACCCTTACTGTCTATTTGTCCAAGGTAGCAAGGGCTCCTGGGTATTCTTGTTGTTCATCACAGCAAACTGACACACCACATGTATCTGAATCAAGTTGCACAAAGATAAATTGGCTATAATAGAGAAGATAATCCTTTAAAAACTGCTGTGTTTCTATGTTGAAGCTGGTCTGGGTTTGATTGAATGAATAGGATATTGGTACAGTGTCTTTTGGATCCAGCAGCTCATCGTCTCTCTCAGCTGCATCATATTCATCCTCTTGAATATGAGTCATGGGCTCATTGAACCCTCTTACCCAGAGCACATCGCCTGTCATCTTTGCTCACAAACTGAATAAACGTATTACATATTCATGTTGTTTCTTCCTTGCAGCTGTCGCCACGCTTCTATATGGTTATAATGCTAACAAAACGGTCCCTGTTTTAATGAACGTGGGTAATGGGCAGTCTGGTAAATAGCCATGATTACTCTTATCTTCAGGCTAATGATGTCTCGGGCTCTTTTCAATTAAGGTGGGAACCTGGTCACTAAAGGGTTTTCTTCATAGCTCCGCCATTCAGCTTCATTAAAGTCTTAGCGTGTCTTCATTAATGCCCCCAGCCACAGATCCCCGAAGCACAAGCACTGCCTCGCTCTTTTTGTCCTCTATAAACTAATTAAGAACTTATTAATCCTCCACTAATAGTATGAGCACTGGACCCTTTCTGAGCCAGTCCCTGTTGGTTGTGGCTTTTTGCCGTGGGTTTCTTTGTGTGTTAGCCAGACCAATCAGAGCTGAGATGGGAACCTTTCAGGGATTGCTTTGTTTTGAATGTCATGGGGCTTTTTTTTCTGTCTTTACAACAGTGCATTTTTGCTTCAGTTATTTCCCCATCATGCTTAAACTAATACAGACTATAAGACTCCATAATGTGGTCAAATAAAGGAGAGGATGAAGGGGAACTCTTATCAGCTCTGCAGTAGTTGCCTTTTTTGTATTGGGTTGGATACAATTAGGAAAATGTAGAGGTGCTTCTTATTTCTAAAAACAAAAGCTTGCCTTTTTTGTGCAACATTTGGTTAAAAACTTTTGTACAAGCAACTGTATGCTGCCTGCCTAGCAAATTATTACCGGCAGAAAAAATAACAACTTTTATTTGCCACTGCCTTCCAATTTTCACTTATTTTAACTCACTTTAAATGCAAATTTTAAATTTACTTTTAATATATTCCCAATTTTCTTTTTCTTTTCTATGTTTTATTATATTTGTCATTTTAATTGTGCTCTTTTATGCTTGTCTGAATATTTCCAATGCTTTTAATGTTTTAATGTAAAGCACATTGAGTTGCCCTTGTGTATGAAATGCACTATACAAATAAAGCTGCCTTGCCTTGCCTGGTAAACAAACCAATTTCATCCCCAAAGTTTCATGTATTAAATATAAAACTATAAGCTACCTGTTCACTTTCTATGGCAGCAGGAGCGTGTCCATAGGTGCCACCCCAGTATCCTAAGCTATGATTAGCCATTTGCCTTGTCAGAGACTTATTTTAATATTCACTATTTGGGATGTGTTAACAGTGCCTTAGAAGATTCACATATGTGTTGCTTCTCTGTTGTGCATCTTTTAAAAGTAAAAAAAAAAAAGGTAAACAGGGATATAAAAGCTGTATGACACTTAAATTTTATTTTTTAAAGTAGATAATTAAGACAGAAGGGGGAAATTATATTAATTTGTGTGTATTCGCACACATACTAGGGCCACCCCTGCCTTTGTCGGTGCTCCAGTCGGCCACCCCAGTCTAAAAACTCTGGACACGCCCTTGAGTGTCTGGTAATAGAATTAGCAACTAGCTAACCTTTTTTTTTTATATGTTTATTGACATTTTGCTAAATGCAAACAAAAACAAAACCAAGACAGCACATAGACAGTGACAAACAACAACAATAATAATAGTGAAGATTATATTAAAATAAATTAAATGATATAGAGAAGTGTATGCAAGTGAATGTATGTCTAAATAAATAGCAAAATAACGTAAATAATTAAATAAATAAGTAGATAAATAAAAACAAAATAAATAAATAGATGAAATTAAAGATAAGATGTATTTTATTCATGTTTTTATTAATCTGTTTTATATGATGTTTTATCCTCTGTGCAGCATCTTTGAGTTCTCAGAAAAGTGCTCTATAAATAAAGTGTATTATTATAAAAAATAATAATAAATAAATAAATAAATATATTCTTATTGGTCAGTCTGCAGCCAACATCTCAACTAGCTAACCTTTAAACTTGATTCTCCTGTCACTGAAATAAATACAGACCTACATCAAAATAATAAACAACTGTGCACTTAATGACAGAGAGAGAAATAACCAGCTATCAAACACATTTCATCCACCAGTCCCATCCATTAGATATCAATCAAATCAATAAAAGCAACTATATGTCACCTGCTGAGCAACTAGCTAACAAACAAATCTCCAGTTGCTGAAGATTGGGATTTTCAGGATCTGGAACTGAAACTGCTAAAACGCTAAACGAAGAGCTAATAGTAGACTTTTAAATGTGACATGACCAGAAGAAAAAAACTCTTGAATGCTTATGTCTGCCATCTTAAAAGGTATTAATGCTAACAGTTGTTTGCTAATAACTGTATTAGATGAGGGGCTAAAAACCAAAGTCATTTACGCAAGCTAGGAGGCTATGAAGCTAGTTAGCCTGTTCTTAGATGTTTATCAGCCTAAACTTTTGCAACTTCTTGCTTTATTAATTCTTTACTCACTTTACTTACTTGAGACAGTTTTAAACTCCTGCTAGCTTAAAAACTCTGCGCTTTTATTCATAATCAGCTACAGGCTACAGTTCCTTAACTTTGAGTTAGATTTAGCTAGGATGTATCTGTAGCTTATTTTGCTGTTGAATGGTTTCAATGTAAGGAAAAGCTGACTCATGCACATCTCTTTACTAGCCTGTCTTGAATAGTTAAGGTAATATATTGTTGAAACTTGTGCTCATTTACCTTTTTGCTGAAGCTGGCCACCTGCTGCACATCCTTAAATGTATTTCCCTCACACATTATTAGTAATGGGTATGAACATGCAGCCTAAAGCTGTTTTCACACTATTATTATTTATAACCTGCGGCCATGCCTTGTCTAGTGCTGTATTAATCCTTTAATGTGCAGCTTCTGCTTATTACATTATTAAACTACAAAAAGGTCATTTGTTTATGGATTAGTTGGTCAGAAAAAAAAAACATGCCTCAAGGTTGCTCACAACTCCCAGCCCCTCAGCTTCCTCTCTCCTGTTGCCAAGCTGTCGTCAAGCATGCAATTCACCGACGTGTCGTGAGCTCCATTTTTATCTGTCACATTCGTTTGCGGGTGATAGCCGCTGATGTTCGGCTCATTAAGAATTCTCCCCTTTCTCCTCCCCCCGCCTCCTCCTGCTGCTGTCTCTGCTGCCGTGTCTCCTTGAGAGCAGAGAGGCTGCCACTCTGACTCACGTTCGTCCTTGACTGACACCTACACGGTGCTTTTCATGAGTTTGCCATTGATGCTACCTCTGATTCTTTTTCTGTCTTCACTCTAGCCTCTTTTTAATATTGCTTGTATCCCCTTTCATTCATTCTTTTACTTGCTTATGTCTCTTTCTTACATTTTCCTCTCATTCATTCTCCATAAGTGCCCCTGATTTCCCCCCCCCCAGTGTTCTTCTTTTACTGTTTCTGACCGCGTCTCTCTCCTCTCTTGTCTCTCCCCACAGGAGCTGGTGGGCAGTAACCCTCCGCAGAGGAACTGGAAGGGAATAGCGATCGCCCTTCTTGTCATTCTGGTCATCTGCTCACTGATCGTCACCTCCGTCATCCTGTTGACACCAGGTACACGCCGCAGAAGGAGCGGGAGGGGGGGGTCAACAGACCATACACCGCACATTGCTCTGTTTACACGGCTATTATTATGCACAGGCATGCCTATTAGGTTTCCTAATCAATCTCGACACTAACAAAGCAAAGAAGAACATGTCTTTGCAGGTATCTCTGTCCTTGTGTCCACGCTCTCTGGAGCAATATTTGCCGTGTCACAGAGTCTCTTTAATGCAACTTCTGCATGGATGTCTTTCACACCACATTTGGTGAAGGTCAGTAAACCTTGATGAAGTCGGCTCCTGCGACGTCACTTTCTTCATAAACACGGTCCCCATCTGTCTCCTCCACTTAGTTGCCGCGCTCCCACTTTTAACTTCCACAGTTATAAGGTATTCTAAAGCATCTTGAGCTTAATTTCACAGTAACCTTCAGGTATTCTGTTTGCACATTTACACAAGAAAGTTTAACAAATCGGCCATCTGTTTATAGTCAGGCTCATAAAGCTGCTTGATATGGCTTAATGCGCTGCCAGAGACAAATCAGTCAATACAACTGCCAGCGTGTGTGCTCCATAATGCAGTTACAAAAACAGTAATCATTGCGTCTTTGTTTATGATTTTCAGAGAGAGAAAATTGCAGGTAACATTTTGTTTTGTCGGGGTGTGGTAGCAAAGTAAGGTCAGCAGGTGTAAAAGAAAGTCAATGTTTTTCCTACATAATCCTCAGGGACCCAGAGTAAAAATACCGCCCAAAGCACACCTCAGCACAGCGGCAGGTGTCTGAGCAGCCAGGCCTAAAACGCCTCGTCACCTCCCGCCTGTGACCTGTTCCTGTCCCGGGGCGTTTGTTATGGACGCAGATGATCCTCGAGGCAGTTTAATGTGCTGCCTCCAAACAAGGCGGGCCAGCGGGAGTCAGGCGGAAAGTAGAGGCCGGGCAGGTGGTGTCTCCAGCTTGTGCTTCGTCCTAATCCGTCCCCTCCGTGGGTGCTCAAGCAGAACTGCTGTTCCGCTCCAAGTCTCGACACAAGCTGGGCTCTCAGAGCAACTGTTAGGCCTCCAGCAGGCTGTCCTCTAAAAGGGGATGTTTGTAAAAGGATACTGGCACTTTAAAGGTGTTTGGGGTGTTAAAGTATGCTCTGGACTTGTAAGACACAGCTTTAAAAGTACATATAGATTAATTAGGTGTACTGGCTGACTGAGGTGAGCTTTAGGACAATTCAGCACCTTGAATCATCCCTCAAGGACAGCAGCTTGTTAGTACAAATATAGTTGAAGAAATCTCTACCTGGGGTTATCAAATTCAGGCTGGAACTGTTAACTGAATCCCTGGATTGTGAAGTGAGTTTAAAGGACAAATGTACTCTGTGTTACGTTAAAGTCTGCTGCTGCTTTTCTGCTTTTGTCTTCGGTACTTAAAGCTGTGTTTCCACTGCAGGAACTCTCCTTATATTGAACCTTTTTTTTATGGCTTTTAAACCCTGTATTCAGAGAGGACAGGATAGTAGATATAGCAGGATGGAATTGAACCTGCTTGAGGACTATAGGCTCTGTACATGGAGTGCATGACTTAACCATTAGGACAAACTGGTGCCCACATCAAGGGATAGAGGAAATGACTGTTGCAGGGACTATGACTCCATTAGGTTCCGGCTACATGGGAAGTACTGTTTCAATCTGGAGACTCTGGGGTGGGCCTTACAGCGCTTATTAGATTACGTAATTACTCAGACAACATCAATCAATCAGACTTTATTTATAAGCACTTTTCATACAATGACATTGTAACAAAAAGTGCTGTACATAAACAACCTAAAATAGAATAAATTAAAAAAAAGAAAGATATATATAAAAAAAAGAAAAAAAAAGACCCCCCATCCTAATCCCAACGCCAGCCCTGACCCAAAAACCCAATCCACAATCCTAAGAGTAAGAACACAATATATGTATCAATAATAAAATTAACAATGAAAGTAAAATAAATAGATAAATAAATAAACAATAAAAAAGAAGTTGCTGATAAACTGAGGAAACGCTCTCATGATATCTTAATGAGGAAACACT
This sequence comes from Notolabrus celidotus, assembly GCF_009762535.1. NCBI lineage: Eukaryota > Metazoa > Chordata > Actinopteri > Labriformes > Labridae > Notolabrus > Notolabrus celidotus. The sequence continues at coordinate 26,955,032 of NC_048288.1, forward strand.
GGAGGTAAAATAAGATGTTAAAACTCAACACAGGAAATTAAACTCCCGAAAATAAAATACATTTCTAAGATAATAAAACACTAAAATATTCAACCATTAAAAGAAAATAAGATGCTATACTCAAAATAAATAAATAAATACATTAAATAAAATGAATAAAAAGGGACAAAGTTGAAATAAATAATAAATAAATAAATAAATAAATAAATAAATAAATAAATAAATAAATAAATAAGGTAAGGTGAAATAAAACTATTATAAGAATAAAACTCAGTTAAAAGCAAGTTTAAAAAAGATACATCAAACTCATAGAACTTTCAATAACCTCCTGGTACCACGGGTTCCTGGTACTGTTGGTGGAAACATGTCTTTAGTGTGTCTTCAGCCTGAGTTTGTTCAAAGTCTCCTCTCTGTTTCCCCGTGCCTCTGCATTGTTAAAACTCGTGCTCTAACTCCCCAAAAGATCTTTGGTATGAACAGAAATGCAGATTCTGAGTCAGAAGTTATTGCCAAACTGTGCTATCATTGAGTCTCTTGGAAGAAAATCCTTTCAGCTGGGCTGCATTATCTTCAGAAAAACTTTTCAAGGTGCTAAGGCTGTCGGTAAGGCTCGTAGTTTAGGAGTTTTTGATTAAAAATCACGTGTGGGTGTATCTCTTTGTCAGCCATGGAGCACAATAGAATGTGTTCCCTACAGTTTCTTAATAAATGTCTACAGACTAAGATTCAGCCTCTGGGTTTTAAAAGTAAAGCAAATGTTGAAGCCTCTTAAACCTACATCCAGAACAGAATGATTCTTGGCTGGTCATTATTACTCAAAATAAAAAGCTACAGCCAAAATGCTGGACTTGAGGCTTGAAAACCAGCGGGTGGTGCCTCCATGTCTATGTGCACTCCTTATGTACACTCCATCAAATGTCCCCACATCAGAAAGAGCATCTCTACTCTCTTTTCACTGGTTTTAAAGGGACAACAGTGCAGTGTTTTTCTGCAGTATTCAAATTCTGTACCTTCACCAGAGAGTCGTAATGTATTTTACACACTGCTGATGAAGACCTCTAAAGATTCAGGCTGTAGCTCTGTTCCCCTCTGTGCTGTTTAGAGATGCTGTCTATTCAGACTCCTGTCTGTGGAGAGATTTCTATCTCTACCTTGTCAGACAAGTCCCTCCCTCTGTGACTTTAAAAGTTAAAGGTGAGCGTGGCAAGAGCACTCATAACTGATGTTTCATTATCGACTGTTCGGCAACTTGGACTGTGAATCCAAGATCTAGTCTAAGCATTGATTCTGCCTCTGATTTGGTCCTTCAGAGGCTTCTTTCAAGAATGTTTTGGATTCTGAACAGGATAAAAACAGGCTGATAATTTCATCAGACTCCCTTTGATTTAAAAAAAAAACAAGCAGATTTTAAGTGCTGCTTGTAAGAGAAAGACTCTGAGGTTGAATTACAGACTCAAATCAACTTGATAGGAACTGAAGTTTTTTCACAGAGCGAGTGGACCCAGGAGTGCGAGGTACATCGCTCACAATTTGTAAAACAGTTTGAGATCTTTCGGGACGATTTTCTCATTTAGACCAGCATCCTTTCAGAGCAACTTATTTTGCTGTAATTACACATCAAGTGCACACTTGAGGTGTGTTTAGAGCAAACACACCTCGAATTAAGAGGCAAAGTGTGTCACTGCAGCTTGTGCGTGGAGTTATGAACCAGCGTGTTGTTCTGGATCAGTTAAGAGGGTTGAGTTGATGGATGCTCCCCTGCCAGACAGGCAAACCAGCCTGTAACTGCTCCTGACATCCACTTTGTTCTCTCTCATACACAGATACATGTAAACACACACACACACACACACACACACACACACACACACACACACACACACACACACACACACACACACACACACACACACACACACACACACACACACACACATATATAGAGCTTTGGTCTCCTTCTCCCTCTCTGACAACCTGTGTCTGCTGTAACTGATAGCTCCATGTTACGAAGAGGCTGATCTGCTCTCTTCATCAATGTAACTAGGTCAGATATTCACTGTGTGCATCAGTATTCATCAGACTGAGACGTCTCGCTGACTGACAGAGTGACAGCTGACTGACACTGAGGGAGGATCACATGTTGCATTGATTAGTTGCAGCTGAATGAATGTGTTCAAAGAGATTACAACATGAAGTCTGCGCGTCAGCTCACAACTTTTATCATAGGAAACAATCAACACTGTCTAACATGTCATGAGCCAAATTTAGGCCAAACTAGGTTGAGCTTTTCATATCTCTAGGAATGTATTCTGTAGTTCTAGTGTGAAACATCTGCAGCTTTGAATCACGACCACTCTTACCTTTGTTGTACCAAACATAGACTTTAAAAAGCTGGACGACATGACAGCCCAATAAAAGTGAAGCCAAAACATTGGGAGCTCCCCCTGCTGATGGCTGCAGTATTTGTCATAAAGCCCACCTCCCCCATTCAAACAGACGGGACATGAGTTGAACTTAAAATTGAAATACACATCAAAGAAAGTTTTCTAAAAAATATGGTTTCTGTTATCACTGAGAGGCAGCAACTAAAGAATGTTTTAAAAGTCATTGATTATTAAATCAATTAATACACTCGTCAGTTAATAAGCTAATAATAATCATCAGCAGTAAGCTCTTTTAAATCCTGTCTTAAAACATACTTTTATCTATTGTTGTTATTTATTGTTGTTGTTGTTGTTGTTGTTGTTGTTGGTATTATTATCATCATTATTATTATTATTATTATCAAACTTAAAAATTGAAATTCACATCAAAGAAAGTTTTCTCAAACATTGTTTCTGTTATCACTGAAGGGCTGCAACAAAAGAACATTTTAAAACAAGTCATTAATTAATAAATCAATTAATACACTTGTCAGATAATAAGCTAATAATAATCTGCAGTGAGCTTTTTTAAATCCCTTCTTAAAACATACTTTTGTAGCAGAGCCTTTCCTAATTTTATCTGGTTTTATTTTACTTTAACCGTCTTAAGAAATATATTTTAAATAACTGTATTCCTTTAGAGTTCTTTTAGGGGAATTTTATGTCTTTTAAAATATGTTTTATTTCTTTATCTTGGCTTTTGTGTTTTTATGAACTGCCTGTTTGAAAATATACAAATAAAATGTTTTTGTTATTATTATTATTATTATTATTATTATTATTATTATTATTATTATTATTATTATTATCATCATCATTATTATTGTCAAACTTAAAAATTGAAATACAAGTCAAAGAAAGTTTTCTCAAACATGGTTTCTGTTATCACTGAAGGGCTGCAACTAAAGACAATTTTAAAACAAGTCATTAATTGATAAATCAATTAATACACTCGTCAGATAATAAGCTAATAATATTCATTGGCAGTGAGCTCTTTTAAATCTCTTATTAAAACATATTTTTATTGCAGAGCCTTTCCTGATTTTATCTGGATTTTATTTTATTTTAACGGTCTTAAGAAAAATATATTTTAAAATAATTTTACTCCTTCAGAGTTATTTTAGGGGAATTTTATGTCTTTAAAATATGTTTTATTTCTTTATCTTGGCTTTTGTGTTTTTATGAACTGCCTGTTTTATTTTGCTGCCCATGTAAAGCACTTTGTAACTTGGTTTTTGAAAAGTGCTTTACAAATAAAATTATTGTTATTAGTATTAGTATTAGTATTAGTATTAGTATTATAAGCTGCACAATTGCCTCATGGCTCTTAGTGTTAAATTTAACATCACTCTCCTAAACTCTATAGATTCCATCAACATGTTTTATTCATTTTGTCCACTTTGGTAACATAGTAAGAGTTTTCTCCACTGATTAGTTGAAGAACAAGACGAAGAAAAGAGATGAGAAGGAGAGAAAAGATAACGAGTGAAGAGGTAAAGATTTTAAGTTGAGGGACAAATGCTCAAATCGCAGCGTGGTTCTAACTCTGGACTGTTAAGCTGAAAGTCACATTGATTTTTAAAAGAGAGACATCCATTATCTTCTCTTCTCTGACGTGCTCCCATGAGAAGTAAGGTTGGCTTACATATCTTGTAGACAGCTCTCTTCTTTGCAGCTGAGTCAGATGTTCCCAGACTGTGGGTATGAGGTGATGGTGTTGCATCAGCTGCAGCTATGTTACTATGGTTATTGTTTACTTATTCCTTCACTCAGCAGAGATTGCCAGGATGTGAGATGTCTCACTCCTCAGTAATTTATTTAGCTAGGTTTTATTTACCTGTTGCTTCTGGTTGCTGTTCTGCACATGCCACTCTCAGCAAAGATTGGAAGAATGCAAAATGTCTCACTCCTCAGCAATTCTACTGCAGGGAATGAAAACAATGTTATGTCCAAACACATTACACGCAATTGGACTAATTATCATCCATTAAATTTGTCGGCAGCTAATTTTGCCATCAAGTTTTGTTGACTATGTGAACAAACTGTTGCACCCCTACATCTCATTAGTTCTTAAAATTCTTGTAGATGTCAAAATGAATTAAATTTTTTCTGAAAAGTCTAAATTCAGGTACTAATTTGATGCTATAATAAGGGGTATAATGCCATGATTGACAGCTCTGTTGGTTGTTGCAGTGCTGTGCACAGCAGATTAGAAGAGTAGAGGAGGAATGGCGAGAGAAAATGTTACAAACACTGCAAATTTAACTTTTCATGACTGTGAGCGTCCGCTTTAGACCGACCAGAGATCTGCTCAGAGACCATTGCTGTTTCAATGGTAGGGTAAGGGGCCAGACTCCAAACCTCATCAACAAAGCAATATATCAGCACCCTTTGGAGTATTTAGCTTGATGGTGGTGACGCATTGAAGCATTGTTATACAGTCAATGGTACCAACATATAGTGCTGCAGCCAGAGTTTGAGATTGAACACCTTGTTTAATTCATCCTATGGCATCCAGAGGGAGCATTAGCTTCTCTACAAAATAGCTTTCTGCACATTTTCTGCTGTTTTCTTTACCATGCAGCTGGGAATAAAGTTGCTAGTTCTTTATTATGTTGTTGGTATTAAGTTGTTGGATTGGGACATATGGAATAAAAAGCAGGAATCCTCTCTGTAAGCGAGTCCTGCAGGTTAATAATCACCCTGAATTCACAGATCCCGCTAAGTTAAACTAAATAAAGTGGCTCCTGTGTGTTTGCTCACATTTTGGGGTCTATTGAACAAATTTACAACTTAATGACTTAACGCATTGTTCACAAAAGGCTATGTAAGTGTTTGCTCTGGGAAGTTAATGTCTGCTTATTAACACACTCCTCTTTCCCATTGAGTTTAAATCTTTTCGGGCCGTGTGCATCGAAGGACGCCCAGCAGTGCAGGCTTCATCCTGGAGGGTAGTTTCTTCTTTACTGATCTTGGGCCACAAAATGCTGCAGCTGAAACAAGCTGTGAATACAACATATAGTTTTGTAATCTTGACATAGTAAAAAGGAAAAGCAAACAGTTGCGTATCATTTTGCCTCCAGCAGAGAAAATGCAACGTTCAGATCAATTTTAAGTCATTTTCAGTCCATTCTGTGAATATTGATTCCACACTGGCGCTCACCATTTCCTGCAGGGTGTATCCGGCTCTTTGGCCTCTTTAAGCTCCACTATGTTCACCAGCATGTGGCTCTGTGAGTTTGTCTGCTGTACAGCACTGAGCAGTTAGTGTAGGCTGGGTTTCAAGAGCCTTTTTTTAAAAATAAGATGTGTACGAGACAGTGTTAATTTTGGTGGCTATTTTAGATTTAGTCCTAGTCTTAGTCTTTAGATGAAAATGACCGTTAGTTTTAGTCACATTTTAGTCTTTTCAGCCCTTTATAGTTTTAGTCCAGTTTTAGTCGACTAAATTCAAAACATTATTGTCTTTGATTTTTGGCGAAACATCTTCACTCTTTAAATAATGAATGTAGTTGATCAGATATAGGTATCAGGGTTGTAGCCTACCAAGTGTTTAAATCGTCAAAATTTCACTTTTTTTTTTTTTTTTTTACAGAAAACAACAGAAATGGTAAAATTAGAAAACGCATGATTGTAAATAAATGCTTAAAAGTAAAATAAAATCACAGTTGAGAACTGGTATGATGTAATCTATGATATTACATGATGGAGAAACTCATATTTACTTTAAGACTTGAACAACAGAAGTTTAAAGGTTGTTGGACACCTTGGACCACTTATGCATCTTCACTAAACCCTACTACAACCAAACTCAAAATATGGACCTTAGACTCCTCTTCCCCTTGAGTGTTCGCTACTTTTCATTTTGTTTTTTTATTTTTCTTGAGCTAATAAATTGTTTGGGTTTTTTTATTTAAAAAAAAAAAGAAAGCAGTGTACACTTACTTATTTCAACACTGCAATAACAATATAAAGTGCAATAATTACAAAATATAAAAGAATGCATGTTAGCTTTAACTCAGTTTCTGTCTGTCTGCTGTTCCTCATTTTTAAAGCAACACCTGAGTTTGCAGCATGTCCCTCTTGAATGTAAACTAAATCTACAACGTTCTTTTTTTTTTCAGTCTTTTAACAATTTTGCTTGTTTAATATCTTACGTTAAATATTTCAGCTTGTCACTGTGACCGTATTTTGATTCTCTTGATTCCCAAAAATGCCATGAAAGGCCTTTATTGCACTTTTACGACGGTCCCTGAATGCACCAGTCAGTTCATGACACTGAAATATATCTGAATCTTTGATAACAAGGGGTTGATCAGATATTACTAAATGTGTCTGATGTATCACAAAACTGGATTAAATCAAGCTGAAGACAGGAGCTTTTTACAGTAATGGCAGCAAAAACTACAAACATCAAAGTTCTAGTAAACAGACATCCCCCGGTTTGGGCCTCTGTCAGTAACCCACACCGGGGAGTAAAAATCCTCAATGAAGATGAGAGATCAGAATCAGTCTCAGAATTTAACAAGAATATATATAGGAAAGAAATGTTCATCAAAGACGGACATAATTCTCCTGTCAGCCAACACCTCCACAGGGTCCAGGGCTGAGCTGGCCTTCTTCACCAGTGTGTTCAGTCTTGCTCTCCTGTATCCTGTCCGCCCACAGCAGGTGAAATCCTTCCAATGTGGCGTTCGTGTCTGGTGTTAGCTCTGTTAGCATGATGCTACTCTGCCAGTATTCTCTCTGGTGCTGGGTTAGCTTGTCCACCTTAGTGGAATATAAAGGGGGGATGTGAGCAAAAGAATGTAAGAAATGGGAAAGAATGCAGAGAGCAAGCAGCAAAGCGTCTACACTCTAGGGAAGCAGGAAGTAAGAGTACTAGCAGGTAGACATTTGAGACACAAATGATGGCAATGAAAGTTGGTCCCAAAACTTAAAGCTGGGGTTGGTAATCAGATTTAGATACACTTTTTGTTATACTGGTTAAAATGATCTTTATGTCCTGATGGCAATCAATACATAATGTGTTCCTAAAAAAGAGTGAAAAAAAACTGCTATCTACAGCCGGAGTAAACCTGGGAAAACACTAACCAATCAGCGTTTTTTGGCTCCCCAAATTTTAAACCAATCAAATGCCTTCCAGCCGTTCTGCCCTCCTCCTGCGCGTACATTTCCCCGGCGTGCACTCCTCCGAGTCCCCGTCTCCTACCTCGGGCCTGTCCCCTGACCTGATGAGGTGCTTTGCTCAGGACTGTAGTCCGGATCAGAGTCTAAAAAGCTCTCACCAACAAGCAGAATAATTAATGACGTTCAGTAAGTCCTACAGAAAATGTATATGTACTGTAGCGTCCGTCCGGACGCTGTAGTGATGGCGAGCCAATTCGTGAACACGTTGAGCTTTAATAACCGGTCACTGTCGGCCGTGATCACGACAACCAACAAAGCAACAATTAATGTTTGAATGAATGAAAAACTTCTCCTCTCCTCTCTCCCACTCGCACACTCTACACCTCTCCTGATGCCTTCACTGACCGTCAACACTGCAGGAATTAAGAGCATCTACACCGAACACGTTTAACAAACAGTAGAGCTGTCACAGTATTATATGTGTCATAACTTTTCTCCTGATATTGTGTCACCGGTACAACTGGATAATGCTAGCATGACAGTTGTGAGTATTAACAGCAGCCATGTTTGTTTGTGTTTTTAACTTTCAATATGAGAATTTTTTGGTGAGGACCGGTTTTGAATCAGTCACCATCATATGGTCGCAAGTCAGCGGCGCTTGTGCATGTGAGCGGGGGGGGGCGTCGTTTTGGAGGAGCTCCGAGGGAGGAGGGCAGGGGTTAGACGGAGTCCTGAGGAAATGCTACATTCAAATTCATGCTAGTTTTCCGAGACTGCCAACCCCAGCTTTAAGTGACATCCCGACCATTTGGTAGGGGTCAATATTTTAAAAACTAAAGGGTTAGTTATTACTCACCCAAGGCAATGAGAAATGCAAACAATTTTTTTTCTTTTGCTTTTTTCTTGGTGGGGTTGTTAAAGGGTTATAGATTAGACACACAGTGGGGGAAAACATGGATTTTGAATGTCCTCGGGTCAGCCACTAATGTTTTCATCTCGTCTTGTTAACTAAATCAAAACATACTTTGGTCAGAGTTTTTATTATCAGTGAGGCACTTTACCTCGTCATAGTCTTGTTTTCGTCATGAAAAAATGAGGCATTGACGAACATTTATTGTCACAATTCTCATGAACGAAATTAACACTACTATGAGAGAGACTTGCAACAGTTTGGTACACTGAAAAACATCAGCTCTTGCCCTCACAGAATGACGACTTTGTTATCTTATTGACTTTAATCATATTTTAGAATGAAACACATGCACAACCTCAGCTTCAGAGAGGTAATCTCTTTCTGTCGTTGCCCACGCAGCAGACTCCCTGTATTCAACTCGGTCACGCAGAGACCCTCAAATTAACTTTGAAAACACGACTTCAGAGCTGGATCCGAACTCCCCTTGCCTTTGCTCTGCATTGGAAAGAGTTGCAGCCACATTAGCATATAAACTGCTGAAGTGAGCTGACCCTGCTGAGGCTGACAGTCAGCTTTTGTCCGACTTAGTCAAAGTCCCTGCCTATGATCACAGCACTCTGTGGGGGTACGATAAAGACATGCTTAACTACAGAAAATGAATTTGCCTGTAAGAGATCGTGCTTTAAAAACTTATTTTAGATACAGAACCTCAGTGTGCATTTCCCCAGCACATGTCTCTGTGTTCTTAGCTGATTATAAACTCCATATTTATCTCCCTTAAAGCTCACCATCTGATAGGAGGCGGCTGCCTATGTGCACTTTGGAGCCTCTGTGCACCCCGAACACAGTCTGCTGACTCTGATAATCACACTCAGAACTCAAGTGAGGCACAGAGCAGATGCCTTCAAAGGTGTTTCTGTCCCCTGTGATGAAACCGGATAGGACCCGAGGATTATTCAGTGTCTGTCCATCTGTCAGGAACAATATGCCACCTGCAGCTCACGCAAAGCTGACTCACATTATTAAACCTCAAAACCTTTTATGATTAAAGACTAATGAGCTCCAGTTTCTAATTGCTGGATTTGATACCAGACAGAACAGATCTTTGCGTAGAGCACTGACTGAATAGAGAGATGAAGATATGTCAAGACATCCGCCCACAGAAGTGAAACCACAATACCCCCTGCTGTGGTCTGGTTTAGAGCGTAACAGCTTCTTGTATCGGTTTGAAGCTGACACTGTGATCATGGAAAGTTCAACTGCAGTGCACTCTTCCTCTACTCTGCTAATCCGGTGTACACAGTCATGTCATTCATGATGCTATACCTGATTCTTTAGCATCAAATAACTACCATAAAGGTTCAAATAGAGGCCCAGGCTTTTATTTACTTCTTTCTTTAAAAAGTCATCCTACCTTTATTTAAGACAGGTTTCAGTAGTTGAAAAATATAGTTTGGGTAAGGTGTGCTGGTTTAACGTGGATTGACCAACTCAATGGGCTGTCCGCAAGGACAGAGGACGATGAGACGTGCTTCCAGTCCGAATACTATTTATTATGACGGTTTCAACTGGTTTCGTCTCTCAGAAATGATCAAACAAATGTACATAAATCATGATAGTTATTACTTCCAACAAACTTAACAATTGTAAATAAGGCAAACTAAGACACTACACACTTTTAAAAAAATGAGAACTCACAGCTCAAAGACACAGCTGCTCAGTTGTGGAGATTGAGGATATTCAGCCAGCAGCCAGCTCCATTGTTCTCACAAAAGGGCTCACACAGGTGAGCTGGCTGTCCTTTGTGAGCTCTGGAGCTCCTCCCACTCAGGCAGCAGGTGAGCAGGCCAGGGAGAGCCAGAAAGGAGGGGGTAATTGTCACAGGGAGAGCTGAAGAGGAGGGGGGATTTTCTACAGTAGTAGACAGGCTTTTAACTAGTTTTAAATAAAACTTTTGCCAAGCAGAGATGGGCTTTCAGTTGTCAGTTTGGCTATTTCATCTGTAAAGCCAACACAAGCTACAAAGTCCGCCCCCTATTACTCCGGTCCAAAAAGCTGATCGTTAACCCTCCTCCTCGGGTCACTCTGTAGTTGGCTTTTCACCTTCTTTCTTGGATATAAGTTAAAGTTTGGTTGAACTTCCACCCATTCTTTTAAAAATCAATAGAAAAGGGTCCTATTGTGCAAACTTGACAGTCTGTTGGCATTCAGGTTCCTGTTTTCTATGTGCAAATTTGCAGATCAGTTCATGTGATGTGTGGCATTTTAGTGACAATATTAAAAAACAGGTCACCTTAAAAACAGTTCATGGATATGGACCTCTGATTAAGACAGGCCTTTATTTGTTAGACGAACAGCCACTACCCAGCTACTAAAGGGACCCAGGCTTTTAATTGGGATAATATTTTATCAGAAGTTTTACAGTAAATTGAAACCTTGACCTCTCAGAAACACATAAGAACTAATAATGAGGTCTGACACAGTGTTTGAGAGAACTTAAGTTGATGTGTATTTTAGTTTTGAAGTTTGACCCATGCCCCATCTGTTGACATGGAGGATGCAGGTTGAGTGACCTGTACTGCCGCCAATCAGTAAAGGGAGCTCTAAATGTTTTGGCTTCACTGTTTGGGAGATGCTGAGTCATCCATCTTTTCATAGTGTCTTTTGAGCTCCAGGGTCTTTTAGCCCCCAGAACTACTTTCCTCAGAACTAAAAGGTTCCTGTGCTCCTGGGTAGATTGTTCAAATCAGGCTAGTGACGTATGGAGAGAAAAAATTGATAAATGTACTATACCACCAGACCAGTTGAGGGCAGTAAAACAAAGATGAGGGCCATTCATCACAGATGACACCATAGAAGTAGACGGACAGGCAGGCATCATTATGAGCAGGCATTTGCAGCATTGCAGGCCCTGCCCCTCAAAAGCCCTGGGACCTTTGAAAAGTACTAACCCCCTAGCAGGGGCTTTTTAGGGGGGAGATTATCTACCCCTGAATTAAATTTAGACCCTGGGTCCACCGGTCGAAACGCATGTTGTTCCAGGGTAAAGTCCCTAGTTCTGGGTTTAAGTTCCTCCAGTCGAAAAACGCCTCAAGAAAGTTGTATCCAAGAGGGAACTTTAGCAGTTTCTTATGGAAATGAGGGCACCAGTCCTCTGAGTACACTACTGGTAAGGGTTTTTATGCCCTATGTAAAGCATTTTTTCTATTGCCTGACTCTTTAAGGTGTTATGGCAATTTAACTCTCATTTCCTTGTTTATACCAGTAACGAAAAGAAACTAAACTAAATAGGTAACAGTCGATCTACATTTCTCAGTTTCATCCTCTCAAATGTGAAGAATTGCTCCTTCAACCATGTTTTATAGCTCAGCTATTGAATACATGAACAATCAAGGTCTGGTAAATCAAACAGTTTAAAGACATTAAATTGGAGTCGAGGAGTTTGAGAGCTGTTCTTATAGATCTAATTTAAAGCCTGAAACTAAAGAGCACATGAGGATAAATCCAGTGTTTATCTTCTTCCCTCTGATCTGTCAGTAATATTTCAGACGTTCATGAATCATTTAGTTTCATTGTGTTCTGAATATAACCCTTCAGCGTAATCACCTCTCATGTGATCATGGGCTCTTATGATCACAGTTAGCTGTTAAGATTTAGCACTGTGCTAAAAGTGTTGAAATGTAACAGCTTTTTTTTTTTCAGCTCTGTGTAATGTGGCGGTGTTAACTTGACAAGAGGAAGATGTTTAGTGTCGTTTCATGTTTCTGCTCCACCCCTTCTTCCTCAGTCTGCTCTTTAAAGATGATTTCTCAGACGGCTGCGACACAATGATCAAACTATGTGTCAGATTAAATTTAGAGAAGTGGAGACAGTTCCACTTGCTGAGGAAACATTTGGAGTTCTACTTTTTGTCCTCAGCTGCTGTAGCAATTAGAAACCATGCCACCTAAATGACACAGGTTTGTTTCTCTCTCTCTGTCCAGTGTGTCATTCAGAAATGTTGAAAATGTTGGGCCTCAGTTTGGTGATTCTGAGAGAATTAAGGTGCTTTTCAACTGGAGGAACCAGGGTCTAAATTTAGTTATTGGGTAGTTAATCTCCCCCTGAAAAGCCCCTGCTTGGAGGGTAGTACTTTCCAAAGGTCCTGGAACTTTTGGGGGACATGGCCTTCAATGTTGAAAGTGTCTGATTGGTGGATTACCTGCAGTGTTTTTATTTCACCTGTCGCCTAAGTGTGTGTACTTTTCAGTTTGTTATGTTCACAAAACCAAATATGTGTAGTCATCTGTTTATTATCCTGTCCCTCCCTCCATCCATCCATCCATCCATCCATCCATCCATCCATCCATCCATCCATCCATCCATCCATTATCTTGACCGCTTATCCCGTTAGGGGTCACGGGGGAGCTGGAGCCTATCCCAGCTGGCTTCGGGCGGAAGGCAGGGTTCACCCTGGAAAGGTCGCCAACCAATCACAGGGCATTATCCTGTCCCTATCAATAAAAATCAAATATATTGTCTATTGGTTTAATAGCTTTGTAACAGTTATTCTCTCTAAACCTACCCGGAATGCGTCTCTCTCAGTTCCAGGTGTTACGGTTTTAAAAGTGACCCTGTAAACTGGAGACCTTCCGCTAAACGTATCAGTGTCAACAGCTGTTGAAGCACAGAAGAAGTCCTCGGGAATGCATACTAGTTTAGTTTTGTATTAAAATGTCAAAATATCCTCAACAGATATTTAATGATAATCTAAAGACGTTTGTGAGGGACGCATCCTGCTGAAAGTCGGCAGTTAACAGGGTCGCTGTTTAAACTGAAACACCGGTCGATCTCTGCCACAGCTTTTAAAATCATCTTTTAAGATAGTCTCCTACAAACTAACAGGCTATCTGTTGTAATGTCTCACTCATAATGATGCCAGCCTGTCTCTCCTTTTATGGTGTCGACTTTGTATTTGTCTTACTGCCCTCTACTGGTTTGGTGGTGTGGTGCAATTCCTGTTATTTTTTCTCCATACATCACTGGCCTGATTTGCATAATCTTCCCGGGACTTCAGCCCCCAGTTAAAACACAGACAACAATAGGGCCACAGGAACCTTTAAGTTAAGGGGAAGTAGTTCTGGGGGCTAGAAGACCCTGAACTCTTGGTTGAAATGCATCTTTATTCTGTCTTTGACTGCAGAGATGTGAGTATTATCACAGGTCTATCTTAGCTACTCCTTCACAAAACCTAATGTAAGTTTGTGGAAGTGCCACACACTGAAATCACTGCATTGAATCCCCACTAACTACAGTCACATCTACTCTGTTTCAACGCCACTCAAAAACTAAAAACATGTCATGTACTGTAACAGGGTCAGGGTTCTGTTTTTCAACTTTCTCCACATCCAGGGCATCTAAGGTGTGTTTATTTTGGACAAAGTCCCAGGCTCTTGCCTCATAGAGTGAATGTTTGTCAGCTAATCAATATACTTATTTTGTTAAAACAGCATCAGTCTGCAAAAATTGTGCAAAGTTATTGATGTAGAAGAAAGCCCTGTAATAAAGCCGATGTTTGCATTTTTCTGATTTCATGCATTTTTAATGAATAGTCTAACATCCTCATTAGTGTCGTGTTTGTCATTTTTCTCACTCCACACACAAAATGCCAAACGTAACATCTATGTTCCAGTTATTTCATGATAACAACACTAAATGCTTACCAAGCAACCCTGATCTGAACATCCCAGTTATTCCCCTGGACAGAGTCTTCATGTAAACAAGGAAAAATTGGATGTTTGATGCACCTTTACACATTTTTTCAAAGCCTTTCTTTCCACCTGATGTTGTTTAAGCCAACCCAGATACTGCAGGTAATGCAACACTTTGAAATAAATGGACTGCGTGATTGTAAGTTCTTCAAAGATTGAAATGTTGGTGCTTGTGAGAAACTTTGAGGTTGAAGATCAAAGATTTGATTTACACCCTTCCACACACACACGTTTAAAAGTTTAAAAAACCAACACATTTCAACCACTTTACCAGCTGCAGCTCCAGTTTCATGTCTTTTACAACTTGATGGTAGTAATAACAGATACAGTACCTTGCTCACATGAAATCAAACCTCTGGCTCTGGAAAGCTTTCAGCGCAATCTGAGAAAAGTACGTGCAATTTCATTTCATCGATACCTAAAACATGAAAAACACAGCAGCGTGATACTTTGATAGTTTAGTTTTCAGAGGTTTCTCTACAACTGAGCCAGCATGCTAGGCCACGCACCTTCAAACTCATCTAAAAGCTTTTTCATTATTCCGGGTTTCAATAGACGCTCTGTGTCACATAATGCTCTACCTGCTGATGCTCAGGCTTTTTTATCCAACAAAAGAAAGGTTCCAAAAGAAACCGTTTCTCTGGTGATTTTTTTGGCAGGAAAATTGTCACATTATGTTGGCAGTTTAAGCTCAAAAGTACACTGTGCTGTATTTTTTTCTTTCTGTGGAACTCTGGGGTAGAATCCATCTGAATCAAACATTATTCCCTCTCATTCATGGCCTCTTTTTGTATGGTGCAGTTTAACTTTTTTCCAAATCCAATGGGCATGAAAACACAGCAAAACAACAATCAAAATGTGTAATATTTAAAAAATAAAATTCTTAATCCAAACATCTTATATCTTTATTTTTTTAAAGATAGTTTGGGGGCTTTACACCTTTATTTAGATAAGAGAGGACAGTGGATATAGCAAGAAACTGGGTGATAGAGTTGGGGAATGACATGCGGGAAAGGGGCCGCAAGCTGGAATTGAACTCAAGCCAACCGCTTAACCATTACAGGCTAAGCTTGCACCCCATCTCTTTATTCAAATTTTTGAAATATACCTTGTTTTACACCTTTTTTTCTTTCATTTCTTTATTTTTTTTCATTTTAAAGGTGTTTTTAATTAAATTCATAAGATAAAGACAGATACATTAATAATGATACCAAACCAGATTGTTGTAATGACACTCAACAACAGCAGTGACACCAGAGCTGCATAACAATGGCCCATTAGTTAGTTAAATATTTAAAGTATGACTCTTTTAATTTCTGAAAATGAAAAGAAAAGTGACATTTATCAGTGTGTAATGTTTGGCAAAACTTGGAATTCGAAGATGTTCAAGCAAAACAATATCTGTCTTGATTTTTGAAACAGTTAATTTAACCTTCTGCTGTTTTATTTAACTGTCTCAGCTGCATTTTCATGAAGTGACAACCTCCAAAGTTGAGAAATAAAACCAAAGCAGAAATGCACCACACTGCAGTTCCTCAAGTGACCACTTGAGGCTGAGTCTGAAAGCCAAGGAATCCCCATTGGGTCCAATGTTAAAGAGGCATTTTTAACACAAAATTAAACATGTTTACAGCCCAGTGCAAAATACAGTCTTGATACCAACAGCCCATTTCTCTTTTTTCTCTTTTTTTAAGTTATATTTTTAGGCACTTTTGCCTTTTTATTGATAGGATAGCTGTAGAGAAACAGGAAATGTGGGGAGTAGAGAGTAGGGGAAGACATGCAGCAAATGGTCATAGCTGGGAGTCAAACCGGCAACCTCTGCGACGAGGACTATAGCCTCTGTATGTGGGGTGCTTAAACCGCTAGGCCACCAGCGCCCCCAACAGCCTTTTTCTCTACAGTATTTGTCCCCATGGTACAGGGGCAGTTTTTTGATAAATCATCTAATTTGAAGACATGAATCGCTAAGAGTTATACATACATTTGCATAATTCAGTGTGTGGTTGACTTGACAGGTAGATGGAAGTCTCAATGCTGTTTGCCAATAAGCAAAATACCCTCTCAGGTCCTTGCACCCCCTAGGTTGATCAAAATGTAGTTTGAGTCATCGTTTGGTTTCAAAGCGCCTCTTCATAAACAAATGGGTTACATCATGACTATCTTCATGTGTTTTTTTACAGTCTATGATTTTTATCCCCCCCCCCCAAAAAAAAATCCAAAAAACATAATACTGTCTCAGCCTGAAATGTCTACCTCACACATACAAACACAGTCTTGGTGCAGACACGTATAAGCTTAGCAGAGGGATTAAACTTCACACATTACAAAGACAGTCTGCTGCTGAAATATAACAGCTCTCATCCTCATGGCAGCAACCAACATGTCCATCAACTGTCATGTCTCGTCAGTGGGTCCATGTGCAAACCCTGCAAAACATTTCTCAAGTCCAAGCTGAGCCTTAACTTCCTAAAATGAAACTTAGGTTGTTTTAATTTTCAACAACAAGGCATCATAGGTGCTTTAAAACAGACACAAAAGATCAAGACAAAAAGGAAACATAGAAGCTCCTCATATGTTGTCTTCTGCTTTTCCCCCCCTCACACAATGTCTACAGAGGTGAAATGAGTCACATTAAGTTGCAGGAGGTGATCTGATGAGCACTGATGGATGAAATTAGCCTGAAATGAATTGCAGGAGGCATCTGCACGTCTGGTCTGCTGATCAGAAGCCGCTCTCGTCTTAATCAAAGGCCTGAGGGAGTCTAAGATGAAGCTTTGTTATTATGTGCCTTTTATTCTCTATCTCTGCTGTGTGCTCTTCTTTTTTATTCCCTTCAAAAGGTTAACAGTTGCAGCCTGCAGGAAATGTTGTGAAGATAGAGCTGGAGATCAAAATGTGTCAAGAGGACATCATATATTCTCTCAGTTACTTGTTGTTTGAAGTAGCCTCAGAATCTGCTCCTTTTTCATCATTCTCTTTCCAGAATAAAAACTCCTGGTTTTATTTGTATTTCACACATTGTTCACTCGTTAAACTGCAGCTCTCAGGCGCAAATAGTGCTGACTTGAAGTAGCTCTCTAAACCTGACCTGCAGACATAAACCTGATCATGGTTTAAGAGAAATGTCTCTTCAGCCTCCCTCTCATATGAAGAGGCATCATTGTCAGATAATAACTCTGCACTGTGAAGTTTTATAAGCGTATAAAGACTTGTACTGCTCTACTCTTTCCAGGATTATACAGACAAGAATTCCACGGGTGTTAAAATGTTAAATATGCCTTGAGTGTCGCTCACTTTCTTTGTATGTTGACGATACGATTGTGTCCTTTGCAGGAGAAGACGACCGCCTGGCTCTGAAGGGGAAGGTGACGGTTGGAGACCTGTTCAGAAAAGACTTCAAGGTTCACGACCCCAACGCCAAATGGATCAGCAGTAAGTGCAGTTTTTTGTTTATTGTATTGTTGCAATTTTTAGAGTATTAACTCTGCCTCCATTATACTGTATGTCAGTCCTCTGCTGATAGTATGATCTGAGAAATGCATCAAAATTTCAAGCTTTAGACTTCTCTTATAGCTTTCAAGAACTCATTTCGAGCCTTCAAGTGAATAAAAGTTCCTTTTTCATTACTTTCAAACTTGGCCCTGTCTTCTTAAATATTATTTGGGGCGTCTAAATGACCACTGACAGCCTCAGATTGTTTTATATATTACACTACAGATTGCTGCAGAGTTAGAACAAACTCCAAGCTGCTGTTAACGTTCCTCTCTCTTCAAAAGCTCCGGACTCCATCAGGAATAAAAACATAATTATAGCTTTTAGAACAACAGTGCTGCTGGTCTGGTATTGAATTGTTTGGTTGGTTTGTCTGTGTAATAGTGTGACTTTCCTTCAAACAAATGTTATTTGTGTGAGACAATTTAAAACGGATAAGGGTCTCTCTAAGCAGCAGACAGATATTTCATGTGCTTTCTTGTTCTGAGGTTAATCCAGGTTTGCACTGGGGGAAATTGTGCCTGTTTCTGATCCAATTTTGGAGTCACACATTCTGATTCTGAATTTTAGCTCCATCCTGCTTTGTTTGTAGTGCAGTGTAGGGGGCTGATCACAGCTCCATCAGCAGCTTCAAGCCAGTTGGATGAAGTTCTTGCATGGTAGAAATCCTGGTCAGCTTAAGTGGAAGCAGAGCCATGGGGCACTGGTGTAGCCCAGTTTGTAGAGCAGGCACCCCATGTACAGTAGCTGCAGTCGTCGGCGTACTGGTTGTACTATCAGTTCCCAGTTATGGCAGCATTTGGTGTGTGTCATCCCCCTCTTTCTCCCCATATTTCCTATCTCTCTCAGGCTGTCCCATCAAATACAGCCCCCCCCAAAAAAAGTCTTAAAATAGTAAGAAAGCAGAGCCTGATGACGCCTGTACAACATAGCAGATAGCATTTGAAAGCACTTTGGTCACATGGTATCATGAAAAGGAAATACAGAGATCCTTCAAAAGGCAACAATTATTTCAGAAGCCAAAACACATCAGATCTAAAATGTTCATTATTGGGATGGCGGGTGAGGATAGGCCACAATTAGATGATATGATTGAATGAATGAATAAAGATTTCTATTTATTTGTCTGTTCATTTACATGACCCATCTCTCAGATTCAGACACATTTACAAACTACAAACCAAACATGAAAAGCAAAAAAACTGAATCTTCCAGTTTCTCTGACTTCGACTTCTATCTGTGGCAGTTTTCAAAGAAAACTTCATTGACAGCTGTCAATGTTTCATTCCAGTTTGACGTGCACAGCGTGAGCACATAATTTATAGCTTTGGTTGTGAGTCTTAAATGATTCACTTGTGCAGTGTGAGCTGACATTCCATCACCACATTTATACGTTTGTGCAGAGTATGAGTAACTTTAGGGAGAGTTACAAAGAAATGTCTTACTTGGGGTCGGTTCTGCAAGGTTCTTTGAAACAATAGTCACTGTCAGGTGGAGATTCAGTCACTTATAGTGGACTTGTTTCTTATTTCTAAGCTGAAGTATTCTACTGAAAAAAACTGAAAGTACTTTTAAGTCATTTAGTGTTACGCCCCACCCAAAGGCGGCCCTATGGGGCTTACAATAATCCTAAACATGACCCATATGACAACACAAAAACACCTTAAAACACTTAAAGCTGCTGTTGATAGTCCTGGAATAAACATCAGTTCAGGGAGAGATTCTAATATCAACACTAACCCTCCACACCAGATTTCCCTCTCTCTACCCCCCCTCTGCCCTCTCATTCAGGACGATGTCGGAGGACTAATCTGAAGAGTGGCTCTGATTGGTCAGAGCTGACAGGAGTGATTGGAGTTTATAAATTGCTGGATAAAGAGGCATAGGAAAACAGAAAGACCTCGCCATAATCTCAAAATACCTCATTTATTGATGGCTGCTGATGAGTGTTATGACTTTTTTGCCAAACACAGCACAAAATAAGGACAGTATTTTCCCCCAATCCTACCAACTGCAGCTTTAACAAAAGGGATTTAATATCAAATGACAGAAATAATCAACTTTTCAACAAAGATCAACTAAATTATAACTAAAAAAAACCCACAACAAAGCACATGCAGATGCCCTGAAGGAGAGGCAGATAGGCAGCAGTCCCCAACTCAAATGCCTCTCCCCTACTGCAGGCAGCAGGGGACTTTTAAAGGTCCAACGCCACGTGAACCTCATTGCCTCAATTAAGAGGTACCTGCAGAGAAGAAGGTGATACAGAGGGAGGGACACAGAACAAACATACAGCCATAACATTTAGACTCATAGAAAAATCCACGATTCATTTTGTAGACCACTTTCAAATCCTATGTTGCAAACTGCAGGGCTTGTGTTATCCTCATAGTCCTCTTCATGAGTGAGTGACCAATCATAGCCAAGCTGGGCAGTGCTTCTCAGTCCAAAAGGGCAATGTTCTCTGAAAAGAGTGAGGAAGAACAGTCATATTCAGGATAGATTGTTTATGATGACTGGTGGTTCAGTTGTGTTTGAGTTGTGTTTGCAGGAGAGCAGATTGACTGTAGCAAAGACAAAGAAAAACACTACACATCCAATCTGTTCAAACAGCCCCAAAAAACAGAGGACAGTTGCATTAAGTACACATACTGAAGTAAAACAAATAAAACAGTTCATGCACTTTAGAAATCTGAATAAAAAGCCCACAAAGCTTCCTAATCACTGTCATTACATCGCTTCTAAATATATATTTTGCTTTTAGCGTTACTACAAATGTAGATCACTCTAATTACAGTAGCAAATGTATCATTTACTGAAACATTTAAGGTTGTTTTTTCCTTTTTTGCCTTCCTTATCCATCTGTCCCTCTTCAGTATTTGCAGAGCTGTGTTTCTGTATGTTGTGTGTGTGTGTGTGTGTGTGTGTGTGTGTGTGTGTGTGTGTGTGTGTGTGTGTGTGTGTGTCTGTGTGTGTGTTTGCCCCGCCGTGTGACATTCCTCTAAACGATTTATTCCATATGCTTCAATAGCTACTCAATTACCTGTAACCACAACCCTCATTTTCCTGAGATCAATGGCAGCGTGTGGATGCTGCTGCTGTTACAATTCATCACCACCGATTTCAAAGGCTTGTTTTTTTAATAACAGCATGAAGCGCCGGTACACACACTGACAGCACCGCAGGGCGCCAATAAGAGAAAATTATATACTTTATTTCATATCAAGGTACAAACAGCTCGTCTCAGCTCCGGCGTTGAGGAGAGCGATCACAGCTCGGAGATGTGAGGAGTCTGTACAGCTGAAGGATTAATGAGCTGGATTTTCTTCTTCTCTGGTGCCCGACGAGGCTGTCTCCTCCAATCACAGGATGTAAGATGGCTCCCAGAAATAACACAGCTGTTAAATCTAATTCAAATCGTGAAATCCCCGAGCCTTCCTCCCCTTCTTTGGCTGTAATTAGAAAGCTGAAACCCCTTATTTATTACATTAGTGACAGGACGATGCTGCTCCTGTGTGGATCGCTGGGTTACAGTCTGGCCTGGTTTCCAGTGTTTGTTTTAGCTGCAGGCCCCCATGTGTGCTTAAAGACGAGGAGGCTCTCAGGGGGCTGATTTGAGGTTGATTCTAGCTGTGACCCATGAAAGTTGTAAACAAATCGATCACGCTTCAACGAGCCTTGTTGAACATCACAAACTGTGGGAGTACTGTTCACATCTGGAAGCTAACATCTGTTTTTTAGTCTCAGGGAAAACTAACTGATGTATATTTCCATCATTTCAGAGGGGTTAATTACAGAGATGTTCTCATTAGAGATGCTCCAACACCTTTTTTCTTTCCCAGACTGATTTCAATATCTGGATTTTGTATTTTGCTGATACAGTGAACTGGAAAATATCACCTGTTTCACCTAAGCGACTAATGACCTTGTCGATTTAACAGAAACACAAATGCTGACTGGCTGACTAGTCTCGAGTCTGCTTGTGTTTGTGCAGCTGTATTCACCACTTTGTTGAAGAACGCCTTTATGTGCATGTGTGTGGTAGTTTCACTGGTGTTTCATTGCTGAGTTACACTGCCAGCTACTGGCCCAGCATTCATACTACAGCAGTTTCAGTCGTTCTTGCCGATTTGTGTTCACACAGATAATTTTCAGGTTTGTCATAAAAACACTAATATTTTCAAAAAAGCAAAGGAAAAAGGTTTCTGTTTTTTTTTATCAGGACATTCTCATCCTAAGCAAGCGGCAACCTACGGTCTTAAAATATGAAGCCCATGCGGAAGTGCTAAAAACTGCAGTTCATTGAGCGTCCACTTGAGGCTGGCTGCAGAAACAACGGAAATCAGAAAAGACGATCTTTGCAGCAGAAATAAACATGTTTACAGTCTGGTTCAAAAAACTGTTTATGTCAGAGTAGCTCATTTCTCTTTCGGCACACACTGTACGGGGAGTGAATTTTTTTAGAACTCAGCATTTTGAAGATATTAAACCATAGACTGTATAATAAATGGGCTTAGTATCCGTGACGTCACCCATCTGCTTCTCAAGCGCCATTTTTGAGGCCAGTCGGCGGCTGCAGCCATATTGCTGCTGTTGAGCAATGGTGACGTAAAGAGGCGGACTTTGAGCCTCCTCGCCAACAGCTACAGTGTTCCCGCCTGTCAATCAAGTCAGCTGTGCCTCTCATTGTAAGACTCGTAATCTCAACATCTTCCAAATTGCCGTGTTAGAAAATAAATCACCCCCTCACAGTGTGTGCCGATCGAGAAAAGTGCTATCCAGACTACACTCGTGTTTTGAACCAGGCTGTAAACATGTTTATTTCTGCTGTAAAGATCAGCTTTTTTTAATGGGTGTGTATGTGGTTTCCTGTGTTTCTGCAGCCAGCCTCAAGCGGATCCTCGATGAACTGCAGTTTTTAGCACCTCCGCATTGGACTCATATTTTTAGACCGGAGGTTGCCGCTTGTATTAAACTTATGAGTTTTGCCCAAATAAGGACATGGCTGACTTCATTGACAGGCGGGCACCCTGTAGCTGTTAGCGGGAAGGATAAAGACCCGCCTCTTTACCTCATATTAGCTTGGATGAAGTTTGGTTGTGTTCAACATTTCCAATATGGCACCCGCTGACGATTGGCTTCAAAACACTGCTCAGAGACAGATGAATGAAGTCACGGATACTACGTCCATTGTTTATACAGTCTATGGTCTTAACAAGGTCTTTATTCAGGACTAATGAAAGCAGGTACCAGCTTATACTAAATCCCAAGTCTGAGGCTGGATTAGAAACATTCAAACAGTGCTTTATGTATTTGAACATCTCTTACTTACTACTTACTACTAGTGAAAATGTATTGTCATTGTTTTCTGCTTACTACAACATATTCCTGCCAACTCAGACTTCGCATAAGATGCATAAAGGACAGAAGACTCTTTATAATAATCCACACACAGCCGCCGGCCTTGAGACAGGACCTGTCATTAGAAAGCAGTCCACTCTTTCATCTCCCTCTTTTTGTGCTGTTGACAGAGCCATCCTTGATCTCGAGGTATTTTTAGTGTGTCATTAGATACAGCTGACAAGGAGGAGAAAAGGAGGGAAGAAAGAAGATCCATCAGCTGATTATTTTGTCTTTGTTAGCACTGACATTTTTACCAGGACCGGGTTTTTCAGCCAACCTGGCATGCTCGAAAGGATTTGGAATAATGTGTGCCCTTGTTTGGGGCTCAAATTGATTTTTTTTTTTTTACCTGATTCATCCTTGTTTTATGTTTCCCGTTCCCCTGGCTCTCTGCACAAATTCATATAACCTCTAGGAAATGTAATGATCACAGATTAGACTATTTCCAGCGATAACGATAGCTTCCTTGTGTCTTTTTTTCAGCCTGATAAGTGTAAGTATTTCAGGAACTTAAGTATGTAGGTCGCTTTAACTCACTGTAGCAAATATATCCTTTTCATGAAATAACTCCATTTTCATAGATTCATTAGGCATTTGTCGACCGGAGGAACTTTACCCCAGAACTAGGGACTTTACCCCTGAACTATGTGCGTTTCAACCGGTGGACCCAGGGTCTAAATTTAGTTCAGGGGTAGATAATCTCCCCCCTAAAAAGCGCCTGCTAGGGGGGTAGTACTTTTCAAAAAGCCCTGGGGCTTTCAGGGGGCAGGGCCTGCAATGCTGATTGGCAACTTAACCGCAGTGTGTCTATTCCGCCTGTCGTCCACAATAACATCACACACATCTGTGATTCTCTTGATTTCTCTTTCTTTAATTTGTTCTATCTATTTTGTATGTGTGTGTACTTTTCAAAAGAAGAAGCTGTGATTCTCTTGATTTAGCAGCTTGTAATAGTAGTCTTCTCTCAGCCCACCGCGAATGCGTCTCTCCCGGTGTTATGATTTTAAAAGTGACCTTGTAAACTGGAGACCTACAGCTGAATGTAACAGTGTTTGTGGAGTTTACACAGCTGTTGAAACACAGAGGGAGTTTTAAGATTCAATATCCTCATTAGATAATTATTTAATGATGGTCTAAAGACGTTTATGAGGGATGCATCCAGCTGAAAGTCGGCAGTTAACAGGGTCGCGGTTTAAACCAAAACACCGGCCGATCTCTGCCACAGCTTTTTGAGTTCAAAAGGATTTTAAAGCTGTGTTGAAACGTCTTTGCTACTCGCGTTTATCTCCTCTCACGGTTGATTCATTGAATCCATCTGTAATGAAATATAGCACCATCTAAAACAGCGCCAGCTGAGTCTCTTCCATGCTAACAGGCTAACTGTTGTGATACCTGCCGGTCCCTCTTCTTCTGTGGTGTCATCTGTGATGAATGGCATTTGTCTTTGTCCTACTGCCCTCTACTGGTCTGGTGGTGTACTGCATTTACTTTTTTCCCTCCATACGTCACTGGCCTGATTTGCACAATCTACCTGGGGCTTCAGCCCCGCGGTCAAAACACAGACAACACAGGAGGGGGCACAGGAACCTTTTAGTTCTGGGTAAAGTAGTTCTGGGGGCTAAAAGACCATATTATGCTATTATGAACAAACTGGTTGGAATTCTTATACTGTACACCTTCTTTTTTGCTGCTGTAACACCGTGAATTTCCCCGTTGCAGGATGAATAAAGGAGTATCTTATCTTATCTTATTGTATAATTTGGATAAATATCCAGATAAGTATAATAGTTGTACCTCCAGGTCTGCCAGTCTTGTCCCTTCCTCGTTCACTGATGTATCCAACACAAGCTGCTGAAACCACCTCACCCCGCTCTCTGCATCAGTATTCTGAACATGCTCTGAAGCCATCACTATACGTCTCCCTGGTTAGGTAATTGCACAGTTAGCAGACACCGCTGATTTCTCACACACGCCTGTTTTTTTACCCTTTCATCTGAATCAAACAGACACACCATCAGCATCACTCTCACACCACCAAGGTGAAGCCAGCCCTGTGCGACAAAACCGCCCGCGCTCCCGACAGCTGCTCGCTATTTTAACGGCCACGTTCCTCTCGTCTGCCGCTCCAGGATCCCTCTTGTCTCGCAGATGTTTGTTAAATATGACGAAGGGGGGGCATTTGTGAAGCTCTCGATTGGTACCACCTCAAAGTGTTATCACCATGACTTTGAAGAGGACTTGTGCCTGTGGTTTAGATAAGAGTGAAGCATAGAGGTGTTTGTTTTTCCAACCTGTGTGTGTACACTCTTTGGAGCATGTCGGGGAATCGCCTCGTTCTTAGATGATGCACAGCCTCTCATCTCTAATGTTTATGTAAAGCAATCACTTTGGAGAAGATTAGCCAGTTGTCCCATTCTCTTATTGACTTTTCATAGCTCTGCTCCCGTGACACAACATGAGTAATGATGTGAGTGTCATTTGTTAATGGAGTTCTGCAATGGGTCTTTTTCTAACCAATGAGACGTATCAAATTAGCCCATACACTCACTGTTAGCATCTAGTGTTCAGTCAGTGTCACACACAATCACACTGAGGAGAATGTTAACATTATATGAAGCAGCAGATGCAAATATCCCCATTTGAGATGGCCCACTTTCAGCACAACATCACTGATGCGTAATCCGGGAGGACGTCTCGGCACAAACTCAAATTTTGTTGCTTTTTCAACCTCCAGAAAAAGACAGAAGGGTTGAGACAAGACACGTTTGACAGAAACAAGCTGTCACAACACACTGATGTTGTTCAGTGTTTAATACCCAGGGAGGAGTAGAAAGAGCAGAAGCAGACTTTGGAATTATACGTTAGCGTCAGTGTGCCTCATGATAAATTCATCCGTCTCTCGGCTCCTTAGATGCTAACTTTTCAGGCGGTGTCTGAAGAGTCAGATGTCATGTTTGATCCAAGTTTGAGCTACAAAATTGTGAAAACAGCTTTTTGCAGATATATTTTATCCAACATGAGACTTGCCAACTGCTAGACTACCATCTCCCATGGACACAGAGATTTGTCTTAGGCCCGGCACACACACGAGAAGATTTTTTAAATCTTAACCAATGTTGAAAATGTGAGAGAGCCAACTCATGATGATAAATAATCATAGATTTAACAGGTTTGTTCTTGTGGTGTGTGGTGTGCAACAAGATGACCAACACAGCACATCACACACTAGTGTTGTAGTCAAGACCACATTAACCGAGGCCAAGACATATCCAAGACCAGAGTGCAACGAGACCAAGACAAGACCAAGACATTTAGGGACCGAGACAGAGTCAAGACCAAGACCAAGACCAAGGCAGGGCAAGACTGAGACAAGACCAAGACCATATATATCAATGAAAAATCATCATGAGAGTTAACAAAATAAAAGACTTCTGTTTATTTTATTTAAGTTTGCTTTAAATACAATTACCAGCAACAAACAAGGTTTGGCTTTTGACTCCTTAAGTTTTGTTTTGGTCTTCATTAGTTTAACTTTTGCTTTAGATTACAGAGTGCATCAGTGGTGGTCTCAACCGGTCTTGATATAAGACTGAGTAAAAATGCTTTTGATTCCAAGACGACACCAAGACCTTAAATAAGCGGTCTCGAGACCAAGACCGGTCTCCAGTACTACAACACTATCACACACTAACAGATTCTATTCACCAACAACCAGAGTCCACACTCTCAAGACTGGAAATTTTCACAGGATCTCTCAAGGTCAAACGTGACTATAGAGTAAACAAACATGGCAGATGATGGGATGGCTACCTGTCGCTGGATGCTTAGCTACCTGGTCATCCATTGCCGTTTAGCAGAGGAACAAATCAAGAAATTTGTCCTCCATTTCTGACGTCCAACCAACTAAATGCTTGGTGTTAACTATTGTCTTCAGGGTCAGTTTACCTCCTGATTGGCTAGTGTTTCGTCCCACATGACAATCCACAGAGTGCCTGCTCAGCTGTCGTCGCAATCTCCCCAACACAACAGAATATCTGATCTTAAATATTGAATATGTTGAATATTTATGATTTCAAATTGGGATCAGATATTCAGGCATGACTTTTGTGGGGAATCAGGCCCAAAACTGCTGCTGTTTGTGTTGCTTCTTTCAAAGAGGATCAGCAGTAATGGATGGATATCGTGAAAAATTCGGAAAAGGCATTTTGTCATCTCAAGTAAGGTCAAAATTTTACTGGATTGTGCTTTCCAATTCCAGTTCCTTCTGATGAATTCAACACATGAAGGCAGACCTTACACTTGAATCTGTTACGAGCCGAAGCTCAGCCTTGAGAACTGCAGCAGCCAGCAGGGTCTCTAGTCGCAAGGTCAAAGGCTGAACAGATGACTTTCAGGACTTTCACTGGCAATGCCCCAAGGTTATGAAATGTGCATACCTGCAGGTCTTTGAAGAGTGAAAGTAAAAAAAAACAGCTCAAAGCCCAGTTGTATGAAACCTCAATGACTCTGTGCGGAACATTGCTATCCTCCCGTTAGCTTTGAATTCTAGGACTGGATTTGAACCTTCAAGTACCAAAGGTTGGCATCAAATGTGCAGTCAAGTGGTAGGATTGTGTAGGAACTCTTGAGTTTGTGACTCTAACCAAAATTCAAAATCCTCAGTGTTGAAGCTGCCTGATAATAAAGCCGAGTTCTTGTATCACTGTTAGTGTTCAGGTATTTTATTTTTGCTTCTAATCTTTGATAGAATTAAAATGATTTTATGAAAATGTTTTAAAACAACTAAATAACAAATAGTTTTGTGGTCAGTGAACTTATTTGCTGCAACTTGTTGTGAAAAATGACAAATTACAGCCACTATCCCCCCACAGTACACCTTACAAATTTGGTTTACATGGGTTACAGTAGCACACCAATTTGGCATGTATGTTTGTAGATCAAAAACCTTTTCTTGGGAGGTTTTTAACAACACTTGGTAATACTTTTTGTTGTCTGTCATCATTAGTTTTCCTATTTTCATTATAAAAAGACAATTTTGAAAGGCAGTTAGCTAGAGGGCTAGCTTTAGCAGACAGATAGCAGGTTAGCTGATGAGAGCAGCTAATTTACAACAATGGTTAACAGACTAGTTTACAAAGACAGTTAGCAGCCAGCTGGCATTTCACTCCTTGGATTTAAGATTAAGCCATGCATTTTCTGTTTGTGTTGCACAGGCATTTTTTAGGCCATTTATTAGCAGACATTTGAAGCTAGTTTGTATAGCAGTTTGAACACACTGGGTTAAAAGAGCTCGAAGTTATAGACAGAAATGTCAAAAATTTTACAACTGTCCCCAGTCCACCCTACCATTGCATTTATGGCTATAACTGTGTAATAACCTCACTAAAATCAAGGCTCTCGGTTTCAGTTTTTGCTTGCGTCATCACAACATTCTGTTTCGGTTGTGTTGTTTCGGTGATAAAAGTATTTCAGGGAAACCAAAAATGCACTTTTTGGGCCATTTTCGGCCGAAAATTTTAGGTGCATCCTTAGTTAACAGACTAGTTTACAAAGCCAGTTAGTAGCCAGCTGATGAGGACAGTTAGCAGACTAGCTGATAAGGACAGTTAGCAGACAAGCTCACAAAAACAGTAGGCAGACTCGCTAATTGGCACAGTTAGTAGCCAGCTGGATAAGGGCAGTTAGCCATATGGCAGCTAGCATGATGCCTGTAAATGACAGCTATCAGTGTAGTTGCTAACAGCTAGCAGGTCATGATAAAGTCATGCTGCCTCTCAGTTTGGATTGGCCTGTTTTTGTTAGTACACAGCAGAAGGCTATAGGTGTAGCATACACAGTACTCTTGTCTCAATATCACAGACATTTTGCACTTTAATGAAAATTGCAATTACATTTTACTACCACTTCTTTTTTTCCTTCATTTACTGCCGGTGAATTACAACGAGGCACAGATGTGTAAAATTCAACTTTGCTGTTACCTGCCAACACGCCTGTCTGCTTGTTTTCTCTATCCCCTTTAAAGCAGTTTTATTAGACTTAATTAAATGAGCTGTAACTTTTGCTAGCTTGTGTGTGACCTGTTTCAGGTAATTGGAAATCTCGCCGCCGTTTGTGGTGATGACCGTTCTGCCTGTTTGCCTTACAGCCAAGATGGAAACTGTTGAGTGATAAAAGTTTCCAGAGTATCCCACTCCTCTTTTGGATCATTATACGTTCACAGATATGGTTCTCATTACTTGATGGCTTTTTATTGCAGAAAAGTGTCAGTTTGATGAACCTCTTCTTTTATGTAAAACCTCAACACTTAACTCTGTAATGAAACAGTGTCATTTCATTCTCTGTAAGTGGCTACAGCTATGAGTCTACAGACTTATAAGTCTTTTAAATTTCCCATAGGCCTTCTATTTATTTCCTTCTTGCCTCTTTTCTCCAGTAAAATCAGTTTCAGCCTATCTACTGTTATAGCAAAGCAACAGCAGCAGCAACAGCAGCAGTGGGCCTACTAGTACTTTTTTCAGTATTTAACAATCTTTCACAGCCTCCCAGTTTGGTCCCACAATCCCAGATAGAAGCAGTGAGCAAATCTGCTCTAAGAGTGCCAATTGTGCTGTCTGTTTGTGCCAGCAGAGAGGAGAGAAGACAGAGATGGTGTTAATTAACAACATAAGTACTCCACCCACCCAACTCCACACACACAGCAAACTGAAATAACACACACACTAGGGATTGTGGTGTTTTGTCCTATTTTCTACCACTTTAGTAGTACTTGTGGTTTCAAAGTTCTGCATGTATAAATATCTGCGTTGGTATATCAGTAAATTCAGATTTGAGTATTTCTGCAGCAGCTTCCACTTCATATTAAGCAGATATATCTCTGCTGCATTGTGATTTCTCACAAGCACATCCACAATTCCCACTCCTAATGCCAATTGCAGAGTTACAAATCTTTGAATTCACCTCAGCCGTTCATCACAGAGAACTCATAGCTCTACTGTATTTATGTAACGCAGCAGAAGCAGAGAGGCGGCAAGCATTCCCTCACAGCGAGAGCGCCTCTGCAAACACTTTCATTAACGCTCTGAGGATTTGTTTTTAAGAATCCACATGTACGTTTCATGTTCTCGTAAGATTTCTCTGATGGAAGTGCTTCTTCAATTCGGTTTGGGAGTTTTAAATAATTATCTCTACAAATTGCTCAAACATGGAAGTATTTGAGTAGCGAGGTAACTCCACGGGGAGCTTGTATAATAAGATGGAAATAGGCTTTCCTGCTGTCCAAACAAGAGCGCTCAAACACTGCTGTGATGTTTATTGTCATATTATAGTTGTTATAATTGCTATTTTACGGGCTCTACCCTGCCTAATGATCTCAATTATAATGAGCAGGGGCAGGTCTTTTCAAGTTCAGTGATTGGTTTGCACGGATATAAAACACAGCTCCACCAACACACTGAATGAAAGGAGGAAGTAGAGCGCATAAGAATGGTGGACGGAGAATGAAGCAGCAACAGAGGTTATATCTTCATGAAGAGCATATGAACAAATCAATGACACAATGACTTTAGGATTAACTGCACATTAAGGTTACAGATTACACAAAGCAGAGGGTTTTAGAGGGTTTATGGAGGGTTTCTGAGAACACTCACATGCTCCTTTGGGAGTCATCTTGGAGGGAATATGGAGTCATATGAGCAGTGGGTGAGTTCTGGAGGACTTAATGTTCAGCTAATAGTCTGCTCAACGGCTTTCAGGGGTAATAGACACGTAAGGTTATGATGGGACTGCAGCAGGCGGTGTGTCTTCAGTCTCATTCTACAGGACACATTATTGTCAAATGTAAAGCTTTATTTCGAGTCCAGATGAAAGAGAGGAAAGTAGCAAATGGGATTTTCTCACATCAATATAACCGAGTAGTTTGTGTACTTTTTAAAGCAGTTTTTAAAACCAGTACTGTAGCTCACTTAGGGGTGGGAATCAAGAACCGGATCCGACTTAGAACCGGTTCCAATTGATCAATTCCATTGGAATTGTACACCTCAAATGTTATTGATATGTCTTTTTTTTTTGGGGGGGGGGGTTGCCTTTATTTGATATGACAGCTGAAGAGAGAGAAACAGGAAATATGGGGAGTGGAGAGAGGGCGAAGACATGCAGGAAATGGTCAACCGGCCAGGAATCGAACCTGCGACCCCTGCGACCCCTGCGACGAGGACTGTAGCCTCTGTATGTGGGGCGCTTAGACTGCTAGGCCACCAGCGCCCCATAATCGATTTGTCTTAACCATTCATTTCCGAGCACGACGTCACGTCACATCGCGGTACGTTGCATTACATCACACACTCTGTGGTGCAGAACTCCTTCAACAACGAGGAAACATGGAGAGGAAGAAGCAGTCTAAAGCGTGGCTCCCTTTTAGTAAAAGAGATGAGACCAATGCCGTGTGCAATCTGTGCAACACTGTCATCTCATGTAAAGGTGCAAATACCTCAAATATGCTAAAGCATTTGTCAACTCGGCCTCGAAGCTTGGGGTTGGCGTCGGGCCGAAGTGGAGAAGGGTTCCATGTGAACATGTTCGCGTCGGGGCGGCAAACCCACCGCCTACCTCTCCCCTTTCTGGGTCGGGACGCTTCCCTTAGGCTCCAGGGGCCACGTCCGGACTCACGTGGCCGAAAATTAGGCACCCAGAGCAGGTAAAATACCTCCGCGATGACCCCAAGAGAAAAAGCGTTTTTCCTCTCCAAATTCAAGTCTTTTCATCCAGGCTCCAGGGGCCAGTCTGGACTCAAGCGGCCGAGAATGAGGTCAACCTATTGTTCAGTATGTTCAAGTTGAATATGTTCATGTTCAGTCTTGTGTAGACATAATTTTGGAAAACATAAAATGGTTCCTTTTGGTGCGGAAGACTGTGTAGAACTACTTTTTTTCCCCTCAAAAAGGAATTGGATTTATAAGCAGAATCAATAATGGCATTGACATTGATAAAATCTTATCAATTCCCACCCCTTACCTCACTACATTTCATATAGCATCATTCACCAAGTAAAAGAAATAGAATAAAATGCATTAAAATTTAAACTTTCCACTAGTGCCAGCTGATTGGTTGACCTGCCTTCAGGTATCGGAGAAGAACATGCTCATGCTAAAACTACAACAAGAGCGGCTTCGATATTGTTGGAAATATATTCACAGATTTGACCTTACACAAGTCAATAACTTGAACCTTGCTTTTACAACCAACACTTACTCCCAATGGTACTAAGATAGACAGAGAGCTACAAACTTGCTGTCCTCTGAGCTAGACAATTTACACTGGCCTCTATGAACAGCCGGCCGTGACTCAAGTGCAGAGAGAGACAGTCCACAGAGGGCAATACTGGAAAAAGAGACTGCAAAAATATTCAGTGACTTCACCGTGGATAGCTGCTGAGTCAGTAAAATAATTTCACATATAAATGGCCTTCTGTTTGTTTTACCACAACAAGAACTGTGGGAAAATATGCTTTTGGGAGTAATATCTTACTCAGTGTTTTATTGTTTATTAACAGAATGATTGTTTTACTTCTACTCAAATTAAATTTCATTAAAGTCACTGTACTTTTACTTCAGTTAAATATTGTAGTTTTCTTTCAACCCCTGGTGTAATGCCATACTTGGCTTTTCTGGCTCACTGGTAATAAAATAAAACTGCTGTTAAAATGTATCATCGCTCTAAGAACGTGGAGACCTCTTGATACAGTAGCAAGTCGTGGATGATGCCAGATGAGCTTGCTCGGTAGAACAGTTTAAAGCCCCACTTATCTGGCTTGTTGACAATATATTGGCAGAGAGTGCCTACCCTCGTGCCTTTATATGCCACCATGACCTCATCCACACTGTGCTTGTTAGTGGATGGTATCAGGAGACACTGGTGACGAAGCATCTCAAAGAGGGGACGGATTTTGTAAAATCGGTCTGGATTCTCTCTGATTTGCTGCTTATCACTGAAATGAATGTACCTGCGTGACAGCTGGAATCTCTTCCTTGGCATGATGTCACCGATTAGGTTGAAATGGGACTCATGGTGCCAGTAGTGCTCCAGTGATGGGAAGTTGAAAACACCAATGTAGAGAAGGAGCGCTAAGAAATCCTCAATTTCTTCAGGGCTAGTCTTTAGTAGTATTTTTCAACCCCTGGTGTAATGCCATACTTTACGTGTCTGGCTTAATGGTAATAAAATAAACTACTGTTAAAATGTATCATCGCTCTAAGAGATGCAACGATTATAACATGGATGGATTAGTCGGTCAAAGGTAATGAATTGCCAACCATTTTTGATAATGATAATTTGGTAAACTAAAAATGTAATTACTTCCTGGTTCAAATGCCTTAAATTAAATAATTTTCTGTTTTGCTTTGTCACTAATGAAAGTTACCAAAATATGTTTGGGGTTTGAAATGGTGGTAGAAAAATAAGTCCACCTTTTCGTTCTTGTTAAATTTTCATGGGCTTTTTATTATTTCAATTTTTACTCATCTTTGTCCGTAGACTAGGGGAAAGTGATTACAGATAAATTATAAGTGAAATAATCATTATAATAAATTCAGCCTTAATTTCTTTCACATAATGTGAGTAATTAGAGGAGGCAATAATCAGATATTTTACACTGCAGTGAATATTTGTTCCCTGTATTTTTGAATCAGCACACAAGCTTTTGGTCCTGACTCATGCATACAACCGTACCATTACTATGATGGATTCCTGGCCTTAAACTGCACCTGTGTTATCGGGGCATAAACTTCTTTTATTCAGCAAATCTTGGAGCTATTCTTGCAACATAACCTTGTGCGCTCTTTTGTGCTGCGTCCTTCAGTTTTGGCGGTGACTTAGGGCTCTCTGTGTTTGCTTCTGCCTGAATGTGGCTGTAATCTTCAGTTCTGTTGTTCTACATTTGAACTTCAAGGAGACGTTGTACATAAAAGGCTTTTCATGCTGCTTTAAAGAAGGCAGTGAAATGTTTTTGGTATCTGCTTTTTTTTTTACTTTAGGGAGGATGAAACATCAAGAGGCATTGAGTCTGTCTCATTTTATGAAGGAAGAATTCTATGTTTGAGCTGAGTTAGTTTAGGAAGAGTAAGTGTAAGGTAAGGGTTTTCTTCTTTATTAAATGTCATTGCCTCAAATGTAGATTTCAGTATTCATAGGAACAACTTTTTAACATTATTTACTGTCTAACAGGTACTGAAGGATTTGGACTCACTTTGGTCTCTGTGACATCAGCCATTGGTTTTTAAATGGAAGTTTTGAAACCCAACAATGGTTGGCACCATGTTGGTATTGCTGACTCAAGTCTAACTTTGGATGAACTGAACTACAGACAAAAGGGGAGGCAAGCTTTGGGCCACTACAGCTGCAAGGCACCCGCCTATCAGTCACTCAGCCTACTACTTTTAAATGTATGTGTAACTCATAGCCTGAATTAGTAAATTGGTTAAAAAAGTTATTTGAACCAGGCTGCAAACATGTTTAAATTTGCCTTTAGAAACAGTGTATTAACATAGGACCTCATGGTTATTCCTTGGCTTCTGGAAACAGCCTCAAGTCAACATTGGAGAAACTGCAGATTTTGTGCACGACCGCATTGGCTTCATTTTTCAACACTTTGCCAATAGCAGCCAAATAATGAGTTGTCTTAGCTACATTACTTGAGTTTTGCACATGATTTTGATAACTTTTCATCCTTAAAGTCTTGTCTATACGCCAAGTAAATTTCAATTGGATTGGATATACATCCTAGGAAGAGTTAATCCAAGTATGAGCCAGAGAAATGGCTTAAAATCCCCTGTTTGTCACAAATTACCTGGCCTAGGTAGCCTAGGTAGCGGTACAGGAGAAACTTAAGTGTTCTGTGATGTGAAAGTCAGTGGAATTTGGTGGCATTAAAGAAAACAACTCAATGCTAATACATCAATAAAGAGTTCCAGGTTCAGTTAGTCCAGTCCCTGTTTTCCTGTCAGTCATCTGCCGGTCTCTGTGACAGCAGCCGCTGTATTTGATTTGGTACCAACCCCTCAGACTTATGATTCCTGAGGACTGTTTTGTTTGTTTGTATTGTCTCATCTAACTATTGGGATTGAGCGTCTTCTTTGTTGTCGTTGATTCGTCACTTAGGACTAAAAAAAAAAACACTTTGAGTGTGCTGCCATCTTCCATTGAGAGACAGTAGAATAATGACGTTGTGTTGACAGCTGGAGGTGTGTCTCGAGCGTTCTGGTGTATAGGACGTGAGCCCGAGTATCTAGACCATTGTTGCAGTGTGTAAGATTGCTCCAGTGTAAAAGCTGTTTCTGGTATTCTTACTCCTAACAAAGGTCCATTGTCAGACACTCAGAATGACAATCTAAGCCTGTCAGTAGCAAAATAAAGAACATTTAGAGAATGCATTTTGATCAGGCATGTTTGCCCTGGAAGATGCGATGTATCCAGCTGCAGCTGTTTTACAGCTGCAGGCTGATTTGCTCTGTTGAGGTAGTTCCAACACTTTTTGTACCTTTTTGTCATTTAGACACCAAAATATGTACATTTTTAAACACTGGAATTCCTGTTTTAGTCATGCAAGCTCCAAGTAAACCAAATAATGAGGCATAAAAAACCTGATCTATCTTAAAAAATTTTAACAGCATGAAACAGCAAAGGGCTGGCGATGCGCCATGTTGATTTTACCTTAATGGTGAACTCAGAGGCAAAAGAGGCAGCGAGTAATGAAGGCAGCGAGCACACGCTGATCAGCTTTCCTGATAAACATAAATGACTTCCACTGTGAGGCCTGACCAGCAGGTTGGCAGTAGCCTTGGGTGGTTTCATTCTCTGTCAGCAGGTTCAGACTTGAGGTGTTTGCTTGTTTATTCGCCCTGCCATTCATCCGTGAGCACACACACATTTATCAAGTCGGTCAGGAAAGAGTTGAAATTGCTATATGTTGCCAGTACAGCCGTGCAAAAGCAGAGAGGAAACTCAGATTTAATGTGGATGAAGAATGAAACTAAATCATTTGAAATATAAGAGGGAGATTTTTAATTAAATCTCATGCTGAATTTTTTATTAGCCTATATTTTACAGCATATCTTGAGTGTCAAATATTTCAGACAGTTTTACTCCATAGGAGACTTGTATTTTATTTAGCCACAGACAGACATCATAACTCCATCTCTGTATCTTGTATCGGAGATCCCCTTAAGCTTTGGACACAAACAAACTCTGAACCAAAAAGAAATACTCAGAATTGAACACTTTCACCCTGCCTCACTTCTTTGCATTCCATCAAACCTACATAAACTACATTCTTAGATTGCCCAAGGGGTGTTATGTAATCACATGGTTGTTGCATCCCTGAAAAAAAGTCCTGATGACTGCAAATGTTGTATTTCTCTGCAACCATTCTAGTCCTGTAGCTGGAAGTAAATCAGACCAAAATAAGCTTTTCACATGCCAGGGTAGAGGCACGTTGATTTAGAGTGTAACCTTCAAACTGACACATTTGAACCAGTGCATCGAAATGTTTGTTTTAAATACACAAAGCAGATTTATGCACATGACAGTCAACATTAAAGTTCTGCTAACTCAGTATCCATAGTGTGGCAGTTATGACACAAACATATACAATCCTTGACTTTATACAGCTTGACTATTTATTTATAGTGTAGACAGCAAGTATTGCACACCTTGTTCCATTAACCAAGAGTGCAAAACTTCTCAGACTTGGACCCACGACTGAAGCTAGCTTTAATGGAGAACAAAGCTGCATAGTGCTACTGAAGCAGAAAAA
Organism: Notolabrus celidotus; assembly: GCF_009762535.1. Lineage (NCBI taxonomy): Eukaryota > Metazoa > Chordata > Actinopteri > Labriformes > Labridae > Notolabrus > Notolabrus celidotus. The sequence goes on from NC_048288.1 coordinate 26,991,950, forward strand.
CAAGTGTTCAAACAGTATGCATCCAAGTCCTGCAGAAGTTATGTCTTAAGTCAGGGTAAAGGGTCTGCACCAAACCATGCATTTGAACCACAGACTGTAAAAAAATGGATGTAGTATCCGTCACCTATCTGTTCCTGAAGCCCTGTTTTGAAGCCAATCGTTGGCGGGTGCCATATTGGAAATGCTAAACACAACCAAACTTCCTCTGAGCAAGTATGAGATGTCTTACCTCTGGATCACACAGCAGTGTAACAACATTAACTGGCTAAGACTAACTGTTGAACAGAGGCTTAAAGATCAGTTTCTGCAAAAGTGGCAAGGTGAACTGGATGAAATGACATCATGTGATTTATATGTATAATTTACACAAGACATAAAACTTGAAAAATATTTGTTATTTGAAAACCAGAAGCATAGACATGCTATCTGTAATTTTAGAATGAATAACACCAGGATCCCTAAGGTTATTGGAAGATGTAAAGGCCTGGATAGAAAACAGAGGATTTGTAATCTCTGTGATGATGATCGTGTGGGTGATGAGTACCATATTTTGTTTGAATGCAAGAACACAAGCATTCTGAGTTATAGAGAGAGGTTGATCCCAAAGTATTATTTAAAATGTCCCTCTGTGTTTAAATTAATTCTATTGTTGCAATCAGATAAGCTGAAAGTTATCTGCAATTTAGGGGCTTTTCTGAAGAATGTCCTTCCATTGTTTAAATAAGATCTGTTGTACTTCAGCCATGCCGTGTGCCATCATTATATTCTTTTGTTATTTACAATTTATGTTCTGTTTGTGGCTCCAGACCATGTGATCATGGTCTGAGTGTCAAAATTAAAAATGAAATGAAATGAAAGAGGCAGGCCTTTAGCCTTTTCTCTAACAGCTACAGTGTTCACGCCTGTCAGTCAAGTCAGACATGTCCTTATTTGGGCAAAACTTGTAAGTTTAATATCAAGTTAACTTCAACTTTTTTGAATGGGTGTGTATGTGGCTTCCGGTGTTTCTGCCGCCAGCCTCAAGTTGACGCTCAATGAACTGCAGCTTTTAGCTCTTCCACATTGGCTTCATATTTTAAGACCGGAGGTTGCCGCTTGATTTGAACCAATTCTTTGTAGCTTATGTCGTTTCATAGTTGGTTGCATCGTGCAGACAAGAGGTTCACATAGGGACGAGGCATCCAAACTAAGTAAAATATTGTTTTAGAAATTGTGTTTTCATTCCATTTGGCCAATCAGAGAAAAGCTCTTAGTGTTCATTGTACTGGCTCTATTGCCTGATTGCCTCTCACCAGGTGAACAGGCATTTTTTGGTCCTTTCTAATCAGCCTGTTAGACTCCTATTGTCATAAAACTCTCAGCATACTTTCTTGGAGTATTTTTAGGCCTCTCCAACTCACTGCCACAGAACTCACTCAGGGGAACACTGAATGCAAAGACTTCAGTTGTGTCTCAAGTTAGGGTTGAGTGGGAACGAATAAAGAGGATTTAGCAGGGAGCAGAATGAGCAGTGTTATAGGAAGTCTACCTGAACAATTACAGTGCAGTGGGAAGTAAAGTCACTTCAGGAGACTACTAGACCTGAAGTAGCATTAACTGGTCTTTCTGCACTGTTCCGTCTTTTTTAATTAAGCTGTCATATAGCACAAGAGGTAAAAAGGCTTGGTTGAAGTGTTAATGAAGCCTTGAGTAGAATGAAGTTTTTTTTAAAAAAAGAGGTTCCCTTGGGTGCAGAGGGAGGTAGAAGAGGATCAGAGTGTCAGGTCAAGTGAGAGGATAATTTGGTACAATGTGAGTCTTAGTTTTTGCAGTTATGGCCATTAATCCTATCAGTTATACTCGTGTTGTAGTCAGGAAGAGACACTGAGACATGAGCAAACAGGGACAGTCTTAAAAAGAAGACAAAAGGACATGATCAGTCTGACAATCATAAACCCACAGAAGATCAATCAGACATAAGTAGTTTGGGAACAATACTATCCAAATCTTAGTCCACCATGAGCAGAGCACTTTGCAGCATTTAGCAAGTTACAGTGGCAAGAACAAACTTCCTTTAACAGGCAGAAACCTCGAGCAGGACCAGACTCATGTTAGACACACATCTGCTGAGACCGAGTTGGGGTTGGAAAGAGGGATAGAGGGAGATGAAAAGAGAGAGAGAGATGATAATGGTGAGACAGATTGTTGTAGTTGAAGCTGCTGGCATGTTCGTAAGAGCAGGTTGTGTACTGCAGCGACTCAGAGGAACCTACGAGACAAGGGTCAGGGACTCCAGAAAGGTCTATGGTTAGTAACTTTAATGGGACAGGGAGAGACCATAGACTGGGATGTGGTCTCAGAGCCCATTTGACATCCATTTGTTGATGAAAAGTCTGAAATGCTGACTCTTGCTGACTTCTAGCCAATATAGAAACAGGGAAAGAGGTGGAGTTAAGACCATAGCCTTGCCGCCTGGTTTACAGCTACAACACATCAGACAGGAGTCCCAATGAAGGTGACAATGTTTGATGAGCACATCCCTACTTTGGAGTGTTCTAAGTTTCCTCAAGTGATGTCACTTGAGTCAGAGTTGGTTCGAGCTTGAGACGACAAGTTTGAAAATAAAAAAGTCTGTGGTTGTTGAAACTTAAACCCACTTGTAATCTTTATTCAGGGCTAGCTGCTTGAGGCTGCATTAGCTGCTACTAGCATAGCAATCCAACATCCAAGGTGTGTTTGTGGTTGAGATGCATGGGTTGCAAAATTCAAGGAATTTTCAAAGTTGGAAACTTTCAGTGGGAATTAACGAGAATAAACCAGGAATTTACTAAATTGAAGGTTGGCTCATAATAGGGAACTTAAATATAGTTGGGGAAAATATATTTTATCATGATCCTGACTAAAACAACCAGATTTCATGCAAGAAGATGCTTTTTTATTTTCATGTTGAATGGGACTTTTTTGGAGGGAGAGGGGCTCTTTTCATTTAACATTTTAAATGGGACTTTGTTGGGATTGCATTTTTGTTAATTTTTGAATGGGTCTTGATAAAGTTCTACTTACAAATAAATCTGTTTTAATTGTATTATTTATGGATGTCTGCTTAACACAAAACAAATACTTAAGCTTGGATATGATACCTTTCCATTAAATTACACTCAATTCCCATAGATTCCCATTAATACCCATAAATTCCCATAACTCCCATGGAAAGTTTCCAATTTGGAATATTTCCAAAATTCCCCAGCTTAACTCCACATGGAAGTTTACCGGAAACTTTCCACCCCTTTGCAACCCTAATTGTGGGCACTGTTTGGTTTTGTCAAAGAGAAGAAAAGGACAACGCCTCTGGTTCTGCTGCATCTCTTTTTCCTAGTTGTCCAATGTGTGTCCAACAAAGTTGCAGCATGTAGCAAAGCGCGTGTTGAATCTGTGGGCGAAAGTTTGAGGTCCATTTCACCAAACAGGTGAGCCTGTTAATGAGCAATAAAAACACGTGAGTCACACCAAACAGAATGCATGCTCTCCTTTGTCTTCAGGGAGGCAATTAAATCTGCTTATTTCTTTAACTGTGAATGCAGAAATCTTTGACTTTAGTTAAAGTGGTGTTATGGTCTTTTCTACACAGCAGTGGTGTTTTTAATGAGACGATATCCTCATAAAAGTTACCTTCTGATTAGAACCTTTGCTTTGTTCTGACTGCTTACTTCTCCTGCTGTGTCTGACTTTACCTTAATGATCCTGCGATGTTGTCAGATCCCAGAGGCTTCTGAGGTTAGTGAGTACAGTTTTGAAATCAACCAATAAATATAGAGCCAAGACTGGAAGTAAGACGGTGCAAGTCTTGTAAAAGTGTCACTTTTCAGGAGAAAGGAGATGTTTTAAGAGTGAAAGAGGTCTATGGAGTTAAATTTTGCAAACAAAATTTATAGCACTGGTCTTCTCGTTCACTTTCTGTCTCAGTTCAGTGTGTTCCTCGGATCTCTGCCTTCCTGGAGCGAGGCTGGGTGAGGCCTGTGCCCAGGGCAGGAGGCTGTATTAATAAGACATACGTCCATGGAAAGGTATGGATCAGAGGAGAAAACAGCGCCCTGGGCTGATGCACAGCAGAGGGGAAAGAGAAGGAGAGAGGGCTAGAAAGAGAAAGATTGAAGAGGAAGACATAATGCCCAGGGTGCTGTAGAAGAATGGATGGCTCCTGGTCTCAGAAAGAGCAGAAAACAAAGAGCTGGAGAGCTGAAGGAGGGATGATAAGGTCTAAAACGATGGACTCAGCAGGAGGGCTTATAAAAGGGCAATGACGGAAAGGATTTGAGAGATCTGAGGAGTCTTGGGGGGTGTGTGGATAAAGGAGACGGGGATCAGTGATTCAGGGAGGAATAAGAAGATGAAAAGGCGCCTTCAAGAGATGCAGGTCTTTGATTTTAAATGAAGCACGACGATGAAAACAGCAAGTCACAAAGCCAAATAAAGTACAGTCAATCTCTGTAACCGCTGATTTATCACCTTTATTGTCTTTCTTTCTGCGCATTCACGCCGCATCATCTGCAATTACCATTTCATATATAAGAGTAGACCGTTTATCAAGATGACTAACGGAGTCAAGTGAAAATAATGGAGCAAAAGAAAGCAGCATCTTTTATTTATCAGCAGCATTTCCATGAAGGAGTGTGTTTGATTCCCTTGTTAGTATGCCGATGGTTTAAAACAAGGAGACAAAAGCTGTTGAGGGGCCGTTCAGCTGTGCCAATCTAAAAATGTCTGAAACTGCTCTCCGAAGCACGTTCTGTATTAAAGCCATTGTGATGGTAATTTTGTCACCTCTAATGGACAATTAGATATGCCAGCAGATACAGAGCACTCTGCATAACACTCTCCGGGTTTTAATTACCTCACCAAATGGCGTGGTCGCTCGTGCGCCTATGGATCACTAAAGCAATAAGGCAGAGGAGCGGCAGATAGATTGAAGGTGAAAAAGGGCAGTTGCTGTATTAAACTTATCCGTCCCTGATAAAGGCCTGATGGATGAGGAGCTGCGTGAACTTTCATACATCTGTCAAATGATGGCTCCTTTCAAGGGTTTCCTCCAGAGACCCGGGCTGGCTGTTGTGTCTGTGCCGGGAGCTTTTGTGTTCAGGCACTTTGTGAGACGTCCGATAGGTCAGAATCTGGAGCAGTTTAAGTTTCACTTCATTAAAGATGAGAAGTTTTTTTCCAAAGTGAGATTTATTTAAAGAGAAATGTCACTGCTCTGCATCGTGTCAAGGACCATCGGTTTGGGTTGGACTGGAAAATGTTTACAGTCCCCAAAGGGCAGTTTGGACTGTAAGAGGAGTCCACGCAAGCTGCACAACATAACGCAAGCAACACATAAACAGACATAAACACATATAGTATATAATTTGAGTACATAACTCTCATGGATGTCATGATTGCTGTGAAGTGAGATATGAGACACAAAGTCCAGTAGTCCTTTCGTGTACGTGCAATGGCCTCAAAACCTGGAGCTTATTTAAACACCTGACTTCTCAGATATCATGAAGGCTTCTTAAAGAAACAGGACTCTGTTTGACTTACAGTGAGTCCGACATTACACTTTATTTTGTAGTTTGAAGTGTGTTTGTTTTGTCGTTAAAGACTTCTGCTTGTGCTTTATCTGCAAGCTCCTTCATTGCGACGGTGATGTCACTTCTGTTCACCAATCAGGATGTTGCTCCTTTAAAATCAAACTGTGGTGGCAGATTTAGTGTTGTAACAGATTTCTGTGCTTCCATTCTTAAGATAATAATCCATAAACTTTAGAAGCAGTGCTCTCATCTCCCTCTTCTGGCCATAGGAGTCATTGCACGAATATTTTTTGACATTATTTTTTGACATTTCCATTTCTATGACCTTTCACTGCCTTTCAAAGAGGGAAAGCTATACTAATGGATATTTGTTTCTCCTTGTCATATATATTTTTTTCACATTAATCCTTTAACAGAATGAATAGTTCCTTTTTTTATCTGGTGCATCAGAAACTTTCCTTGTACCACCAGCACTGAAAATAACAGACAACACTTTTTAAAAGCTTTGGTGTACTGCCAAATATGCAGAAAATGACATTGCAGTTTAGCAGTTTAACTCAGTTAGCAAGGACCTCTTTCTAATAGTTATTTTACATGTTGAAGCTTTAAGGGTAAGTTTGACTGCAATTAATGGATACAACTAAATCAGCTCTCCTTTGAACATGTTATAAACTAGGGTGAATGACCTTTGATGAACCGATAGGCAACCTCTGTCGCTGACATAGTGTCACGAATAAGAAAAAGCAAGAGGAGGACCAAAGTGCAGACTGAAATTTAAGTTTAAACAAATCCAGGAAATAAGATAACACTAGGAACACTCGGGTTTGACATTCAGGTATGACCGAACAATGAACTGACAAAAGACAGGAGGAAACACTGAGGCTTTTTTTCGAAGCTGCCCACTATACTAGCAATACGTACTGATTTGGCCAAAATTCAGTCTGTAGTATGTGAACAAGAGCAAAACTGCAGTACGCCAAAACTTCCTGGATGTCTACTGATTCGGCAAAATTTCTCAGTGTGCAGCAGACCAGTCTCTCTTGCTACTGTTTCCCACAATGCATAGCTCTAAAGCAGTTTATCTATTAGCTTGGCCGTTGTTTACTTCTGCTTTCCTAAACAGAAAATCCGGCAACCCCTGACCTAGCATCCTGCAAAACAGATCCAACAGAGCAGTCATACTACACACAACCTTCAAACGCAGTATGCAGTTACTGCATACTGAGTTCTTTGTGTGATCCTGTCTGTTTGTGCCTTTTTTGACAGTCTTGATATCCAAGGTTTTGATGTGCAGTTCTTCTTTAGTAGAATCTGTTGTAATCGCAGTGTACGCTCTTTAAAAATGAACACAATCAAGTCTGTGGGTTTTGGGCAGGATGGCGAATTTCTCTCAGTTAATGTAAATTTTAAAGAGATTTGTTGCCACAGCTGTGTGATTTGTGACTGTATTGTAAAGATGAAAAGCAGAAATGTATATTTTTTGCGTTACCCTTTTTCCTTGAGCCTCTTACTGCATACTGTACTTACTGCATACTACATTCGTAGGTAGTATGTAGAAGGCAGTTTCGAAAACAGCCAGAGACTATATACACACACTGGGTAACAAATAAGGACACACAGGTGAGAACAAGGCACAGGTGAAGACAATCACAAAGGCGGGAAAACACAGGAAGTAAACCTAAACTTCTAAGAAAAGAATATTCTACAAAATAGAACATTGAAAACCAACTCAAGACCACAGGAAATTACAGGGAGTAACAAGACAAAATATTAAACACACAAGGACCATGAGAAAACAAAAAGGTAACAAAGAAAACACAGGACATGAATCACTAGAACACAACACTGGGAAGACGAAAGGATAACTCTATGAAATAAAACCAGAAATCAAAGACAGAATACAACAAAGAAAATATAGAACAAAGGCAACTCATGACACACAGAGGTAATGAATACAAGTTAAGTTTTGATTTGAATTTCACTTTGACTCACTTGATCAAACTCTTTCCTCTTTAAGGTATTAATAAATCACGTTAGATGTTGGCTACTGAATCAGTACAATAATCAAGCAGGTCACCTTAAAGCTGGGGTTGGTAGTCTCGGAAAACCAGCATGAATTTGAATGTAGCTTTTCCTCATGACTCCGTCTAACCCCTCCTCTCCTCCCTCGGAGCTCCTTCAAAACGACGCCCCCCCCCGCTCACATGCACGAGCGCCGCTGATTCTCGACCATATGATGGTGACTGATTCAAAACCGGTCCTCACCAAAACATTATCATAGTGAAAGTTAAAAACACAAACAAACATGGCTGCTGTTAGTACTCACAACTATCATGCTAGCATAATCCAGTTGTACCAGTGACACGATATCAGGAGAAAAGTTATAACACATATATAATACTGTAACAGCTCTACTGTTTGTTAAACGTGTTCAGTGTAGATGTTCTTAATTCCTACATTGTTGACGGTCAGTGAAGGCATCAGGAGAGGTGTAGAGTGTGTGAGTGGGAGAGAGGAGAGACAAGAGGAGAAGTTCTTCATTCATTCAAACATTGATTGTTGCTTTGTTGGTTGGCGTGATCACGGCCAACAGTGACCGGTTATTAAAGCTCAATGTGTTCACGAATCGCCTCGTCATCCCTACAGCATCCGGACGGACGCTACAATAAATATATATTTTCTGTAGGACTTACTGAATGTCATTAATTATTCTGCTTGTTGGTGAGAGCTTTTTAGACTCTGATCCGGACTACAGTCCTGAGCAAAGCACCTCATCAGGTCAGAGGGGACAGGCCCGAGGTCGAGCGAGAGGGGCAGTAAATAGAGTCAGGGGAAGCAGAGGCAGGAGACGGGGACTCGGAGGAGTGCACGCCGGGGAAATGTACAGGCAGGAGGAGGGCAGAACGGCTGGACGGGATTTGATTGGTTTAAAATTCAGGGAGCCAAAACACGGTGATTGGTTAGTGTTTTCCCAGGTTTACTCCGGCTGTAGATAGCAGCTTTTTTTCACTCTTTTTTAGGAACACATCATGTATTGATTGCCATCAGGACATAAAGATAATTTTAACCAGTATGACAAAAAGTGTATCTAAATCTGATTACCAACCCCAGCTTTAAGAGTATTTAATAAGACTGTGTTTATAGTCCTGTTACTGACCCGAGAGGCTATGATGGAGTGTAAAACGTCAAAGTGTAAACACTTCAAACAAAACAAAGCTGTAGTTCAATAAAGGATAAAGTTTCATTAATGTCTCCAACATTGCGATCACAATCATTGTACGCCCCTGCTGTCCAATACCTGCGTTTTCATTAGAGGCTATAACACACCTTTGAGCTGTGAGACACCGATTGATCAATGCTAGACGTGTTGACAAAAGTTGCGCTTTTAAAGTGACTGATAGATAATTAAAACTCTCCGAGAATCTTAATTAATACGCCTTTGATAATAAAAGGTAATAAAGTGAGGCATCCCTGGAAATGTAATTATGTTGTCAGTGCTCAAGAAAACTAATAACCTCATAAACTCTGAATATTCGCCCTTTTTATCCGTCAAGCCTCTGCTGTGTTCCATTTTTCAGAGCATTTTTCTTCTTTTGACACCAGACTATTTATTAAAAGATTGCATCTTCTGGTTCCGGGTAAATATGCAGCAAACCAACCCAACCTTGTTTTACGACTGCTTTATTAGACATCAACTTCAATGAAAGGCCGGATTCATGACTATCTTGCTTGTATTAGATGATCTTTCACTCTTCCTGTCTCATTTTTACTGAGTAACATTTGTTTCCTGCATGCAGAGAGTGTGCAGGATTTTTATGTTAAAGCTTAATTATTGCTCTCTTGTGTTCTGGCTGTAAAAGGGTAGTGAGTTTGTCTTCCCATTTGTCTGACCCACAGGAGGAATTTGAGTATATTGGGTCGTAAAGAAATTTCTGGCTTTTTTTTTTTTTCCCTAGGAAGGATTTTCTTTTATTTTCAGGAATGACTTTTAACGTTGATTTGACATGATTCTTTTGGGAGTACCTGAACCAGGGGTGATTCTAGGATTGGGTGTTTTGAGCTGGGCAAGATAAACTTCACTGTTTTGTAGATTTTAATGCAATTTCATTCCCACATTTGTGAAAGAAAAGAATAACACTTTTTGGGAAAGTCTGTGACTAAACCAAAAGTTATTTAATTGCTGAGGCACAGAGAAATGGATTGGAATGATAAAAGAAACATATGGTAACCCTAATTTCTGGATAAAGACAACTTATTTTGATACAGCAGCTCCTCAACATATACATAAACAGTATGTATGTTTCTGGAGTAAACCAGCCCCCTATAGTGAGTACCAAAAATACCCAAAAATTGACATGGGAGTCTTTTTTTACTTCCATTTGAAATGCAATGCAAAACATGTAAAACGCAGTGGAGCTGCTGTATTTTTGTTGTTAAAATATTACGTTTCAACCAAGTACTGTATGGTTTTGAAACTTTCTAGCTTGTTAAAAAGGACATAGCCTACAGTAAAAAAACATTTTTAAATCTCTCAAATTTTAGGAGTGCTGGGATTCAATTAAGAGGTGCTGCAGCAACCCCCAAAATGGGCTAGAAACGCCTATGATCTGAACTAAAAGTCTGTTTCTCTTTCCTTCTTCTTGCAGGTAATGAGCTGCTGTACCGCAATCATGAAGGCGATGTCGTCAAGTTTAACGTGGAAACGCATGAAAACACCATCCTGGTGCATAACAAGAAGTTTGTAAGTCTTTGTCTTCTCTCTGACTTTCTAACGATCAGAAACTTGAAGAACTGACCATGACTGCCCAAGAAATAAATTAGAACTTTTCCTTTTGTGTCAGTAAATCAGAGCACCCTAAGCTTTTTTTACAGAGCAGAATCAAATGATCCATTCTTACTTTGAAATGTGAGCTGCATAGTAAAAAACTGTGGGCTTGCTTCTATGTAGAGAAGAAGAAGATGTAGCATCAGCTCTGCAGCAGCTTGGGTGACGACACACAACATTATGTCTGCTATCAAATCGCCAAGCCCTGGTGCAAAGATTAATGCAACTCCCATTTGCTTCAGGAGCCGAGCAATCTGTCAAATGCAGTCATTTAAGGACTGGTTTAATGAAAAAATACCATGCATGGTTTAAGGTCTCATCTTTTTGTCTTTTTTTTCCCTCTAACATCTGATTTTTTCTTTGCAGGAAATGTACAAAGCCAGCAAGTATGAGGTGTCTCCTGACATGAAGCATGTGCTGCTGGCCTACAACGTTGCACCGGTGAGCTTCTCATTTGTTTGCTTGTTTTTTGAATTAGCAAACTGACAGCTAAATATGTCAGACGCCTCCGCTTGAGGGGGGGGTGTTGTGGTTTGGTGTGGTGTGGTGAAAGCTCATAGTACAGCCAAGGCAGGGGAGAGAAAGGAAGGGAAATAATCACCGCAGGGTGTGCAAGCCTGTCGCACACCGCTGCCTGTCAGCTATGGCGGCGGGGGCCAACGCAGCCGAGTGGAACTGTAGGGAGGGAAGCAGGAACACAAACAAACCCCTCAGCGATGCACCAGCTTGTAGGGAGGAAGATGAGATTCACAGGAGGAACAGAAAGTGTTGACCATATTCATGTGGTGGCTATTTTCCGCTGATATGCACCTTAGGGCTGGAAAGCTCAAATATTGTTTCATGTGTACTGCTTCGTGTTTGAGGTTGAAATCAGACAAAACATTCATTTCAACCGCTGTAGATTGATCAGCAAATGAAAGACTATGGGATAGGTTGAAATCGAAGGGGCATTAGTCCATAAACATACATGTTGTTTTGCTAATCCTGATGTTTGCATTCAGCCATGTAGCTAATTTACTATTAGCAAAGAAACGGCTAAAAGCTAACATTAACGTTTGATAGCTCCATTTTATAACAGGAACACTGTAAAAATCAGTATCGTAAACTAAAAGTGGTCGAATGCTAGCTAACTGTATAAGAGTATCATCCAAATGACAGAAAAAGTGAAAACATTTTTAGCTAACATTTTTGTTAGCTAGGAAGTGGGTGAATACTAACCGAGTGTTGATGGTTTGAAAGGCATGTTTATCAAGCTTTTGGTAAAATAAGCTTGGCAGTGGTTAAAAGTTTACACAACTATTCTAATGTTGGATTATAGAAAACATTAGGAATAAATTAGAAGTCTTTCGGATGTTAGCTGGAGCTGATAAAAGGCTAACAGTGCAGTTTGATAGTGTGTTAAAATACACTAAGAGACGACTAAACAGAGCTAGCTGTACTGTTGGCTAGGAAGGGGTTGAATGACTGGTCTATAATTGTCTATCCAAAAAAAAAAAAAAAAGATAGAAAAGCAAAAAAGTTAAGCTAACTGTAATGTTCGTAAGGATATAGTTGAATGCTAACTGTGTGAGTGTTGATGATTTGAAAAGCGTGAAGCTAACAGTGAAACAAGTTGGTTTATGGTGTTTCACAAAACATTAGAAACTATTAAAAATCTTTTTAATGTGTTTGGGAGTGTAAAATGCTAATAGTGCTGTTTGATAGGGTTAAACAATGCATTAGAAGATGATCGAAAATCAAGCTAATGTTGAAGTTAGCTTAAAAGTGTCTGGAAGCTATTGTTCAATAAAATGTAGCTAGCTAGCTTATCTTATGCCTCTCCTAATTGTCACTGTCCTTTCTCTCTTTTTTGGTTGCTGATCAATTAAAAACCATTAACCAGCTGTGTTAAGTACTTGATTCTGATTGGTCTAAACCAGTTGACAAAGGTTGTTATCTCTGAAGAACATTTTGGTTAAAACAATACTTTCTGCTAGCACCAAATAGGTTAACATTGTGGCAGAAACATTCATTTAATTGATATTCTAAATCCATAGGCTAAATCAGAATCAGAAATCAGAAATACTTTATTTATCCCGGGGGGAAATTCAGTCATTAAAGTCGCTCCTATACACAATAATTAAGAACATCAAATAATATTAATAGAAGAAGTAATTAATAAGATATAAATACAAATACAATGAAAATAATGATACACGTATTTACAGAAGACAAAATAAGCTATGTAGAAGATACATGACATGAATATAATATCAATCAGTCCAGGCAAAGGCAGTAGAGCTGGTGAGTACATCTCTAAGTTGCTAATTTTCTTCAAAGTAGCTTAAACCAGGAGGGGTGAAGATTATACCAACAATGTATTCTTAAAGGTGTGTTAACTGCAAAGCTCCAAGAAGAAGGAGGGCTAAATGAGGACAAAAGTTGATATCAGTATTCCTGCAGAAGTCCCATTCTCCTTGAATACTCTTGATGTTTGATTATTATTATTATTAAAAATCATCCTTAAATCTATGTCTTGTGTCAACTAATTAAAGCTTTAATTGGTAGCTTTAAGATACGTGGGATAATGTAGCTTTTAGTGAGCAGGACGTTATGCGATTTAGAATCCTGACAGGGTGAGCAAGACCACGATGTGAGGCTACCATGTCAGACTCCCCACATTTAACAGGAAACACAGTAATAAAACAATAAACATGTTATCCTCCCACTGTTAGTGAGACGTCTGTCAGAGCAAAAACAGCTGCTTAGTGAATATGATTGACTCCCTTTCATCATTTCTGAACAACCGAGTGACCCAGCACCTCAAAGCATTTCACTTTCAATATAGGTAGATCAAATGCATGGGCATCAATTTGCAAATGAATTCTCATGGTGGAGAGCTTGCACTTGTTGTTCATATGTAAAGGCTGCTGGCAGAGATATAACCTTGTGTTATTGCCTGAGATGAATATAAACCATAACAACACACTAGAGATGGTCTAGTGGGTGGTAGTTCATGTGTTTGCATTTGTTATTCCATCCAAACCTCCATTACCTTGATAGATGACACTCATTTCAGCCATACGCTCACTGTAGCAGAACACACAGGCAAATGCATTCACACTCCTCATCTGCGTAACACGGTTATATGGTTCACGGATGCTCATCATAAACAGTGTTTGCATAATAACACATACACAAACCATTCTCTGGTTCTGAATGCGAATGGCTCTATTTGACAGTAGCTCCATACATCCCTGCAATGTTCAGAGATGTTGAAATTAGAGCATAGAAAAGATGAAGCTATGAGGAAATGCACTCAAAACACTGAGGAAAAGAACAGTTATCTCATAAATGGTTTCAAGGGTGATACGTTCAGGTTTATAATATCCACTTGTGAGATTTCTTGACTACATCACAAAATTGCATCCTGCTTTAAGTGTCAAAAGAATTTAAAGAAGCTTCTAGTTAGATAGATGACAACCAACACCGTGATCTGAAAGTAAGAGCACTGTTTTCTGTACTTTCTAGCCGAGTCTCAAGGGTATTTTCACCGTGATGTCTCAGTGTACTTAGACATCCTGCAGTACACGTGTACATCACTGAAGCAGAGTGAAACATTAAACCAACAGAGGTCAGTAAAAGTAAGTCACAGGGGCTGAAAAAAGCCTTAGGTGACCTTATATTCTGAGGCCAGCAATTTTTCTGTATCTTCAACAGGATTACTCAGATTTCTCATTAAGACACAAAGACATTTTTGACCCAAGTGGTCAAAGGTTAACTCCACTATATCAACACACTTTCCTCTGGGAACACTTTTTCTGTCCAATGCTCCCATCACAATTTTGGAGAGATAGTATCTTTTTTTTGTGTGTGTGTGTGTGTGTGTGTGTGTGTGTGTGTGTGTGTGTGTGTGTGTGTGGGGGGGGGGGGGGGGGTCGCCTTCATTCGATAGGACAGCTGAAGACAGACAGGAAATCAGGGCAGTAGAGAGCGGGGGAAAACATGCAAGAAATGGTCACAGCCAGGACCCTGCGACGAGGACTGTAGCCTCTGTATGTGGGCCGCTTAGACCACTAGGCCACAAGCGCCCCGGAAGGGTAGTATCTTAATAACACCTGCAGGTAATAGTTTCAAATGTGGCATGATCATGCACATGGACTCACGACAGCTCATGTCACTCACCCTGCTCATTTCGCTACACTGGCTTCCAGTTGCAGCTCACATCAGATACAAAACTCTAATCATGACTTACAAAGCAGTAACCAAAACCGCTCCAGTTTACCTGGAACCCCTCATCCAGGTCTACTGCCCTTCTCGCCCGCTACACTCAGCCTCTGAAAAGCGCCTAGTGCTTCCAGCACACAAGGCCTCAAAATCATTAGCTCAATTCTTCTCTTCTGTTGCCCCTAAATGGTGGAATGAATTGGTCAACTCCATTCGATCTGCAGAGTCCCTCTCTACTTTCAAAAGACAGCTAAAGACCCAGCTCTTTAGGAAGCACTATGCACTTAGCTAGACTGTTCTCCACTGTTGTCCCCGGTGGCAGATCATGTCGTCCAGCTACAGTTGACTCACACTGTCCTGCTCTACTCTGGGAATCTGTGTTCAGCTCTGGGGGGACCCAGCACTTGGTACTTTGGTCATTATTGTGGTGATGTTAATTGTTGATGATGATAATGGAAGGTCTTAAATGGTTTGCTTGCTTCATCGTAGATGTTCCTTATTTTACAAAAAAAAAAAAAAATTCCTTATTTACTTTTGTGCATTGCCTTTACACTGCTTGGCAGTACCTGCACCCAAATGGACTTGAAGCACTCTTACTGATCTTGTTTCCTCTTGTCTAGATCTTTACTTGTGTTGTTCTTATTCGTATGTACGTTGCTTTGGATAAAAGCGTCTGCTAAATAACATTGTAACATTGTAACATTTCACTTGGCTTAAGAATAAAGCTTTGGACCACATGCCACAAACTCGATAAACAAAAGTGAAGCCAAAAAAACTCCTTGAAGGGCGCTGACTTGATGCACTAATGTTGTCTTTTGGATGCAGAGTCTGGGTTTGCTTGTGGAGCTAAAGTACTAAAAAAAAAAAGAAGGCTTTGCACATCAACTTCAAAAGACAGGTGCATAGGAGAGAAGTGAGAAAAGCTTACAAAATTCGAGTCACAAGAACCCTGCACACTGTCAGGCTTGCATATAAAATAGTTGAATAGCAACGGTGTGGTGCTAGACCTAGACCTTCATCAGGCAAACATGTTTGCTCCGGGCTAAAGTACTAAAATTCTGCCCCTTCCACAAACCAAAACATGCTGAGGTCAGCAAAGTCTTCTGTGCAACAGATTAGTGCATCATTTTATTGCTAACATGGTAATAGAGAGTTGTGTGTTCACTTTAGCTATGTTACCTCCCTGTTCCTCCTCTTCTCTGCTAATCCAGCACCACGCTTTGCAGCTGTCAGTCCTGGCTTTGTACCCAAATTTTTTGCATCTAATAACTGATTGAAGTCAAATATTTCAAGAAAAATTAACACTTGGGCATCAATTAGCATGTTGAGAGTTAGCTTTAACAGCAGAAACTATGTTAGAGTAAAAAGTATTTGATGTGCATTATAATTTAAAAGTTTGACCCATGTCCCATCTGCCAACATGGAGGCAGCAGGCTATATGACCTATAATGCAGCCAGTCTGTGGGGGGAGTTATAAATGTGTTGGCCTCACTTTGGGAAGCTGTTGTGTCATCCATCTTTTTAGTTTATTGGGAAAAGGTAATAAGGTTTAGGGGTCAAAGGTCAATGTCACTGTGACTTCACTTCTGTGTCATGCTCCTAAAGCTCATCGAGTTTTAAAGCAGTGAGCTCCACGGCTCCACAGCTCATTGTTAAATTGAACATCCTGTCAAAGTCAAACTGTTCCTTTCTTACATTTTTTATTGCTTCCCTTAGTTTTAAAAGTGAAGTTTAGTAAGTTTTGCTTCACTTCGACATTCAATGATTTTACAATGGAACAAAAAAAAAAGTGACTCGTAGTCAATTAAGATGTCAAGGTGAACCTGATGTGACTCCTCTCCATCTGCCTCTGCTTGCAGGTGTACCAGTATTCATACACGGCTTTCTACATCATCTGCAGCCTGGAGACTCCGTAAGTAGGCGACAGGGCTGCATTGTTCCATTTATTCTGTATTTCATTATCCCGTAATATCTCACCTGTCCTTCTGCCTCCGACACTGAAAACGACTCAATCCCATCTGTTCTCCCCGCACCTCCTACAGAGCACCTCTGACATCAGCTCCTTTGTTAACTCTCAATCCTCCACGTACGCTCTCTGTGAAATGAAAAGGGTAGTTTGGTAATGCCTGACGTCAAATCACAGAGGTTATTAGAATCTGCAGGTTCTTACATTATTGTGCACTAACAATGAGCTTTCACAGCAATTAATTTTTAGAATGTGGTTCAGTGCTCTCTTGTCAACAAGGTCAAACACAGACTGATGGAGAGCTGGTACATCATTTTGATTATGTGTTGTTAATGTTAAGAAGGAAGTTTAGCGCAACAATAATCTGTCTTTTGAATTTTAAATGTCCTTCGATGTTGATTATTGAAGGTTATATCTTTTAAATGTGCGCATTTAGCTCCAATTTATCCTCCTGGTTTGTTTCAGTTGCTTCAATTCAACATGAAAATGTAGAACATTATGAATTGTCCTTTAAATGATGTTAAGATATAACATACACTACCAGTCAAAAGTTTGGACACACCTTCTCATTCAATGGTTTTTATTCATTTTAATTATTTCAACATTGTAGATTAATACTGAAGACTTCAAAACTATGAAATAATCTGTTTTTGCCATAATCTGGATTACAACAGTAGTCATATAGGGCTTTCCATTGTGTGCTAAGCCTACCTCTGAACAACACAACTGATGGTCTCAAACACTTTAAGAAGGCAAGTCATTCTACAAATGTACTCTTGACAAGGCTCATGTTAATTAGAAACCATTCCAGGAGACCACTTAACTGCAAAAACTCAAAATCTTACCAGTTTTTAGTCAAAATGTCTTCTCCCACTTGATTTAAGATAAATTAACTTAACAAGTAACATTTGAGCGAGATAGAGGGACTTGTTTTAAGAAATCTTAAATATCTTGTTAAGTCAAACAATCTTGAAATGATCTTGTTTTGAGTTGTAATTTAGAAGAAACAAGGTTTATTTTACATTTCATACATTTTTCAAGATGAGATCTTATTTGTAGAAGACGGATAATCTTGATTTAACACAAACACTTTACTTGATTTAAGTCAATGCATTTTATTGGAGAATCTATCAGGAAACAGCTCCATTGATAAAAGAAAGAAAGAAAGAAAGAAAAGTTGTTGTTTTTAAGGGTGGGTTACAGTTTTCAGACACTGTTTCTTCTAATTCAGATTAAAATATCCATCCTCAAACCACATGCACACAATGAAATACCTCCTTTATAGCACAGCTGGCTTATCCTATAGAACAACATGACTGAATATTAGTATATCCAGCTCACTATGAGAAGACATTATATCTCAAAATGCTCAAATTAAACTTTGTAATCTTATTTCAAGTACAAGATGGTCTTAAACCTAGAGAAGTGCCGCTATAATAAAACTCAAATTAAGGTGAATATATCTCAAATGGAGAAGTTGACATGACATTTATTAGTGCAAAAATCTTTTTTTGAGTGAAAAAATACTAATTTGTATCATTCCTGTCTTATTCTGAGACACTTAGCTTTAAAATACTGGTAAAATATTGCTTATAATAAGTTTTCCCTGTTAATTTTAAGATAACAGCTTTTTAAATATTACGTCTTATTTTAAGAAATCTTAACAAGCAATTTTTCACTTGTTCTTTTGGCAGATTTTTTTGCTTATTTCATGATAAAAGTACCTTGAAATAATTTTTTTTCATCATCTACAGTGTTTCAAATAATTAAAATAAATACAAATCCTTGAATCAGAATGTGTTTCCAAACTTTTGACTGGTAGTGTACATTTTCAAAAACAGGAAGTTCAAAGAGACAGAACTTTTAGCCTTTGATTAAATCCTATAGATCAGCAGAAGGACATATTATGGACATTTAACCAGGAAGTAGACATCTCACTTATTTCCCCTGAGAATCCCCTCCTCACCAGGTCACAGTATTAAAGTACTGGTGAGCAACTCTTTTTCTTAAATCTATATGTGTGCTGCCACCCAGTGGTACTAAGCCAGATAAACCCCTCTCAGCTGATGACCTCATTCATCCTCCGCCCCAGACAAAGACATACAGGCAGTGGCACCTCTAATTCTGCAGCCTGCACTGAGCAGCACTTTCCCCAATAAGGAGAGGTGACACTGTTATGGAGAGCTGGTATTTATGGACACACTTAAACCCTTTTGTTCCCAGATTTTATACGCTACATTCCCCTCTGAAGCCTCGCCGGAGGCAGACAGTCACCGTGTGTAATGTGTCTGCACTTTTTATCTGATTGCATTGTTTCCTCCTGTGTGTGCACCTCAGGGAGACGTGGAACTTGAACCCTCCAGAGGTGCGAAATGCTCAGCTGCAGTACGCTGGCTGGGGACCGCAGGGACAGCAACTGGTAAGAACTACAGTTTCCATAAAGTCCCTGTTCTCATCTCTGCCTGCTGGCTGCTGACCTTAGATGCTTCAAATTAACATTCAGAAGTGTGTTTAATGGCCAGCATTAGTAAACAACACTCAAAGCACAAACAGACAATCATACTGATTTCTAAAAATAGACTTAATGTGGCTATGAAAAGGTAGCCTGGTGAAAACTATGTGCAAAGTGCTTTAATGCAGCTTCTTTTACTGCCAGTTTTACAAAGCTAGTGAAAGAAAGAATAAATAATTGAGGGGAAATTATACTGGCCAGACGATGGAGCTGGATTAATTGTGAAAGGTAATTGTCTGTACTGTTTGAGGATGTTTTGGATGCTATTTGGTGCAGTTAATACAGAAAACTTCTTTTCTAATCTTGAAATCAAGAGAACAGAAAACACATTAGTATTCATACTCAAACTCTATCAGCTGTGGTTTGATCAACATCGACTCCTGAGGCAAGAATCTTTCTATTTATGAGATTTGTGCTTCTGCTATTTATGATCACCAGCCTGTCACTAACTGTCTGAGTCAAATATGTTATTTAAAAAGCTTATCAGCTCAACCACACTGAACCGAGCTGTTGGAACTGTGTGAAAAAATGGACAACATGCCTCCACCTCCCCCTAAGTGAAGCCAAAATGCTCCCTGTGATGCGTTCTGACGCTTTTCACTGGTGGTGTCATTCTTTTTTTTGAAACAAAGTTTATTTATGAATTTTTCAATACAATAATAATAATGTACAGTGATGACATATACTGATTAATAGAATCCCCCACCACCCCCACCCATGGTAACATTAAGAGGGAATACAACTTAATATCAAAACATTACAATGGAATGAAATAAAAACAAATGAATAAATAATAATAATAAAATAAATAATATGAAATACAATACATAAATTGAAATAAATACCAAAGTTAAGAAAGTGAAATGTTATGGGTTAAAACAGTACACTATTATCTAGGGCATACACAAGCACTGAAACACACAAAAGAGGGGAGAAGCCGCATGAGCCAAAGGGGCATCTCAAGGGTCCTTCCATTTTCATATGCCTCTTATTGCTTACATTGACATGAAAGGTTACTCATCCACAAAATTATCAGAGCTTAAAACATCAACACGACTCAGAAAGGGCTGCCATATCAGTAAAAACTTGTTAGCTGATCCCCTGACAGTATACCTTATCTTCTCCAGCTTTACAAAATGTAACATGTCTCTAATCCACTGTTTAAATGTTGAAGGGTTACAGTCTTTCCATCTAATCAAAATTTGTCTTTTTGCTACAAGTGTTGCAAAAGAAAGAAAACTCTGTGTGTCTTTGTTCAAAATTAGGTGTTGTGTTGCCACACCAAATAGTGCTTAGAAAGCAGACAGTTCTAAAACTCTACCTGTAGTTTTGGAAAGTAGATCAAAGGTGGTGTCATTCTTAACAGAGTCTGTGCAGGAGGGATCGACTTGTGGGGTTGCAGTATTGACTTCCTGCCTCTTCTGCTAGCCATAACTTAAATTTAACTTCCAGATAAAACAGCAAAGATCCCTTAGATTGGTACAGACCACAGCATGTCGCTTTGAAGTGGAAACTCAGTCATGGATAGTTATCTTGTGTAAATGTTTGTTACGTCACCTCTCTCTCTCTCTTCCTTGTTTTATTACAAAGTCTAGTTGTTGGACTTTGACACTTTAAAGTTATAATTTTGGGCCTTTGTGCCTTTATGATAGGACAGTGGGGGAAGACATGCAGGACATGGTCGCTAGGCTGGGAGTCAAGCCAGAGACCTCTGCGACAAGGACTATAACCTCTGTATGTGGGGCTCTTAGTCCGCTAGGCCACCACATCCCAGATGACTTTGACACTCTAAAAAGTCGTGGGTTGAAAATGAAAACACTGAGCTGAAAGACACCAAAACATTTGTTTGAACTGAGAGAAACTGCAGGATGCGTTGATCACACTCTGTGGGTTCCTCAGTACAAGCAGTGTCACTTAAATGACATTCAATCATTTGATTTGTTGTAAACATAAAAACAAGGTCACATGAGAGCAGCTTCAAGGTTACTCCATTTATTCATATTCATATGCAGATGCAGATGTCAGACTGTATGCAGATGTCAAATCCTCTGAAGGTTGCAGCCCGTGAAGGGTGGGTAGATCCTCAGATAGAACAAAACTAACGATGCATTCAAGTGCTCCTTGCCCAATTACAAAGTCATATATTTCAGGAAATTAACCTGAAACAGCTCAGTGAATATCAGTTTTAAAATAGATGCGTTTTGTCATACCTGAGGTAGAAGTCAGGGTGGTGACATTTTCATTCAAAGACGTATCTGACAACGGGCCAACAGGGGAGTGGTTGATGTATTCATATACCTCTAATTACCTGAAACCAGGACATATCCAGAATGCAGTAAGAAGTAAAATGTTATGCCTGGCTTAACATAATAGATTTACCATTGATTAATGAGCCCCAAAACCCATATTACATGCATTTTAAAGACATTTTTCAGACTTTGATCACTTGAACACCCCATTACATTGACTAATTGACCAGTAAACAGCTTACAATAACTCAAATGAAAGACATGACACCTAAAGAAAAATGTATAAGTACATATGATTTCAAACAGGCCCTGTTTACCTGTCAAGACAAATTTAGTGTGGATTTAAAGAAAAAAACTATCCTTCGAAACAACCTTTTGCTGTAAGTTTGAGTCCTTGAAAACACAACCCCAAACTTCTTTCCCAGGAAACAAATGATTCCAATGATTAATTGAGACTTCCCAGGAAACAAATCTCAAATTAAACGCTGTTGTTTGAATCACAAGAAGCAATGGCCCAAGTCTTCCAAGATGAGTCATTTTCCACCTCCATCATTGCACAGTCAAACTTGTAATAACATTAATGAGCCTCAGTTGGTTGGTTGGTTGGTTTGCAGGGCAGACACACTGTAAGCGATAACATCCAGCAGCACAATGCTATTAATTACCTGCTATCTCGTCGGTGGATTAATTAACACTGTTGCTAGAGTGATATAGCCTCAAGTTTCCCACCATTAGTCATGAAGTGCTTTTACTTCCATCAAGCAAATTACGTTAGTGTGAAACTGAGCAGCTGGTTTCCCTGAAGGTTCAGATGTCCTCTGTTGAAGAGGTGGAGGTTAAAGTTGGGCGACGTCTATCAGCTAAAACAAGCTAGCCAACACATGCATCATCATTTAGACATCTAATAAACATGAATCAGCCCACCTGTTTGTATGTCGCCAAGTCCCTTGTGCACTTAATTAAACCTGCTTTATTTTTCCATGGAGAATCAGGACATACATGCCCATATGTACACCCGCAAACACAGCTGTCCAGCCACATGTTGAGCTAGCTGTTAGGCAAACAAGTCAGTGTCGATGGCTGATAAAAAGTGGCAGCTTACTTCAATGTGTCTGTGTTAAATGTTTTCTCAATATGTTTTTGCATAGAAAGTAAATCCCCAAGTGGAAGGAAGAGTTTCTTTTCTGCACTCCCAGTGGGCAGCCAATCCTCAACATGTGGCTGTCGAAACATTCAAAACCAAAGTTTGGTATTTTAGCCCCAAGAGCCTGCCATTTGTGTTTTATTACAACATAGAGAGAGATAGTTTATGCATGTGTGTGAAAGAGACCAGGGGAAAGAGAGACAATCTGTCATTTTAGCCTCATATTGGTGAGAGAGTGATGAAGTACTCCTGAAGTATTGCACAAGATTTAAAGAGAAGGCATTTTATTCCAAATCCCAAAACAATAAAAAATACACAGCAATAACATTTTACTTTTTCATCCCCTGTCAGACTTCTGCTCACATCTGTTAAACACCAGATTTTGTGACAGAGGCTTCCCGCCAAGACAGACAACACGAGTGTACAGCAATGATAGTGGCTTTGTGATGCTGGTACTGCAGACTTTTAAGCTCACAATGACCATTCTTTAAATCTGCTGTATGATAATGATTATTTTAACATGCTTAGATTGAGTGAATTTGGAATGCAAACATTAGCCAAATAACACTTAACATATAACAGCTCATCTCTTAAATCTTAAAAAGGTCAAATTAGAATGCTAGCTACAAGTTGTCAACAATCCAAAACTCCAAATCAAAAGAGATTACTTTAACCTTTTTACTTCTAGCTGTGTGTGTTAGCATGAACAGTTTTGGTAGACTAGCACAAAATGCAAACTAGATAAGATAAGGATACCTGGAAATTGTGTGTTGCATGAAAAATGTTTGCTTAAACATACTACAAAATTCAAATGACAGCTTAATCTCATATAAAACTCAAAAACAAGTTGAGACAAATATGTTATATTTAGCTTGCTAGCTAAAATTGTTACCAACCCCTAGCTTAAAATGCAGTTTAGCCTGTTAACCTGCTGTAGCTTTGAATTTTGGCATGAACTGTTTTAGCTACATGGTACAAAAAGCGAACTATAGTAGAGCCAAAGACAAATTAGCTAGCTAGCTAAAATGGTCATGAACCCAAAAAGGAAAATACAAAAGAGATAAGGTTACCTAGAAATTGTGTGTAAGCATGAAAACTGTTGCTTAAACATAACACTAAATGCAAACTACAGCTTAATCTCATAAAACCTCAAAAACAAGTTTAGACAAATTAGCTCATTAGCTAGCTAGCTAAAATTGTCAACAACCCAAAGCTGAAAATACAAAGAGCTTAGCCTGCTAACTTGTTATAGCTTAGTGTTTTGGCATGGATAATTTTAGCGACATAGCACCAAACATGAACTTCAGTGGAGCTCATAAGTCAAAAACAAAACTGAAGACAAATTAGTTAGCTAGCTTAAATGCTCATCAATGTAAAAATGAAAAGTACAAAAGAGATAAATTGTGAGAAAATGTGAAAAATGTTTGCTAAGTAGCATTTGACACAAGCTACAGCAGATTGCATACCAATTAAAGCCAACAAATCGCTAAAATGCAGTCTCCAAAAGTAAAAAACACAAAACACATTGCAGTATTTTTACCCTGTGTGTATGACTTACATTCAAAGTAAACATTAGCATAACATTAAATACAAAGCACTGCTAAGCTACCTTAAGCTTTAGACAAACTAGCTAGCTTGCTACAAACATCTCTTATTCAAAACAATAAAAAAGAAATAGGTGATAAAGTAGCTTTTTTTTTTTTTAAATGTAATCGACTTAACCAAGTTTCCCTCCAGAGTCAGGGACTTCAAGCTATTTTCACTCAGTCTTCCTCAGAATATGTGGTGAAAAAATAAGTCATTTTGGTGGCTACCCTTTTAATACTACATAAAAGCACATACATGTTTTGTTCAGGGTCCTTTTTGTTGTTTTTAATTCTAAATGATAACACCCAAACAGCACCACCGTTTTCAAGGTAAGCATATGAAGTAAAGAGTAGTTAAATGTGCTGGTGCAGTTTAAGTGGCATGGCCTTGTTCTTACTTACCCAAACAAACAATTATATAGCAGCAAAGTTTTTACAGCCTCCTAAAACTCTCACTGAGGATAAATGTGGATGCCAGCCATCCCTGGCAGAGTGGTACCTTCCTTCAGAGAACGGGGCCAGGTCCTCTCTCTGTGCTGTGGCCTAGATTAGCTTCTATACAGGGACTCTGCTCCAAAGTGACACCAAACCACCTGGGCCCCCAGCTTGCGTTTCCTCAAGAGAAAGGCTATGTGACAGATTTGTGTTAGCTTTAAAGACATGCAGAGTTAGCTGGAGAAACCTTTTTGCCAGCTACTTAGTTTTACAGCCTCTACTTAAAGCCACATCGAAAATGGAAGTAAAAGATTGCAAAATGCTGAATGTCATTAAGTTTCCAGTGTGTTCTTTGTAGTGTTGACCTTTTTTACTCCACAGTAAGAAGCGTGGTTCCAGTATTGGATTTCCTGCCCTTCATTTAGCCTTCTCAGAGTGAATATTTTTCAGTGAATCATTCAGAAACTGATACCACGATACAAGCTCGAGGCCAAGATATTCCATAATCCTTGAGATACTGAGCAGACCCTTTTCTGTAATAGCCTGGGATTGATTTCAGTATGGCATTAAGGCTGTAACATTTTAAAATTCCAGCCCTGAGAAGAGACCCGCCCTACCACACTCTCCCTGGGTGCTGATGATCTATTATTCTCTGTAATGAAACACTTGACCTTCAGTTATCTTGGAGGCCCTGCAGGCCTGTGGAGGAGGTTGCAAAGTTGAAATTTGGTCCCAAGGTTTTGCCTTCTTATCAGAAACGGGAGAATTCTCTCTACTTTATAGGATTTTTTTTCAAATCTTTGTTCCCCCTGAGGCAGAAGATGCTGTTGTTGATGTGTGTAACGATCTCTTAAATGTGTTTTGACCCTTGGGTTGATCTCAGCAGCGATAGCATGACTCCTACCTCACCCAGGTCTCCCACTTGTGGTTATACCTTTTGTTTAAATACCACTCTTACCCCAGGTGTCCTCCAGCCTGTGTTGATAATAATGATAAAGTTACAAGTTATTCCCTTTAAGGAGAAACCTCACAGAAAGGCTGTCAGTCAAAGTTAGATACAGATCTTTGGCTCCACAACTCCAAAGGTCATTTCTGCAGGACAAAAAACAAAGAGCTGCTCAGTAACAAACTCTGATCAGGTGGTTTCTAATCTTAAGATGTTTTTTTTCCAATATGTCCTCTTTCTTTCTTGCTTTCACAGATCTTCATTTTCGAGAACAACATCTACTATCGCTCTACTGTGGAGAGCCGCTCCATTCGTCTGGTGTCTACAGGCAAGGAGGGTGTCATCTTCAATGGGCTCAGTGATTGGCTGTATGAAGGTAAGGCTGAACGCAAGTTCACACCAAGAAAATTTGACTTTTGGGGAATCCACATGTGCTTTGTTTGGGATCTAAGAAAGGATTGATACAACGCTCTATCTGTCTATTTAAAAAGAAGCTAGACCCAGGTAAGAGTCCAACTTTTAAGCTGAGTTAATGCTCCTGTGAGGAGCTTCTATGTTGTTATAAAACAGACCGAAATGAACAATTATGAGCTACAAAAGCATGACCATCAGCAACAAGATTGGCAATTTCTATATTGCATTTTTTAATGCCACTGCGAGGGTGTAGATGTCAGATCAAACAGTCAGCCACCCCTCATCGACCCCCACAGTCCTGAAGAAACAGCCTTGTGTTACTTTTTCCTCTGCAAATATTCACAGCGAGTAACATTTGACTGTTAAAGCCTGCAGGATGAGATGTTTGGGTCAAAAACACGACTAAGTACAGGACAAGATCAGGAAAGAAGAAAGAGGAATCAGTTTGTCCACAGGAGGCGCCATAATCGACAGAAACAGAAGTTCATTACAGGAGCTTTAAACAAAGTGAGCCATGCACTGTATTCCCCAAAATGTTGAACTGTTGCTTTAAAGTTACAGCTTAGCACTGGGAATCCACCTTAGCTTTGAGGTTTATCACCAATTTTAAAACTATGACTCATCACTGCGGGCTGTACTTGAGAGTAGAGTGGTCTTCCCTGTCGTCACGCAGGCAAAAACATTGGCATCTTTTAATCTATAATTGCATCTTAGGTCTACTTCCCTCTTACCTCCTCACCTTCATTGCACAAAGGAAGTCAGGAACTCATAATCTTCAACCTCAGGGTCTTTTATTACCATCTGTTCTGAGGGTCAGGACTGAACTTGGAAAAAAGGTCTTCAGGTTTGCTGCCCCCTTGACCTGGAACGCCTTACAAAAGGATCTGAAACTTTGTGGTCTGATAACTTTGATTGCTTTTAAGCAGTCCTTAAATGACTTGGAGGCTGATGCATCTGTCTGCAGATGTTTTGTTTAAATTGAACTTGTGCTGTTTTTCTGGAGGTATTTGTTGTGTAGCTGTTGTACTGTATGTGTGTCTCCTATTTGTATTTATGTCTATTGTAACTTTGTGACTGTGCTGCTGCCTATCTTGGCCAGGACTCTCTTGGAAGAGATTTTTAACCTCAATGAGCATTTCCTGATTAAATAAAGGTTAGAAATAAATTAATAAATAAAATAAGTCTAGTGACTGGAAGTAAGGAACCAGTTTGCTTTGTGATCAATCAGCCTCCAGTTTAAAAATCACAACATTTGTACCTAGGATATCCATTTCAACCGACGAAGAAGAACTTAGTCTTTTCCACTTAATCTAAAATAATCCTAAAATTGTCTTTCTTTGAATTTAACCACAAGATTTGGAATATCACAAAGTAAAATTCCAAACTTAAGCTTTAAAACTTAAAATTAATATAATCACTCGCAATTTTAATCAAGCCTCTGCTGCTTTCTATTATTTCCAGTCTTTATTGGAAGCTAAGCTAATCGCTGCAGGCCATAGACATGAGAGTATTAGGAATCTGCTTAGATTAATCCAACTCTCAGCAAATTGGAAAGTTTACCAAAGTGTTCATGAACAAACACTTTTTACCTCTTCTGCATGAAACATTTTGTACTTTTAGACTTGTTCTCGCCTAAGGGATAATTTTGAGAGGGTGAAACAACTCTCTGATTAAACACCAAAGGTTTAAGCTCGATGTTATGAAGGCTTGAAATTGAAGAATACTTCATTTTTATGGGCGGTTAGTTAAAAAGGTTGAAACCCATTGACTTAAGCCTCGATGATCCACATGAGAAGTATGAAAAATGAACCTTTTCCCTCCCTCTCTGTCCCAGTACTCTAATTCGAGCACTCAGCAGCTACATGTATAAGGAGTAATGACATGAGACAGTCTGCCTCCCCAGCGTTCGCAGCCACATCAGTATTTTTGGCGTGTACGCTCTTGATTTCCTTCAGGTAAATTAAGAATGGAAACTCTGTCAATTTGCCTCTGCTTTACACGGCCCTGTAAATGAATAAATGTTCTACATGGGTTGATTTGCATTAATTCAGCAGTGGTGTGTGTTGTACACACTCTGATACAGATGTCAGGGTGCTCTCCAGGCGTCGACGCTGACGATCAAAGCTCACCTGTGTGCCTCGCAGTTGAAAAACGAGGACTGGTGGTGTGTTAGCATTCAGCTAATGAATTTCTATCTGCTGCGCTGGGTGAACTCTCTGCTCCAGTGGAACAGAGTTTTAATAACAGAGCGGGAGGGAGACAGGAAGCACGTAGATATAGAGACAGCAGAAATAGAGACAGCTTTTGATCCTCTACAAGCTGCTAATCCTTCTAAAACGCTATAAAACAACACATTTGTGTTGGGTAATATAAATGGCTGCTACCTAGGAGGTCTCTGAGGATTTATACACTGACACAAAGGTTATCTGAGGTCATCAGCGCACCAGGATGAGAGCTGTGAGGCTGTTTCCTCTTCAGATCTGCTCTGTTTTTATTCAATATTATCAGCCCACAGCTCCTCTTATCTCTGCATTAGCCTGGCCCACGTTGGAGACCTCGGTCATTCTTCAAAAGCAATATTCATTTTCAGCCGCTGAAACATTAATCAGAGCGTTATTACAATGTCTGAACCCTGACTCGTATTTATGATCTGCTGAAGGTAATTTACACATATCCATCAATGAAGAGATAAATCTTTCATCACAGGTTTTTTTTTTTAATGTCTTATATTTTGTATTTGGTAATGGATGCTTTGTAAAATGTGGTGAAGTACAACACTTCCCACAAATAATACTCTGGTCAGGGGCGCCGTAATCCTAATGGTTTAAGCGTGCACTGCATATACTGAGGCTATAGTCCTCGTTGCAGAGGTTGTAGGTTCGATTCCAGCCTCGACCATTTCCTGCATGTCTTCCCCCACTCTCTACTCCCCACGTTTCCTGTCTCTCTTCAGCTGTCCTATCAAAAAAGTCAAAAATTCCCCAAAAATGTATCTTAAAAAAAAATAACACTCAGGTCAAAGTAAAAGTGCTCATTCTAAAAACGACTTAAAAAGTACAGAAACTACTGAAATACAGAAACATGAGCAAATGTGATAAGTTACTTTCCACCCCTGCCATGGAAAATGTAATGAAAAATATTTTTTAGCGTCTTGCTGGTGAGGGGCGCCGTTATCCTAATGGTTTAAGCGTGCACTGCATATACAGAGGCTATAGTCCTCGTAGCAGTAGTCGTGGGTTCAAGTTCTGGCCTTGGCTATTTTCTGCATGTCTTCCCCCTCTCTCTACTCCCCACATTTCCTGTCTCTCTTCAGCTGTCATGTCAAATAAAGAAAAAAATCGCCCAAATATGTAACTTAAAAAAAAGTTAAGGGGGCGCTGGTGGCCTAGCGGTCTAAGCACCCCACATACTGAGGCTATAGCCCTCGTCGCAGAGGTTGTAGGTTCGATTCCAGCCTCGACCATTTCCTGCATGTCTTCCCCCTCTCTCTACTCCCCACATTTCCTGTCTCTCTTCAGCTGTCCTATCAAAAAAGTCAAAAATTCCCCAAAATATAACTTCAAAACTTTGATTAAATACTCAGGTCAAGGGGTGTTGTTGTCCTAGCGGTCTAAGCGCGCCCCACATACTGAGGCTATAGCCTTCGTCGCAGAGATCGCAGGTTCGATTCCAGCCTCGACCATTTGCTGCATGTCTTCCCTAACTCTCTACTCCCTACATTTCCTGTCTCTCTCAAACTGTCCTGTCCATTCAAGGCAAAAATGCCCCAAAAATATATCTTAAAAAAAAGTATACTCAGGTCAAAGTAAAAGTGCTCATTCTAAAAACGACTTAAAAAG
Organism: Notolabrus celidotus; assembly: GCF_009762535.1. Taxonomy (NCBI): domain Eukaryota; kingdom Metazoa; phylum Chordata; class Actinopteri; order Labriformes; family Labridae; genus Notolabrus; species Notolabrus celidotus. The sequence goes on from NC_048288.1 coordinate 27,021,618, forward strand.
TACAGAAACTACTGAAATACAGAAACATGAGCAAATGTGATAAGTTACTTTCCACCCCTGCCATGGAAAATGTAGTGAAAAATATTTTTTAGCGTCTTGCTGGTGATTACCTCATCTGACCCCAACCCCCAGGCAGCTGTGTATGGCATTAACAAATAAAAATACAATTGATAAGTCTTGTCAAATTTAGTATAACTTACTTTTGCAGGTCATATACAGGTATTAGTATTCGTTAAAGTTGTATTTTTCATAACAAGAAAAAAAAATCCTCACAGGAGCTTTAACTATGACTGAGCCCCTTAGTTCAATAGAATATCTCTAAATGGAACATCACTGATTTGTGCTTTCCTGTCCTATGTTTTTATGGGTGGCTCCAGAGTTGGTCGTCTATCAATCGGAAGGTTGGTGGTTCGATCCCAGCTCCGGCAGTCACATGCCTAAGTGTTCTTGGGCAAGAATCTTAACCCCAAAGTGCTCCTGCTGTTGTTAAGCAGTGTGTATGAATGAGATCAGCTAATACTGATGGTCCCTTACTACAGCAGCCTCTACCATCAGTGAGTGAATTTGGTGTGAATGGGTGAGGAGTGTAAAAAAGTGCAATTATGAGTCCATTTACCATTTATGGCATTTCCTGTTTCAGCTTGTCTAAGCCCCCCATATAATGACAGATTTTTAAGAAGTGCCTTTTTGGCAAGCATAAAGCCTCAACTTTAACCTCCCCCACTACTTAAAGGATGGATCAGAGTTCAGACTGTGAGCCAGACGTCATCAGCGGCCAATGTCAGTGATGCTCGTGTTTCTGAATGGGAATAAATCCCTGCTCCTAAATCTCTTGGAGAGTTTTCCCAACGAGTGGAGGCTGTAAATATTTTTGGAATGAAATATGCAACAATGACAAGAATCTGATATGTGTTGTTAGTGATGTCCAAGCTTTTTCTGTTTTTGGCAGTTTTTTTAAAGTCCTTTTCCTTCCCATTAATAATAAATCCTTTTGGAAAAAAACCTCTCTAAGCCTGTAAATAGATTTGGCGTCGACCCAGTGTCGATGCCGGCATCTGCAGGGGAGCTTAGCAGCCGTGCCAGGTTGTGTAATGTTTACATTCATCAGTGAGACTGCAGGGCGGAAGATTTTCATACTAATGACTCAGACTGCGCTTTGGCCAAGGTCAGGCTGAGGCTCAGACTGCCGCCAGAGGAGGAGAAATGAGGTCTTAAGCTGTGCCAGTCACTGGCGTGGCAGATTTGATGCCGAGGGGTGAAAGGTTGCCGTATAATCTCCAGGGCTTGAATACCCTCTGGCTTGATCGGCTGTTTTAATCCATATATGTGTGTGTGTGAAGGGAAAAAAGGGACAGTAGGAGGAAAAAAAAAAACAATTAAAGAGACCCTGCAGGCTCTGCGTAATAGTCCAAACTGCCTCAAGAGAGTCTGGAGTGCTCTGTCATCTGCCGGCTGCCTGATTATGGAGACTGCACTGATAGTGACACATTCTGCAGTGTGACGCAGCCTGAAGAAACAACTGTTTATTGGGGGCTCTGGTGCGCTGAGATAAAAACCCGGCATTGCTTTGATTTCAGTCATGTTTGCCCTGTAGATGTTTGGTTAGATGACTGTTTGCATCGAGAGGTTTGCTCATAGAGTTGTGTCTGTTTATCGGCCTGTTTGTGGCTCAGCCTGAGGGACGCAGAGTAACCAAATAATCAACAACTCGTGTGCTGGAAAAGAGAAGATTAATAAAAAGGAATCAAAATGCTGGTTTGAGTTTGGTGTGAGTGCAACTGAGACTGATATGAGGCTCACGGTTAAAAATAGGACAGAACTTTTCAGTGCTTCAGAGCTGCTTGGCTGGCTGGTTTTCACATGTGAGTCAGGTTTTTGGAAGTCTGTATCAGCTTGGTAGGAAAGTTAAAAGGTTGTTTTCGCAGACTTGGTATCTATTTACTTGATTCTGTCTTTGTGGGAAACTAAATTGAAGACGCTGGTAAACAAACTTTTCATTTCAGACAGTTTAATTAACGTTATAAATAACATCAATGGGGCATGGTTATTTTAGTGTCTGCAGAAACCCTCGGAGCCAAAGCCTTGCATGATTATTTTTTATGATTATTACTATTTTTCACTTTTTATATAACGCCCATTGGTGCGCCGTTTACAAAGAGTGACTGAAGCTAGATGAAGGGAAGTGAAATGATGTCAATCCTTTCTTGTGATGGCAAGGAAATTAAATTGGGGACAAAAAACAAAAAGGTGAGAAGACGGTGGTTTAAAAGGTACTCCTGAGATTTAATATTGCATTCCCATTTAGTCTGGGGAAGTCACATGGGACAGATTTGAAAAAGTATGAAGACATCCTTGCTCATAGCTTCCTGTATGCTCAAGTTAACAGACTGTTCAAAACATGGACGTAGTTTCAGTGACGTGAGGTGTTATGAAGCCAGACGATGTTGGTCATTATCAGTGTTGTTCTAAAGCGACTAATTTCCAAGTCTTTTAATCTGGAATTTAAATTCCGAACAACCAGCTAGACTAGAGTTAAGAAAATAGTCTGAAAGCAGTCAAAGTTGAGCTCAGGTCTCCAACATGGCTAACTATGGGATCAGAGTCTGAAGGCAATAATGTCAAATTGGTGTACAGAGTGTGGCTAATGCTAGCAGGCTAGTACCTCCAGCTTTCAGTCATCCTTGGAGTTTAATGTCCACATGCCTGTGTTGGTTGAGATTTGATCCAATCATGTGAATATATGCTAGTTTATGAGCTAGTTTAACCACACACACCATACACACAATGTTTACTATTGATTATCTCAAATACCACCAAAACAGACAAAGCATTGTAGCATTAAAACAGGAGCCATTAACTGGAACTACAGCGCCTACCAGTGGCAAATGGATGCACAACAGCCAAGACACAATATAAGACCAGTCTGCAATAATACATATATTTTTTTAACCCTCCTTTTGATCTCCTTACAATTTAAGAAATGAGCCATAGAGACCATGGTCATTGTGTCCCTTGCACCTTTTAATATGGTCTCTAATGGGGATCCCTCAGCTTTTGAAACATGCCTCAGGTGGACACTTGAGGAACTGCAGTTTTCAGACATTTCTTTTTCTCTTTTTAAGTTATCTTTATTGACAGGACAGCTGAAGAGAGACAGAAAACATGGGGAGTAGAGAGTGGGAGAAGACATGCAGCAAATGGTCGAACAGCCCGGGAGTCAAACCGGCGACCTCTGCAACGAGGACCATAGCGTCAATATGTGGGGCGCTTGGACCGCTAGGCCACCAGCACCCCACACTTCTTTATTTTTAAACACAGTCAGTCACTGATCTGTCAAGTTCTTAAGTTGGAATCATACATTTCACATAATTCAAGTCACTTTCCCCTGCCTTACTGAAGCTCTTTGATTTTGAATCACATTTTTTGTTAAATAACGATCAAAACACACCAGGAGAGTCAAATACACATCATCATATTCCCCCTGTCTTCTCTCCTCTGATGTTGCAGTGTCACAGTAGCCTCAGACACTAGACAGTGACATCTCACCTCACTGTCATTTGCTCTTCTATTCTTGTTTAATTATCACTTACACTGTCACCTCTGTCAGCACTGTGGTAACTGAACAGTATTTATAGTAGCAGCTGCTGCACATCTTGCTTTTTTGTCTCGCATGTCGGCTGCAAAACTTAAATGTTACATGATCTCACCATCCTGAAAGGTTGTGTCTCTGCTTTTAGATATTTTTAGCTTCAGGAAAGAGGTGACAATTTGCCATGCTGTGAAGATTTTGTGCTAGTTAGTCTGACAATTAAAAAGTCAGCTTTTAGAAGTAAGGTTTCTTTTTGTTTGGGAGAATGATGCAAGAGTTACCTGTGAATTGAGGTGTGGAATCAGACAACATAAAAAGTTGTTAGGGTGCAAGACACACAGGACAAAAAGTGGCTTTAAAATCAGCATCTTTCTGTCTTCTCCTCTACTTTACATGTTTTACATGTGACACTGCTGCCCCCTGTTGGAAACATTTGCTCAGTTTTTATCCAAGTAAATTGAACTTGTCAACACAAACTTGACTACATTCAGTCATCCAACTAAAGACATGATGAGCTAAATGCATCCTGCAGCATTTTGTTCTCTTTTTCTCCTCCGTTCAGTCCGCCCTGCACTCATTAATTCACATTGGCCCTTTGACTTTTAGCATCTCATGCATTAATAATGACCTTTACTAAGTGAATAATGTAGTCTGCAGAGCCGGATGGAGAACAAGCAGAGAGGAGATGAGCTCTTATAATCATCACACTGAGGCGTCTGGAAAAAGTAGACCCTCATTACTTAAGAGAAAGAAATGAGAGAACGTGATTCACCTAAACTTCTTCTTCTCATTATAAATTTTTTGTTGCCTCACTTTCTTCAACACGCATATCAAGAGACGCTTCCAAAACTTTTCTCTCCTCACCTCGTCAAGGTGACTGGGCGTCCCCAGCCGAGCGGATCCGACAGCCCGGTGGTTCCACTCCACATGGAAAGCTTTTTAAGCATCCGCTGGAGTCAGCAGGCTGCAGAGGAAAACTGGTCATGCGGGAAATCATTTTTATTATTTTATATTTTTTTGTCATCTGCAAATGCCAGCATAATGCTGCACCATGCTGTTCTGATCATCATCAGGCAGCGAGATCCAATGATACCCCGCCGAGCGCTGCCAGCAGGGTGCAGGTGGAGAGCAAAATGCTGCCATTAGCTCTTTTTCTGTTGAATTCACAGGTGGAGACATGTCTGCTTTTTTAATAAGTGTAGCAGAGTCCAATGAAAGAAAGAAAACAGACACAATTGCATTAGAAAACAAATGTACACAAGCGTCTGCACTGAGGCTGTTTGTCGAAGCTCCTGCATATCAAGTAATCCTGCCAAGCGTGCACGCTTAATGAAAATGCTAATTTGTAGTTGATGTCTATTAATTCCCCAAAGCCAGCACCCAGTCCCACAGATAAACAGTATTAATGCAATTTTAATTGCAAAAGTTGATTTAAATGTAGCCAGTGGCACGCTGTAACAATAAGTCCAAGTGTTCTGATGTCGTCTTCGTCGGCGCTGATAGACTCAATAATGAAGTCGAATTGTCACAGCAATGCTTTATGTTGTCAAAAAGTTCCTGCAGTGAGATTTGTTTGCATAATTTCCTAATAACTCACTGTGTGCTGACAGAAGTGTGTGTGTGTGTGTGTGTGTAGCAGACACTATGCAGGACCCAGACTGCTCCCGTCCCCCTTATTATGTTCTCTCGGTCTGCTGAACAAGAATGTGTGTAATTGCTAAATAACTTTGAATACGCACACCTGCACTCAAAAGGGTCTCAGGGGAACCCTTTGGGGTCACAGGTCTAAAATGAGTTGGGGTGTATGTGCCTCTTGCAGAGAATGAAATGAAATAACACAAACAGAAGTAATGCAACTCAAAAAGTTGTCTAAATGTAGCGTGGAGTTGTACCTGGTGAGAAATTGCTACCTGGATCATTTCGTGGAATTGAACCTGAGTTCTATTCTGGGCCGTGCCGAGATTAAAAGCGGCCGTGATTTATGACCCCACCTTTTTGTACTCTGTGTTTTCTTTTAAGGGGAGGTTTAAGAGAGGGGTACAGAGTGAGCTGGAGCTCAAGTAGAGCAAACAGGTGAGGCGGAAAGCAGAAGACAGTGTGAGTGATTAAGCCGAGATTCTGCTTTTCCTACATTAGCTTGATGTCTAGAAGAATAATTGTACTTCTAAGAACTGGTGCACTGTTACTTTCAGACAAACTGACATCTCTTTTGACTCTAGGTGTGTTTGGTTTCACGATGCTTTTACAAACATAGCAGGTCTAGACTGTACTCTATGTTCTATTATTAACAGAGACCCAACATCAAGACAGGATAAGACTCAGTCTGATCTCATCTTAATCCACCATGAGCATTGCACCTCGCAGAATTTAGCAAGTTACAACGGCGAGGACAAACTTCCTTTAACAGGCAGAAACCTCCAGCAGGACCAGACTCATGTTAGACAGACATCTGCCTCGACTGAGTTGGGGTTGGAAAGAGGGATAGAGGAGAATAAGAGAGAGAGAGCGATGATAGTGGTGAGACGAATACTAGTAGTAGTAGTAGCTGTTGCAGCTGGAGTCCAGCACGTCCTTATCAGCTGGAGTCTGGAACGTCCACAGTAGGACGTTCCAGACTCCAGCTGATACGGACGTGAAGTGGATTTAGCCCCCCTGATGCCACCTATTAGTTTTTGAAGTGCACTTTCAAAGCCTTGTGTTTCGCATTTTTGCCTTAGCCATCTTACTATGGAACTAGATGGTGCCATCTTTTCATGAGAGATGGATCCGGAGACAGGCAAGGGATGTCACAAATTGGTCTGTGAAAGTAACTTTTGATGCCTGGTGTTAAGAGTTCTAACCAGTACCAGCTAAAGCTAGTGCTAGCTTAGTTGGAAAGGTGCAGCCATTATTTTGGGGAACAAAAATCACTGCTAATGAACAAAATGAACAGCAAATGACTCTAATTACTTCTGTTACAACTGGCATTCGTCAGGCAGCTGTCAATCAAAAGGTAGCCCCACCCCCCCAAAAAAATAAATCCAAGGCAATAATCTGTTTTATAATTAATGAGATCCTTGAAATGATAAATTGTGACTCTAATTCATTAGTAAAATGTTTAATGAGGTAGTAAGTGAGTAATACGTCCTCATCAACCTGCAATAAGACCTCTTTCTACTCGTGGAGTTGCCCCCTGCTGGTAGTTAAAAATAATGCAGTGAGAGACATTTTTACATGGACTCAAATTTTTCAGACTTGGATGTTATGATGCTTAAAGCTCAGGATGTATATGTTTGTTTAGTTGTAGCAGCAGACATGAAGGCATCGGACTGCTCCTGGCTCCCACTCCTCCACTGTGTTCATTGTGTCAGTTAAACACAAGTGTGTAATTGCTACATATCTTTAAAATACACACACCTGCACTCAGAGGGCCACAGGGGACCGCTGGGTCACGGCTCTGAAATGGCATGGAGTGAATTTACCACTGAAACTGGTACACACACACAAACACATACACACACACACACACACACACACACACACACACACACACACACACACACACACACACACACACACACACACACACACACACACACACAAACAGGTGACAGCAACCCTAAAAGTATCTGGAGTACAGCGTTTGGTTGTAACTGTGAGAAATTGCTGCCGTGTTTGTTTCCTGGAATCGAAGCTGAGTTCTGTTTTGATCGATGTGCTGAACTGAGATCAAAAACTGCTTTGATTTATGAACTCAACTTGCAGGTTTAAGAGAGAGGAACAAAGTTAGCAAGGTTGTGTTCACACTGCAGACCTTAATGCTCAACTTGGATTTACTGCTCAGATCTGATTTTTTCTGTTTATATTACTAGTTTAATGTGACCTGAATTAGATTCTCATGTGAACTGCTCACGGTCCAGAACTGACCCGCATGCTCAAAAGATCAACACAACAACTTTAAAGTGACCATATTTGGACAAGAGGGAAGAGTTGTCTGATGTTAGGATATAAGTTAGCTTGGATAGTAAGATGCATCAGTGAATGTTTAACAGTTTTATTAATTAGATTGCATTTTTGTTTATTAAAGAATAAGCTGCAAATCAAATGTAGTAAGAAACAGTTGACCTTTTATAGAATCTTTAAGTCCAGTCTTAAAAGGTCATCTTGGGGGTTGATTCCAGCGCCTGCAGTCACATCCTTAAGTGTCCCCAAATGGACCCCAAATTGCTCCTAGGGATATATTCAACGGCGTGTGGATGCACATGAATGGAATTGGTTAACACTGATGGTTCGCTACCACAGCAGCCTCTACCACTGCTGAGTCAGTGAGCTCTTTTAAATCCCTTATCGCAGAGCCTTCCCAGATTTTATCTGAATTTGTTTATTTTATTTTATTCTATTCTATTCTATTCTAATCTATTTTATTTAATTTTATTCTATTTTATTTTATTTTATTTTTTTCTATTCTATTCTATTTTATTTTATTCTATTTTATTTTATTTTATTTTATTCTATTCTATTCTATTCTATTCTATTCTATTCTATTTTATTTTATTCTATTTTATTTTATTTTATTTTATTTTATTTTAACCATCTTAAGAAATATATTTTAAAATAATTGTATTCCTTTAGAGCTCTTTAAGGGGAATTTTAGTCTTTTAAAATATGTTTTATTTCTTAATTTTAACTTGTGTGTTTTTATTAACTGCCTGTTTTATTTTGCTGCCCATGTAAAGCACTTTGTAACTCGGTTTTGAAAAGTGCTCTACAAATAAAATTAATATCACTATTATAACTATGAATGTGAAACCATAATTAAAGAAATCAGCATCATGCTTCATTTCAAGGAGAGTCCAAACCAGACATTGAGACCAGAAACTCATGAGTAAAGAGTTTAATGAGGTTATAAATCAAGCTTGTTTTTATTCAGACTTCTATATCAGTTTACTTTTTCTGGAGTCGCCCCCTGCTGGCGGTTGGAAAGAATGCAGGCTACACGTATGTTCATGCTGGCTTCCCTTCTTAAACCCTGAGTTCTTATTCACCTAGTTTGGGCACCTTTTAAGTCCTAAGCCATGTTTTCTTTTTGACTGATCTGCTCAACTTCACATCTATAAAGCCTGCGTGAGAGAAGAGTGCCAGAAATAACACTTTGAAAAGCATAACCTGGTAACTTCTGCCTCTGATGAGCGACAAAAGTGATTCTCTTGGCCTGCCTCCATGTTATTAAACCCTGCTGAGTGAGTTTTTGTTCCCTGTCACAATGATTGATGGTCACTTTCTCTTTGTTCTTCCAGAGGAGATTTTTCAGTCCCACATTGCCCATTGGTGGTCTCCAGATGGTGCCAGGTTAGCATACGCCACCATCAATGACAGCCTGGTGCCCAGGATGGAGCTGCCCATGTTCACAGGAACACCCTACCCAATGGGGAAAGAGTACCACTACCCTAAGGTGCAGTTTTGTCCTCTACAGTACTTTCATTGAACTGATGTTCATATTTCTTTACATTCTAGACGGTTCTTGTTCATTTCTTGTTCATTTTTCAGGCCGGCGAGGAGAACCCGCTCATCACTCTGTATGTTGTAAACCTGAACGGCCCTCTTCACACCATCGAGATGAGGAGACCTGATGATCCCAGGATCGGGTGAGGCGTGCAAATTGTCACCTACTGAATCTGTCTGCTCAGTCAAATGATGCTGATCCTCCACCTCCTGCCTGCGATCCATAAATTTGCACATCTCCTCCATATTTATGCGTTGTCTCTCGTGTGTGTATTCATGCTTCTTCTGACAATATTTAGATTTGCATACATCTCAAATACCTTATATCCTTTTATCTGTTAGTTCAACTCTTTTCATTCTGCATATTCTGCAAACATCCTTTTCAGTGCATTCCTCCAGTGCTGCATTTTTCTTAATGGTTTCCCATGTTTCATTCTATTAAGTTTAATGCCTCTGTTTGCTCTCTTTGCATTTATACCCAATTTATTTTTCTCCTTTTGCTGTGGCTCATTATATGCTGCTCCAGTATCTCTGCCAGGAGTCATTAATGTTTCATCCATTTAAAAGTTCATCATTATCTACAGTTAGAGACTAAAAAGATTTTGTCTCTTTGTATTTCCTTGTGTTTCAGCCTCAATGATCACATCATCATTTACTCAGCGATTAAAAGATCTTGAGATGTAAGAGAAATCTTTTTATGTAATACTTCCTCTGTGTGTGTTTCTCAGTGAGTACTATGTGACCATGGTGAAATGGGCGACCACGACTAAGCTGGCCATCAACTGGCTGAACAGAGCTCAGAACATCTCCATTCTCACGCTGTGTGAGGCCACGACGGGAGTTTGCACCAAGGTAAACATCGGCCCTCTGCGTGTGTGTGTGTGTGAAATGGAGCGACGCCTGTGGGCTAGTTCAGACAGGCAACATGTGCTGCTCTGATTTCACACTTCACAAGTGTCATTCTCACAATCTTATGACAGACATGTCCTCCCAGCGTGGCAGTCTATTTAAGGTGACAGATTTCTGATCTCTTGCTCTGCTCTGACATTGCCACAGCTGCCCTGCATTAACTTTTCCACCTGTAGGCTACGATGAGGGGCTTTAAGACATCATCTCATCACTCCTCAAATTTCTGCATGTAAAAAAAATAAACTGTGTGGAGTAACAAGGTGGAAGCCTAGACACCAAACACAAAATATGTTCTGCTACAGAAGCAAACATTTGAAACCATTAAAACACGAGTTATGTGAATGAACTACTATTGAATGCATAAAATATGTATGTTTGTATCAAAGGCCGTCAAGACTGTTTTCATTCACCATCTGTGTTCCATTCACCACGTCAAGTTCCTTATGTGTGCGAGCTCACTTGGCAATAAAATAAAGCTTTCTTGAAACCTGTCTTCTTTTCATTTCTTCAGAAACATGAGGATGAAAGTGAAGGATGGCTGCACAGACAGGTAAGAAAAGTCACATGTGGAAGTATTCATGTTTGAGCTGCTGGTAAAGGAAAACTCAATGTAGCAATTGTTGGCATGTTAAGACTCAAGATTCAAGAAAATTACCTTTGGTTGGTCGCTCAAACAACATGAAAATAATCTAAACCCATCAGATTTGCATAGAGTCAAACCAAATGTTCCATAATTAGTTGAAGTGTGTGTGTAAGGCACATTAAAAAGTAGTGCCGATCCAGCCTTGTGTAAAATGCATATTGCAGTGGGAATAAAAGAGTTCTTGAAAGTTCTCTTTTTGGCCAAACGGTTGCCTGAGGGGAGCAGCTGAATCGAGCAGTGAAGAGTTTGTGAAGGGTCCTCAGTGATGAAGACTGCTTCTCTGCTTTCTGCTGCACGGCTTTACAGCTCTGAGAGTTGGATTTGGATGGTGCCAAGGATTTTAGCTACATGTCTGAAGATTGTAGGGAATTTTCTCTCGCCTCTTTCACTGGGAAAGATGCATCAGGATACGGTGTTCAATGTGAGGACTGATTTCATGAGTGAAACTTTTCAGCCTCCTCAGGTGAAACATGTGGTGTTTGGCCTTCTTATAGTTGCAGGGTGCATGCTACGTGAAGGACAGGCTGTGGTTGATCTTAGTGCTGAGGTACCTAAAGACATTGATCTGTTCCACCACCTGCCCCTCCAGCATGAAGAGCCAAGAGATAGAGGTGTGGGGTGTCAGGGGCCTGGTGTTCCTTGCAAAACAGCTCCTTGGTTTTAGTGTTGTTTAGCTCTAGTTAGCTGTTCTTGATCCAGAGAACCATGGTGTTAAAACACTACCTGTATATAGAGGAGGAGCACTCATCTGTCAGACAGACGACCAAAAACATGTCATCGGCATATAAGGAGTGTCAGTCAGTTGCCATTGCAGGTTAGGATTTGAAAGCATTGACTTTAACAGGTTGAGGTCTAAAATCTTGAATCCATAAAACCAGGGTTGTGTTGGCTCGTAGTCCTTGGAGGTGGTGCAGAAGCGTGTTGATGTTTACTGTATTAACAGCAGATACGAATCTGTTTATTTCAGCATATGTGTGAGGAAAGTAAGGATGCTTTACCTGTTTCTTCACTGCATAGAGTTCTTCCACATTTCCAGAGTTATGTGGACCTCAGTTTCACTTTTTGTTGGCTAAAGTTCTCAAGTGATCTTCTCTGTTTCCCCAGAATGAGAAGCCGCTGTTTTCCAAAGATGGCCTCAAGCTTTTCTTCACTCGCGCCATCCCTCAAGGAGGAAGGGGCAAGTTCTTCCACATCTCCATGTCCATCTCTCAGGTGGGAGAACATATTTCTTTTTTTCTTCTATACAGGAAGACAGTCGCTTAAATATCAGTGTAGGAAACTTTTAGCTGGCAGCTCTGCAGTTAGATTTGTTGTACATCAGTGGCAGGCTACCAATAGTCAACTTTTAAAGCAATGAACTGTGCACTTTGACTGTTCAGATATGCACTTCTCATCCTTTGATTAATCACTCCCTTCTCCATTTATCTCCAAAGCCCAACACCAGCACAGACACTCTGCAGTCCATCACGTCTGGGGACTGGGACGTCACCCAAGTCCTGGCCTACAACGAGGACAGCCAGTTGATGTGAGCTTGAAAACCCCTCCCAGCACATTCAGCAGTTTATCCCAGTTGTTATGTCAGTTGACCTTTTACAGGATTAAGACGGAAGAATGGGTCGTTGTGCTGACATGGGCAGAAAACGAAGAATGCATTAGAGAGATTGACTAAACTTTTTTCATCTAGCTTTGCAGAAAGTATAGTTGGAAAGTCTAAAATGATAAAGATAATAACAATTAAGTGCTTTCAACAAAAATCTAAATAAATTTAAAGTAGAAGTAAACTAAAACCATATCTATTCAGTCTGGCTTTTATGTAAGGTTTCAAAATTGTAATACTTTAATGTTTTTATTTTATTTCAATGTTTCAAATGCTTTTAATTATTTTATTTATTCTGAACTATTTGTTTTTTTATTATTGGTCTCATTGACATTTTTGGTTTTCTTTAAATGTATTTATTTTCACTTTTATATATATATTTTTTTTATGCTTATTTAACTTATTTTAATTCCATATATTTTATTTGTATTGGTGTGCATTAGTCTCTACTTCAAATCCATTTTTGTTTTTTAATATGTAGCACCTTTTGCCATTATTCTATTTCTTCTTTTTTATTGTTTTCATTCGCTATAAAGCACTTTGTATTGCATTTCATTCGTATGAAATGTGCTCTATAAATTATGTTTAATGGATTGTTGAAATAAAATGTAGAATAGGAATAAAACAGGCAGATGCCAGGATTTATTAAAGACCAAGTTAAAACAATGGTTGATCAAAAACAACAAATAAAACACCAAGGATCCGATTAAAAGTCTATTAGAAAGTCTTTTGTATAAATGAGGTTGTTTCACAGAAAGAAATTTCAAAAACAGTTAGGGGAAAATATTCATTCATTGGCTGCCCCTTCCAAGAGAACCAATTGGTTAGATGTTTCAGCACCATGGACAGAGACAAAGAGAGCTCCCTTCTGGATGCTGTTCTATGTATTCCACTGTTTCAGCACCATGGACAGCGACACAGAGTGCTCCCTTCTGGATGCTGTTCTATGCATTCCCCTGTTTCAGCACCATGGACAGAGCACAGTCAAGGACATTGATCGACTTTGCCAAACAGGCCATGCTCGTACATTTCCACACAGTAACAGCTCCAAATATCCTCCCTATTAAAAGCGTCCCTGTTGCCCCCATGAGGAATGTGACTCATCCCCATCCCTCCCAAAACATTTCACACCCACACTGCCGGCCGCAAAGCATCTGCGATATGACGAACACGATTAAACATGCAAACAGCTGTTATTCACACTAAGCATATAGAAACACAACACTTACTCATCATTCCCAAAGGTGTGATAGCAGCTTGAAAAGTTGTCTCGAATTTCAAAAGGGGTAGGATTTGTCCTGTGCCTGTTTTAGAGGGTTCAATCCCCCCGTTTCTGCCCCATCATTTATTTATAAAACACTTAAACTAGTGAGAAGTTTAGACTGTGTTGTGTTTCCATTTGCCTTACTCTCTTATCCCCCTGGGCAGCTCTGCTAAACTCACTGAAAGACTGTAAAACACTTTGTATGCATTGCAGATGACCTCAAATCTGCTGCCTCTGAGTGTGTCCCTCTTTTCTTTACTCAGATACTTTCTGAGCACTGAAGACGGTCCAAAGAGAAGACATTTGTACAGGTAACAGCTCCTCTTGATTGTATGTTTTCTGTAAGCAGTTATTACTTTAAGTTTTTGGAATAACCTGGTCTTTGTTCCCATAGTGCGGACACATTTGGTTCATTCAACCGTCGCTGTCTGTCCTGCGCCCTGTCCGATAGCTGTGGCTACATCAGCGGCTCCTTCAGCCACAACATGAGCTTCTTCCTGCTCAACTGCCAAGGTAATGATTGTTTACTCATGTCCCCCTCTTTTTAAACTCAACTCTTTCTATTCCTAAACACATATTGCTTTATTTACATAGTTAAAGCTCCTGAGAGGAGTTTTAAGCTGGATTTAAAACACACAGAAATTCATTTGTATGCCTTTTTATGTCCTATTAAGGCCAACCAGTTTTCTTTGTTCCAGGCTGAGGGCATTTGGCTTTGAAAGCCAGCCTCAAGTGGACACTTGCAGAACTGCAGCTTTTGCACTTCCTAATTTTCACAAGCATCATATTCAACCCAAAGTTTTGCTTCTTGGTTTAAAAGTTTCTTTAGTCCACTTCAAATATTTTCCATTGTTTAATCCTGGGAATTGGTAAAGGTCATCGTATATAGTGCGACTGTTTTTTGTCCATGTTGCCTTTCCAAGGTTTTTTGTTCTTAAGTCATTCTATTGCAGTGACATATGAACAAAAGGACAAAAGAACAGGGGAGCTTCCATCTTGTGATTCTCAAAATTAAAACAAAATTAAGAGTAGCCAAAGACAGCGGGTTAAAGCTTTTTTGTTTTTTGGAATTATTGGTTAGAATTACCAATGTACCTGCAGGTCATTCAATCAATCAATCAATCTTTATTTGTATAGTGCCAAATCACAACAAATATTATCCCAAGATGCTTTTGTTAATGAGAACTGGTTCTCAAACATTTTTACCTGGTGAAAGAGGGGCCAATGATAATAGTAATGCTTTTTGAAACTTAGCATGTCTTGACTGTACTCTATGTTATATTATTAACAAAGACCCAACATCATGACAGGATAAGAGTCCAGAGCGTCGTCAGTCTGGATGAGGACTCAGAGAGACGATATCTTATCTCTGATCAAACACTTTTCTATCAATCCGTTCTGAACCTTTGAAAGTGATCATCACTGAACTAAGGATCCAACAGGATCCGACCAAAACGCCTTTGAAGCACAGACAGAGCTCAGAGATCCTGTGACTCATGCTGGTTTATTTTATGTGAGGATGATAAGGATATGAGAGATGAAGAAAAAGAGGGTGAGGCACACAGCCTTAATATTCCCACATTTGTGATCTACATCCCTTTATTTCCAGCCTCTTCTCTCTCATATTCTGTATTTTAGGGGCTTTATTCATATAACATTTAACATTTAACACAAAGGACTCTACCTCTGTTGGTGACTGAGATATAGAAAAGCTATCCTGCATCAGATCAATCTTTATTCGACCATAACTCTTGGATCTCCTTTGGTTTCTGCTGCTTTTCTCTCTTCATCATGTAAAGTCAGCGGTGATCTTGCCACAAACAAGAACAGAGATAACCTTCATGTTTTCTTAATCATGCTGATCAAAGTTTCTCCTTCGCGTCTAGGCCGGGACATCCCGTTTGTTTCTGTGTACAAGACCCAGAGAGACGAGGAGAGTGAGACGCAGCACAGAGAGAGTGAGTATTAACCCAGTCAATCAAACATTTGCATTTGCAGGACTCTAATTTATGTTAAACACATGTGACCCTGTGCACATTAACGTATTAGCTCCAGTGAAAAGCACCTTGCTGAAAGCTTTGTCTTGCCGTGCAGAATGACCACCTGTGCACGGAGTCACTGTTTGTCTAACAGGCAGGTCCTGCATGATGGCAGTAATCACATTACTCCTCTGGATGGAAGTGCACATTAAATTAAGAACTGCTCAACAGCAACATCAGCATACTGTAATGTCATTCAGTGGGTGTGTTGTCTTTATCAAAGTGATGTCCCTGTCCTTGTTATTTGGAAAGCAGTCTGTAAATGCTGCAGTGTAATCTAATCAGCATGCATTATTCTGCTGTTTAACACTGTTTCTGAGTGCATTAATGTTGACCCGGTGCTCGCACAGCAAAGTGGAACGTTTGCTGTATTTTAAAGGTGTCTGATGATGACATATCTGAACGTCTGTGGTGTATCAAAGGGGTCATTGGACAAGTTGAGCAGTCAGGATGCTGCTTTTAATCATAGACTGTTTGTAATATTGACTTTGTCTCAATAACATCACTACTGATTGGTTTCTGAAGAGGTGTTATGAAGTTTAAAGATGGTGGTCGCCATATTGGAGATGGTGGCTCTCATGTCAGCTAATCTAGAAATAGGCAAAGAGGTGGAATGAGGCCACATTTAGCCTACCAGAAAACAGCTTAAACACGCTTAGCTGGGAGTTAAATCAGCCACGCTTCATATTATACTAAACACTTAGCTGTAGTATGATCAAATCTGATGAGTAGTGACCCACGCACAGATTTCATGAACAGGAGTAAAACTGTGGAACAGATTCATATTCAAGTGCCAGAAAATGGTGAATAATGGGGTAGGGTTAGATACGTTTTTACTGCTTCCTACTCCTTCTCGAACATGTAAATTGAAAAATTTCTACTGATGGAATATATTGATTTTGTTCTTTTTTTATTTTTCATTTCTTCTTTTTATTTGTATGTATTTTCTATTTTATTTTACATGTTGAAAACAAAGACATCAAATCAAATCCTGCACTTCCACACTGGCTTCACTTGGATGGTGCTGGTGGTGATCTTTTGATGAATGACCATAGTTTGTTCTTAAAAACACATACTGGAACAAAACCTCTGTTAATTCTACTACCCACTCCAGCTCCTACAATAATATACATACACATAATGTACGTAAGCTTTGGTGACTTCAACTTACAGTAATGGCTCATAAAAACACACCTTTTCAGGGTTATGTCAGAATATTGACAGGAACAGACAAGGAAAACAAAGAACACACAAAATACAGGATTAAAGAAATGGTCTCCTCTAACCTCCAAATAGTCCCAAAATAAGAGAAGGGTTGGAAGAAAAGGAATATATAGAAGGTACCATAAAAGAGGAAATTACAGACACTTTAAGAGCACTATCTTCTGGATTTTGGAGGTTCTCACAGTCAAAGTATAAACTGTTACTGGTCAGGTTTCTGTTCAAATCTTAATACAAGTCTTTCTCTGTTTGCAGATATTTCAGAGGTGCACAAACTTGAGACCAATGAGAAGCTGAGGAGGGCCCTGGACTCCATGCAGATGCCCAAAGTGGAGTACAAGGAAATCCTCATGGACGACTACAGTATGTTCCAAATTCACATTTATGACAAATGTATTAAGATAAAGCAACAGCACTTTCTTCACACTTTGTGTACATAAATTAAGTCACGGAGAGACTTTGAAGTGAATCATTTAACTTATGTTGTTGGTACATTTTGTTATCTTTAAAGCTAGAAGAGGTGAACTGTACAGGAGTTGTTTGAATCTTAGTATCAGTGCTGCACAGGACAGAGCAGCACAGTAAACAGTCACAGTTTTAGAGCTTAAAACACTCCAATGTTACTTCCTGTGGCCAAGACTCTTAGCTTTTACATACTTTTAATACTTCAAATGGTATTATTTTACTGCCTATATAACTTTTGCATATTATTCCAAATTAAATCTGTATTTTTTCCATTTTTAAAGTAAGCTCTCAACTACAACACTTATCTCCAAAATGTATTTTTAGACACAATCTTTCATCAACATACACTACCAGTCAAAAGTCTGGAAAAACCTTCTCATTCAAGGGTTGGTATTTATTTTAATTATTTGAAACACTGATTAATACTGAAGACATCAAAACTATTAAAGAACATAAATGGATTAGTTGATTAAAGGCCCTGTGAGGAGTTTTGAACTGGCTGAGAAACAGACTGAAAATTATACTGATGCCTCTTTATGATCTTCAATAGCAAACGAGACCATCAGCGACAACACTGACACCTTCTCTGTTGTCATTTGTAATGCCTGAAACTGCTCTGAGGGGGTAGGTGTCAGACCAGATGATGGACATCTCGCTTCAGAAACAGCCTTTATTTGACTGTTTTTCATGGAAAATAATCACACTGCCTGATAAAGTTGACTGTTAAAAAACAACAGGATGAGGTTTTTGTTGAAAACACTACTTTTGCATGTATAGGACAAGAGATAAGAGGTATCACTTTGTCCACAAGGGGGCGCCAGAACCAATACAAAACAAAAGTTCCTCGCAGCAGCTTTAACAAAAAAGTGTTAAACAAAGCAGAATATGTTTTATATTTTAGTTTCTGTAAAGTAGCCCCCTTTTGCCTTCATGACAGCTTTGCACACTCTTGGTATTCTCTCAGCCAGCTTCATGAAGTGGTCTCCTGGAATGGTTTCTAATTAACATGAGCCTTGTCAAGAGTTCATTTGTAGAATGACTTCCCTTCTTAATGTGTTTGAGACCATCAGTTGTGTTGTTCAGAGGTAGGGTTAGCACACAATTGATAGCCCTATTTGACTACTGTTGTAATCCCGATTATGGCAAAACCAGATTATTTAATAGTTTTGATGTCTTCAGTATTAATCTACAATGTTGAAAATAACTAAGATAAATAAAAACCATTGAATTCGAAGGTGTGTCCAAACTTTTGACTGGCAGTGTATCTCTAAACAGAAAAATGTTCTTGTGTTAAAGAGCAGAATAAGTGGATGTTTGAGCTCACGGCTGTTTGTCTCTGTGTTGCAGCTTTGTCTCTTCAGATCCTCAAACCTGCCAGCTTCATGGAGACATCGCACTATCCACTCCTCCTGCTCATGTATGTATTACGTCATATTCCTCACTTCCACACACACAACAGGTTTACGTCCACCTCAGGTTGCATGAGGACATGGCTGTCCTCATAAACAGAGACTTCCTGTGAAGAGTTTTAATGAGGCATAAAGGCTCCTGCTTTTTTTCCCTTTTCCTCCAGCTGGATAATAATGTCACCCTCATATCCTCCTGATGCCTTCATTAGCATATCTGTCTGTTTTTAGAGTTTGGCCTTTCTGCTCTGCTTGCATATTTCAGAAGCGTTACAAGCACATTCTGCTGTGTGCTTATTTTTTATAGCTTAAGAAAGTGACCATGACGGCTTATTTAAGAAGACTGTCCCACTTTAGACTCTGAGTTGGAATAAAGTGACTTTCCAAATCAAAGGTTTTGCAGTTTAAGCTCCTTTATGTCCTGAATACTCAAACAGGAAGCAGAGGTTATCTGCAGGAGTGATTACTTTTCAAAGATATCTAACTTGACTGTTTTTGAACGAGGAATGGCAGCAGCACTCTGAGCTCGCTTTCATCTTAAATCTGCACATGTCGCTCCATGCCAGCTCACACATATCCACAGTTCACAGTGCATACCCAAATATATTTAAAAAAGCACTTTCAGGCAAATTAATGATAATGCTGTGTACTCAGTGTCCCAAAACAGACACACGCTCAGATTCTGTCCCACTTTTCCAGGTTTATTTTTAGATAACAAAATAAGCAGTGCATCCAGCAGCCCTCTGATTGTGTTGATCTAGTTGCATTTCTGTGTTTATGTGTGCAGTGATGGGACACCTGGTGGCCAGATGGTGTCGGAGCGCTTTCACATGGACTGGGCCACAGTGCTGGTGAGCAGCTTCGGAGCCATCGTGGTGCGATGCGACGGGCGAGGGAGCGGCTTCCAGGGAACGAACCTGCTGCACCGCATCCAGAAGAAGCTGGGCGTGTACGAGGAGCTGGACCAGAAGGATGCACTCAAGTATGTGACATGTTTCCATCACATCTTCATCAAAAAGCTTGAAATAAATTGATTCTTACTCTACAGAATTCAAACAGGTTGTTTTGAACATAATGTCTTAATAACATATTAAATAGAAGATCCAAACCTACCCATCGCTCAAAATCAGCACACCTTTCTTTAAAAAGTAACCTCTTTTTTATCTCTTGGATGTCTTTACCGAATTGAAAGACAACATAACTCCACTTCACTTCATACATTAGCCTATTAAAATGTCAATTCTAATAAATATTTATAAGAGAAGTGCTTCATTTAATTGTGTCCTATGAAATAAAGCATCCTCTAACAGTCCTTTTAACTACTGGGATGCAATGATTACTACTTATGTTAGTTCTTGTATTTCCTGTCAACAGATGCTTTAGTGAGAAGTTTCCTCCTGATTCTAAATGATGTTTTATCTTTTGCAGTTTTCTTTTGAAAGAGCCTTACATCGACAAAACACGAGTGGGAGCTTTTGGGAAGGTAAGAAGAATCCTGCTTGTCTCTGTCAGTATCCATATTGGACTTTTAGGGCCTGTGTCCATTGGTGGAGAGTTTCAGGAGCAGGACCACACCTCCACCACGCCTCTTCGGGCTCTCTTATGAATTCAAACATCCCCTTCATTCTCAGATTGCACACCCTGCCCTCCCTCCTCTTTTCTTCCTGATTCTTTCTTTCCTACTATACAGTACATAGGGCTCTTAGGGGGGGTTTGTCATGCTAATTAAGGATGAGCTACGGCAGATCTTCTAATAAGGTTCCCCCAACCAGTAACCGTAAGAAGTTCAACGTCAAATTCAGAACCACAATTCCAATTAAATCAATAAGTCATTGTCAAATGACATCCTGTTGATGATGTTGTCGTTGCTAGTGAGACATGTTTTTTTTTGAAGGAAGCGCTCATGACTTCAATGTCAGAGCGCTCCTCATTGGCGCTTACTGTTGCTAGTTTATGAAAGTTGTCTCCCAGAACTTCTGCATCCAAGTTAGTTCAGTCTGCTTTAAATTGACCTGTATGCTTCATATTTACTTCTCTTAAATGAAAGTTTACAAAGAAAACTTCATGTTGTTGTCAATCAATCAATCTTTATTTATACAGCGCCAAATCACGACAAACGTTATCTCAAGACGCTTTCAAAAACAGAGCAGGTCTAGACCGTACTCTATGTTAAATTATTAACAGAGGCCCAACATCAAGACAGGATAAGATCCAGTCTTATCTCATCTTAATCAACCATGAGCATTGCACCTCACAGTATTTAGCAAGTTACAGCGGCAAGGACAAACTTCCTTTAACAGGCAGAAACCTCGAGCAGAACCAGACTCATGTTAGACACACATCTGCTGAGACCGAGTTGTGGTTGGAAAGAGGGATAGGGGAGAAGAGAAGAAGAGAGAGCTATGATAGTGATAAGTAGTTGTCGACAAAGTTGGTATTGAAGTCTCCCCCTTTCTTGATTTTGATTGGTTGTTGAGGGAAGCCTAACATTGACGATCATGGCAGTGTTCCAGAATTTAAACTGTTTCAACTGAGAGCACAGCAGAAAACTAACAGCTGACACTGAGGGCGTTTTGCACTCAGCATAGGTTTTTTTATAAGCTGCAAGCCCAGAAAAACGCAGCTAGTAGAAACAGGCCCTTAAGTTCTTGGAGTGTAAAGTACTGTATGTCTGAAACTCAGCTGTGCACTAAGATTTAACCAGTCTGCTTACTCAGAATGCTCTCATGGCAGCCATTCTTTCTCACCTCACTCTCAGAGTGGACTCCTCAGATTGAATATGTTTATGATGCATCATTTAGCATCATGTCAGAGGAAAATAACCAACCAGTGAATATTTATGTGTCCTTTTTTATCTTCCTCAGGTGTATGGAGGCTATGTCACCAGCCTCTTGGTTAGCGGTGAGGAATCCCCCGTAAAGTGTGGAGCTGTTCTCTCGCCTATCACCGACTTTGAATTATACGGTGAGTTGGTTCTTCTGTGGGGACTTTTTATTCCTGTGTGCTCACATGCAAAAAGAATAGAGACGCTGCTAGAAATACAGAATCTCTGCGTGGTTATTCAGGCGTTGGCAGTGCTGTCAGAAAAAGGGGGAAAAGGGAAGATTGCCTTACCCCCTGCAATTGCCTGATGCATGTATGTGCTCAGATAAGGAAAAGGAAGAATAGCCTGTTCACCCCATCAGTGTAACGGAGCAGGAACATGACCGAAATCATAGCAGTGCAAGACAAAGTGAACCAAGACGACCTCGCCTCGGCTACCAAAGGAATAATGCCTGTGAAAAGAAGTAATGGTAAGAGTGAGTGAGACAGAGACAGAGGGATGGTGCTCACCAATTCAGGAAACTGCAAATTAAGGAGGAGCTGGGCGTCGTGGTGTGACTGATTTCCCATCTATTTGATTCCTCTCGGTTTGCCAGAGGGGAAGTGAGAAACGAGCCAAGGCACTGTTCAAGCTTGGAATTGCAAATGAAGGCCACATGGAGACAGACAAATATGTAGATGTGTGAATATATTTGAATATGGAGAAGGCATGGGTGTAGTTTTCCTGTCAATGGCTGGACAGAAAAGAGAAATCATTCCTGCTAATAAAATGATGCCATGACGTCCTAATTAGACCCTCTCTGTCTCCTCTGTAGCCTCTGCCTTTTCAGAGAGATATCTCGGACTGCCAAAACCCGATCCAAGGGCGTACACGGTAAGATTTGATCCAGATTGCTCTGTTTCATATTCAAATCATGAAAATAATTGCGGTATCTCATTTAATCTGATTTGATGCTTTCGTCTCGCCTCTCCTCAGATGGCAAACTTAGCACACAGAGCATCTCAGTTCATGGAGAAGAAGTTTCTCATTATCCATCCAACAGCTGATGGTAGGATTTTCACCACCTCACCAAAAAAAAAGAAAGAAAAGTCATTACTTTTAATTTAACATGAGTGAAAAAAAGTGATCTGTTCCTACATTTATTCTGCTTATATCTCATTATGTTCCCCCCAGAAAAAGTCCATTTCCAGCACACAGCGAAATTCATCTCCCAGCTCATCAATGAAAAAGCCAACTACACCCTACAGGTACGTGGTTTCACTTCTAAATCTTTGTGATAGTAATGGCGCTCCCGATTTCCAATTTCTCAGCCTGTCTTTCTTCGCCGGGTTCAGTTTTTCCCTCCAACCTCAGGGAGCTTTGTGATCCCAGGAGGAACCCTCAGCAGGCGGAGGATTAGCCCTCATTCACAATGCCTTCATTCCACATAATGAGATTATGAGACCTTCTTGGGCATCCTGCAATAACACCAGGACTAATCCAATTAAGATACAATGTAATTCAGTTGAATGTTCATCAGAGCTTATTACTCACTGACTGACAGGTTACTGTGCGTGTGGAGCTCTAACAGGGTTAAGGGTATCTCCTGTGAACGTGATAATCCACTGTATTTACAATGTATAAATAACCCTTTAGAAAAGCGCTGCTGAATGTATTAATCAACCCCCACAAACATGATGAAACACTGATCATCTGTGTAGTTTTCATTTGAAATTGAATCCCTATGGTCTCAAATCTGTAATTCAACAATAAAAAACTGATTGCTTCATGTAATAAACAGATTTAAAGGTAGAATGAACAGATTAGTTGGTACCTAAAAGGATTGTAAGTTGCAATCCTTGACTAATTAAGAGATTTCTGACACAGTGAAAGAATTCAATGATTCTCCCCAGAGCTACTTTGAAAAATAACCTCCAAATGCATCAAGTGCAACAGAAAAAAACATCACTATAATATGCCTGATTTTGAAAATCTAATATTGTGTAATCACTGGAGCTATCCACTGAGATGAAACATGCACTGCAGCCAAATTCCACCAGATCCGTGTCCGGTCCGTCTCCAATCCATCACAGCATAGGTTTCTATTCTAATCAATTTGTTAACTTCCGCTGGATCCACTCCGTTGCGTTCAGTTGCGTGTGTGATCCGGCAGGTTGGAGTCCTCCCGATCAGATACGCAAGACTTCTACTTTTGCCGGATGCCGGAGCACAACGCAACGCTGGTGGCCTAGTGGATTAAGCGCCCCACATACAGAATAATACATAATAATGATAACTGATATTTATATAGCGCCTTTCAAGAAACCCAAGGTCGCTTCACAGGGTCAGGTAGGGGGTCTGGGGGGTAGGTAAGGATATCTAATGGGGAAAGGCCTTGAGGAAAAGGTGCGTTTTGACTGCTTTCTTAAAAGTGTCCAGGGTTGGGGCGCTAGGGATGTCGGGAGGGAGAGAGTTCCACAGAGTGGGGGCTGCCACACTGAAGGCTCTGTCCCCAAAGGTCTGCAGCGTAGTCTGTGGTATGGAGAGGAGACCCAGGTCCGAAGACCTTAGGTTCCGGGATGGAGTGTGTTGGTGGAGTAGGTCAGCCAGGTATTTGGAGGCGAGGGCATGCAGGGATTTGTAGGTGAGGAGGATGAGCTTATAGGTGATGCGGTACTTTACAGAGAGCCAGTGGAGGTGAATGAGAGTCTATAGTGAGAGGCTATAGTCCTCGCCGGAGAGGTCGCTGGCTCGACTCCCGGCTGCATCCATTTCCTGCATGTCTTCCCCCACCCTCCACTCCCCACGCTTCCCGTCTCTCTTCAGCTGTCTTATCTAATGAAGGCAAAAAGTCCCCAAAATATACCTTTAAAAAAACGGTCATGATGAGCGTAGCCAGGCCTGGAGTCAACAGGTCAGAGGTTTTAAGAGGACCAGAAAGACAACATGGATGAGGAGAGGAGGAGGAAAACCTCGGTCACATGACTCCAGCTGTCCGGCAGTCCTGCTCCGTGCTGCTTTCAGAGAACGCAACCGGTGGGTGTTGATTGACAAGAGAGCACAGAGCTGGAGCATGACCGCAACGGATCGGAGACAGACCAGACACAGATCTGGTGGAAGTACCGGGTAAAGATGGGGTGCGGGATTCTGGAGAAAGGTACACCTAAGGTGCATTTCGACCAAGAGTTCCGGGGTCTTTTACCCCCCAGAACTACTTTACCCGGAACTAAAAGGTTCCTGTGCCCCTATTGTTGTCTGCGTTTAGACCGCGGGCTGAAGTCCCGGGTAGATTGTGCAAATAATATTTTGAAATCTTAATAAAAAACTTAGGATTCCCAGGAACTCCCTCTGTGTTTCATCAACTGTGTAAACTCCACAAACACCATTACGTTCAACCGAAAGTCCCAGGACCATTGAAAAGTACTACCCCCCCAAGCATCCCCTGTTCTTTCTGTGAAGGGTAAATGCATATCTTTATTTCCCCCATGTAACTCTTTCCTTTGTGTATCAGATCTACCCAGATGAAGGCCACTTCATCCACAATGAAGCAACAAGGCAGCACCTCAGCCAGTCCCTGGTGAACTTCTTCGAGGAGTGCTTCAGGCTACCAGAGATCGTGTTCGAGGAGGCGCTGGAGGAGGAGAGCGAGGACGAGGGTTAGCTCAGCCTCCCGAGGCTCCTGTGCCCTGAAATCCCTCCTACTCATCTGTTCAATTTACCTTTGCCTCCATCCTGTCTCTGTGCTCAAGCGCACAACACCGGCATACCACAATATGCAACTCTCACCTGTTGTTGCTCAGTTTGATTTGGTTTGCATTTGGACTCCCTGTGTCCGCATGCTGAACCTGAGACTGCCTTTCTAGCAGACGACGATCTACTTCTTCATCCATCCCCTCCCCCGCCGCCTCATCCTCTGCCCCTGAGTTCAGACGTACAGGCCCCTGCAGAGAGCCGATAAAGACTGAAGAGCCAACGTGATGTTTTGGAATATACTGATTGTAAAAACATGGCGGTCTCCTCCACAGCGGGATGGACCAGCTGAGGAGGAAGCATCAGCTCTCACACAGACATTGCAGCTGTGAGGGGGAAAAACCTTATAGCACATGACTCGTGGGCTTGTAAATAAATGAGAATCAGACTCCTGGTGAAAAACACTGGCTGCCGGTGTTCAAACTGCGTGTCTGGAAATGTGGGAATACAGGAAATGTAACTATTTTTAAAGTCGTGAAGAACTTTCATGTTGGACTGTGGTTGTGTCTATTGTTCTTACAGTATGTAAAATAGCACACAAACATTCACTCGGCTCTTACGGATATACAGTATTTTTATTTCAGTGTTCGTTCGCCCTGGTGTTGGTTTCATCTCGTAGCTTTTTTTTAATTTGATTTTCAGATATCCTGAAATGATTCTGTGACTGGCAAACTGTTTAGAAGACAAAAATATGTCACGTTTCTTCATGTTCATTTTTTAGACATTTTAACTGAGAAGCTCCTGTGATATCAAAATGTCTTCTCTTCATCACCTTCTTGTGTTAGTCACTGTGCCTTACTTTGTCAGAAAACACCCTGCTGCAGGTCCAAGCTTGTGAAGTACAACGTTGCTGATTTTATAGAGATAGTTTGACATTTTGGGAACTGGGAGTATTTGCTTTGGGGTCGACTGATAAGAAGTTTGTACACTCTTTCAGCCAGCTAGCAGCTAGCTAGCTCGTAGGGTTGCCACCTTGGGTTTGTGAAAACAAGGGACACTCGACAAATTGTTTGGGGCGGAGGGCTCGGCCACTATTACCAGTTCAGACCAAGCGGCAACCTCCGGTCTCAAACTATGACGCCCATGCGGAAGTGTTATAAACTGCAATTCATTGAGTATCCACTTGAGGCTGGCTGCAGAAACACAGGAAACCACATACACACCAATTAAAAAAAGACGATCTTTGCAGCATTAATAAACATGTTTACAGCCTGGTTAAAAAAAAACAGCTTGGCTCTATGTAGCTAATCTCTCTATCGGCACACACTGTACGGGGGGTGAATTTTTTTCTAACGCGACGGTTCAGAAGATATTAAGATTGCAAGTTTTTGCCCAAATAAGGACATGACTGACGTGACTCCCGGTTGGGAACACATAGCTGTTGGCTATGTCCAATATGGCTGCCTCCATCGATTGGCTTCTAAACAGCATTCAGAAACAGATGGGTGACATCACGGATACTACGTCCATTATTTATACAGTCTATGGTTCAGACTGACCTGCTGTAGCTGCCTGTTTATGCTTTTTTGTTTTTGCGTGGATTTCCAAAGCCCTTCATATTTTACAGAGATTTTCGCCAGACACAAAAACGCATGTGGTGGAAAAATTGCCCCCCTGGGTCGGCCGTACCCATTCAAACTCTGACAGTGTCGCCCAGTCAGGATTGTAACTAGTGTTGTGTCTTAACAGCCCGTGATGTGCAGATGCAGAATGAACTTCCTGACACTGGCTTGCTCAAAGTTCAGCATCAGTAGCAAGCATAGCGACTGCTTGGAGGGCAACTGGGCCAGATGAAGTCGCCTTGTCCTCTGTCTCCAAAGGCCGTCTTATAAAGGGTGTAGGTATCGTCACAACACACACATATATGGACTCTTCAAGCCAAGTTTAACGTTAGCTGCTATTTGACTCCAACTCTGAAGACCTTAAAATGACAACAGTCAGGTGACCATTGGTCAAAGATGCCAACTGTCACAGTCAATCACATTTAGGGTGAGAAATTCCTGAAGCCTCCTGGAGCCATTCTACAAATTCTTGAAACCTCCTGAAGTCATTTTAAACAACACAGACTAACAACATATACTTAATCTTATGTGTTTAAATATCAGATACTTCACTAGTATATCGTTTTTTTCGTGCTGGTGGCTTGCATGTATTTGCTCCATCTCCTTCCTCGTCAGTCGTCTCTCCTCACATTTCAAACGGCGACGCCAAAAGTTGGTGAAAAGAAGACCTCAGCGCGGTGTACGTTGCAAGTTAGTTGTGTACAGAGTCAGAGAGCAAGAATCCTCAAAGACAGGACAGTTAAATAAGAATGAATGATGGGTAAACCTTGTTGTTCTTTTTAAACTGAACCTAAAGATCTAATGGATTAAGAGATAAAAACAGCACCATGTGTGTTTAAAAGGTCTGTCTACATTGATCTGCTACCTGTGAACACAACACACATAAACCAGAGAAGGAGGCACTTAATAAGGTGTTGATGGTGAAAACGAGACTTTGGTTAAAACATCTGATAGAGGTCAAAATGCTGGATATGAAAGAGGAATTGTTGTTTTAAGATGGTTAATTCAAGCTTGTGCATCAATTACAGTCAATTCAGCTTGCTGTCTCTCTTCAGTCAAGTTCCCCCTCCCTGCTTGAGCCGATTTGAACGCTAGGGTGTGTGCGTTTGACATATGCATAGACGGGAAGACACCAGAGACGATTTTAAATAGCCACAGAAGCACGGGGATCTTTCTAGACTACAGAACGAAGGAAATTAAATGAGGGTTTTGCATTGTCCCCCAAAAACGAGACAAATTGTGTCCCGAGAGATTTTTATTAACAATTCTGGGAAAAACGAAACAGGTGGCAACTCTACTAGCTCGGCTTACATGCTGGAAAGATGAGTAAACACTTACAGTTAGCCTGGAACTCACCAAAGTAAGAAACTACTGCCTATCATCTCCACAGACTTTAACCACGGGTGAACAGAAAAACCTTCAGATTGGTTTAGCTCAGCGGTTAAATCGCACACCTCATGTCCTCCAAGCAGCAGCCTAGATTCAAACCTGATACAGCTATTTGTGGCACGTCATCCCTCACTCTTTCTCTCCAGTTTCCTCCTTTGTTCACTGTCCCATTGTCTGAAAAAGGTGTTTAAAACCCCCCAAAAGTTATCTGTAAAGGAAAAGAAACCCTCACATTCTTTCTTCTGGATTATTTCTTGACCTGCTTCTAAGTGTCTACGCTTAAGCTAGGCTGCCTGGATGTTAATTTATGGAAAGATATGACTTAGGGATAAGTCTAACTGAAGGAAAGAAAGCTACACACCTTTCCCAAAATGGCAGCTATTATCTAAAAGAGATAACTCAAAATCACTGTTATAAACACACTCTGTTAGCTACTTTTTAGCAGCTAATGTTTGATTGTGACGCTGCAATTTTCTGAGTTTTCACCAAAAATGAAATTACAATTCTCTGGAGAAGTGTCCCCAATTATTACACCTTGCTAAGATGTACAGAATTTGCATGTGTCATAGCTTATACAATGTTTAAGGAAGGTAAGTGAAGAAAACTGAAAGACCTAGCTTTTATGAATGAATACGATGCTTAAGGTTGAAAACAAAGCCTCTCTAGGACGGGTGTTGTACTTTCAGAAATGATAGATATATAGAAACATGTGTAGAGTTCAATGAAGACATTCAAACAAGAAAGACAAACTGTTTCATTATTGAGGCACACGTTTTAATTTTCCATTCTTTTCCTTTCTTATCAAGATGCCATTTGTGTTGCATTCCAGTGCATGTTACGAGGTTATTTGCAGCGCTCCCCTGATAGCTCAGTTCCACTTGGTAATTTTGACATCTTGAATGTTTCTTACTGGATTGCATAAATTACATTTCCAGTAGTATTGTGATTGAGATCCCAGTCTCGTCAGCTTGATGTGTAAATGTTAATCAAATATCATTTTATTCTACAAAAAAAAAAAAAAAAAAAGGAAAAAGAGAAAGAAACAATATTACCTGAGTGTTATTTGTGCATAAAGCATTTTGGAAGTTACACCTGACTATTCATTTCTGTTCTCCTGTTGCTGTCCTTGAATTCCGCCGAAGTTGGACTCTAAAGATGGAACACTGAACTTTCTCACCGGCTCTCGAGGACTTTTTCAAGACGCTCAACTTTGTTATCCAAAGCATAAAAAAAAGGGGATTGATGTCAGATTGTGGCATGAAGGTAAATGTTAGAATAAAACAATAGATATTTTATCAGCCCTCAGTCTTTTTCTGACCCTTCTTTTTTGTTGTTCTTGTCACATTTAAAGCAGTGCAGCTATTTTCGGACCCTCAGGAGAAGTGGAACAATTTAATTCTGTGTGAAGAACTGCCTTTAAATATTGTGTTTATTCATGGGAAGCCAAACAAAGACACATTAGCGTTTCTGAAGAGTCACATTTTGATGACAAGTCAGATGTAAATCAAGTGTTCACATCCTTTTACATATTTTGGTCTCCAATAAACCCTGAGAGAATATCTGACTTTTTAGTCGCTAATTGCGCTAGTTCACCAGCTACTTGCTAACTATCTGGTCTTCTATTTTTATGCTAAGCTAGGTTTATTATAAAGGCCCTTTTATATAGAGGCTGACAAGGCTAACTAACGTGCATTGACCCAAAAAATCTTCATTTGGAGAAACAAAAGTCCAACGCAAACATTGGCTGTTTTCAAAACCATCTACTATACTAGCAGTACATACTGATTGGGCCAAAATTCAGTATGTAGTATGTGAACAAGAGCAAAAAATCTGCAGTATGCCAAAACAACCCCAATGTTGCACTGATTCAGGAACATTTTTTAGTTTGCATAGGACCAGTCTCCCTAACATACTGTTTCCCACAATGCACAGCGCCAACATCTGCTTATTTATTCCGTGTATGACGGGGGAGTTGTAAAAATTCCATATCAACCACTTCTTAACTTTTTAAATCTTAAGTGATGCTACAGAAGCAGTTTCACTATCAGCTTGGCTGTCGAGAGACACCTGACCCAGCATACTGCAGAACAGATCCAGCAGAACAGTCGTACTACAGACTACCTTCAAACCAAGCGGCAACCTCCGGTCTAAAAATATGAGTCCAATGCGGAAGGGTTCAAATCTGCAGTTCATCTAGGATCCGCTTGAGGCCGAAAACCACATACACACCCATTCAAAAAAGCCAATCTTTACAGCTGAAATAAACATGTTTACAGCCTGGTACAAAAGAAGAGTGTAGTCTGAATAGCTCATCCCTTGATTAACACACTGTAAGGGAGGTGAATTTTTTCATAACGCTGTCATTTCAAAGATATTGAGATTAGGAGTCTTCCAATGAGAGGCACAGCTGACTTGATTGACAGGCGGGAACACTGTAGCTGTTGGCTAGAAGCCTCAAAGCCTGCCTATTTAAGTCACAATCACTCGGCTGCTGTCAACAAATGGCCTACAAACAGCGCTTCAGAAACAGATGGGTGACTTCACGGATACTACGTCCATTATTTATACAGTCTGTGATTCAAATGCAGTATGTAGTACGTACTGCATGTTACATTCGTAGGTAGTATATAGCAGGTGGTTTGAAAACAGCCATTGTACAAAAAACAATGGAAACATGCAAGAAGAGACAAAGTAGTTGCATGAAGACTTCCAACGCGTTCAGCAACGTGCAGTTTCTGTGCAGATGTGTAGCTATTTTTAGCACCAATCCACTATGGACACATGCCAGCTACTTGTATGGAAGTTGAGCTCAGCCTGGGGTAGTGTTGACAGTTGTGAAGCTGCCACTTAAAACTAGGGTTGGTAGTCATGGAAAACTAGCATGAATTTGAATGTAGCATTTCCTCAGGACTACGTCTAAGAACACATTATGTATTGATTGCCATCGGGACATAAAGGTCATTTTAACCAGTATAACAATGAGGGTATGTAAATCTGACTACCAACCCCAGCTTTAAGTTAGCTTCAACTTTCAGGTAGCATCAAAGCTGACTCTGACAGCTGTCAGGCTCTGAATAGAGTCTTCTATCTCGCCAATTTAAGTACAATTTAACTTGGTAAAAAAGATTAATGTCACTAATGAACTGTTCCACTCAGTGCCCTTATTTGCAGTGCATACTGTGCATGCAGTTTGCCTATTTGTAGACCCCTTTTTTTACAGCATTGTTAAGCCTTATCAGCCACCAGTAAAAAAAAGTGATTCAGTTTTGATCTTTTTATGTTTGTCAAGACAGTTGATCCCTTTCACATTACTCACAGTAATTTGATAAATTAAACATGTAAATTATTTAAAAGTTAAAAACAAAAAGTAACATTTTATCATCAAAAAGCAGCAGTTTAAGAACGGTGATTGCACGTATCAAACTTTAGACTGTAAGCATTTAAAGTCTTTGTCCTCCTACGTTGCCTGACATTTATGTTGCATGTACAAATATATCCTACTTACAGTCTAGCTCTTTAGTTACAGACTCAACAGTGTGGTCAGCCAGTGCAAAATCAAACAAACCAAATCATGTGCAAACGTTCACAAGTCACGTGATCCGGGCAGCCAATCAGAGGCTGAGGAGCAAAAGCAAACAGACACCAGATTAAATCAGAAATAATAGATCTGCTCAAAGCTGCCCTTGCCCCCTGTGCAAACAGGATTGTGGTTGTATATGAGGACTCGCTTCTCGTCCTCCTCTGAGTCAAATCTGTGCGAGTTCTTCTTGGCTGTAAGGAGAGAAATGGATGCCAGATTTGAAGTCCACAAAGGATCCACAATGCAGCTGTTATCTATGTGATTAAAGACCTAAATAAACTGTGTTCATACCTTCATTGACGAAGAAATCAGCCATATAGAAGGTGACCTTTATCGCTGAGGGAGTGTGAGGAATGTAAGGCTTCATCCATTCAAAAGCATTCTTCTCTGGATGCCACTGTGTCCCATAAAATGGGTATTGATACGCTGCCACGAGGAAGGAAGGAAGGAAGGAAGGAAGGAGAAGAGACAGATTATTCACTTACTCCAACTGTCTCGTACCACAAACTTCAACTTTTCAAGTAACACTTCTTTTTTAGAGCTACCTTCAAACGTTGACACAAACTCTATCTTTCCATCTGTGTTTGTGGAGAGAACTTTGTAGAAATCATGAAGCTCCTCGTTTGTGTTGTAAGTCTGAAAGAAACAGAGGTTGTTTACATTAAATCATTACACCATGATTTCCTTTTAACAGCTTTTTATGTCAGAGTAAAGGAGAGGAAAGAAGAAACCAAGAGTGCAAGAATGGAGCCGTTATTTTGGCACTTCTCTCCTTGGTAAACATGCTGTGGGAAGCGTTTCAGACATTTTCTTATGGTAATAGTCGTAATAACATACCTGCATTGACAAACTCCACTTGTGAGAGTTTTCTGTCAGCGGCTCAACGGCGAGGTCTTTCATCAGTTGAGCTGGGAAGTCTTTGAACAATTTGCTGTTGCTGGTTTCTTGAAAAAGGTAAAAAAAGAAGGTAAAGGAAATTGCAAACATTGATCACAAAATCACAAACATGTTTTCATACCGTATTCTTTTTTTAAAGTTATATTTTTTTTGTCCTTTTTGCCTTTTTTATTGTATAGGACAGCTGAAGAGAGACAGGAAATGTGGGGAGTGGAGAGTGGGGGAAGACCTGCAGGAAATGGTCGACCAGCCGGGAATCGAACCGGCGACCCCTGCGACGAGGACTTTAGCCTCTGTACACAGGGTGCTTAGACCGCTAGGCCACCAGCGCCCCTTTCATACCGTATTCTAACAGGCAACCTGTGGCTGATGAAATGAGCCTCTAGGCTGGTTTATACTTCTGTGTCGACCCTACGCAGCAGTGGTCGACATGGACGTGAGCACTACATACTTGTGCGTCGATGTTACTGTGTCGTTTCATACGTTATCTTTTTAATAAAGCAAATAAATAAAAAACAGAACAGAACAAAGACAGAGGCGGGGCGGGAGTAGAGGTTATGTGATGTATGCTTCTTTGAACAGGTAGGTCTTGAGGTGGTTTTTAAATGATTAAAGTGAGTCAGAGTTGCAGATGTGTGGAGGGAGAGAGTTCCAGAGAGTTGGGGGCGGCGATGGCAAAGGCTGTCCCCCCAAGGTGCCGTGCTTGGACTTGGTGATAGGGGACAGGAGATCGGCATCTGATGATCTGAGGCGGCGAGACGGGGAGGGACGTTTGAGGAGATCGGTCAGGTATGAGGGGGCGAGGTTATTGAGGGCTTTGTAGGTGATCAGCAGGATTTCGGAGCTGATTCGGTGCTGTTTGGGGAGCCAGTGGAGGTGCAGTTAATATTTTTATTTACAGCTTATATACATGTTTATGTTTATCATACAGCAATGATTACAGAGGAATAGATTGGACACGTCGAAGGAGATGAAATACTCGGCTGATGTGCAAACGATGGGCGGGGATCCCAGAAGTGCTGTAAATGCAGGAAATACAATGCAACCAAGTGGACCAATCACAGGGCTTGTCGTCTGCATCGATTTGGAGGAGGTGGGCGTGCGTAGACCTCTGCATAGGACCTACCCGGACCTACGTGTGTAGGCTACGTCATCGATTCAACGCAGAATCATAAACCAGGCTTTAGTCTTAAAAGCTTTCATTGGTCAGTTCATCATATACACAGGACATGCAATCATTGTCCGTGCAACTAAAAGACCTTTCTGTACGGTTAATGGCTAAGCGACTCCTTAAAGAGTGGCCTTGTATTATATGTGTTCAAATCTGCTGTTGATTTAACATTACACTTTCTGTTAGCACAAAGCCGTACCATTAGTGTAGTCAAGATGCAGCGCCACACCACTCGTGTTAGTCCTCACCAGAAGATTCTCCCCACACGTCAAAACAGTCAGCTGCTCGAATCCGAGACAGGTTCCCCACACCGGGAAGAAGTCGCCTCTATCGTTTGCCTGAAACATATCACACAGACTATGAAGCATACTCCAACATAAACACACGAGTTAGTGAGTTATCTACAAGTATTTTCAGCTTCTACCTCAATAGCCAGATCATAAAAGATTTTGGCAGCCCTCGCATAACCAGATGTGGTGAGGCTGGCAGCTCCGCCTGGGTAGAGGATCCTGTGAGTGAAGGGAGGACACAAAGGAGAGTGAGTCACTGCGATCAAAGAAAGGGAGAGTTTAGGAACACGATGATAAGTGTTCTCTTAGAGGGAGAAATACAGCAGGATGAAAAGAAGACTCAAACACATTTATAACTGCATCAGTGTGTTCGTGTCCCTCAGAGGTGTTGATATGACTCATTGTGGAGGGGCTGATACATTATAAGTTTAACACTTTCCACCTTGTAATATTGTGTCACAAAGATAGTGATGATATAGTTGATTTGTTCCTCCCTATGTATCTTGATGTTGCCTTATTTTGCTTCCTATTATAATATTTAACCTATGTGTTTTAATCTTTTAAAAAATATATAAAATCATAATATAAATCAGAATTTATTTATCTGTCATAAGTAATGTTTGCTGTATTTGCTGTTAATGCATCAGTTATGAGCCTTGCAGAATTTTGCAATTTTGCAGTTTTAGACGTGGGTATAAAGGAGAACATTTACTTTATGTCAGTACATTTTTTAAAAAGTCAGTAATATACTTTAATATATTATCTTATGCTTCTACTAAAATGCATTGTGGTAGCCAATATTATGCTTTCCCGACCACTACATTCATATGGCAACAGCAGTTACTTGTTATTTTTAAGATAAGTATAATTGGTCAATCAATTATTAGGTCTTTTTATGGCAAAAAGTAGTAGTACTTTTTTTGTAGTACTTAAACTTGATGCAGATACTTTCAAATGAAGATGTTTTAATTGAAAATTTGTATTCAAAACTGATTGAATCTAAGTTAAATATCTAAGTACTACTTCCACCTCATAATAAAAGAGGTATTTCCTCTAAATCAATCTATCAGACTTTATTTGTAAAGCTTTTAACAAAATTATGTTGTAACACAAAAAATGATTAAAGAAATTATAAATAAAAAAAAAATTTAAATAAGAAGAACCCCCCCATCCCAATCCCAGCCCAGACCCCCAAAACCCACACCACAATCTATTAGTAAGGTTAAGAACATGATATATTAAATAACAATAGTAATTAGAAGAAACACTGTCATGATATCTCAATGAGGAAACACTGGAGGTAAAATAAGATGTTAAAATTCACCATAAAATAAAATAAAATACTAAGATAAAGAAACACTAAAAGATTAAACCAGTAGAAGAAACTAAGATACTACATTAAAAGTAAATACAGCAAAGTAAAACAGAAATATGTATTAAAATGCTGAGAGGTAATCTGTAAAAATCATAAAATTATGAAATGTAATTAATAACTAAATAAAAAAAGAAATAATCCACAATAAATAAATAAAATAAAATAAAATGAACTGAATAAATATTATATATGTGTCTATAATAATTTAAAATAAGAGTATATACTTTAAAAAGTGACTAAAATTTGAATGAGATAATAAATAAATTAAGTAAGAGGAAATAAGACTCAGTTAAAAGTGAAACTAAAAAGGTAGGTGTTGAGTTTGCTTTTAAAAAGTAGTTATAACACTTTTACTATGTATTTACCCATTAATAGAGTTGAACAGTGTTTTGTACTCCTCCACAGTCTGGTTGATCCTGGAGAGATAGAAAGAGGAGGTTAAAGTCTGAACACACACACACACACACACACACACACACACACACACACACACACACACACACACACACACACTGTGTGTCTGTAAACAAACTGTTGCACAAGCTCGTATGTACTGAAGAAATTACAGTAAGATAAAAACTCACATGACAGGTACAACCCTCGCTCCTGCTGACTCCAGGAACTTCACATAAGAAGCAGCAATGTAAGAGTTCTGGTTCGGTTTAGGTGACCGAACCTCCTGAGCCAGAACACCTTAGAAAGGGAAACACGTATAAGCAAGGTAACACAAAGATTAAAACACTGTAAGTTTCAGCTCACATCCGGGTAAGATTAATGACACTTAATGAAACTTAAAGTGAAGTTTTATTAAATAACTCACCGATGATAGGTCTGTCATTTCGTGTCGCTGAAGAATAAAACGGGAGGCACGAAAAACAGATGCAGAGCAGCAGCAACATCATCTTCCTAGGTGTACAAATCACTGCTGCTGCTTGTCTGAGATCTCTATTCCTCTACCGGTCACCTGTTCACGCTTCCGGGTTGTCTCTTTCAGATTAAAAGCTTGATCGTTGAACAGTATGGAAGCCCATTAAGGCCATTAAGAACAAAAAGATGAAACTTTGAACCTCAATGAAAATAAATAAATAGATAACTCACTCATGCTTAATCATAAATATATGATAAAATAATTTAATTATGAGATACAAAAAAATATATATAGTAATAATAATCAAAAATGCTGAAATTAAAATTATGATATATTAAATCATGATTATAACATTTGATCCTTTTATTTCACATTTCGAACTCAATCAACAGTTATAGCCAACTCTTATCATTTTGACTTTCTATATTATATTATCATTCTTATTATTTTAATCATTGCTTTAATTTTAGATGTATTATCATATTTATTTATTTATTTATTTATTTATCTATTTATTTATAGTATTCATCTGATCTTGTTAGCACTACCTTATTTTTAAATTTTCTTCCACTATTACTTAATTTTTCAATTTTACTGTATTAATTTTATTTTATTTTTAAGTATTTTATTTATAATCATGCCTTTTATAATTTTACCATTGCTGTTGCATGTTTTTATGTATGAAAGGTGCTATATAAATAAAGTTGAGTTGAGTTAGTATGTAGTCATTTTAAAAAGTGTATGTCATCTCAACTATGATATGATTATGGCCATCTCATAACTAACTTTTTATATCACATTTTCATTGTTTTAATCAACTAAATTAGATTTTATTAAATTAATTTAATAATACTGTTAATCTAATCTAATCATATGATATAGAAGAAGGTTAACAAAATGATTGACATGAACATAAAAATCCAAAACCATGTTTTGAAGCTATACAACTATGTTTATGCAAATGATTCCAACAAAGATAAACTTATCATTTTTATTCTTATCTTCATTGTATCTATGTCTGTGTTGCTGCAACAACCGAATTTCCCCCTGGGAATCAATAAAGTATTATCTTATCTTATTATGGTAATGTTTTGTGAAGAAACAGAAACAGCAGAGAGACAAAAATGCTTCTTTATCACATACAGAAACAGATTTAGTATTTTACAGCTCTGTGGATTCCTTCCATTGTTCGGGTGCTGATAAAGTCATGTGATCATCCTGGTTTACGTTGATTTTAATGTTAAGACCTCAAAACACTAGATCTGATGTTTAGACGCTGAAATAATAATATATATCTCACTAAATATAAAAATCATTTTGTCACATCACAGCGTTTTGAGTTTCCACAACAGTTTAAATCACGTGTTCAGTATCTTCTCATTTTGTTCCTCCTCATGCCTCAGGTCATGATGTCACATCCTGTTTGGTTGCTGACTGTAAGGCGCTTTATGTTCACACCAGCAGCAGCCAGCTTATCGTGCGACTGACTGACAACATCTTCAGGCAGCACCCGAGTGCGAGCCAGGATCCAGGCGAAGTCGATGTGAAAGAAACCATAGTAGTCAGCGCAAGAGTACACCAGAGCATATGTGTGGTAGTCTGTGGAGAGAACCAAGTATGGAGCATCTGGGACACCTGGACAAGGGTACAATAGATTTAGACTCTGCAATATGTATTGTTTGAGAGCATAAGATCAATTTGTCCAGAGTGTGTTTTACCTTTAAAGAAGCCGACATCCAGGATCGCAGGATGAGATGAATTTTTTACTGTGGCCACACCTTCGATTGTACTTATCTTTCCATTAGCCCTGCAACAAGAGGATAATACATTTTTTGAAAATTAAAGGACATTTCTACGGAAAAGGGTTAGAGACACTGGAAAAATTAAGGTCAAAATGTTTTTTTATTAATATTATTATTCTGAGAAAAAAGTCAGAATTCTGAGATTAAAGTCAGAATTCTGACTTTTTTTAGAATTCTGACTATTTTTTAGAATTCTAAGATTAAAGTCAGAATTCTGAGATTAAAGTAAGAATTCTGACTTTTTTCACAGAATAATAATAATAAAAAAATATATTGGCCTTTTTTATTTTTATTTTTTTAAAGTAGCCCTAATCCTCTTCCATACATTTCTTTCACTTTAACTTAAATTTCCATGGAAGTGAATTTCTGGCAGGTTAAAAAAAAAAAAAAAGGAAGAGGGAAACTTGGCTTTAATTACAAATAAAATACAAAAATATAATTAATTGAAAAAAATCCGAATTTTAAGTCGTAATTATGACACACAAAGTCTAGATTATGTGATGAAATGATGTGGTTATTGTGAGCTAATTATTACAAGATAAAATGTCAACATTTTAACTTTTTATCTCATATTTATGACTTAACAAATATTGATTTTTTTCTTTCATTAAGGCCAAGTCCCCTTCTTTTCTTTTACCCTAGCAGAAATAGGCTTCCAAAGATTGCAGTTTTATGCACCAATGACAGCATGCTAACATTTTGCCTGTATTAGGGTGCATATAGAACCTTACAGCAGCTCTGCATTGCGAACCTTCACTGTCCCATCATCAAGTAGACTGTATGTAGCTTGGTTACATTTGCCTCTTTCAAACAAGGCTGGGAGCTTCTCTATTTCATACCAGGTGCCCATGTACTAGAATGAAAACAGTGCAAAGATTATACAAGAGCATGTGGACCCACAGACTGAGTCACTAAGCAGCTAGCAGTAAAGGCAAACAAGACTCTCAACAACTAAATACCCATATATTAAGAAAGGTTGTTACCTTTGTGACGTTGAAGTCCTCTTGAACAGGCGGTTTGGGGCAGTTGCCTTGGTGGAAGGACTGACTGTCAGCCCTCAAAGCACTCAGGAGAAGTACAAACAGGACCTTCATATTCAAACATTCATTAGCTATGCATTCAGTCTGAATAAAATCAAAACAATATCACTGGATAAGAACAGAGAATGACTCCTTCAAATTGTTCATGTTGTGTGAGTAAATGGAATAATCAGAGTACCTTGTATTCCTTCATCTTCAAGCAGCCAAAAACCTCAACAGATATTTTTCTGTTGTGATGAAAAACAAAATTTGAAAAGAGACGTCTATGTTTTCAAAGTGAAGTAAAAACCTCAGTACGTCTTTAACTTCTCTATCATGTACTCAGAATTCAAAACGGAGCAAAAAGCTGAAAGCAGTTTGGCATTAATAGCAAAAACTTCCAAAACAGGAGACCTTTGGAAGGGAAATATGTTTGAGGAGCTATTTTTAGAAAATGACCGCAAGACTGTTTACCGTCCGAGTGTGACACAGTCAGCCAAGAGTCACTTACAGTTCTGGGATGTACAGAGTATTAACTAAAGACTGTAGGAGACTGCTGTTTTTCAAATCAACAGAAAATATGAATGCATAAAATGTAATTTTAAGCCTTAAATAAATGTTTTTGATATCAAACACTCAGCACATCAAAATCGTTTTCTGCTAGTTTTTACTCCACTCAAATTACAGCTGCTACCTTCTAAAGCTGTATGTTAAAAACCTGAAATCACAACATCTATACTTACTTCAACTGCTGTGTTACAGTCATCTTTCCTTGTTCTTGCTGTAATACTGACACAGATTAAAGCTCCTGTGAGGAACTTTCAGTTTGTGTTGATTTCTTGCCTTCAAATTTTAGGGATAATTGAGCTTATTACAGAGAAGGAGTTCTGATTTGGTTTATACTTAATTGCTTCAAAAGAAAATCACAAATATTGACCTGTTTTTGGCAGAGAGGAAACGTCTTCAACTAGAGGGCAGAAAACTGTTAAATACCTTCAGGAATACCTTTAATATCCTAATGATACAACAAGGTGTGGAAGATTCTTTGATGATCACTGGCAGCACTCAGCTTTTAAACACACAGAGCCAGGTGCTCCTAATTAGCAATGATTGATTTCACCTGGGCAGAGAGATCAAAGGACAGAGAACAACATACAACTGCAAGACAAAGACTTCAACTGGCCTATGGTGAGTGAGGTATTGAATTTATTTATTTAGTTATTTAATCATTTATCTATTTATTTATGTATTCATTTATATATTTATTCATTTATGTATCTATTTATTTATGTATCTATTTATGTATCTATTTATTCATTTATTTATTTATCTAATATTTATTTATGTATTTACTTATTTATTCATTTATTTGTTTATTCATTTATTCATTTATTTAACTATTTATCTATTTATTAATTGATTTATTAATTGATTGCAGTAATGCACCATTAAGCTGGTTGCCAACTGCTGTAAAACACAAAAAAGAATACAAAGATTTTTTTTTTTCAAAGCGATGTCAGTAAAAAAAGATTGTTTACAAGAAAACGGGCATTGATAACAAAACAAATGTTTAGGCTAAGTGGGTTTTTTTAACAAAAAAAAATCAAGATATGTATAATGTAAATCTACTTATATTGTTAATAGCCATTAAGCTAAAAAAATATGTTGACATATGAGTTTTGGTCCATACCGCCCAGCTGAAAAACACCAAAAT
Source organism: Notolabrus celidotus (assembly GCF_009762535.1). Lineage (NCBI taxonomy): Eukaryota > Metazoa > Chordata > Actinopteri > Labriformes > Labridae > Notolabrus > Notolabrus celidotus. The sequence continues at coordinate 27,062,452 of NC_048288.1, forward strand.
GAAATGAGGTAAATGTTCTGCTAGTTCATCAGTAATAATATACCTTTACACTTACATAGACATAATTTATTGACAAAGCATACCCACTGGGCAGCCCAATACAACATTTGAAATAAAGTATTAAATGGTATTTATTTTATACACAAAACTGCAGATTCCTCATTTCTGAACTATCTGATGCTCTCCTCTTGAAGTCGTCAGTTTTATTGTGCAGGTAAATGAGAGAGAAAGAAAACCAGATTACCAAAAGAGAAAATTTTATTAAACAAAGCACCAATATTTATACAAAACATGTGCTCTATTTTCCCTTAGAAGTTTTCATCTAAAATCTTTTTTTTTTCAGTCTTGAAATATTTCACTTGTTTCACTTTTAATTTTCCAACTATGGAAATTTGTTCTGACTGTTGACAACATTCTTCAAAACTCTATTACTGTAAAAATAAAAACTGTACAAAGAATAGAAAAGACGCACAAAGTGTGAAGAAACAACCAACACATGATAAATTACATTCTTAAATTTAATCTTCTGATTTGTTTTTAAATGTTATGTGCTGTGACGGTATAAATAAATCGTTGGATTTAAATTAAATAGCCTACCGAGAGAAAGAACTGCTAGGAAGTGAGATCAACAAGATGTATGAACAAAGCTACAACAACACTTTTAAGGATGAAAATGTTAGAACTACAAAATATATATAAAAAAAATAAAGTACAGTGCATCGAAATTTCTTTGGTGGCAACACTGGCTGTCTGGTCTCAAAGATGAGGAACTACGCAAGCTATGGGAAGAACATTTATGCCTTTTAACTTTGAGTAAGCTTTAAAAATGAATTGATTACAACCTGAAAACAACAAAGTCAAAGTAGTCTGTTATGCTTCCATCTCAAAAGTCTTTAGAAATCCATCATTTAAAAAAAACCAACCATGTTTCAGGAGAGGCGTGGATTCCTCGGTCTTCAGTTTTCGCTTAAAGATAAAGAGGCAACTTTAGAAAGGTAGTCCTCTCGTTCTTAACATGACTGGGTGTTTCTCATAGACAGTATATAAGAAGTGGATGTAGCCACAGGGTTCAACAAGTGAAGCCAAAGCTGAACCGTTAGCGACAACCTGCATTGTTACTAATGGCCAGCAGGGGGCGACTCCAATATTTTCCAAAAAGAAGTGTGATTTAATGAAAGCTAATGAGAAAACGTCTCTACTTATCTCTTGATTTATCACATTCATCAACATTTTCCAAATTAGTTAAAAGTCCCACTCTCTAATTCAAGTCGTCTTTGATGTAGCTTAAAGCTTCTGTTGGTAGGAATGGTGTCAAAAACTGTACTTTTTTTCTTCTGGGTTTGGAGAAAAGGTCATAATAAATCTCTGTGTTTTCCAATGCCTATGTATCAAGTGATGTTATTATTCCCCTTGTTCCTGGTATTCGCAGACCAATCAGAGCTACTCCCCAACTTCTGTCCTGATTGGTCGAGTGGCGGCCCCACTACGTCGCCCTGATTGGCTGGGAAACCACTACTTCCTCATGGAACACGCACAGGGCGAGGTTACAACAGCAGAGAGGGTAGGGGTAGTGTTGACATTCAAAATCTCTCTCAGAACTGATGTTTATATCACGACTACCAACAGCAGCTTTAATGCTAATATTCAATTTGATCCAATCCAGAGTAAAATTGGCGATACAGATCCAAAATAAAAACAGATGGGGACGTCTGTCTGGAAACATGAAAACAGATTAAAAAAATAACTTATGTTATCCTCTAGGAGTTTTTTTTACTACTGAACTGAGTCTCCTACCACTTCTTTTGTAAATTATTTTTTATTTACTGTACACCACATTGAACGCCTTGTCATCATTTTACTTTTGTGCCAAGCTTGAGGTTTTGAAAAAAAAAGTCAAGTGAAGTCACAGATGTTGACATCAACTTCCTGTATACAGTCAATGGTGGCCACCCGTGTGGTAAAAGCCATTTCTGCTACTTTGTATTTGGTTCTTTTAAAGTGACACAGATGTGTCTTGTTGCAATGATTCTACTTCCCTTGAACAAAAATACTAAGGGGGCGTGTCCACTGCTGCCATTTTTTGCACTGGCAGCACCTGTTTTCTATGCAAACTGTGATTCAGTGTTTTAAGCACTCAGTACCCTTAGTGCGAAACGCCCTCAGGGTCAGCTGATTTCTGACTTCTTGATCACTGACCAATCAGAATCAAGAAGGGGCGGGACTACTTCAATCATCTTTGTCAACACAATGGAGGAGGTCGGTGCAGAGGAGAAAAGTGATCACACTCGTCTTTTGGAGATATCATTTCCTGGTTTAGAGCTGCTGCTGATGCTCTGACACGATTTCTATCGATAGGTTTTACAGTTTCATGTTAAAATACCATTGAATGAAAGCGTGAATGAAGCATACAGAGCTTTTTAAAACAGACCTAGCAGGACGCAGATTGACCTTCGATACCCAACAACAGTATACGCTGGTGGGAAGCGCTCTGAAATTGAGGTCATGGGCGCTCCCAGCATAAAAAAACGCGGCAGTGGACACGCTATCATCAACAGACTATTACCACACTCTCTTTGAGATGTCAGCATTGGCACCACTTCAAACCCATCAGCCTTCGTGTTGCATTTTACATTATGTGCCACTAGTTTGAACATAAAGGGAGTCCTCTGGACCAAATGGACATTTCTTTAAGGCAAAATTATTCCAGAGCCACAGCGTAGAATCATCCTCACATTAGCTTAGATTCCCAGATTATAAGTTGGTAAGAGTTTGTTTCAGCCTCTTCATCGTCTCGCCTCTCAGGAAAAACACTGAAGACGGCAGAGATGTAAAGGCATTAGTATCTTCTGTGTTTTTAACGAGGCAGTGAATGTGGTCGTCGGATTTTAACAACCATAAAATGCTACATGTAGCACCGAAGATGTGATCAACATCTTTTTCCAAAAAGAGTCACTTAGATCTTCTCTCTGTGTTTTGGCGGGTTCTTTTGATGGAGTGGTTTTGGGAGATTTAAGAGTTTTTGTGGGTCTCGATGCAAAGCACGATGTACTGGTTGGAACAGCTCCGTGTCTGCTGGCCCAGGAGCAGACCTGAGGTCAGACTGGATGACTGGCCCATGACGGACATGTGGTTGGCACGCCACGTCTCACAGTGTTTGTCCGTCACCCGTAGACCCCGGTTGCTAGAGCCGTGCCAGATGCTCTTCTGAGGCCTGCAAAAGACGGCTCACATTATTAACATGATGGAAAATATTCAAAAATAAGAGACAGAAAGACACAAAACAGACAGAAACACGAGAGGGATCGATCGTGTTACTGACCAGAAGGGATCAGCTAAAACATCCCGGCCATCAAAAGAGTAGATTGGTATCCTGGAGTTAAGTGGCCCCCCATCACCGGTGAAAATTGACCGCCAGTTCCTGAACATGATGTCTCCCTACAAAGAGGACACAAAGACTTTGATGCAACCTGACCTTCTTTGGTGTAGGGAAACTAGAGTGGTAAAATATTTGTTGTCCATCTTTATATCTTATTTATAGTCAATGTTCCAAGTAGTTCAGTCTGCAGACTCACCCTGAGGTTGGTAACGGGCAGAGTTTCCCTGAAGCCAGGATAGACCACATGGACCAGGTCTTGCCTGTGGGAGGAAATGAAGGCGCGGTAGTTGGGAGGTAAACCCATCGCCTTGGCTTGCTCGTAACACATCCGATCGGCCGTGTCGAGCCCCATCATGTCGCCTGAGTGAGGCTGGTTTAAGGCCACTATGTTGAGCTGGAGGGAGAAGGAGCAACAGGTCGATGTTAGTCCACCTCAGTGTGATTCGTGATTCATGTAAGTCATGCCTTTTTCACCAAAAACAAAAACTAGAAACCTTTTTTGACTCCTTATAAATATTTCATCATTATCTTTAAAATCCTTTGTACTAGAATATTCATGCCTCATTTTTTCAGCAGCTCAAATCAAGCCAGGTGTGTTGTTCTAAACAATAAAGTCTCACTGACACTCACCCTTTCTGTTGGTGAACGCACCCTTTCCATCGTGTGTCCTCTTGTCTGATACGCAACACGAGGCTTAAAGAACAAATGAGAGGGGATGTTCAAAGAATAATCGTTATGTAGAGTATAATATTATTCAACAATGACATTTGAGTAGAGCATAAGTACCTCATCTTGTGGAATAATGTTATTGGAGAGGTAGATCAGGCTGCCAAGCTGTGGAGGAAAGTCTCATTATTTCTCTGACCATGAAAAGTAAAACTGACTTTTATTGTTGTGTTGATATTACTTTATAGACAGACAAACACTAAGGTGGAAACTAGTCCTTGTCAGTACCTGTATCTCTTTCCATCCCTGCAAAACTTTGATGAAGAGGCTTCCTGTTCCCGTAACGTACGCCAGAGTTCCCTCTGCGTCTCTGACCGTCTTCTGCATCATGATCTCCCGGCTAGAAAAGGTTTTCATCTGAAGAACAAAGACAGAGAAACAAAGCTGAACATCTCTCTCTACACTTCAAAGTTGTTGTGAAAGGTAACCCAGTGTATTTTTTTTAATGTGAGGTTTAAAGAAATATCTAAAAAATTGAGGTTCACTTACAGATGCCGAATTACCCGAAGTTCCAGGTGGTCCAGGGGGTCCTTGGGGACCAGGGGGGCCCGCAATGGTCAAAGCTACAACAAAAAATAACATTTCAAACAGGCTTTAAAAAAACTGGCTGTTTCATCTTGTTAGCATCAAGGAGATACAGTATCTCACAAAAGTGAGTACACCCCTCACGTTTCTTCTAAAGCTGATGCACAAGAAAGCCCGCAAACAGTTTACTAAAGACAGCAGACTAAGGACATGGATTACTGGAACCATGTCTTGCGGTCTGATGAGACCAAGATAAACTTATTTGGTTCAGATGATGTCAAGCGTGCGGGGGGGGGGGCAACCAGGTGAGGAGTACAAAGACAAGTGTGTCTTGCCTACAGTCAAGCATGGTGGTGGGAGTGTCATGGTCTGGGGCTGCATGAGTGCTGCCGGCACTGGGGAGCTACAGTTCATTGAGGGAACCATGAATGCCAACATGTACTGTGACACACTGAAGCAGAGCATGATCCCCTCCCTTCAAAAACTGGGCCACAGGGCATTATTCCAACATTATATCGACCCCAAACACATCCACAAGATGGCCCCTGCCTTGCTAAAGAAGCTGAGGGTAAAGGTGATGGAGGGGCCTATCATGTCTCCAGACCTAAACCCCATTGAGCATCTGTGGGGCATCCTCAAATGGAAGGTGGAGGAGCGCAAGGTCTCCAACATCCATCAGCTCCGTGATGTCATCATAGAGGAGTGGAAGAGGATTACATTGGCAACTTGTGAAGCTCTGGTGAACTGTGAGTGTCATTTCTTCAGTGTTGTCCCATGAAAAGATATAATTAAATATGAGGGGTGTACTCGCTTTTGTGAGATACTGTATTTGAACTAGGGATGTTCTTTGGACTAGCTCCTACAATGTGGTTGTTCACCTGGAATTCTAGTTCAAAGTGTCTGACTCGTATGAAGGTGAGGAAACACTCAGAGAGACAGCTAAGGGGGACAAGGTTTAACCCCCAAGTCCACCAAGTTCGTACATGAACTCAGGTTACATAGTTTATGACATCTGCATGACTGATGAAGTGTACCTGAGCCATATCTTGAGGTTGACACCGGCAGCCCTGGTGGCCCCGGTGGTCCAGGAGGGCCGACCGGTCCTGGTCTGCCATAGCCTGGAATACCTGGTGAACCTGGCACCCCAGGAGGTCCCTGAGGACCAAGCACTGACTCTCCTTTCGGTCCCTGAAATATGCCAGGAAATAATTAATTCATGGCCTTGGTACATTTTTTGACTTAAAGAGGAAGCTCTCCATCCAAAGACTCACCACAGGTCCTGGTCTCCCTGGGATTCCTGGTTGACCGGGCAACCCTTCCTCCCCTTTGTCTCCCCTCTCTCCTTGAAAGCCCTGGTCTCCTCTTGCTCCCTGTGATTCCACACACAGACAAAGGCACATATATGACCTGAGTGTGAAAGCACAGCCACATCTCAGAGATAGACTTTAAATGAGACTCACCCAGCCTCCCCGGGGAAGGAATGTGTCTGCAGCGGAGAAAAGAGAGGAGGGAGACTAATTAGAGAGAGGGATGTTGTGAAGGTGCAGAGACACACAGGATGGAATAAGGCCTTTAAACTCTCAGTTTCTCTTCTTCACATCATTTTCTTTTCATCTAGTGACTCATTCTTCTCTTTACATGCATTTAAAGAGACATAATCATTCAATGTGACGTAACTTTGATCACTTTCATTGTTTTCACGATGTCTTTGATTTAATCTAAAATGCTGACTCACTTGGTGGAGCAGGTAACCCAGGGAGACCTCTCTCCCCCTTTTCTCCTTTGGGACAGTTACCTTGACACAAAAAGAGATGTTGTGATGATGAGGTCAAAGTTCAATGTATGTCATAAGCTTGTTTTATGCTGCTTTACTTTTCTGTTAAGCTGGTAAACATTGAACATTTTGATAAGAGTAGGTAAAACAGATTTGAGGCTTTATAACCTACCAAGTGAGACGGTTCCATCTGGATTCAGCTGAAAAAGGAGCACAAACAAACATTCAGTGATGAAATTTGACAACAAACCTGTGAGTATTTCCAGAATCAGCATCACAATACAGAAGCCTAAGGAGAAAGTGAAGTAATAAGACAGGAATGATCACTATGATTAACCTGATCAAGGTCGTTTTCTCTCCTGTTTATGCTGTAAAGAAAAGGTAAAGGTAGACTCCCGGTGTTACGGTTTTAAAAGTGACCCTGTAAACTGGAGACCTTTAGCTGAACGTAACGGTGTTGAAACACAAAGGGAGTTCCAGCCTGTCCGTCTGCTTCTATGGTGTCATCTGTGATGAATGGCATTCATCTTTGTTTTACTGCCCTCTACAGGTCTGGTGGTGTAGTGCATTTACTTTTTTTTTCTTCTCCATACGTCGCTGGCTTGATTTGCACAATCTACCCGGGACTTCAGCCCACGGTTGAAACGCAGACAACAATAGGGGCACAGGAACCTTTTAGTTCCAGGGAAAGTAGTTCTGGGGGCTAAAAGACCCAGGAACTGTTTGTCAAAATGCACCTTTTGTGTCTATGGCCACTTAGCCACATTCCCCAAGACTGTCATGCTGTCTCTTTATGTCATTTGTAGTCATTTTTAATTGCAAGGTGTTATTTAAGGGAGCCTATTTTAACATCTGGCTAGGGACTGTAAATGGAAACTAGCCTTTTGGCTAACTCTGGCATATTTGCAGAAATGTTCATTAATATGCACGGTCCATGTAAATGAAAAAAAAAAAAAAAAGATGCACCAAAGGTTAGGTATCTAACAAAGGACAATTATCTCCATCCATTAGCACATATTAAATCATCTAATCTGTATCGTCAACACCATAATTATGACACATGCACATGCAGATTTTTTTGTGGGTGGAATTAAAGAGATACCTCATTTCTGTTTTGGCAATGAGCCTTCACCTTTCCAGACCGGACATGCAGGGTGCAGGAATATTTTAGAGACATTCTGGAGGAGTTCTGAGTAATAAAAGGTTAAGTAGTACCAGTGTTAGAGAGAGGAGCGTGCAATTTATGTGTACACAGAAGAAGAAGAGCGTGAGGTGTGTGAAGTGACAGATTCAAATAGAGCCTGTGGTTAGGATTGAGCAGACAGGTGTGGAAGGAGTCTTCACTCTGAAGACAGGTAGAAACAGCTTCATACAGCATGGTGCTGATGAGTGTATAAATAATTGGTTTTGAGTCTAGACAAGGAAAAAGGATGATGCAAGGATGGTGACAGAACATTCATTTGATGGAGACTTACGGCCATTTTGCAGTGAGGTCTGGGTGGGATGGGGAACACTGTCTGCAGAAACCAGAAGAGAAGACAGTCAGCACATGACTAAAAAACACACTTCATGATTGAATAGAAGTGTGTGTTAAAGCATTTCTGTGCGTGTGTGAATATCCACTTACTCCTTTAGGGCAGTTATATATGCCTGGGCGACCCGGTGGCCCAGGAGGACCAGGAAGTCCCTGAATAATAGAAATTAAACAGCGTGAGAGGCATTAACGATTTGATGTACATACAGAGTTAGATAAGAAGTAGGTGCCTTTTAACTTAACTATTGTTAAGACAATAAACAGAATCAGTTTGTATTTTATATGCAGAATTTTAGCCTGTAAATCTTTCATGTTATACAGAGTTTTACAGTTTTTCTCATGTTGTAAATTAAAGCTCCAGTGAGGAAGTTTTGTTGTGTACGGTTTTTGGCGCCCCCTGTGGACAAAACTTAGGTCTCATCTCTTTGCTGATTTTGTCTTGTACATGTAGGGTTTCTGATGAAAAATCTCATCCTGTTTTCTTTCAACAGCATAAGAACTCTGCAGAGTAACTTCAGCATTCAGTAAATCATGCTCATGTGAGATCTACCCTGCAGCAATGTTCACAAGCAATAAAAAATAAACTCTAGACATAATGTTGTCCCTCATGGTCTTGTTTACTTCTGTAGCTCGTATAAAGACATCAGTATTTATTTCAGTCTGTTTCATAACCAGCTCTAAACTTCTCATGGGAGATTTAAGTTCATGTGTGACTCACCGGCTGCCCTCCAGAGTCCCCTCTGTCTCCTTTAACTCCCATGTGGCCTGGACGACCCTACACAGACAACATCATAAAACAGGATGAAAAAATCCTGACTTGAAAGGAGTATACAATAAAAATGTGTTAAATCTCAATCTCTGGATGAACAAAAACATTGTCAGAGTCAGTGTCTGCATCATTTTAAATCAAATCAAAGATTGTTTGATGAGCTCATGTTGCTTACAGGTCTGCCAGGGAAACCAAATTCTCCTTTAGGTCCTGCTGGTCCAATAGGCCCCTGATGGATACATAAACAAACTTAGTGGAAGCACTTTTCAATTCACCTGCATCCAAAGTGGTGGAGACCAACATTTGATAGCACTACAAAAACATGAATTCAGTTGTTTGTAATGCTCGCTGTGAATACTCACTGTCATTCCAGGAGGACCGGCTACACCGAAATCACCCTGGAAACACAGATACATTTCAATGATTTGTTCCCTTCTTTTGTAAGGCTTTTATATACTTTATTATAATTATTGTCAGTATGAAAACTCAAATCCTGGAGAGAACATCCACAGACTTCAAGGTACAGTGTGTACAGATGGGAATAGTCAGGGATATCTAGCGGTCAGAGTCTAGATTGAAACGCTCCCCTGCTCACCCCTCTCATTAGTGAAGCTATGGTGGCCTTTGAGGACAAGAAGCTGCTAAATATGATCCTCTAATTGTTAAGTTTTTACCATCAAAACGTCTATCATTATAAATTATATTGCCCACAACCACTTTTTTCTTTGCCCTGGTTCAACTGGTGCATTTTGCATAACCACTCACTAAATACAACAACGTATGTTCTGCTAAATGTTGCTAATTATCACACACTACACCTTTAAATCCCTAACTTTGGGTGATGTGATTGTGGTTATGTGACTTTCATTATGTTGCTGCTGTCTGAGTTGCATGGTTCCCTGGGTAGCTTCAGGCTGCTCTCTGATGTCACCCAAGGTTTCCCTTCTACCATCCCTGTTTTTTTCAGCAGGCACAGGTTCGGGTGATTTTCACCTGATGTTAGTAATTGAGAGTAAATTCTTTGTTTATCTCTCCCACAGTTATCATTGATCCAGGGAAACTGTGCCTTTACTGGATACGGCTCACATGTCCCAGGAATGGGTGGCCCAAAGAACAAGGTCCCATCTCCATTATTTAAAAAATTATCATTAATGATTTCCTAATTTTGGATCATTTTTACAGGGTCCCGCCATGATGTTTTATACTGGGAAATACAAGAGGAGTACTTCAATTTGCAATGTATTGTTGTACTATGATATATTTTGACGTGAAGTATTCTTATCAGGTATATTATATCTGGTAAAATATACCAGATGTTAGTGATAGTGTTACTAAGTGATACGTTAGTGTTCTAGGGTTAAACAATGTAATGTGTGTCATGAGAATGTGGTCTCAAAGTCTAACCTTGTCTCCTTTTGGTCCAATCGGACCAGCCAGTCCTGACGTCATGGATCCATCTGCTGCAATGACATATCCAGGCTCTCCTTTTTCACCCTGCATACATGTGATGAGACATGAGTAAACATCACAACAAACTGTACACACAGAAACATGCATGTACACAGTAATGTGTGTAAAGGAGAAACAACATCTGCTCAGGGGTCAGTCAAGCTCTTTAAATGAGGAGATTTATGTTGGCTTACTTTCAGTCCTGAAGGTCCCCGGATCCCTGGAAACCCAGAGTCACCCTTCAGACCCTGTGAACATTTAGAAATATTAAGTGATCACAAGGATGAGATGAAAAACTAACAGTCTTGTTGTCACACTGATGTTTGTGCACTCGTTTGTATCTATTTGTAACAATAATCCTGACAGCTGAGAGCACAGCAGCTATCTAAACACGCTCTCTGTTTTCATGATAACTTTGTCTGTGATTGATGTTTCTCTGCTCCGTACTCACAGCGCCTCCCTGAGCGTCAAACATCCCTGAGAAGTCACCATCTGTACCGTTCAGCATAAGCTGTTAAAGAAAGAGACGGATCAAGTTATTTATGTGATCAAAGCTACTGAACGAATCAATCACATCTGCTACACATGATGAGACGAGGATTAGGCAGATGTGTTTTGAGTTTGACTTCTCATCCTTCAGCAGTTTTGGTAGAAACACGCTCAGTCTACTTACATCCTGCAGGTTGATGACGGGTCCTGGGGGGCCAGGTGGGCCAGGAGGGCCGGGGAGACTGGTCCCATCCCGTCCTGCATCTCCCTAAAAAGGACATATTTTCTTATAAAATGTAACACATTCATCAAAAGTGTGAGTATACAAATATGAGGTGTTAGTCACTTTTCCTCTCCTGGATGGTTTTTACCTTTTGTCCTAGATCCCCTTTGCTCCCCTTTTGTCCCTGCAGGAGAAACAAGATGAGACAGAGTCAAAACTGTGTTTTCATTTTCACAGCTATGGTCCCTTTTGTCCTTTTTGGTGTTTGTCTGACTCTGTAGGAGCAGACATTCATATCTTGTACATGCTGGCAAAATAAATATGACATTTTTTCAAAGGCAGCTAAAAACTGCTCATATTGTTGCATGCTTTCATCTGTGTTGTTTTGGGGTTCAGTGTCTCGTCCAAGGATATTTTGGCATGTGACAGTGGGAGCTGGGATAGAACCAGCAGCAACCTCTGGTCCTGAGGAATAAAGCTGATGGGAAGTGCTAAAAACTGCAGTTCATCCAGTATTATACCATCTGTCGCAGGGGTTCCGCGACCCCCACTGTACCTCAAAGTGATTTAATGTGGCTTCACTAGCTGGTCTGTAGAAAAACTAGCCTATATGAGCATGTGGCTGTGTTTCCTGTGCCTTTATGAATTAAACTACTGCTACTGATGCTTTTGATAATGAACAGTTCACTAACCCTAAACTTAGGAGTCATCTGGCAACAAAGAACGGCAGAAAAGCCATTACATTTTCTATTTTCAAGGTTTTATTTCAAGTTTAGCTACTATTTCTGTCAATATTTTTTACTATAATGGGTTAAATGTACTATTTTTAGATAACTTTAACAAAAAACATTCTGGAAGACATCTCACGACCCCCCATTTGTGTCTCGCGACCCCCCAGGGAGTCCCGACCCACACTTTGGGAACCCCTGGTCTATGGGATTGAGAGACGTCTGACTGTACCACTGTTCAGCTTATTTTGCTACGAGCTCCTGAAACCATATCTGTGTTCATTTAACCCAACAATCACTGTAAAGCACTTTGGGTTGCATTTGATTTGTATGAAAGCTGCTATATAAATAAAGCTTGATTGATTGAACAAAGGTGTATAGGTGCCAGCAGATATCTCATTAAACCAGTTGTTCAAATGATGATTTGAATGAAATCCTCAGACTGATCATGCATCTCTTAGTCTGCTGGTACACAAACCTCTGCCCCTTTAAGTCCTTCTATCCCTGGAAACCCTGGTCGTCCGGTGATGCCAGGCTCCCCCTACAGACCACAAACAGAAATGTTTGTCACATCAGCATGAACCCTTTAATTCACTATGAGTACAACACATTAAAAAGCGTTGCTCACATCTGTTTGCAATAACCTTAAAGCTGCAGTGATTTCAGATGTTTGTCTGACTCTTGCTTTAAAAAAAAAAGGACAGCAGACTCACCTTCAGCCCCGGCTTTCCAGGAAGGCCAGCTAAACCATCTTGACCCTACAAAAGGCAAACAAGGAGAACAATTAACAGAACAATCACCTACCTGCATTTTCAAATTTAGCATATGCCTCTGTAGAATGATGCAGTTTTGTTCATCTTCCAAACATCTTATAAGGTGTTTGTTTTCATACCAATTCATGCAGAATCTCAAACCTACAATCCACTAAATTAAAGCCTATAACCAGCTTTTGGTCCACAGAAGGAAACTATGCATGTCTTACCTGTGGTCCTCTCAGTCCAGGGATACCTGGAGGACCCTGTGTGATAAAGACAAGTACATAGACTCAAGGTGAAAGACAAAACAGATCGATACAATCACACTATACAAGTACATTCTATCTATCTATCTATATGATGACTGATGGCGTGTCAAACTAAAGAAGCAAAATGTCCTCATGCTGAATGACCTTCATGCAAAAACATGCAGTTTTACCTGTGGACCTCCGGAGGGCACTGCCCCCAAACCACCCAGCATCCCAGATCCTTCTAAGTCCTAAAACAATGACAGAAACAATTTCTTAATATCTCTGGTGGTGTTTAAGAAGATACTGAATACCAAAAACTAGACTCATACTGAAATATGTTTGGTTTTGAGTTTGCATGTCACAGATTCCTGATTCCTTATGTTTCAGTGTAATAGCACGCATGAGCTGGTTTTGAATGTCCGCGTTTCTGAATTGTCTTGATGATTTACCTCAAAGTCCATGGTGTATCCTCTTGCAGGAGGACCTGGCGGCCCAGGAGGACCAGGTAGACCCCTTTGACCAGGTGGCCCCTCTGGACCATCTGAGCCTGCTAGACCTGGAAACCCTGGAGGGCCCTGATCTCCCTGCAAGACATGTAAAAATGATGATTGGAGCAATAAAGTGAGCAAAGCATTGAGGGAAGAGGGAGTAAATACAAAAAAAGAACAAAAAACAGTGAGGTAGAAAATGTTATGATTTTACCTTTGGTCCTGGCTGCCCGTTCACCCCAGGCTCTCCCTGTTGAACACATAAAAATAAAACAGACCACATCATGACAAGCGAGCAAATATGCTTTTTGGTTTGCACAAAAAGGCAGAGTAGTCATTGAAACACAGACTTGTTTACGCTCAATCCCCTTGGCTTTATTAGCCTGCAGGGGTCACCTCATTAACAGCTCGGCTCTGTGTGTTAGCTGGTTATTTAGTTTGTGTATAATTGTTTTTGCAAACAGAGCATTAAGAGGCCCGCTCAGGGGAAATCAGAGGGAGAGGGAGCTATAAAAAGCACACAAGTAAGAGGCTGATCCCGGTGAATGTGCTGCACACTCAGGAATAAAATACTGTTGCTGCTGCAGGAATTCAATAATCACAGAGTTACAGCACACTTTGGGTTAAAAAGTAGATGCATTAAAGTCAGTTCGGGACTTTTATATGTGTTCAAATTAGCCTCACCTTGTCTCCTTTCACCCCAGCAAGCCCAGGATCTCCATCTCTCCCATCAACTCCCTGCAAGAGTCACAACAAACTTTAACATTTCAGATTTCAAATTCCTTTTTAAATGCTTTTCCATGCAGTGACACAAGTGGGAATTTGTTTGACTTTCTTCTACACATTTAGCACCAGGTACAAGCTAACAGCAGGCACTAAAGTTAATCCATCTTTAATTTACAACAAGGCTTTATGATAAATACTGCAATCCTGTGAATATTATATTAAGAGAGTTAGTAAAAGCTTCTGCATTTTAAAGACAAAAGACACATTTCCCCCAACGGATGCTGCAGCTGACCATGTTCTGAAGCTGCTATACTAGTTTCCCTGTGCTGCAGAAAAGCAGGGAATGAACATGGGTATTCAAAATAAGGTTGAGGGAAATACTGTCTTTTCAGCCCCTTAGATCTGCTGGGGCTAAATGCAATACCTGACCAGACCCTGAACCAGACCCAGACCCAGAACCAGAGCCAGACCCAAAACCAGAGCCACTAAACCAATCCTCAATCACCTGTGAACAAAGGCTAGGTTAGAAATGTGTGTGTGCACAGTGAAGAGTAAGCTAGCTGTGAAAATAAAATACATGTTTGATGTTCAATACAATAAACAGATTTTTAAATTATTGTTTTTTGTATTAATTTAAATTAACCAAACTCTCAAGGCAGCTATTTCCTCCAACATTAACCTCAGGGTGACCTCAAATGCATATATGATGTAAAAATATTAAATAAATAGGATACTGAATTATGAAGCCTTTCAAGCTAGAGTTAGCAAACAATTCCTAGCTAAAACTGAACACGCATAAACAATAATATGAGCTAACTAGCAGCTAACCAACATAACCCCTATAACCGTTAGCCATCCATAGAGAGCTAACCCACACTCAGCTAACATTATTTCTAACTTGCTTACACAACTAGCAAGCTAACACAACCATAACCTCACATAGCTGTTAGCAAACTAGCTTCATTCATAGCTTTCTAACGTAGCAGTCAGTCAACAAACATTACTCTAAGCTAGCAAACATTACATTTAGCTAGCTAACGCAAACAATGCCTCACATAGCAATGTAATTTCTATGTAATTATTATCTTTTGTTTATATTTATTAATATTATTGTTTATTTTTTTGTGTTTTTTGTGAAGCACTTTGTAACTTTGTTTAGAAAAGTGCTATAGAAATAAAGTTTATTATTATTATTATTATTATTATTATAGATGTTAGCAAACTAGCTTCATTCATAGCTTGCTAATGTAGCAGTCAGCCAACAAAAATTGCTCTTAGCTAGCTAACATTTGAGAATTGTACAGCTTTATCAGTCCTGGTCGGTCTATGAAGGAAAAGGCTGACAGCTAATGATAAGTAAGGGGTTAATATGTTGTTAAAACCTGAAACATGGCCTGAAATCCCTCCAGATTTAACATTTATATATTTTTTTCCTGTTGTTTTTCATTCAGGAAGTGTAACAATTTCTCAAGAGTCCTCAAGTGAATATGATTTGCAAAACGCAGGAGTATAACATAACACAATTTGAGATTACTAGCCTGAGTTGTGAACATCAGATCAAAAGTGTCACAGTGTGAATTTGGTAAATTAATAAATCGAACTAAAAACATAAAGGAAAAAGGAAGGGGGATCTAATGTTTAACTCACAGGGAGCCCAGGTTCTCCCCTCGCTCCGTCTTTCCCATTTCTCCCAGGTGCCCCAGGTGGTCCAGGAAATATGTCATCAGATGGGGTTCCTGGGGGTCCAGGTGGCCCTGGTAGTCCTGGAGGGCCCTGATGAAATAAGGCAACATAAAACCAGAGGTTGTAAATAAATTGTGTTCTCACAATTTATGTTATCTTACTGCAGAGAGAGAAAACACTTACCCTAAGAATCTCTGCATCACTGTCAAAGTCTTCAAATCCTGACCCCTCCTAATAAAAACACAACATTTTAACAATCCATAGTTCAAATTAGATGTGACTGGATTATCTAAGATAAATCAGATGGAGTGTGTAATGCACAGTAAGGAAAACAACCAAATGAGATCAACATTTTGTAATCAACAGTGTAAGGACAGTGTATACACATTAAAAAAACTCTAATATGACAGCTATCTCATTTGAAAACCTGATTATTTTTTGCATTTATATTTCATACACCAAATAAAACCTACCAGGGACCTGGGAGACTTGCTTGGTTGACCTGGAGGTCCAGGAGGGCCTGGAATACCTGGTAGTCCAACACCACGATCACCCTTTGAGAGACACCAGTGAGACGTTTCACAGATTCAGCTTATACTCATTTACAAAAACACTATAGCCACTTTTTATAATTCAGACTTTACATCCTGGTCACATCAAAGTCTAGGTCTTTACCTTCTCTCCTTTTGGACCAGGCTCTCCCTGTATTCCTGGAAATCCTGGAATCCCAGTTGCCCCCTTGGAAAAGCACAGTTACAGCTGTGTTCAATAATACATAAGAGTACATTATGACAGTTTAACTGTAGCACACTGACACTTTATTCAGATTTAAGAGGTGAAAGCAGGCATGAGGCCAAACCAGAACTCGGTCTGAGAATATATCTGAACCCTGATCAGTAAAGATGACAGGCAGAATTAGTATTCATTATAATCTAATATATAAAACATACATTTCTAGATCCGTATCTGGGTTCATTCCTGCACCAGTTTTCCCCAGAGAGACTAAAAAACGACCTCCACATGAACCAAACTATAAATCCACCAGACTGCAAAGACTTTACTTACAGCGACACCGTCTTCACCTTTGCTTCCCTGGAGGAGAGACAAAAATAGAAAACCAATCCATCAATGTATCTTCTCACCTTTAGGACTGACCTAAAACCAGAGTGAGCTCTTGAGAGTGTTCTTTTAGATTCTACAACTTTAAATTTTCAAACAGGGAATCAAAATAAAGAACATTCAACTCACTGGCTGTCCATCTTTCCCAGGAAGTCCAGGTGTGCCTGCAGATCCCTGTGGCCCTTGTGGACCCCGAGGTCCCGGCCCCCCTCCCCGACCATCCCCTGAGGCTTGTCCTGGAAGGCCAGGTGGTCCTGGGGGACCGGCTGGACCTGGTTCACCTCGCTCCCCTTTCTGCTGTGGAGACACCTGCAGGGACTGAAGGTGAATAGAGCAAGTGGTGCATTTAATTATTCAAAACAAAGGAGATGAAGTCAAACAGTCATGCAGGGGGTATTATGAGCCAAGTCATACCTCAGAAAGAAAGACCAATAAACTTCTTATTTTTGCATTTTTAATATTACTGCTTCAGGAACTGTGTTTTATTCTCTCATGTAAAGTTATTATTGCACCTACTGGTATGTCTGTTTGTAAATTTGACGCATACAGCAAACGGTTATTGACTGGTGAACAAACATAGCTCGGGTTTTATGATAAAAATAATCATCAATTTGGTCACTCTAGCTCTAAAACCAGCAAAACTTGAAATAGGGCTCAGATTCAGTCTAAGCTATTGCAATAATGACAAACTTCCACTGCAGGATGTTGCCTCATGCAGTGGGTAAATTACTTCAGGGAATCTTGTCTTAAATTCTGAGTGAATGTTATTCCTTTTTTATATATAATATTGACCCTCCTGTTATGTTGCGGGTCAAATTGAATCTTTTTAAAGTCTCTTTTAGGCAATATATGCCTTCCAAACCAGCTAAATACAGCATAAAAATATGGGCAGCGAGTGACAGAAGAGGTGTTGTGTTAATTTATCAACATCACTTCATAAAAGTAAAAAAAAATCCAAATTTGAAATAAAATAAACAAAAATCTTAAAAAGTCATATAAAACTATTGTATCTATATTAAGGGCTTTCCAATGTACATTATAAAAAGTTTTAACATTAATTTTAATGAAAAACGAGTGAGGTATCCTCATTGAACCATGATCTGTGAGAATTAAAGAACACCATTGGACCAAATCTTGATTTAAATGGTTTGTAATGGAGTTAAAAATTAGATTAAAAAAAATGTGTATTAGGATTTTTTGGGGTTCTGACACTTTTGGATAATTGAATATGTCCCAGGTCAAATTGACCCAGGAACATTACTGTTGTTCCAGAGAAACGAACACAATAGGAGGGTTAAATATAATATCAAATAAGTACTTACAGTGTCAGGAACAGAGGCAGGAGAATTCGTCCGGACTGATTTCACTGTAACAGAGAAAAAGGGAGTACAAGAGTGAAATCTCAGCTTCAGTTTTCAGCTAAAGAAAATTACAACTTTCTTCATATGGTTTAAAAGGTTGGGGCATACAGAATAATAACTAGTATATAATCTTTCTGATGTGGAAACCTTAATTTGTGACAAGTGAGGTGACAGAGAAAACAGACAGAGAAGACATGTATTGAGAAAGTGAAGCACAGCAGCTTCCTTGTCTCCTGGAGCACCATCTGCTGGTGAATTTGGGGAATACACCTCAGGGAGAGCAGCCATGGTCATTTACTACAGCATCACCTTTATGTCTGTGCACATGTTAAATAAACAGAAACGATTTGGAAGATAGCTGCTGCTATTTCCACTCTTTTTTACCTCCTGAGATGTAATGATGTTTCATGTCATTTTACCTCTCACTGTGGTCGTCTCCGCCTCCTGTCCTGACGTCTCCTCTGTGTCTTCATCGTCAATTGGTGACATCTCAGTGGGCGGAGCTCGAACAGGGCTGCTGTAGGTGGGGTCCAACTCCAGGAGGGGCTGAAACAAGGACACAATCACAGTCACCTCATGAGACCATATGGCAGCATGATTATGATGATGATGATGATGATATCTCTGCAATGATCCATACGCTGACATTTAATTATTGTCTTTATTTAATGTAAATAAAAGTAATTAACGAGCCCTCTTGGATGCATAATCTGGAAAACATTCTCTAATGTTTATTTCTACAGCTTGGATGAAGTTTTGCTGCATATCTTTCAAGATATATTTGTTATAAAACAGTGCAGAAAAACAGAAGATAAACAAGCCTGGAATGCTTACATTATATTACTAATGTGATAGCTTTTGAGTTGCATAAACAGCTCATCTTCATAAGACCCAACATAACTCATGAAGGAGCAAAGTGAACACCACAGATGGCAGGAAATGTTTTCTCTTCGATCAGATCCAACACCAGTGTCAGACGGACAGAAACATTCCTCACATTGCACCACGCTGACTCACACTGCTGCATTATGTCAATGTTATTCCTGCTTTTTTTTCTTTATGCATGATAATCCAGTGTTATAAAATGACTTGACCTCATGTTTGTGAGTGATCTATGGAAATGAGTGGTATTATAAATCATCAAAACCCTTCTTTACAGAGGAATTTTAGGTTTGAGGGTTGATTTTGTCATTTAAATAGCTTGCAACAGGCTGGATATCAGCTGTCAGACATTTGGAAAACACATCATTCTTCCATATTCCAGTGACAAGGCACTGAGATATGTCAGGTAGGTGCTACTGTCCACAAAGTCAGAGTAAAGTCCTTCACTGAATGGGCAAAATGCATCCAGATCAGGTATTAAGAAACATGTTTTTATGAAGAAAACCTCTCTGATCACTCCTGAGAGACTTTGTAAGCCTCCAAGAAAGGAATCAGAACCTTAGAAACCTCAGTGACCATAGGCTGGTTCTCTAGTGAGCCCCCTCTAGTGTCTGTGTGTGATATTTAAAATTATCTGAACAGGAAACCTGAACAACTTTAAAAGTCAAAGCAGGAAAGGAGGGTTAGAAATTAAAAACTTCTTCTTTTTTTTAAGTTGTGTTTTTTGGGCCACTTTTTTTGCCTTTATTGGACAGGAAAGCTGGAGAGAGATAGGAAATGTGGGGATTAGAGAGTTGGGGAAGATATGCAGCAAATGGTAGAGGCCAGAAGTCGAACCTGCAACTGCTGTAATGAGGACTATTGCCTTTGTATATGGGGCGCATGCTTAGACCGCTAGGCCAATGGCGCCCTGAAAACAATACAGGATTTCAAACTATTTAAGTAGGAGGACTTGTTTGTTAGGATTTCCAAGCAATCTGATGGGAAATTTTGGTGCTTTGAGTACAATCTGAAGTCATTTTACCTCTCCAGGTTGTAATGTATTCAGAAAAGCAAGAACGCAAGAAGAAAATAATTGGTTTAATGTTTTTTAAAGATTTTCCTGAGCAAAATAAGTTAGATTTTATTCTATGGAAAAGTACCAAGATGTTCCCCAAAGACAGTCAAACAAATCCAGCTACATTTCTCTCCCATTCAGGTGCAGTTAGCCTGCTAGATTTAGCTAATAAATTGACTCCAGTCTCTTGCCGTACTTGGGGTTCCCCCATAGACTGTATAAATATGGACGTAGTATCCGTGACGTTGCCTGTCTGTTTCTGAAGCGCTGTTTTGAGGCCAATCTGCGGCCACAGCCATATTGGAAAAGTTGAACACAACATATCTGCTGTCGAGCGATTGGGACGTAAAGAGGCGGGCTTTGAGCCTCCTCCCGCCTGTCAATCAAGTCAGCTGTGCCTCTTGTAATGGAAAACTTGTAATCTCAATATCTTCAAAATTGCGGTGTTATGAAAAAAATCACACTCCCTACAGTGTGTGCCGATCGAGAAATGAGCTATCCAGACTACACTCTTTTTTTGTATCAGGCTGTAAACATGTTTATTTCTGCTGTAAAGATTGGCCTCAAGTGGACACTCAATGGACTGCAGTCTTTAACACTTATGCATTGTCTCCAATTCTTGCTGCTGGAGGTTGCCACTTGGGTTCCCCCCACACAACAGGATTTCTGATCACATATATTTAACTTGTTTAATATTTACGATTTCAAGTTGGGGCGGCCCTGATCATCCTCTGAGCAGATTGGGGGAAAGAAAATCCCTCTTAACACACCTTACACCAAGGGAGAATCTGGCAAGATAATCTTTAGAACCATCTGATAATCAGGCCTTCACTGTTTTTTGTTGAAAGGGGGAAGTCGGGCCTGAAATCGGCCTGATTATCTTGTAGTGTGTACGCTGCTTTACTATAGCTAAGTTTGAAGATACGTAGCAGGAGCCTTGAGCAGTAGCAAAAAGACACTTCAGCTAGCCTTGTTCTATTTAAGCACACATGCGAGGTCATCTATTAATAAGTTTTATCTTTATAGTTCTTCTTTTTATGATTGATCTCCAAATAAATCAACTTCTAAAGGCTTTAATAGGAAGTTACCTTAAGTTGAAATTTGTTTGGTGGGTGATTTGGGCGATTTTGCCACTAGTTAGCTTTCAAACTAGTTCCAATATTCTTATTGAATTATAGAAAATCAATTTATGAAATAATTGAATAATATTTCAACCCCTTTCATGCTTTTCAGAGAGCAAAAAGCTGGCAGGGAGCCGCTCATATCACCATGTTCCAGTCTCCAGCAGGCCTGGAAGGATAAGGACTGTTTCCTTTGGTCCAGGTCCAAACCCAGCTGAATGTGAACAGAGGACCGAGGGATAAAGTGTGGTGTGTGTATGAGTCAGAGTGTATGCACACACACACACCATGGTGTACTCTCTCTCCTCCACAATCTTCTTCACTTCTTCTCGTCCCTCCATGTCGTCGTAAGCATCATCACCGCTTCCGTATCCAGACGCCTGGAGACAAAAAAGGGAGCAGAGAAAAAAGGAGTAGGAAGATAAACAGAGACAGAAATGATTAAACGTTCCCTTCAAGCTGCACCATTAGAAAACCAAATGAGGAAAGTTGCCAAATATGCAGCAACGCCCATTTAATAAAAGAAACTGTCGGGTACCCAGAGTTTGTTTTCCCACAGCTTGTGTCCTGACATTGATTACTCTGTTTATAGCTCAACTTTCACTTTAAAAACAACAGATATAAAGATGATTAATGCTAAACAATGCTAAGAACAGAGTGAAAGAGGGTAGTAAACACATTTAAGAATAAAATAACAAGTATTTTCAGCAAATCCAAATATTTGTTTTCTGATTGCTCCCATCAAGCACATTTGTATCCTTATGAAAACATCAGATAATGCCATATTTAAACCATGATTACCTTCACAAAAACACTGCTGTGCTTGTTTACAGTGAATCCCTTTGTAGGACTCTGAACTTTGGACCACAAATGTGGATGGTTTCATTTTGAAGTGCATACAAATATAAACAAAGGAATCTAGAGATGTAGCAATTATTGTTCTGAAAGCTAAGTTAAATCTGTGACCTTAGTCCCAGCTGGTTTTAATATTCTAAGTGTTCGCAGCTAAAAGAGTTTGCCCTGTTTTTAGAAGGGGACAAACAAAATAAATCAACTACTTTGATTTGAAGAGATAAGTTGCGTCTTATCTATCAGACTAGGGGAGGGTGGATGGTATTTTTGGTTTCTTTATTGACTGAAGTAAAAAAAAAAAACTGATTTAGCTGCATTTTCATGTACCTAAAAGAGTACCTGAAAGAGCTTATCATACATGTTTAAAAATCTTTTTAAGTAGTAACATATCTGGCTCTTATATGTTTCTTTGACTTTGTTTAGGTGTGTTGCTGTGTTTTACTTTAGCAGACAATTTCCCAAATGTTCAAAACAAATTGACAACAAATTGAACAAATCAGCCAATCAGGGCTCACTAATTCCACTTTTTATTTATCTATCTTTTTAAGTTATATTTGTGGGCACTTTTGCCTTTAATGTATAGGACAGCTGAAGAGAGACAGGAAGTGTGGGGAGTAAAGAGTGGGGGAAGACATGCAGTAAATGGTTGAGGCTGGGAATCTAACCTGCGACCTCTGCAACAAGGGCTATAACCTCTGCGCTTAGACCGCTAGGCCTGGCGCCCCACTAATTCCACTTTTAATATGGATGTGGAATTTTTAGTTTGATCCATTTCATCAAATCTAAGTTTTCCATTTTGTTTGTATCGTACTGAATAAAATGTTGTGTTTAAAGACGTCTAGCTAGTTCATTTTGTTGTAGTGCAATCTTCTAGCTTGTTTAGTATTTACCTGTCTTACCTTTCCTGTAATGCAAGCTAGAAGTAAATGAGTGTACATTGAGTCAGCCGCAGCCCAGTCAGTAGTTTAGCATGTTTTTTCTTCTTCCAGCACAATGATGCAACATCTGTTAATTGATGTCGTTATGATGTTTATCCCTCTAGCCATGTTAGTGATGATGTTTCCATTTTGTTAAATTAAATGGTTTATTCCAACCACTAAGCTAGTGCTAATTTTGCCATTAACTTCTATTGAGTTGCTATGTGCTAGTGCTTTGTGGCTACATTAGCACGGCATTTAACATGTATAGACGTGCCAGTCAACTGCATTATTTCTTTGAGCTAATAAAGTCATTTCGTATCGTTTTCAGTTTCACAAAAAGAAAACCTTCACATACTTCATGTGAGTCAGAAACATCATGGAGTTTCTCCTGTACTGTTTAACTGGTTGGATAGCTAGATTTAGCAGGTAGCAAGGCCTTCCCAGTTTGTAATCACAATAATCCTAATGTTTTGTGCACATTCAAAATAGTTAATTAGAATAAAGCAAAACGTATTTTTTAATACTGAACTGGTGAGATTTTCAACAGAGTTTTGAGTCTGAATTCCCCCAGCTGAACTACTTCTGTGAGTTTGGGTGATAGACTGATCACAACATGGACATTTTCCTGACTTTCCTGGTGGGAGGCTTAAGTCCCTGAAGTATTACATAGTGTGAATGCCATGGTTTTTACAGACCTGCAAGTTCATCACACAAAACTTGGAAAATCGATACTGCTGCACAGAGGAACGGAGGAGGAAGGGTTCTACTTGAATCTGTCTGAATCACTCAGTTGTTTTTTTACTAACATTGCATACTGCAGCTTTAAAGAGAGGAATAAATATGCAGAAGGATGTAAGTCACTGTCCACATAGTTGCCCTTAGTTTATGTAATGCCCTCTTTCCACCACTAGAGGGAGGAAAACTTCCATGTTCAGCCTCCTGAGCCTGCTTGCTGTCAGAGAAACTGTGTGTTTGTTTTCAATCACACTCACATACGGATCGTCCTCCTCACACTGGTCATCTGGGGCCGTGGGATCTGACTTCAGCACCAGCTGCTGGATGGAGCCCTGGAGGGGTAGAGAGAGAGAGAGTGAGTGTGTGTGTTAGCATGGTAATTTAATTCAATCTGTGTCATTAAATTTTATTAGAGCTCTATTGTAGGTTTCCCACACTCCAGCATGATACCAGTTGGTCTATCTGTCCGTCTGTCATTACCCGGCACGCTATCCCGCACACAGATAACTGCACAGATTTACATGCACTCTGACAGGGACACTCGCAAACATCTGGCTGTTGAAACAGGTGTCTCATGCTCATCCAAAGACTTCCTCCACATTATTATAAAATCAGAGAGTACATTTACATTTGGCATAACGTTACAACACTTTGCAGAAAAATCTACAACATGCATATATTGTTTATGAGATAAATCATCAAATATGTGATCATGCACTTCAGTTTTTTTCTTTTCTCAGTGTCATTTGGATTGATATCTTTTACTTCCTGTCCAAAACCATAGAAGGAACATCACAGCTGGCTAACAGCTGGTCCACATCATGTCTGTGGCTCAACAAGTGACCTGTACTCGTGTTAAGACTTTGACACTTCAACGCTGAAACAGTTTAACAGCATTTGAGCTGACAGGCTGACATCAGTGCTGTGTTTTTGAGCTATGACACATAACACTATGTTGTTGTTGTTGATACTATAGACTGTACTATAGTCTCAGTGATATCATCCATCTATTTCTGGAGGGCGTTATGAAGCCAACATACAGCTGTAGCCATATGCACACGTCCACCTGTCAGTCAACTCAGCTATGTCCCAATTCATGGATCCTTCAAGGGACCCAGCCTTTGTGGACTGCTCAAGCTGAATTGAAATGAGACTGTCTGGTCTACAGAGGTTTTCCTGTTTACCTCACTAAATGCAGCACAGAACGCCACAGGAAGTCATTCCTGCCTGTGGTCATCAGACTGTACAACTCCTCCCTCTGATCACTGAATAATATTTTATTTGATCTTTATTTTATTTTATTATATTTGTATTTATGTCTTATTCTATTCCTTCCACTATTAATATCTAACTTTCTTACATACTGTTTATCTGAGCTCTGATTTTCAATTTTCCCTCCCCGGGATAAATAAAGTATCTGATTTCCGATCTAGCTGTTCCTGCCCTCAATTGGCTAGTAATGTGTCTTAGCCAACAACATCATTTTGATAATTTTCCATTAACTTGAAACCATTTATTAACATTAAACAGTGTATTACTTGACCGCTTGAGAGTCATTCATCTCATTTGAATTGGTAAACAAAGAATCATCAGCTATCTGGGAAAAGTAGGACACATGTTCAGCTGCACTTGAAGAAGTCTTCCATAACAGGACGATCATCGATGCACCACTGTGATGCAAGTAGTCTTCAATTGCACCCTTAAAAAGATGCAGTTTTTACACATTGCCAGCTTTAATGTCTATTATTAAAACATATAAGTTATTAAAGAAGCATCTCCAGAACCGTTGTTACAAATAAAGAAATGAGGTAGAGAGGTGGTGTCAAACTGTTGTAATGGATGGCAATACTAAAACTGGCATCTTAATATGGACTCTAATTGGGTTTTCTAGTCTTTTGGCAGCGGCATCAAGTGGACACTTAAGGAACTGCAGGTTTTTGCACTCCAGCATTGGCTCCATTTTCAACCTGAGGTTGCTGATTGGTTGATACCATAGACTGTAAATAAAAATGGACAGCGTTGCTCCGCCTCTTCCCGTTGTACAGTTCTGAAGCCAAAAAATCCCTCTCCTGGGCACAGCCATTGTGCAGCCAGAGCCTGTGAAGCCACTGTAATAAGCTCCGCCCTACAGCATAACGTCACAAGACGCTGTGTGTCCTTTGAAGTTTCGTTCTACGGCGGCTGTGAATCAAAGGAAACCCGGAAGTAAAACCCCGTTTTTTAAACTCTAATAACAAACGAAAAAGAAACTTTTCAGAAAAAAGAGGCCTTGGACACAAAACAGTCAAATACTAACTACATATAACCACAGCATACGGATGTGAGAAACATTCGTACAACGTGTATTTTTTTTGTGAAGTTTGATTGCTCCCTCATTCAAATGAATGGCGGAGACGGATTTTTTTACCTATACTGCAGCCAGCCACCAGGGGGCAGTCACACTGCTGAAAGCCTCACCACCAGGGCCGTATCTGGCACGCTTGGTTGACACCCATTTCTTAGTGAATATAAACATGACCTTTAAAGAGTAAAGCCATGTATAGTGATTCTATTTCCCATGTTTCCAAGCAACTTAATACCTGGCAGATCATTTACTTTCACAGCTTTATGATCGATTAAAGTTACAGTCTTTCATTTGATGTTTGCTGAAAATATATTGGAAGAGCCGCAGGTTACGGAGTCATAGCCTAACGATCTTCTTTAACTCCACTTATCATCAGACTCTTCATCTGCTCGGCTCTGAATCCATTACCTTTGTTCCACTCTAGTTTAGACGCCAGTGATGCACCTCAGTCTGATTTATAAACTTCCAACAAACACAGGAGGAAGTATCCTTTCATTTCTATTTACAGTGAGATCTATTATAGCGGTCTGTTTTGCTCTACAGTGTTCAAGAAATCCAAGGACGGTTGCTGATTTTGTATAAAATGCAGATACATTATGTTAGCATGACATTTCTGACCTTGTGTTCACTATTCTGACAAGGTTTCAAGGAGTTTTATGTCCTCTTATCTGTTCATACACAAGTGCAGAAGTATGCTACTGAATGCCAATGACAATGTGTCTTCCCTCTGTGAGTGAGTGTACACAAATGCCACTCTAAGTGATTCTTAAGCTCTGCCTGTTGTCGTATTAGAGCAGTTCAGTCTCCCTCTTGTTTTTTGTTGTTGAGTTTTAACAGGAGAACAAACACCTGTTTCTGATACAATGAAGTACAGACTATGAAATCTAATAGTGTGGAAGGACTGATAAACAGAGAGGGAGAAGAGAATCAGAGAGAGACGCTACCAAATAAAAGACATCTGTTTGTGCAGTAAACAACACATCTGAAATAAACAAAGAACGCTCCATGTAAATCTTTCCTCTCCATTCAGACAGTTGAGTGAATTCCCCTGTAAACTGAGCCACAGCACGGAGGATGAATTGTGACAAAACTGGTCAGTTAGTAAAAACTTTGAATCATACGAGCGTAAACACTTCAAGACAATGGGAGGATTTGTTTGTGGTACAGGAATAACTGCGTGTGTGTTTGCTTGCTTTTTTACTATGCAACCATAAATGTGTCGATCAGATGACTGCATCCTCTAAGGCTTTCATTAAACACTGCAGACACGCGAACATGCATGCATGCACACGATGACAGGAGATCTTTTATTGGTTAACTAGCTGCTCATACTGAACAGTGATACTGTGATAGTGGTGTCTGGTGCATTTATCTCCTGAGGGCTATAACAGGGTCCAAAATACATACTGAATATAAAAGGTACAACTACTGATATTACAACAGTGTATTTAATTGAATTAAAAGGACTTTGTTGGTGTTCCCCAAGCTGAATAAATATTAAAGAATAATTTGGTTACATTGACTCACAGCTCTGCATTCAGTGTCTGAATATGGTTAGCTCATAAGCTAACATTTATCTCTCAAACTGGCATTAGCATAAGGTGGAGCAGAATACCATTGTATTCGGGGCACTGGTGGCCTAGCGGTCTAAGCACCCCACATACAGAGGCTACAGTTCTCGTCGCAGAGGTTGCCGGTTCAACTCTCAGCAGCTACCATTTCCTGCATGTCTTCCCCCACTCTCCTCTCCCCACATTTCCTGTCTCTCCTGGCATAAAAGCCCAAAATAAATAAATGTATATATAAAAGAATACCGTTGTTTTATAACAGGGTGATTTCAATCAATCAATCTTTATTTATATATCGCAAATCACAATAAACGTTATCTCAAGTCCCTTTTACAAACAGAGCAGGTCTAGACCGTACTCTGTTATATTACTAACAAGGACCCAACATCAAGACAGGATCAGATCCAGTCTGATCTCATGTTAATCCACCATGAGCAGAGCACTTTGTAGCATTTAGCAAGTTACAGCAGCAAGGACAAACTTCCTTTAAGAGGCAGAAACCTCCAGCAGGAACAGACTTATGTTAGACGGCCATCTGCTGAGACCAAGTTAGGGTTGGAAAGAGAGATAGAGGAGATGAAAAGAGAAAGAGAGAGATGATAGTGGTGAGATGATTTGTTACTAAGTTTTTTGGCTTGGTTCCAAGATGGCGGCGCGCACTGGTGCAGTGGCTCTCGACTCTCTTTTGGGTTTTGTATGGAATGTCCTGTCAGTATTGAATGATTGAATGTGTGTACTGTTTTGTCCTTGAGTGAGTGAGTGCATCATGGGATTTGAGTGTAAACATTAATTTGTTTGTAGCTACAATGACAATAAAGGCTTCTGATTTAAAGGCAGTACAGCAGGTCAGAAAGTCAGTCTGAAGGGTGAATTGAGAGAGCTGGTTAGTCTGGGCTGTATCTCTTTTAGCTTCATGTTGGGACTCAAGAAAATGAATCCATGTCACAAATTCTAAATATTTACCATCCATATGCTATTATTGACTTCATCATAAAAGTATGCGCTTCTTTTACAGCGTGAATGTTCAAACTGTGTGGCTGAGACTTCAAAACCAACCAGTTTCTTTGGTTTCCTCATTCATGCAGTCGCTTATCTGAGCTCTAACTGATGCTATAATCCCAGACAGACAGTTGCAGTCTGTTTCTCATCCACAGACTGGTATTTAGTTGTTTTTAACTCCAGGGATGGTGAAGAAAAAAGGTTAGGTACTTGTACGGTGCTGCTCTGCGTCTGCAGCTCCTGGCAGCCACCATGTTGAGGAAAAGTGTTGTTGCCAAAGCAACAGAGAGGAGGTAACTCCAGCTGCTTCTGGCCAAGTGTGTGAGCGTATTTGTAAGAATAATTTCAATGCCATCACTGCTGCAGCGAGGTCAGCCTCCCCTCTCACTGATTCATGAAAGAAGCTGTGACGCAGACACTTTGGTTCACACTGGCAACACTCGAGATGCTGCCTTAGTTTAACCACAAGAGGTCACCACTTAATGTGATTAAAGAAGAATGTAGCATGATCTGTGGGCTGTGTAGTGATAGGATTGGATGCCCATTTTTTTGTATGTGAGTATCTTAAGGGATTTAATCCAGGAATCACAGATTTAAGTATGTTTTCACAGCTCAATCAAAATTAGATCAAGCTTTTCCCACAATTAAGGGTTGATTGGGCTGTTATCTTTCAGACACGAGACAAAGCCAACATATTTCTCTATGAGAAGCAAAACAATAAGAGACAGAGTCCAGATACTGCAACTCTAAACAGAATGATAACTCTTTAAGGGGTGAATGAGTTGCAGTTGCTTGGAAATAAAGTTGCAGCTGCATCCTGAAAGAACCTTTTAGTTTCATGCTTAAATCTGTGGCAAGAAAACCTGCATAAAAAATAAACTCATGATTATTTACAGTGTTTTTTGGGATAACTACACTCCATATAATCTCTTTCTTTTTCAAACGGGAGTGAAAAAACACTAATATGGCTTCGAGGAAGGTAATTGAGTCTATCTATCTGCATGTGGCGCTGTGTGTGAGTGTTCTGCTGCTGGTGCGTCTGCTGCGTGGCTGTTGTTGCTCTCCCTGGGTAGAGATAGAGGATCTGTGATGAAGCAGCCAGTTCAAACAGTGAGCAGCTGGAAACAGACGGTCACTGCTGGTGCTCTCTGTCTGCGAGGGGAGGAGAGGGGAGGACTGTGTGGAGGAAGAAAAGGGAGTAGTGGAAAGGATGCTTATTGGCGGAAGATCTGGGAGACAACAGTGAAGCAGGACTCTGTGGGTGATCTAACAGAGCCGTGGTGCCAGACAAGATTCTGTTGATAAACCCTTGAAGAGGTCCATGATGATGGATGGTATCCTTTGATTAATGGTGCTACATTGAAATGTCTTTTGGTTTGTGTCCAGGCAAAATACTTGTCTTATTGACCTAAGAACTTAAGCTTACTTTAGCTTAGCATCAACCAGTTAGCAACTTGGAAGTAGGGTTGCCACCTTCCAAGCAGAAAAATAAAGGACACCCCCGGCAGTGGGGGTGCCAATCTGCAGGGGCCCGACCACCAATGGCCTAGTAGTGGTGTGGGGCACCAGTCGTGGTATATCATAATAAAGACATTGTTTTATTAATGTATTAGTTAAAGTTTGAAGTACTTTATAACACACTATTTTTTAGAAAATATCTACAAACATAAACTGTGTAAAAGCAGATATAACAATTAAATACACATCACCTAACTTGGATAAATGCTAGTTAACTTCCTAGAGACATTTTCTTTCCAATTTTGGAATCACTGAATATCTTCTGATTAAGTTTGTGTCCACAGTCTGAACTGTTTATTGTTTTCTCATGAAATCATGAATGGTACTATCAATATTGTATTGAATTATTTTTCTCATTGTATTGATGAAATGTCTATTCTTGATGTATTGATGAGAAATAGCCTATCTACGAAAACTATTAAGTGAAACACTATGGTAGCTTAAACATAATGTATTCCTTGTTACATCTTATACTGTTGATTCATTAGTAGGATCCATTTTTCCAAATCAATCATATATAATATTAGTTATTAATAAGCTTAATGTATCTGCCTCCACAGATGCTTCAGGTACGAATTTTCCCACTCAGGTCTGTATTTTTGCATCTGTTTGCGTTTCAATGGGGCAGAGGGCAGAGTACCAGATGCAGCCGCTGGTGCAGACCATAGACTGTAAATGAAAATGGACAGCGTTGCTCTGCCTCTTCCCGTTGTACAGTTCTGAAGCCAAAAAATCCCTCTCCTGGGCGCAGCCATTGTGCAGCCAGAGCCTGCGAAGCCTTTGTAATAAGCTCCGCCCTACAGCGTAACGTCACAAGACGCTGTGTGCCCTTTGAAGTTTCATTCTACGGCGGCTGTGAATCAAAGGAAACCCGGAAGTAAAACCCCGTTTTTTAAACTCTAATAACTAACGAAAAAGAAACTTTTCAGAAAAAAGAGGCCTTGGACACAAAACAGTCAAACACCATCTACATATAACCACAGCATACGGATGTGAGAAACATTCGTACGACGTGTATTTATTTTTTAAAGTTTGACTGCTCCCCCATTCAAATGAATGGGGGAGACGGATTTTTTGACCTATACTGCAGCCAGCCACCAGGGGGCAGTCACACTGCTGAAAGCCTCACCACCAGGGCCGTATCTGGCAAACTTGGTTGATACCCATTTCTTAGTGAATATAAACATGACCTTTAAAGAGTAAAACCATGTATAGTGATTCTATTTCCCCATGTTTCCAAGCAACTAAATACCTGGCAGATCATTTACTTTCACAGCTTTATGATCGATTAAAGTTACAGTCTTTCATGTGATGTTTGCTGAAAATATATTGGAAGAGCTGCAGGTACCTAAGTCATAGCCTAACGATCTTCTTTAACTTCACTTATCATCAGACTCTTCATCTGCTCGGCTCTGAATCCATTACCTTTGTTCCACTCTAGTTCAGACGCCAGTGATGCACCTCAGTCTGATTTGTAAACTTCCAACAAACACAGGAGGAAGTATCCTTTCATTTATATTTACAGTGAGATCTATTATAGCGGTCTGTTTTGCTCTACAGCTCTTCTGATTTCCTATGACTTTCTCTAACCCAATCAATGATGAGCACTTATTCCTCATGCCTAAAATCAACTAATCAAACCAGCTGCCGCTATGAGTAGGCGGGAGCTATCTGATGTTGAATTCGGGCAGAATTGTGCTGCGTTGGAAATACGGGACAAATCGCATCCCGTATTGATTCAAAACGGGACGCAATGTATAATTTTGAAATACGGGATACTTCCGTATTTTACAGGACGAGTGGCAACCCTACTTGGAAGTGTGTTCAGATCAAAAGTGATTACATCTCCTGGAGAAGTGCTAATTTATCTGTTACTCGTGAGTCTCAGTTTCATTGTAAATAACAAGTCGCACACACGTTTATCTCTGTGTTACTTCAGTGGAATGAAGCCAACGTTGGAACAGATTTTTCCTTGTGATTTACTCACAGCTTACGGGTCTTAAGTTTGCCAAATGAAAAACATCCTGATTCAGATTCGTAAAATGTCAAAAGCCAAGTTTTGTGAGGAGGAGAAGACTTTTTTAAATGTTTGTTTGTTGAGTGGAGGTTAGCTGGATCAATGAGTGCGTTTACATGGACGTGAGTATCCTGGTTTTGATCAGGATTTGAAGTATCCTGTTTTTATATTTGTGCATGTAAACACCATATCCTGATTTCAGAAACAGGGATAAGACCTTATCCTGGATTTGGATACTGCAGCAGGAAGACTCACTAAATGTAGTGAAGAAGTCGCTAAGTTCTCAGCACTGCTTCCAGGAGTTGTGTAAGTTACTAATTGTAAAGTTACTAAAGTGCTGACTGTAGGGCGAAGCATCGTTACCGTGGCAACACAAAAATTACACACACAGGGACAAAAATAGCAAAAACACCCCTGCAAACGTTGGCAGTTTGGTGTCCATGGCCAACAAATGAGTCATTAAAAGTCATGACAGGCTCCATATATTATCCATTATAGATACTAGAGTTATTATTTGAGGGGCTCCGTGTTCACTTGGTCACCTCCCTGCAACAGGTGTGCTTTATGAACCAGCTCTCCCCTCCTCCATGCATCTGTCTCATCTTCATTGATGATTTTCAACCCCGGTGTGCGGTAGTGACAAAGACACAACTGGGGGACGTCTGTTTACTACTTGAGGTTTGACGTTGTTGCCGTCATAACCTTAAAAAGCTCTGCGTCTACAGCTTGATTTATTCCAGTTTGGTGAAACGTCAGACACATTTAGTAAGTTTGGATCAACTCCTTGTTGAAAGATGCAGATGCATTTCAAAGTGCAGAACAAAAGTGTTGCGTTCATATTTTTGTGCAATGTACTTGGTGCTCTGAATGGATACAAGAAAACAAGTCACTCTCGTCTGGAGTAAATCTCCAGCCCTTCCTGAAGTCTTCATCAAAGTAGATACATGTCAACCTTTCTCTTAAAGTCTCCCAGCAACAAAACGGACTCCACTCTGAGACTCAAAAAACCTGAATAAACACCTTTTCCTCCCTCAGCAGCTCATCGTATTTCTTTGCTCCTCTGCTCAGATTTCTCCAATAAAACCTTAATGAGAGGAAAAGAGCTGCACGGCAAGAAGAACTTCTTCCACTGTCTGGGACATCTTTTACTTTGTCCCTCACTTGAACTTAGAGGGCTACAAATCAGAAAGAGACAAACTCAGCATGGAGAAGGTACGGCTTTGTTTACAAGGTCAAAGGTCAGTATTCTCGTAGTTGAGCCACGAGCCATGAGTCGATTTATTCAGAGGATCTTGTCTGCTGTGTTTTATTGTTTGCTTTGGCTCTTATCTTGTTAGAGTTTAATATTCTGGGAACACTTTGGACAAGTTTCAGATGAAACTCAGAGTTTATCTAAGCCAAAAAAAGAATCCATCTTCTTTATCCCATACATCATGAAATGGAATTCCCTTTCCTCTGAACTATTTTCTTCTCATCATCCCTCCTGCTACACTGGGACAAACGCTGCCTTTCTCCTGCAGCCACAAAACAAAAACGCATGGCTGATTGGGAGGAAAGCGTGGAAGCATTCACTGGTTTATTTTCTTTTACAAGAGCACAGAGAGCAGATACAACGCCGCATCTCTTCTTCTGGATCAGTTTCTCATCAAACACCCCCAATTCTAACCACACAAGGGGAATTTTCAGGATAATTTGCAGGAGATTGGAACCTCAACTCTTGTTTGATTCTGCTCCTTTTAATTACAGGCTTGGCGTTTGCATTCACAGTTGCATTCACTGTAAGTCATTCAAGATGAGAGATCCGCCATATTCCAAAAATATGTAAATCACATACAGCTTGTCATTTATGAGCTCTCACAGGATAAGGCAGCGCTCACAAACACATGTGGTCATTCATTCCTCGTCTCCTGTGGCAGTCGTAAAGCTGCCAACAAAGACTATTGTGTTCATGTGTCAAATGTAAAACAGGCAGACGCCCAAACGCCACGTTTGTTTCTGCGGCGAGAGGCGGATCTGACATCTATTGTCGACTCATTCATCCAAACCCCTCTGACATAAGGAACGAGGGATTAACTACATAGAGAGGCAGTTCACATACAAGGCAAGACAAACGAGATTCAGATCAGGGAAATCCTGATATAAATCCAGACTCACCACAAACCTCGGCAGGCCCGTCCCGCCTGCGTTCCCCACGAAGATGCCAGAGCTGGCCTCGAAGGTCAGGGGCTGAGGAGTTCTGATGAAGTCCACACGGTGGTATTCCTCACAGTCCATGAAGAGACGCACCTGAGAGACATGGAAACAGGTGCATATACTAATTTCCAGGCATAGACAGAATACTGGCAGCAAAAAATAAAAACATCTGTTATTCCACGCAGCTTCAGCAACAAATGATCATAGCTATCAGCATATGACCACCTCACATGACAGCCTTCCATCAGATCTGTGTCATAGAACAGTGAAGCATGTAAGCGATGTAGGGGAAAACGGGGTTAATTGTCACCCGGGTTGGTTGGCACACTCGTTATATCTCGCCACCAGAGGGCGCTGTCTCTCAAATTGGGGTATGGACATTTCCAGAATTAGGATCAGAGCTCACCTACATAGTCTTCTCTGGAGTAAGACAGCTGAACTTGAGGTGAGAGGACTTTTTCTTTTTTTCATGTCAAATTGTAAATATTCAACTCCTGACAAGTGTCACCCTTACAAAGTGTGAGGTGAAAGCTATAGTTTAGATTTGTATTAGCTAGCTAACTACGTGTTAGATGGTTGTTAGCCTTGATGCTAGCAAAAAATTCCACTTGGGGTTGGTCGTCACATTCTCTTTGGGGTTGGTTGTCACATGTAACAACCAACCCCTATGTTGGCAAAATCATGCAAGGTGAAATGAGTTGGAGTGTGCAGACCCTACATTTGCCATCACTGTAACTCAGACAGTGACTGCATGTAGCCTAGTTGAGTAGGCCATTATTGTTAGGCCTATTTGTTTTGTTCTTTATGTTGTTATATAGGCTGGCCTAAAGATGTGTTTCCTGTTCATGGTCCTTGCTCATTTTATGTTAAAATGCATTAAGTTATGTAGGCCTATCACTTGTCAGTGCAATTAAACTTTCAAATTTAGTTCTGCCTTCTTGCCTTTTTTAAAAGATTTTTCCCATTAAAATACCATTGTGACAACCAACCCCATAGTGTGTGACAACCAACCCCATAGTGTGTGACAACCAACCCCATAGTGTGTGACAACCAACCCCACCAACACCATAGTGTGTGACAACCAACCCCATAGTGTGTGACAACCATCCCCGTGATGGGGTTGGTTGTCACAATGTGTCAGACTGTCTTTGAAAGCTAATTGCCTCTTTGTTACAATGAGTTGGAAAATGAGAGGGATACACATTTCAAGCCAACACCTTAAGCTTCAATTTAATGTAGGAATGACTATTGAAAGATGTTTTGATGATGAGCAATCATCAAAACAGTAAAAAGTTGATGAGACACTCCTGTGTGTGACTCTAGCTGTGGTGACTTCTCTTGGTGGCATTAACTGGAGGCTTTAAACTCACCTCGGCCCCCTGCACAGTCAGAGTGAACCTCGCCCATCTCCCCGTCAGGTCTCCCATCTTAAAGGAAGCTGCTTCCTGCGTCCCTCTCGTCCCCGGCTCGGTGTAGTACAGCATGACTCTCTGGGAACCATCCTCCACCTCGGACAATGCGATCCCCAGGTGTACAATCTTTTGGTAAGCATCCGTGATGGCGAACAGCACCCCACCTTGGCGCGTGGTCGCTTTAGCCGTGACCGTGATGGCGAAGTCGTGGTAGAACGGGTCGGGGATGAAGGATTTAGTGAGGCGGCCCACGTTGGCATCCGGGCCGAAGCTGTAGGCGGGGTAACCCTCAAATCCTGTGACGAAGGAGACGGAGGGAGGGAGGGGGACGCCGATCAACTCGGTGAGGTCCAAGGCTCCTGAGGAACCCCGATCTGAAGAAAGCAAACACAGAGGTGGAAACCATGTTAGTGCATGGGAAAGGAAAATAAATATAGCCGACAACCACACGAGAAGCAGAGTGCGTAAGTATTTCAAACTCAAA
Source organism: Notolabrus celidotus (assembly GCF_009762535.1). Taxonomy (NCBI): domain Eukaryota; kingdom Metazoa; phylum Chordata; class Actinopteri; order Labriformes; family Labridae; genus Notolabrus; species Notolabrus celidotus. The sequence continues at coordinate 27,098,530 of NC_048288.1, forward strand.
TAAACTGAGCTTTGTAAGTCTTCAAACAGAGAGGTCTGAGGAAACTGATCCCATCCCCATGGAAACATGAAGGCAATGTTTAAATCCAACTTCACTGGTGCAAATCTGACATCTCCTAGTTTGTAACTACGACTGCAAATAGTTATTTCATCTTAGTCACTAACATTGATCTTTCAATGATGTATGATGCAAAGAACCTGCAGCCAGATCTCCATTTATGCATTATATTTTTAAAGTGAGAATTATTTTGTATTATAGAAATAACAACAGATGTAATGCCATGTATAGAAACTGTACATCCTGATTGTCCTACAAAGCCTTTAGTCTTACTTGTAATTTGAAAATTCTCTTGCTTTGCAGACGACTCACTTAAATATCCGACAAACCCTCTTTCGTAAAACTCCATGAAGAATGAGACCCTTTAAAAACATCAATGAATACACCTGTGTTAGGAGCAACGGGTGGTTTCCATCCAGACCAAACATAACCAAGCCGCCATGTGCACTGTGCTGTGTGCTCATGTTTGATGTGTACTTGAAGCTGACAGGGTACACAATCTATAGAGAGGAAGGAGGGGGCCCGGCTCATCTCTGCTTAAGGGCCCCTGAGTGGGTTGATCCAGCTGTGGGTCAGAGGGCTCATATGCTATCCTGGAAATTAAAGCATTCCACACTGCAGACGGTGTGCGAGCAGTGAGGGGTCATTTTAGCTTCAATTCTGGACCTCAGAAGCAATGTACAACCATGGAAATTATCTGTTGTATGAAAAAATTGGAGAGGCTAGCGAAAGGAAGTCAGACAAATATGCTGAACTGGTGGAGGAGTGCCAAAGAAGGGGTTGGCATGCTCAGTGTATGCCCATCGAAGTAGGAGGGAGGGGCTTTGCAGGAAGATCGTTGTGCAAAGCTTACAGTCTCATGGGCATCACTGGGGCAAGCAAGATACAAGCCACCGGCAGGGCCTCTGAGGCTGCTGAAAAGGCATCCAGATGGCTGTGGACCACCAGGGACAAGCCGTGGTCTAATGCTTCTTGGACACAGGCTGGGAACTGATCACTCTCGGTCGGGTCACCTTGGTGAGGGGGTATGAAGTTGAAAGACCCGAAACCCCTGTGACCCCAGGTACTATCACTGATGATGTGTCCAAATGCATCACAAGATGTATGTAAATATCATGTTGTATGAAAGAAAATAAGTCAAGAATTCCTCCTGATTTCCATCACAACTTTTCCTTAAGAAGCCGTCTTTGAGGTTCCAACCATCCTTGCTTCTGTCTTTGTAATTTAAAGTTAGTCAGATACGATCAAGACTCTGCAAGAAGTGGTCACAGCCATTGGTTTTAAAAGTAAAGCCATTACAGGAGTGCCTATTCCAGCCAGCAGGGGGCAGCAAGTTAAAACCAGGTGGGAAAATCATCTTACCTGACATTACATTTGTGTATTACTTCAGAAAACATATTTCTAGGATTGTTGTGTCTCAGTGTGTCTTCTTCAATGTAGTATGGTGTTAATGCTGTGCATTAAGGTCCCAATTGGAGTCAACTATAAAGCAGGGTATGCTTCAGGGTGGGTCTACTTGTGATTGACAAGCCACCGCCAAAGCAAACCAAGTTAACCAAAGTAGAGAAACAACCGTCTATCAAAATATAATCCCCTCTCCTTCCATAAACCAACATGGCGGCAGCGGTAATGCCAAACCAACGCTTCAAGGGTGGTTCACAAACCAAATATGTGGCTCTTTCCACGTTTTATATACAGTCTGTGTGTGTGACGCATGAAGTGTACCAAGACGTTGAAAATGGGCCGCCTTGTTTCTGTGAGTTCAGCTGATTCATGTTTGCCTGCTCCCTGCTCCCTGTCCTCCAGTCAGACTGATACAAACATAACTCCATGACCAGATGAATCCCAAACAGCATGAGCTCTTATTGTCTCCCGGAAAGACACACAAGTACTCTGTGAACACCTACCCAGCTTCCACAGCATCTCCTCTAAGTCAGACACACATACACAGTCCCCTCTACACCTGGTTCTCCTTAGTGGACAGACCCCTGGAAACAATCCTCTGTTCAGTGAGAGTGTATGGGCAGCAGGGTACAGAGAGGCTGGGCATCTGGAAGGCATTAGGTTAAACTAATACACACGTGCTGCGCAGTGGCAGCTCCTGTTAATTAGGCTTATGGCTTGGCATGTGAGTGTGTGTATGTGTGTGTGAGAAGGCGCAAAAAGACAAAAAGACGGGGAAAAAACAGACCGAGATGGAAGTGTAAACTTATAGACTTCAATGACTGCAGTGTGTGTGTCTGTGTGTGGCCAGTTAGGCTCCCAGGGACAGGGGCACACTTCCCCTCCATGCATTAATTGGATTAAGACCCCTACAGACTGCGGCAATTAAGGAATAACAGAGATGTGCAAGCCATACCGCTCTGAGTGCAGCAGAACACCAGGCTGTAGCTGCAACCGAGCTGGGGTGTGTTTTTCTTAGAGCTGCTTCTGCCCTTGGAATTAAATCTTTAATGGTTTAAGATATAATTAATAATGGATGTCACACAACTGGATCTAGAACTGCTTTGCAAATCCCACACTGTGTGATCCTGATGTTGTGTTCTGGGTTGTTTTTCATAAAAATCTCTGCTCATGTTGACACGGCAAAACAAGAGCAGAGCAGCTGCAATGCATCTACGCAGGATGCACACATCAGAGATAAGTTAGTGTTGTGGTGACAGTTGCATCGTACCACCCATGAAATGTATGACTGTGTGGCTTGGGTGGAAATTAAAGGGACATTTCTTGTAGTTTTTGTGCAGATGTCTGATCAGCTTTTATGGTACATGTAGTCAATTAAAGCAATAAAGTCCTCAGTGCATGCCAAACTGACAGAGTAGTGTAAATGTGCCTACAATGCCTGCAAGTCCCAGAGTGCTCTGAGCTCAAGCATCCCCAGCCTTGAATTTCTAATGTTGTTATCTTTAGCCCTTTTTAGTTGCCTGTTCAAGATGGGACAGTTACACTCCTGTTACATCTCATGTAATGTCATGTGTAACATTCCACTGCAGAGCACTCATTGGGGGGAAATAACTGAGGCAAAACTGTGAGTGTCTGGTGTGTGTCTATGTGATCTTCTCTCATGCAAAGACAGGATGAGGATGGAGCTTTGTTGCTGCACTGTTGCGGACACGCAATATATAAAAGGGCTTTTGTGTTTAATACATACAGCTGAATTTCAGAGTCAGCCATAACCCTGTAAAATGTGTCAGTATCTTTCACATCCTTGGTACTTGTATTTTGGGATCTTCTTTGCTGCTGTTGGAAGCTTAGCTAAGTCGCAATTCAAGCAGAATTCAAGCTTGGGGCATCTGTAGTCTTGTGCAGGGGTTCCCAATGTGTGGGTCGGGACCCCCTGGGGGGTCTTGAGACATAAATGGGGGGGGGTCATGAGATGTCTTCAACAATGTTTTTTTTTTTTTAAGTGATCTAAAAATAGTACATTATACCCATTATAGTAAAGAATACAACAAAAAGAGTAGCTAACCTTGAAATAAAACCTTGCAAATAGAAAATGTAATGAGTTTTGTTTTCTGTCTTTCTTTTTGTTTAGGGTTAGTGAACAGTTCATTATCAAATGCATCAGTCGCAGTGGGTTCATAAAGGCACAGGAAACATGCTCATATAGGTGGGCAAATTTTCTGTAGACCAGCGTAATGAAGCCACATTTAATCACTTTGAGGGACAGTGGGGGTCGCAAGTCTTTACCACCTATATTTTGGGGGTCGCAAGCTAAAAAGTTTGGGAACCCCTGGCCTAGTGGTCTAAGAGTGCCCCATATGCAGAGGATATACTCCTTGTCGCAGAGGTCACTTGTTCGACTCCTGGCCACATTTGCTACATGTCTTCCCCCTCTCTTTACTCCCCACGTTTCCTGTCTCTTCTCAGCTGCTCTACCAATAAAGGCAAAAATAGCCCAAAAATAAAACTAAAAACAAAAAAAAAGTCAAGCTAAATAAGCCTGCAGTTCTCTCAGGTTGCTACTACATGAAATAATGGGAGTGGGGCAAGAAGAACAACAGGTTTTTCAGCTCTACCAAGCTTACTCCAACGCAAAAATGCTGAGTTATTAAGCAGAACAGATGTAAACCAGAGAGACAGGTAGGGCAGCAAACTAGCTTGATTTGTTACCCCTTAGCTATCTTTGACTGTCTTCCCTAACTCATGTTTCTAAAGGCTTGGTTTTCCTCTTGTAGAAGCCATTTTAACTTAAGTTGAGGATTATTACCTGCTGAATTTTGGTTATGGGTGGGGCCAGCAATTATATAGGGCAGGCGGCACAGGTGTGTGTAAACTGATTACTTTGTTTGGGTTAGTTGGAGCGTCATGATGATGTTTCTTGACCGTGAATTTAAGCCTGTTTTGAGTTGTTTTTTGTGATAGAATATGGAAAGTAGAAGTAGACTGATTATTTTTTATGAATGACGGTGGACACACGTCAGGACTAAAGAGCAGCTCCAACTAGCCAAGTGACATTTTTAAACTGAATCAAGAAATCTGCTACTTCACCTCTGTCACACAAACATGCAAGGCCTGCATTTTCTAAAAGTGTTCTGCAGTGAGAGCTCTGTTTGGGTGTGGGTTTGGTATTTTCACCAGAGTAGAGCCAAACTCTGGATGTGATTATGAATCAACACCCTTTGAATGGTGGAAGACTTCAGAACACTGAAGCACTGAACTCTTTTGGAGGACGCTTTTGCCAAATAAGTGCATGTTTACATTTAATTCTTCTTCTTTTATCGTCTTCATAAAGTCAAAGTCGTAAAATATAATAGGCTTTTCAAGTGTTTATTCAGTATAAAGACTTCCTTATGCTCGTCTTGACTTGCGCTCATTGTCATTAAAGTGACGGAGTGAAATCTAAGCAGAGTTATTTCTCTGATTTCACTTTGACCCATTTCTGATTTCAGAGAAGTCTGGATACAGGACTCTTTGATTGGTTCCCTGGCAGTGTTGCCGGTAGTCACAGAGTTCACTCACTCTATTTCTTTTTAATGTTGTCATCGGTAAACTCCAGCCAGAGTCTTTCAGCCAACAACCCCATAGCTCAGCCAGTCACTTTGCTCCTTTTTTGCCCCAAAGTGACTTCACTGCAGATGTTCAGAGACTGCACAGCTGGACACATCACCATGGACACTGAAACACACTCTCTGAACCTTGCCTAGGTTCCCATGATGCAACAGGGACACACGAGAGCTTTGCCGACTCGCTGTCTGTCCTGTGTCATGCATCATCCCAAAACACAGATTTGTTGCCATGCATTAAAGCATCTTAAGGATGATTTGAATAATGATTGTGATGAAAATGTTAGATATTCTGCTCCAAGTCAGAGTCAGCTGTGAGAAAGTCGTGAGTTATTCGGGTCAGGGTGTGACTCTTCCGTGGAGTCAAACTTGGCTGAGGCCAGCAGCACCTGCTCTGGAACAGGGTGAGAGAAAGAAAGCAGAGAAGAATAAGAAGAAGGAGGCTCCAGAGATACAGTGCATGTTCTGTAAGTACTGTTAATAACTTCAAGGTGGAAGAAGAAGGATTAGAAGCTGCCAGGTGATTCAGTGTTAAAGTCCCAACGGAGTAGCTTTGGCGTTTGTAAGAGGAACTCCTTTTTTCTTGGGAAGAGGATGTTTGACAACTGACCAGTAAAACACAAGCAGATGAGTCTTATTTGTACTTCAATGAAGAAAGATTAAACTATCATCACCCAGAGGACAGAATCCAGAAATGACGTGAGATGGTTTTTAAATAGTCGCTGAGAACTGACCAAGCTGCTGGATTCAAAGACTTGAGATTGAAGGTCCGAAGAGGTCGATGCGTCCACTGACAGCAGCTTCAGCCTCAGCAGACAGTGTTCAAACGGGCATGACCGCATTGCAGGAAAGTAAGTCATTATCAGGTGGAAGCAAACAGCATGTGAGGCTGTGTTTGTCAGTGTTTCTGTTTACATGGTATCTAGTGTTTGCATGCCTGCTCTTTTTTCCAAGCGCGCAACAGTCGATCCAAACACTGCTGCCTCCGCTCTGCAGGGCTGTTTTCTTAAATGGGTCAGTGTGTTTACAGAGTGTGTGTGTCTGACTGAGAAAGTCCCTGGGTGAAGCAAAATCCAGATGATGATTATGAGGAGCAGAGAGTGCACTTCTCCACTCTTTCCTAATCACTACTTGAAAGAAGATTGAATTAGCATTCCCTCTACTTTTTTCAAATAAGATGAAGATCTTCTTACTTTGTAATCCCCAAAGTAAAAGGTACTACACAGTAAACATAGTTCTCAGAAAGGATCAGTTTGCATTGTTTCCTCCTCTATCCCTCTTTCCAACCTCAACTCGTCGAGGCTGATGTGTGTCTAACATGAGTCTGGTCCTGCTCGAGGTTTCTACCTATTAACCCTCCTGTTATGTTGCGGGTCAAATTGACCCTTTTTAAAGTCTATTTTAGGCAATATATGCATACAAATCTGGGCAGCATGCGACAGAAGAGGTGTCTCGAGTTAATTTATCAACATCACTTCATAAAAAATTCAAAATGTAAAATAAAATAAAGAAAAATCTATGTCATTTAAAACTATTGTATTTATATTTAGGTCTTTCTAATGTACATTAAAAAAGTTTTAACATGAATTTTAATGTAAAACGAGTGAGTTATCCTCATTGAACCATGATCTGTGAGAATTAAAGAACACCAATGGACCAAATCTTGACTTAAATGGTTAGTAATGGAGTTAAAAATTAGATTTAAAAAAATATGTATTGGGATTTTTTGGGGTTCTGACAATTTTGGATAATTGAATATGCCCCAGGTCAAATTGACCCAGGAACATTATTGCTGTTCCAGAGAAACAAACATAACAGGAGGGTTGAAGGAAGTTTGTCCTTGCCACTGTAACTTGCTAAATGCTGCAAAGGGCTCTGCTCATGGTGGATTAAGATGAGATCTGACTGAGTCCTGTTTGTAAGATGGGACTGGATCTTATCCTGTCTTGATGTTGGGTCTTTGTTAATAATATAACATAGAGTACGGTCTAGACCTGCTCTGTTTGTAGAAGAGTCTTGAGATAACATTTGTTGTGAATTGACGCTATATAAAAAAATGATTGATTGATTGATTGATTGATTGATTGATTAGTTGATTGATTGATTGATTGATTGATTGATTGATTGATTGATTGATTGATTGATTGATTGATTGATTGATTGATTGATTGATTGATTGATTAAGTTTCCTCAATTTCAAGCCTATCTGTGTCAAAGTTGGGCCAACCTCTTATCGTATACAAGCTGTATTTGACACAATGACAGTTAAGGATTTCGAGGTGACACCTGGGGTGGCCAATCAGAGTTCAAAGGGGGGGCATGCCACCCCTAGCTACCTCTTTGGTTCTACCCCTGACTACAAGTCATTGGATGTTGGAACTTGCTGCAAAGTCTACTTTCCACATTCCTTGCTGTAGCTTGAGGCGTTTTGGTCCACACTAGTAACGTTTCCTGACTAATCAAAATATGAAAACAGATTACAGACTTGTGCGTTCAGGCTGGTTGCTTCTGGTCTACAGTATGTATACTAGACGGAACTTGGACTTTACACAGGTGATTTAAAGTTCAGAGTTTCTGACAGACAATGCAGAGCTTTCCATATTTTGGATACATTATAGGGAGCATGGATCCTTGTTGAATTTTCAATCAGCACCATGTCAAACAGAATCAGTTGTTCTGTTGGAGGACTAAGGCATGGTATATGTATAAGTTCAGGTTTAGGGTTTGAATGAGAGCTGTTTTATTCAGACTTGGCTAAGATGTAAAGATACATTATTGAGGCGATATCAGAGGGAAAGAGAAAATAAGAAAGGTCATAATAACGTGGTGATGATGGACGCAGCATTTGGACCGCTCTAAAGGTTGCTGGCCAAAGTCCCTCAGCTGTCAGTCAGTCCACAGCAGTTCCTGTAATGAGCTGTCACATCTAATAGGAGACCGAGTGAATGGAATCTAATCAGCCGCAATCATCTGTAACTCCACATCACAGATACTCAGATAGGAACATGCTCTGCAACGACTCCACCTCTCCAACTCTTACAAACATTCACAGAGCTCTAAGGATCCAGAACGAATCCTTCCAAACCGTATACCAGTGTTTAGAGACATCAAACCTCAGTGTTACACACAGCAAAACCCTCTGTGGCTGCGGTCACACCACATCTTACAAACACACTGTTCTCTCTCCCACGGCTCGCCTCACTGTGGAAGCATTTTCAGCCTTTCAATCAAACATCTGTAAGCTTCACTGACTCTGAAGATCTTAACTTATACAAAAACACACATGCCAAAAAACGTGGATATTGCAATCTGAGTGAATTATCAGGATAATCTGAACAAAGACGTGGAACACTGATTCTGTTGTGATGGGAACTTGTTCATTTCTTGCAACACATCACACCATCTTGCCAGCTGAGTTTGAAACACTGAACATTTCAGTGTCCCTGATGCACGATCATGGGAATGCACCTGCTACTAATTGCATTACCAGGCAACAACAACTTGTTTTCGACAAACATACAAACCCGACCGAACTTCATGTGAATCTGATTATTCCTAACGGCTGTTTTGATGGAGGATGATAAATCTGAGGGTACTTTCACACCTGTAGATCATTTGCTTTGTTCTGATTGTGATGATAAAATGAATCACTGTTGATTTGTTCCCCTGGGTCTTTTTTGGATTCCCACTATGTTTAAAAACAGGTCAAAGCTCCAAGATGCCAACTAATATCAGCTGGTTAAGACACAAACAGACTGAGTCATGGGTTGATTTGGAGCAGAGAGGGATGTACTCCCTCATCCACATTTGGGTTGGACAGATGTATTCGTCAAATATTGGACACCACTCACAAAAATACGGGAGTTTACAAACATGTGAGTCAGTGTGTGAAGGTATGACACCAGCTTGGCGAAAGTGGAGGTTCCAGTGATGAGAGGGACAAATTACCCAGGATTGACGAGGTGGACAAAATTGTTTGAATGAAACCATCTGTTAAATCAGCAGATGTTGTCGAGTCCTGTGATGTTGCTACTCTTCTGCTGATGTTGAATTGGATGGAGACGGTGAGTACTGTTAGCCTTTTGGTATTTGTATGCTAACTACCGCACCTACTACTGGAGTATGACGAGTCAAGAAGCTATTTGTTGTGGTTGATTGCATTCTCACTGAAAACAAACAGCTGCAGTGTTCAATTGGAAGCAGACCGAGACCTCCTCTTCAACATGATCTCTGCTCTCTTGTTTGTTCTGCATCAGAGAGGGATTCTGTGTTCACATATGGTACCAGTCAAAAGATTGGACACACCTTCTCATTCAATGTTTTATTTATTTTAATTATTTACAACACTGTAGATTAATACTGAATACATCAGGACTATGAAAGAACACATGTGGAATTATTTAATTAACAAAAAAGTGTTAAACAAAACAAAATATGTTTTATATTTTAGATTCTGTAAAGTAGCTTTGAGCTCTTAATGTGTTTGAGACCATCAGTTGTGTTGTTCAGAGGTAGGGTAAGCACACCATGGATTGCACTATTTTACTACTGTTGTGATCCAGATTATTTCATAGTTTTGATGTCTTCAGTATTAATCTACAATGTTGAAAATAATTAAAATAAATAAAAATAATTAATGAGAAGGTCTGTCCAAACTTTTGACTGGTACTATATGTCCAAACAACCTGGACCAATGAGGGAAAAGACACCTTGTTTAAGAATAACTTCTCCAGGTGTGAGAGTATCCCTAAATAATTATTTTTTTCATTTCTTGATTTTTTTTTCCCATTTTTATTTGTTTTGTTTTTTTACATTTCATTATTCATTTATTTGTTTATTTTCCTGCAACCTTACCCCAGATAAGTGGAAGTAAATGGATAGATGGATTTATTTTACATCCATAGTTTAATTCATTTATCTGCTTATTTATCTATCTATCTATCTAACTAACTAACTAACTAACTAACTAACTAACTAACTAACTAACTAACTAACTAACTAACTAACTAACTAACTAACTAACTAACTAACTAACTAACTATCTATCTATCTATCTAACTAACTAACTAACTAACTAACTAACTAACTGTCTGTCTGTCTGTCTGTCTGTCTGTCTGTCTGTCTATCTATCTATCTATCTATCTATCTATCTATCTATCTATCTATCTATCTATCTATCTATCTATCTATCTATCTATCTATCTATCTACTGTATCTATCTATCTATATATTGATGTTTTTATTTATTTATTTATCTACTTATTTATTTGTCTTTATATATATTTATTTATCTATATATTTATACATTTATTTATCTACTATTTATTTATTTATTTATCTATATATTTATGTATTTATTTATTCAATTATTTATATTTTTCTTCACTTCTCTTTCTTCTATCTGTAGTTTTTTTAAAGTTTGGTCCTCTTTCTTGAACTGTCTCCTTGTATTGTCTTGGCTGCTTTAAGCTTAATGTTTAGAGTTCTTTTATCATACTGCCACACTTTTTGCACTAAGTAAACTCTGTTTATAAAAACAGTTATTCTATGTATTTAAAGGTGACATATCATGCAAAATTGACTTTTTAATGGTTCTTTACCTGAAATATGTGTCCCTGGCATGTCTACAAACCCCCCAAGAATGAAAAAAATCCATTCTGCCCCTGTTCTGATTTCTCCACCTTTCTATAAATGTGTGTGAAACGAGCCGTTTCAGACTTCCGTGTTTTTGTTACGTAACAACAATATCCGGTCTGTCACGGAGTCAGAGCTCGGAGCTTGTTCAGCCCATAGACTGTATAAAATAATACTGAATCCCTCCCCCGTTTTTCATTACCTGCACAAATATGTGCCAACAAGGAGCTTAGGAGGGAGGCATGCTAGTTGTAGGCTTTCTTAATAAACGCAAAGGTCGGTTTTACTCCCCACGTCTGCAGATTTGAAGATATAGTGGATGATTTTTATTTGTCATGGATAAGTGCTAGCGCTAATTAGCATAGCCACATAGCTATATGTTCATAGCTGTAGCTGTAGCTGTAGCTGTGTACCAAGACACACGTCGACATACTGACAAATAAAACAACAAGAAACACTAAATCTGTGACCAATCCTTCATAAAAGGTCCTGCTGCCTTTCTGGCAGAGGTCGGTTTTACTCCCCACGTCTGCAGATTTGAAGATCTAGTGGATGATTTATCATGGATAAGTGCTAGCGCTAGTTAGCATAGCCACATAGCTACATGTTCGTAGCTGTGTACCAAGACACACGTCTACATACTGATAAATAAAACAACAAGAAACACAAAATCTGTGACCAATCGTTCAGAAAGGTCCTGCTACAGGCGCCTCTCCGTCAGGATCAGATTCAGTGGGTTGAAGTAACGCGATCTCTGAGCAGCCGTGTATATTCAGCCAACATGTAAACATTAGATCAACGTGCTGGAGAGCCGAGGCACATCCACTTCCGGAGGGGGCGTGGTCAGAGGGAAAACAGAGTGTTCTGATGAGGAATGAAGAAAAGGACTTTTCAGGCATGCCAAAATCTGATTTCAAAGTGTTTTTTTGAGCATAAACTTTAAATACATGTTTTTGGGACCTCTTAGACCAATATATATTGATGAAAAAAGCGTGATATGTCCCCTTTAAGGAAGTTATTATCCATGAAGTTAAAGTGCTTAAACAAACAAAATTAGATTCAATAGAAGAAGTTTTGATGCAGATAAGTGAGTTTTCCTCTGTGTGTTTAAATGATGAATGTAAATACATAATACAACTGAACTACTTCACTCTTTAAACTCTACAGCTCCAGCTTCACACTCTCCCTCTGGGCCCCCGTAGACAAAACAGGACACCTCACACCCTTTCATTCAGCGTTTGACTGACAGCCCAGAGGTGATGTCAGCCGTGTGTTTCAGCTCCAAGCAGGAAGTTCTAAGTCAATTGCAAAGACCACACAGCCTGAGTGTTTAACAGGAGTTTGCACACAAGCCTGTGTGTGTGTGTGTGACCAGGTGAGTCTGCAGGCCTCCTGTTTGGCACAAAGCTGCTCTGTCAGCACCGGGCCAAAGTGGAGCATGGGTATTTAGAAGAGGAGAGCAGATTTAGGTGTTAACGCTCCCGCTGTGATCAAAGACTCAGAGTGCTGAGCTCAGCGATGAACGGGTGCTGTTCAGGGTGATGTCAGATACAGAGGCTCGTTTTTACAAACTTGAATAAAAGAGATTTAATTCGTAGAGAAGAATTTAACTCCAGCACTTCCATAATGAAGAGTTTTTATACTCTGTGGGCGTCCATGTTTAAAACTTTCCCTCACAATTAAAGTATGAGACAGAGATGTGATAACTATAGCTTAGGAATGTGGCCGTCATGTCTACATAGAAAGCTAAGACACATACATTTCAGGAATGAGGTAGCACCTGCACATGAAGGAATGCGTCAGTCAGTCTGAAATAAGAGCCAGAAGCCGGTGTAGGAAACAGTCTGACACACTAAATGTCTCAAAGTCAGCAAGCTACCAGATTTCCCCAATTTACTGCAGCTTTGCAGAGCCCTTTTCTCATCCCAAACAGACAGTTTGTGGTTGATATTGCATCAATTTTATTGATCCCAGAGGGCGATGACAGATTACATGGTGTTGCAAGCACCTTACTGCTGCAACGGAGCCGGATGAGTCACACATGGGGGACAAATCTCTCAGGATGATTTGTATGGGAAAGTCTTTCCTGCTGTTGGAAGGGTTCTAGTGGTAGCCATGCAGAATGACAGATGTGGGACTTTTGAAACCAGTGTTTATACCAGAAAGATTCACAGATCACTCATGTAGTGGCAGATCTGGTGATTTTTTAATTATAAGTGAAAGAAACCTCAACTGTGTGGATCATGAAGCTGCTTTTCCCCAGTATGAAAAGCTTCTTCAGAGGCTGCTGTCTTAAAAAAGCAACTTTATTTAAATGGGGTGATGCATGCAAGCTAATTCATGCAGGCAACTTGACCTGCACTGACTTCACATTTCTCATGCATCACTTTCTCAATCAATCAATCTTTATTTGTATAGCGCCAAATCACAACAAACGTTGTCTCAAGACGCTTTTACAAACATAGGAAGTCTAGACCACTCTATGTCAAATTAATAACAGAGACCCAACACCAAGACAGGTTAAGACTCATTCTTACCCCACCTTAATCCACCATGAGCATTGCACATTGCAGTATTTAGCAAGTTAAAGCAGTGAGGAAAAACTTCCTGTTAACAGGCAGAAACCTCCAGCAGAACCAGACTCATGTTAGACACACATCTGCCTCGACCGAATCACCTGACAAACGGATCCTCCCAACTTGGCATCCTATTTAACCTGACAGATTTCCAGTATCTCTGCAGTATCGTTGCCTCCGTCTTCCTGTCCCTGCAAGCTCTGGTTGTAGAAATTAAGACTTTACTTCATCCCTCCTTAGGTTTCTGTTTGCAAATTCAAAGTGTAAAGAGTGACGAAGCTGGAGCCGGGATTTCAAACACAAATAATGCTCTTCTACTGCTGCCATTCCAATTGAGTCGAGGCAGATGTCTTTCTAAAATCTGGTCCTGCTGGAGGTTTCTGCCTGTTAAAGGAAGTTTGTCCTTGCCACCGTAACTTGCTAAATGCTGCAAATGGCTCTGCTCATGGTGGATTAAGATGAGATCAGACTGTAATATGGGACTGAACCTTATCCTGACTTGATGTTGGGTCTTTGTTAATAATAGAACATAGAGTACAGTCTAGACCTGCTATGTTTGTAAAAGGGTCTTGAGATAACGTTTGCTGGGATTTGGCGCCATGTAAATAAAGATTGATTGATACTGCTGCAATAGACATTTCAAAACTATTAAAACTTGAGTTTTATCCCAATATTTGGATACTCTGCTAAATGTTGCTGCAGATAGTAGAGTTCTCCTTACATGGCTGGAGTTGAAAGCAAAGCATTGAAAGAAAACATGTCTCTTCTTAGTAACTGATCTATTTACAAACCTTCAAGTGTTCATTAGAACTCCTTTATACCAAAAGACAGTCTCTATGAAGACCATTGACAGTCTTTAAACTAAAACCAGCTGCAGTTTTGATGTCAGGAGCTGGAGTTTTAAAATCCTCAGCTTCAAAATAGAGCTCTGAATTTGCCCTGGATGCACAGACCGAAGGACGCGCAGTTACAATGAAAGCCTTCATATGCTGAGAAATGCAAATAGATATCTGGAGCTGCCATGTCGGGTTTCCAGAGCGGGAAGTTAAACCCAGTGCAACTTTTAATGTACAGCAGGCATACAAAAGGAGCTTGTTCTCCTGTTGGTAAAATGTTAGAGTCATCAGGAGCTAACTTAATGTGCTGAGATGGTTCCTTTGAAGAGAGTCTGCCATGACCTTTGCAAGAGAGTTTAATCCACGCAGAAAATTCAACCATACAATAAAGTACACTATCAAATGTTTGTTTTTACTGTGTTATCGAGTGCAGACATATGGCGGCAGAGTGGAAGGACATTTTCCTCAATGAGGACATCAACACAGCACAACACAGCTGATTACCCCATGAAAAAGAAACAGCTTTAACAGATATTTAATTCCCAACAGCTTGTGAGATGAACCAGATGGTTTACAGGAACCTGAATGTGCTATTTCAAACATCATCATTTTCTCTGCTGGACTAAGGCCAAGCATATTTCCACAGGTGTTCTGCTTCAGATTTGAATTCAACTCTCTCTTCCTTTTTCTGTAATTTGTCAGCAAGTTCTGTTTGATCAGTCTTATCAGGACGATCAGGAAAACACAAACATGCAGCTTTAATTTGAGCAGCTAATCAGTCTCCTTTTGGACGCGGCGTGAGAGGATTTTTGGGGTATTTCCTACTTAAATTTAATGAGATCATTCGGCTTGTTGCATGCCATGATTATCAGTAGATGTGCTCCGAAGTCTTCTTATACAGCTGCAAAAAAAGCAGCTATGTGGAGCAAGATATACAGAAAAATACACGATGTAATAATTTAGCGTTACCACCAATCACTCATGTTACTCAACCAATCAGTTCTCCATCACATGTTTCACTTTTGGCTCAGTGGCCCTGCTCTACAAAGTCTCAGTGCTAACACTGACTCAACCAAAACTCTGTTCGTGTCCCCGGTTCACCCCCGTTCACAGATTTCCTGTCAGTGCTGCGAAAAAAAAAAAAAAAAAAAGTGGTGAGTTCAGCATTGTGCTTGGGGCTGATTATTCAAGCACAAGCAATTAGTTCCCAGGGTGAAAATAAATAAATACGAGAAAGTGCAATTACTTTGTCGGGGGCAGAGAAACGGATCCCAAACATTAAGTGTTTTTGGGGAAATTCCACAGTAGCCAAAGCAGGAGAAATAAAACATGATCCTGCAGGGAGGAAATGATAAGCTGGGTTCAGAGGCTACCGCTAAGTGGCTTTGGTTATAAATGGAGAGAGTCAAATCACCAGTTAATCTTCAAAACTCAAGTATTCAGATGCACTTGCAATATATTTTCCTCCAATGGAAACGACAGTGTTGCATGATTAGTTAAAGGCACACACTTGACAACCAATCTCATGCAGAACAACCACCTTCCAGTTCTTCTGAATCCCATCTTTGCCCTAATTTTCAATTTAAGACCTGCCTTAGAACTAAATAGGATCACCATATTACAGATGAGATCAAATCTGCCCCACCTTCTGCTGTTCCTGTTCACAAAATACAACTGAAGCAGCCAATCTGTCAAGTTCTCCTCCAACAAATGACTCCCTGTACCCACCACAGCTAAATGAGGTAGTGCACTATATCATTCTTACTGATGCCAGCCGCAGTATGGAAACCCCCAAGTAAGAAAAGTGAGACAAGTGAGAAGATGGGATTTATGACTATGCAGATGCATGCCTTGTTGTTGACTGTTTGAGAAGTTTGGTGATCTCAGCTTTATATCTCCATTCTGCCAATGAGGCAGTTTTATTGGCTCTGTGCTCTCTGGATTCAATGAAGATGGTTGGAATCAGCAACTCTAATACTCTTTAAAGAAATGATTTGCATGAGTTGTTAATTGTGGTTATGACAGAGCTGGTGCCTAAAGTTAAACAGATATAGAAGCCTGGTATTGTTGTCCTGTCGCTTTGAGAAGTGCAGGGTTTGCACTGAGGTAGAGTCTTTGAGACGAAGATCCTGCTAACGAAGATGAAGCTCATAATATGCAAGTCAAAGTTCATGGATTACTGATAATGCTGCCAATTTATAGGGAACCTGCAAGCTTGACTGAAAGTGAACATCTTCCCTGTGAGGTTGCACCAATTATGCACAACTACGACCATGCAAAGGTCCCCTGAAGGCTCGATTCTTTAACAATCTCACCAAAGAATAATGTGATTCTGTGCTACATGTGCTGCAAACAGTGCTTCAAGTACTGTACACTTTTGGGTCAAACAAATATCATGTTACCAAGCCTTGCATGCACAGTTTTCTGCAACATTTATTCAGTTAAAACCTTTTATTTTTGCAAATGTTCCCCTTTAAAAAATGGATTCTGATTAAGAGGGTGGCCCTCTATCAGCTAGACAACACCAACCAACTTAGTTATCGAAACCCTCACCGATATGGTATAAAGTCTCAGGTAGAGATCTAAAGAGTTGACATTCATGATCAATTAAAGGCACAGTGTGTAGAAATGGAAATACCTAGCGATACGATTGAAACACTTTCTTGCCCACCCCTCCAGTTGGTGAAGCGATGGTGGCCTTTGAGGACAAGAAGCTCCTGTGAAGCATAATGAGTATGATCCTCCATTTGTCAAGCTTTTACCATCAAAACAATCTTTCAATGGAAATTATTTAATGCAGGACAACCATTCTCTTCTCAACCTATACCAACCAAACTCAAAAACGCACGTTACAAGTTTGTCCATTTAGTGCTACTGTAGAAATGGTGGCCTCTGTGGAAGGGGACCGGTTCCCTATGTAGATATAAAAGGCTCATAATTGACAAAAAAACAAACAATATTTACATTCAGTTGATACATAGTACTTTAAAAACACTAGCTATCAACTATCATGTCCACCAGTTCTACCCTGTTCTGCTAAATGCTGCTGATTACTCCACACTGCACCTTTAACACAAATTCAGCAAAAGGAGTGTGTCAAAACGGTTCAAAGTGGAGACTCCTGCAAGCTGTAAAAGTATTCTGAGAAAAGAGAGACCTCCTGAGAGACCCAAGAACACAATGGAAGGATTATATATCCCATATGACCTGGCAATACCTCAAGATCACCCATGAAGAGCAGACGACGTGACTGTGGAGACATGCCCCTGGGAAAACCCAGCCTAAGTGAATTTGGAGTAAAAAAAAAGTCATGGATGAACTGGTACTGATGCACATATGAAGCATCTTTATGGTCCTGTTTTTTGCATATTTCCTTCATCAGTGGTGTGCTGGCCTAACTAAACTACAATCACATGGCTGCAGTGGAAAAAAGTCCAAAGAGATGGTATCTTCAGAGGCTGTTGTGATTTATGTACAACCAGGATTTAGTAGCTTGGACAGAGTTTAGAAATTGTGACAGCAACCTTCACTGTTTGGATTTCCCCTAACTGAAGCAAGTGAGCTTAACTTCTGGACGTTAACAGGATTAAGGAACCATTAGTCACTGAACAGGGTTTGTGGGGATCTCTTTGGACATTACATTCATCATTTTGAAAGCCAAGTTTCTCCAAAATGAGTTAATTGTACTTCCCTCTTTAAGCTAAAGTTTTTCTATCCTTGAAGATTTTCTGCATGTGCCAAAGCAGACCATACAAGACGGATACTGCTACAATAACTTCATTACAACATTGAAAATTTGCCTGGTGCCACTTTTTAAAAACGTCTTTCATTCCATGTACCTCTCACACTGAATTACACATGCACACACACAAGGGGCCTTATGTGTGACAGGTAAAGTGAGGTCTGGACCAGGGTGAAAGAGGCTGAGCGGTAAGCAGAGCGCATTCTTGTGTCCCATCCAACATTCGTCTTAGGGAGTAAGGTTGACTGTCTCTCAGTGAGGCGAAGCAGCTTCTCCTCACACGGTGGTCTTACACACTACTGTCTGTTTAATGTATGAAAATGTATACAGTGGAAAGCCATAACATATATATACATTTACTCATGGTGTTGATGCACTCTTTGATCCAATTTCTACATCTGTAAGAGTACACACTTGCAGTTTTGTGAAAAATGCAAACACTTTACAGACGATGTGATAAGTTATACGGCAAATGGACGCATTAAGACGAAAACACCGGGTGTAAATTCAATATACACTGAGAGTAAAGATGTTCAAGGATCTGTATTTATCATTCTGACATATGGAATATTATCCATGACCATGCGAGAATGTTTTACAAGAGCAGTACAAGTCTGCCAGGGAAGACTAGCTGAAGCCTTGGGGTTTGACGGCAGCATTGCTGTAGGTTTCACAAGGGGTTAAAGGTCGCCCAGTGACTCCAGCAGAGCGTGGAAGAGGAGCACATAATGACTTCCTAATGACAACAGTGTAAGTGTAGCATCCAGGAGGATTGGGTTCATCGCAGGTCAGGACTGAGTAAGCGCTTAGCGTCGTGATTCATGTCCGTGTTTAACTGTTCTAAAATACTCAAGTTGTAAACATGGCTGGACCGACTGTTTGGGATTTCTTCAGAGCAGGCCGGACATTTCCTGTTACAAATAACTCATAAATAACTTTGTTTCTCTTCTGCTGCTTCTTAATTTTTCAGAATTAAATAACTCAGAATTAAAGTATTCTCCTTCGCGTTTACATGGAAATAGTAATTCCGAATTGAGGTTTACATGGAAACACATTTAATCGTCTTTATTCAATTCCGCTTAAGGTCTGGGAGTTGGGAAGGGTTCTGATTGGACAGGGGCAGGCATGAAGAAAACAGACTCTAGTTCCTGCTTCTTTTATTTTCGGTTACAACATGGAAGACCACACAATAAGTACAACTTTGGCTTTGATTTTGATTATAGTTTTGAATAAGCAGCTGGACACAAACATACTGCTTCACTTTCGTCAGCTGAGGAGGAGAAGAGAGATAGACGATCGGAGAAGGCAGGCGGAAGACAGTACTTTGGCGAATCAAAGCCAATGGTTAGTGCAACGGCTGCTCTACCTCAGCCCACTGCCACCAGTGGCGGTTCTAGACCAATTTTACTGGGGGGGCCAGGCTGGGGCCAAGGGTGTTGTCAGAGGGACACATTCAACCCTGACAAAAGAGACTGAGAAGGGGGAGGACCGGCTGAGAACAAACTGGCAAAACATTAGTGCATCCCTTTATACTAGACATATTTACTACTGTGTACTAGATCAAAATGCAGACTGACAGCAGCTGTTTGGCTGTTTACACTCAACATGAGTCCCTTAGCGCTCTAAGGGACTGGAACCAAGTGCCACACACGTGTTCTGCCTGTAACATCGGCGCGATACCAAAGCTTTTTTTATTGTATAATATCTGTTTGGTGTGGAGGGGGGGGGGCACAGGGGGGTCCAGGTTCAGTTTTACAAGGGCACTGGACCCTGTTTGCCCCACTTACATCCACTGCCACTGACTGTCACATCCCGCTTGCAAGGCCAGACAGCAGTGGATGAAAGTGCAAAGCAAGGAATAATAAATGAATAGTCCCGGCTCGAGTCCAACGCTTGCTTCGGGTGGCCATCCTGGAATATGTGCCTGCTAGCGTGGAATATGTGCGTCATCGCGACAGGACAAGGGAATGAGCATGCGCAGAATGACCGGAATTAATTCAAAGCGGAATGAATGTATTCATGATGTAGGAATTATTCAATTTGGATTTAAAATCAGAATAAACCAGACACTTACTTTGGATTTAAGTTTAACTCAAAATGGTCATTTTCATTCAGAATTAGGTGTTTACAAGGTCATTTTTAATATTTTTTAAGAGGATTTAATTTTTATTCTGAATTAAAGAGGAATTAAAAGTCTCATGTTAACGTAGACATATAACCACTCCAGCAGAGACATGAGGACCTGAAGGCGGACTGAAGGCTGCTGAAGCTAGGTCTGCTAGTGGTAGACCCAACAACAAGGAAGCTAGTCACCCTGGAACATCCCTCGCTCTCTGAGGTAAACTTATGTTTTTGTAAATGAGGTTGGGTTTATTCTTGCTTTAATATCGGGGCCTAAGTATAAAACACAAATGTTTAGCTCTGGGGATCCGTTTTATTTCGTGGCAGAAAGAAGCACTTTGAAAAATGGTGCCAATTATTTTTCAGATTCGATGACAAAAAGTGTTTGTCTCCACCGCAGTGAGTCTACAGAGAGCAATAAAAGAATGGTCATTTTCATTCAGAATAAGGTGTTTACAAGGTCATTTTTAAACTTTTTTAAGAGGATTTAATTTTTATTCTGAATTAAAGAGGAATTAAAAGTCTCATGCAAACGTAGCCATTATGTTTCATTTGGAATAATGTCTCTTTGCTGAATCTTAAAAACAATAACTCAGATGAACACTGGCCTACTCCTTGCTACAGAAATCCAAGCTGTCCTCGCAGCTTTAGAGTTGCTTTACTTTGGGTCTGGACTGGGTATTAAAAGCTCTGGAGTGTGCCCATATAAGCCAACACTGGACAGGTCTGGGGTCACTGATAAGGGTCTTTCTTCTCCGTGCCTTTACAAGCTGGCAGACTGCAGAACGCCAAAGGCCAAATAGTTTAGTCGGTTAGGTCAGTGGAGCCAAGTATTCCTCCTGTCTGTCTCACCTGAAACACACATATACAGAAACACTGCTCCCACTGAGTCCTTATCTTCCATCGTAATATGGCGCACCAGGTTGGCACAGCCAGCGAGGAAACAGTACAACCTTTGTAGGACGGAATATTTGCCATGTTTTTTCTTAATTTCCCACTTAAAGCCCCTCAGGTCATTTTTCAGCAAAAATATTTGACTTACATGAAGTTCATTGGTGCATGTTTCTGCTACTGAAACACAAAAAGGGTTACATTTCTTTTCTTACTTACTGTTTGGATATACAGTGGAAACAAAGAAAAATATCTGTATCACTACAGAGCCAGCTTGTCCTCAAAGTATGCCCAAACTTCCTGTACTTATTCTGCTTTAAGGATAAACATTATGCAACTCACATTCGGATACGATTTGGTACACATGAAAACAGATGGTCTGATTAGACAAAGAAAGAATAAGAGAGGAGATCTAATGTTTCTAAAAAGTCGTCATGCCAAATTTGAAAGAGTTTAATCAAATAAACATCAATACGCAAAAATCCTGGAATCACTTGGACTAGAACAGGGGTTCCCAAAGTGAGGGTCGGGACCCCCTGGGGGGTCATGAGATGTTTTCCAGAGCGATTTTTTAAAAGTCATCTAAAAAAAGTACATTTTACCCATTATAGTATATAACATCGATAAAAATAGCAGCTAATCTTGAAATAAAACCTTGAAAATAGAAAATGTAATGAGTTTTCTGCCTTTCTTTTTGCCAGATGACTCCTAAGTTTAGGGTTAGTGAACAGTGAATAATCAAAAGCATCAGCAGCAGCAGGTTAATTCATAAAAGCACAGGAAACACAGACACATGCTCATATATGTAGGCAAATTTTCTGCAGACCAGCTAAATGAAGCCACATTAAATCACTTTGAGGGACAGTGGGGGTCGCAAGTCTTTGGCATCTATATTTTGGGAGTCGTGGGCTGAGAAGTTTGGGAACCCCTGGTCTAAGCGCGCTCCATGTACAGAGGCTATAGTCCTTGTCGCTGCGGTCGCTAGTTCAACTCCCATCCTTGACTATTTCCTGCATGTCTTCCCCCACTCTCTGCTCCCCACATTTCCTGCCTCTCTTCAGCTGTCCTATCAATAAAGGTGAAAAATGCCCAAAGTATAAATAAAGCCACATTAAATCACTTTGAGGGACAGTGGGGGTCGCAAGTCTTTGGCACCTATATTTTGGGAGTCAAGGGCCAAAAAGTGTGGGAACCCCTGGACTAGAATATCCACTTTACCCTCCTAAGAGTTCACTGCTTTGGTACTTTAGTGACTCTTAAGGATAGAAAGCACTCAAAAGAACCTTGAATGACACTGCCTTTGGTTTAAGACACACGGGTCAAGTGGCAAAACCTCAGAATAGCACTTAACACCACACTGACAGCAGTAAACACGGTCACAAAAGGTCTTGCAAAAATCCAAATTATTCCATCCTCAAGTCTTCACCTCTCTTCGCCATTTAAAAATTCTACCATACTAATTGATGTGAAATGGTGTTGAAAGAGTGTTAGAAAGGAATCATCCCTCACTCTTCCTTCAAGGTAATTAAAGCAACAAGAGGCCGGCGGTAAAAGCGGATGTCCACAGGGGTCAGATGTCATGGGGCTTCGTGTAAACGGCACGTTGTTTCGGCTTACCCCTCGCTGTGTTTAACCAGCTGTAGAAACTGAACTCTGACCAAACTGTCAGAGGGATCACTGGCTGACTAAAAAACAAAGTTTGTCTGTTCTTGGCAGCTTGCCGCCATCAGGTCCAGCCTTCAGGAGACCTTTGGAGAGAGGCCTCTTTCTTACTTAATTGAGGAGAAGGTGAGACATGAATTGATGGCTTCTCAACGGCGAAGGATGTGATGATTTGAGGATAAGGTGACAGAGACAGAGAGATAATGTAAGCAAAGACAGAAGCAATCGATAATGAGTTGAAAGAAGCAGGATTGAGCAAAGCTTCTTTCCTACTTAATCAACAAAACAACTGCAGCCCTTTGACGCAGCTCTGGATTGTCAAGAATCCTTCCAGGAGCAGGGAAGGAATGGAAAAGTGCTGACTGCCTGAGTGAGAAAGAAAGAGACCAAGACAAGCAAATGAAAAAAGACAGAAATGAGCGAGAAATGCTCTAACCATAACGAATGTGCTGAGGTGCAGCTGAGGGATCGACATCTGCAACCGAACATCACAGTGTGACCTTTTCATCTTCATCTATAGCAGCTCCTCAAGCCATAAAGAGATCCCTTAAGATCCCCCCTCCCCTCTTTTCCAGTGATGAATGCCAAAGCTTTGCTAGCAGGCAGAGGTTTGGCATGTTTGCATTCATCACATAGGAGATACTCGTGTAGCTTATCCAAACTGTTCCTACAGAGGGGGGGCGGAGGGGTGGAGGGGTGGAGCAGTCTGAGTGATACCATCTGCTCTGGCTCCGCAGCGTGACTTGTTTGCTGGAGTTTAAAGAGCGGGACCTCGGCCAATCCACTTGCAGTCCCGGCCGTTCGTTGACTCAAGTGTTGCTTCAATGGCACCGCGGGACTGTCGCTGTTTAAAGAGTCTTAGAGGGCTGACTCAGATGAGAATGACCTGCATGACCTCAGCTCTTTGTCATATTTCAAGTCTTTATTTCAATCATGTTAATGCAGTAGACAATTATAGAGCTGTAGAGCAGCAACCTCTGTCAGGAGGTGATCGTAAAAAGGTCATTGTAAGCCATAAAGACAAGAAGAAGTGAGCTTGTTTTCTTGTGGCTTGCTAAACACCGCCATGTAGTGAGGTCATTTTTTTAGTCTAGTCTTAGCTTTTGCACAAAGAAGCAGAATATATGTGGAAAATAATGTACATCCAAAGAGAAGGCCCTTTTCTGGTTTGTTGAAGTTGCAAACCTGGAGTCAAAAATGAAGTCAATGCAGAAGTGTCCACTTGGGGCTGGCTCCAAAGCCCTATTAAGATCCATGTTAAAACGCCATTTTTTTTAACAGCTAAATTAAACATGTTTAGAGCCTGGTGCCAAAAAAATGGTTATGGTCTGAATCTGTATTTTCATCCGTTTTGAGCCAAGAGTTACTGAGGGCTTTGCTGGTGTCTTGGGACTAACGAATGTATGCTGAGTCAGCATTTCCAATATAGAAGCTGCCGTCATTGGGCTTCAGAAGCCTCACGAGAAACCAATGGGTGACATCACTGAGACTACGTCCACGTTTTATTAAGTCCATGGTCTTGATATGACAATGCCAAAGGAAGAAATGGTTTACTCGCTCTGGTGTTGACAAGCTCAACAAGTCTTCACAGGATTGGTCCTGACTTATTTTTATCCTCCCCTCAATTTCTATTCTTATTTCTTCTTGTTTGATTCCGTCTCTATTTTTTTCTCTCTCTCTCTCTCTCTCTTTCTCTCTCTCTCTCTCTCTCTCTCTCTCTTTGTAAACCTCAGTGGTTGACATAACCGAACCATAATCACATCATGTCTACCTGTCACTACTGAACCATTTTTAATACTGCCTATAATTACCACTATTTAAACCATTTGTAACATTTGTACATATCTTAAATTTATGAATTTGTATTCTATCTTTATTTATCTATTTTATTTTTACTTATTTTATTTCACTTATTGAAACTTATTCTTGATTGGACTTATGTCTGGGGTGCTGCAACAACCGAATTCCCCCCCAGGGATCAATAAAGTAATATCTTATCTTATCTTATCTTATCTTAACTTAACTTAACTTAACTTAACTTAACTTAACTTAACTTAACTTAACTTAACTTAACTTAACTTAACCTAACATAACTTAACTTAACTTGATGCTGATGACAGTCCATGAGTCCAGCTTTAAGCAAGCATTCCATTTTACAAAAACTACGGTCAAGCTCTGAACCTTGACATAACTTACGCTGTGATTTTGCACCATGTGAATAAAGATCAATTTCAACTGAACAGGAAAACCACCTGTTAGCTTTAGACTCACTCATCCTCATTTGGCTAAAAAGAAGTTCTTGCTGGGAAACTAACTTCTCATCCCCAAACCCTAAACCAAAAATCTCTGAGCAAATCATGCCAGTCTTCTTCTACCCCACTGTCTCAGAGAGATTTGGTCAATTAGTTGCTTAATTGGGTCAAAATGAACTCCAGGTTCACCCTGAAGAGGAAATGATCCCAATCCTTGACCCCAGTGTCCTTCAACAACTGGAACACTCAGCAGCTGTTAGCATCATCTGTCAGGCCAAAACCAGGTCAAGCTCATTGGCTTGTTATGCTAACTTGAAATTCCTCTCGTCCCCCAAGTGCTTGGAGTGGTGTGGTCAAAACAAAGGCTGAGCCGTTTAATAGAGATTTCATTTGGACTTTTATTTCATACTTCGGGTAGATTGGACATTTTTGACCGAGCATTTGGATACCTTCAATTAGAGCTCTCTACGCAAAGCCAAAGAAGTATGAGAAGTGGTCAAAAGTGCAGGGTTTAGACAATGCAGAGTGTTGAACTTGGCTTTGCATTTGACAGGCATGAAGAAGAGGATTAGCAGTCGTACGAGAGTAAGGAAGAGAAAGCAAAGATTAGATTTAGAGAAATGCACGATGAATACAAAGAGGTCTGTATGAATGCCAGAGATGTTGAAGCTTTATGGCTCTTGTTGGAGGCAAAAACAAACACTTGGATTTGCAAGCTTGCGTTCACCGTGTACACATTTCAAAAAGATATAAAAGGACTTGAAGGATGACTTACAGTTTCATTCATCCAATAAGTCAATTTGGTCATGAATTGGTGAGAAGAAAGTCAAATGTTTACTCAAAGAGGATGGAGAATGGGTTTTAGTTTAGAACAATACTGTGAAATGACCCAGAATAACAGCCATGTGTTAGTTCTCATCTTCAAAACCCTGATCCCAAAAGTGCCATTACTTTGTTAATCATCCAGATCCTGAGCACCTCTGAACTCTGTGAGGTCTCTGCTGGAAACATCTGCCCTGTTTTTACAGTCAAGTCTAGTAGCCTCCAACGTGGGTTTATTAACTGTATTCAAACTTTGAAGTCCACAGAGATCATCTTTGACTTGTGAATCCCCACAGTCTCAGTTTTCCAAATAAATACTTGCATTGTGTTGAGTGGGATGACAGATTTTGGAGTATTTCCACGGGTGTTGGCTTGATAGATTGGAAAACTGGAGGAAATCAGAACTGTTAGGTTTTCGCTTCACTTCAGCTGCTGACAATTTTTACAGCAAATGGAGTTCAAGATATTATTTTCTTATTACTGTCGCCAACACCTGGCTCTTTATTCTGCTGAGCATAAATTTTGAGTATTTGGCGTACATGGATGAAAGTCAGTGAGCCTTGCCCGACTCGTCTTTATTTGATGTTGGACAAAAGAGACAGATGTACAACATGACTGATTATCTATGAAAGCACATGTGCAACATCTCAATAAAGTCAGCACTGGACTCACTATGTGTCCCTTTGCATGTTCAAGATGTGATGAAATGTATTTAATCAGAGAAACAATAATCCAAAGTGTGAGAATTAATGTTGTTGTCTGCAACCTCAGGTGTCTTGATGACTTAAGATGAAATAGATAAGTGCCATTAAAGTATGGAAGTAGTTCATGTATGCAGCATTCAAGTCAAAACCTGGGCCTGATATACAGACGCTACAGCCTGATTCCCAATCCCAAAAAGATTTGGAGCATGTCATCCCCATTCGGGGGAGTAGCTCAGTCCATAGGGACTTGGCTTGGGAACCGAAGGGTCGCCGGCTCGAGTCCCAGCATGGACGAAGCTTGGCAAGTGGACTGGTGGCTGGAGAGGTGCTGGTTCACTTGCCTGGGCACTGCCGAGGTGCCCTTGAGTAAGGCACCAAACCCCCAACTGCTCTGGGGGCGCTTGTTGACGGCAGTATCCTCACTCTGACATCTCTCCCTAAGCATGTTCACTGCATGTGTGTGCATTTGTATGTATATACAAAAAAAAAAAAAAATGTGTGTGTAACATGTCCAAAAATAGCATGAGTGAAAAAATTTAATTTCCACCCTGGGGATTAATAAAGTACCTTTCTTTCTTACCTTTCTTTCTAGTATTGTACAGCATGGTATCGTTTTGTATCTTATCCTATCTAATTGTGTAATGTTGTAAAGTATCATACTGTATTGTATCGTGTTGTAACATGTTGTGTTGCGTCATATCTAGTCATATTGTACAAAATCATGTTGTGTTGCTTCGTATTGTACCTTGTGTAGTATTGTATTGTATTGTATCTTATCATGTCTTGTCGTATCAGGTTGAATAAAGCCATATCATGCCATATTTGTATTGTCTGTAGAAAAGAACAAAGGACTTTAAGGATTTCAAAGGCAATGCATAAAGAAATTAGGTAACATCTACAAATAAGAGTCATTATTGATTGATAATGAAATCATTACAATTAATTAGTCATTAAGATTGCTTCTAATAAAGTTTCAAATAAATTGCTTCCTCAGAACTTACCACTTTTCATTGAAATTCCAAGAAATCTTACAGCAACCCAAAGCTAAAAAAATGATTTAATTGTATTTGATTGAAACAGAAAACTCCATTGGTCCAAACTCCAAAATACTGCAGTCACATCAAAAGCTGACAATTCTGTAACTCTTATTAACTAAATATTCTGGCTCAGCTAACAGCCTGAGTAGCAACTTTGACCTGATATTGTCATGACCCTTTAACCTGCTGCATGTGCACAAAATGAGTAGTCATGAATCTAGAACTTTAGCTTCAAATGTAACTCTTGATTTACAGTCCTAATGGTGTGGTAACCTAATCCAGAAACAAAGCCACCTTGGATCAGCTGGTCTAAAGGTGTTTGCCTGAATGTGTGAAAAAGTGTGCGAGTTCTTGCCTGGGTGTAAAGCTTTCCAAATTTAGAAGCTGCCCTCTCCCCTTTCTAACAGTCATCCTCTAACAGAGGAGATCACACGTAGCTGTTAACCTCCATAAAAATCCTCAACAAGTACCTGCTGGCACCCTGACAGACTCTTTGATCTGGAACATCTGACCAGGACTTCATTTCCTCAAACTGACAGCAAAGAAGGATCTGAAAACACGATCTGGATGGAGTTCAAGTTCTCCTTCATTTCAGAGATGTAAGAGGATGAAATGCAGACTTTGTGTGGTTTGTTTTATCATTAGTTGATGCTCTGATATTCCCATACTCCTTCCTGAAGAACTTTACTTCACTTACTGTATATAAATGTGATTCTTCAAACAAAGTGGTTCCAGATGTACTTCCTTGTACTATCAACCAGTACAAATTACTAACAAATGTTGAAAAACCCAAACACCTGTTTAGATAGTTCAGGATCAGCAGCCCTGTGTTTGAAATATTGTGAAATATCAAGATGCTTTTTCCATCTCATCATACAGCTCTCGTTCTGGGATTATCAAATATAAACATGTTAATTTTCCACAAGTTTCTTTTGCCAAAGTATCACTCATCTCAGAGTCTATGCTAATCTTATGAGGCAAGATTGAAACCTATGTCCAAATCCAACCGCCCTGGGGTCTTTGGAGATGAAGATAATGACCTCTCTGTAACAGTGGAAGACGCCTTATACCGGCCACAGTTAGAAGACTTGTTTGTGGAAGTTTTACATACCTCATTTTACATTTCTAATAACAATTATGTTAATATGATAAGCCAATAACATACACTTTTATTATGCCTGCACAATGTAACAGTTCAGATAATTGAATGCCATGCAACTTTAAAAATATGTCATAGATACCCTGAGTAGTTGCTTACTTTGGCAGTATCTGCAAACCATACCACAATCACTGCTTGAACAGAACTTGCTACTGCACACAGTGCACACACTTGCACACTTTACATACTCTACTGTTTATGTTTAAACTGTTATGTATATTCTATTATCTATTTTTATATATTGTACATTTCATGCAGTGTATTTTCTTATAGTTAATACTTTATTCTACTGAAGTCTTATTTCTTTTCAGGCATCTAGAGGACTGCTCCTACCGAATTTCATTGTTACACCGTACAATGACAATAAAGATATCTATCTATCTATCTATCTATCTATCTATCTATCTATCTATCTATCTATCTATCTATCTATCTATCTATCTATTGTACAGCACATATCATGCAGTAGATGCATCAGGAAGACAACACTTGATAACGATCCCTGCATCGGCTTTGTTTATTTTCTGCAAAGTCACATTTAAACCAAGCAGCAACCTCTGGTCTTCAAATATGAAGCCAATGCTTTAGTGCTTTACTGCAAAAACTTGCAGTTCCTTGAGTTTCCACTAGGGGCCGGCTGCAAAAGCCCCAGAACCCGCATACACACCCATTAAAAAAAAGCCCATCTTGACAGCAAAATTAAACATGTTTACAGCCTGGTTCAGAAAAGATTTTGGTCTGAATAACTCAATTCTCTAACCACACACCCAACAAGGGTTGAATTTTTGTAATCTTTGTAATTTTTGAAGATATTAAGATTACAAGTTTTGCATAATTAGCAGCATGGCTAACTTGACTGACAGCTTGGAACACTGTAACTGTTAGCTAGGAGGCTACAGGCCTGCCTCAACTTCACCTCTTCTTTTGGCCTTTATTAGATAGGAGGCTGAAGAGAGACAGGAAATGTTGTGAGTAGAGAGCAGGGGAAGACATGCAGGTAATGGTCACGGGCGGGAGTCGAACCAGCAACCTCTGCGACGAGGACTATAGCCTCTTTGCTCTGTGTTTGGCCAACCTAAGGTCCGGTTGGGTCAGTTTTCCAAAATGGCAACCACCATGGACAGAATGCATTAGAAACCAATTTGTGACATCATGGAGACTACGCCCATGTTTTATACTGTCTATGGGTTGACCCCAAATCTTAAGATTTTGCAAAATCCCCTGTTTTAAGAGCTGGTATGCTGGGTCAACCATATTGCTGCACATCACACACTATAGGATCTATCATCATTATAACGGGGCTGTCTCTTAAATTTTCAACACATGTTAAGATTCTTAAAATCCTTTCATAAGGAGCAGGCTTCACACACATACTGGATCTTAAAGGTCTGATATGTAATAGAGCTCTTTTGTGGAGTCAGTCCTATATAACTATAGAGAATCTGGTTCTTTGTAATCTTTAGCCAACGCCTATAATGTTTTCAAATGAATAGTTTATGATAGAAGGAGGCAGAAAGTGACATTTCTTAAGCATTAGTCATTCTCAGTGGTTGATTAAGAAGCCTTTATGTGACTCAGGATGACTTCCAATATTGGGTTCCCAGTTGGTGAGAACAGCAGAAGTCAACACAGCGGGTGTGATTACACTTAAACTGTGTCCACAATGTTCTTTGAGACCATAGGAATCCAATTCATACTTCTAGACAGCTTTTTTAGTTATGGTTGACTGCTTCAGCAGCGAACATGTCGGAAACTGTTTCTGAAACCACAATCCTTTCCCATCATAAACTAGCAGAGACCACAGTCCTAAGCGTGACAAACTCCATGTTAGCCTAAACTACAGAGCTCCAGGGTTATGGAACAAGCCAAAGCTGTAATAATAATAATGATACTGCCTGTCCCTCTCTCTTTCTGTTCCAGACCATTACATCTACTTACATCATCCGCTGGAAGCTTTACAGGAAGGCCATGAAGCCCCTCAGCAGATGTCATGTTGTACAAAACAAACAAAAGGATAGGTCCAGAGTGAGCGGTCAGGTTTACAGTGCTGCTATCAAAAACACATCTTCAGCAGGGAGGTGAGGAAAAAACAGTTAAATGTTATAGTGCATGTTTTGACATATTGAAGGGATATTTCAGTTTTTTTTAAGTGGGGTCGTATGAGCTACATTACACTAGTGCTCCTGCTAGCCACAATGCATGCCGGTGAGCTCTTCCCCTTTATGGAGAAAATTCCCAAAGGACCGGCAAGCATGCTAGGCTATTTACTCTGGGGACAGGGTCGCCTATTTTGCATAATTTCGCCAAAGTTAAGAAAATGTGGTCCAGGCACTCATCACAGTGCAAATGCATGCACCAGTGAAAAATGAACCAGAGTTGAGAGAGGAAGAACTCCAGATGCAGATCCAACGTACCGAAGAAGAGAGGGGAGAAAGTTCTGTGCTAACGAGTGAGCAGGAGAGATCCCACGTTACCTGGTGGTGCCGGTGTGTAAACTGTGAGCGCATGCCAACGAACCCAGAGAGCTTCTGCTGTCAGGAGAGGGACTTTTAGTGACAACAATACTTCAGGAACTTTCTGAATCAGAGGATACCAGCGGCTCACAGTCTGCATCACTCATCATCCAGAGTTCCCTGCCTTACAGGAGGTTTGCTTGGTTGAACAGCCAGGATAAAGACAGGTACAGTGGGGCAAAAAAGTACTTAGTCAGCCACTGATTTTGCAAGGATTTTTAAAGAATTTATTTGTAAATTAGGGTGGAAAATAAGTATTTGGTCAATAACAAAAGTTCAACTCAATACTGTAAGTCTTCACCAGGTTTGCACACACTGTAGCTGGTATTTTGGCCCATTCCTATGGGGTTGAGGTCTGGAGACTGGCTAGGCCACTCCAGGACCTTGAAATGCTTTTTACGGAGCCACTCCTTCGTTGCTGACTGTTTGAGGCTGTGGACAGGTGCCTTTTATACAGATAACGAGTTCAAACAGGTGCTATTAATACAGGTAACGATTGGAGGACAGAAGAGCTTCTTAAAGAAGAAGTTACAGGTCTGTGAGAGCCAGAAATCTTGCTTGTTTGTTATTGACCAAATACTTATTTTCCACCCTAATTTACAAATAAATTCTTTAAAAATCCTACAATGTGATTTCCTGGATTTTTTTTCTCATTTTGTCTCTCATAGTTGAAGTGTACCTCTGATGAAAATTACAGACCTCTCTCATCTTTCTAAGTAGGAGAACTTTCAAAATCAATGACTGACTAAACACTTTTTTGCCCCACTGTACGTCCCATCTTTTAAATTTGCAGAAAAGTTAGTTTAATTCACTCTAAAGACCGATACCGCTACTTGATCCTGCTATGTGCTTGTTGATCCAAACAGCTGATCGGTGTGTATCCGTGGCATATTTCCTTAACTTTGGCGAAATTACGCAAAATAGGAGGCCCCGTCCGCAGAGTAAATAGCCTACCTTTCCTGACGGTCCTCTGGGAATTTTCTCATTAAAGGGGAAGAGCTGGCTAGCAGGAGCAATAGTTTACTGTAACTCATACGACCCCACTTCAAAAAAAAACCTCAAATATCCCTTTAGGACAGATTTTAATGCTAAGGAACAGCAACAAGCCTCTCAGAATTAATGATACACCCTTCCACTGTTATTGAGAGACACTTTGCCAGGATCGTGCGGCCAACAAGTTTCAAAATCCTAATGTGTTTATGATTCTAATGACCACAAAGTCTTAAAGGAACATAGATTAATCTCTGAGGTTTGTGTCTTGTTGACCACAACCACTGACAGAGGTTTTTGCTGACAAAAAGCGACTTTGATTGCTACAATCTCTGGCAATACTATCAGACATAAATCTGCTTCTCAAGTCTTGCTCTGTTCTTCTCTTAGCCTCAAGAAGAAAAGGAGAATATCAAAACAGAGGGTAAGATCTTGTGCCAGAATCTAAGCCATTGCCACGAGTACTCCGTCAGGTTTTTGCTTTTTGGAGTGCATCGTGAACTGAAAAGAAATTGGGTCGGAGTTCATTAGTTTGTTTTGTATCTGCTGCCAATGGGAGAGTTATCAAATCCAGGGCTGTCCCGAGAAGTCAGTGTTCTCTCCAGGCAACCACATCATGTTAAATTGGTTCCCTTCCAGTCAGCCACGTTGCCAGGTTTGACTCAGCTGTTAGAGTTTGCTGATGGAGGGATTTAAAGGGCATTTTTTTTAATGGAAAAGAGTTTTTATTAAGAGCTGGGAGGTGATTTATGAACTCACTTCAGAGCAGGAACTTTGATGCATCATGTTGTAGGAGTCCACAACAATACAGACACAGTCTATAGTGCATTATTTTAAATCTGATCTACCAGAGGACATCGTACCGCTGTAATGGATTAAGGAATACAAAACAACAGATTCAACTGTATGTGCCGACCACAGAAACCTCCAGGATTGTCAGACAAACCACAGACAGAATTTACCAGCGTTTTAAAGTTTAACTGCTGTTAATGCCAGGTTCAGCTTGCCAGATACACGCTTCTAACCACCAAGACTTTCCATTAAAACTACAGCCGTGTGCTCCCTCTTATTGCCAGGTTTCATTCACGTTTAATTTGTAACACATTACTAAGTCACGAGGAAAGTAGCTGTTGTTAGGTAAGGGAAATTGCCTCTTACCAGAACCTCTTCTGCTACATAAACAGAAAATTCAGCTGATTTTGTAATTCCAATCCTGTGGAAGTGGATCAACAACAGAATTTCTCTTTGGCTGTTTAGTTCAAACCAGTATTTTTTCCAAATTGGACTACCGTGTCTGTTCAACAGCATTTGATTCAGTCCTGAATCCTACTGTTTGGTACTGTTGCCAGGACTCAGGACTTGCAGAGCGAACTGGAAAAAGCTAAAGAAGCTGCATGAAATTTGTATTTTTGGAAGGAAAGAGGCTTAAAGGAAAACTGACTTTTAGTGCTTGGAAAACTGATCAACATTTTGGTTGAGGGCCACACAAAGGGTGGTCCCAATTTGCAGAACTTATCTCTTGATCCCAGTAATCGTCATCGTTTCAAACTTGGTTACTCATGACTAAAATGTAACACACATTAAAACCAGACACTTACAGTACAGTGTAATGAAAACATCAGGTCATCACCTCCTCAGCCCTTGAAAACAGTCCTAACACCCATGTTTGAACACTTCTTGGGAATTGGATGTTTTTCTTTCTCCTCTATTCAAAAAAGTCTGCTGAAAGCTTTCAGGGCCAGAACACCAGACTGGGGTGTGTGGTGTCACCATGATGGACGGACTGATGACAGCATTGTTCAACTAAGAACTGCGGAAGAAGAAAAAAAGGCTCTGTCCAAACACCTTGGATAACATTTGAAGCTTTCAAGCCATAGAGATCTAAAAACCAGACCAGCTATGGTTTTTACAAACTGGAGATCCTGTCTTAGCAGTTCTCTTACAAGTTTTTGTACAACTTTAGGGGTGGCTCCTCAAAGAAGAGATTAGAGCCATGTTTTCTAAGTGTTTCCTGGCTTGTTTGTTATCTTACTTAGGATTTGTCCATGCGGCAACTTCTGGTCTCAAACTATGCGGAAGTGTTATAAACTGCAATTCATTGAGAATCTGCTTGAGGCTGGCTGCAGAAACACCGGAAACCACATAGACATGAATGGGAAAAAGACGATCTTTGCAGCGTTAATGAACATGTTTACAGCCTGGTACATAAAACGCCTTGGCCCTATGTAGCTAATCTCTCTATTGGCACACACTGTACGGCGGGGGATTTTTTTCTAAGGCAACGGTTCAGAAGATATTAAGATTACGAGTTTTTGCCCAAATAATGACATGACTGACTTGCCTCCCGGTCGGGAACACATAGCTGTTGGCTAGGAGGCTCAAACTCCGCCCCTTTACGTCACACTCTGCCTGGTTGAGTTCTGCATTTCCAATATGGCTGCCGCCGTCGATTGGCTTCAAAACAGCGCTCAGGAACAGATGGGTGACGTCACGGATACTACGTCCATATTTTATACAGTCTATGGATTTGTCGCAGAAACTTAAGCCTCCTGTATGACAAATCATAAAAGGGAACATAAGCTAGCTCAAGGACAAAGACTTCTCTGAGAAAACATTGCCAGTCTGACATCCGTATCAACTCCATTTTCTTCACCTGAAAGGACATTGAAACAACAAAACTATGTGAGGATAATTATTAAAGTTTTGACGTCAGATAAACCAGTTAATAGTCAACATGGCTGAATATTGCAGTGATGTAGAAACACTTGGTTTTATTTTCAAATTTGGCAACTACCAAATAATTAAGTGAGGACCCAACAGAGCAGGACCTCTCACAAAGAGATGACTATACAATGAATAATTACACAAACATATCCACTTACTTATTGTTATTTCTATTTAATCTTGCTCATTTGTTGCGAGACCACATAGTAAGAGGGCGATACACTAAATCAAATCTCCGGACACTCGAACATGTCATCATAGGAAGTGTTTCGTACTCCTTAAAGCCAAGTATACAGCTTTTTGCAAGAATGAAACTGGAGCCGAATGATGAAAAATATCCAAAAACACTTTCTCTCATAAACATGGAAACTGTGTTGATGGACATTTAGGATCCCACTGGGAGACCCTTATGAGCTGTTTGGACCGGTTCAATCTGAGTTTTATTGCATACAATCATGGAGTTTAATTGCAGGGATGTCATCAACTATAGACTCGTTATGATGACCTCATTTCGCTAGAAACGGGTAAGAACACAAAAGTGAACCGCCATATGAAACACATCTAGTCGAACACAAGTACCATCACTTCGAATGAGAAGAAACACAGTCTTTAGTTTCATTTCTGTGGCCTCGCAATTTTCTCTTTCTTGAATCCAGCTTGCAAAAGTTTGTTGAATCAGAATTTCTTTGTGCAATGTCTGCAGAAAATCTTAAAGGTCACATATTATGCAAAATCGAGCTTGGAGCTTGTTCAGCCCTCAACTCCTCCTCCGTTTTTCATTCCCTGCACACATGTGTGCTAACAAGGAGCTTAGGAGGGAGGCATGCTAGTTGTAGGCTGTCCTAATAAACACAAAGGTCGGTTTTACTCCCCACGTCTGCAGATTTGAAGATCTAGTGGATGATTTTTATTTTTCATGGAAAAGTGCTAGCGCTAGTTTGCATAGCCACATAGCTACATGTTCTTAGCTGTGTACCAAGACACACGTCGACATGCTGACAAATAAAACAACAAGAAACACAAAGTCTGTGACCAATCGTTCAGAAAGGTCCTGCTACATTCGCCTCTCCGTCAGGATCAGATTCTGGATCAAATTAAGAAAGTGAGAGAGCTCATTCTCATTTAAAGGCACAGACACAGTAAACAGCCTGTTCTGAGCAGGGCTGAAAAAGAGGGGTTTACAGGCACTCCAAAATCTGATTTCAAAGTGTCTTTTTGAGCATAAACTTTAAAGACATGTTTTGGGGACCAATATATTTTGATAAAAAAGAGCATAATATGTCACCTTTAATATGCCATGACTGTCCGCCCGAGGCAACACCACAGATGGTTGTACAACATAAAAAGGGTCAAATCTGATGCACACCTCTACATTAGAGGTCAGGAACCAACTTTAGTCAACAAAGCAGCTTTTTGTAATGTAATTGATGTCGATAAAATATGTATAATTGCTCATGCACGGCTCTTGGACTGTAAGAGAAATGCAAAACAGAGAGAGACACTCTTCAGTTACAGCCGTAGAGTCTGATCCAGCAAAAGAAAAAGCACATTCAGCACTTTTTCTTGGACAGATGCCACATACTTTTGGTTTTGGAGTGGTTGAAGTGAAAGAGTCTACTACGTGCACGAACACAATAATCTAAAGTGCTAATGAGAGGCCAACAGCAGCTGAGTTCTAACCACAAACCAATGTGTGAAATTAATTGTCTGATGTTGTGTAGTTTAATTCATTTGCAGGGTAAATAAATTAAAAAAAACAGAGGACGGAAAAGAAAGGTTGATAGGAAAGCCAAAAGAGGAAGCAGAAAGTAAAAGGGAGGAAGATAGACACAGATGTTTGTTGATGTTTACTCTCCAGCAGTTGATGTAGAAACCAGGTAAACTCAGACCCAGACCCTTAATTAGAATTTTGATGGGATTTTCAGGAAGCTGAGTTGACAGTGTGCTCCAAACCAACGCAGCTGCAGACCATCTGAGTGCAAACACAGGGACACACATGCCACAAAACTACAATCAAACCACCATAAACACCACCACTAATCCCACCACCCACTGGGAAGCAATTAAAATCCTCTCTACAGATGCGTGTCACATTCGTGTCTTCCTTTATCGCTCTCCAACATGCTCAAAAAGAAACGCCCATACAAACAAGCACCATGCAAGAGCTTACACCTCCAATACAAATCAAGCTCTTCCTCTCAGGAAGGGGTAACTGTGTAGAAACATGGGAAAGACTATCAACAGATGAAAGGTTCAAGTTTCTGTGGTGAAAAGTTTAACCTTCAGATTCACTTTGAAGTCTACGTTTTTGGTTTGCCGATGACCAGAAGCTATCCATCAGCTGGACAGGGAGACCAAACCAGAGCCATAAACAGTTCAAGGTTGGGTCAACATGCCAGAAACCCTGCTGAGCTTTGACCTGGTGGAACCTTGGAGAAGTGGCAGCACACATGCATCATTATAACCTGGTTGTATTATTAGCTAACCTATGATTTTTGATTTACGCAGCAACATCAAAGATAATCACCTAGAAAAACTTACCTGACTTTAAAATATGAGGCCAGATTTTATTCCAAGTTCCTGAAAGACATTTTGGACAATTAAGAGTGGACTGGCTGTCACAGAATCCTGGCTCTAACTCCTTCCAGCATCTTTTGAATGATCTGAAACGGCCAAAATATAAGTGGCCAAACTCATAAATGCTCGTGTGGCTGCATGGAAACAAATTCCCGAAAGCAGGCTCCAAAGTCTTTTAGAAAGACTTCAAAGAAAAGCTGAAGCAGTTAGAGGATGGAGGTAATAAATATGGTTTAGGAGTTGGATGTTCAACAATTCCATATGGGTTTAATGCTAAGATCCCTTCATATTATTGGCATTGTTGTGCAACATAGAAAGAAAGTCGTGGATAAAATGTAGAGCTAAGCCAAAGCTGCACTTATCCTGGTAGTGTTCGACCATTTGCAGACGATGAGCTGATTTCTAATAAGTAATGTATTTGTTTTTATTAAAGTATGATCAGAAGCACTAGTATCTTGTTTTGAGGGTAACAGCCTGATCAAATGAGAATTCATCAAATAATTGCAAAGGTAATATTTTAGGATGAAAAAGGAAAAAAGGAGTACATTTGTTCTGACTGACGACGATAAGAACTCGTCCATGCATTTATCTTTAGCAGACTAGACTACTGTAACGGTGTCTTTACTGGACTCCCTAAGAAGTCCATCAGACGGCTGCAGCTCATACAGAATGCTGCTGCTTAAGTCCTAACAAGGACCAAAAATGTAGACCACATCACTCCAGTTCTTAGATCCCTACACTGGCTTCCTGTCTGTCAGAGAATAGAATTTAAAATCATGCTGATGGTTTATAAAGCACTGAATGGTTTAGGCCCAAAATACATTGCTGATCTGCTGCTACTGTATGAAAACATCTTGACCTCTGAGGTCATCAGGTACTGGTCTGATTTCAGTCCCGAGAGTCAGAACGAAACATGGTGAAGCAGCGTTTCATATCTGGAACACACTCCCTGAAAGCTGCAGGTCTGCTCCAACTCTCACCTCTTTTAAATCAAAGATTAAGACTTTCTTATTTGTCACTGCCTTCCTGTTTTAAGCTCATTTTAACTCACTTTAAATGCAAATTTTAATGTAATTTTTAACATATTTCTAACTTTCCTTTTCTTTTCTGTTTTACTATATTTGTCATTTTAATTGTGCTCTTTTGTGCTTGTCTGAATGTTACCAATGCTTTTAATCTTTTAATGTAAAGCACATTGAGTTACTCTTGTGTATGAAATGCGCTATACGAATAAAGCTGCCTTGCCTTGCCTTGCCTAAGAAGAGTTCGAACACAGACACACAGGCAGAGATATCCTCATTTTTACCCATACACTGGCATGTGCACACATTGTTCTGGTGGGATAAATATTCCTCATGTAACAGGGTTTTTGAGTTAAACTGGGGACACTGTAATTCATATTTTATCAGTTTTAGAGCCACACACAGCTGCTCTGCACTCACAAACACTCAGACGCTCCGCTGCTCCTCCCTCCTTGTGTCCTCTTCACAGCTGAACACACACCTGCTTGTTTCAGCTCCATCTTTCCTCCCTGACAGACACTTTCCAGACTGTAACATATTCCATGTTTTTACCATTCAGGCTTCTGTGGTGCAAAAAAAAAAAAAAAAAAAGCAGGAAGCAAGCCGCTCCCAGAAAGTAAACACGCTAATTCAAACCACTTTGAATGATCGTAAATTGAAGTTTTGATGCACCTCTAATCCCCTTCTGCATGA
Organism: Notolabrus celidotus; assembly: GCF_009762535.1. Taxonomy (NCBI): domain Eukaryota; kingdom Metazoa; phylum Chordata; class Actinopteri; order Labriformes; family Labridae; genus Notolabrus; species Notolabrus celidotus. The sequence continues at coordinate 27,137,548 of NC_048288.1, forward strand.
GCCTGGTATTTCCTACAGGAATGCAGCTTAACTCATAACTTCTATCGAGTGTCACATTTAATTCAGTGAAATCCTCAAAGCACACAGGATGCACTGTGGTTCAGTCACAACGTTGCCCTTTACAGCTGTAACCATGTTTATGTGCTGTAATGTTCCGACACTCGGCTTCAGAGGGGAATTTTCTTTTCATCCTGCGTCACTTTCACAGTTGCACTCACTCAAACCTTCAACAGTCTACTGTTTGCCATTTAACTGAGCAAGTTGTTCAAGGTAAAGTCATTAGTGGTGCTGAAAAGATAGAACGTTTTTCTCTTCTGTTTCTCTCAGATGTGTTCCAGTCATTAGCCTGCTCCCTGCAGCTCTATATATGCACTTTTAGAGGCCTTTTTACACATCTGCTGTTAAGTTGAGCTAAGATTAGAGTGGATGCTTCACATGGTAACTTGTAAACAAAGTCTTATCACTGATCAAGGTAAAAAATACTAACCCTGGCTTTGTTTTGCTCCATTAACAGTGTCTTGGTGACTCTTTTAAAGAGTTCTCTTTGCAGGTGTAAGCGGCACAATCAGCTGAAACATTAGAAGGAAGGCATTATTATGTTTACTCCATAAGAAGCATTGATCCTTTGGGCACATATTGTGGTACTGTATTCATACCAAACGGACGCCTCCATTCTAAAAATATGGGTCCAATGCAGAAGTGTTAAAAACTGCAGTTCATCGAGGATCCGCTTGAGGCTGGCTCTGGAAGTACCGGAAACCACATACACACCAATTCAAAAAAGCCGATCTTTACAGCAGAAATAAACATGTTTACAGCCTGGTACAAAAGACGAGTGTAGTCTGGATAGCTCATTTCTGGATCCGCACACACTGTAGGGGGGGTGAATTTTTTCACAACGCGGCGATTTCAAAGATTTTGAGATTACGAGTCTTCCAATGAGAGGCACAGCTGACTTGATTGACAGGCAGGACTGTAACTGTTGGCTAGGAGGCTCATTGGCCTCAAAACAGCGCTTCAGAAACAGGTGGGTGATGTCACGGATACTACGTCCATTATTTAAACAGTATATGATTCATACCAAGCCATTCAGACATGCACCACAGTCGCCATCATCTCCCACAGCATGCAACCTGATGCGATTGAAAATTGGTCCCCATTCATAGTATTGCAAGAAGCTGCTTTGATGTGCAAAGCATGCTGGGATATGAGGCAGCAAAATAAACCTTGTGGAGTGCTGTTTTTAAGACTCCTCATTAGGACAACAAGTGACCAGGGGAGGTTGATGGCACATCTCCAGGCAAATTCATTGTTGGCAGTGGGTTCAGTCTGCACAACTGTTAAAGCTGGCATAAGCTCAACTACAGTACTGGAAGCTTGCAGGATTGCAAGCTCCACAGATGGTACTAGAAAGAGCTACACAGCTGCAGACTCCACACATTGTGGACTTTGCTGAATGCAATGGGAATCACCAAGCTGAAAGATTTAGTTTAAACCTTTTTCCACATTGGAACTTATATACTTCAGCGACTTATAGTCCAGATTTTACAGTAACAAAAACTAAATCAAAACATGTGATCTCTGCATCACAATGTTGAGGCAGTAAGGCATACAATCTAAGTATTTCATCATCTATTAATATTATAGACTCTCTATATGGGGACAGAGCCTTCTCAGTGGTGGCCCCAAAGCTGTGGAACATCCTACCTTTCCAGGTTAGAGCTGCAGTCTGTTGAGCACTTTAAAACAGTACTGAAAACCCATCTTTTCTCCTTAGCGTTCAGTCCCAGCTAAATGAGAATCCTTGGCTTTTTTTTTACTTTTTTACTCTTTTTATTTCCTAAATTGAGCTCTTACTATTCTTTTATTGTTTTTACTGATTGTTATATTTGTGTATGATTTTATTGTGTTTTAATAACTGTACAGCACTTCGGTCAACTGAGGTTGTTTTTAAATGTGCTTTATAAATAAAGCTTGAATTGACTTGATTATCTGTCCTATAATATATAAGGAATCCAGAACTCCAAAAACTTTGGAATGATAAAAGACAGGCTGAGAGGCAATTTTTAAAATGTGAGCGCTCATATGTTAGAAGGCAACTTAGAGGAAAATACAGGCAAACTCAATTTATTTTTGATAAACACTGGAGGTTCTGTAAAAGGCGGTTTAAAAGAGGACAAGCACTGAAGTTGGATCGGTCACAGAGTAATAATCCATTACAGTTTTGGAAGGAGATAAACAAACTAGGCCCTCAGAAATTCAAGAAAATACCAGTGGAAATTATATTAGATGGTGAGATTGAAAATAAAAAGGAGGTAGTGTTGGGAAAATGGGAAAAAGACTTTGCTGGTATATTTTCTGGTAATCATATTATTATTATTTTGTTTTCTTCTGTTATAATTTTCTCCCTCAGTTTCCTTACAAGGAATGATCGTGCTGTGCACTCTGACCCTGGAATAAAATAAAAAACTTCAAACTTCAAACTATGAAAGGCTGAAACAAAGCTGAAAAAAAGCTTGGTACAAAATAAGATAGGTATGTTTAAATATAGTGTATTAACATTTTAAATTATGACATTTAAAGCACAGAAAGAGAAAAAAAAGCAAGAAAGAAAAGTCAGAACTTTGTGCTCCTTTTGATCTTCATCATCAAACATTGACATGAAGGCCAATGAACGAAAACAGCCATCATCAAGAAAGCTCTGTGTGGGCCAAAGCTTTGATTTTCTTAATGACTGATGTTTGGATAAGGACTTAATAAGCACAAGTGTTAAATCCAAAGAGCAACAACATAAAAACAATTCTCACTATAAAGGGCTTTTTATTCTACAGCATTAATAATCTATTCAATTTAAGATGTTAAGGTATTCACAGATTCCTCTGCTAATCTTTAGTTGAGATATTTAAGATTCCATCGTCTGACTAAAAGAGGAGGATGCAAAGGAAGGAGGTCACAGTGACATCATGCGTCACACCTTTACCCTCCCACACAGTCTGTCCTATACTTAAACATCCTGTCTTTGTCCTTTCAAGCGTTAAGATAAGTCACCCACCTCCTTTAAGAGCGTCTGTGCTCACACTGAGTCTACCACTTAAAATAGGGGCTTGTTTTGCTCAGGACAAATTTAGCTATTCCTGTTTACCCTTCAGGATAACCAACATGTCTCTGCTTTGAGGTTCTGTCTTCAAATTATTTGCAGATCACACGCTCAAGGCCTGAGACTTTTTGAGCAGATTTCCTCAGAGTGTGAAGTCAGCATAATCCACACTCAAACCCTCCAAACTCCACATCACGTCCTGTTTCTTAAAAAAGACAGAGGGATAAGTAAATAACATCAAGGCTATGTGACTGAATCAATAAAAGTAAAAGTCAACACTGGAAACTGCGTCAGTCTCAGTGCAAGAAACTTATTAGGAGCCGGATGAAGATCAGAACAGCCGTTGTGTTGGACAGAATTCAGCTGTTGGTGAAAGTAAACAAAAATAATCTGGGACATGTGCGGCACATGTTTCCTGAAGTGCATCTTGAATCAGTTTTAGCTTGCTGACTAATAAAAGTGTAAATGGCTGCAGAAAGGACTCGTATCCCTCTATCAACAACAAACTAACAAACAGTTTGCTTTGTGCAGATACTGGGACATTTTTTAAGGTATACTTTTGGGGCATTTTTCACCTTTATTGATAGGACAGCTGAAGAGAGGCAGGAAATGTGGAGAGCAGAGAGAGGGGGGGAAGACATGCAGGAAATAGTCGAGGATAGGAGTCGAACTCACGACCGCTGCGACAAGGACTATAGCCTCTGTGTATGGAGCGCGCTTAGACCAGGGGTTCCCAAACTTTTCAGCCCATGACCCCCAAAATATAGATGCCAAAGACTTGCGACCCCCACTGTCCCTCAAAGTGATTTAATGTGGCTTCATTTAGCTGGTCTGCAGAAAATTAGCCTATATGAGCACGTGGCTGAGTTTCCTGTGCTGTTATGAATTAACCTGCTGCTACTGATGCTTTTGATCATTAACTGTTCACTAACCCTAAACTTAGGAGTCATCTGGCAACAAAGAAAGGCAGAAAACTCATTATATTTTCTATTTTCAAGGTTTTATTTCAAGTTTAGCTTCTATTTTTGTCGATATTCATTACTATAATGGGTAAAATGTACTATTTTTAGATAGCTTTAAAAAAAAAATATTCTGGAAGACATCTCAAGACCCCCCATTGTGTCTTGTGACCCCCCCAGGTGGTCCCGAAACCACACTTTGGGAACCCCTGGCTTAGGCCACTGGCGCCGCATACTGAGGTATTTTAACTTTTCAGATTTTCTGATTGTTACTACTAATAATAATAATAACAATTGATATGTTTTGTATAGTGCTTTTCTTAGTACTCAAAGTCGCTTTACAGAAAAATAATACTAAAAAAAATAGATAAAATAAAGCAGATGAATAAAAACAGAACAAGGACAGAAGTCGGGCTGGAGTAGAGGTTATGTGTTGTATGTTTGCAAGAGGTGTTTGACCTTGGGTAACCTCTCAAGGCGGTACCTGAACTTGAATTAATACTTGTGGTCCCAAAAGTTAACATGGAACAACCTCCATTTGGTTTGGTTTTCTCATCATATTCAATAATTGAAAAAAGGGGATTTTGGTGTTTTGAAAAACTGGAAAAGTAAGTGAAGTCATGGTTCATACATGACTCAATTAATAACACTTAAGATGATTCATCTTCTACTTTTGCTCCGAAACTGGACAAGGACTCTTGTGTCCTGAGGAAAGTTGTTTGTTTGACACATGCATTACTTTGACCGCCAACCTTGGTGGACACTATGGCTCAACAAACTCCATCACCTGCCTTTCCAAAGGTTAAGAAAGTACAGTTTGCTCTGGGAAAGACGAATAAAATGGAAAGAAAGTTGAAGCTCCGGACTCGCTTGCCTCAGAGTGAACTGGTTAAAGCACTGGTGAAGTGGTTTGTTTTGAATCTGACTAACAGCCTCTGCTAAAAGGTAAACACTATCACATCAATACTTTGTAATTTGACAGAGAAAGATCACATCATTCTGTAAAAACCTTGAACAACCTACACGAGTATACACATCTGCATTGTCAAAGAAACATCTGGCAGCTCTCTGTGAGTTTACATTTAGTGAGTCGCTCTGATCTCTGTGTTTTTCCTCTTTTGATATGCTCTTGGAGCTCATTGTTGTGTTTTTTTGCCAAGTATCAAGAGTGGAACAGAAAAGTAGAAACGTTCATGCACGGGATATAAGTTGACTCATCAAGTGTAGGGTGGAATAAAAGTTGACATTAATTTAGAGGAAAATGCCAAAAACTGTAAGAAGTCTCCGGTGTGTTGTGTTTCTTCTTGCTCAGTCATGAAATCACTGTTGGACAGAAACCCTCTCTGGGCCTTGAATCAAGACCTGACGGGTTACCTCTGAGCTGGGCTGCTGGCCAGATGACCTACAATAAACTGAAGCCAAACCAGAATCTCATTAAGTTAGAATCAAGTCCAAGTAGATGTGGAACAATTGACGCAACACTTCCTTAAACTCAGATCCTTTTCAAAGGTTGACAAATCTAAAGAAGGATTAATCTTTATGATTAATTAACGCGTCGTACAGCTGGTTTTCTTTCTTAAGGATCAAAACTTGAGTGTCAGGTCCTGCTTCTGTCTGTCTCTGATCCCCTGTCGTCCTTCACTGCCCTGTCTCTGTTTTTCTGAAACTGTCATCAACTCTTGTACGCTACTTGATATTTTCCAGAGTTTTGGGAGTAACTGCAGCAAAGGAGCCAGTGAAATCAAATCAGAGATGCAGACGAAAACAAAGACAGTCTTGTGCAGTTAAAATATGATGTTTGAAATTCTGTATGACTGTTCGATACTAAAAATTGAAGCCATATTTAACAAATTAACTGCAGCAGAGGCAATGCATCAACTAAAACTACATATATCAAGTTACCAGATGATGCCCAATAACTTAGCTTTGTAGCAGTTACTGAAAATGAGCTAATACTGCAGTATTTAATGGATGAGTCACTGTGTTTTCTTTTTAATCCACAATCTAAAGCAAAAATCTCACATTATCTATAAATCAGTTGTCAAAATACTTTGAAGTCAAGTTAACTATTACACCCAGAAGTCTCGTTTCACTTCAATAGAGCAGTTACCTCTAATTTTTGAAGCTTTAGGGAAGTTTTTAAGCTTTTTTCAGTGAGTATTAAAGGGATATTTCAGTGTTTTTAAAGTGAAGTTGTATGAGTTTCATGCCTCTGATTGTACGAGCCATAACGGATGCCGCTCAGCTAGGCCCCTTTAACCCTCAAAGACCTAGACAGCCACTGGCGGCTACTTGTTCTTAAATGTTGGATAACTTTTGAACCGCTAATCCTATCAACAAGCTTTAAAAACTCAGTTACAGCGGACATTCTCAGCTTTCCATTGATACCACATTTGTCTCATTCAGCATATTCGAATAAATTCAGGAGAGTCTGGCGCCCCCAAAAATGGTCGAGGTCTTTAAAGTTTAATGAGAAACTGAAACAGAGAGAAATTGCACGCAAGCTAGGATCTGCACAACATGATAACATGATCAAAATACAAAATGTTAGCTGCTGAAGGGGAAGACTAAGTTGATATAACAAACTCTACACACATCACTGTGTCCGCCGGGTAATCTTAGGCGTTTCCTGCTTCACATAATGCAAAACTGGGATGTAAAAGTGTCTCAAAATGGGATTTCTGGTGGCAAAGTAAAGTGCTGAAAATATCCCCTGTTGAGTGTTCACCTAAACTGAGTTGAGTGCTCAGGTCTGAGTCTTCCAAAATTAGCTAAATTACGTTGCAGAATCGGCCCCATCTGCAGAAAACTGTAGCCTAGCTTGTGTGCCGTTTCTCCCTGGAGTTTCTCATGACAGGGGCCAAGCTGAGTGGGATCCATTGTGGCTAGTACAATTACTAGTGACATAGAACTCATACAACCCCACTTCAAAAAAACTGATACATCCCTTTAAGTTTGGATGCTGGGGCACCATACACTGCCATGGTCCTGGACAGTAGTATCATAGGTGTTCACGGTCCCACCCCTGAGTACTTGTGGCACAGTTTGTCTGTGAATTCTGTGACAGCCAGAGCCAGAGACATCACCTGCAGCAGTGATACAGCAAACACACTGCCAGGCTGACGCAGCACTAAAACGGTTATCTCACTGGTACAGGTGATAAAATGTGAAAACCATCACCCTGACTTGGGTAAGGACCCTAGGTGGAAAATCACTGCTGTAAACGTTGCCGATTAGGACTCGTATTTGAGCCTGTAAGTGAAACCCCACAGTGGCGGGAAAAGTCAAGAACTTGAAGAGGGGGAGGTGAAGTTAAAGAAGAAGAGCAAACACACTCAGTTGACCTCCTCTAAACAAACAGCAGATAAAAAAGAGGAGAATAATGAGCCCTGCTCCGATGCCAGGTCAGACATTTAACTTTAAGGGGTAGATAAAAAGTGTTTGTCAAACCAACATCAGCCTTGGGTTGAATATCTAACCCTCCAAATGAACTCGCAGCCCTTTCGTCCGTAGATCAAACGTCTTTGATGTTTCAATCTTTTGGTTTTTTTAGAAACAGCCTTTGTTTTGTGCACTTCAGTGATCTCCAGAGACTCACACATCATAACCATCTTCATCTCTTTCAGGCCCCAATCATAATCCTCATCATCACCCCATTGTTATCATCTGTCTCCAAAACACACGTCATCATCATCAGCCACATCATCAAGCCACTTTACTTAGATTCATATGCCTAATAGACAACTGTGTCCTTGGCTTCAACTGTTCCCTCGTTGTAATTAAAAACATTATCTCGTCTGAATAATAAGCATGTGTCGGGCAGATGGAGAGCAGCAGGAGTGAGCAGCATTGTGTGTGTTGATTTTAGGGTGTTGTCTACGAGCAAACTACATTTGATATGCGTGCATCTTTCCCACACATCCACACCCCAGGATGAAGATGATGTGTTTAGTACTGCATTGTTTACATGTTATTAATTAGTGAAGATTCATAGCAGCTTAAACAGCATGTATGAACGAGTAGAAACAGGACACAAAGGCCAAACACTGACGTCATGATGCTTCAGAAGTTTTTAAAATGTCACATCAGTGCTTTCATGTTGCTCTCTACTTCTTTATGTACTGAAGTGAGAACTCATCTTACATTTGTTCCTCTATTTATGTTTTCAACCATTTATTTAATAATCTGTCTTTTCAGGAGTTTGCTCATGAAATTCCCTTTATTGCATCCATTCATTAAATGTTGTAGCTATTCATCCTTGTCATCTGCAGGGGCACACAGAGGTGTCACCAGGGGTGGCATTGCCCCACCTTTGGACACCAAAGCTGCCCCCCCAAATCTTAAACTATTTGTCTTGTCAGAGGCTGGACTTGGGCCAAAAATAACAGTTTGGGCTGTGCTGCGACAGGCTGCAAGAAGCATTTAAATAAAGCCAATTATCCTTTGTTGGTTCTTGAAATAAAGACACAAATCTTCACACATCTGTTTCACAAAACAGGAGCGGAGAAGAGGAAACAGTCCATCAAGAACTGCAATGAAACACTTTGGTACTAATGACAGTATGCAGGAGTTTGCTTGCAACTTTCAAGTATGTCAGGTTTTGACTTTGGACAAACCTCATCTTTTTGTGTCCTGGAAGTGTAAAGCTTCAAAGTCATGTAACCACTTGGTTTTGTTACTTTTTTAAGTTAAATAATTAGTGTCATCTCTATGTTCCCACAGCCCTATGTTTCCACAAATCTAGGACATTTTCAAAATTAGATCTTGTGTTCCTACATTTCATTTCAATTTAAGCCCTATCCTCCCACAAGATTTTTGGAAGCACTTTATAGTAAATGTATGAATGGATGAGTAATTTTATATCGATCAGCAGCAGCAGAAATCGTCACAAATAGGCTGATCGAAAAGGGTTTCGTCTGAAGCGCCCAGTTGCTGCGCTTTATTCGATTGATCTGACCTGAAGCTGGTCGATACCAGGCCTCTGTGCTACTTAGTTTAGTTTGTTTATTTAAAAGGACAACGTGCACTTAAATTAAATGTTTGCAATAAACAAAAAAGATGGGCACCAGATTTAGCAAAAAGCTACAGTCCAGGGGCGCTGGTGTCCTAGCGGTCTCAGCGCCCCACGTACAGAGGCTACAGTCGTCACGGGGGTCGCCGGTTGGATTCCCGGCCGGTCGACCATTTCCTCCATGTCTTCCCCCTCTCTCTACTCCCCACATTTCCTGTCTCTCTTCAGCTGTCCTATAAAATAAAGGCAAAAAGGCCCAAAAATATAACTTTAAAAAAAAAAAAGCTTCAGTTCATCTGTAGTCCATTGCTACTGGATAATAGGTTGGGTGTAATTGGCTACCAGAAAGGGGGATAAAAGCTAATACAAATTTATGAAAAAGGAAATGTGGAAACATAGGGACGTTCCCAAATAATTATGGGTGCCGGTTTAGCTCAGCTGGTAGAGCGGGCTCTTGGTGTACAGAGGCTCCTTCCCTTGTCACACTTCTCAATTCTCTGTTCTGACATGATTCGATGCACGTCATCCCCCTCTCTCCACACATTTCTGTTTACTCTAATGCTCAAAGTAGATATAATCAGTGGAGACAGAGAGGGTAAATAAAAGCCACCCATTTGTGCACATGTGCACATGCTCATGCCACCCCTGTATAAGTCACTGCCTTGGTTGGGCCACCCCAGCTACAAAAAGTCTGGACACACCCCTGGTGATGTGCTCATGCATGGGCTTATATGGTGTTTCGTGAACTCATGCATTCATCCAGTTCTTCCAAGCATCTTTATTGCAACCATTCAATTCACTCAACTATCTAGTAATTGCTTTATCTATTTCTATGATCTAATATTTATTTTGTAGATGCTTTCCTTAGCAGTTTTAAAAGTCATTAATTTATTAAAACATCCTAAAGGTTGTAAATATTTTGCCCATTTTTATTCTATGATAACTCATTTCATGATTTTTCGACATGTTGATGTGACTGTTCCTTTTTCTCTTCTTCATTGTTGTTTAAATACCACCACATCAATCATTTCCTTCTACTGGTGCTCATGAATAAACCACGTGGCGTTCACCAAACACTGCTGATTCTGATTTATCTCCTTCTGTCAAATTCAAAATGTGACAAAACCCAGATGCAGCTGAATCCACCAAAAACGCACAAGTGAGAGAGCAGCATGCAACTCCCCACACAAAGGAAGTGGATTATATCGGCTTTATTTCAACACACGAGCACAGAAATGTGAATGTTGCCACGGCGACAGCTCTGTTTTTAAGAATATTTACAGCATGCAGGCTGGAAATATTTGTCCCAAGTGCTCTCTTTCTGGCAAGAGTGCCGGCATGCACTTGCACACGCGTTTCTTTTCTTTTTTTTCCCTTTTTCTGAAACAGTGAATCATGGTGGAGGATTATGAATATGGCAAAAGCACAAACAAAGCCTGTTTGGGCTTTTGGCTCTGTGAGCATCTGCAGGATTTACAAAAAAGAGGAAACTGAACCATGAAATCACGTTTAAAGTTCTCTTTAGTCAGACATCAACTGAACTCGATCCATCTCCTCACACAGCATGATCCAGTTCTGTTCAGTTGCAGCCATTACTACAGCTTCTCTGACCAAACTCCTGCTCACAGGATCAGGTTTCACTTCTAAAACGGTGAGTCTTTTTAAACCACAAACATGCAAAGTGGCGTTTAATTCAACATGTCAGACTGCGGCAATCAAAGCTCTGTGGGGCCACATTAGCTAAAGAGACCCAGTAATTACTTGAATGGGCCCAGACAATGCTGCTTTTGTGACATGGAGGTCCTTGTGGTGATCATAGGTCAACATATCCACACACACACATATATAAACACACACACACACACATAGCTGCAAATGTCAATCTGGATTCCAGCACAGTGACGACGCAGCAGTGATGACCTGTCTCAAGGCCGGGAGGAAAACTAATAAAAATGAAGACGTAATTGACAATGACCTTCGCCTCCAACACACACATTCACAAATCAGCAGCATTACATCATCTGCACAATCTTAATCATGCAGCGCTACTGATTACTACTTCTGCCTGTCAGTGAGCACGCTGTGAGGTTTTCACTGCCTACAATTGCAATGGAAAAGAAAGTCCACAGTGCACTAACAGGCACTAATTGGGAACATGTTGAAGCCCCCTGATTGATTGATTCATGGTGGGGATAATCTAGATTTAAGCTGTGAAAACAGTCAGACAGAAAGGCACATGAAGCTCAGAGAAAACACATCAGTCAAGATATAATTGGAACCATCGTCCAGCACAGAAGCTTGCAGGTATCTCCCAAGTCATGGAGTTCATCTAAAAATAGTGGCTTTCAGAAATTCCCAAGATTTCACTCTGCACTGTTACCACACTATTGCAAGAATAAACTTTGGAACTAGTTGCATCTGAAATTACAAAAGCATGGGATGTTCTGCTCTGAATAAATGTGGGTGGAATAAAAACATGACATCTAATCACTGACCAAAATCCCCTGCAGATGTTCCCAGAGTCTTAAACTTAAATTATGTCCAGCAAAGGAGTTCAAATGCATAATAAGATGCAGGATTTGTTTTTAAATCAGGGGTTTGGCTTCATTTTTGCTGAACTTTCTCACCAGAGGGACAAAATATTGAGTCTATAATCAGCTTTTTAACCTTTCTAAAGCTATGACATCGCAATTTTGACATCTCTAAAATATTAACTATGTTCAACTCAATCCCCAAGTAATCCCCCTGTATGAGTAGAACAGTCTTGTAATTTTGCTGTTTAAGCATCTCTCTAAAAGTTATATCATCCTCCCTCTAAGAGCAAAAAGTTCAGTTTCCTGAACCAGCTTCACATCCAGCTGATGAAGTCAAAAAGTCATGAGCCAGCAGAAAGTTCCACTCAGCAGAAAGACACAACACTTGATCCAATAAATTCCAATAAATGGAGAGACAAGCACATACCTTCCAACGGCTCATAGGCAGAGGAGTGGTGGAAGCAGAACTGGAGGACGAGTAGAAATAATCCAAAGAGCCAGGGAGGAATCCTGCATGAAAACAGAAGTAAAAAGTTAAAAAAGTGACTCAAAGTTGACTTAAAACAACTTCTTCAGAGAAAACAAAGTGCCTTTCATTTACCGTGAAGTCATCTTTAGTGATGTTGAGCTTAGATCCAAACTAAAGTTGTCCTGTTCATGTGTGAGAGCCTTGGTAAGACACAGAGAGAGAGAGATGGAGCCCACTCTGCCCCCTTTCTCACTGACACCAAACTAAAAGCCTCTGACTCTCCTCCTCCTCCCTCTCTCTCTCTCTTTTGGTTCCCCGGTCAAACAAAGGCAGCTTCAGTGAGTCTCGACTGCAGGGGCCCTCGCATAAACTGAAATCTGACTCCTCGTGTCTCTCTATGGACCACCGCTTTTCTAATCCGGCCCTCCCCTCAGACTTCACAACTCCAAATACAAATTAACACAGTCCAGCCAAATCCTCCTCCTCCTCCCCCCAGCTCCTCTTGCTTCTCCTCACTGGTGTGGTTTCTCTCACTCTCCCTGTGCTTTAAATCACTTCACTTGTGTGGCCTTGACCTGACGGAGGAGAAGCCTCGGGAGATGCAACTTCCAAAAGTCAAAACTCTCTTTCATGTATCTTGTAAAGATAGGAGGTTGTCAAAACAAAACTGAAGCTCTTACTATTCATGGCATTATTGGAATGTGTTTCTTTGTGACCAAACCAAATCTTCCTCCAGTTTGTTTGTTCTGGTTGGGATTATCATAAGAGATCTAGTTATCATGGCTTCCTTCTACCAAAGCATGTCCTTCATGCTTCATTTGGAGGATTTTGGTGCATTCCAAGGCCTATTTGAAATTTTACTCCCGCTTGTTATAGATCTTTCCAGGGTCTCCCAATTGGGCCAGATTCTCTCCAAAGGAAGGCATCCAGGGGGCAGGATGATGGAACCCTGAAACATCTCAACTGGCTCTTTGAAAAGACAAAGGACTTTTAGTAGAACCAGGAGATGTCGGATTTCCTTACAGAGTCCCTTGGCCCTGAAACACTTGGCCAATGGACACTCATCTACAAGTCATGGTTGTTGAAGTGGTTTTTGTGGTATAGCTCAGGGGATAGTGGACCTAGTTGAGCCTGTTGAATTACCTGTACAGCCCAAGAGACAAAGGCCCAATTTCAATGTCCTGGTCCCTTAAGCACTCACTGACTTTGAGGCGCGTTCCCGCTAAGTCCGTAAGGGCTTAAGGCTGTCCCACTGTCAAATCATCAAGTGTGTGAGGGATCTCTCACTGATTTTTGGAGCCCTTTATGCCCCCTTTCCGTAAGTGGGCATTGTTGCAGACTTAGCGTAAGGGAATTACCCATAGTTCATAGCATTGTGACCTGAAACACGGGATTCCCAGGGGGAACATTGAGATTTGGCCAAAGTTTGCATGGTGAGAAAGTGAATATATCACTTTAGGATTTTCTTTCTGATGCAACAAACAAAGCAACATCATCAGCATACAGTTATAACCCTGAGACTTCACACATGTTTCTGTTGCCCCTACATAACTGGTCCTGGATTGTTTCAGCGCAGAACTGATGGCAACAAACAACTTTAGCACACACCACAAATACATTTCATCCAATTAGACCAATAACTCAATACTGAATGGCCCTGAATGGCCTCCTATAGAACTGACCTCTTGAGCCCTTATATAACCTCCAGTTCTCTCAGATCCTCTGACATGGGTCTCCTGGCAGTCCCCCAGTCTAATTTTAAACTCAAAGGCTACCGTGCTTTTGCTGTCAAGGCCTCTCGGCTGTGGAAAAGCCTCTCACCCTAAATCAGATCTGCCCCGCTCTGTTGACTCTTTCAAGTTTTGCCTCAAAACTTACTTTTACATGTTAGAATTTTGGTGCAATTTGCTGTGTCCCATTTTCCAAATCCAGAGACAAAGTTGTAATTAAAATATGGTGACGTTACACATCTTTTATAGTGCTGATGTCATCACTGACTCATCTGCCACCATGTCTGGACTCAAGAGCATTCAGCAATGGCACCAAAAAGGAATCTGCAGACAACTAACTCACGCACATATCCAGCAGTCTCACTGCAGGAGCCAGTGTGGTAGTGGGAAGGACTGATAAAGATGTGTTAAGACCTTGTCTTTGACAGCTCAGGCAGATAAGAGCCATCGTGGCCTGTGAGGGATGCTGTAAGGGAGGCCAAATCAGTGATAAGCCGTCCTCACTTCCCTGACCTCACAATGGCTGACCAGAGCTGGTGTCAAGACACATTCCTCCTAAGACTGTTGGAGGTCTGACAAACGTCTTATTTAAGGTCATCTTTGGCCAGACATTTGTCTCAAACCCTAATTTTTTCTAAATTTTGAATCTCTTAAAGGGATACAGTACATACAAGGAGATTCTTGACAGTCAGGGACGATTGGGACACCATTTTTGTATCTTATAGGATATAAAGGTTTTGAAATGTTTCTTGATTAACCCTCACTGTGGCTGGTAATGTATAAAATAACATCAGTTTCCACAGGCAGCTCTTATATATATACACTACCAGTCAAAAGTTTGGACAGACCCTTCTCATTTAATGGTTTTTTTTTATGTTAATTATTTTCAACATTGTAGATTAATACTGAAGACATCAAAACTGTAAAACAATATGGTTTTGCCATAATCTGGATTATTCAAATAGGGCTCTCCATTGTTTACTAACCCTACCTCTGAACAACACAACTGATGGTCTCAAACACATTAAGAAGGCAAGTCATTCTACAAATGAACTCTTCACAAGGCTCATGTTAATTAGCCCAATGTCTCCAACCCAATGTCTCCTGAGGCCCCAGCCTGAAGAAGCCAACAGAACCACATCATCTGCAAAGAGCAGAGCAGGGACTCCAAGGCCCTCATACTGGAGACCCTCCTCTCCCTGGCTCAGCTTGGGATCCTTGAGCAATCTCAGCACAAAAGGGACAAGGCCAATACCAGATATTGGATGGCCATGAAATTTGGGAATCTCAGGTGGCACTGCATTAAAAACAAACATGACTCTGTAGTGGAAATTACTGCATTGGCGACACAGTTTCTGGCTGCATCCACAAATATACACTACCAGTCAAAAGTTTGGACACACCTTCTCATTCAATGTTTTTTTATTTATTGTATTTATTTTCAACATTGTAGATTAATACTGAAGACATTAAAACTATGAAATAATCAGATTTTGCCATAATCTGGATTACAACAGTAGTCAAATAGAGCTCTCCATTGTGTACTAACCCTACCTCTGAACAACACAACTGATGGTCTCAAACACATTAAGAAGGCAAGTCATTCTACAAATGAACTCTTCACAAGGCTCATGTTAATTAGAAACCATTCCAGGAGACCACTCCATGAAGCAGACTGAGAGAATACTAAGAGTGTGCAAAGCTGTCATGAAGGAAAAAGGGGGCTTCTTTACAGAATCTAAAATATAAAACATATTCTGCTTTGTTTAACACTTTTTGTGAATTAAATAATTCCATATATGTTCTTTCATAGTTTTGATGCCTTCAGTATTAATATGTGCATGAATAAGGGAGTCACTAAAAGCCAGAAGGATGTTGTGTTTTTTTCTTCTTCAAACATGTACAGCCTGCTATTTGTCACGTTTAAAACCAGGAAATCATCATCAAGGACTCCTCCACAGTGAAATGAAGGACTGGAATGCTGGAATTGGAGTCTGTCAGTTTGACCTTTGGTCTTATTAGGGGGTTGTTGCACAACCAATAAGTCCTTCCTGCAATAATCTGTTTAGATTAGCTGGGGGTCTTCATGACCCAACATGGCAAAGGTATGCAGGTGCTTTCTTTCTCTCTCTCACAGGTGTCCAGTTAAGTCACTGTGTCTGAATGAGGGTAGATGATGGAGGTCTGTTTTGGTAAAAATAAGGTTTGAACTGAGAAATTCACACTTAAGAAGAGTCAGTGTTTGTGTTCATGTCCACGTTAATACCGCACAACACAGCTGCTCGGTGATGTAATGAGCTGGGGCACTTCTTGTCTCACAAATGTCCAAGTGTTTGTGTTTTAAACTGGCCAGAAATTACATGTCAAACAATTTCTTTAAATGCTGCGCCATTCACTCAACACAGAGACTTTGTGAGAATATCACACTTTGTGCATTGGAACAAGAAGATGCCAGTACACCTCATACAAGCAGTAATTACATTTCCTCCAAAGAGCATGAAACAGTATAAATGACAAAAACTGGATGTATTATTATGTTTGGAACAAAAGGTGATGAAATATCAGTCCTTAAATTTGCAGTAGGTGTGGTTATTTCCTTAATGGATGTTTGTTTTTGGCAAAATTCAAAGTGAATACAAACTGTGCCTTGCCAAGGCCTCCTCTACACCCCCTCTACACCCACACCCCGACCTTTTGACGAGTGTGCCTCTAAGATCTCCATAGTAGTGTGTTTATTTGGTGGTAAACAGAGTGAGCACACTCTGTAAGGAGAGAGACAAGGAGACAAAGAGCAACAGACTGTTGTTTCCATGAAAAGAAAACAGTAACACAGACGAGTGAAGGGGGGGTTTCAGAGTGAGGGAGTTCTGCCTGTGGGTGGCTGCAGATTAAAAGGGGTCCAGTTAGAGGTCTTGCTGGTATGAGTCAGTAAAGACACCAGATCATCTTTGCTATTTAGCCGGCGGCTGTGAGAAACCAGGCTGAGCTGCCCCAGCTGACATCAAAAAACGCATCAACGCACAAACAGAAAACACATCTGCTTGGCCCTGGGTCTGAAAGGGGGCAATTCTTCTGAGGGGATTTCCATGTTTTGACCTTGGTGGTTTGTGGCTGTAATAAACTGTGAGAGATGAAGTCAAACACATCGACAGGTTAAATGGATACAACCATGAACAGTATTTAGAAGCATTCTTGATGTAAAAACAAGCTATGATCCTTCCTTTGTGACATTTCATCTTTCAGTACTGGATTTGCAGCCTAATATGATCTACAGTAAGATGATTAAAGTGTAAGAGAATACAGCAGAAGAAGCCAAACTGAGCTGACAAATGTAGAATAAAGTGAAAGGAGGCTGGAAAGAGGCCCCAAACGTCAGCTTTACTCCAGATAAGAAGCATTTGCTGCTGCTCATATTTCAAATATTTCTTATCACAGAGGCCAGGATTCCATACAGCTCCTCTGACCCACTGTAGGTGTATATTAACCCTTACATAGACAGTCAGGAGAGGAGTGATAGATGCTGAGCAGAGTGGGTTTAAAGTGGGTTTAAACTTGAAAAATAAGTCAGCTGATAATTGAAAGTCAGCAAAGTTCAACAGTTACAAGAAGATCCATCAGCATGGATTATACTTGGAGTGGTGACAGTGGGTGTCTCCTGGCTGTAGGAACTTTTTCAGAGGTCAGGGAGCATTTGGGGAAATATTTTGGGGGAACTTCACCATTCACGACAACTTTTTCAGCTCCTACATCAGATTTTCTTCTTTTTGAAAACTAGAGGGAGTTGAAGTCATGTGATGTACAGCAAAAGGTTTGTACATTGGACCAATTGCCCATGCAAAAATGGTATCTGCCATCTTGAAAAACCTAGAGATGAAGGTTGTGGTTGTTGTAAATTTGTGGTTATTGGTAGTCTGTCTTGATAAGTTGTTGGTGGGTGTTTAGGCTGATGGTGGTTGTTGTTGGTTGGCTAGATTTGTTTGATGTTTAAACCAAACATTAACCTAGCATCAATTATTTGATGGTTGTTTGCTTGTGGTGATCTGTTGATGTTGGTTGATCTATCTGATAAGAATGGTTGGCTTTTGGTTGTTTGGTGGTGGTTGGTTGTTGGTTGTGTTTGATTGGTGGATAGTGTTTGGTGGTGGTTACTGGTTGTTGGGAAGCTGTTGGTTGTTATTTGTTGGTGGTTGATGTGTTTGATGGTAGTTATTGGTTGTTGGAAAGCTGTTGGTTGTTATTTGTTGGTGGTTGATGTGTTTGATGGTAGTTATTGGTTGTTGGAAAGCTGTTGGTTGTTATTTGTTGTTGTTGCTGTTGCTGTTGCTGCTGCTGCTGCAGGTTGTTTTGGGTCACAGAAGTCAGCTGTTGTTGGTTTGCTGTGTTTGATTGGTGGATGATGTTTGGTGGTGGTAAGTTGGTGATTGTTGTTGGTTGGTTGTTGATTATTGGCTGTCATTGGGGTTGGTTTTGGGTTATAGAAGTCGGCTGTTGGTTGTGTTTAGTGCTTGTTTTGTTGTATTTGATTGCTGGATGTTAGGTGGTTTTAGATGGTGGTAAGTTGCTGATTGTTGTTAGTTGGTTGTATTTGGTCAGTGTTTGGTTATTGTTGGTTATTGGTTGTTTTTGTGGTTATGGTCTGTTGCTTGGGGTTGTTTTGGGTTACAGAGGTTGTTGGCTGTTAGTTGGTTAGTTAGTTAGTTAGTTAGTTGGTGTTGAACTGTCATTGAAGTAACTTATATTCATTGTTCCCACTGGTGGTACCATTTTAAACATGCCTCAAATGTGTGTTTTTGGGACTTTGTAATGCATCTTCTGAAAGAAAAATTAACTTGTAGAATCAAAGAATGGAAAACTCTGTATATATTTTCACCATCATAAGAAAAGACCATGAACATTAAACCACTGTTTAGTCAAAGTGGTGATTCATTTTTTTAGTATTAACACTTATGAGTCAACATTGTACTTAGAGCAACATTTTTTATAAGCAGTTATTGTATATCCAGCAATTACATGATGAATCATATTCTATACGACTCTTGTCCAAATGATTTATGTGGTATCCTTCACAAAATGCATAGCTGTCTTATCTTGAAGCCAACACATATGCTTACATTTTGTGAGAATTACTCCGCCTTTGTGAGATTTAGCTGCTCATCTCTCCCTCCTTTTATCTGCTTTTCATTTTCTTTACCTCCACTCACAGAATGACTGACACAGACTCCCCAGCCCTCCGCTTCGAGAGTAGGATCCAGCAGCATTATGAAGCTTCTCCACAAAGCCGGGGGCGTGTTGTGGGTTCAAAGGTCACTTTTTCGTCTCTGCGGGCGGGAAGGTGGCAGAGCTGCAGAAAATAACAAGTGCTTCTGGTGTTTTTAAAGCTGAAATTCAAACACAATGTTAACAAAGGGGGTGGACCTGCTACTGAAAACACACATGGAGTCCACTATTGAGTCTCAGAGTGATTGGCAGCGATGTGAGCAACGGGGGTCAAGCTGCTTTGCAGGAGTAGAAGATGAGCTTTTAATACATGGATTTGGAAACTGAATAGACTCAAAACATAACAGACTTATATCACCATTCATGGTGGTCAAGGATAAAAGATTTAGTGCTGAAAATGTTCAGAGAAAAAGATGAATGTGCTGAACATTAACATTAACATTAAGACTAAGGCGAAAACATTGTTCTGCAAAAGTCTGTATATTGGCAACCAAGTCCTGTTAAGTTTATTCAACCCTCCTGTTATGTTGCGGGTCAAATTGACCCATTTCAAAGTTAAAAAAAAAAACAATGTTAAAAGTACTTTTTCAGTATGAAACTTCTTCTGCTTGAGTTTGTTAGCAGAATCCACATGTAAAATAAAAATGGTTCATTTAACATATTTGACATATCTGCAGGAGCTGGGATCAAATAGAGACAAGCTGGCAGCCATTGGGACAGTGAGGGACAAGTGGGTAGAGCAACTTCCACTACTCTATAACCCAGGCCCTAATGTCACAGTGGATGAAAGGCTAGTTGCATTCAGGGGTTCCTTCATCTTAGGTAATATATGCCTTCCAAACCAGCTAAATACAGCATCATAATCTGGGCAGCATTTGACAGAAGAGGTGTCTCCTGTTAATTTATCAACATCACTTGATAAAAATAAATAAATCATAATTTAGTATACAATAAACAAAAATCTGTCATAAAAAACTGTTGTATTTATATTTAGGTCTTTCCAATGTACATTAAAAAAGTTTAACATTATTTTTTTTTTCTGTCAGTCAATTTTTTATTGCATTTTTCCAGTATTTCTTTTTCACCACAAGTTGACAAATTATTACAAAACCAACAAAAATAAAATAGAGAAGAAAAAAACAAAAGAAAAACCATATAATAATAATAATAAAATAAATAAATACAAAAAAAGAAAAAAAGAAGATAATGAAATAGCACTCCTAATTTTCTCTGTGATGTTTAGAGGTTAACATATATAGTATTTCAGTAATCATATATGACATTCATCAGACATAGAAGACAAATTAATTGCACATTGGATACCATAGTCACCTTCTCCAATCATTTCCAAACAAGGACCCCATATTGATCTGAACATTAATTCTAATGAAAAAAGTGAGCTATCCTCATTGAACCATGATCTGTGAGAATTAAAGAACACCATTGCACTAAATATTGATTTAAATGGTTAGTAATGGAGTTCATAATGAGATTTAAAAAATGTTTGCTGGAATTTTTTGGGGGGTTCTGACACTTCTGGATCATTGAATATGCCCTGGGTCAAGTTGACCCAGGAACATTATTGCTGTTCCTAAGAAACGAATATAACAGGAGGGTTAATACGCTTTGTTTCTTCAAGTGGCATGCACATAGTTTTAGGTAGCTGCAGACTACCAGGCAAAGCTCCATTTTACAAGATAAACTTCAAAATTGGAGATATGCTAACATTGGGTTTGACATCCTACCGTATTTACATCTCTGTCAAGCTACTCTAATCAGGACTCACACAGGAAGCTAAAGTTCTCCGAAGCATGTCTCCAGGGAATATTAAACCCTCTTATGTTTGTAGTATCGTAACATTCTGTAAACACTCATTGTCTAACCCAGACTTACTAGAT
The DNA here is from genome assembly GCF_009762535.1 of Notolabrus celidotus. Lineage (NCBI taxonomy): Eukaryota > Metazoa > Chordata > Actinopteri > Labriformes > Labridae > Notolabrus > Notolabrus celidotus. Next base: position 27,158,463 of record NC_048288.1, read on the forward strand.
TTACTAAAAGGTTCCTCTGGTCAGTTTATAAAAAAGCTTTCCAGGGTTAAAAAGGAGCCAAACATCCACTCCAAAGAAGTAAAAATTCTATCAACTCCATGTTAATGTTTCCTTTCCACTCTTGTAACTTCACAGGAACATGGTTATGCTTACAGGTGTTTAAACTGCAGGAGGAGAGAGCGTGCCAGACGGGGAGAGATGCCAGTGTTGTCAGGTTGCATTTTAAATCCCATTTATCTTCAGATTTACTGCTCCAGTGCAGATGCAATTATTGTCTCCAGGTGAAGTCTTCCTAACAGGTGCTGCTGGTTACAAACACTGAGCTTTACAATGCCAGAAGTTTGACCTCTGACCTGGCTGTCCTTGACTCTGGAACAATGCACAAGGCTTTTCTTACTGTATGTAAACCCTAGGCGATGATAGGTTTGATTGCATGTAAAAGTCTGGGCAGCAGTCTGCGGGGTAATTATGATGTTAAATTGTCATGCTGTGTTAGCGCTCTGCTTGGAATTTAAAGGGTAAATGTAAGCAGCCTGGGTGTAATGGAAACGTCAGTCAGGGGAGGGTTCAGGAGGAGCAGCAGCCAGACATTGTTCATTCATACTGAACTCGGCTGCAGCTGCAGCAAGCAGGAGAAAACAAGGTGGAAAAATAAGAAACTTAACATGATGGGTGATTCAATTTGAGTGAAGAAGGTTGTAGCATGTGTAAGCTTCAGCTAGAGTCACGTAGAAGAAATCAAGAGTAGGTTCACAGCTGAAAGGTATAAAAAAGGATCTCTTACTTCTTTTGGATTCCTCAAAAGTTTCACTCTCAGCATTTTTAAAACTGCAAAACTTGCACATACTATCCTTTTGTATATCTCTTCCTCAGGGATGCTTTGGTGTTTTGGGTTTCATTACTAAGGCAATATTTGTTCAGTAAATTTATCCCAAGTTGTGTCAAGTTTGCATGAAACTCACACAAACCTAAACAACATCTGAATGTAATCTAATCCAGCATGTTTGACACTATTTCAGAAGAACTTCCAGGGAGGGTTTTTGCTTTACGAGTAGATACAGACTGCTACATGGAGGTCTCCAGTGACCAGGAGAAGATGTACCTGTTGTTTTTCATGATCTATGAGATCAAACTCAGATGTGCAGGTGATAAACGTGTGGGAGCAGCTGTTTTCAATGAGAAGCAGAGGATTTGATGCATTCCAGGTCCGCCTGCTCCCAGGATTCTTTGTTTTAGTAACAAGCTTTATATATTTTATATATCGCTGTAAGTTTGTAGAATCAAACATGTCCCAGGAGGTTTCACTTCACTTCTAATGATATCAGCTTAAGTTCTTTTTTGACACTTTCCTTCTGAATTTTCTTTCAAACAGAGAACAGAACTTGCATGGAACAGATTGTTCAGGACTGTCTGTTGCACAATGCAATGGAAAGAAACATAGAAGTTGTCACAACAGACTGTATAAAAAGATGGACAAAGTGCCAATGGCGTCACCCATCTGTTCCTGAAGCCCTGTTTTGAGGTGCCATACTGGAAATGCTGAACACAACCAATCTTCATCCAAGCTAGTGTGTGGTAAAGAGGTGGGCCTTTAGCCTTTTCGACCCCTGTCAGCCAGCCACGCCCTTATTTGGGCAAAACACATAAGTCGAATATCTTCGAAAATACAGAGTTATAAAAAAAAATCATCCCCCTGTACAGTGTGTGCTGAAAGAGAAATGAGCTACTCAGACCTAAAGTTTTTTTTTGTACCAGGCTGTAAACATCATCTTCTTTGAATGGGTATGTATGTGGTTTCTTGTGTTTCTGCAGCCAGCCTCAAGTGGACGCTCGATGAACTGCAGCTATCAGCACTTCTGAATGGGCTTCATATTTTAAGACCGGAAGTTGCCGCTTGGTTGTCACCCATTGGCTTCTGAGAGAGCATTCTGAAGTCCAATGATAGCTGGTGTCGTTTTGGAAATGCTGACTTGACTGAACTTTTGGTCAAACTAGACACAGACAATGAGGTGGAGCTGAGACAGGCTTCAAGCCTCCTGGCTAACAGTGGCCGACTCAGCCATGTCTCTGTGAAAATGTATGTATAATTCCTAGCTGTGATGTTTTCAAAATGGATGCATCCCAAACCATCCTTCATCCAGTGTGTACAAACAAAGTAATGAGCTACATAGACCAAAACCTGTTGTTGAACCAGGCAGTAAACATGTTGATTTAAGCTGAAAAGGTGTGCATTTTGAAAGGACCGAATAAAGATTCCTTGGCTTTTGATGCCAGTCTCAAGTGGACACTCAAGGACCTGCAGTTTTTTGCACTTCCCAATTTTTTTTTCAACACCAGAGGTTGCTGCTTGGTTTTTACTATAGCCTCGTTATTTCAGTACATGGACAGGGTTAAGATCCTGCTCATCACCTACTAAAGCCCTCAATAACCTCACCCTTCATACCTGGCATACTTCCTAAAACGCCACTCCCAATCTCGCCACTTCAGATCATGGGATGACAATCTCCTGTACCCCATCACCAAGACCAAGCACCGCATCTTGTGGGACAGAGCCATTGCCATCGCCGCCCCCAACTTTCTGGAACTCTCTCCCTCCAAACATCCATAACTTTGACTCTTTTTACTCATTTAAAACTCAATTCAAGACTTACATGTTCAAAAAAGCCTACAACATGTGACCTCTACACCCTCCCTGTCTCTGTTTTTTGTATAATTTTTCACACTTCATGTCTGAGTACTTAGAAAAGCAGTATATTAGCCCTATCCATGATTATAATTTATATCATAAGGTAGCAACTGTTTTGAAAACAACTCTAGTCTTTTAATTGACTTTCAAGCCAAAAAACAACAAACATTTTTCAGAATTTGCAGCAGATCCAGGCTTTGGGATATTATGTTGTTGTTTTCACAGTTTTCTGAATTAAAACCAACCAAACCATCAGCTGAACATCCCTCTTCAGATGTAAATGTATGGTGCTGTTTGCCTGGCTTTAAGTCAAAATGTAAATGTAATATTTTCTGTGTTAAACTTTAATACAAAAATAAACTTTCACTTTCCTCAGGCTATCAGAGCAAGCTGGGTGTGATTTGGCTAGCCAACCAGCTAATTTATCAAAGCCTCACATGTAAATCCTCCAGCTTAGTGCTAATGCTACTTCTGCTCGATAAGTGCTGTCCAAACACCAGACGTAATCCCAAGTAAAACAACCAGCTCTTGCTCAAACGGTTACAAAGAAAACTCATCAAATGCATCACAAGAAACTAAATATTGACCTCTGATATGTCTGCAGGACGGCTGTGGACTTACAGGAGGTGATTGTGAGGGGAACATAAAGTATTAATGTCTCTATGGAGCAGCTTTTTGTGTGTTTTGTAAATCCAAGAGTGCATGTACGTGCCATAGTGTATTGGTATGGCTGAGTGTGTGTGCACAGGTGCTGCTGATACCTAAAGACCCCTGGCGTCCGTTCACTCCTCTGATGTGAAAGGAAAAACACGGCTGGTAAACACAGAGACGTGGTCCGGCTGTGAGCTCCTGTCTGCAGGGGTGAAACACGGCAGAATATATTCACAGTGTTTTCTCACATTTAGACATGACATGTGTCTGCCAACAGGTTCAACATACGCTCCATTTTTTTCTCCTATAAAGCACGGACTGTTCAAACATTTTCACACTTCATCACCTGCCTGGATCGGGCATGGCGAGAAATGGGGTCAGGACGTTTGTTGAAACCTCTCCAAATCAAGCTGACACACAGTAATCTGAATTTTTCTCCCAGCGTCTCTGTTCAATTTATTTTCTTTGCAAGATCATTTACAAATAAAACAAACATAAATAACCTCTGTCTCCCTCTATGTGCTTGTGGTTTATTTCTACATTAACTTGCTCATTAACAAGCTTGGGCTGCAGGGATTTGTTGTTTATGGACATACACACTGCAATCAGAGAGTTTATTTTGAATCACAGTGCACGCTCCAACGCCCTAAAATCCCACATTTTCATACTGCGAGGGAGACAATGGACTAAAACAACAGTTTGAAGTGATGCATCAAGGGAAATGAGCTACAAAGTTTATATTTCCAAAAGTTCTGTGTTATATTCATACGCCTTCATAACCTCCAGACTGGACTATTGCAACAGCATTCTTTACGGCCTCCCCTCCACCGACCTCAAAAAACTTCAATATGTCCAAAATTCAGCTGCCCGTTTACTCACCCACTCCCGCTCCAGAGCCCACATCACACCCATCCTTCAGCACCTCCACTGGCTCCCCATTCAGCACCGAATCCACTTCAAGATCCTGCTCATCACCTACAAAGCCCTCAATAACCTCGCCCCCTCTTACCTGACCGACCTCCTCAAACGCCACTCCCCATCTCACCGCCTCAGATCATCAGATGCCAACCTCCTGTCCCCTATCACCAAGTCCAAGCACCGCACCTTGGGGGGACAGAGCCTTTGCCATCGCTGCCCCCACTCTCTGGAACTCTCTCCCTCCACACATCCGTAACGCTGACTCTCTCCTCTCTTTCAAAAACCACCTCAAGACCTACCTGTTCCAAAAAGCATACCACACATGACCTCTCCCCCCGCCCCACCTCTGTCCCTGTTTTGTTTGTTTTTATTTATGTGTTTTATTTTCTTTCTTTAGTTTCCATCTTATGTAAAGCGACTTTGAGTACTAAGAAAAGCGCTATATAAATTCTACGAATTATTATTATTATTATATTTCCCCGCCTTTGATTCACTTCTCCTCTGCTCAGCCCAGAGGAAAATCTTACTGCTCAAGGCTTTCTCTTCTAAGTCTCAGGAGACAAAATTGAGATTCTCACTTCAGCCTCATTCAAGTTTCAAATTGTTCTCATTTGTTTCTCATTAGTTTCTCAAAAAATTCACCAGGAGAAATAGTTGAGACCATAACATGAGTCTTAAATTAGAGATCTCATTAATGGCTAATTTTCTTCTCTTTTTAAAATTTATTTGACAGGACATCTGAAGAGAGACAGGAAATGTGGGGAGTAGTGAGCGGGGGAAGACATGCAGGAAATGGTCGACTGGCCGGGAATCAAACCGGCGACCCCTGCGAAGAGGACTGTACCCTCTGTATGTGGGGCGCTTAGACCGCTAGGCCACTAGCGCCCAAAAGAATCCACCCCTTTAATTGTAATAATCTGGCTAAATCTGGTCGGCCCTTTTGTGGCCCATATTTTAAATAAATCGTCTGTCATACCTAATCTGAAATCTCTATCTTTTGCAATTTCTCTCAAACACACTAAATCTTTGTGAAGTGGTTTTGTTCTCAAACAGACTTGTAAAGGAAGGACCATATTGTGAAGTCAAAGAAGAGATCTTCTGACATCTAAATAGCTGATCTTGCAAGTGGTTGAAATGTTTTAATGAGAATTGTAAGTTTGTGGACAATTACATTGAAATCTTAATTTTGCAGGGCACTATAAATGTTCATGTTGCTCCATCTGAGCTCAGCTTGAGACACAAAAACTGAGTCTGACAAAAACAAAGGGATGAGGTTAGATTGAGAGAGCTCCCTGATTTCTCCACCTGAGCTCAAAAGGAGTCACAAAACTTGAGAAATACCTGAGAATCATTTCAGATTTTGACCAGATCTCCTTTTGAACTGAAAGAGAGACTAAGCTGAGACTTTATGCAACTTTTTTCTGGAGGCAGAAAGAGAAACAGATCTCCTCTCTAAATTTCTTTTCCTATGGGGAGTGCTCAGTGGCACACATACATGTGTCTGAAGACGAGACATGATGAATCAATTACTGAGAAGTGTCAAGATTACAACAACAGCGAGTTATCCTGGGGGGAAGCCGTCCTTGTACACACTATTTAGAGAATGTTCAGGAACAGACAGACAATTGGAGCCGGTCTCTCGTGGCTGCAGATTGTCTCACTCATATCTCTCTTTAGAGGCAAATTGTTGTCAAGGTGAGGGATTGTCTTCAGAGACTTTTTGCCTCCTCCTCGTGAGCATGCATATGAAAGTTTCTGGTGTCGTCTCTTCCAAACGTCTGGTATTAACATCTGAGTCGGGACAATCCAGCCTCCTCCTCCTCCTCTCCGTGTTTGCTGCCCGGACAAAAGCCCCTTCGGACCATAAATAATCTCCATCGCTCCATCCAGCGTTTCCATTCGCATCTCCGTCCACAGACGTCTGCGCTGTGGGTGGATCGCATTTTTGAGAATCAATCAAAAGTCGTTTTTCCAGATGGGGAACCAGATTTTGAAGAAAATATGAACTATTTCATAGGATCATTTCTGTTCTCCTCTCTCTTCTACAGAGAGTCTTCCTGGAGCTGAGCTTTATTTGGACTAAATAAAAGGCTAGACTTCAGCTCCATGCAGTGATGTGTGAAATGAAGCCGGGCACATGACAGGATTATTGCATAAGCCAGGATGGGAGAAGGCTACATACAAAAGCCAATTCACAGTGTTTATAAAGGTTTTATTCTGGGTTCAGTCATTTTAACACTTAGAAAGGATTTAGATCTTAATGAGCTGGATTCAGAGTTCAGAGTTTGTCTTCTCTGTTCATTAACCTCCAAATTACAACCTCTGAGTTCAAATCAAGTTGCTATGAACTCTGTTTCCCAAGTGTCTAACAGGTATTCATTACTCTTGTTTTCTGTAGCAGCTAATATTTTCATGAAATTACATTTCACACTTTTATCTCACAGCGGGAGATTAGCCCTTTCAGATGTGCTCTCACAACAAGTGTTGCCAGATAGAGCTGATAGTTTCCAGCCAAAAAGCTGTCCAAAATTCACCAGTGCACAAAAAAAAACGCCTAAAATATATCAAATATTAAGTTCTGTAATGCTATCTTAACTGATATATAATACACCATAAAGGCGCACGGACCTTCAGGACTAAATGTGACCCTCCACATATGTATGCAAGAGTCATCAAATAGCTTTGCCAAAATTTGCTGTACATCTCTATTCCTTAACAAGCGCTTCTTTTGACAGTAAATCAAAAGAAAAGTGTTTGTCTTCTTGCTGAGTCAAGCCAAAGTGAAGCCTCTGTGTAGCTTACTATTTACAGTGAAACTGAGATGCAAAACTGGACAACAAGCACTCCTTCAAGTGAAGTAATAAACCAACAAAGAAGGGTATTTTCTTTGCAGACATGCACAGGGACACATTTTGCTTTGCTTCTGATCTGAACACACAATCGCTTCTCAAGTCTTAGATGGTTGTCTATGGCTAACCAAAGTACCGGTCCTTCTCCGATCCGCTACAGTCAACGCCTCTCAGTAGTTTTGTGACCAAGGTTTTCCTGCGGTAATTACTGTATTAATGAATATCTGACTCCTCTCCTCATCCATGTTGTCTTTCTGGTCCTCTGAAAACCTCTGACCTATTGACTCCAGGCCTGACTCCGCTCATCATGACGGTTTGTTGTTGTCGTTAAGTGAAATACGATCTGGTGATAACACAAAGTGTTTTATTCTGAAAATCTGCTGTATGTTTTCATTTATTTTGGTGCCTGACTTCCTGTCCTGCTCCATCTGCTCTGTTGAGATTGATGCATCGTACTCCAGCATCCAGGAAAAATATAAGTCTTGCGTATCTGATTTGTTGCGTTCTGGGGTACCGGATCAGAGACGCAGCCGGAACGTAACGGAGCGGATCCAGTGGGAGTTAACACATTGACTAGAATAGAAACATATCAGATCCAGGTCTGTGACGGATCGGAGACAGACCGGACAAGGATCCGGTGGAATTTGGCCTTGAGTGCCTAAAATCCAGTCAAGTCTCACTCCTAGAAGCTACACCTTTGTTAGATGCTAGCACATTGGTCCTGATATTTACTTGTTATAAAATGTGTATGTGACCTGATGTTTTTAAACCATGACCTTAGAGGTCTGTATAAATACTAAATATAGTGGCACCAAAACTTAACAGCCTAGGTTGTTGTTCTCCATCACAAAATGTTCACAGAGGTTATTTTGAGGAGGACTCAGTGAAGCCTAATTTGGATATAAACTGAAAAAACTTTGGTTTGGGAAAATTCAAGCATCTGCCTTAACAAGCTACTTTAATACTTGGCACTCATCAGATCCCTGGCATATTTCTGGGGTATTTCCAAAGTGACGTAGAGGGCTGTTTTTTCTCACTGCAGTACCAAACAACTCCCATTACCACATGGAATATGTGAAGCTTAACCTGAATTAAATTAAAATGACATTTCTGGATTTCCCTTCCTTATGCAACACTTCAGGTTTTCGCCAGTTTTGTTAGAGATTTCACAGCAACATACTCAAGTCTGAAGAATTAAAGAGGTCAGTCTCCTTCCTCCCAAGTAGCAAGGCTCTTATTCATGTAGAGAAGACGGACGATCAACAGAAACCCCAGCTGAGGTCATTCACCATGTCTGCCCCAGATATCAACACCAGATCTACGTCTGTGGTTGGTTTTCGTGGCTGCATGGGAAGACAGTTTGCAGCGGTAATTGGAGCTTGGCAGAAAATCAGCTGCTTGTCAAAGTAGGAGGCATGACGTTAACAAAGGGTGGATACAAACAATTACTGTGGTGGTCAGTCTTTTTGAGTAATCAGTACCAGAGCTACCATCTGAGAAGAATTTGTCCAAAAACAGCTGTGAGATTGTGGTCAGATGGGAAGGCCCGGGCAATTTAAGAATTTCTTTGGAATGTCATCATTGAGGCTAATTTTATTTGTGATGTTGAGGTCTGTGATCACCCAGATATGGTAAGGAACTGGAGTCTTTTCCACCAAAGGCTGTCTCAAAAGACCGACAAAATGATTCTGAAAAGTGTTAATCTGAGAACTATGAGGTTAAAACAGGTCCGAGCTCATAGCTCAGGAAGGATTAGCCCCACAAAAGCTTGCTGCACACACATAACTGCACACCTGTTCACAGGATGATGAAACTGGAAATAATCAGAAACAGAGGCCTCTTCTCCTAACGTCCCTGACTGATGTCGTCTTTGTTCTTTGTGTTTAGAGACACTCCACAGTCCTTAACAACCATTCAGCTCACTGTCAGCACCATATTACAACCCATTATCTCCACATCGCTCTTCAAGGACATGCCTGACTGCAGATGGTGTGTTTTTGTAAAGTGTGAGACGTAAGGAGCATGATGAAAGTCACTCTGAGCTCACTGAGCACATTAGACTCTCAGTAAGAATCTCCGAGCTGACGTAGTCTGCAGGCAGGTGAAGACGTTACGGTTTTTAACTCGGGCAGTTAAAGTTGACGTCTGGTTGCAGGTCGATAACACAAAGGTTTCTTTTGTAACAGAGGTCAACACCGGGTCAAGGTTTTCATCAGTGCAGCTGTTTATGAGCAGAGAAAAACTTAATGTTGCTTAGTATCGCTGGGACACTTTGAGGTAGACTTTGTGATAGATCTTACATTTTTGCAAAACTGAGTCCAAAAAGAAAGAAAGGTACTTTATTGAATTAAAATTTTTCACTCATGCTATTTTGGACATGCTACACATACAGTTTTTTAGGTATATACATACAATGCACACACATGCAGTGAACATGCTATGGGAGAGATGTCAGAGTGAGGATACTGCCGGCAACCAGCGCACCCCGAGCTGTTGGGGGTTCTGTGCCTTGCTCAAGGGCACCTCGGCAGTGCCCAGGCAAGTGAACCAGCACCTCTCCGGGCACCAGTCCACTTGCCAAGCTTCGTCCATATTGGGACTCGAACCGGCAACCCTTCGGTTCCCAAGCCAAGTCCCTATGGACTGAGCTACTGCCACCCCCAAAAGGCATGTCCCCCTTAAAACAAACATCTACTGGATTCATTCACTGCATCCCTTTGTTCCACAAATGTAAAGACAGCTGTTCTGAAAAAGTGTGTACAACAGTGTTGAAAAGGTTTAGCCTTTTGGACACATGGGGAAATGAGAACAAATGTGCCATGAGCCGGACCAGACACGTATCAGTTGGAATTTGGCGTGCTGTGAACGCAGCGACTAAAAACAGCTGATGCTAAGGACCTTTTTGCACTTGCATCGGTGCTGTCAGCTCAAAAAAATGTGTTAGTGGACACAGGCCCTTGTAACATACTTTAAAATACAGCATTTTCTTATATTTCAACACTCAGCTCTTTTTACATACAGGCTCTGCAGTCATTAAACCTTTGTAGTTTAACATTGAACCCCACAATGATGTGATATTGGAGTCCCACTGAGGGATTTCACACAATGGGACACACAATAGAGAAATATAAAGCAGTGTCCACTTGAATTCTGTTCATATATTGAAACATTTTCCATATTTGGCTTGTTTGTTTTTTTGTATCTGTTGCTACAATTGCACCAGAATTATGACCCTGACGTAACCTATGCTGTTTGGATGTAATAACACGAACACACACTAAATCAAAACCCACTGACTGTCTCTTTCCACAGAGAACACACACACACTTGTGTTCATGGTGCCCTCTCTTCCTCTCACTGAGGCTCTGTGACCTCTTCTTTCCCTGATGAACACATCACTGACAGGCCGCTTTCAATTTCCGTGACACACTCACAAACACACAAAGAGCTACATGAAGAGGGACTCATGCAGGCAGGCAGGACATGGAAATAATCAGAGCCTGAGTGGACGTCATTTTTCAGGTTTAGTGGCTGTTTGTCTGCTCCGATTTGTTTCAGTGCAGGAGACAAGAAGAAGGTTTATACTGAATATCCTGGATGAGTTTCAGTCCTTAGTGGAGTCCAGGTTTTCTGTCATGGAGTGGAGATTATAAAATGTAATCCTCCTGTTGGGTGAGGTCATAAAATCTACATTACAGGATATTAAATAGAGAAGCAGTAGAACTCCTGATGTTGCTCATCCTGGGAATTTTACAGGGACGGACAGATGATTGCTGTTTGACTGAACTTACCTTCCTGTGTTTCAGTTTTGAATCTTGTGAATCAGATCTGAAAGCTACTTTAGTGTCATCAAGTTAAGTTTTATCCGCATTACCAACTTCCATTTCAACGAAAACTCACTGCCTTCTTCTGTGTGTGTTCCTGCGTTACACTTTGTCCATGAAGACCCTGGTTTTTTTTTTTTACTCAATCCAAAAACTTCCATAATGATAGGGAAATGCTTTTTGGGAGAGGGTAGTACCACGCTTTCATCCGTCATCTTATCTGACATGATTTGTGCTGCAGAAGTAGCCATGCACTGTGGTAAAAACTAGCAAGCTAGCTGGTTTCTGAGTTGTCTTCTTCTTCTGCTGCTTCTCAGTCTTCTTTCTGTTTTATGGCAAATGACAACTAGTTTAAAGAACCACTACTGCCCCCTCCAATGAACCAGTTAGTCAAGTTGCAACAGCCCTAGTACATACATGGGGTGCCTGCTCTATCAACTGAGCTAAACCAGGGCCCAAAGTTGCAAGTACTATACATCCATCCATCATCTTGACCGCTTATCCCGTTTGGGGTCACGGGGGGCTGGAGCCAATCCCAGCTGACTTCGGGTGGAAGGCAGCGTACACCATGGACAGGTTGCCAACCTATCACAGGGCAAACATGGAAAGACAGACAACCATTCACACCTACGGGCAATTTAGTGTAACTAATGAACCTGGGGGGCGTGTTTTTGGACTGTGGGAGGAAGCTGGAGTACCCGGAGAGGACTTACACATGCACGGTACTGCAAATACTGCAAATACTAAATTTATAATGCTGCTTTAAATCAAGATACAGTGTCTATCATAAGTATTCACCTTCTTGGATGTTTTACCCTTTTATTGCTTTCATAAATCAATCATGGTCAATAAAATGTGGCTTTTTTCACACACAAATGTATTGAAAAAAACTCTTTAATGTCAAAGTGAAAACAGATTTCTACAAAATAATGACCATGAAACAAAAATATATAACGAAAAATAACTGTTTGCATAATTATTCGCCTCCTTCAAGTCAGTACTTGGTACATGCACCTTTGGCTGCAATCGAAGCACTGAGTCTGTGTGGATAAGTCTCAATCAGTCTTGCACTTCTGCACAGTCTCTCCCATCTCAGCAGCTGAAGCTTGTAACTCCTTCAGAGTAGTCGTAGGGGTCTTGGTGGCTTCTCTCACTAGTTTCCTACTTGCACGGTTACTCGGTTTACGAGGACGGCCTGATCTAGGCAGATTCACACATTTGCCATATTCCTTCCATTTCTTGATGATTGATTTCACTGAACTCCAGGGGATGCTCAGTGCCTTGGAACTTTTTTGTATCCATCCCCTGACTTGTGCTTTTCAATAACCCTTTCCCTGAGTTGCTTGGAGTGTTCTTCTGTCTTCATGGTGGAATGGTAGCCAGGAATACTGATCAACCAGTCTCTGGACCCTTCAGACACAGGTGTTTTAGACCTCAATCACTTGAAACCACACCACTCAGGTGATCCTCATGTCACTAATTGTGAGACAATCGGATTGACCACTATTGAATTAGACCATTACATTTAAAAGGGGGTGAATAATTATGCAAACAATTATTTTCTGTTATATAATTTTGTTTCATGGACATTACATTGTAGAAATCTGTTTTCACTTTGACATTAAAGAGTTTTTTCCAATAACTTTTTGTGTGGAAAAAAGCCAAATTTTATGACCATGATTGATTTATGAAAGCATAAAAGGGTAAAACATCCAAGGGGGTGAATAGTTATGATAGGCACTGTAAATCGGACGCCTACTTTTGAAACTTCCCACTGTTTCCTTTACTTCTTTGTTTCTTGTCTGTTATTTAATCTACCCACACTGTCCTGAGAGCAGCATCAGACCACCACTGTAAGGCTTCAGAACAGGGACACTGCAGATCATCACTCCCAGAAGTTTCCCTCTGTCTCTCTGTCTTCAGATTGAGCCTTTTTCCCAGATAAGCTTGAATCCTAGACCACAAACTCTCTGTATTCTGTGTTGCCAGTTCAGGATTGAACTGGGCGTACATTTCCAAACAATTCTGATCAATCCACGCTACTGTTCTGCCAGACATTATGCTTCTGCCAGGTACTATGCAAAAATATTTCCACTAAAGCTCTGCGTTGTTGGGTTTTGGATTCAGCTGAGTGTTTTCTCAAGGGGATGAGAGGATGAACGCCTCCAGGTTGGCGGATATTCTTATTTTTGGCAAATGGATTCAATCCAAACTTCCACACCGCTTTCAGGTTTGCGTCTAATTTGCTGGATTGTAACTGGAGCAGAGAGCCAGGTTGCCAGGTCTGAAGCTGGTCTTGCACATTTTCTTTCCACATGAACCCCTGATGCTTTTCTTTCCCTGAGTTGATCAAACAACGCCCCTGTGGCTGCTGTTGTTTAACACTGAACACACATGGGTCCTGTTAGAGAGCCCAAATTCACACAGAGTCATAAAAAAAGAACAATCAATGAGTCCTGGGTTTGGTTTTCCTCATATTCTTTCTTCCTGTCCAGCCCAAAGTAACACCAGAGCAGATGTTTGGTGCAAAGGCCACTTCGCTATGTCGTTAAATTTGAAGTTTCCACCTGCGGGACTTGAAAAGGTTGGACAATGTAAAATATAATTCCTTGACGTGACACTTTAAAGTGGTGCAATCGCCCATCAAGTCTCTGAATTTGGTCGATTTAACTACATCAAAGTGAATATTGAGCAGGACTCCAGTTTCACCTTTCAAACAGTATTCGTTAGGGGGAAAAAAGCAGCCTTTATTATCTAATCCTGCTCAAGTGGAAAGAGATTTAAAACTTAATTAAGTCCGTTTGAAGGAGGGCATTAGTGGAGTGAGGGATAAAGATGGCTCTGCTGTACAGTGGAGTGATTGTTCCCGCCCGCTGTGACCCAGACTTTCCACTGCTTTAACAATAACACAGTCATTAATCTCCTGTATCCCATCTTATCTCTCACTGCAGAGACTACAAGCTGATACCTCAGTGCATGTGTCACTGTCCACATCCTGGTGTGTGTGTGTGTGTGTGTTTTGTGCAGATGTGTGTGTGTGGAGGAAAAGATGGGGTGTCCGCTATTGTAACTACGGGCTATTTATCTCCATTAGGCTGGAGTTCAATCATCAGTCAGTGTTATCTCGGTATTGAGACAAATGTTTAACACGTCCTGTCCTCATAACCTACTGCGCGTGTATGAGGACACACACACAGATACACACACACTGATTTCTGTGCTCTTCAGATGTGGAAATGATAAGACAGCGAAAGCATTTCTTTTTGATTATCATATCATCTCTCAAGAACATGCTGAACTTTTAACTTCTCTTTATTAAAAAATCCCAATTCCCCAAAAGGTTGGAATGCTGTTTTGAAGGTAGGCTTTAATCATGTAAAGCCTATATTTAATTAAAATAATGAAAAGACAACATAAAGAAGGGACAGGTACAATATAGCACTGCAAAAGTTATGAGATCTCCCAACATCTCCCATAATTAACCGGTTAATTTGCAACAGGTTGGTAACAAAAAGCTAATTTGAGAGAGGCTGAGTCTCTGAGAAGTAAAGATGGGAAGACGTTCACCACTCTGCAAGAGACTGCAGGGACAAGTAGTTCAACATTTTCAGAATAGTGTTCCTTGGCCTGAAATTGCAAAAAATTGGGGGACTTCGTCAGCTATCATTTTTCTTCTATTCAGCTACAAACTGACCCAACGCCTCCTGAGGCCCCAGCCTGAAGAAGCCGACAGAACCACATCATCTGCAAAGAGCAGGAACTCCAAGGCCCTCAAACTGATGACCCTCCTCTCCCTGGCTCAGCTTGAGATCCTGTCTATGAAAATCACCAACAAGGGGCAACCCTTGCACTGAGAATGTGTCAGACTTTTAGCCGAGTATGCGGACACAGCTCTCAGTCAAACAGGGATTGAAAAGTTTGTAGTAAGAATCTGGAGAAATCTCTGCACAAAAGGGACAAGGCCAAAACCAAATATTGGAAGGCCATGATGTTCGGGAATCGCAGGTGGCACTGCATTAAAAACATACATGACTCTGTAGTGGAAGCCACTGCATTGGCGATACAGTTTTTGGCTGCATCCACAAATACAGGTTAAAACGTAACCATGCAAAGAGGAAACCATACAGAGGAAGAAAGGTACTTTATTAATCCCCTGGGGGGTCAATTCAATTTTTCCACGTGTTATTTTTTGTCATGCTACACGCACAGTTTGGTGTATATACATAAAAAATTTTATGCACAAACATGCAGTGAACATGCACTTTGGGAGAGATGTCAGAGTGAGGATGCTGCCATCAACCAGCGCACCCCGAGCAGTTGGGGGTTCGGTACCTTGCTCAAGGGCACCCCGGCAGTGCCCAGGCAAGTGAACCAGCACCTCTCCAGCCACCAGTCCATTTGCCAAACTTCGTCCATGCAGGGACTCGAACCGGCGACCCTCCGGTTGCCAAGCCAAGTCCCTATGGACTGAGCTACTGCCACCCAAAAAATCATGTTCTAAAAAAAATGATCCAGAAGTATTAACATGGGCAACCTCTCTGGGTGCTAGACCATTTAAAATGAACTGAAGGGAAACTGTCCTGTGGTCTGACAACTTAAAAAAGTGACAGTCTTTTTGGAAATCATGCACCCAATGTCCTCCGCTCTAAAGAGGAGTGACCACCTGGCTTGTTATCAGTGCAGAGTTCAAGAGCTAGCATCAGGGATGGTATGGGGATGCTTAAGTGCCTATGGCATGGATAGCTTCCACAACTGGGAAAGCACCATTAATGAACAATATACTTGTTTTATCTCTAGTTTGAATTTAAATGGGAGCATATTTTGGAAGGTTAAGACTTGAAACTTGAGATTGAGGTTTCACATTAATTAGGAAAATGTCCACTGAGGTAATAAATCAACCAAGAAGTAAGGTCAATTTCTCAGAGACTTTAATCTGGATTCAGACCCTGAAGGCATCAGGAAAGCAGGCTTGATGCACCTCTGCATTTATTCCAATATTTGGTCTCTGAGATTACGTCAACTGACTGCCAGTGTGCCAATAAAAAGAAAGTTTCCAAAGTGTTAAAGATGTCAAATGAAAAGTCACTGCAACACAGTTTGGAGTTTCTACAGCTCAAAGTGCTCATCTGAAGGGGAGAATTGTTAGAAAACGATGAAGAGAAGATAGAAGAATGAAAAGGAGAGAGAGGAGGTGGAGGATAGAGTATAGGTAAATCAATGGACATCAAAATAAACCATGTCAGAAGATGTTTTTGGTATTATTGTTCCCATGACCTTGTATTTCACAGTCATTTAAAGTTCACCCCACACACTAAGGGCTACATCTTCTACTTTAAAGAAAGGATTACCCATAATGCTTTACCTCCCCAGTGTTTGATCCAATTCTCAAAGGACCTACCTGCTGTAGGCAAACATTTACTGCTTACAGAAGAGACATCAAATCCACTCCTTGGAGACTTTTACCCACTCTGTGCTGCTGAGATCCACTGCCCCAAGATTCATGAGGGGCTTTACTGAAGTCCAGCTCAAATCCCTCTGGGTTTATTAAACATGAATACCAAAGATATAAATAACAAAGTCAGTAACAGTTCATTTCTTTGTATTTAAAAACACCACAAAACCTAGCTGCAGGTTTGAAACAGTAAGCCAGTTTCCACTGATGAATCAAAAGCAAAGCATCAGAAGTAGATCTCATGATTTGATGTTGATCATGGAGTAACTCCCTCAGTATATCTGTGGATGACACCTCATTCGTTAAGAGGCACCTCCTCTCCAAAGACCTCGTTTTTCTGCAACACTCTTTCCTTCATCGGTAAAGTAATCCTCTTTCTCTGCCCTCCCACCTGACAAAGTCTCCGCCATAATGTTAACAGATTATTAAACTTCCAAGTTACCCACTGCAGGAACTTGGTAACTTTTATTATGAAGGTACTTATTTTAAGTCACATAACACATCTACTATAAGTGCTAAATGTTTAAGACCCTATGCATCAGTCACTGCTGCGTAGGGTCAACGCAGGAGTATAAACCAGGCTTATCCTTTGTCGAATTTGTAAAGATTACCACTTTGATGACAGAACCTCGAACACAAAGTGCTTCATTTGCTCTTGAATCCTACAGGAAAAAAAGGATCATTACTACCTTTATATTTTGGGGGGGCTTAACACTTTAAACTAAGAAGAACATAAAAACTAGAGGCATTTTTTGATGGAACTTTACCCCAGAACTACATACGTTTCAACTGGTGGACCCTGGGTCTAAATTTAGTTCAGGGGTAGATAATCTCCCTCCTAAAAGCCCCTGCTAGTGGAGCAGTACTTATAAAAGGTCCCAGGGCTTTTGGGGGGCAGGGCCTGCAATGCTGAACGTGTCTGATTGGTAGATTAACCGTAGTGTTTTTGTTCCGCCCGTCGTCCACAATAACATCACACACATCTGTGATTCACTTGATTTCTCTTTCTTTCATTAGTTTTTATTTGTTCTATCTGTTTTGTACATGTGTGTACTTTTCAAAAGAAGAAGCTGTGATTCTCTTGATTTAGCAGCTTGTAACAGTAGTCTTCTCTCAGCCCACCGTGAATGCGTCTCTCACGGTGTTCCGGTTTTGAAAGTGACCCTGTAAACTGGAGACCTTCAGCTGAACGTGTCAGTGTTTGTGGAGTTTACACAGCTGTTGAAACACAGAGGGAGTTCCTGGGAATGCAAACTAGTTTAGTTTTTATTAAGATTTCAAAATATCCTCATCAGATATATTTAATGATCCTCTAAAGACGTTTATGAGGGATGCATCCGGCTGAAAGTCTCCAGTTAACAGGGTCGCTGTTTAAACCAAAACACCGGCAGATCTCTGCCACGGCTTTTTGAGTTAAAAAGGATTTTAAAGCCGTGTTGAAACGTCTTTGCTACTCGCGCTTATCTCCTCTCACGTGTTGATTCAGTGAATCCATCTGCGATGAAATATAGCACCATCTAAGGCTACAGGTAACTTTCTTTGTATGTCGATGTGACATGACCCCAGTATAAGTCAGTGCCCCAAAAGTCTGCACATACTTGCATGTAAAGACAATGAAAAAACACATTGATGATGATATTAGCATCTCATATTCTTCACTGTCGATCTCTATCAAACACACACTTCCAGTCACAGGAATGCCGAGCTCACTGGCATCATAAATTCCTGCAGTCAGATGCAGGACTCTGCTGGTGCCAACTGTCATCTGAAAACCTCGAGCTTGTCCAGATTGTGAACATTCCTCTGTCTCCTCTTAAGACAGTTAAAGATTAACTCTTTGTTGTCTTATTGTCATGAAACATCACTTATTGTGTTCCAGTGTTGGAAAAGCTGTGTGTGTTTGGGGTGAAAGGGTATCAAACGACCAGAGTGGCCTGAATCACCTCAGTGGGGGGTGCTAAGGGTTTTAGGAAGCTGCTACCATGAACAAACACACTCTCTACTGTTCAGAACTCCAGGGAATCTGCACACACACTCTCACACACACCTTTGTGTCAGGGCCTGCAGTGGTGGTGGCAAACAGATGTAAAGCAGACCTCAGCTGGGTGGCAGGGGGGAGACAGGAGGGGGGAGGGACGCTCTTCCGGAAGACAAAAACAAAGTGTGTGTGTTGTACTTTGCTTTGATGGTGAGTTTTGACGAGGGAAAGAACAGAGGAAATTAGGGAGGGGAATTCACCATGTCCTAATTCACAGAAGGGACAAATTTGACCTTTAAACTTCAGTTAAATTGTCCTGGGCGGTGTTTCCACTGGAGGAATTCATGAAGAGGTTGGAACCTTTAGAGGATCTGACCCAAGTTTTATTTCTCTACATGATCCAGGGTCTAAATTACGGTGAGCATTAAACTGAATGGGCATGGAAACTGATGACCCCAATGAACAGGTGCCACTTTATATGAGGTCTTAACTGTTGTAAAGGCCTCTGCAAAAAATTAACGGGAAAGATGGCGGCCATTTTTCCATATAAGAAGGCAGAGATTGAAGGAATCACTCTGTACCCTGAAAAGAAGTTCCTGGGATTGAGATTTCCAGGAACTTCAGGTGGAAAGATAAGAATATGGCTAGAAATGGACCATGTTCTTGGAAATAGCTAATAGCAATTGGACATGTAAGAACTAAAGGTATGACAAGTTTGTGTTAACACTCCATTCTGTAAAAATCTCCAAGACTAATTGTAGTTAAGTGTCAAGAACTTCTTAGTACCCTGATTGAGCCCGGTCCCACTTTCCTTACAAAGTTCTTCCACCTTAATGAATATAAAGAGGAGAATAATTGGTACCAGAGCTGAGCTGAATACGGCTTTTATTCTGCCACAGAAGAAAATTGAATCACCAAGTCTAGACTCTGCTCTCCAATCTAAAGTCTGAGAAGAAAAGAAGAAAACCCATTAACACTCATCAGTGGAAATAACACGCGCCAGCTGACTGACTTACTTTAAAGGAGAGGGATTCTTGAGGTTGAAGATGAGTCGATTAAAGACGATGGAAATCCTGACACTTTAA
Organism: Notolabrus celidotus; assembly: GCF_009762535.1. Taxonomy (NCBI): domain Eukaryota; kingdom Metazoa; phylum Chordata; class Actinopteri; order Labriformes; family Labridae; genus Notolabrus; species Notolabrus celidotus. The sequence continues at coordinate 27,177,906 of NC_048288.1, forward strand.
TGTGCGGTCAAACAATATTTCTGGAAATTCACGCAGAGCTTGGTAATTGATTGGCAATAATGTTAAAGGCTTGACTTTCAAGTGTCCAAACTGTCAGCTCCACTGGGCTGGGAGGAAGACAGATACATGATTTTAATCAGTGTGAAACAAACTGTGAGGTGAAGGCACGGACTGTAGGAACAGGAATTTGGTTTTTGGAAAATCTTTGACTTCAGAATCAAACCTTATTTTGGTCGTATTCTTCTTCTTTTCTTTTTTTTTTAAATCTCTTTTTTGGGTTTTTTTCTTTTTCCACATACAAATTGCAAAAGTCTGAGACATTATTATCCATGCCTCAAACTAGCATACAAAAAAAAAACTATAAATGAAAACTAAAGGATATACAAAACACAAGTAAAATAATAGAAAATACCAAAACAATAACATAAAAATTTGATTTAAATAGAAATAATACTACAACAATACAACAATACAACTTGGAGGATGTCAAGTGCCCTAGATTTTGCTAAGTTATTATTTTTTCATGGGGTTGTTTTTGTTAAAGTGGTCTATAAACGGCTGCCATATTGAGTAAAACATATTTATTTTTCCTCTCAGGGTGAATTTTATTTTCTCTAACTGCATATTATTCATTACATCATTCATTAGAGCTAGATTTGGTCGTATTCTTTAACTACGTACACTACCAGTCAAAAGTTTGGACACACCTTCTCATTCAAGGGTTTGTATTCATGTACATTTTTTGAAACACTGTAGATTAATACTGGAGGCATGAACACTATGAAAGAACATATATGGAATTATTTAATTAAAACAAAGCAGAATATGTTTTATATTTTAGATTCTGTAAAGCAGCCCCCTTTTTGCCTTCATGACAGCTTTGCACACTCTTGGTATTCTCTCAGTCTGCTTCATGAAGTGGTCTCCTGGACTGGTTTCTAATTAACATGAGCCTTGTCAAGAGTTCATTTGTAGAATGACTTGCCTTCTTAATGTGTTTGAGACCATCAGTTGTGTTGTTTAGAGGTAGGGTTAGTACACAATGGAGAGCCCTATTTGACTACTGTTGTAATCCAGATTATGGCAAAATCAGATTATTTCATAGTTTTGATGTCTTCAGTATTAATCTACAATGTTGAAAAAAATTAAAATAAATAAAAAACATTGCATGAGAAGGTGTGTTCAAACTTTTGACTGGTAGTGTATGTCTTTAAAACCAAAGCTGCTGACGCAATGCATTTTGCAGGGTTCTGTAATGAAGTTCTGCCGCCACTACGCCTTTGTATGTACACATTCAACTCTGCAGCTACGCAATATGTGTGTCCCAGTGTGTGATATCACATTGAATTACAGCATTGTAGGAGTGTGAGAGGCAGGGAGTGTGTTCACACACCAGGAGTCATCAGGAATCATGTCTTTAAAAGTATTTCTATACCTTTCTTTGTACAGATAGTATTTTTATTTTTATTCAGAATCTTTGGATTCTATATTTATTGTCCTTACTGTCTTGTTGTTAAGTACCAGTGTTCCATTCACCACATCCAATTCCTTGTGTGTGAGGCGAGCCCACTTGGCAATAAAGCTTTCTTGAATCTTGAATCTTGAATCCTGAGTGCTAAATACACACACTCACAGAGCAATTCCGCCCTGCACTGATGCCACACACTGCCACCTTACGCCTTTTACTACCTTTGACAGATCAGAGGCGTGCCAACTTCGCCTCACTATTCACTCTATGTGTTACACACTGAAGACATGGTGTAAGAGGGACACACTTATCCTTCCTTAAACTGGCAACCCGTAGGAGCTTTAAGTCTCACACATTCAGAGCACTCAAAATGTAGTTATTTAAGACTCTGGAGGAAATGATTTCATGAAAATTAAACTATCTACTCACACAAAGGCATCTGAAAGTACTTTAACTGTCTCAGAGGTGAGCTTAAAATAGAAACCACTGCAGCTGGTTGCACTTGGCGGAAAGGCTCTCTTTAAAAGGAGACTAATCTGCTCTAATAGGAAGCTGTACGACCCTCTGGTTATCTGACTGCCTGTTTTTCTGCTGGATTTTTCCAGTCAGACTCTGAGAGGAAGCAGCAGCAGGGAAAGCAGAGGCTGCAGCTGATAGCACAGAGTGGGATGATACAGGTGCTGCTTCCATTTGACTGGGGGTGGAAACGCAACAAAAACACATGTAGAGTTTATTATGATGAGTGGATTAATTCCAGGCGTGCCCAACTTGACTTCTGACCTCATTTAACCTATTGTTTATTAACTTACAACGTAATCTTCGCTTATAATGACATAATCAGATTAGTGAGACACTTGCAAAGTAAGAGCATGTTAGCAGATTTAAGATTTCTTGTGTTTGACTTTGTGTTTATGTGTGCAGGACAACAGGCAGGAGGATACATGTGTCAAGCTGTTGGTATGACTAAGCTGCCGCCTTTTATTTTCTCTCACTATGTTTGTTCCTGTTTATCCTCCGAGCAGATCCAAAGAGCAGACCATTAAAGGCAAGCAGGGCTACTACAAACACCCTAACAGGTCTCAGGAAAGCAGATAAAACCACCGTTTTCCTGTCCAAAACCAGAAAGGAGTTTTCCTATTAAGAAAAGTCTGGTTTCCCAAAAGCATGCCAAGGCTCTTTACCCTTTAAGGAAGGAGCAGCAGATTTAAGAAGAAACACCGGCCTGAGACAGCACACAGAGATAATCCACACATTACTGCATCATGTGAGTTAGTTTTATGGTCAGGATGTCCCTCCAGTTTAACACATAACACCTCATGAGCAACGCTTCCTGATACAGACAAGAAGTGAGCTGCATCCTTTGTACCGGTGTGACCAGGTACAGGGATACAAGTTTAACGTCAGATTTCCACCAGATCCGTATCCGGTCCGTCTACGATTCGTTGCAGTCTGGCTACGTGCTCTCACGTCCGTCAACACCCACCAGCTGCGTTTTCAACATGCGGCAGTCCTGCAACATGGAGCAGGACCGCCGAACAGCTGGAGTCACAAGACCAAGGACTTCCTGTCCTGCTTGATCTGCTCTGTTGAGATTAATGCATCATGCTCCAGCATACAGCAAAGGTAGAAATCTTGCTTATCTGATCTGGAGCCGGATCAGAGACACAGCTGGAACGCAACGGAGCGGATCCAGTGGAAGTTAACACATCGACTAGAATAGAAACCTATCAGATCTGGTGCCGTTACAGATTGGAGATGGCCTGAACACGGATCTGGTGGAGTTTTGTTTGTCTGGTGGTGTTTTTCCAAAATGATGGTGCTATAAAGCAGCTTAAACTTTGACATGGACATGCACAATGGCACAACTGAAAATTCATCCCTCCTTTTATTGTAAATTACAAGTGGCTGTTTCGCTACACAAAGCATGCTGGGATACAAAGCAACATAGATCAAGCTAGCAGACCAAATTTATACACCTTGTCCCCCTCATTAGGTCATAAATATGCATTAAAGAACAACAGTAGTGGTGCGCCATTGGCCTTTTGGTTTAATGCATTCCCCATATACAGAGGCTATAGTCCTTGTCTCAGCGGTCGTGGCCTCAACTCCTGGCCTCAACTTTTAGCTGCGTGCCTTCCCTTGCTCTCTGCTTCCCATATTTCCTGTCTCTGTTTAGCTGACCTGCCATATAAAGGCAAAAATGCCCCAAAAATATAACTTTAAAACAAACAATCAAAACAGTGATTGAACCTTGTGGAGCGCCGGTTTGATTGAAAAGACTCCTCAGTTTAAACCAAGAGGTGACCGACAGAGGTTGGTGGTGAGTCAAGGCGAAATAGTCACACCATTGGGTCCGTACTTCTCAACTATCAAAGTTAATGTAGGCTGAGTTTAACTGCTGGACCAGTTGCTGGACTGCAAACTGTGACAATGAATGGTATAAGAAAGAGCTACACAGCTGCACAGATACTGTAGGCTGTGAACTTTGCTGAGTTCAGTTGAAATCGTTGCACAGGAAGAAAGTTAAAACCTTCTCTCTCTGAAAGCCCCACCAAAAAAAAACTGCGTCTTCTGAAAGTCAGGATTAAATGAGCTTGCCTAACTTGGAACACTGAAATGGAGTTTCAGGGGTTAAAGAATTGCTTGTAAGCTGCTCTGTTTTTTCCATGTAGTGTAATGAGACTGGACTTCGTAAACACATGGGGGTTTACCTTTATGAGTCATTCTAACCAACTATGAGTCATACTATTCCCCCCCTATTAATTCCATCAAACTAAGGTAACTCCTTCCTGACAAACATAAGCGATGCGTTGCAGCACTTTTCCAACGACCTGGATGCAACACTTCCTCCAGCTTCATGAGCACAGTTTAAAAGCAGATCGAAAGCTGGGGGGGTGAAAGCAGTTACAGTGGCCTACAGTATGACCTGTAATGAATGGAATCAGGAAACCCATTAAGGGTCTCTTTACTCACATAGTGACAGATCAGGAAAAAGTCAGGAAATGCAGCGTCTCTGGAGCCGTTTACATCCTGCTGGTCTTCATATCAGTTAACCTGCTTCCTTTTGTTCACACTTCTCAGAGTGAAGGGGGATTTTCTTTCCCCTATTTCAATACAGGGAGCTCAAAAAGAAACATTCAGAACTTAAATTTTGACGTTTTCTCTTTCTTTTTTTTTGCAGTTGAAAATATCCGGTCAAGACTTCAATGAGTCATGAGGACAGGTTGCCCCGTTCACCTCGTTGTGGAGCTCAGAGCGAGGTTACATAAGCTCCCACTTCAAATGAATCAAGTTGAAAGCTTGCGAGGAGCACAGGCCTTTAAGGGAAAGGATCCTTCAAGAGGAACAGTTTCCAGAGCGAGTTTTCAGCTGCTGGCTGTGATCCAGACGGTTAATAAAACATTTGAGGAAAGAGGAGGTAACAGTGACCTCTTATTCTTTCCTTCATCATATCTGTAAGTTAAAGCACAGGTTTATCCCTTTTCTAGTTTAATTCTAGTTGGACGGTTAATAAATATACCAAACTAACCGCCGAGGAGAAATTGCTTTCCTGCAGGTTGTCTGATCTGAAGAAAGGAAAGCCAGCAGCTCAAGAAAAATCATTTCTGACTTTACGAAGAGCTTAGTGTGACCTGTGAGGCTGCTCTGCTCAGTTTGTGGGGGATATCACTTACAGGTAATGAATGCACCCCCTATCTCCTGAAACCTCCACATAAACCCCTGCCTCCTTTCCCACAGGGATTACCGTGTCTGTGTGTGGGTTTAATAATGTGTATTTTCAGCCTGTGTGTATGCGGTGCAGTGAGCTGATCTCCACGTCTGTCTGTTGGCTCGATGGCGAACAGAATGGCTGAGTTATCTTCAGGTTTCAGTGAAGGAGTCTTGGAAAGTCATCCTAATTGTGAGGTGAATGATGCCAGGAGCAGACAGGTTTAATGTTCCTGCAACATCAATTTTCTGTTAGAAGAAGAGAGAGAACCTGAAGCTTTAAAAACACTTAGTGTGCAAATTTAAACAGAAATGTGCTGCATCACTGGAGCTTCGATTTGACTTTCCTACAGGGTTGTTATATCTCAGGAGAAGGTCAAACCCAGTAAACAGGTCAGAGAAGTAACCCCTATTTTTGAAATACAACAGCTGTGTTTGATTTAAGCCATTAAGAAATAAACATGACCCAACGACAGCTTCATGACTTTTTGTGACTCAGCAAGTTTAGCTCATCGTTTTGACCCTGCTAATATAAATGAAGTTTTTTGGGGTTGTTTTGGGCATTTTTGCCTTTAATGGACAGGACAGCTGAAGAGAGACAGAAAATGTGGGGAGAAGAGAGTGGGAGAGGACATGCAGTAAATGCTTAAGGTTGGAATCGAGCCTGCAACCTCTGCAACTAGGGCTATAGCCTCTGTATATGGGGTGCAGGACAACGGCGCCCCATAAATAAAGTTTTTAGTTTGTCTTTTCTAACTTCATACAATCTTCACCCTGAATAGCGATGCCAGGAACCCAGTTTAACTCAGCAGTTCAGTCAGGTGCCCCATGTACAGAGACTTTAGTTATCCAAGCAGGCAACCCAGGCTAGGATGGCCTGTGCCAATCGTGTATGCAGCCTGTTTGTTTAAGTTGTGACCTCTTCTGGCTTGCCGTCGGTGAGAGTTGTGGACTGTTTTTCACAGTGGAATCAGGATCTTTAACTTTTGCCCTGCAACCTGCTTTGTCTACACCCATGCTCAGCTGGTTGAGCTGAAGCCGGCCGGCTCATCTGCCAAACCGCTGGATGGCAAATGAGATGGACGAGCTAACAGGACTAGCCAGGCATCAGACGGAGTTTCAGGAATGCAGCATGTTGTGCTTTACGGAAATGTGGCCGCATCAGGATATCCCTGAACACAGCGTCTCCATTGACGGCTTCTAAACTGTCCGTCCGTATTTATATCTACTTATACTCATACTTATTAATAATATTTGATATTCTTACTAATTGTGTATAGGAGCAACTGTGATGACTGAATTCCCCTCCAGGATAAATTAAGTATTTCTGATTCTGATCTGACCCATATCTACATGCATGTCATTCTCCACTCTCCCTCACTAGCTTCCTGCTCTATCTGCTCTCCTATCCTATCAATAAAGGCAGGAAAAAAGCCAAAGTATCATCTGTATTTACAAAAAATTATGCTTTCATGTGCAATTAAATGCTTTTGCTGAATTAAAGTCAGGTCTTGAGTGTTTTTTGAACCTCTAAAACTGAGAGTAAGGCAGGGTGCACACTACAAGATAATCAAGCTTATTTCAGGCCTGATCCTCCGTTCGATGGAAGTAAGTAAAATCCAAATCTCTTTAAGGCTTCTAAAGATTATAATGCCAGATTTTTAAGTTTCAGATTGTAAATGACATGTTTGCCAATTCAAGTGAGCAGCATATTTACTAAAATGTCAAACCATGCTTCTAAGGATGCTTTCCTCTATTTTTGAGTAGTTTAGAATTTGTAAAATATCTTTGTTGATAAAAACGTAGCCCCCTGTGACTCGGGATGCTCCCCCTTAATGTGGAGTGAACCTCCACAGTCTCTCTTTGTCTCGTTCGTGACATGTGTCTCCTCAGTCAGACTGAACTTGGCAGGTAGAGGAACACACCTACAGCACATCGCTCTGTGAATGACATCAATGTGAATCCACCCACACTGAGAGATCCCAACTGTCACCTCTGCTAACCCTGATCCACAGAAACAGAAACTCGAACACGCACACAGTCGCACTCTTTCCATTTTAAATTCAAATAAAGGTTTTTTAAGAGGCCTGCGGGGGCTCACTCCGCCTCGGATGATCTCGGGTTACAGGGACGCGTGGGAGCTCTCACTCCATCAGACGCAAACGGACATCCTGATGACATCGACAGAGAGTCGCCTACTCGGCTCAAATTCCTTCTACTGGGCCTCAATGTTTGATTGACTAAACATCCCTTTCTGCAGAGGAGATCAGTTTCTGAAGGAGTTTACCACCTACTGCTTTTCTTGATATAGATGATGTGAAATTTAAGGTGGAACCAACAACCTTGAACACTCCTTTTTACAGTGTTAATGTTGTTTAACACTGTATAATGTCAGCTTGATTCTTTTAACATCTAGGTGTCTCTTGTTTGCATCAACTATCCATTGAACCAGGCCTTAAAACTTACAGGCTTTCATGGGAATGTTCGTGTGAGGCAGAATAACTGATTTAACACTTTGCTGAAGGAGCCCAGGAAGACGGTTTGAGGATTTTACACGTTATCACAACCAGATGTAGTGTGTGTAATCTTGCAATATGTTGGATTTCAAGGTAGCTGTAAAAATAAACCTGAGATTAGATGATATTTAAAGTCTGACTGAGTGTGAGAATATGGAGATTATTTGATTATATCACTGATGTAGGTTGTTTTTACTGAAATATGTGCAATGATCTCAATCTCTTCAGAGTGCATTACATATAGGAATGTAATGTGATAAGATGACATGCTTGCACAATGTGAACGGTGCAAATAGTAGTGTTGTAGTCAAGACCACATTACCCAAGACCAGAGTGCACCAAGACCAAGACAAGACCAAGACAAGACCAAGACCAAGGCAGGGCAAGACCGAGACAAGACCAAGACCATATATATCAAGGAAAAATCATTATGAGAGTTAACAAAATAAAAGAGTTCTGTTTACTTCACAAGGTTTGGTTTTGTCTTTGTTGCCTTTCTTTTGATGCACTGTGAGAGACTTTTGACTCCTTAAGTTTCGTTTTGGTCGGGGTTAGTTTAACTTTCGCTTTAGATCAGAGTTAAAACAGTTTCTTCTTTGGCCTGTGATCTCAGGAGAGGTTGGAGGTCGTATCGGTAGCTGAGCAGGATTATTTTGTCAAGCCTTTTTTTCTCATCAGTTGTGTGCATTTTCTATTTTCTAATATTTGTAGTGTTTTTATCTGTTTGGTTATAGGTGTTGACTGTGGTAATCCTGCTGCAGGTATTTATCTATGAGTGTGTTAATGAATGTGTATTTATTGCTTAATTAAATGACTTAGCAGACATCTCTGGTCACAGGGACACACAGCCTCTCCTCCTGTCATCTGTCCCCATTCATTAACGCCTGAGTGCAGGGGGCGTGTCACTCACCGTAGCACCGGGAAAGTTGCGTCCGTAACAGGTGAGGACAAATGAATGAATTGAGAACGGGGGGGACGGGGGGTCTCTCTTATCACAGTAAAAACAAGGACACAGAGTGTCTCAGTGGTGGTCTTGACCGGTCTTGATATAAAATACGGAGTCGGCCCAGTCCGAAACCGAGACAGGTCACGAGTACTACAACTCTAGCAAATAGGAACACATGAGTTGTTTTTCTGAGTTGTTTTTCTGAGTTGTTTTTCTTCAGTTTATTCCCCATCCAGCAGCAACAGCATCTGCAGTTGTGGAGAAACACAACACTACAGGGTTTCTCTTGGATGTGCACATGTTCAGCATCATGGGTGAAATCCCTAAACGCACCGTGATATCAAGCACAGTCTTACACTGCAGCCCAGGGGGTCACATTCCTCCACACGCCTCGGCCTTGACTGTTATATATGTGCATTAAAGACGTAAACTGCAACTCTAAAATGTTAATAATGATAAAGCCAGTAATATTTCTTGTAACTGCACTTTGCATTTTCTTTGTTTGTCTAGTGGCAGCCCCTCATTTTACTGCATGACTCATTAAAAGCAATGTTACAGGTGTAACAAGGTTTTGATCATTTTATATTTCTCTGCAGGTTTGTGTTTCATCAACAGGTTCAAACTTTTATAGTTCTAATTTGCTTTGTGTCATTTTTCAGTTTCCCATTGCCTCGTTAAATACTGGACAATGAAGTCTTCTAAAGCTCCTCATCACTACTGAAGCTCACAAACCTCCGAGGGATCTGATATTTGAGGTCTAGCAGGAACCTCACCCTGTGAAAGTGTGGTGGCTGCTCTCTGACCGCTGCTTCCTTACAGAGGCTCTACAGAGAGAGAGGCCAGGCTGAAGAACATCCTCCTGCCCTCTAGGCCAGTATCCTGATGTGCTTGTGTTTCCTCTGAATGTTGCTCCTTGGGAGCTTGGGAGGTCTCTGAAATAAGATTAGGGACCGTATGACAATGAAACTTTCCACTAAACGGCAAATAAAAAATAAATCCTGTCATTTATGAGATATTTTCATGCAGGGCGGGCCGGCAGCTCTGCTGTGCAATGTCAAGAGCAATGTTTTAACGTACACTGAGAGCTTCATAGGCACAACAAGATGGATCAGCATCCATAAAGGGGGCTGTTCTGCTTTATGTGATTACGTTTGTCACGCAGACACTAATAAAACTCTACATTTATCCTCGCTGGTGGACTGAAGAAGAGGTAAAGATAAATCAACTCCTCTCTCAGACCATTTCAACAGACAGAGAACCCTCCTACCTCCATAAATAAAGGACTCATGGCTTAAGAGTTGCGCAGCTGTTGCATTAGACTGCATTAAATTCATGGATGAGCATTTCTTTAAAAGTTCTCTTAAAAAACTCAAGTATTTAATCCTCAGTTATGATGTTCATGTTTTAACACGGGGTCATTTGGGGACAGGGATCTTGTTAGCTTAAGGTCATGCTCTGTTTCCTCCCACAGTCACCACACAGGTCAGTGACCTTCCTGTCAGCCTGAGCAGCAGTGAAGCCTGGCAGCTTCAAGGCCACAAAGAAACCAACCTCAAGTCTTCTGCATTCCAAAGTAACATTGTTGTGTGGTGCTAAATTAAACAAAGGGTTCAAGTCAGACCCGATCTTCTCTGTCCGACTCAGGACTAATTTCAGTCTGTCAGAGGCAGGGCGGGATATATAGCTACTATTCATATCAAGCTGCTGTTGACTGTGTTTGTTTGCCATTCTGTGAGGAATGAAGTCTATTAGATGTTGAATCTTGAATCTTGGTTTTGTAACAGTTTTAACAGAACCAGGGTCAGCTGTTTCCTCAGTTTGCAGTCACTGAGCTCCCTTGTCTCGTAGGTTCCTCTGAGTCGCTGCCATAGACATCCTGCTGCTACGGACGTTCCAGACTCCAGCGGCAACAACTACTACTATCCATCTCACCTCTATCATCTCTCTCTCTCTCTTATTCTCCTCTATCCCTCTTTCAAACCCCAACTCAGTCTCAGCAGATGTGTGTCTAACATGAGTCTGGTCCTGCTGGAGGTTTCTGCCTGTTAAAGGAAGTTTGTCCTTGCTGCTGTAACTTGCTAAATGCTGCAAAGTGCTCATGGTGGATTAAGATGAGATCAGACTGAGTCCTGTCTGTAAGAGGGGACTGGATCTTATCCTGTCTTGATGTTGGGTCTTTGTTATAATATGACAGAGTACGGTCTAGACCCGCTCTGTTTGTAAAGAGTCTTGAGATAACGTTTGTTGTGATTTGGCGTTATATAAATAAAGATTGATTGATTGACATCTGACTGTAAAAAGACATCAGGATAAGAGTTTCATCAGAAGCTTCATCTTTGTATGTACAGGACAAGAACAACCAATACCACTTTGTCCACAGGGGGGCGCCAAAATCAACCCAAACCAAAAGGTAATCTTCTTCTTTTGTAAATTTGATATTAAAGGGCAAATACATGCATTATAACAGGACTATCAAAATCCACGTCTTATTGATGTATTGTTTAATAATTCTGATGTAACCTACCATCAAGAAAAACACCCACACAACAGTTACCTAACTCAGAGTGAGAAGCATTCTTTAAACTAATTGATGCACATGTAGTGGTTCAGTGTCTCATTATGCTGTAATTATTCCTCCTAACTGTTTTATCTCAGAATGTGAGCTGAGGGGAAAGTGTTTTGTCTGTACTTTGTAACAGTAAATGTGTCGTCGTCTTGTAATTGCACCATTTAGAGCGCTGGATGATGCAAACTGTGAACATCACAACACTAAACCATTTCAGAGTGCGGTCTGAGATTAATGAGGAAAGATGCATCAAACGATGCACTACTTCATCCTTCCTCTTTCACCTAATCCTCACATCTTTCTCCCTCTCTCCATTATCACCCTCTTCTCTAACATCCTCTCACGGGGGAAACAGCATCAACAAGCCACATGTGAAAACAAGGTTTTATCACATTTCATCCAATGCTCCTTCTGGTTTGACTTTGGGTCTTATCACCTCATGTGGCTTTAGAGGGGGAAAAAAAAATTGGATTTTATCACCAAAAATGGAAACTTCAGTCTCATATCGAGCCTCAGAGACAGGGCTGTTTCCCAGAACTGGTCTCAGTTTGTCACATGATTCACCCTCGTTATAAACATTTCCTCTTAACATCCTTAAGGAGCCAGGACAGGGCTGCCTGGGGGGTTAGAGTAAGAACAATGGAATTCAGACTGAGTGACACAACCCTCTCATAAACTTTACAATAAGTGCATTTCGACCAAGAGTTCCAGGGTCTTTGAGCCCCCAGAACTACTTTACATGGAACTAAAAGGTTCCTGTGCCCTCATTGTTGTCTGCGTTTCCACCGTGGTCCTGGGTAGATTGTGCATATCAGGCCAGTGACGTATGGAGAAAAAGAAAAGTAAATGCACTACACCACCAGACCACTAGAGGGCAGGAAAACAAAGACGAATGCCATTCATCACAGATGACACCATAGAAGCAGATGGACAGGCAGGTGTCATTATGAGCAACACAACAGTTAGCCTGTTAGCATGAAGAGACTCAGCTGGCGCTGTTTTAGATGGTGCTATATTTCATCACAGATGGATTCACTGAATCAACACGTGAGAGGAGATAAGCGCGAGTAGCAAAGACGTTTCAACACGGCTTTAAAATCCTTTTGAACTCAAAAAGCTGTGGCAGAGATCGGCCGGTGTTTTGGTTTTAACAGCAACCCTGTTAACTGGAGACTTTCAGCCGGATGCATCCCTCATAAACGTCTTTAGACAATCATTAAATATCTGATGAGGATATTTTGAAATCTTAATAAAAACTAAACTAGTTTGCATTCCAAGGAACTCCCTCTGTGTTTCAACAGCTGTGTAAACTCCACAAACACTGACACGTGTAGCTGAAGGTCTCCAGTTTACAGGGTCACTTTTAAAACCGCAACACCGGGAGAGACGCATTCACGGTGGGCTGAGAGAAGACTACTGTTACAAGCTGCTAAATCAAGAGAATCACAGCTTCTTCTTTTGAAAAGTACACACACATACAAAAATTATTTGATTATATGAACTAAATTTAGACCCTGGGTCCACCTGTCAAAACACACGTAGTTCCAGGTAAAGTTCCTCCTGTGGACAGAAGCATAATGAGGAGGATGCTTCTTGTGGAGGGCTGCCATGGAAACAAAGTCAATATGCACCACAAAAAGATGAGCAATTAGAGGGACGGATTGAGGTCAAGGCCCATGAAGATGAAGAACAGCATTGAAATGTGTATGAAGTTCAAATTAAAGGAATCTGTGCAGTGTCATTTTCATGCTGTGTTTTAAAAACTGCTCTTAAATTGAAGTGAAATGATGATATTTAGTCAATTCAAGGTGCAATAAAGTCTTTAAAAACAGAAATAGGAGACAGGTATTGCATCACTGCACAACTGAACTGTTTCCACACAACATTTTTTTTTAACTCTTCAGCAGGTGCAGCTCCTCATACAAAATAAATACAAATGTCAGCTTAAATATCTAAAAGGTAAAACATGTTTTTTTAGAGCTAAAGCAGACTGGAGTAAAAAAAATCCTCTATAAAGTGAGATAAATCCCACAACAGAGCCAAATGTGGCAATAATATTTTGATGAAATATCATAAACAGAAAATTGAACTGTAGATGTGTGCGTGTGCCAAAGTTTGTGTAAAGTTTCCAAAAAACAGCTGATTGCTGGCAGGAGGTTTTCATCCTTCTCTAAGTGTCAGTGATGTTTTTAGAGCTGTAAAAGCATTAAGTAGGAGGCATACGGTAAACTTGAAATGAACCCAGGCACGTGTTGGATTAGTCATTTAAACACCCACTAATTTTACAGCACACAGCACACAGCACACAGCGCTGTACGTCCACAGCCAAATCCACTCCACAGAAGACTTCAGATGTGTTAGAAGCCAACACACACTCAGGAGGTGTCATGAAGCGGCTCTCTCTTAACTCAGAGGTATTCCAATAAAACAGCAAATTGTTCAAAGTGTTTATTCTCTTATGTGGAACTCGCAGTGATAAAAGAGGTCATACGTTTAAAAATAAGTGCAGTGATTTCATTTGTTTTATTGGTAACAGCTGTGTTTCAAGAGAGACAGAAAATTAGTCTTAAGACTAATAAGTCTAAAGAAAGCTTTAGATATTGGTTAAAGTTTAAGATGAAAAACAAATGTTTGGCAGCGATGAACTGATGATAACATGACTTATTTGATGACTTGTTAGTGGAGTTAGGACCCCCCTGGTGAGTCCAGGAACACTAATTGAGAGGGTATTCAATAATGAAATAATAAACAAATAAAATTAAAATAAAACAATGAAAAAAAGAGGATAAAATAAGAAAATGAAGTAAAATAAAATACAAAATAAAACTAAACAAAATAGGATAAAATAAAATAAAATATTAAATAATAAAATAAAGCTTAATCAAATTAAATTAAATACAAAAGAATAAGATAAAATACAAATAAAATAAAATAAAATACAAAATTAAACTAAACAAAATAGGATAAAATAAAATAAAAAACGAAATAATAAAATAAAGCTTAATTAAATTAAATGAAATACAAAATAAAATAAGATAAAATACAAATAAAATTAAATACAAAATTAAACTAAAGAAAATAGGATGAAAAAATGAAATAATAAAATAAAGTAAAGTAAAATCTAATTAAATTAAATACAAAATAAAATAAGATAAAATACAAAAAATAAAATAAAATAATAAAATAAAGTAAAATTAAATTAAATTAAATACAAAATAAAATAAAATAACAAAATTGGATAAAGTCAAATAAATAATGAAATAATACAATAAAGTAGAATAAAATAAAATGTTTTGTTGTCACATGACCTGAGGTGATTATGACAGGTTAAAGCTGGGGTTGGTAGTCAGATTTAGAGACATTTTTCGTTATAATGGTTAAAATGATCTTTATGTCCCGATGGCAATCAATACATAATGTGTTCTTAAAAAAGAGCAAAAAACCCCGCTATCTACAGCCGGAGTAAACCTGGGAAAACACCAACCAATCCCTGCCATCAGGAGCCAAATTATGACACCAATCAAATCCCTTCCTGCTGTCCTGCCCGCCTCCTGCAAAGCGTACATTTCATGTTTGTTTGTGTTTTCAACTTTCACTATGATAAGTTTTGGTATTTTCTTACCACTGAGTGAGACATGAGTTGTAGCTACCAACCCTAGCTTTAAGAAAGCATCAGTAGCAGCAGGTTGATTCACAGTGGCACCGGAAACACAGCTACACGTTCCTTACAGGAAGGGTAATTTTCTGCAGTCCAGCTAAATCTAGTATTTTAGGTGAAAGCCAGTATGAAACTCACAGATGCACACAGACTCACCTGTGCATCTGCTTTTTAAATGCTGTCAGTGGGGGTCACCACCAGTCTCTTATGTGACGAGTCATGGACTGAAAGTTTGGGAACCAATGGCTTTACATGAAGAACTGTAACAACAGTGTTGTAAAAAAGTCAACAACCCCCCTAGTGAGTTTGAATTTTGAGCATGAAGGATTTAATAAGGTCTTGAATCTGATTTCAGAGCATGCTCCTCAGAGCGTAGCAATAAACACAACAAGTTCTTCCCAGCACTGATTTCTAAACAGCTCTTATACTGTATAAGTTTGGAACTTTTCAAAATGCCCAGTATGCAACACTGATATTTTGGCGTGCCATGGTCAGCACTGTTTAGGGTGGAGCATCAAAGCAACCGTTATTAACAGAGCATGGAAAAGGCCTTTCTGAGGACTAATTACGTGTCAGATAAGGTCAGTGGAAGATAACGCTCACACCATGTTCTAACTCAGTTTCTCAAACAGTTTGCCAGAGGAAAATGAAGCAGAGCCGCTCACAGGAAGTCCTTTGGTGAGGGGCTTTCCAGTGTTGCCATGACACTAATGACCACAAATATACTTTGACCCCTGAGAAGTGTGTGTGTGTGTGTGTGTGTGATTGAGGAAATTACACATTAAACATGACTGCTGTCCAAAGCGCTGACTGGCCAAAGAAGATCCTTGGACTTATGAAGTTTCATCCCTCTGTTGTCTGTGTATGCGGTTGTCTATTTGTGTGAGTGTGTGCGCTAACAGAGTATATAACACACTCGTGTTTGTTGCTGGCTTGCATGTGTAGCTTTGTCCTCCCCACCCAGTTGCATTAGTGTTTATCCCCTGACCGGGTGTGAAGTGAAGCAATAGTTTGGGGGTCTGCCCATGTGAAAATTATATATTTTTTCAATCCTGGTCCTCAGAGGGAGAGTTAATGAGTTTTCAGGATGGCTAACCAGCACACCATTGAAACTCTTTGACCCTGTTACCAGTTCAGAATCAGTCTGAGCTAGTAGGTTTTTTTTTTTTAGGTCAATTAAAGATAAAAGATGTGCTCATCCAAACCATCATGGAAACACTTTGACTTCAACCTACAGGGAGATCCATACATAAAAGAAAAGCAACTTATCCAGGAGATAAAAGCATTCCTACAAAGACAAAATGAGGTTTGTAGAAAGCTTTGATCATGTGGAATAGAGAGAAACCTCCAAAAGCAACAATGGCACAATAATGCAGAGATGTCTGCAACCTTCAATGCCCACCTGTTTTGCATTTCAAGCCACAACTTGGCTGAAATCAAATGTGTGGTTAGCTGTAAGTCATCCTATTGTTAGAAATATGCAGAATAAATAAGTTATAGTCTTTTTTCATTAATTTGTTGAATTCCACTGGCCTCACATCACCAGTCAGAACTTTACATACAATGAAAAAGTTAATCTCAACAGTTGGTGAGGCGTTTTGCTGAAACCCCAAATTTGAACCTCATGGTGGCATTAAAGAACAAGTCATGGGATCACCAAAGTCTGTCATGTACATCATCTAGGGATCATGCATAAAGTGAGAAGCTAAGAACGTCAGGATAAAGCTGACAAAGTTTGTCCTCTTGTACCATGATATTATGTACCTCATGGTAATTCTCTCAACAGCTGAAGCTTCATTGTCCATATAAATGAAAATGAAATCTAGCAGGTGGATTTAGGATTCATCATCTGGGGACCAGGAATGCCTGTATAAAATGTGAAGCCCATTATTTTAGCTTCTGTTGAGACATTTAAGTGATATTTTAACCTCCTATGTTCATGAGAACAAATGTGAAAGATTCACCTAAATCATTGGGATGTATCTTCTGGGGACTAAGAATGCCTGTGAAAAGAATTGTGCCAAGTTGTCCGACATATGTTGCAAATTTGACAGGATAAGGAGTTATTTTTGGCTTGATAGTGGAGCTACAGGAAAAAGTAAGGGGGATCATTGAAGTCATTAAGGTTTATTCTCTGGGGACCATGACTGTTAAATAGAAGGCCAGGGGCTCACCTTGGAATCATGAACACCAGCGTATATGTTAGTGCCATTACATCAAGTAGATGCTGCAATATTTCACAGGACAAGAAAAATGTTAAGTCGCTTTTGGAGGAAAATTCAGGGCATCATCATAGCATCTACACAGGGTTCTACCTCAGGGGACTTTCTTGTCTGCACAAAATTTCAAGTTATAATTTGTGTAACTGTTAAGAAATGCCTAAATCACAATGACAGCCTCACAGGGGAACTCCAAAAGTCAGGGGCTTACAAATTGATTAGGATGCATCATCCTGGGACCATGACTAGCTTCACAAACAAGGGTGCAGACACATCTAGTAGATGTTGGAAAGTTGCACAAGATAAGGAATCATTTGGAATCGTTATAGAGCTGAAGGAAAATGCAAGAGTTCATCAAAATCATTGGGGTTTTTCCTCTGGGTACAATGAATGTGAGTACCCAGAGGACAGACTTTCACTGTCAGCCAGGGGAACACTAAACTCCAAACCCAAATTGTGGGTCAGCCAGAGGAGTTAGAATAAATTTATAAGATCTGTGACATCACCAGGATTCATGCCATGGGGACAATGAACGTCAACACAAAATTTCAAGTTCCATTTGTTCTTGGTTTATTTGAGTCTGGATCTAATTGAAGGCCGAACTGAAAAATCAACATTGTCATTACTGGAATTAGGCCACTTGTGTGGGTAGTGAACAAAGGAACCACAAAACTACAGGCCAAGAAAATGCCACTACACTACACAATTGAGAGAGTCCATATTTATCTAGTTATTAATCAAAGCCCAAAGTAATGCTGAGTTAGCATTTGGCTCATGCATTAGCAGCTACGCAAGAGACGTCATCTTCCAGTGCTTCAAATGTCAGCTGGACGACGCCAACCATGACGTTCTCTGGCTTAGAAATTACTGAGTGCAGAGTAGATACGACAATTATTTCTGGAGCAGCAAATTAATGCATTTTTAATATTCTGTCACACTGATTCAGACCTCCATCACCACTAGTTGCTGCCGTAAGGACCTCCCAACATGCTGACACAATTCTCTCTACGGCTCGTGCATTCGTGGAAACTGTGAGATACCACAGAGCGTGCATCAGCAGCTCGCCAAGCCACATGAGACGAGCCTCCCGCCAGAGGAACAAACTCATGTTTGAAGCCATGGGTGACCGTTGGAGCGTGTTTCAAAAGAGACAAATCCTGATTGTACTGGGCTCACCATGTCTTGCAATGTATTGTTTGGTGGTCTATTAAAGGGGTGTTCTTCTGTCCTTGGTCACTCTCTTTCTGCCTCTTCATATCCAACTCTCTTGACCTATCCGGTCACAGCAGATGGCTGCTCACCAAAGTGTCTGGTTCTCAAGGTTTCTGCGTGCTCAAAGGGAGACTTTTCATTGCCCCATGTTGCCAAGTACTTGCTCATTCTGGACTCATGTTGGGGCTCGTTAAAATATCAGAAAAGAACATGACCTGGACAAAATGTGGGGTAACTTTTGTGTAGTGTAAACACAGGAAAGCTGGTGGATTCTGTCTTTGAAAACTTTAAACCAGGACTTAGGATTTCTTGGTTTTTGACTTGGTTTTCTTGGGAGAACAGGATTTTTCCCTATCTGTGGATTTCCCTGTTTAAGCCATTTGCACAGTCCTTTGTGAGGCTTGTAAGATGACGTTTGAAATACAGAGAATGTTACTTCCAGTGTGCCAGAGGATATTACTCTGTAAAAATAACTACATTGAGTTTACAACAGCAAATTCAGGAGCGTTCAGGTTGAGTTGTGTTTGTATTTTCCTGTTAATCCCGGTTACAGAGAAGCAAGAAGAAACCAACATGGCTTCCTTTATAAACTCCACTTTCACCTCAGACATTCACTAAAATAACTCTCAGAGAAAGAACAATGTGTGCTCTTACTCCTGAGTGTGATTATGTGATTGTAAGAGTCCGCTTCTTTGCTCTATTCTAGCTGGCAGTTTAAATGGAACCAGACGAAGAGTTAGTTGGCAGAGAGAGACTGTGTCTCTGTTTTCTTGGGTGGCATTCAAAGCTCTGTGAGCACTTACTGTTACCCCTGAATACACTGGCTGCTGTCTGCAGACAAAACAATACTCTCAAACATCTCCAAATGGAGAGGGTTGGACAAGAGAGGCTGTAAACAGACACTTGTTGGGGAAGAAGTCACAATGGAATGAATGAGGAGAAGCACAAGTCAGACGAAAATACAACGTAACTTATTATTTTCTACAGGTAGATGATAACCTGAAGTGTCACTTTAACTCTAGATAATGCTTTCTCAGGCTGAGTCTTTTTTCATCATCTGATTTCTGAATGATCTGCCTCTCTCTCTAAACTTCACTTTTCGTCATTATGTCTGTGAGATGTGATGGATTACTGAAATCCCAAATATAGTCCAGCTGCTGTAGAGGCTTATCTTGTAAGGTTAAGGTTTTAATGCTCAATTTTAGATTCAGATTATTGCATGGTACAAATTGGTATTCAAGAAATCTAACATTATTTAAGTGTCTTAAAATTGATTGTACCCGAGGTGCCAGTTTGGTCAAGAGGGGAAGTCGCACAACCAGTGTATGTACGCTGTGGTCCTCGATGTATGCTACCAGGGTTTGAATCCAACATGTGGCCCCTTGCTGCTCATCATTCCCCACTCTCTCTCCCAGTTTCCTGCTCCATGCACTGTCCTATCCTCTAAATGGAGGCATAAAAGCCCAAAAATAAACCTTAAAGATTGGTCCAGTTGTAATGTAAGCGACTGATTGGCTGGGGAGATCAGCTGTGGGGAGAGCCTGCTGAACCTTCTAACTCAAAGTCAGACCATTAGCTCAGGAAGTTTGTTATTATCCTGCAGGGTTTGTGTGTATTACCCGGGACTTCCACCAGATCCGTGTCCAGTCCATCTCCTGTCCGCTGCGGTCCAGCTCCGTGCTGTCTCGTCTGCCAACACCCACTGGTTGCGTTTTCAGACCGCCGGAGCGGGACCGCCGGACAGCTGGGGTCACGAAACCGAGGTTTTCCCGCAGTAATTACTGCATTAATGAATATCCTCATCCATGTTGTCTTTCTGGTCCTCTGAAAACCTCTGACCTGTTGACTCCAGGCCTGGCTCCGCTCATCATGACAGTTTGTTGCTGTAGTTAAGTGAAATACGATCTGGTGATAACACAGAGTGTTTTATTCTGAAAATTAACCGGATGTTTTCGTTTTGATTTGGTGCCTGACTTCCTGTCCTGCTCCATCTGCTCTGTTGAGATTGATGCGTCGTGCTCCGGGATCCGGCATAAATAGGATACTTGTGTATCTGATCCGGAGGTCTCCGACCTGCTGGATCAGAGACGCAGCCGGAACGCGACGGAGTGGATCCAGTGGAAGTTAAAGCTCCTGTGAGGAGTTTTTGAGTGGTTATGAAACAGGCTGAAATCAACAACCATGCATCTTCATGACCCTCAAAATCAATCAAAACCATTAGAAAATATTTTAACAGTTTCTGTTTTATAATTTTTAAAGCCTGAAACAGCTCTGAGGGGGTAGGTGTCAGACGAGGTGATCAACAGCACATCAAAGAAAAACCCTTTTAGTACTTTTTCTGCAGCAAATATTCTTAATGAGTGAAATATTTGACTATTAATTGGAGCAGGAGGAGATTTCGTGTCTGAAACATAATTCATTCAGCAACGATAGAGGTATCACTTCGTCCACAGGGGGAGCCAAAGCCACCGCAAACAGAAAGTTCCTCACAGGAGCTTTAAGACATTGACTAGAAGAGGAACCTATCAGATCCGGGGACAGATCAGAGACAGACCGGACGCGGATCTGTCGGAATTTGGCCGTTACGTCGTGCAAATTTTAGGGGGAATATTGAATATACGTCTTATTTGCAGATAGAAACACTTTAAGTTATTAATTGAATATTTTTAAATATCCTTATATACTTTTTATATCATATTATGGATAAGCATCTTTAGACAAAACCAACATTTATTATCTGAATGCATTTTTTGGCTCAGCTGAGTAAGTATAACTTACTACAATAGTCCCTAAATCCCCATGTCTACACAGACTGTAGATCAGATGGGGTAATGCTACTGTTTTCCCACTAGGGGGAGCCATATCCTAGCATAAAGGCCTGTAAATGAAAGCTGCAGGCTGATTTATTGATTGGAATATGTTTTGTCAAAGATAGATGTGTATGTATTTTTTTGTGATTAAGTCAGAGGTGTGTATTTTAGGATGTGATCAGTGTGGTAGTGTTTTGCCCCAGCTTGTGTGTGCTTACATGGCGTATGTTTTAATTTGTTACCAATAATACATTAACCATCTGTAAATGTTGTTTTGTTTCTAGTCAACGCTCCGCTTCCCTTCACACGGCTGTGAGATGAGTCATCAGGGTTATCTTCACAACATCATCGATTCCCACGTTGCACATGTGCTAATAAATTCTCCCCTCAAAAATTAACACCGATGCACAATGAGGGGAAGAAAAAAAAAACACAGGAGATTTAAGGATGAGTCACAGCCTGGAGAGAATGAAGGGAAGACGGGGAGAAAATAAAAGCTTCAGTAGCATTTGGAAGAAGCAAAACAAACACAGAGAGGGATAAAAGAAGGAAAGGGGGGGAGGAGAGTGCTTGCATCGATGAGTCAGATTCATTATCTGATGGAAAAGGGAGGAAGGGAGGGAGGGGAAGATGGGAGAACATGATGAATCCAGGAATAGTATAGAAGAAATAGGGGGGGATGAGTCAGAGTGGGAGAGAGGAAGAATAGGTAAAGGAAGGGGGTCAGAGGAGGCCATGAGTGGATGGAATAAGGAATCAGAGAGGAGCATAGGCTTTAATGTATGAAAGGAGTGAAAGTGGGACAGATGAGAGAAGTTTTTTGGAGGGAAAGTGAGATGAGAAAGATGATTAAACAGCCAGAGCATGGAAATGAAGAAACCTGGAATAGATGGAAAGTTAATGAAGAAGAAAAAGAAATAAAGACGAATCTCTGGCATGGTGAGGAATGAAAGGATGAGGCCTTTAAAATGAGGATAGTCACTCTTTTTTTAATGGTTTGATTTAGAGAGGAGAGGAAGAGGAATGAGAGGATCTTGGGTGAAATAAAAAATGTTAAAAGAAAGTGGGGAAAGTGAAAGAGCAAGTGGAGCAGACAAAAGATGATAATGATGATGAAAAATGAAGTGTCCTGCTGCAGATGTTTGGTTTTAAAGCTGATGATCTTGAAGAAAAAGCATTATTTTATAAAAGATAGAAGTTTGTATGTAAAGTATCAGAATTGTACTCAGGCCGGCAACAGGCATCATGAATAATAAAGCACTGGATCCCTTCACTGCACTGACATGTCCTCATATTTTTGTAGGGCCCCTGTCAGTCATGGGCCCCTCAGAATGGACTTCTCTCCCCAATATGGCGCTCCAGACTTCACTTTTTATGAACAGTGGTGCAACAGACACAATGTTGGCAGGACAAGTTGTTCTGATTCCTAAATGTGAAACAGCACCTCCCTCTACTGGCTGCAAACACACCCTCTTCCTGCCATGTGTGTGTGTGTGTGTGTGTGTGTGTGTGTGTGTGTGTGTGTGTGTGTGTGTGTGTGTGTGTGTGTGTGTGTGTGTGTGTGTGCGCGCAGGCAAACAGACAAAAGGAAACTTAGACTGCTGATAAAAGTTGAAAGCCACCGTTCACACTTTTACTGGCATCGATCGTAAAACTTTAGTCACAACGAAACAGCTTGAATGATAGTGATTCAGAAAAGAAGGAGACGCCTGCTCAATCAATCTTTTAGAAGAGCCAGATTTGACAAAACTTCAGAAGTAAAAGGCAAAACAATCTGGTGACAGACTGAATGGTTTCATGTAGGGCTGAGCAATAATTTGATAATGATAATTACCGTGAGATAATTTTCCTCAATATAAATATAACAAACATGCGATTAACTTCGATATATTTAAACCTGTAATTAGACTTCCCAACCACTGGAAATGGAGGGGGAGAAAACAGCATGGAACAGCCAATCATGACGCAGGGTTAGAGGTAGGCGGGGCTTAAAGACGTTGGGAGCGGAATGTAAACACAGCTGAAACGAGCGACAGCGGCACAGAAGAAAACTCAAAACCTACCAGCTCTGCATAAAAGACCTGCTTGATGGATTCAAGAAGCTCATCAGAAAACTAAATCCAGACCCCAGCCAACAAACTGTCTGGTTTGTTCAACTTTCACTCAGGACCAAAAATCTGTAAATGTAAATGAAATAATTATTTTATATTTATCGTGATAATTATCGATATCGATTGATATGAAATATTTCATCGTGATAACATCATTTTCAATATCGCCCAGCTCTAGTTTCATGCATCGTTTGATGTTGAGGAGGTTGCTATTTCAGTAGACATGCAGTAATTTGCAATTATTATTTTATTGAAGGCTGCACGGTGGTGCAGTGGGTAGCGCTGTTGCCTCACAGCTAGAAGGTTCCTGGTTCAAATCCCCGGCCGGGCAGGTGCCTTTCTGTGTAGAGTTTGCATGTTCTTCCCGTGCATGCATTGGTCCTTTCGGGTACTCCGGCTTCCTCCCACAGTCCAAACACATGCTTACCAGGTTGATTGATCACTCTAAATTGCCCATAGGTGTAAGGTGGTGTCAATACTGCGGGGTCAAGACATGAACAAACAGAAAAAATCTGGCTGAGCTGTGCTTTTGTACAACTATAACCAAGGGATGACATGATCTATAGAGAGGTGGCTCTCTATACCCCAAAAAGGAGAAAAAGCAGATGAGAAATAAGCAGGAGCAAAAACAAAATAAGCAGGAGCAAAAACAGACCCCCGGTGCAAGGCGGTGCAAGGTGGTGCAAGGCGGTGCAAGGCGGTGCAAGGCGGTGCCAAGGCATGAACAAACAGAAAAAATCTGGTTGAGCTGTGCTTTTGTACAACTACAACCATGGGATGAAATGACAAGACAGAAAAAAGCAATCCTTGCCAGGCAGCTTGGTAGTGTGATCGATAGAGTGGTAGCTCAGAGTCTGAAGGTGTGTGGTTCAAGTCCCGGTAAGGGCTTCAAATGTGAGATGCAAATGATACACTTTGTTCACAATCTGGTTGAGCTGTGAGAAACAGATGGGTGACGTCTATTATTTATACAGTCTATGGTTAAAAGACCAAGTCAAAAAGTTATGATCTCATATAATCAAAACAGGTGTTGACTTTATCGGCTGCATCAACATGAGAGCTAACACGCTGTCATCTGGGCAGCTAAAAGTGTTTAATATTTCACGTCTTTGTTTTCATATTTATCTACTTATTTGAATTATTAAAGCGCCAGATTGAGCTGGATTAGCATCGGTCTACCATAAACAATAAAGACCGGAGATGCCAGAACAAATCCGCCTCACTTGAAGTCGACTAGCAGTTCATGTTTCTGCAGAGTGAAGCCTGAAGTTGAAAAACTTGAGCTCAAAGCAGATTAGCGCCTGACATCTATGAGGGTTTTTTTTTCCACATTCTACAATCAGATGAAAAGGTACTAATCTGTCAGTCTGCTTCAAAGAAAATCCAAGGTTAGGTTAAGGACAGGTGATATGGTGGTTGCATGGCAACAAACAAAGAAAGAGAAAGTTATTCACATTTTCCTGGTTTAATTGTAGGCTTCTAGAAAAAAAAAAAAAAGAGTGTGAAGCATCTTTGGTTTTTCAATCCTCAAAACCGGCTTGGTCTGATTGCAGCCTTAACACGAGAAGGATGAACTTTGCTGTAAGCTATAGTAGCTATGTGAAGGATAACTTCGTGAATACATAGTTTGGACATTTGAAAGGAAAGCTTTTTCAGCTCATTAGAGACTGAATCCCAAAATAGGCCAAAAGCCTCCAAAGAAAAGTGCTCCAACAGGTGCATGAAATATTTCAGTCTGTATTTGCGAGGTCACAGAATTTAGAAAATGGTGAACATAACATTATCCATTAAATTCTTCTACTTCTTTTTCTATTCCTCCAACTTCTATGGATATGAGCCAGATATGGTGCCAGAAACTCAATACCCAACTGAAACCAAGCAGTGGTGGTGATATTTAAACATAAACAGCTCATGAGCACATTTGCGCTGGATAGTATGGCACACTGGATTGGGGTCATACGGGCTTAAGGTTGGCCGAACCCAAAGGTTGTTCAACTGGTGGTGGCTCATGTTAGTTTATTTCTTAGATAATAAGCCTTGATACAACAGTAAGTTACGGCCAAGTAATCTGATTGGACACGAGGCATTCAATGAGTGCTGATATCTGGATTCACATCACAGGGACTTTTAACTCTCTGAATCACTCGGCCAAGCCAGGTGGTCACCATCACAGCAGACTGTCATGTCTAGAATAGATCCAGCTGCTGCCTCAGAGTCACACAGGCCATCAAAGTAACTCCAGGACTCTTATTTTACTGTTTCATGATGAGTAGAAACAAACACATAGATATTGATTATAATAAAGTAACTGGCCTATTAAATGTGTAGACACACAGAGTTTGAATTGAGTTCAGGAACTAGTTTTGTTGGTGGGGGTAATTGAAAGATCAAATCAACAAAAATGACTAATCTGTAGCTTCCTGTTCTTTTTCGTAGTACTTCCTGCTACTCATAGGACTGTTGTATAAAAAGCAATATCACACTCAAGGTTGAGACGTACTGAATATCAGCACAACAGTGAATGTCTTCAACACTTAGACTGCAGCCCTGTGCCCATGACCGGATCACAGCCATACTGATATTTAGAACTCCCTCTCATGTGACACAAAAGGGATGATGTATAGTTAGCGGGTGGCTATGTGAAATAGAATCCTGACAGGGTGAGACAAGACCCCCAGTTGAAGTGGAGGGTCTTGTCCATCCTGAAGAGATGCATTCCCACTTCCAAACTGTCTGGGCGGACCGGGATAACACCGAGAGGGCTGTGGGCCCCCAACCATATTATCTGCCCTGGGAGATCTGTCATGGTAGCGGTTTACATCACTCCCCTTGCCAACCCGACAATGGCGTCCAACGTTCTCAACGCTGCCATAGCCAGACTCCAGACAGACATACTTCTAGTATCTTTTTTTGTTTTGTATTTGTATTTATATCTTAGATGACCTTATTGATTTGAACATGATTTATACAGCAGATAAGTAGTCACAAAGTTTCAACAGTTAGAATGCTTCAATGGCAACCGTATTCTTTCCAGCCTACTATAAGGTCAAATTAACATTAAATTCAACGTTTCCATTCACTGTGAAGTCTGAACATTATTCTGCTTTACAACATTAAACTTAACCCTTGAGAGGGTAACATTAAATTGAGAGTAATATCAAAAATAACCTCCATGTTGTCTACCAATAGAATCAGAGACTGATGTTTTTGTCACATTGTCAATAAGAAGAGATGAAATCATAATCAGTGAACTAGATGTGCCGTAACACTTCATTGGGATTGATTTAATATCTCTGATCAGGTTGTCCCTGAAGTCGCCTTTTCTATGCAGGGTTAACAACAGCTGTTAAGGGGTTTGGCCAATCAGAATCAGGTATATAGTAAGAAAGGTAATAATGCTTAGTTATGACTCTTCTGTACAGTAAAGATGTGTTTTTACTTCTGTACTGATGGGTACCTATAAGTGTCAGATGGTAACATAGTCAGGCTCTGTGTCTAGACAGGTGTGGCCCCCAAACATCAGACTACACTGAGGAACACAAGGGAGTGTGAAAAAAACAGTCTTTATATATTTTAAGTGTTTAAAACAGAAATCAATAAATTAACATTGTGTAGTAAGGATATGTACAGGTCTTGTGCTTGGAAGTCAACATAGTGTAATATGCACTTCTGCCACATGGTGGAGCTACAAATCTGTGCTATCAGGCTAGTGTTGCATGGTGAATGTAAATTAACTCTCAGGGTCAATAATATTTAAAATAAAATATCCAACATAAAGAGATTTAAAGTGTTGTAGTCCTCTCCAAAAGTGGAATTGATCAAATTAATATTTGAATTTATTTAATTTCCATTTTTAATTGTTTATAAGACATTATATTTATTTTTTTAATTGGTTGGATTAAGTTGTGTGCTTAATAGTTTTTGATTTTTATGCATCAGCTCTGAAATTGAATGACATTTATTTTGTAGTTGTATAACAAAGTGCTTATCAATTTAAATATGAATGGCTTTTAGCTGGCTCAGTGTGTGTGTGTGTGTGTGTGTGTGTGTGTGTGTGTGTGTGTGTGTGTGTGTGTGTGTGTGTGTGTGTGTGTGTGTGTGTGTGTGTGTGTGTTTCATTATGTTGTTTCATTATGTTGTTTCAAGTCTGGGCCTGTAACAAAGAACAATAAAGCATTTCTGGGCAACCTAGTGTGATACTAACAGGTCACCAGAGTTCATTCTCAATCTCGTTGGAGCCCTGCCATTGGCCAGACATGCCAACAGTTTGTGGCAGCATACGATTAGCCCTTCAACTGAGACTGACTTAGTGCAGTGGGCATAAGGTGGAGCGAGATTAGGGTTAAGCACTTTGTGGAGACAGTGTATAGATTGGAACAGACTGGAGTCTAACATTTCTGAGAGGCAGAGCTGCAAAATTAATCTGATTAAAAATAAGGAGGTGGAGTTTCAGTAAATTAGCTTAAGCTTAATTTTAAAGGCAAGGGTCAAAAGTACCCCATGGTTGTTAAATGTGATAGAAACAGGGCTCATTGCACTCAGTGTCACTCAGGGTCTTACCAGAGTCAACTGTGTGTGTTCTAAAGGCGAGACAAAGCTATTGTTCCAATCAACATTTGTTAGCTTGTTGCCTTATCTTTCCTCACTATGCTCACATATTGCTATATTCCTTATTATCCAACAAAAAATAAATATAGTACATATATAATACAGTACCATATCTCCTATAAACTCCTCCTCCTCACCTACAAATCCCTGCATGCCCACGCCCCCCAATACCTGGCTGACCTCCTCCACCAACACACTCCATCCCAGAACCTACGGTCTTTGGACCTGGGTCTTCTCTCCATCCCCCGGAATAAGCTCCAGACTTTGGAGACAGAGCCTTCAGTGTGGCAGCCCCTTCACTGTGGAACTCTCTCCCTCCTGACATAGCTAGTGTTGTCCCCACCTACCCCCCAGACTCCCTACCTGACCCTGTGAAGCGACCTTGGGTTTCTTGAAAGGCACTATATAAATACCAGTTATTATTATTATTTTTATTAAAAAGTGTTTTAATACCACTTGTAAGGTATTGATTGGAAAGATCTGTGGGTACACTTAAGACAAGAGGTGCTATGCTAGTTACTCCGTCTGCTAACCGAAAAGAGGCAGCCTAGCTCGCCAGCAGCCTACGTAGGCTAGATAGCCAGTTAGCCTTGTGATCTTCAAGAAAAGTCACTATTTCCGAAACAAAAATACATTCAGCCCAAACTTTCAACTAACATTGAAAAATACTGTTATCTTATTTGATCAGATACAATGTTTATACAGTATTTGGACAGGGGTCTACATTAGTTTTTGGTCAAATAACATCAATATAGTAGATTGTAAGTCGTAACTACTTCTGATAGTTTAAAAGCAAAAGACATGGTAGCAATAGATGCTCTTACCCGTTTAACTTAGCAGCAGGACAAGCAGGTGAAATGCTAGATAGACTCCCACCTCCAATATAATCCTAAGCAACGTGTTTCTAAAATCACTGATTGGATCAAACAAACTGCATATGGGGGGCGCTATGGAGCACAGAAGAGAGCAGACGTGTCTCCCTGCTGACTTTTTTTTACTTATTCATTGTACAGCCTTACATAGCTTTAGTCCTGAACCGCTTTTAATAAGTCTGAAAACCTGTCTAGCTAATCTAATTACCGTGAGAGCCAACAACGATATCAAATAGCCATTCCAAACAAGAGCCCAGCAGAGGAGGCCGCAAAGCCCCACACCCTCCTGACCTGGCTACACCTGGAACAAACTACATATTGTGTTTTTTAGGAGTTCTCCATTTGGTAAACCTTGTAGTCTTGACCAAACTGGGCTAGCTAGCTATCTTTTTCCAAGTCTTAATGCTAAGTTAAAGAGACCACTTACTGACTCCAGACTCATAATAAACAAACTGATATAAGATAAGGATTGATTCTATTATGCAATCACTATAAGAAATAAATTCAAACTATAACTTAATCAAAAAAGGTTGAGAAACTTGTGTGACCTCAGAACTAGGATTAGGACAGTCTTTCAAACTCAATACCACATCCTAACATTTTTCCGGAGTGTAGGAGAAGTATTTGGCTGTATTGCATGTCACACTGACTGAGGTTTAAACTATTGAGACGTGGAACAAAGATGAGGGGCTGACGGAGACTTCAGTGGAGAGGCTCTACAGCACTGAATAGGAAGTTGGATGAATAGGATTTGGAGGGGTGACAAATTGAACAGCGGATTAGGTATGTGCGCCCGTTTGTGTGTGCAAGCGCGTGTCTGTGTGTGTGTGTGTCTGTGTGTGTGTGAGGTACACCAGCTGGCTGAGTCCTCCCCTTAACTGAGGAGGCGTGTGTGTGAATGTATGTTTTGAGAAACATGGACTCGGTCTGTTTGTGCTGAGTGAAATAACCGAGTATAAAGACACTTATGCAAATCATCTATTTAATTGAGTTTAATCATGAACAGAGACTGTGGCCTGCTTAAATCAGGGCAGTGAACAGTTAAAATAAAGTACATTTATTGTAAATACTACAGCATTTTATAATTGATGAGTTTATGTTATGAATTGTTAATTTTCATGACTGTTTTCCATCCATAGTGCATGAACGCTGACCCATTCCCCTGCTGGAAAGTATTAAAGTTCAATTTGAAGCAGATGTCAAAGTACAATAGTCTACAATTGGAGTGTCCACTTGAGGCAGACGCCATTTTTTAAGTTAAAATTAAACATATTACAGCTTTATTCAAAATTCAGTTTGGTTATGTACCTCATGTATTGATTTGTTCACTTTGTATGGAGGTATATCATTTTATAACACATCCTTTAGGGTATCAGAAAGGGTAAGAGTCAAACACTCATTTGCATAATCAGGGGCGTGGTTGAGTTAACTGACTGGTGTGTGCTTTGTAGCTGCTGACAGGAGGATAAAAGCTTCACCTCTTTGCCTGATTCAAAGTTGATTGGAAATTAGGCTGAGGTCACCATTTTTGAAAATGGTGACCTTCATTGTTGGGCTTCAAAATGTCTCAACAGAAACCAATGGGGGATGTCACCGAGGCTACATCCATGTTTCATACAGTCTATGGTTCATCTAATGTTAAACGTTTGTTGAGTAATAAAGCAGTGTAGGGATTTTTATTGATGCCTACTAGTAAGATAAGATAAGGTATTCCTTTATTCTTCCCACAAGGGGGAAGTAAATTAGAATATCCTAAGACATGTATGGAGAGAAATAGAGCTGGGCGATATTGAACAAGATGTTATCACGATAACATTTTTCACATCAGTCGATATCGATAATTTTCACGATAAATATCAAATCATTCTTTCATATCATTTTAAAGGCAGGTTTTTTCCTCCTGACTGAAAGTGAAATAGCCAAAATACCTTAACAAATGAAGTTGAGTGGCCTTTCTTGTCAAGCAGGTTCTCACTCGGCTTAAGCTGGTAGGTTTTGTGTTCTCTTCAGAGTTGCTGTCCCTTGTTTCAGCTGTATTTAGAAACGTCTCTAAGCCCGCCTACTTCTTACCCTGATATGATTGGCTGTTCCATGCCGACTTCTTCTTCTGTCTAATGTTGAGTGGTAACTAGCGTTTAAGACAGACTCCCTTTCCAGTGGTTGGGGGGTGTAATTGCAGGTTTAAATATATCAACGTTTTATCGTACATTTGTTATATTTATTGAGAAAAATAACATCTCGGGACACTGGTGGCCTAGTGGTCTAAGCGCCCCACATACAGAAGCTACATTCCTTGTTGCAGGGGCCGCCGGTTCAATTCCCAGCCGCGAGCATTTCCTGCATGTCTTCCCCCGTTCCCCACTTTTCCTGTCTCTCTTCAGCTGTCCTATCGAATAAAGGCAAAAAAGGCCCTAAAAAAGAATAATAATAATATCGCGATAATTATTGTTATCGTTTTATCGCCTGGCCCTATACATAACTAAATAAGAAAATGTACAATATATTTACAAAACCAGTGATACAGTGAGAAATGTGAACACTAGGCTAGTAACATAGGTTAAAAAACGTACAGAACTAAGAAGATGTAGTAGTTAGTAGTAGTAGTAGTAGTAGTAGTAGTAGTAGTTAGCATCACCAACTCTCTAAGAAAAAACTAAGTTTGAAATACAATTTTTTTTATTTTCATGATTGCGTAACATCCATACTGTTAGACTGCCAACCCATTTTATTATGTGACAGTAATAATGTTAAATTTCATGTACGAGTTCTACAATAACAATCTGACTTGCCTAGTATTAGAGTACTGCAGGAATGTTTTTAAGGCTTGCATGGAAGGTTGCATTAACATTATTCCCTTAAAAAGTCAGAGGGATTTTTCCATTGTACATTAGACAAACAATACATATATAAAAATGACTTTTATATATATATATATATATATATTGATTATTATATACTTTATTCACCAAGATAATAACAAAAAGACAGATTTTTTATTTCATTTTTGTATCACAAATTTAGTTTCCAGGATTAAAAGTTCGCCAAAAATGTATGTCACCACTTTGAATAAGACCTTCTAAAACTTTCAAATTAAGAAATACTGAAATATTTTGTATTTATAAAAAACAGTTCTCACTTCTTTTAGGTTTGTGCTGACTACAGACATCACACCTTGAAACAAGGTGTATTAATTCACAGCATTCATATAGGATCTATTTTCCCCCACACGTAATAACATTAGTCAGCTCTCATGACTCACTGTGGTTACATAAGCTTCTTTATCTGTGCATCTGAAGCTGCTATAGTGGTTGTTATTCCCAGTCGATGCTTAAATAAGTAAAGCGTGGGTGCTCTCGTGGTTGCAGGCTATATGGAACATGCATGATGTTTAGGCCCTGGTGCCAAAAGATGTGGGCGAGTGTGAGCAAAGAGAACTTTCTGTTTCCACAAATAGATTTGCACACTTTGAATCATTTCAGGATTTGAATAAAGGCCATGCCTGCAAACAGTGTCTCGATGTCAAATCCAGTTTAAAAGCATCATTTAAGGCAACTCTTTTGTACGCTGCAATTTGGAACATGTTAAAGCAAGAAAATCTGTTTTAGACTGCTTGTATTTTAGTTCTGCTGCTGGGATCTTTGTGGAGATTTGAAACATGTCTGTGATACATTGAAGAATTTATCATCTGTATGTTCAGGGGGGACATTCATGATGCCATTGAAATCTAAGTCACTGTGGCTCTGATGTATTCTTGGGCAGCCTGTGCTTTACGAATGCATTTGCATCAACAAGCCAATTATGGCCGGTACAATTATCTTCAACAGCCTCCGTGTAAAGACTCCCTTTGTCATTGACTGACCATTGACTGGCAGGATTCGCCCTTGTGGCAAATTGCTTTTTTAAAATTCCTCTTTTCCCTCCTTGCATCGATTTTCAAGGGACAATGGGGAAGTCAATAACAATTCTAAGGTTTTACAACCACTGATTTAAACAGGGAACGAGGCACATAAAGAAGTGTTTCACTGAAGTGTTTCCAGCTGTAATACTGCAAGGTCACTTTTTGTCAAAGAAAATGAGTCTGGAGATTTAACTGAAGGTCCTGAGTGCCACACCAATCAGCAGAGCATTGTTTGCATGATGCAACACAAAGCAGACCTGTGGTTTTTAGTGATGGGAAGTTCGGCTCTTTTCAGAGAGCTGGCTCTTTTGACTCCCAAAGAAAAGCCGGCTCTTTCGACTCCCCAACGGCTCTTAATTTAGGATCTTTTGTAGCCGTATATTTTACCTTAACTTTGCAAAAAATAATGGTTTGTGTTGAAAACCCTTTTACGTACAGTGTTTTTATAAGAAGCCTTATAATTGCCCAATTTTGTGCATTTATTCTGTTACAAGACCATTCTTACTTTTATTTAGTATTTTAATCCAACTTTTTTATTGCACAATTTAACAAAAAACTGCAAACATATCCACAGAACAGAACCAGAACCAAACTCAAGCAAACAGAACCAGAACCAACTCAAGGAAACAGAACCAGAACCAACTCAAGCAAACAGAACCAGAACCAAACTCAAGCAAACAGAACCAGAACCAACTCAAGGAAACAGAACCAGAACCAACTCAAGCAAACAGAACCAGAACCAAACTCAAGCAAACAGAGCCAGAACAAACTCAAGCAAACAGAACCAGAACCAAACTCAAGTAAACAGAACCAGAACCAAACTCAAGTAAACCGAACCAGAACCAAACTGGAGCAAACATTATTAATGTCCTCAAGAAAATCAAGAAAAATCAGATGCCTCAGTTCTGATCCGGTTTCTCCTCTCAGTGAGTATTTGCCCTCTCTTCAAGAAGACTCTCTCAGAAGGAACAGATGCAGCCACGATACTCAGCCTCCCCTCCATCACCTGTATCCTATATTCTCACATGTGATTGGCCGCATGGCCGCCATGCAGACCAATCAAAACAAAGTTCTGCTTTGAGCAGAGCTGGGGCTAAGCACTGAGAGAGCTAAGCAGAGAAAGGAAAAAATTGGGAGCCGGCTCTCTCTCGATGCGAGCCGGCTCTACTGATTCACTATAAAGCATCGGCTCTCAGAGCCGCAGCTTTTGATCATGAGGGTTAGGATAGGGTTAGGGTTAGGATTAGGGTTAGGGTTAGGGTTGAGATTAGGGTTAGGTTAGGGTTAGGGTTAGTGTTGAGATTAGGGTTAGGTTAGGATCAGGGTTAGGGTTAGGGTTAGGATTAGGATAGGGTTAGGGTTAGGGTTAGGGTTAGGGTTAGGATTAGGGTTAGGGTTAGGGTTAGGGTTAGGATTAGGGTTAGGGTTAGGATTAGGATAGGGTTAGGGTTAGGGTTAGGGTTAGGATTAGGATAGGGTTAGGGTTAGGGTTAGGGTTAGGATTAGGATAGGGTTAGGGTTAGGGTTAGGATTAGGGTTAGGGTTAGGATTAGGGTTAGGGTTAGGATTAGGGTTAGGGTTAGGATTAGGGTTAGGGTTAGGGTTAGGATTAGGGTTAGGATTAGGGTTAGGGTTAGGATTAGGATAGGGTTAGAGTTAGGGTGAGGGTTAGGGTTAGGGTTGGGGTTAGGGTTGGGACTAGGGTTAGGGTTACGATGAGGGTTAGGATTAGGGTTAGGTTAGGGTTAGGGTTAGGGTTAGGATAGGGTTACGATGAGGGTTAGGATTAGAGTGAGGGTTAGGGTTAAGGTTGGGGTTAGGATTAGGGTTAGGGTTAGGATTAAGGTTAGGGTTAGGGTAAGGATTAGGATTAGGGTTAGGTTAGGATTAGGGTTAGGGTTAGGATTAGGGTTAGGGTTAGGGTTAGGATTAGGGTTAGGGTTAGGATTAGGGTTAGGGTTAGGGTTAGGGTTAGGATTAGGGTTAGGGTTAGGATTAGGGTTAGGGTTAGGGTTAGGGTTAGGGTTAGGATTAGGGTTAGGGTTAGGGTTAGGGTTAGGGTTAGGATTAGGGTTAGGATTAGGATAGGGTTAGGGTTAGGGTTAGGGTTAGGATTAGGATAGGGTTAGGGTTAGGGTTAGGGTTAGGATTAGGATAGGGTTAGGGTTAGGGTTAGGATTAGGGTTAGGGTTAGGATTAGGGTTAGGGTTAGGATTAGGGTTAGGGTTAGGATTAGGGTTAGGGTTAGGGTTAGGATTAGGGTTAGGATTAGGGTTAGGGTTAGGATTAGGATAGGGTTAGAGTTAGGGTGAGGGTTAGGGTTAGGGTTGGGGTTAGGGTTGGGACTAGGGTTAGGGTTACGATGAGGGTTAGGATTAGGGTTAGGTTAGGGTTAGGGTTAGGGTTAGGATAGGGTTACGATGAGGGTTAGGATTAGAGTGAGGGTTAGGGTTAAGGTTGGGGTTAGGATTAGGGTTAGGGTTAGGATTAAGGTTAGGGTTAGGGTAAGGATTAGGATTAGGGTTAGGTTAGGATTAGGGTTAGGGTTAGGATTAGGGTTAGGGTTAGGGTTAGGATTAGGGTTAGGGTTAGGATTAGGGTTAGGGTTAGGGTTAGGGTTAGGATTAGGGTTAGGGTTAGGATTAGGGTTAGGGTTAGGATTGGGGTTAGGGTTAGGATTAGGGTTACGATGAGGGTTAGGATTAGGGTTAGGATTAAGGTTAGGGTTAGGGTTAGGGTAAGGATTAGGATTAGGGTAAGGTTAGGATTAGGGTTAAGGTTAGGGTTAGGATTAGGGTTAGGGTTAGGGTTAGGATTAGGGTTAGGGTTAGGGTTAGGATAGGGTTAGGATTAAGGTTAGGGTTAGGGTTAGGGTTAGGATTAGGGTTAGGGTTAGGATTAGGGTTAGGATTAGGGTTAGGATTAAGGTTAGGGTTAGGTTAGGGTTAGGGTTAGGATTAGGGTTAGGATTGGGACTAGGGTTAGGGTTAGGGTTGAGATTAGGGTTAGGGTTAGGGTTGAGATTAGGGTTAGGGTTAGGGTTGGGACTAGGATTAGGGTTAGGATTGGGGTTAGGGTTAGGGTTAGGTTTGGGTTAGGATTAGGGTTAGGGTTAGGATTAGGGTTAGGGTTGGGACTAGGGTTAGGGTTAGGGTTAGGGTTAGGGTTGAGATTAGGGTTAGGGTTAGGGTTAGGGTTAGGGTTGAGATTAGGGTTAGGGTTAGGGTTGGGACTAGGGTTAGGGTTAGGATTAGGGTTAGGGTTAGGGTTAGGGTTAGGGTTGAGATTAGGGTTAGGGTTAGGGTTGGGACTAGGGTTAAGATTAGGGTTAGGGTTAGGGTTGAGATAAGGGTTAGGATTAAGGTTAGGGTTAGGATTAGGGTTAGGGTTAGGGTTGAGATTAGGGTTAGGGTTAGGGTTGGGACTAGGGTTAAGATTAGGGTTAGGGTTAGGGTTGAGATTAGGGTTAGGATTAAGGTTAGGGTTAGGATTAGGGTTAGGGTTGGGATTAGGGTTAGGATTAGGGTTAGAACCAGAACCAAACTCAAGCAAACAGAAATAAAACCATACTCATGCAAAGAGAACCAGAACCAAACTCAAGCAAACGGAACCAGAACCAAACTCAAGCAAACAGAACCAGAACCAAACTCAAGCAAACAGAACCAGAACCAAACTCAAGCAAACAGAACCAGAACCAACTCAAGCTAACAGAACCAGAACCAAACCCAAGCAAACCGAACCAGAACCGAACCAGAATCGAACCAGAACCGAACCAGAACCGAACTTAAGCAAAAAGAACTAGAACCGAACCAGAACCGAACCAGAACAGAACTCAAGAAAACCGAACCAGAACCAAACCAGAACCAAACCAGAACCGAACTTAAGCAAACCAAACCAGAACCGAACCAGAACCGAACCAAAACCGAACCGAACCAGAACCGAACCTGAACTGAATCAAAACCGAACCGAACCAGAACCGAACCAGAACCGAAACAGAACCGAACCAGAACCAAACTCAAACAAACTCAAACAAACCGAACCAGAACCAAACAGAACCAGAACCAGAACCGAACCAGAACCAAACCAGAACCGAACCAGAACCGAGCTTAAGCAAACCGAACCAGAACCGAAATAGAACCGAACCTAACCAGAACCGAACCAGAACAAAACCAGAACCAAACCCAGGCAAACAGAACCAGAACCAAACTCAAACAAACAGAACTAGAACAAAACTGGAGTAAACATTATTAATGTCTTCAGGTTGGCACTGAGAAAAATCAGAACCCTCAGCTAGGATGGTCTGATCCGATTTCTCCTCTCAGTGAGTATTTGGCCCGTCTTCGAGAAGACTCTCTCAGAAGGAACAGATGAAGCCACGATACACAGCCTCCCCTCCATCACCTGTATCCTATATCCTCACGTGTGATAGGCCGCATGGCCGCCATGCTGACCAATCAAAACAAAGTTCTGCTGTGAGCAGAGCTGGGGCTGAGCACTGTGAGATCTAAGCAATGAAAGGAAAAAACTGGGAGCCGGCTCTACTGATTCACTATAAAGCATCGGCTCTCAGGGAAACATGCCCCGGTTGTTCAGTTTCATTTACTTTAAACTTAATTTACTTATTTACTTTGGGTTAAAGACATTGGGAGATACTCGTGTCTTTAAGTAACGTAGATGGTATTGTCAACTTTGTGCAGGACTTTGCAGTTGTTTAGACGTAAGGCTTGTTCTCATTTGCTGGACGTTGCAGATTATCTCCAGGATCAGCTGAACAAATATGGCTTCATGGACATAAGACGATGCATCTGAAATCAATCAATCAATCTTTATTTATATAGCGCCAAATCACAACAAATGTTATCTTAAGACTCTTTTTTAAACAGAGCAGGTCTAGACCGTACTCTGTTAAATTATTAACAAAGACCCAACATCAAGACAGGATAAGGAGTCTGATCTCATCTTAATCCACCATGAGCAGAGCACTTTGCAGCATTTAGCAAGTCACAGGGGAAAGGACAAACTTCCTTTTAACAGGTAGAATCCTCAAGCAGGACCAGACTCATGTTAGACACACATCTGCCTTGACGAGTTGGGGTTGGAAGGAGGTAAAGAAATGCATTCATGCTGGCTATGTGGTGACTCAAGAGACTATCAGATAATTGCTGAACATACTGGTCCTCAGGGAGAGCAACTGAGGCACTGGTTATCTTGTTAATTCAGAGAAATAGATCAGATTTTTTTTATTTTTCCAGAAAATATTTTCTCATAATCCTGTAATAATTACCTTGTAAATTCAGAAAAAAAGAGCAGAATTTTTTAATTTTTAATTTTTTTTTATTATGACCTTGTAAGGGAGAAAAGCTGTTAAAAAGTGGTCCACAAGCCTGGTCCTTCAAATGGCAGGAAGAAAGAAGAAGGAAGTTTGTGTCTGAATTCAGCTCTTCTTAACCTACGCACTCTCCTATGTATGGATGTATGCACACCCCCCCACCAACCCCCTCCTCCGTCTGAATCGCCCGTGGCCTGTCCTTAAGAGGAGTTCTGTTGCTCGGTAATGAAGAGGAGGGAGGCTGCGAGGCAGGTGCTGCTGCCGGGGAACAGTGGCCCACTTGTGGCTCTGTTGAGTGTCTCTCCACACTCACCCATCTCTCTCTTCCCCCCCCTCCCTCCCTCCCTCCTCTAAACCCTTCAAATTCACTTCATCTCACGCTGCTTCACCCCGGCGTCATCACGAACAGGTGTGATGTGATTCCCTGTCTCCTATCTGTCAACTTCTCCCACTCGTCTGCGCTGTTTTTCCTCTTCTCAACCTTTACCTACAGAGTCAATTTATGTCTGAGCACGTCTGAATCCTGATTGGTTCATTTACATATGACACCGAATGAGCATGAAGAGCACACGCGCAGTCTAATCAGAGTCTAATTGAAATTCCTGGTGAGCAGAAGGGGTGCAACCTATATGTGACTCAGCCTATCTTTGAATTCCAGTGACATTATTTATTCAGGAAGTTACATTTCTGTGTCTTATTGCAGATTGAACACAAAAATGCTGCAAAAAATCAAACATACAAGTGTTAATATCATGCAAAATAGACTTTTTAAAAATTAAAAAAATCCATTCTGCCCCTGTTCTGATTTCTCCACCTTTCTGTAAATGTGTGCTGAAACGAGTCGTTTCAGTTTTCAGTGTTTTTCATACGTCACAACGACATCCGGTCTGTAACAGGAAGTCAGAGCTCGGAGCTTGTTCAGCCCATAGACTGTATAAAATACAACTCAACCCCTCCTCCAATTTTCACTCCCTGCACACATGTGTGCTAACAAGGAGCTTAGGAGGGAGGCATGCTAGTTGTAGGCTGTCTTAATAAACACAAAGGTCGGTTTTACTCCCCACGTCTGCAGATTTGAAGATCAAGTGGATGATTTTTATTTTTCATGGAAAAGTGCTAGCGCTAGTGAGCATAGCCACATAGCTACATGTTCGTAGCTGTGTACCAAGACACACGTCAACATACTGACAAATAAAACAACAAGAAACACTAAATCTGTGACTAATCGTTCAGAAAGGTCCTGCTGCAGGCGCCTCTCCGTCAGGATCAGATTCTGGATCAGATTCAGAGGGTTGAAGCAACGCGGGTCTGTGAGCAGCCGTGTATATTCAGCCAACATGTAAACATTAGATCAACGTGCTGGAGAGCCGAGGCACATCCACTTCCTGAGGGGGCGTGGTCAGAGAGCTCATTCTCATTTAAAGGCACAGACACAGAAAACAGCCTGTTCTGAGCAGAGCTGAAAAAGAGGGGTTTACAGGCAGACCAAAATCTGATTTCAAAGTGTTTTTTTGAGCAATAAACTTTAAAGACATGTTTTGGGGACCTCTTAGAGCAATATATTTTGATGGAAAAGAGCATAATATGTCACCTTTAAAAAGTCTGTTGTTAGTCTTAGAAGTGCAAGCAGAGGACTCTAAATCACATCAGCATTGCACAATAACAAAATAAACTGACCTCCCTGCAATTTAATCTCAATCTTTTTCCACTATTTCATTCTGTCATCATTGACGTGAGCCAAACCTGCTCCACTGATGACTCTCTTTCCACCGTGACGACTCTCTCAAGGGTAATGGGCTCTGAACGAGGTGATGAACTATTAAGAAGTGATCAAACTCCCATTCGGGCCATCAGTGCGCCTCATCTTTCTGTGCTTTGTCTCAGCACAGATGGATGACTGTGCCAAAACAAAACACGTGTAAACCTCAGATTTCTATGAGGACAGGAAGCCTTTTCTATTTCCTCTCACGGAGGCTGTTTGACATTTAACGTCAGCAAATCAATACCACATTAATTTCATAAATTACATTAAGAGCCTCAGCTGATCCGAATATGCCCAAATTTATTAGATCAGTGTAGACACAGACTTGTGAACTATCCACCAATTACACCGGATCTAATTAGTCATAAATAATAAAAACGTTAAGGGAGCGCTTTTGACATTTTGTTGAAATGTCAAACTATTCCTTCAACAATCCAGGTTCATTGTTTTATTTCGCATATTAAGCTTCTCCGGTGTGGTCTAACATTCAGGCGGTGTACCTTGAAACACATGGATGTGTTCATGGGACTTCATCAAGCTTCCTGGTTCACCTGTCTCTCAAAACAACTGAATGTCACTGAATAACATTTTCAGTTTAAGCACCCTGAGACATTTTATATGCTGATGATAATTTGTGTGTGAAAGTGAGATATATAAGGTGATTGTTTTTAACCTCCAGATTGATCAAAATCACATTTTGCTTCCAATGTTGCTCAAAGATAAACACTGTTTTTCAAGCCAATCGATATGGGAGGTAGAATCTTCAGTTATCAGGCCCCTCTCCTTTGGAATTATCTACCAGTCAGGATCCAGGAGGCAGACACCCTCTCTGCTTTTAAGAGTAGGCTTCAAACTTTCCTTTTTGATAAAGCTTATATTTAGAGCTGGATCAGGTTTGGACCGGCTCTTAGTCATACTGCTATAGGCTTAGACTGCCAGGGGAACTGGCGCACTGACACACTGGGATCCTATCTCACCCCAACTCCCTTTTTCTGGAGTCCCTGAGCTCCCTTGTCTCGTAGGTTCCTCTGAGCTGCCGTAGACATTGCCTGCTGCTGTGGACGTGCCAGACTTCAGCGACAACAGCTACTACTACTACTACTACTACTATTATTAGTCTCATCACTATTATCGCTCTCTCTCTCTCTCTCTCTCTCTCTCTCTCTCTCTCTCTCTCTCTCTCTCTCTCTCTCTCTCTCTCTCTCTCTCTCTCTCTCTCTCTCTCTCTCTCTCTCTCTCTCTCCCTCTCTCTCTCTCTCTTATTCTCCTATATCCCTCTTTCCAACCCCAACTCGGTTGAGGAAGATGTGTGTCTAACATGAGTCTGGTCCTGCTGGAGGTTTCTGCCTGTTAAAGGAAGTTTGAATGTGAGCTGCCGTAGACATCGTCCTGCTGCTGTGGACGTTCCAGACTCCAGCTGCCTTCCAGGCAACAGCTACTACTACTTGTCTCATCACTATCATCGCTCTCTCTCTCTCTTATTCTCCTCTATCCCTCTTTTCAACCCCAACTCGGTTGAGGAAGATGTGTGTCTAACATGAGTCTGGTCCTGCTGGAGGTTTCTGCCTGTTAAAGGGACGTTTTTTCTTGCCACTGTAACTTGCTAAATACTGCGAGGTGCAATGATCATGGTGGATTAAGATGAGATCAGACTGGATCTTATCCTGTCTTGATGTTGGATCTTTGTTGATAATATAACAGAGTACAGTCTAGACCTGCTGTTTGTGAAAGAGAGTCTTGAGATAACGTTTGTTGTGATTTGACGCTATATAAATAAAGATTGATTGATGGTTGCTCACTATAAACTTGCAGTAGGAGCTCAGACAAACACCAGATGTGTTGCTGTCACAGCTCTTATAAACCGCATGGTTTACAGTAAATGACTGATGAGAAAACAGTATTTTCAAGCAGTTTTTAACAAAAGAAAAAAACAAACACAACATCTGTGTCTGAAACTTTAAAATTAAAGCGACAGTACACACAAATAACTCATGTTTCATCAGCCTTTCAGGACAATCAAAGCCCTCCATGTTCTAGCCATGTATTCTGATTGTTTCCTTCTCATGGCCGACCCTTGGGATGACTCACACTCCAGTAATCTGAAGGTCGTTTTCCATTGAGGAGAAATAACAATTACCGGTGTGACACCCAGAAAGAGCGTGTAAGAGAGAGACGCTTAAAACAGCCCGCACCGTGGAGCCCGGCTCGTGCACGGCGAGAGATCACATGCCCTCTCATCTCCAGCGACCAGGCGCAATCTATTTCTCATTCTCTTCTCATTGTTGACACACTGTCATTGCAGGGCCCGGCTGCCTAGCAACAAAATCCTGGCAGACGTTTTTCCAATCTTCTGTCAGGCGGGGGAAGCTCCGCCCCTCTCCGTCCCTGGAGGAATGATGGAAAGGTCACTTCACTCCTCGCCGTGTCTGACAGCACACAGATTGTCTTTTCTGAAAACTCTGAGGAGAGTGTGTTTGTTGGAGGTCTGAGGAGGAGGGGGGGATTTTACTGAGGGTACAAAACACTCAGTGATGAGTGGGCAGAGTGGAAGCACTTTGCTCTCCATAGACCGGGGGATCGAACATTGTAGAAAGGGGGGGGTGTACTACTAGATCGATGATGCCACACTTTCCTCATCTCAGTCTGAAAGTGACCCCTGTTGGTCTGCTCCATTGTTGTTCTTCAAGAGGTCTGAGGCCCTGTGGAGTCGTGTTAAAGGGAAAGCCTCTCTTCTTCTGTGTGTGTTACAAACTGGGTCATAGTATTGTATTTTGGGCCTTTTTAAAAATGTGAGTTCTGGAAAGGTTTACTCACCCACTTCATGCTGAGATGTAGGAACGAGCTGGCAACCCTTGAAAGAGCTTTAAAGAGGAGCCCACGGGAAAACCCACAGGAGTGCTCAGGAAAGGTTTTGAAGACAAATATAGAATCTACACGCTCTTTATGCTCTGAAAATACTCCTATACATCACTGATGCTCCTTTTTGGACTGCTGTGGATATTCATATAGTACTGTACAGCTGGACAACTGGGGTTGGACTGTAACTGAGTACTCAAGCTTTTACAACACTTTTAAGGTCAAAGCTGGTTGAACCTTTAATATTTTAAAGCATTAAGTGACATATTTAGTGTTAAGGCTGTCTGTGTGTGACCGTTTTAACTGGCCATTTTATTGTTTTCTTAATCTGTTGTAGAGGTTTTATAGTTTATCTGTTGAAAATGTGTGTTGATAATCCCTTAAAAGAGATCTCTTGTCTTAGGGCCAGTGGCTCCTACTGAGACTTGGTAATCCTAAAAGTTATATATGAAATCTCTTTTTAATAAAAATTATTTTACTTTTTTGTTCTAAATAAATCAGTAATTAGGAAGTCCTTAGTTCTCCACAAGCCACGTAAACATTAGCAAACTGTATCTTCTTCAGGAGGAAAATGTTTTTCATATGGGTCGGGCAATGTAAGAAAAATATTGTCTCATTATTTTCCTATGGCAGGATCACGATGTGGATTTCATCACTTTTCTTTTTCATGTTGTTTTTAAGACTTTTCTGAACAGCAAATGACATTTTTAGAACAAAATAATTATTTTCCAACATTCTGAATAATTTTTATGCAGCTAATTTTGCCTTTTCTGCACAATTTCATAATTTTGATCTTGTCTTGTGTCCTCTTTTGTGTCTTCTGAACTTTTAGTGTTCATCAAGAACATTTTCATTATCACATCATGATAAAGACTTGAATTTGAAAACCTGTCAGCTTTAAGAGTTCTTGTGTTTCTTCTTTATTGCCGTCTTGCAGAATTCCCGGGCGCAGCCTCAGATCCTCAGGCAGTAACCTCCTTAAAGTTCCCGCCACAAAGCTGAAGTCTAAGGGTGAGCGAGCGTTTACTGTGCAGGCTCCTCGACTGTGGAGCGACCTGCCTGAGGATCTCAGGCAAGCTGCATCAGTATCTTCTTTTAAATCACAGCTGAAAACACATTTTTATCGAAAGGCCTTCCTGTAATATTGTGTTATCCAAGATGCTACATTTATATAGCCCATATACCCCCCCCCCCCCCCCCCCCCCCCTCCCCCCCCCTTTGCTGTGTTCTCTTTATTGTGGGTTTTATGATGTAAAGCACTTTGTAACGTCTGTTTTGATAAGTGCTTTATAAATAAACATTATTATTATTATAATTCTCAGTGCTCTGGCTTTATACAGGTAGTCCATATGAAGCTTTTTGAGACGTTTCTGGATTGACTTTAGTTTAGTTTGTGCACTTGAAAGAAACTGCAAATGTTTAGATGATTCAGAATGTGATTAATTTCTGTGCTATAAATAACACATTTTAAGATGGAAGCTTGGGGCCATAAATAAATGGACCTTGGGCCGCGATTGGCCCCTGGGCCGTACTTTGGACATGCCTGTCTTAGAGGAACAAATCGTGTTAAAGAAGGTTCAATAAAATGCCAAAAAATAAAGCCCAGGTTAAAAGCGTCAGTAACTAGACTATGGGTGGGCAATAACTTTCAAATATCCGTTCACTCTGTAAAAATTGAAGAGTTACTTTGAATATTTTCTTTTAAA
Organism: Notolabrus celidotus; assembly: GCF_009762535.1. Taxonomy (NCBI): domain Eukaryota; kingdom Metazoa; phylum Chordata; class Actinopteri; order Labriformes; family Labridae; genus Notolabrus; species Notolabrus celidotus. The sequence continues at coordinate 27,222,151 of NC_048288.1, forward strand.
AGTAAAATTTTTCACTGTCTTTCCCAGGGCCTGGTTGTAATACGGTGTTCCCTATAGAGTGTCCTAAGGCTGTTTGCTAACCCCATTAGCAAACAGAAGAAGAAGAATGCTAACTGCATTAAATAGCAAAAGAAGAAGAAAACATCAGCGACAGTTTTGGCAATTTTTCCCGTTTCTGAATCTGATTCTTCAAATAATCATTGAATAGATGCCAATGATTATCAAATAGTATTTTGGCTTGGAATGCCCATCCCTAAACTTGACTATTAAAGATACAGATGTGATCTGTTTCAATACAAGAAAAGCACGGCCCATAAGGTTTGTTTTTCAGATATGAGACAGGAGCCGTCCAGCAATCACAATCTACACAGAAAGTCATCTTATATGTCAAACTCTCCAGTTCTCACGCTGAGATGAATAGGTTTAATACCTCACTGATCTTCCAGTGATTGGTCAAAACCCCTTGACAATGGTTATTAACTTTCTCTAACATGAGCAACACCAGAGGCAAGCTGATCACACGTCATGTCAAATCAAACCGCAGAAAAGAGTTTAGGCACATTTTGCTTCTGCTTGTTGACACCATAGACCGTAAGGTGAGGTAACACCGTTAGCTTCTGTTAGCATCAAAACAATGTGGCTAAAACGTTAGTTTGGTTAGCATGCTACATCGGCAAGCTATGGATATTTACATCTTGGATCCTGTCCAGCTATATTAGTAACAGCAGCGCAGCCGGTGAGTGACACTTTGGGTTACCTTAAACCATGAGCTGAGGTGATGATAGCAGCAGGGTTCAAAGATGTGACATTTGCCTCGTTTATTTTTAAAGATGTGAACCACAGAGCTCAGTCAAGAAGGAGAGCTGGATGAGGACAGTTTCATGTTAAATCCACCGCAACAAGCAGAGAAGAATCCATCACCAAGGAATCACTTGGACTATTTTTAAAAACTGTGTACATAAATCATTTTAGATCAATACATTCATCTTTTAATCAATGTTTTGGGCCAATGTGTTTGTATCTTAAGTTAGTAGGCTTTCTAAATACATTCTCTGAGTTTCTGTTTCCTTTAAGAATAGATAAATATTTGGAAAAGCGTTCTCTTGGATGCTCCAAGGAGGCCTGATAATCCAGACTGTGTTTGAACAGAACCCAGGTTTAAAGACTTGTCACTGTTCTCTCCTTGATTAAAAAAAAAGCAGCCCACCCTTCCCTCTCCCCTCTGACTGCGGTGCAATCTCTATTTTCATGCCACTGGCACAAAAGGTCTACAATCACTGCCGCACTCTGCCTGCCTCCGAGTCAATAAAGTCTGGTTTGAATTGGTTCTGGTATCAAACTGTGGAGGCTGTATGCTAATATTATCCCTCAGACAGACTTCTTGTTCCAGTGTTTGGCTCGGGCTTAGCGTTTCGCCGTGCCAGAAATGAGCTTCCACTTTGATGACACATTAAAATATTCTGACATGAGAACAGGGAAATCCATCTCCCCACTGAGTGCTGCCACTCGCAGTCGGGAGAAGGCATTGTTGAAGGTGACTGAAGGGAATGTTAATGAGGGATGGGTCCTTTACTTCTCCTGCATTATGCATCCAGAGGACTTTGAAGGTTGCCTATGGAGCTCTGACTGTCTTGTTCTTCATCTTGTAAGTATGAGTTACTTCATTGATCAGGCCATGAAGGTGGAAAGCGGATGTTGAGATGGCGGTAAAACCATATACTGTATAAATGATGGACGTAGTATCCGTGACTCACCATCTGTTTCTGAAGCGCTGTTTCGAGGCCAATCGCCGGCAGGAGCCATATTGGAAATGTTGAACTGAAATGTCTAGCAAGTGTGACGTAAAGAGGATGAACTGCAGTTTTAACACTTCCTCATTGGCTTCAATTCTCATGGCCGGAGGTTGCCGCTTGGGTAAAACATTGCCAGAGTGGCGGTAAGTGGAACTTTTCATAACGTTGGTTCTTCGTTTAAGAAGGAAGAACTTGCAACAAGAAAAAGTTCAACTTGTGGACAAGTTGCAACAAAACTCAACGGCCGAGAAAACAGCCTAGCATCTTTAAAGTTCAACTTTTGGAACACTGCCGCGCTCATCAGTGTCACTTCTTGATCATCCATGAAGCAGAATCAAGAAAGCTGGAATCGACTTTGTCAAGAACAACAGCAGTGGACCGTACCGAGGAGTTTAGTTATCATGCTTGTTTTTGGCGAGGTACAATATCCAAGTTTAGAGCTGCTGCAAATGCCATGACACGATTTCTATCAATAGTTTTTACAGTTTCTAGTTAAAATGCCATTGAATGATAGCAAGTATGAAGCATACAGAGCATTTTAAAATCAATCAATCAATCTTTATTTGTATAGCGCCAAATCACAACAAACGTTATCTCAAGACGCTTTTACAAACATAGGAGGTCTAGACCACTCTATGTCAATATATATCTAATCTATCAGAATATATATCTAAAAAATAAATGTTCATCAAATATGACAGATTGGCCATAATTCTCCTGTCAGCCACCACCTCCACAGGGTCCAGGACTGAGCTGGCCTTCTTCACCAGTTAGTTCAGTCTTGCTCTCCTGTATCCTGTCCGCCCACAGCAGGTGAAATCCTTCCAATGTGGCGTTCGTGTCCGGTGTTAGCTCTGTTAGCATGATGCTACTCTGCCAGTATTCCCTCTGGTGCTGGGTTAGCTCGTCCACCTTATCGTAGATAGATCTTACATTCTCCATAACGGTGGGTGGAAGGACAGGTCGATGTCGTCTTTTCTTAGCTTGCACCTCATTACCAGCACATCGTCCTTGCCTCCTTCTCCTCAGCTCGCAGGGAACATCGGGCCTAGTATCGTTTAGCATCGACATGCTACGGGCAGCTAACAGCTGATCTTGTATGTAAACAATGTTACCATGGATACACGCAGGATCTCCGGACACAGACAGGAACAAAAGCTGCTGCAACAAGCAGCCACTCGAGCAGTGCTAAGCTAAAACAGACCGGTCACTACTTTAGGAAGCAGAAGTGTCATGGGAGTACTTTCCTTATCCAGCAACAGGAGACACTGGTGAGAAGCGCTCTGAAATTGAGGTCCTGGGCGTTCTGAGCATAAAAAACAATGCCAGTGGTAATGGCACCTCAGTGGTACTTTTCTTGCAATTCCCGCTCTACTAGGAGCTGCATTTGTTGACAGAGCTGTCCATCATCGTCATCTTTGTGGCATCAATTAAACTGAAACTAAACGTCTCAGAACAATAGTCAGCATGTTAAGAAACCTTGTTTGAGGAAAACATTATATAATGTGTGTCTTAATTTTCTACCTTGACTCATGTTCCATCTGTTATAATGGAGGAGGCGGGGTTTAAGACCTATTGGTGCGTTCCATTTATCTTGGAAGTCAGATGTTGGAGCTGGGAATGACATCACATAAGAGTTGGCCGCGTTCTAGTGATGTGCTGGAAAGTCGTTGTGCTATTAGCTCCTTATGTTGTTATTATTGTTAGCTAATACAAGGCGATAATAGCACACTACATGATAGTACTTACATGCAAAAGCAACATGAAACATGTCTACAGATAAAACTTGAACAATAGTATCAGTGCAATTGATTTTGTTGCACAAAATGAGACTAAGCTGTTAATAAACTATTATAAGCAAAGCTTTTTGTTGTTGATTTAGGGAGCAGTCATCTCGGATTTTGAGCTTGGGGTTACCAAAGTTTCTCCAAGACTTCAGGGAGCCCTCCTGATAACATATCTGACTGGCTTCTCAAAATATCTGACTGCTGAGATCAAATGAAGTGCACCAAATACTGCAGCCAGTCACAAGGGGACGCTCTAAAAGCTTTGGCTGCACTTGGGATCGTAGTTGTTCCATCCATTGTTCTACAGTCTGTGCTGATTCTCTATTTTATGAGCTTGTAAACAACATTTCGCTCATTTATTGGAACATTTTTGTTGTTGAAATAAGGAAACATTATTGTCAATGGCTCAAACCCCAAAGCACAAAGTCACACCTCATCTATCTGCTCTCCCCGTCCACCACAAGCTAGCACTTTGTTGTAAATTTGGTCACATCACATCTTTGATCCTCCAATCCCAGAGCTCCCTCAGTCGAATAAACACAAAGCTTTCCACCTCATCCCCCCGCTCCCTGTTCTCCTCTCAACATGACCCTCACGGCCGCACACTCACCTCCGTGTGTTTCACAGGCAGCACTGTGCAGCTAATGTTGTGTGGGTCAGAGTGAACCAGAACACTGACATAGACATTTTGTTTGAATGCACTCCTCATCTTTTTAACAACAAATGACTCATCCCACTCTGGTTCCAAAAATATGAATGTGAGCTTTTGATGAAAATTGGTTTTGACAGATTTTAAAGGGAAAATATTTGTTTGTATAACCACTTACTCACTCTGCTGACAGGTTGTGAACAAATCATTGCTCTTATGTCTAATCTACTAGTGTATTAAATATTGTGTAACATTGTTCACATGACTTACAATGATGATAAGTAAGGGATACTGTATGGTGAGCAGGTAGTTATGGGAAATAGAATCCCAACAGGGTGAGACAAGACTCTGACACGAAGCAGAAGGGTCTTGACAAACCTGAAGGGGCTGCAGTTGCAGCGTTGTAGTCGAATCACCAAACGTCGAGTCCAAGTCGAGTCTCGAATCCTCAGTGTCAAAGTCACCAGAGAAAAATCTGATTCAAGTCCTCATTCATATTTTCTAAGAGGTGGACCACTGTTTCACACTAAACTATTCACTGTCTGAACCTGGGATGACTGAAACTGCACTGGACCTTATGGATGTGTGTAAACCACATTTCATTTATTAAAATGAGACACTGCATGATCCTGTGGGCCTGCCTGAAGATCAATGAAGTTTACGGCCCTGTGTGTCGTGTGTAAATGCGCACTGCACCTCTCTTTATGGGGGAGACACACTCATCGATTCTGCTGCGGCGGGATCACTGCAGGTGTCTAATCAACTCAAAACAAACATCGCACTGCTCCTGCTCACAATTACTGTAAAATCTTTGAAAGCTCAACCTCTAATTTGTGGCGCCGCTTTAAAGATACTGCCAGGAACTGTCGCTGAACAAGACGACACTGCAGGAGATCACAGGAATGATTAGGGCCTTAGAGAAACAATGAATTATCAATAAAGAAGTCACAACAAATCCAAGCCAAGCTAAGCCAACTGTACGTGCAATTGCTATCAATAAGTATTCACTTGTTGCTATCATCATGTCAAGCTTGCACTTGATTACATAGCAACAGTTCATAGAGATGGAACACAAAGAGGAGAGAGAGAAATCGCAGAGAAAAGGTAGAGAACAGGAAGGAGAGGTTAAAGATATACAGTAACAACCTGCTTTAATGATACCATACATTATCCCTCATAGAGGATACAGCTTCCACTGTTTTTTTTTCCCTTGTCTATGTGTCTTTAAACTGTCTCTTTCATGTGCCTGATCAACCTCAGGACAAGTACTACAAATTAAAAACATGTTCCTCCATCTTCATCCTTTGAGGCTTTAAATCCCTTCTGTAGCACAACACCATATATTCAAGGCAGAACATGTTCTGCTGCTCTGTAGATGTAGATTATCACATGTGCTGTTTACTCTTTTTATTTCTCAGGGGTTTTTTTGGCATTATTATTGTTTATTTATATTGTTATTATTGTTTTTGTTTTTTTACATTTTGTACTCATTTATTTTAAATTATTATTTTCTATTATTATTGGGGTTTTTTATCTTAGGTTCGTATTTAATTTTTCAAACACTAACCTATTTATTTTATTTCATTATCACTATCTTTTATTTATTTTTTATTTTAAATTATTATAATTTATTATTATTGTTTTTTTACCTTTTGTATGTATTTATTTTTTAAATATTATCCTATTTATTTTATTGTATTTTCACTATAATTTACTTATACATTTATTTTTTTGTATTAAAAATTACAATTTAAAATTATTGGGTTTACATAACTTGCTTAAATTTTTTACATTTATCTTCTGTATATAATGTGAAAAAATTAAAATAAAAAGAACTTTAAAGAAAAAAAAAACGAGAAGAATTCTTTCATATTGAGCATTTATGAATTTGCACTGTTCCCTCCCTTAAATAAAGAAGTAACAATGAAGTCTTATCTTGTTCTGGACAAGAAAGCACATACACAGATTCCCTAAATGTAAATGGAGCACTCTTTTCAACACATCAATGGTTAAACTGCAGGAAGGAGAAGGCGGTTGGTTGACTTGGTGACATTATAAGCAGAGGACTCTCCGTGGTTCTCAGTACTCAGGATGAAATAAGTCACCTGTGGTTAAGAGCTTCCATCAGCAGCTCTTCAAGCCTCTGGTTCCTGTGAACTGCAGTCAGAGAGACGAGTACTTGTACCTTGTTGCTACTGCTTTGCACCTCGCTGTCCCCGGCCTGTGTGACTCATTTCCTTTTCAGAGAGTTGAGCTCTTCAGGCGCACTTCAAAGACTGCTGAGAGGAGAAGGGCCACAACCACCGCCACCACACTGCCACTGCATGTGTCACTGACTGTCCTGAGAAATGGAGAAACAGACAGTCAAGATTCAAATACAGAAATAGAAACTTAATCCAAATCTGAAAATTCTAAATAAAAGTACAGTTTCTTTGTACAACAAAAAAAGTAATCATTAAAGACATAAATACATTTAATTTGCCTAAGCCAGAGTGCACATTTTAGCAGCTGGATAAGATAATAAATTAGGTTAAATTAAAATATTGCACATAGGTATGAATTTTTGCACAGGAGATTAAAGTAGTTTCAAGAGTGACATATTTTTCTCTGCAACATCTAAGACAGATTTGATTCTCAAAGAGACTATTAATTAAAAAAATATATGCAGGAAAAATTTGAACACAATTTAACTTCAACAATAATCTAATTTTCTCTCATGTCACTTTTAATCAAAGGTGTTAAAACTACTGAGTACAAATACAGTTATTGTCCATTGAAAGCAGGCTGGAGCAACAAGATGCAGCTACAGGTGAGGCAGGTGCTCTGCTCATACACATGAAAAAACAATGCTAACTGTAACTGTAACTTACTCAGAATGTTAGCTCAACACTCTGTTGAAACTCTTGTCATGTTAGAAAGTTGTCAAAGCCCAGTTTCTCCGTTTAAAGTGACAACACACCTGATAATGGGACGACGTACTGAGTTTGATGAATGAGGCGACGTGACGTCATTTCATTAAGAAAAGTTCGATCTCCATTGGTCAGCAGCTGCAAGACAGAAGTAATCGATCACAGGTAATCCTGTTCAGACCACTTAGCAGATCACAGATCACCTGTGCTGCAGATTAAATGAAACAATAGAATGATGTAAATGACTTTTCTGCTTTTTAAACATCTTGTCAAAGTGTTTAATGTTTTTTATCCAATATGTTTTATTGTCAAGTCCAGCTTTATTTATAAAGCACATTTAAAACAACCTCAGTTGATGAAAGTGCTCTACAGTTATTAAAATACAATATATTCATACACAAATATAACAATAAATAAAAACAATAAAAGAAAAGTAAGAGCTCAACTTAGGAAATAAAAAGAGTAAAAATTGTATATTTCTTAATAATTTATCTCACTATAAGATAAACGTGTGTATTGTTTCAGTAACTAATTATTTATTATTATTTATTTCAAATCTCTATTACTGTTAAATTTTGTATCACTTAAATACTGTATATATTCCTTGTATCATTTGCAGTGGTGGACAGTAACAAAGTACATTTACTTGAGCGCTGTACTGAAGCACAATTTTTGAGTTTCTGTTCTTTAATTGAGTTTTATTTTTGGGGGGGAGCTTATTACTTTTACAACATTTGAGAGACAAATATCATACATTTGACTCCACTACATTTCTATCACTGCTCTAGATACTCACTACTATTACTTTGAATTCAGCTGACGTGGTCTTATCTGACCAGAGCACCTTCTTCCACATGTTTTCTGTGTCCCCACATGGCTTGTGGCAAACTTTAAACAATAAGGAGTCCCTCCTTATTGCTTTCTTTCAATAATTGCACTCTTGCATAAAAGCCAGATTTGTGGAGTGCACAACTAATAGTTGTCCTGTGGACAGATCCTCCCACCTGAGCTGTGGATCTTTGCAGCTCCTCCAGAGTTGAAATAATTTCCCCATGGGGACAGAAAAGTCTAAAGTCTAAAGTCTAAGTACTAAAATAACAACTGTAGCTTTTGATGAAGGTTATAAGCCAGCAATGGTTAGCTAACTATTCTCCCCTGCTGCTTACTTTTGTGTGAAACATCAGCTTATAACCTCAATAAGTTTCACATCCTGTAAGGTTACAAGAAAGCAATCATGCACTTTTATTTAAGATTGATGACTACTATTACTTTGAAGTCAGCTGATGAGTTTTCTTCTATGATATCAGATCCCAAAGACCGTAAACTGTTCGTGTCCTTGTGTTTGGTTTGTCTCAGTGGTGTAGCCGTGCCTCGGTTGTTCATTTAGTCGTGGTGATGACGGCTATGGACGAGAAGGATGATGATTCTCTAACCTGAGCACCACGGCCATAATTTAAACCCACGTTTGAGGTATTTGAAATAAAGAATGATTGGTATTGTTGTAAACCTCTGATCTGTTTACCACACAAACTTCATCACAGCCTAGATGAACATTTGAAACCAACTTGTCTGAGTTTGTAATAACTTAGTTTATATTTAATGGTATACTTTTTAGATATGAAATCATGTTTTATAGATAAACAGAACGTAGCAGAATGTACACCCATGCATTCTTGACTGTACTCATGCTTTGGGAAAATATGTTTTGAGATATTTATAAAAGTACTTTGAATACTTGAGTATTTTTAAAAGCAAGTACTCCGGTTTCACTTGTATTTGAGTAATGAATGACCAGGGGGGATCTATACTTTGACTGAAGTAATGAAGACGTGTACTTTGTCCACCACTGATCATTTGATATGCTGCTGTTAGAAGTTATTTTCTCCTTCACTCAATACAATTTACAACATATCTTATTTCAACTCCTAAACTTGTACCAGTGTGTTATTTTTTGACTTGCCACATGGCTCCATTTTTTTTTAACTGCTGCAGACATCATGTTTTGCTGAATACTAGGAATTCAGATTCTATCATCAGACTTTAAACTCATATTCAAGTCGGCCTATGTGTGTAATTTCCTGCTCCTGATTCCTTGGAAAGTGGAGTCACCTTTCACACAAGCAGACCGTCAGTCACCACCGCCTGTGCTGCTGCTGCCTCAGGCCACACACCTGTTGTCTGGAACCCGCAGTGTTAACACTCTGGCTCCCTGCCTGCACGATTTCCACCTCCCTCCATGACATCTGATCCAGTGGTGACCAACAGCTGCACTGTGTTTTGGCACTGCCATGCTTGCCCCCTGAATGCGTCATGGAGATGCATGGAGGAATTTGAGTAAGCATGCAAGTTTGTATAAAGATCCCTGCGGTGAATGTGGCTTGAGACGGACAAAATCTTTGGATACACAAACATTTTATGCGGCGAGGAACATAAAGTGTGTTTTTATTCTCATAAGTCATTCTAAGGAGATAAAAAAAAGTGCTGAGACTTTAATGGAAAAACCAAGATATGAGCAATACTTGCAGCAATCCTCCCCAGAGGTTACCAGTGATTTATTCCAGCCACAGAGCTTCTGTTAACACCCAGAAGAGTTCATGAGAAAAACAACTTTCTCTTACTTCTTCCAGAGAATCGCTCAGTAAAGTAATGAATGAGTGAGTGTGTGACAAAGGTGAACGCCCACCCTGCACACTGTGAGGTGGGCCAGTTGTCTTTTCCTGTGGAGTGATTTTCTCCTCTGCAGTATAAATAAATAATCTGTGGTTGAGTGAAGTTGGCAGTGTTCCAGTTCGGGCTAAATTGAAAAAGTCAGAGTAATTTGGAGTCTGATGAGAAAGTGATATCTTTGTTGCTGAGTTGCAACAAGGAGTTTGTGGGATTACCCGTCCTGGAACACGGAGTTACAACCAGCCGTGACTAAAATATGTGAGGGTGTGGCTCTTAAATCGTCCTTGCAGGATCATTAGAGAGCTAAGTGGAGTTACTGGAAATCTGAGAAAGGGGTTGATGTACACAAATGAGATCATTATAACTTACCTATTAGGCCTTAACTACTTCCAAAGCATACATTATTGTATATTCAGTGCCTTGCAAAAGTATTCACATTTACATTTTGTCACATTACAAGGAAAATGATACATGTTGTTAAAGATTTTTTACAAATAAAAAACTGAAAAGTGTGGTGTGCATTAGCATTCAACCCCCTGAGTCAATACTTTCTTGAACCAGCCTTCGCTTCAGTTACAGCTGCAAGTCTTTTGGGGTTTGTCTCTACCACTTTTGTACATCCAGAGCCAACATTTTTTGCCCACTCTTCTTAGCAAAACAGCTCTAGTTCAGTCAGATTGGATAGAGAACAGCAGTTTTCAAGTCTTTGCCACATATTTTCACCAGGATTCAGGTCTGGACTTTGACTGGGCCATTCAAACACATGGATATGCTTTTATCTAAACGGTTCCATTGTAGCTCTGGCCGTGTGTTTAGGTTTGTTGTCCTGCTGGAAGGTGAACCTCAGCCCCAGTCTCAAATCTTTTGTAGCCTCCAACTGGGTTTCTTCCAGGATGGCCTTGTTTTTCGCTCCATCCATCCTCCCATCAACTCTGACAGCTTCTCTGTCACTGCTGAAGAAAAGCCTCCCCACAGCATGATGCTGCCTCCACCATGTTTCACGGTGGGGATGGTGTATTCAGGATGATGCGCAGTGTTAGTTTTTTTTTGCATGTAGGCTAAAAAGTTCAATTTTAGTCTCATCTGACCAGAGAACCTGTTCCACATGTTTCTGTGTTTAAACAGGACTCCTTATTGCTTTCTTTCAATAATGGCACTCCTCCATAAAAGCCAGATTTTAGGAGTGCACGACTAATAGTTGTCCTGTGGACAGATCCTCCCACCTGAGCTGTGGATCTCTGCAGCTCCTCCAGAGTTAAATAATTTCCTCATGGGGACAATAAAGTCTAAAGTCTAAAGTCTAAGTACTAGAATACCAACTGTAGCTTTTGATAAAGGTTATAAGCCAGCAATGGTTAGCTAACCGTTCCCCCCTGCTGCTTACCTTCATGTGAAACCTCAGCTTACAACTTCAGTAAGTTTCATATCCTGTATGTTGACAAGAAAGCAATCACGCCCTTTTATTTAAGATTTATTTTTTTATATATATTTTTATGTTACTACCTTTATAGGCCTACATTTACAGGCAGAATTTAACTGGTGGAGAGGTACCAGAGAGATTGATCCATAAACACTAATAAGATTTCTGACCCTGACCCGGACAGTCTTAAGGACAAGGGACTTGACCTACCTTACCTCCAAATTCCAAGAAAATAGCTACCAAGGAGTCGATTACATCGACTCTCACAAATCTGAGAAGCTATGAGTGGTGTATAACATCAGCCCCGAATATGTGGCCCTACACCACAGACTGTATAAATAATGGACGCAGTATTCGTGACGTCACCCATCTGTTCCTGAGCGCTGTTTTGAAGCCAATCGTCAGCGGGAGCCATATTGAAAATGCTGAACTCAACCAAACGTAGTGTGAGGTAAAGAGGCAGGGTTTAAGCCTCCTAGCCAACAGCTATGTATTCCAACCTGTCAGTCAAGTCAGTACTGTCCTTATTTGGGCAAAAACTTGTAATCTTAATATCTTCTGAACCCTCACGTTAGAAAAAAATTGACCCTCGTACAGTGTGTGCCGAAAGAGAGATTAGCATCGTAGACCCAAGCTGTTTTTTGAACCAGGCTGTAAACATGTTTATTTCTGCTGTAAGATCGTCTCCTTTGAATGGGTGTGTATGTGGTTTCTGGTGTTTCTGCAGCCAGCCCCTAGTGGACACTAGATGAACTGCAGTTTTTAAAACTTCCACATGGGCTTCATATTTTGAGACTGGAGGTTGCTGCTTGTTTTCTAAAGCACTTAAAGAACTTGAGAGGACAAACAAAGACACATATACAGGAATATAAAAGACACCAGAGTCCGAACAGTTCACATTTAATGCCCTGGGCTTTATTGTCTTATTTTAGTGAGAGTTCTGTCACATTTTTTTTTTAGTCTTTTCAGCCTCCAGGTGGGACAAGTAAACCTCAAGGATATATCCTGCCATTGGACTGGGCATTCAGATTCAGACAAAGACGAGAGGCACTACTAAGTAATGCTGCCTTTGTGCCTAACTCTTCACAGAAGAGAGAACATTAAATTCCCCAAAGGAAGGCACCCAATACTTGTGGTTTTTGGCCTTGCAGCCGTCTGGAGATTCTTTTTTCAAAGAAAAAAAAAAAGAAAGAAAAAGAAAGAAAAAGGGGAAGACAGGGGAGAAAACTGCTGTTTTTTTCAAGACCCCTCCCTCCGTCCCCTCGTTAGCATTTTTTGTTATTAAAAACTGGAATGATGAAACACGTACAGCGATTACTGCCCATTCACCTCCCTTATCACCTATGCATGACCAAGTAACAAAGGAACAAAAGAATGAAGTCTTTCAATAAACCAAAAGCTTACAATCAAGTTTACCACAAGAACGAGAAATCAAAAAATACAAAAATAACTCAATTTGTCGTTTTACAAAAAAAATGTTGGTGGGATCAAACAAATAGAAAAGGGGAGACTCTGCTTGCATGAAGGATGGAGGACAACCCCTTTTAAAAACAAACGGAAATACAAAAGCAGCATTGATATTTATCAAAACCATGAACAGAAACAGAAACATCACAAAAAATAGTGCTTTAATCAGAAGCAGCGGAGGCTTCTGGGAAGAGACTTCATCCCTGTTTTGTTACTTGTGTTTGGGATAATGTTAATGGAAGCTCCCAGGAAGAGAGGAGCACCTCTCTTTTAAGTGAACCACAGTCACCCTCCTCCTCTTCATCCTCCTCCTCCTCCTGGCTCTCCTGGTTCTGTATGTATGTCACCATTGATTTTCACATGATCCACAGAGAGAAGCACAGGGACCCAAAAGAAATGTGGGTGGTGGTGGTGGTGGTGGGGGGTGGGGGACCTGCTTTGTGTTCACAATATACAAAAATACCCAGGAGTCCGTAGCTACCTAACATTTACTACAGCACAGGAACCAACGAAGGTACAGTGTACAAATAAAAAATGAAACAAAAACAAACCGAAAAACAAAAAAACTGTAAACACAGCACAATAAATAGATAAAAACAGCAGGCTCCGCACCATGCACATGATGTGATAAAAACTCTTTGTCTATACAACTCCCACATCTCTCACACTCGCCACAAGTTACTTGGCTATCTTTTTTTTTACCTTTAAGTTTGACTCCCAAGTGCAAAACATCACAAATGGACAGTTCTGTATTCAAGTAATATATATACAAGGGGGGATATTACAAATATGTAGTTACTGTACAGATACTAATTTTTGCCATATTCATAATTTACACATGTCGAGATCTTGTACTTTGAACAGTAACAAAAAAAAGCAGAACAAAAATAAAGGTTTAAAAAGTATGAGAGATGAGAATTGCAAGCGAGCGGCCGGGGGGTGGGTGGGTGGGGGGGCCTCCCGTTCCATCTGTCAGTCTGCGTCAGAGTCCTGCCGTCCCTTTTTGCATTCCCGATGCTACGATGCACAGCACCTACAGAGCGGACTCCTCGCCGCACCGCTACTACGTCACCTCCATGGCCACTGTGTTGTCTGCTATACTGTTCAGTGCTGGCTTGTCTTCGTCGTGATTATCCCTGTGGGAGAGAGAGAGAGAGGAGGAGGAGAGGAGGAGGAAGAAGAGGAGTAAAGTTATTTTTCTAGCTGTCCCAGATCTCTGTGCAGATTCTGAAGAGCTCTGACGTCATGTTGTTTCAGCTCCTCTTTCAGGGAGACTTATGTGGATTCTTGCTTCTGTAAAAAATCTCCACAGCTTTATCTCTGGCAGACGGAGCGCTGGCAATATTTAGATAATATCTGCCGGGTCCAACTGAGTCCTTAAACCAAGGACGGTGTGATGATACACAGACTCTTCTGCTGCTTATCTACAAACAAACATTACGTAAAGGACTGAAAGTAAAAAGTTTCCTGTTCTCAGTTTCAAAAGGCGTTTTTCAACCGCAGGAACTTTACCCTGGAACTTGGGACTTTACCTCTGAACTACGTGCGTTTCAACCAGAGGAGCCAGGGTCTAAATTTAGTTCAGGAGTAGATAATCCCCCCCTGAAAAGCCCCTGCTTGGGGGGGTAGTACTTTTCAAAGGTCCCGGGACTTTCTGGGAGCAGGGCCTGCAATGCTGAACGTGTCTGATTGGTAGATTAACTGCTGTGTTTTTATTCCACAATAACATCACACACATCTGTGATTCTCTTGATTTAGCAGCTTGCAATAGGAGTCTTCTCTCAGCCCACCGTGAATGCTTCTCTCCCGGTGTTCCGGTTTTAAAAGTGACCCTGTAAACTGGAGCCCTTCAGCTGAACGTGTCAGTGTTTGTGGAGTTTACACAGCTGTTGAAACACAGAGGGAGTTCCTGGGAATGCAAACTAGTTTAGTTTTTTATTAAGATTTCAAAATATCCTCATCAGATATTTAATGATCGTCTAAAGACGTTTATGAGGGATGCATCCGGCTGAAAGTCTCCAGTTCACAGGGTCGCTGTTTTTAAAGCCGTGTTGAAACGTCTTTGCTACTCACGCTTATCTCCTCTCACGTGTTGATTCAGTGAATCCATCTGTGATGAAATATAGCACCATCTAAAACAGCGCCAGCTGAGTCTCTTTCATGCTAACAGGCTAACTGTTGTGTTACTCATAATGATAGCTGCCTGTCTGTCTGTTTCTATGGTGTCATCTGTGATGAATGGCCTTTTTTTTCCTCCATACTTCACTGGCCTGATTTGCACAATCTAACTAGAACTTCAGCCCGCGGTTGAAATGCAGACAACAATGGGGGCACAGGATCCTTTTAGTTCAGGGTAAAATTGTTCTGGGAGCTCAAAGACCCTGGAACTCTTGATCGAAATGCAGCTATATATAAATGTCTATGTTCATGTATGTTGTTTATTAGTGTGTGTAATGTGTTCTGCATGGAGGCATAGTTTGAGACATTAGCTAAAGACTCACGCTCTCGTCTGATTGCCCACACACCTGTGGGGACGCTGTACGTCTGTGATGTCTTGTTTACACTGTAAGCTAGTTAACCCCTATGGATACACATCTGTTCCATCTCAATGAGTGTGAAATCAACTCAAACTAATGTGATTTTAATGTGTTGGATCTTATATATGACTACACATACATGATGTTTATTCTCATGGACTTCTAGATTAACGCTCTCTCTTCCCTCTCTCTCTAAAATACGATAAAGAAAGACAGAAAGAAAGGAAACATGTCTGCCGTAGTCACCTTGAGCCCAGGTCCATGGGCGATGCTCCGGAGACTTTGGGCATCTGCAGGTTGGTGGCGGCGGACAGCTTTAAGGCAGAGGGCGGCACGTTGCCGAGGGTCCGGGGAATGTGGCGTCCGGCCAGGCTGGTGGCCGACGGCACGCTCAGACAGATGTTGTTCCCGATGAGGACCTGAGTGGTGGCAGGGGTGGCGTTGGCGGGGCTGCATCCCAGGATCCCCAGCGCTGCTGCTGCGTGGGCACTGGGGGTGGAGGTTAGGGAGGTGGGGACGGCGTTGACGGGTGAAGGTGTGGAGGAGGGCTGGAGGAAGGTCTGGGCCACGGAGGCGGTGGTGTTTGTCGTCTGGTTGGTCTGGTGGAGAGCTGTGGTGGTGTTGGAGAGGTGGAGGCCTTTGAAAACACCTGAGGGAGAGGAGGAGGAAACAGTCACTGATAAGGAAACTCATCACAGAAATCTGGAGGTACAAACTATTCTCTACTTCTGTCTTTAGGCCAGATTTAAGATTTGTATTGTGCTTATTATTCCAACTATTTCAATGGTCATCATGATCATGATTTGAAATTTGGAAGAGGGTCTATACTACGGATGGTTATTGGTAAGGAGTTCCAGAGATTAGTGGCTGCACGGCTGAAAGCTCGAGATCCCATGGTGGTTAGTCGAGCATGGGGTACAATGAAGAGCATGGAGGAAGAGGATCTGAGAGTGCGGGTAGGTGTCTATGTTTGAAGGAGATCAGAGAGGTATGGAGGTTATGGAGAGCTTTGAATATGAGCAGAAGGATCTTAAAGTCTATGCAGTATTTGACAGGCAGCCAGTGGAGTTGTTGTAGGACAGGGGTGATGTGTTCGATGGAAGGGGTTTCTGGTCATGAATTCTGGACCAGCTGAAGTTTATGGAGAAGTTTGTGGGGGAGACCAAAGAGGAGGGAGTTACAATACTCAATACAGGAAGTGACCAGGGAATTGAGGAGAATAGCGATGTTGTTAGCTGTGAGGGACGGACGCCCATTATTGATATGGGCTTCGAAGGAGAGTGTACTGTCCAGAATGACACCCAGAATGTTGACTTTGGGGGAGAGAGGAACTGTGGAGTTGTTGATAGTTAGAGTGAAGCTGTTAGTTTTGGCTTGAGTAGATTTGGAACCAATGAGAAGAATCTCTGTTTTATTGCTGTTGAGTTTGAGAAAGTTACGGGAGGACCAGGATTTGACTTCATGCAGACAGTCTATGAGGGAAGAAGGTGGAAGGACTGAGTTTGGCTTGGAGGACAGATAGAGCTGGGTGTCATCAGCGTAGCAGTGGAATTGTGAATTTTCTGAAGATGTGACCTAGAGGTAAGAGGTATAATCCAGTTTGGTCATTCTTTTAGGGTTAAATCAATAAATAAGTGACCCTCACCTGCTCCCGTCAGGACCCCGTTGACTCCGCTCGGCAGCACTAGCTCCTCTTTGGACTTGAAGGTCAGCAGCTGGTCCGTGGTGACGAGAGCCGAAGCAGCAAACTGGGCGCTGGCCTGGTCCAGAGTCTTAGACCCAAGAGCCTAGTTGTGAAACCGGAGAAAGAGAGTGTGAGAGAGGGAGCCAAAGACTTGACCACTTTGTCAAAATGTATGAAACTGCTGAGAGCGCTGAGCTCAGCACTTCTGCTGCCAAACAGGAACAGGGCCAGGGGTGTTAATTTTGCTCGTGGGAATGACGATGTGTTGCGTTTCCTCAGGATGAGTGAACCGACCTTCAACGGTTTGATTTCCATCACAGCCGATTTAGGTCACTCTGATTTACCTTATTGAGCAATCAACGTAGCAAAAACAGCTAACAGAGGACGATAAAGGGAGCTGAAGTCTGGATCTAAGCAGGGAGGATTACAACAACTCTGCTAATACTCTACATCCACACACTGACACTGATCTGTGGTATTAGAGGCACAGGTGTAGTACAGGTTGTGTGTTCACCCTCACTAACCTGTGTGTTGGTGGTTTTTGCAGGGTTGTTGGCTTGTTGCTGCTGCTGCTGCTGTTGGCTCTGCTCCATCTGCTGCTTCTGCATGAGGGCCAGCTGCTCCTGGTGCTGCTGGTACTGCTCCGCCGTGTACACTGTGGACAGGAGGGAGGAGATGCAGCGGTCAGAACAGGAGTTCAGAGGAAGTGTGGTTTGTTTACGTAGCTGAGAACTTTATTTAGAGCACCCGATCATTTCTTTCCTGCTTCGTCACATCAGGAGAATTCAACAACAAGGAGTCTTGCTTTTCTAGAGTACGAGGTTATTTCTCCTCCCGCCTAGACTCCTGCAACTCCCTTTTTTTTTGGTTTGCCAGACAAATCAATCCTTAAACTTCAACTCCCCACCAGAACCCCCTCCACCAGCCACATCACACCTGTCCTGAAGCAACTCCATTGGCTTCACATCAAATAGCCTACTGAATCATTTTTAAGATTCTGTTCCTCACTTTCAAGGCCATCAACAACCGAGCTCCTCAGCACCTCATTGAGCTCCTCCATACCAAAATACACCTCCATAGTCTCAGGTCCTCCTCTTCCACCCGACTCACCCTCCCACCTGCGAGAACCTTCAGCCACCCTCTGGAACTCTTCCCCACAGGACTTACAAAACTCACTTCTCCCACCACCTTCAAATCCTGCCTCTAAACTCACATTTTCCGCCAAGCGTACTCGCTTTAATCTGTCTTTATGGGACTGGAATGATTTTACTTTCACTTTAATCATGACTTAACTTTCATTTTTCTAGTACTGTATTGTTATTCTGTTGTATTTATGTATTTATTTATTGTTGAGTGTTGTTTTTACTGTGGTTATGTTGTAAGGTGACCTTTGTCAAGTGGATCCTAGTTTGAGGAATCAGGTCAGGGACAGATCAGGGGTCAGGCCTACAAAACAGGTAAGCCCTTTAAGAGCGGGAACAAATGAACCGCGTTGGGAGACCTGTCCTTGGCCAACTAACCGTAGTAGACCCCACTGACAGGGTCAAAGGAGATGGTATAGCAGGGGACAAGAATGTCCAGAAAGGCGTCTATAAATAAAATGTATTATTATTATTATTATTATTATTATTATTATTATTATTAGATGGGAAGCTGAAGAAAGACAGTCACTTTTTGGAGGAAAGAGTTGGGAAAGACATGCCGCAAAGAGCCCAGGTTGAAAATTGAATCTACAGCTGCAACAACTACAGCTTCTGTATATTAGGCCCGCATTTCCAACGCAGAGCTAAACCCCAACAAGGCATATTACCGTAATGTTTGGTGTAAAAGACACATTACGATACTTCTTTGTCATCTAAAAAGTAAGCTGCTTCCTGTACAACCGTGCAACCAATATACAGGTATGAAATGCAGAGATAGGTATTTAATTGCTAACACCTCAAAGGAGCCACCAAGCACTTCACTGCAAAAGCATGGTGAGGAAGAAGAGTCAAGCATTTAGGAGTATTTAGGAGAATGGTGATTGGCTCTTTGGTTTCACTTTCAAACAGCAAGTGATGAGCGGAGAGGGGTGACATGAGTCTCATGGCAAAATTTCACCAGATCCGTGTCCGATCCGTCACAGCACCGGATCTGATAGGTTTCTATTCTAGTCAATGTGTTAACTTCCACTGGATCCGCTCCGTTGCGTTCCAGCTGCGTCTCTGATCCGGCAGGTCGGAGCCCTCCGGATCAGATTCACAAGACTTCTACTTTTGCCGTAATGACAGAGCACGACGCATCAATCTCAACAGAGCAGATGGAGCGGGACAGGAAGTCAGGTACCAAAACAAAATGAAAACATCTGGTTAATTTTCAGAACAAAAAAATTCTGTTATCACCAGATCGTATTTCACTTAACTACAACAACAAACCGTCATGATGAGCGGAGCCAGGCCTGGAGTCAACAGGTCAGAGGTTTTCAGAGGATCAGAAAGACAACATGTTATCGTGATACCATCATTTTCAGTATCGCCCAGCTCTAGCTCTAAGTGTCAAGCTTACACACGCAGGACAGCTCATTCCCTCTATAGAGCCATTCAGTCAGAATATCTTATGCTAACAGTAACAGTCACTGACATCAAGTGTCTCCTCTGTGATGCCTCAGCGGGCTTCAGACAGAACAACAACACAAGGGTCTAGCTGATGTGGGCGTGTTATCACAGGCTTCCAGGTAGAGTAGATACAATTCAAGCAGGTCCAGTTTGAAGGACGATCAAACATGAACATAACGTTTCATACAACCTCAGGTGTCTTTGTGTAGCTCTCATTCAATGTGCACAATGCTGCAAGGTAACAACACAAGATGTTCTCTGTGGTGTGAGGTCACACATATCCAAGAAGTCATGTGTCATACAAATGATAAGACAGAAAGGTAACGGTCTAGTTTTACAAACAAAACCAGTTCACTGCATCAGAACAATGAAGAACGGTCAGAGCGTATGAAGTGAAGAGATGAGGGGTGATGTGGATTTATTTGACTGAGATTTAAACAGTATCAGAATCAGGACTTGTAACTAAACCTCAGATCATATCTCTCTCTCTTCATCTCCTCTATCTTTCCAACCCCAACTCGGTCTCAGCAGATGTGTGTCTAACATGAGTCTGGTCCTGCTGGAGGTTTCTGCCTGTTAAAGGAAGTTTGTCCTTGCCACTGTAACTTGCTAAATGCTGCAAAGTGCTCTGCTCATGGTGGATTAAGATGAGATCAGACTTTGTTAATAATATAACAGAGTACGGTCTAGACCTGCTCTGTTTGGAAAGAGTCTTGAGATAACGTTTGTTTTGATTTGACGCTATATAAATAAAGATTGATTGATTAAAATCTGCCAAGTAAATCTGAGTAGTTTTGTCTTCTCATCTGGAGCTTCTGATCATAAAATTGTAAATCTTTGGACTAAAAACGATGCTCCAATATGGCGGCTAACTGATTTTTTTTTTTAAACAAATAAAAGTCTAAACAAGGAAGCAAGAAAATGCTAATTTAGCAGTGAAATAAATCCTCAGGTTACTTGTAACCTTTCCTCACAGCAGATGTTTTCAATGTCCCAGCAGTGAAGCTCAGGTGAAGCTGAGGACAACAACGAATGTCCCACTGACCCAGCATGCACACTGAGGGTCTGAGTTAGGATATATTGTTGCTTGTCAGCATCTCTTTAATGCATAAATGTCTATTTTTTACATTGTTTTGTGTCTTCTACTAATAATCAGAACAGGATAACTGAGATAAAACAATCTCTCAGCTGGTCTGGGAATGCCTCGTTATCCTCCCGGAGGAGCTGGTGGAAGTGGCCGGGGAGAGTGTCTAGGCTTCTCTGCTGAGACTGCTGCCCCCAGGAAGATGGATGGAACGAAGATAAAACAGTTACTGTGCCACAGTCTGTTCCACCTTGATGCTCCTGTTTGATTTGCAGTAGTAGAAATTAATGCAAAAGGTGCTCTTGCCCGATCTACAGGGGATGCAGAGTTTGCTGATTTGACGACTCCTGTCCATGAACTTTTCCTGCATGTCTTACCCTCCCTCTCTACTCATCATGTTTCCTCTCTCTCTTCAGCTGTGTTATCAATAAGAGGCAAAATAAATGAAGGAAAAACAACAACAAACAAAGCCTGTGGATTCACTTAGGTTTTCAGTATGTGATAGATGAAAAATAAAGCATCAGTCCAGGTAGAATAATGAGTCTGCAGGGATGGCAGGACAGTGAAGTTATAGTTTTCTCCTTGTCAGAATGAGACGTGTCTGATTTTAAACTGTTGCAGAGAAGAGTTCAGAACTTTCTCAGCAGCATCGATGCCTAAATCCATGTGAGTGGAGCATCACTATCAGTCTATGGCTTGAGAAGTTTAACTTGGGCTATGATAGAGAGCTGGGCGATATTGAAAAAATGATGCTATCACAATCAAATATTTCTGAGACTAACGACTCTGCTTTGAGCTGGTAGGTTTTCAGTTTTCTTCTGCGTCACTTTCACTCATTTCAGCTGTGTTTACATTCAGCTACGAACATCTTAAAGCCCCGCCTACCTCTCATCCTGTGACATGATTGGCTGTTCAATACTGTCTTCTTCTGTCTAATGTTTTATTTATATTGAGAAAAATTATAACGCGATAATATTCATTATCGAATTATCGCCCAGCCCTACTTCCATGTAGCTTCTTCCTAATAACTGTCCTGCTGTCGTAATGAGAGGTTGGGATTTATATTGATTTATCGCCCAGCCCTACTATGAGTTCTAGCATAACAAAGCAGGGCTAAAATCAGATCTTATTCCCAACAATCTAACACTGCTACGCTGCTCTTCACAGCTTGAATTCACCTGCTCCAACGTGAAGAGGATGACAGACGAACACTGAATTGTTAATCACAGCGTGCAGAGATTAGGCTGAAATAAATACCCCCATCTGAAGAAGAAATAAAAGGTACCAAAACAAAGCAATGCCCTTTCAAGTCTCAAAGCTGTGGGCATGCTCTGCACCAAATTATATATATTTTTCAACCTCATTTCACCTTAATTACAGAAACAAGCCCGAGGTGAAAACATATTATTTCTGTGAATATAGGAATCGATCAGGAGGAGAAATAAACGCCTACAGAGCTCTTTTCTTCTTAAAATGCAGGTACCTTCAGCAGATTGTAGGGCGCTGTTTAGACCTCCTTTAGAAGATTTAAGGACTTATTCATCATCGGTCACACGTCCAGACAGAACCATAGTTTAGAAACCCTTCACAGAGGACCAAGAGAAGTTTCGGAGCAGGTAAGGTCTAGCGTCTGATGAATTCATAACCTTGAAATTAGCATTTCCCTCCTCTCCTGACCTTCACCGCTCAGCCCCACTCCAGCACGTCTCATGGATCTATTAATACATCACCATATCTAATTGACTTCCCAAAGCCATGGGAGCAGGACTTAATGTGTTATAATACGTAGAGAGGGCTGAGGCAGGAAGTTGGTGTGATTTAGCAGCAGCATGGGAGCTGGGAGCTGGGAGTGGGAACAGAGCGGTCTACCTTTGAGGCGCCTCATCAGAAAGTGAGCAGAAAGCCACGACTGAACAACAGAGCTGCCTTTCAAGTCTCAGTTTTTCTCCCCTTCTTTTTGAATATTCACATGCAGAAAATCAATTAAACAACAGCAGCCCACGTCGTTTTCTGCATGAAGACATTTTTCAATTACAGCCCTGTGCGTGCCGGCTACAGAGGAGGTGCTGTAATTATTTTTGTTTACTGTACGGAGAGATGACGAGCCAAAGTGTGACAGAGAGGATCCACTAATGGTCAGAGCAGGCGTCCTCTCATGCCTCGCCATCTGGCTGAGCTCCAGACAATCTATACTCTTTAAGGCTGTCGTTATTTATTTATTAAAACTCTATTGAGGTTGGCATCAGGACAACCGGTCCCATGAGATCATTGAAATGTAAAGCGAGAGATTAAGTCAAATATTATCTGGATTGCAATAAAGGAGGATGCAGGAGCTGTAAGTTTTGTTTAAAGGTAACATGTCAGAAGGTAGTTATCATGGCATACTGGCTCACGCCCACAAATGTTGTTTACTACATTTAAGGAACATGTTTGTTTGGCGAAGACTTCGACAAATGTCACACCATTTATGGTTTTAATAATCTTAAAAATCAACGAGCTGCTTCACAAAGCAACAGAACCAGGGCTGTGTAGCTATCTGTAGTGCTCAGCTTCTGGGTTAAAACGCTCCCTTGCTCATAGGGCTGGGCGATAATTCAATAACAATTTTCCTCAATATAAATATAACAAATGTTCGATTCAAATTTGATATATTTAAACCTGTAATTACACCAGCCATGCACTGGAAAGAGAGGGCACTAATTTGGGATGGGTAATATTCGTTCTCTTTGTAAAAATTGAAGAGTTACTTCAAATATTTTCTCATTTTAAGTACAATTTTTCATTGTTTTCACCGGTGCCTGGTTGTAATACGGTATTCCCGCCAGACGGTGGCAACAGAGCGTCTAAAAGCTGTTTGCTAACCGCATTAAGTAACAGAAGAAGAAGAATGCTAACTGCATTAAATAGCAAAAGAAGAAAAAAACATTAGCAACAGTCGCTGCAATTTTCTCCGTTTCTGAATCTCACACTTCTACACACGTATTTCCAGAGACTGAGCATGGCTGTAAAATGTAAATATAAACGCCACATCACAGAAACACTGATGTAAAGATCGAGACAGACGCTGATAGTGCCCGCTACTAGCAGCACCGCGTTCATGCTGCTAGTAAACGCGACTGCCACACAAACGGGCTGTTGACGTATAATCGTTGAATAGATGCCAATGATTATTGGTATAGTATTTTGGCTTGAAATACCCATCCCTAGCGCTAATGTGCACTGTAGGAAACGATAGCTCTCCACCCGCAACCCTTAGTGACCTTAAAGGGGAGTGCACTATTCAAAACAATACTTTATAAACTGACACACAGTATACCATTTGATATTTCTTTGTTGTTAATTCAACCTGCAAATATGACTGAATGCTGGTGGTGCTAGCTCTGCTAACTTAAGACACTCAGCAAACCAATTAGACGTTGTTTACCCACAGACTTCAGAACATACCTACTTGAAATCACAATTTTGAAGAGCTTCCTTGTCAATACTGGAGGGAGTAACAAGTCATATACACCTAGCATAAGACTGAGTCAACAAAAACAGTGAAGCCACAAGTGCCAACCAAGCAGCAACCTCCGGTCTAAAAATACGAGTCAGTTGTAGAACTGCAGTTCATTGAGGACCCGCTTGAGGCTGGCCCCCGAAGTACCGGAAACCACACACACACCAATTCAAAAAAGACGATCTTTACAGCAGAAATAAAAACGTTTACAGTCTGGTACAAAAGACGAGTGTAGTTTGGATTGCTCATTTCTCTGTACGGGGGGGGAATTTTTTCACAACGTGGTAATGTCAAAGATATTGAGATTACTAGTCTTCCTAAGAGAGGCACAGCTGACTTGAGTGACAGGCGGGAACACTGTAGCTGTTGGCTAGGAGGCTCAAAGCCCACCTCTTTACATCACTATCGCTCAACAGCAGCAATATGGCTCCCACCGACAATTGGCCTCAAAACGGCGCTTCAGAAACAGATGGGTGATGTCACTGAGACTACGTCCATTATTTATACAGTCTATGGTGCCAAGTGAAGTAATGACAATCCAAAACCACAAAAATAAACAGCCTCAGTTATGATAAACAAAACCAATTTGAAAGTTTCAAACAAACAAAAGATATCAAATTATGTCAATAATTTGTGCGAATTGCTTCAAACACAGCGGGGCACTTGGCATAAAAAATAAAGACCTTTGCCTTTATTTTGTGACTGCTGTTCAGACAAACTACTTTTCTGAACTCCTGCTTTAATTAAAACAGAGAACACAAAGGGCAGCCAGCCTCGGATAAATTAACTTGTAGACATCACTGCCATAAACCCAAACCTCTGAGACTGACAGCTTATCAGAAACTAAAACAAACTCAGTCGCTGCGATGCCAGGAAACCTTTGCTTACAACACAATCAGGCAGCAAAATGTGACTCCTTTCGACTCTGAGCCAATGACATTATTTACAGGAACAGTTTTTAGACGTATAATGCCAACGAGGCAAACACTGAGCAGCGAAGCACAGAAAACAAACTGACTCACCATTGACAGGGTTGGGGGCTGGGCCAGTGCGGTTCTGGGAACTGGCTCCTCCAGACAGGGTCCGGGTAAGTCCTGACACGGTCCGGCTAAAATCCCTAAATCCTCTGCGAGACAAGTCTCCTCCACCCAAGGGGTGATGGGATAGCGTCCGTGGTCTGAAGTGCCTCCAGCGGCATGATTTAATGTTCAAAAGAATCTGGCTGAGGTCCATGGGTGTTGATGATGATGATGATGATAATGATGACGTTAGGGGTGATGAAGAGGAAGGAGGATGGGAGGAGCTGGCTGGGTCCGAGGTATTGGTTTCTGAGGTACTGGCGTTGGAGTTGCGGAGCGGAGAAGTTGGAAGTGGCGAGGAGAGTGGTTCGGGCTCCGGGTCAGAGTCCAGGCTCTGACAGATGCTGTCTAGATCTGCGTGCGCTCTGTCCAATAAGCTCCTGAAACACAAACACAGTCATTTCAAAAGAAAGTCCCCCTCGGCGAGTCACTATAGGTCACACAAGATGAAACATGCTGTAATCATTAGAAGTGCATTACAGCATCCACATCCTCTGGTAGAGAGCGGAGTATTGCTCAACTTCTGTGCATACCAGTCACGTAATTACAACGTCCACTGGGCCAGCACCAATTATAGCTGCGTGCCGCACAACACAGGGCAAAAACATGCAGTTCTGCAGTGAGGAGAACAGTACACTTATGTAATGGAACAAAGCTTTAGACTTTAGAGCCGTGCTGCTGAGGCTTCATGAAGCTGTTTGCTTGTTAAAATCCAGAAAAAGACAGACAACAGCTATTTCAGGTCCGGAGCTCTCAGCTGCTTTATTAATAGTTCAGTCTGCTGCAGAGCGACTACAGCAGGAGACATTTAAATCTGAACTCTTAAGTGACCTTTTTAGACAATTTACATGATGCACTTCTTGGTTGTATAAGAATATTTTCACCATCTATTATCATTGGAAACTGACTGTATCAGTATCGTCAATGCAGACGTAGAAAACCAGGATTTACTTCTATTTTACAACTCATGTATCTCGCTTCCCTTTATGCTTTCCTTGAAATCATCCCTGATGTCTACAACACTGCCTTTAGAAAGGATTACATATACTTTAAGGGGCAAGAGGACATCGTACACCTGATGGAGGAACCTTGGGATAATTAGATGGCCTTCTGGGATACCCACGCCGATGTTAGATGCTCCAATAATAGACTGAGATGTATCTACTTGAACACAGTCCTTCGCTCAAACTACTGACAGAGTACAAGAACTGTTTTACTTCATTTTATTTAGTTATTTATTCAACTTTAATACTATTTTATCATTATTTGTATTATTTACTTTATTTATTTATTCAATGTTATTATTAATGTATACATTATTATTTTTTATTATTTAATTTATTTATTTGAATTTTATACATGACTTTTATTCCTATTGACTTTATTTATTTGTTCAATTTTATTTTCATTTTATACATTTTTATTTATTTATTTATTAATTAAATTTATTGTTATTTAATACATTATTACTTGTATTATTATTTACTTTTTTATTCATCAATTTAATTGAATTTATATTCATTCAATTGTATGTATATGTGTATGTGTACATATGTGTATGTATATATGTGTGTATATGTATATATTATATATAAGTGGATGTAAGATGTGCTTACTCCTCTATGTCCTTTCTTAACTCACCTGAGATTGCGTGTGTGTGTTCTCTATTGTTTTTATGCACATAGATGTGAAGATATGTGTATGAATGTTTATAAATGTATATCTAAAGTTGTTGTGAAAATCAATAAAAACAATGTTGGGGAAAAAAAATCCTCCCTGATATTAATTTAATCTGTGTTTTTTTTTTGGAGCTTGTTAAAACTGATAAACTAGAATTCTACTACTAGTGCCAAACAAAGTGTGGCCCAGACTTGAATTCCAGAGAATAACCAAAGTCTAGAGGAATCACTTACACGTCTGTACAGGATTTGAAAGATCCTTGTTCAGATATTTAAGCCGACCACTGTCCAAGAAAAACAACTGGACTGACCAACACTGCAGTCCCTGCAGGCGAACTGCAAGTCTGTCCAAACAATCAAACTAAGCTGTGTTTTCTAACTTGATCAAGTTGTTCTATCACAAGCGCACATCATATTGAAGAAGACAGATAGTCTGGTCCATCAGCTCCCCTCAGGGCAGGTGATAAGGTCCACTGCAGGCAGAAACCAAACATTGCCAATCTGGTGTGGGCCTGTGAGGGAGATAGTCCAAACCAGTTGGTCTCCATCGCTGTGGCTGCTGCGGGTTAACTCCTCCAGCTAGTGTGCTTTATTTAATCGGCTGTGTAATCACTGAGTGTGTATCAGACGAAGCTGCGGGACACGTTTCTTTTTTCTGTTCAAACTCAGCTGAAGTTTTCTGATTGGTCTACAGGCAGCGGTAGCAGGTGAATCCCAAAATGTGTGTGTGTGTCGTGTTCATCATGTTAGCAGCCAGCTTGATATTTATAATGGAATATGCCCGCCAAATGATCGCTGGTGACCTGCCAAAAAGCCGGTATGGTAAACAGCCTCGGCAGATCCAGCCAACCCTTGGCTCGGTTTCACCTGCTCAGTATTGGAACTGGCAGCATTCCTACACACATTTCATTTCACATTTCTACATTTTTACCCACTGTGTTTACTGGAGTGATGAAAGCATGCAGCACCTGGATATCACACTGATCAATCACGCTTATACTTCATGTCACAAGTGTTAGCAAAACTGTGGTTCATCCATCAGAGATCATCTTAAGGCGTTTTTCGACAGCAGGAATTTTACCCCAGAACTAGGTGTGTTTCGACCGGTGGACCCAGGGTCTAAATTTAGTTCAGGGATAGTTAATCTCCCCCCTAAAAAGCCCCTGCTACTTTTCAAAGGGGGGCAGGACCTGCAATGCTGAACATGTCTGATTGACTGATAACAGGCTAACTGTTGTGCTGCTCATATGATACCAGCCTGTCCGTCTGCTTCTATGGTGTCATCGTGATAAATGGCATTCGTCTTTGTTTTACTGCCCTCTACTGGTCTGCCTCCATACGTCACTGGCCTGATTTGCACAATCTACACGGGACTTCAGCCCGCGGTCGAAACACAGACAACAATGGGGCACAGGGACCTTTTAGTTCAGGGTAAAGTAGTTCTGGGGGCTAAGAGACCACTTCATGCATTGTATTTAAGGACGTTTTATTTTTGGATGATGTTTTTATTCTCATTTTCTTTGTTTTGAGTGAGCCTGACAATTTTAGAGCTAAGTAGGGCCGTCTTCTCACTTTCAATCTGCACATCTGTTCCGGGTCAAAGCACTATGCAATAAAGATTTAAGAAAAAGCAACATGCAACAAGAAAACATCACAACTTCAAGCTAGCTGAAGCCTGGAATTAAACAACTTCCATTCTGCTTTAGCACCATCAGAGGAATCCATGTGACCCTGATCAAACCTCAGATAGCATGGAGAAATCAAGCTACCACATCAAACTCACCTTCCCCCTCTGCCCAAGCGGCGCCGTGCAAGACCTATGCAGCGTCGTGGCACATTCAGCGAGGTCAGACAGTAGCGGAAGCGCGGGTCTCCGAGCCCGCCCTCCAACGGACTCACCCAGGGCCAGCTACCGCTCTGATCCGATTGAGGCTGAAGGAGAGAAGGACACAAAAAAAATCAAGATCAAAAAGAGACACAGGGAAAAGAAAGAAGGTGAGTCTTTGTTATCACATTGTTCTGTCCAGCAGAGTGTGGTAGACTAACAGCCAGAGCTGGCAGACTGACCAGCCTGCTGATGGCACTATAAATAGAATCATTTGGAGTCAGAGGAGGGCACTCACAGCGTAGTACTGACAGCCGGCCTTCCTCCTGAACGCATAGCAGCCATCTGGGTCATTCTCCTCCTCTGCCTCTGAGGAACCTGAATGGATCTAAACAATAAAAACATCATCAGTGAATGAATACTCAAACTTGTTTATACGCCTCAGACAATCTGTACTCCACAAGGATTTTAAGGTTGTTGGGTGATTACAGCTGTGAGCCCCTACCTGTGAGAATGATTCTTCGTCCGAGCTGGGGAAGTCATACTGGTTGAGGTCCTTGGGATTGAACACCGAGGGTCCCGAATGTTGAGTCGCTGACAGAGGAGGGATCTTGGGTTTCTTTTCATATTTCCTTTTGGTTCGCACTGCCTCTGTCTTCTCCGGCTAGGAAGAAGGGAGGAGACACAGTGTTCAATGTTTATACTACAGCCTGCGTAATCCAAAAAGACCCAAAGCAGCGCCGGTGATTGCAGTCTCGTGTTGGTAGTCGATGCACAGGAGTGGAGTGTGTGTAGAAACAACAGCGAGTAAAGGAGGCATTGATATGCAGATGGCAGCATGTGCCAGATGCCACTGCCTTGCCAGATGGCTGCCCCCCTCCTCCTCCCTCTCCTCTTCCTCAATCCACCCTGTGCCACCATTCACCCGGACTTCCCCAGTGGGACGACCCCTCCCTGTCTGAACAGACTCCAACTCCACTAGGATTAGTCAGATCCTATTCAATCCTGAGTCGTGGGAGGGGGGGTCAAAACAAACAGACTCTACGGTGAAGAACCTCTGTGTCAACTCAATGGAGGGAGTACAGGGTAGAGTCAGGTGGGAGGAGGGGACAGAGTCAAACCAAAAGATGTGTGTGTCAACAAAAGGGAGAAGTCAAGCAGCTGGTGGAGGGGAAAAAAGGAGGAAATAGTTGTGTCCCCGCAGGGCAGGGGGGGTCGTCGGACACTGGAGCTAATGAAGTTATAACGAGAAGAGGTGACACAGAGTTCAAAGGAGTGCTGGGTAATGAAGTGCTACATTATGGGAGCATATGGCAACTCAGCTTTACATTAAATGCTGTAAGGTTGACGGACTCAGCACTTAAAGAATGCACCCTGCAGCCCAAACGACACAATGCTGATTATTAGGCAAGAATGCAGAGATGCAGTGATTGGCTGAGGGCTTCCCAGGAGCCAGGGGATGGAAATTCCACTTTCAGTTTGATTTCTGTCCCTTGGAGACGGCCTTGAATGCAGGTAGGAGCCTCAGTATGGAGGCACCAATCCAGCAGCTTACCTATTAGACCAAAAAATAACATCTAGCTACACTGGAAACTGATTCTTTGTCCCTCCAATACATTACCGTACATAGGTATCTGTGCTAGCTGCTAATAGAGACAGGTCAGACCTTTGCAGCCATCATGGATTAAATCCATAGACTGTATAAATAATGGACGTAGTATCCGTGATGTCAGCTGTTTCTGAAGTGCTGTTTTGAGGCCAATCATCGGCAGGAGCCATACAGAAATTAGCTATCCAGACTGAAGATGTTTTTTGAACCAGGCTGTAAACACGTTTCTTATTACTGTAAAGATCGTCTTCTTTGAATGCGTGTGTATGTGGTTTCTGGTGTTTCTGCAGCTAGCCTCAAGTGGACACTCAATGAGCTGCATTAGCTTCATATTTTGAGACCGGAGGTTGCCGCTTCATTACATCTGGTCGTTCTGGTGTCGACTAGGTATGGGCAATGATTTTCGAATATTCGTTCACTTTTTAAAAATTTAAGAGTTACTTTGAATATTTACTCATTTTAAAAGTAAAATTTTTTAGCGTTTTCAGCGGTGCCTGGTTGTAATACTGTATTCCCGCCAGACGGTGGCTAAAGAGCGACTTAAAGCTGTTTGCTAACCGCATTAAGTAACAGAAGAAGAAGAATGCTAGCTGCATTAAATAGCAAAAGAAGAAGAAAACATCTGCACGGCGATTTTCTCCGTTTCTGAATCTCACACTACTACAAGTGTGTTTCCAGAGACTGAGCGTGGCTGTAAAATGTAACACACACGCCACGCCGCATCACAGAAACACCGACATAACGATCGAGATAGCTGACAGTGCTCGCTACTAGCAGCACCTCGTCCTGCTGCTGGTTAACGTGACTGACACACAAACTGGCTGTTAATGGGACCGGTCCGTGTGTGTCTGTGTCTGTGTCTGTGCGTGTGTGTGGGGTTGATTATTCGAATAATCGTCGAATAGATGCCGATGATTATCGAAAAGTATTTTGGCTTTAAATGCCCATCCCTTGTGCTGACTAACAAAGGTGATAACATTTCATTGTTTTGCTAACTAGATGCACTTATCCCTAAATCAGGCTATTTGAACATTCAAGTATTTCAATCTGGTTCCAGAGAGTTATTTCTGTGAAAACATTGTTACTTATTCTGGAAAAGAAAACAACTGTGAGTTAAGACAAAAAAAGAATCCTTATTTTCTGAAAAGTTACAACAACAAATGTAAAAGGGAAAGTGGCGTCCTCATCCAAAAGCTGTTACACACTCCCAGTCAGCAAATGATTTTCAATAACTCACACTCTGTTGCCATTTCATATCAAGTGCCGATCCAAAAATGAAAATGCCAAGCTTTGTGCTGGTTCAATATGAAGTACAGTATTCATCATCGATGTGGGAATTGACTCAAGAAAAGAATAAATGCTAAGTCAATAACATTTTCTGATACTCCTGCAGACGTTCTGTTCAAACACCCACACAGAGCGAGAGCCAGAGAGGACGGGGACTGTTTCATTCTGCTTCCTGACATTATGACAGAGGAAGCCAGAGCGAGCTGTGACTGTAGAGGGCCTTACTTTCTTGTAGTCCTTCATATCCAAGTGGTCCTGGTGTCTGTACTGGTTGCTGCTGGAGAGGGGGATGAGGGGGATGGTGTAGACTGGTTTCACCAGCGCTCGCTGAGCCAGCGCCTCTGCCATCACCTCGCTGCCAAAGTCTGGCATCAGATTCCTAGAAGACAAAAATAAGAGAGTGGAGAGCTGGTGAGCAATGAGGGGAGTTACTGAGAGCTAGGCATGATGTCACGGCTGTATTAAATCAACTGTATTGACTGAATAGAAACTGGTCCAAAAAGCTAGTATCCGTGACGTCATCTATCTGTTTCTGAAGCTTTGTTTTGAAGCCGATTGTGGGCGGCAGCCATGTTGGAAATGTTGAACTCAACCGAACTTCTGTCAAGCTAGTGTGAGGTAAAGAGGCGGGCTGTGAGCCTCCTCGCCAACAGCTTCAGTGTTCCCGCCTGTCAGTTAAGTCAGAGCCCGCCTCTTTACCTCACACTAGCTAAACAATTAATCGACTATTGGTTAATTGATTGTTAAGAAATTACTCAAAACACGCATTTTTGTT
The DNA here is from genome assembly GCF_009762535.1 of Notolabrus celidotus. NCBI lineage: Eukaryota > Metazoa > Chordata > Actinopteri > Labriformes > Labridae > Notolabrus > Notolabrus celidotus. The sequence goes on from NC_048288.1 coordinate 27,254,495, forward strand.
TTCAATTTTCCGTCACGTGGAACAAACATCATGTGGTCTCATATAACATTCATGTATCAGGGAGGTGTTTTAAGTTTAAAGCATGTTTGGATGTGAATCAGCTGTTAAAGGTGTTGTGCACAGCGGAGACGCTCAGCTGGCGGCTGCAGCTGTGCTTCAGGTCTCCACATGCAGGATCAATACGCAACTGCTGCCAACAACGTCACGGACACAAAGGTTGACAACTTTAAACAGGACCTTTAGATACAAAGCCAACAAACTGGTGGGAATTGCTAGTACGCTGTGTTTGCAGAGCAGCAACATCAGAGCCGTCTGAGCTTTCCTGCTGCTGGACTCATTATGACCCGGTTGCACTCCCAGCTGACACCTGACCACGTACACATGTTTATTTTTCTCAATGAGAAATAAGAGTAGGCAGAAAACTGGACACTGTGAGTATGAAGTACTTTTCTGTTAGTAGTATGAGCCTTCACTTTATAAGACTATGTCATCAGAGAATAATATTTTTATGAGCCTGATCGTTGATCATCAGTGTTAAACATGTTGTACCCGTATTCAATACCATCAGTTATATGCATTTTGTTGCTGTAGAAAATATAATTTAGGGGAAAAAAAACATACTTGGCCTTGTTTTTGACGTAAGGAAATTCGTTGATTTTTTAAAATTGATTAATCAATAATTGATCGTTACGATTTCCAAAAATCAATCAGGGAAAATACTTCAAATTTACATCCCTACTTCAGCATATCCAATATGGCACCCGCCCCCGATTGGCTTCAAAACAGCACTTTAGGAACAGATGGGTGACGTCACGGATACTACGTCCATTATTTATACAGTCTATGGTTTGTATGCAAAATACAACTCAAGAAACCAGCAGTTAGAAGTGGAGTCTCAGTTCTACCTTCTGAATCGTGCTAGCATACCTTGATCCACAAAATAGAGAAATCTGTGCCTGCACTGTGGTTATTTTTACAGCGATATGACAGCAAACCTATGCTACATTTCCAGTGACGTACGTCTGCAGCCTAAAGACAACAAAAACAAACTCACCTCAGGTGCACGGGAACAGCCCATAATACACAACTGTCAAGCCTACACACACAAATAATGCAATGCACCTGGGTCACTCTTCCTCAACATAATATCATGAAGTGGGACGGGAGGCTATCAGCTGAGAGTAGAGCGGTCCAATCTGGGAGGAAACACTAGCTTTGATGTGCAGGCAGAAAGCAGGCCGGGATAACAAGAGGAAATTGAAATGTCACTACAAATCAAAAGCACTTCAAGAAGAAGGGTCCAATTTAAGCTCACACTGACAGCTACTTTCAGAACAAATGCATTTCACTGGGATGTCATGTTTGGAGGGATCGCAGAGGCTGGGGGGAGGAGAGCATAAAATAATACAAACACAGAGTAGAGTGTGGTGTACTTCCTAACAGACTGGGAAACAGACTCCGAGTACAGAGGAGTCAATGAGCTCATTTGCTCCTGACACCGCTGAATAAACAGGGTGAACTCTAAATTGATAATGCATGCAAAACAGTGTACACAGCCATGCCCCCAATTAACACGAGCAGCAGAGCCTGACTTTACAGAGAGATGTGGTCCACTCTTTTATCCCATCAGTCTCACAGACAAGCGTCCTAATGGCCTCAGCTTGGGATTTCAACTTGACAAGAAAACAAAAGCTAATCAAACATGTAGGTTAACCACAAGAGCCATCCAAACACTTCATCCAGTGAGAGGTCTGACAACGAACCCGTCTCAACTCTGACGCTTCACATTTAGTCTCTAATAACCTGATCCCCCCCATACACTACAGGAGACGACACAAAAATAGATCCTTTCATGAACATCTGCCGTCATCCGACGAGCGGAGCGCGCTTATATCAATCTCTTGCATCATAAATCCCAGAAATAAAAGCCTCCTGATAGCAGCTACTTCCCTAACAAGGCTGTTGATGCGGCGCAGGCAGCTAACAGCCGTTTCAAAAACTCTCTCTCAGGGCCAATTTCTTACCTCTTCTCCACGATTTCCAGTGTGAGGTGCAGCAGTTCCCTCTTGCTCTTTTCCCTCCTCTTGATCATCTCCAGGATTGTGACAGCTCGGCTCAGGTCCCTGCGCAGCTTCAGCATCTTCTCGTACGACGCCTCGTCATTCTTTCGGTTCTGAAAATGGAACAGTGATGAGTCAGACACAAATGGTTTCATGTATGCTGAAAGTTCTTTTAGACGGTAAGCTGAACTGAGGTTTTTAACTGGTTATTAAAGAACCTGGGACCCAAATCAACAAAAAGGTAATACCTATGATATTTCAGACCATATGTAAATACTAAAATCTATGTTAAAATATTATGACTCAACTTTGATCCATTTTCAAACATGTTCAATTACGTTTTTTAAAATGTTTCCACTCTGGGTTTTAAGGGGGCTGGTTTAACCTGATATTTATTACGTAATACATATCCAACCAATCAGAAATGAAACACTGAGTCACGTGCACACATGTTTAATAAACTACCCCGCTCCTGCTCAGACCGTCTCCTGACGTCTCAGCCAGCTCCCCTCAGTGTTGTCTTAGCTGTTAGCTTGTTTGCTAATCAGGTCCTGCCTGTATAGCATCTGTCTATATAGCTGTCTCTCTGCTCTTTGCACCGCTGTGCTCGTGTGTCTCTGTCTGCACATCCACCACTGAAGATGACAGCTTGTTGTCATTCTTCTACTTCCCTAACTGCGGTGGATTTGGTGAAACTTTGGGTCGTGGTTTAGTTGAGCTGCGGCCGAGTGGCTAAAGCAGTCCCGCACATGCTTGGATCATTTCCCCAGGACCGGTTCACTAACTGTCCCCAGGACCGGTTCACTAACTTTCCCCAGGACCGGTTCACTAACTTTCCCCAGGACCGGTTCACTAACTTTCCCCAGGACCGGTTCACTAACTTTCCCCAGGACCGGTTCACTAACTTTCCCCAGGACCGGTTCACTAACTTTCCCCAGGACCGGTCCACTAACTTTCCCCAGGACTGGTCCACTAACTTTCCCCTGGACCGATTCACTAACTTTCCCCAGGACCGATTCACTAACTTTCCCCAGGACCGATTCACTAACTATCCCCAGGACCGGTTCACTAACTTTCCCCAGGACCGGTTCACTAACTTTCCCCAGGACCGGTTCACTAACTTTCCCCAGGACTGGTCCACTAACTTTCCCCAGGACTGGTCCACTAACTTTCCCCTGGACCGATTCACTAACTTTCCCCAGGACCGATTCACTAACTTTCCACAGGACCGGTTCACTATCTTTCCCTCAAACAGCTCAGAGTTTGGACAAACGGCTCCGTCTGACACCCGGAGCCGAGCTCCTCTGCGTGCACATACTACACTTCAGCCTCCGCTGCACGGGGCGTCCCATGGTCCTGATGCCCTGGAGACTATGGAGTGATAAACTAATAAATGATATAAGTCCTGATTTTAAAGTATTTTGTAACTCAGCATTCAGAGAACATTTGAAATGAATAATTTTCAGATTCTGGAGTTTTTATGTCTTTAAGATTCAGAGTCAGACGGCTCTAACATGCAGGCTGTGAACTCTCTTATGACCTGTCAATCAAAGAGTTAGGCCACACCGATACAGTCCTAAGAAATGCTCTGAACTGTAAAAGAAGCTGTTTTTGAACAGAGTTTTTCAGAGTTGTGGAAGTTTACTTTCACTTAAATTTTTGTTGAAGCTTGATTACACATTTAATTTTGATATTCTATGTGAATTTTAAATATTCCAATTATGTTTCCAGAGGCTTTAAAGCTCTAGTTTTTGAGTAATCATGTAGCAACTTAACAAAGCTATGATACGATTTGCATTGAACAGGTGTAACAACACAACATCCTCCGTCAGCTCCACAGATTCTTACCTTCCTGGTCTGCATCTTCTCCGTCCGTCGGCGGAAGGCCACATAGGGGTCGCTGGTGCTGGATCCGTCTCTCTTCTCCTGCTTCACGTTGGGGATGAGGGAGCCACCCTTGCATGTTTTCCTCTTGCGGCTCCAGTAGTCAAACACTTCCCTGATCAGCTCGTCGTCCTCTTTCAGCAGCAGTTTGGCTTCCTGAAGACTGACGAGCTGCGGAAACACAGAGGAGAGGTAAATTCAGGTAACAAGACATGCAAGCACTATATATAAACCTCAAATGTATACTGAAGGTTTGAAAGATAACACATGCTGCTCTTTAAAATGAGCTCAAGTCATTTTTAGCAGACAAACACGGAAACAAAGCTGTTCAGCCTGCTGCGGTGAGGCACAGCGTACTGATTGCTCAGCTCAGTCTGACAGTTCTGCTTGTAAGTAACTCCATGAAGAAGCTGGAAGCAGAAAAGTAGCTTTACATAACTTAAAGAAGAGCAAAGATCAAGTTGATGACCAACTCCTCCAATGACTAAATGACAAGGCAAGGACCACGATGTTATTCACGACAGGGTAAAGAAGGATCTGACTCAGTGGGCTTATTTATCCAGAGATGTGTTTGTGCAGAGTCCCTGCAAAAAGGTCTTTTCCCCCTCCTGCACAGAGTGACAAATACCTGCTGTCCGCTGCCTTTCTCCAGCCGGTCTATCATTTCTTCAAACTGCAGGGCGGTGATTTCCATCTTCTTCTTCAGCTTATTCACAAAAGTCTCGTCCTCTGAATCCAGGTCGTAGTCTGGCTGCTCCGTGTCCAAACTGAAAGCTGTGAGATGGAAAAGAGTTGGTTACTGAAAGGGACAAGACGCAGCATTTTCAGAGGCTGCACGAGGAAGAGGACAGTCTGGAATATGCACATCACCTCTAGGAGCATAGTGGAGAACGCTGCACAGTGCATGCCTCTTTATTATAGAACTAAGGGATGTCCTGACCGGCTTTTTTGACCCCCGATCCGATTTTTTAATATTGAATATTTGCAGATACCGAGTCCCGATCCAATACTTGTGTTTGCCTAGATAATAGTTGCAAAAGAGATAAGAGTTTTTTTTCTTCAGAAATAAGTAATAAAAAAAATAACTAAAATATGTCTTGTGTTTATTCCATTCAACGTAATCCAGCTAGCATTGTTGTAAAACCCTTAATCTGTGTTACAAACTCTGCCGCATGAGACCAAAAAATTGGTGTGCATCAATACAGCACGCTTAAATCTGAGGCTGCTCTGAATGCAACTCTCACGAGATCAGACTGAGAGATGGAGAACGTAAATATTGGGAGAGACAATGAGATCCAAACACGCCGATTGCATGCCACTAGTGGCATGCTAGTATAGAAAACAGCAGCTGCCGCTAGCCATGAGGATGCTAATGCTAATGTAACAGACCATCCTTTGTTTGGTTTATGTTTTCGCCTATTTGAACCACATGTCCCCTGGAGAGTTACTGAAGGGCGCGTAGAGCAGATGTTTTCTCTATAATCGGTCTGGTGGCAGTGAGGAAAATAGCTATTGGCTGTCCTGAAAGTCGCTAAATGACGTCATCAATTAATTTGCATAACTGAAATTATAATGGACGCTGTAGGAGAGACGTGTAACGTTGAGGGAGAGACAAAAAGAGGTTAAAAAACACTCTAAATATGTTTATAACTACACTTAGGAGCCAACAACAAATCATAGTAAAATGTGAAACTTTTCCACCATAACATTTTCAAGATGTTTATTGTATACAATCTACATCAACTATCTACATGGACCGAAAAGAGAAAGTAGGCGTGATCGACCAGCGGTGTCTTCGTACATGCGTGATGCATTTGCAGTCTGGATGCTGAGGGGTGAAAGCCTCCTGCTCTAAACGCAGCCAGGAGGGACTCACAGCAGCATCCACTGCTCGTTGAGAAAAGTAAGAACGATACATGCTTTCACGTCAGTCTAAAAAAGTCTCCGTTGACGCCAGAAAAAGTCGCTGGATTTGTTGCTAGTCCCTTTTTTGAAAAAGAGTCGCTAGAGGGGTCTGAAAACTCGCTAAATATAGCGACAAAGTCACTAAGTTGCCAACACTGTCTGGCTGGGCTCAAGTGAGTTCTACAATAACATTAAATCATGGCTTGAGTTCTACATCAATGTCCCTTTATTATTTTCTCATTGTGTATACACAGTTAAGATACTCAAACGCTCAATTACACTGCGCGTTAGCCTTCAGCTGTAAATTGTGTTCAGTGACAGCGGACGGAAAGGAATCGGATGAGATGATTGGCTCAAATGCAGATCACAGATCAATTAAAAAACGCCCAGATTGGCTCTGATCGGATAGTTGAGACTGGGATCGGGACATCTCTAATAACGCTTTTTACAATTCACTATTCAAATATGGGCATGTGTTGGGTTTGACATGCTGTACAAAGTAACCCTAAAAAAACAGCACATATATTTTCTTTAAGTATAATACCAACATGTCATGGTTTATAATGCTGAGTCATGTGTATGAAGCAGCAATTCATTTCAGGCGAAGTCCAAAAACACGTACACCATGAGGTATGAAAGGCAGACGTGTGTCATCAGACAACCTCAGACAAACATTGTTCAAAGAATAAACAAAGACTTTTCATGACTCAGCAGTTTCCTTGTGTTTACTTCTCAGCTTCCACCAACTCAATGGAGCAGTGCTTCAGGACAAACACCCATATCCAGGCTGGGAACTAAACCAGCCTCTCACTCATTAATGATGCCTGGGGCTCTGTTTTTTTTTTTTTTTTCTTGGCCGTACCGGGGAGTCTAGCCAAACTCTGCAGCCATGGCCTGGAGACTCTCCAGACAATTACAGATCGGTGTGGCGAAATGGGGAAGTGGCTGTCAGATACAATCCATCAAAAAGAGAACCGTTTGCTTCACTGTCAACATGAGGGTGTCATATAATTAACACGTTCACTTGTCACAACCTGAAGCAGTCAGAGAGGCATGCAGTGTGCACTCACTAGCTGGTATGTACGCGGTTTATCAACGGAGTGAAAGAGCTGCAAGAATCTGAACACGTCAGCCTCAAGACTCCTTATTGTTTACTCACCCTATTCAAACAACGTGCATCTGATGACTGCAGCACACAGAAATGTCTTTACTGTGACTTTAAGACTCTTTTACACTCCACTTTGAACTCAAACAGAGTGCATCAAGAGCTTGTCGAATGATTGATTTGATCAAATCGAGTTCTGACTAGAACTAGGAAGAGAGAGCACATATCTCCAGTGTTAGATTCTCTACACTGGCTCCCCATAAAATCTAGAATAGAAACAAAGCTGCCCTATTACCCCTCTAGAACACTACACTCCCAAAATGCAGGCCTGCTGGTCGTACCTAAAGTCTCTAAATGTAGTATGGGAGGTAGAGCCTTCGGTTATCAGGCCCCTCTCCTTTGGAATCATCTACCAGTCAGGATCCAGGAGGCAGACACCCTCTCTACTTTTAAGAGGAGGCTTCAAACTTTCCTTTTTGATAAAGCTTACAGTTAGAGCTGGCTCAGGCTTTGACCAGCTCTTAGTTATGCCGCTATAGGCTTAGACTGCCAGGGGAACTGGCGCACTGACACACTGGGATCCTATCTCACCCCCTTCCCCCCCAACCTCCTCATCACCTATTTTAAATCTTCCTGTCCAATTAAAGTTACAAACCATAGACCTTTTCTGGAGTCACTGAGCTCCCTTGTCTCGTGGGTTCCTCTGAGCTGCCATAGACGGCGTCCTGCTGTGGACGTTCCAGACACCAGCGGCAACAGCTACTACTACTCGTCTCATCACTATCACCGCTCTCTCTCTCTCTTATTCTCCTCTATCCCTCTTTCCAGACCCAACATGGAAGTTAAAGGAAGTTTGTCTTTGCCACTGTAACTTGCTAAATACTGCGAGGTGCAATGTTCATGGTGGATTAAGATGAAATCAGACTGAAGCCTGTCTGTAAGATGGGACTGGATCTTATCCTGACTTGATGTTGTGTCTTTGTTAGTCTAGACCTGCTGTTTATTAAAGCGTCTTGAGATAACGTTTGTTGTGATTCGGCGCTATACAAATAAATGACTGATTGATACTACTTCTACCTGCCTCATCACTATCATCGCTCTCTCTCTCTCTCTCTCTCTCTTACTCTCCTACTCTCCTACTCTCCTCTATCCTCGTTCCAACCCCAACTCAGTCTCAGCAGATGTCTGTCTAACATGAGTCTGGTCCTGCTGGAGGTTTCTGCCTGTTAACGGAAGTTTGTCCTTGCTGCTGTAACTTGCTAAATACTGCGAGGTGCTCTGCTCATGGTGGATTAAGATGAGATCAGACTGGATCTTACCCTGTCTTGATGTTGGGTCTTTGTTAATATCATAACATAGTACAGTCTAAACCTGCTCTGTTTGTAAAGAGTCTTGAGATAACTTTTGTTGTGATTTGAGGCTATATAAATAAAGATTGATGACTGATATGGGATCATTGTACAAAATTTAAAAGTTTAAATATTAGTGAGACTTTCCAACATTTTGAGTGCCATCTTAGGGGAATTTAATATTGAGTGCAGGATACCCACAACCCTGCATTAAATTGAGGCCCAGAGTACAAATCAGTCTCATACACATAATATTGTGACAGTTGACCAGCACCTTGCAGCAGTACTGTTGTGTATTTGCAAAGTAGTAGCACAGAGGGATGAGTGAGTTTGCAGGCAGCACCACTGGTGTTTGAAAGCACATAGAGCATTTGTATTTTAGGTTGCAAACCCATCACTTCACCTGTATATGTGTATCCCAGATTCACTTTTGGAGCGAGCCTGCTGTCAGGGTAATTGACAACACCGGCACTAATAACCTACTGACCCCTATTTTCTCTCTCACTGGAGACAGCTCTTACGCCTGCAGACATGTCCTGAAATAGCTCATCTCGCTGTTACACCCTTAAGTGACATCAGCATAAGACAAGTGACGTCTCTATCCGACATGACACCTTCAAAAACCACAGAGCTCTGTTGTCCTAATAAGGTGCTGATTTTTACTTCACACACAGGACTTCTAAACGGAGATTTATCTGTTTTTTTCTGGCGTGTGATCCAACACCAAAGGACCTGTTTCATTAGCAGCCAGCTGGACGGACTTCTTATCAAGAATAATTACTAACTGATCCACAAAAACCCAAACTTACACACCCAAATCTCTCAATCAACAGAATAAAACCCTCTGAAAGCATCAGACAACAAACCCAGCGCCTCCACTACGGCGTAACATCACCACCACGTGCTCAGAGACCACCAGCACAGCTCAGAGGATAATCCTGCAGCTCGCAGCCCGGGGTACTCACGCTGTATGTGAATAAGCTGCTTTGGCATCTTGAACTCCCCGGGGTACAGGGACTCGTAGTGCGTGATGTTGCGCTCTGCCTCGGGGACGGGGATAACCATGTTGTCCCGCTTCTCGCCGTAGACCTGCTGTGCCGAGATGGCCCGCTGGAGATGGTGCTCCTGGAAGAGGGGAGAGAGAAAAAACAGATGTTTACAAAAGACTGTCTTCAGAGGAGGGTTTTGCAGTACAGCTGCATGATATTGGAAACAAACTTCACAGAGTAATGTCTGTGTTTCTCCTGGAAAGTACATGATGCAGAATGAAAGAATGACAGGAAGTGTGCGGGTGTTAAAGGAAGTTTGTCCTTGCTGCTGTAACTAGCTAAATACTGCAAGGTACAATGCTCATGGTGGATTAAGATGAGATCAGACTGAGTCTTATCCTGTCTTGATGTTGGGTCTTTGTTAATAATAAAGTACGGTCTAGACCTGCTCTGTTTCTAAAAGTGTCTTGAGATAATGTTTGTTGTGATTTGGTGCTATACAAATAAAGATTGATGATTGATTGTCACTTAGGGGCGGGTATCGAAAACCGGATCCGACTTAGAACCGGTTCCGTCACAAACTCTGCGACGCAGAACTCCTTCAACCATGAGGAAACATGGAGAGGAAGAAGCGGTCTAAAGCGTGGCTCCATCAGTGCAACGCTGTCATCTCATGTAAAGGTGCAAATCCCTCAAATATGCTGAAGCATTTGTTGACTTGGCCTCGAAGCTTGGGGTTCGCCTCCCCAATGTGAACATGTGGGGAGGCAAACCCCTGCCTACCTCTCCCCTTTCGGAGTTGGGACACTTTCCCTCAGGCTTGAGGGGTCACATCCGGACTCACACGGCCGAAAATGAGGCGCCAAGAGCGGGTAAAATACCTCTGCGATGACCCCCGGAGGAAAAGCAATCTTCCTCTCCAATTTCAAAGTCTTTTCATCCAGTCTAGAGGGGCCACGTCTGGACTCACGCGGTCGAGAATGAGGTCCACCTATTGTTCAGTACGGCGTGGTGATGCCGGAACTTCATTCAGGCACTGTTGTGGCGTTGCAGTGTACAAGAGCCTTGGCAACACCTAACAGCACAGCATGCATGTTTACAAGCAGGTGACACACTGCATGCACAGATTCAGTTCCCTCTGTGTGATGCTAAACGAATGCATTGGAATTAGAGCCGTCTGTAAAAACCCCTCCACTATTTGTTTTTCCTCCAGAGACACGCTCACGATGACACGGCAAAGTAAATGTCTGATTCATTAACCAGCAGACAGAACCTGCTTTTAATGAATATCACTTCATTACATAGATATGCATCGACAAATGGGTATACTGGTGTGTAATGGGATGACAACAGAAATGAACAAGATTAATTTAGTTTGGGGGAGGAAGACACTGTTGCATCAGGAGGTAAATTAATTTTCCATTTGTTGTTAATATGAGGAGGCGAGCAGAGGAGCAGACTGTGAGAGAGAGACGGCACAGCAGTGTCTGATAGTGATAACCAACATCAACTTCACAATATGAAGCTGTGGGTGCGTTAATATTTGGATGTTGTTCCAAACAAACCTTTGAACAGTCAAATAGATTACATCCCAGCCTCTCATTACAACAGAAGGACAGTTATTGGCACAATATGTTACAGATACTACATGGAAGTAGGGCTGGGCGATAATTCAAGAGCGATAATTATGTATCAAAGCTATAGTCCTCGTCGCAGAGGTCGCTGGTTCGACTCCCAGACGGTCGACCATTCACTGCATTTTTCCCCCACTCTCTACTCCTCATGTTTCCTGTCTCTCTTCAGCTGTCCTATCAATAAAGGCGAAAAAGCCCCAAAATATAACTTCAAAAAAAAAGAATTGGATATACATTTTTATCGATATATGTTGATATCAATATTTATTTAGATTCAATGTTGACACAAGAGGAGTCCATACAGGTCTTTAAAAGTGTTTGCATCAATAAGACGATGCTAGTTACTCTGTATACTGCAGGAAGTGTCTCAAACATGTTAACATTTCACACTTAAGCTCACAGCTGTAGTGGTAAGTCTATTCTCCTTACTGAAGGTAGGGCTGGGCGATAATTCGATAATTATCATGATATAGTTTTTCTCAATTTAAATATAATAAATTTTTCAATACAAAGGGAGGGCGCTAATGAGCCTTAAACGCTAGTTGCCACCCAACATTAGACAGTAGAAGAAGAAGACAGCATTGCACAGCCAATCATGTCGCAGGGTGAGAGGTGGGCGGGGCTTAAAGACCTTTGGAGCGGAATGTAAACAAAGCTGAAACGAGTGATAGCAACACAGCAGAAAACTTAAAACATAGCAGCTCAAAGCAGAGTCGTTAGTCTGACATTGTGTCAACTCTGCGTTAACTAATAACTTAACACACTTCATTAAATCTACTTTCAGGATGTGGGTAAAGAAAGAGCACAGAGACAACTTCTGCTGTGCATTTCAGACATGTTTAATGTCCACCGAGACCATAGAACTGAACACTGAATAACCGTGATGCATTCAATGCACTGTAGGAAACAATATCGCTCTGCCTGTAACCCTTAGTAATATTAAAGGAGTGTGCAAAACTCAAAACAATACTCTGACTCTTTAAACTGATACACTACAATTTCTTTGTTGTAAGTTTAAATCAAATTGCGCAAATTATCTCAAACTGAGAAAAATAAGAATCTACAAACTAAAACTTCACAAAAATCTCATCTTACACAAAAGACCTGCTTCCTGTTAGCACCGTCAGAAATGATGGATTCAAGACGCTTATCAGAAAACTAAATCCAGATACAAGCTAACAACCCGTATTCAACTTTCACTCAGGAGCAAAAATCTGCCTTTAAATTTAAATGATTGATATTTATCGTGATAATTATCGATATCGCCCAGCTCTACATGGAAGAACGACTGTGCATATGAAACTTAAATAAATAGAGAGAGGGATGAAATCCCAGTTTCTGTTTGTGGATTTCATCTCAGTATTTGTGCAGAGGCATGTTAGGGGAATAATAAACTGCAGAGAAAATGAGTGCAAATATGAAAGTAAACATTAAAAACAAAACAGGGTAGCACTGCACAGTCAAACAATCTTCTTAATTCTTTTAATTATCTTCTAATGATATTTAGTCTCAAACTTCTCTGTTATCATCTCTGCAGACTCGTAAAACAAGGCAGAGTTCCTCCAGGCGGTCATACGTCACAGACAATCACAGCTCTCCACGGTGAGTCTTAGAGGAATCAGTCAAGCATGAGGGGAATAAAGGTAAAGGATGTTTAGTGTTTAACCGAGCCTGTCTGAGTAACAGCAGGTGTTCTGGTGTGTCAATCCTCCGTCAGTACAAAGAGGTGAGATTCATTTTAGTCTATTTGTACTTCAGGCGAGCGCAGACGTCATTTTGAGCTCCGCACAGGTAACCCTACTAACGCACCGATGACTCACTGTTTTCATTTGCTGCAACGCCGAGCAAGAGGGAGTCACAAAGTCAGTCTGCAGGAGAATCTAAGAGTTTACAAATAACACTGTTGCATATTCAGAGACACGGGCCCACAGATGAAAACACCTGCAATGTTTACTGAAAGAGAAAATCATTGAAAGTAACTTCTCGGCTAAACAAACAAGGCTGTTGGCAAATGAGTCACTGGATTGACTCTTGAACTCGGTAAACAGAATGTTTTTTGGATTATGTAATCTCATGCAGTCACCTACAAATGGGATGCAAACAGAAATCCTACGCCAAACATGAGTCTCTGGAACAATGCATGACTTACAACCCCTTACTGACACGTTTTATACTGTATGAGTAGAGTATAGAAAATGTGCATGCAGCATATGAATGTCTGGGTTTCCCCTGACACTACAGAGGTTTCTACTTTTCGTTTTCTCAGCATATAAAGCTGACAGAACAGAAAATAAAAACGACACAATGTTTTGGTGTCATTTACGGGGCATGCTGCTTCAGTCCTCTGCTCTGTTTTGGTCTCAGCTCCTCAGCAGAACACTTACACAATCACATCCATGCCAAAGAGGCCCTCAGAGAGCTCCAAAGCAGAGTTCAGACTAAAGATTGCACTGAAACAAAAACCTTTGAAAAGTGGAAGGAAAAGCTGTAATAGAGCAAACTGCTAACCTGAGACCTGAGACACTTTGAGCCACGCTGCCTCCTGCACCACTACAGTCAACCGTGTCTGGTTCAGGGAAATGGGGCATTTTCCAGCAGTTAATTAGCTAAGTTAGTCAGGTACAAGCAAGCAGCAACCTCTGGTCTTGAAATATAAAGCCCATGCAGAAGCGCTAAAAACTGCAGTTCATGGAGCGTCCACTTGAGGCTGGCTGCAGAAACACCAGAAACCACATACACACCCATTCAAAAAAAGACGATCACTACAGCAATAATAAACATGTTTACAGACTGGTTCAAAAAACGGTTTAAGTCTGAATAGCTAATTTCTGTATGGGCACACACTGTACTGGGGATACATTTTTTTATAACTCTGTATTTTCAAAGATACTACACTTTTGAGTTTTGCCCATATAAGGGGGCATGGTTGACTTGATTGACAGGCAGGCACCCTTTAGTTGTTAGTGGACAGGCAACAGGCACGCCTCTTTACCTCACGCTAGCTCGGCGAAGTTAGGTTGTGTTCAGCATTTCCAATATGGCTACCGCCGACAATTGGTTTCAAAACAGCGCTTCAGGAACAGAAGGGTGACGTCATGGATATTACTATTATTTATACAGTCTATCGGTACTAAAAATCGGAGAGTTACTTTGAATATTTTTTCATTTTAAAAGTACAATTTTTAATAGTCTTCACCTGTGCCTGGTTGTAATACAGTATTCCCGCCAGAGGGTGGCAATAGAGCATCTTAAAGCTGTTTGCTAACCCCATTAAATAACAGAAGAAGAAAATATGAACAACAGTTGCTGGATTTTCTCAGTTTCTGAATCTCACACTACTACACTTTGTATTTCCAGAGACTGAGCATGGCTGTAAAATGTAAACATGCACGCCTTGCCGCGTCACAGAAACACCGACATAAAGATAGAGACAGACGCTGTGAGTGCCCGCTACTAGCAGCACCTCGTTCCTGCTCCTGGAAAGGTGTGTGTGGGGTGATTATTCGAATAATCGTCGAACAGAAGCCAATGATTATCGAATAGTATTTGGGCTTAAAGGGTACGAGTCATAAAATAGTCAAAATGATGAAAACCCAGAACTTCCTGACACTATCAAAACAAAGGGAAGGTTACAGTTCATAACTAATTGTGCAAATTGAATGTAGAACCTTATCCAATCACATTAATCTATATAAATCAAACGTTGACTACTTTTGCATTGTGGTATTTTTTCCTCCACCACATGGTTGCCCGTAATCTGAACACTAAATGTTCTCTAATCATTAAAGCTCAGAATTCTCAAAGTTGCGAGTCATATCTGATGATCTGGGGAAAAAAAAAAACAGAATCTGGAAAACATGCAAATAGATCTCATCGGCCTAAAAATACATCTGCATCAAGGGCAGTGCAGTTTATGACAAATGTATGCTCCCCCCTGAAGTACACATTCTTTGAAGGCCTGCTCTCAGCGGTTGATGCAACAGATGGCCAATCCAGTGGAACTGACTGAGGCCCATCTCGCTCTAACACGTACTTTAACAGGGCTCCTACTCGTTTTGCACGCTGCACGCTTCTTTTTCACAGCCACAGATTCTAAGTTGGATTTGGAGATATGGGTCAGCGTTTAATGCAACACTAATTGTGGCTGGCAAGTACGACCGTCAACAAATCTGTGTCTGTGCATGGCTCGTTTTCATCACCTGAAAAACTTGCACAGTTTGCGTGGGAGTTTTAAGTGGTTAGGGACCCGGAGGATAATCCAAAGCCACGAGCAAGCTCTGCATGGAGTAACAGGAGAACCGTATCAGAGCTGTGAGCTGCCATGAAAGGACGCAGCGTGTGTCCAGAGCTGAACCATCTGCCCCTGGTAAGCTTATCAACAGGCCCAGTGTTGTACACTTTCTCTAGAAGCAATACACAAAGAAACACAGCTTACTCCGTTATCTGAACCTGTGTGAATTCAACCTTCAGGGGCCTTAGGATTAAAGTGAAAGTGCTCAGACAACATCCATCACACACTACTTGTTGAGTCTTTGGGGTGTAAACAAACACATGCCTCAAATCACGAGAAATTTGTCACCGACTTACGCCGGCTCGTTCCTCTAAACATGGCTGAATTTGGCATGTTAACACAGGCAAATCACAGGGTTTGGACCAAAACAAAGTGGCGCATTTGGCTTCAATCGTTACAATGTGTGCTGATTGTCCAGCCAAGCTTGTTGAAACTTTCGCACAGGCTTGTTCGCTGCCCACAAACACACAGCCGCCTGCAAATTGCTTACAGTTTCGTGTGAGCCTTCATTTAACAACCCCCTTGTTTCGCCAGTTTAAAACTGCCGAGGCTGTGGTTCCCAAGATCACAGCGTCTTTAAGCCTTAAACATAAAAAAAATAAGCTCTCAAGAAACACTTCAGCTGCAATAGCATTTTTTCCTTTTTTTTTTATAAATTCCCTGAGCTCTCTGTGTAGCAGTTTGAAAGCTGAGGACAAAGCAGAATCAGTTTTATTTGGAGCATAGTGCCAGCTTAAAGCCATGATGAACAACAGCTACCATCACGGGTGAGGAGGGCTGTGTGTGTCAGGAGATTTATTTAGATTGTATGTTGACACAAGGAGTCCATACAGGTCTTATAAAGTGTTTGCATCAATAAGGCAAAGCTAGTTACTCTGTATACTGCAGGAAGTGTCTCAAACATGTTAACATTTCACACCTGAACTCTCATCTGTAGTAGTAAGTCTATTCTCCTTACTGCATGTAGGGCTGGACGATAATTCAATAATGATAATTATCTTGATACAACTTTTCTCAATTCTAAATAGAACAAATGTTCGATAAAAATTCAATATATATAAACAAATAATAACATCCCCCCCAACCACTGGAATGGGAAGGTGCGCTAATGCGCCTTAAACACTAGTTGCCACCCAACATTAGACAAAAGAAGAAGCCTGCATCAAACAGCCAATCATGTCGCAGGGTGAGAGGTAGGCGGGGCTTAAGACATTTGCAACGGAATGTAAACACAGCTGAAACGACACTGAAGAAAACTCAAACCAGCTCAAAACAGAGTCATTAGTCTGACACTGTGTCGACTCTGCGTTAACTTTCAACTTAATACACTTCATTAAATATACTTTCAGGATGTGGGTAAAGAAAGAGTACAGAGATAACTTCTGCTGTGCATTTCAGAAACGTTTAATGACCACCTCAACCGTAGGACAACTGAACACTGAATAACCGTGATGCCTTCAATGCACTGTAGGAAACTATCACTCTGTCTGTAACCCTTAGTTATCTTTAAAGGGAGTGCATGACTCAAAACAATACAATACTTTATAATCTGATACACAGAATAAAATCTGATATATCTTTGTTGTAAATTTAAATCAAAATATGCAAATGATCTTAAGCTGCGAAAAATGATACTCTACAAACTGAAACTTCACAAAAATCTCATCTTAAACAAAAGACCTGCTTCCTGTTAGCACCATCAGAAATGATGGATTGAAGTAGCTTATAAGAAAACTAAATCCAGATACAAGCTAACAAACTGTCTGGTTTCTTCAACTTTCACTCAGGACCAAAAATCTGCCTTTAAAGTTCATTAAGACAATTTGATATTTATCGCGATAATTATCGATATCGACTGATGTGAAATATTTTATTGTGATAACATCATTTTCAATATCGCCCAGCTCTACATGGAAGAATGACTGTGCATATGAAACTTAATAGAGATAGGGATGAATTCCCTGTTTCTGTTTCGTGGACTTCATCTCAGTATTTGTGCATAATAACATAATTTACAACATCGCCCAGCTCTAATTATCCTCAAAATTAGAATGACACAAACAGACCTTGACCCTACAGCGGATTCAAAAGCAAATGTAAATGCCATACATGCATCAACTTGACTCAGAAGTTATAAGTTGCACATCTGAAGAGAGGGCCAGCTACAAGATCAAGATCGCAGTAGTAGTTTTAAAAGAAGACGTAGGTGAACACAAGGACAGGAGTCTATGATTTAATTCCTCACCATCACAGCGCAGGAGTCGTCCTCTGATGTAATTCGTCAAACACACCCTCAAAACTTTCCCTCTATAAATCCCGCTGTCTGACATGCTGATGAACCCGGAGCTCGGAGATTTAAGGAACCTTCAAGAAGAGTGAGTGCAAGGATCCAATTAAACCTGAGCCTGGCCCAGACCAGCCTTTTGCACGCTTTCTGCAGAGGATATCAGCTTGGCACATTGCAGCACGCCACCCCGGGCTGCCTCTGACCTAAAGATATCCTGATCTTTCGCAGCTGTGATCGTAACAGACACGGTTCGCAGTCTGGGATTTCCTCTCCCGAGGAATTGGGTGAGTGGGGATAAAGGGCTTTTGTGAATGGCACACAGGAACAAGTATTCTAGGGTATTCAAAGACATCATGCAACTAAAAAATTAGAGGTAAACAATTCTAAAACAATAATGTTAAAAGTCTCTTAATGCAGGTTTTTCTTTCTCATCTTCCTCCACAAAAAGAAGTAGGAGAGACTTCAATACTGCAGAATTCAAAGTGCTAAAACTCCTTTGTCTAAGATGAGTGTTCGTCTGCTTTACCTCTAACCCCAGGACACTTAAAGATAAAATCAAAACACCGACTCTCTTGTTCTTTCTTTGCACCATATTCCAGGACCGCTGAGACTTCACACTGGCAGCGCTTCTTTTCTTTCACAGCCACAGATGCAGATAGAGAAGAGACAAATGAATATCTATTTTTCACAGCACCACGCGTTCCTTCCATTTAATGTTCCCGAGGAAAATAGATGACTCCAATAAAAGTTGCCATGGCGACCAAAGTGTGGCCTCCAGCAGGTGTTTTTTTTTTTTCAGCTGAGGAGAGAGAGCAACTCTCGAGGAAGGCAATCTGTTCGGTGAGTCAAGGCGTACACCCCGGTTAAAATACACACCGTGAATAAGACGAACGAGACGCCAAGAAGGAAGACGAGATGACGAGACTCAGGCAGAGGATGTGACGGAAGTTTTACAACATCGAGGAATCAAGTGAGGATCAACGTTGTGCTTGGTAGACCGCCAAGAAGCCCCAAAATGACATCATCTAAGAGAGAAAAAACACGCCATGCAATGTTGTTTATGCGCAGCAGCTATGGACACTGTGAAGCCTAGAGCTACCCACTTACATTGCAAACTTGTTGTAGTGGCATTATGGATCCTACATGACTCGCTCTTCTGATTGGCTTGTTCTGAAAGTCCCTTTAGTTTACACCAAGCTGCAAGAATTCAAGCCAATGGCGAAGTGTTAAAGTTGCAGTTCCACGAGTGTCCACTAGAGGCTGGCTATCGGAAGTACCGGAAACCACATACACACCCATTCAAAAAAGCCACTCTTAACAGCAGAAATAAACATGTTTACAGCCTGGTACAAAAAACGAGTGTAGTCTGGATCGCTCATTACTCGATCGGCACACGCTGTAAGGGGGTGAATCTTTTTGAGAGGCACAGCTGACTTGATTGACAGGCGGGAACACTGTAGCTGTTGGCAAGGAGGCTCAAAGTCCGCCTCTTTACGTCACACTAGCTCAACAGCAGTTGGGTTGACTTCAGCATTTCCAATATGGCTTCCTCCAACAATTGGCTTCAAAACAGCGCTACAGAAACAGATGGGTGACATCACAGATACCAAGTCTATTTCAAGCGGCAACCTCCGGTCTCAAACGATGAAGCCCATGCGGAAGTGTTATAAACTGCAATAGATCGAAAATCCGCTTCAGGCTGGCTGCAGAAACACCGGAAACCACATAGACATGAATGGGAAAAAGACGATCTTTGCAGCATTAATAAACATGTTTACAGCCTGGTTCAAAAAAACGCTTGGCACTACGAAGCTAATCTCTCTATCTGCACACACTGTACGGGGGGGGGGGAATTTTTTTCTAACTTGACGGTTCAGAAGATATTAAGATTACCAGTTTTGCCCAAATAAGGACATGACTGACGTGACTTCCAGTCGGGAACACATAGCTATTGGCTAGGAGGCTCAAATTACGTCACACTCTGCCTGGTTGAGTTACGCATTTCCGATATGGCTGCCGCCGTCGATTGGCTTCAAAACAGCTCTCAACTCTCACCATATTTTATACAGTCTTTTATACAGTCTATGCATGCGATGCATTGTTGGAGGGGCATTATGGATCCTACATGACTCTTTCTTCTGATTGGCTCGTTCTGAAAGCCCTTTGAGTTAACACCTAGCGGGAACCTCCGGCAGCGAGAATTGAAGCCAATGTGGAAGTGTTAAAAACTGCAGTTCGTCGAGTGTCCACTTGAGGCTGGCTGTCTGGTACAAAAAATATGTGTAGTCTGGATAGCTCATTTCTTGATCGGCACACACTGTACGGGGTTTAATTTTTTCATAACGCATCAATTTTGAATATATTAAGTTAAGTTTTACATTATGAGAGGCATAGCTGACTTGATTGAAAGGTGGGAAGACTTTGGCTTCAAAACAAGGCTTCAGAAACAGATGGGTGACATCCCAGATACTAAGTCCATTTCTTATACAGTCTATGGTTTACACTTAAAGGCTGACTTATGTTTCTGTGTCGAAATCGACGGCGTAGCCTACACCGGATGCCCGCATAGCTCCCATACCTACGCAGAGGCCTGCGCACGTAGCTGACGTGCACCTCCTTCAAAATGTAACTACGAGTAGAATCAACGTGGACCGCAAGCCCTGTGATTTTAAGAAACTACAGAAAGCTTGTACCGGACTTGCAAAAGTAGCTTGTTATGGAGTCTGGGATTCCTTCATGTCTCTGAGGTCTTGTCGTATATCTGTAATTGTGCTGTTATGGTTTATCTGGCTTTGTCGTCCTTTTGTCGCCTCTACATCGTTACTTGCCTGAGCCTTAACTCTCATGCATTCATCACAGTTTTGGTGCCGTCTCATGTGTTGATGCAAATTGGTCACGTTGCCGTCTAACAAGTTTTGCACAACACTTCTTTTAGTTCAGCATCACCGTGCCTAAATTCAATATATTCCCATATAGCAGTGTTTGTGGTTTTCTTCGCCACCAGTTCAGCGTTGGCTTGCTCGTCGGCATCTACATTCGTCACTGTGCGCCGGATAGCCATGTGACCACACAGACACGCACACAGCAGCTGATGAGCGTCACAAAACAGACTCCAAACAATCAGAGGAGAGGTTGCAACGCTAGACACACGAACTAATGTATTCAAATTGCAGCCTCTGGTGCGGTAATGTAATTGCATACTCAACGCGACTGCAATTAGACGAATCGTGCCGCACTCCTTTACATTCAACACTTTCACTATCTTTCTCAAATCGAACGTTGAGATCCTGGACTGGCTACACCAGCGCCTCTGAAATGTTTCTCTTTCAGTGCAAATAAAAAGAATAATTTGAGACGCCCTGATGAGAAAAAATGGACAAAATGTTCCCGTGTGTGTGTCTGCTGAGGCGGCTGTGCACTGCTTCTTCGGAAGTAACAAAAGCCTTACCGCAGAAAACACTATTTATATATATATATGTTAAAGCCACAGGTTATTAGTAACATAAGTGTGATAAATCCACTTCAAGAGCAGTGACTAGTTGTGAAAAATTGGTCCTTTTGCAGTTAATTATGCCTGAGAGTTGTTGCTTTGAATCCTAATTCAAATGCACACTTTTGTCACTTCAAATGAGCCACAAGAGTCGGCCACACGCTGCAGAATTGGCTTGAAGCGGAGAAGTATACCTGTTGAGGACTACTTCCACATCAAGATCACAAAATCTGCTTCCTCGCTTCTTAAATTGTCCTAACTTTCAGGTCATCGCGCGGTCACTCTGTCACCTCGCAGCACGGCACAGCACCGCTCCATTGTTGCCGGACAGGAAGTGGGTCAGGGAGCTAAGCCATGCACAGCCTTGTAGTAAAACTGTCCTCTTTATCTCTTCTGTCACTCTGTTATGTAATGCCGCGCTGTGTGTGTGTACAGTAGGTGGGGGGGAGGGAGGGAGGGCCGGGAGAGGAGAGGAGAGAGGGGGGTGAGCATGTTTTCTGCTGACTTTGCAGCGGCCCCGTAATGTGCTTTCCTTGTGTTTGTCTGCTAAGGCGTCTCGGCGGCACAGAGAGGGTCTCCTTCTGATGAGGTGACGGGGTGAAATTCAGCTGGCTGCGGCGGGAGGGAGAATTCACACTAGCTCATATACCAGCAAATAACGCCTCTCTATGACCAGCAAGAGCATTCAATATTAACATGAATGATCAAATAAAATCTGAGGGCAATTAATGCACAAAATGCTTATGTGCAGGTTTAGTTAATCAGTCATTTCTGCAGCATAACGAGTAGTGAGGTCTCCCAATTAACTCGTGCATGACATTTAAAAGGCCTACATGACATCTAACCTGTAGTTCACATGGGTCACATTCAGACATCTTTGCACAATCAGTGTGAATGTGCATGCAAACTAATTTGAAACTGTACAAGGGTCATACATAAAAGGAATCGATGATGGGCAGATTTCACAACCCTAAATGTTATGCAAGAAAACCCCTCACCTGTTAGAAAACAGCAGCTCGTAATGATGACAAAGGTCATCCAGACTGTGACGTTAAGCCTCAAAAGTAAAGTCATGCTGAAGTGAAATGTGGTTGCAAATGTATCCTGCAGAAAAAGCACGCCACTGATGTTCGCAGGTGTTACAAATGAAGTTGCAAAAACACCCCACAAGTGTCTGCAAAACACCACAGCTGTTGCATACTCAAGATTCTCTAACCTGGAAGTCATTCTTGCTTCATTATTAATTCCACTTTAAACATGGCTGCAGCAATCACTCCTTGCATCGTGCAGCAGAACAGACGTGTTACTAAAAACATGAATGAACCCGCCTCTGGGACAACACTATCATCACCATACCACACATGTTATAACACATTATGCTTCCATAGGATTGTGCAATATGAATCTGTGCAAGTTATCATTAACCCTCCTGTTGTGTTGCAGGACAAATTGACTCATTTTAAAGTTCCAAAATAAAATTGTTAAAAGTATTATTTGCATTTCTAATGTCAGTGGATGAAAGGCTAGTAGTATTCAGAGTTTCCTTCCATCTTTGGTAATATATGAAGAGTTCATTTGCAAAAACAGATGACTCCCATTTTATAAATCTTCAAAAAACATTTCTTTTTGATATTAATTCCTAAAAAAGTTACATTTTTAAGATACCTCTGATTAGTAGTCATTTTGACTTAGTCAAAGCCACCCAACCTCAGTTGATTGATAATATCAAAAGTTAGAAAAGAAAAACAATGTTGTTTTTAACATTTAAAAAAAGTGAGTTAACTGTTTTTGCAAGTGAACTCTTCATATGCCTTCCAAACCAGCTAAATACAGCATACAAATCTGGGCAGCATTTTCATTTATCAACATCACTACATTAAAAATAATGATAATCCAAATGTAGAATAAAATTAACAAAAATATGTCATGTAAAACTATTGTATTTACATTTAGGTCTTTTCAATGTGCATTAAAAAAGTTTTAACATGAATTTAATTAAAAAACAAGTAAGTTATCTTCATCTAACCATGATAAATGAGGGTTAAAGAACACCATTGCACTAAATATTGATTTAAATGGTTAGTAATGGAGTTCATAATGAGATTTAAAAAACATGTATTGGGTTTCTTTGGGAGACTTTTTAAAAGTACTTAAGACTTACCTTTTTAATCTAGCTTTCAATTTGGAGTAGTTTATTTTAACCCTGGACTGCATTATTATTATTATTATTTTAATCATTATTATCTAAACCATTGTTTTAACATGTATTTATTTATCTTATTTATTTTGTGTTCATCTGATCTCGTTAACTAACTTATTTTAACTTTTCTTTCCACTCTTACTTATTTTATTAATTTTACTGTGTTGATTTCCTTTTATTTTTTTAAGTATGTCTTTTTTTTTTAAATCATGCCTTTTATAATTTTACCATTGCTGTTGTTTTCTGACTGTCTGTTACTCTGTGAAGCACTTTGGGCAACATGTTTTTATGTATGAAAGGTGCTTTATAAATAAAGTTGAGTTGAGTTTTGGATCATTAAATATGCCACGGGTCAAACATTATTGCTGTCCCTATGAGAAAGGAACATAACAGGAGGGTTACATTAAATAGCAGGCACGTTTCTTCCTCTCCCTCCTCTCAGGCAGTATATATGAAGAGTTCATTTGCAAAAACAGGTGACTCAATCTTCAAAAAACATTTCTTTTTTGTATAGGTTCCTAATAAAGTTACATTTTCAAGCTACCTGTGATTAGTAAAGTCATTTTGACTTAGTCAAAGCCACCCAACCTCAGTTGATTAATAATACCAAAAGTTAGAATAGAAAAAACTTTTTTTTTTTTAAAGTGAGTAAACGGTTTTTGCAAATGGACTCTTCATATGCCTTCCAAACCAGCAAAATACAGCATACAAATCTGGGTAAATGTTAATTCATCAACATCACTACATTAAAAATAATAAAAATCCAAATGCAAATGCAAAATAAAATGAACAAAAATCTGTCCTGCAAAACTATTGTATTTACATTTAGGGCTTTTCAATGTACATTAAAAAAGTTTTAACATTAATTTAATTAAAAAACAAGTAAGTTATCCTCATTAAATCATTATTTTTGTGAATTAAAGAACACTATTGCACTTAATATTGATTTAAATGGTTAGTAATGGAGTTCATAATGACATTTAAAAAATATTTAATGTGATTTTTTTTGGTTTAAACACTTTTGGATAACTAAATATGCCCTGGGTCAAACATAATTGCTGTCCCTATAAGAAACGCACATAACAGGAGGGTTAAATTAAATAGCAGGCACGTTTCTTCCCTCTCCCTCCTCTCAGGCAGTGTGCAGCACACATGGCAGACTCTGGAGCTGTCAACACGCAGCATCTAGCTGTCAAACCTAGGGCTGGTGAGGAGGGAGGGGAGGGGAGGCCTCACTGTCTCCCCCTGGCATTCGTTCACGGAAGGTACACACCGTCCGAGGCCTCTCCCCGCTCCCCTCGCCTTCAACCGAGGAGGAGAAAGTCAACAAAATGGTGGAACAGAAACGAATCACGTGACTTCTTTGTGCGTTTGGGCGCAATTTGAAGTCGAGTAAATGAACAGAACACGACTAACGAATAAAACCCCAAACCGTTGTGAGCTTACAAACACACCCGTGTAAGAACGAGGTGGTAATATTCAGGATTCATGGAGCTCCGTCGTGTGCAGGGGGGGAGAAAAAAAACGGCAGTTATGGCGGCCATTTTGCAACAAGCTTGCGCAGGCAAACATAGCGGCGCTCCTTGGGAAAGGGAAAAAACACCGCCAAACTGATCCACCACAAGCCGGGCAGGAATAAGAAGACACATACCGATTCCTCCTCCTTCTCCATCCCGGTTGGCATCTGCGGCACTGCCCGGTTGATTGAGGCATACTCGTGCAGGTCCGGCAAATCCTCGCAGCGGAAGACGGGCAGAGGCTTACTAGCATCTAGCGCTCGAGCCCGAAACGACAATTTACTCATATTTATATGAAAAGATGGAGCATAAATCTACTCGGTCTGCTAGGAATAACAGAAGGTCTGCCTCGAGTTCTCATGGAGGAATCTGTTGGAAGGTCTCAGCCGGTCGATTGAGGAGGGGCAGGCTCGGGTACAGAGCCGGGGACAGGCCCGGGTCTCGGTCGCTCTCTGTCGGTCTCTTTTTTTCCTAGGCTCCGCTGTTCCTCCCCCGGTTCAATACGCCATGGCCAACATGGCGGACATTACAAACTCATGCAGCTCGCAGCTCGCTCAGAGCGGCCCAACCCCCTCGATCACACAAACAGCCATTCCCACGCAGTTTTGCACGCGTGCGCGCTCGCGAGACCCTTGGGGTACTGGGGAGAGGAGGGAGGGGAGGGGAACCGAGGAGCTGGATGCTGATGAAGGGATGTGAACATCTCAGAACATCCTATAATACAGCAGGGTGATGCTGACGTACAAAAACATATTTATTCTCTGCGTGGAAAAAAAAAGGATGCAATAAAAAAAGAGAAGACTGTCTGCAGCGCTGCAGCTTTAACATCATTATAATCCAGGGTTGTTAAAGCATCTCAATTCAGTGGGATTCAGTTACATTATGTTTTTACTGCTGCAGATATATTAAACTTAGATCATGTGTTGGAAGGAATTAAAATAAAAAAAGGACACATGTTCTGCCTTTAGGCGGAGCTGTTATCTGAGGAATATCGCCCTCCTGTGGAACAAACACTACATGTCTCCTAAAGGAAGGATTCAATGTTTTTTTTCTTTGATGCTAAAGTGCTGAACTTACACACAGCTGGAAAAGTGAGCAGAAATGCCTCAATGCAAAACCTATTTTATATTATTGCCATTATAATGACTCCAAAATAAAAAAATGCACAAGAGTTTATATCATACATGCAGGGGCAGTGGGTGCACTGCAGAGCTGATGAATAGTTAATAAGAATGGCAAGATGACTAGGGCTATACAGAAACTATAGAAGAGGATTAGGGCCGCTGCAAAAAAAAAAAATAAGGTCCAATATATATTTTTTAGTATTATTATGAGAAGAAGTCTGACTTTTTTTTATCATAATTCTGACTTTAATCTCAGAATTCTGACATTAATCCACAGGGGAAAATAAAATAATAAGGTCCAATATACATATATATATCTTTTTATTCTGAGAATCGCATAATTCTGACTTTTTCTAATTCTGATTTTAATCCACTGGGGGGGGGGGAATGAAGGTCCAATATTTTTTTATTATTATTATTATTCTGAGAAAAATGTCAGACTTTAATCTCAGAACTCTGACTTTAATCCACTAGGGGAAAAGAAAGTAAAGGTCCAATATATATTTTTATTATTATTATTATTATTATGAGAAAAAAGTAAGAATTCTGACCTTAATGTCAGAATTCTGACTTTAATCTCACGATTCTAACTTTAATCCACTGGAGAAAAAAAAATTAAGGTCCAATATATATTGTTTATTATTATTATTCTGAGAAAAAAAGTCAGAATCCTGAACTAAATCCCACAATTCTCACTTTTTTCTCAGAATTCTGACTGTAATCCACTGGAGAAAAAAAAATGAGGTCCAATATATATATTTTTTATTACTATTATTCTGAGAAAAAGTCAGAATTCCAACCTTAATCTCAGAATTCTGACTTTGATCTCAGAATTCTGACTTTTTCTCAGAACAAAAATAATAAAATAAATATTTTGGACCTAAATTTTTTTTTTTTTTTCAGTAGCCCTGATCCTCTTTCCTACAAAACAGCCAGACTGAAACTGAGTTATTATCAAAAATCATTCAAGCACTCCAACAATAACATTACTTCTACATTTAAATATTGTTATTATAGATCAGTGATTGAAAAATGTCGTTTTTTGGTTGCTTCAAATTGTCCCTTAAACATATTTAAACAAAGAGGCAGGATAGATCTGTGATATTAGCTCCATGCTGTTGTAGCGTCAGTGTCTTGTCTGCAGCTGTCAGATGTGGAGAGATACAGCTGCTGTTGGCCACAGACGAGCTTCAGGACTGAAATCTGAAGAGGCTCTTAAAGCACACACTGATGTACGACAATTTAGTCTCCAGTCGACCGCTTAGAAGATGAGAAACGTTTCATTGTTCTCCAACAATGTGAGAAAGTTTCACATGAATGCATAATTGTTTTAAACAAAGGTCACCTAAGGTTGCATTATTCCCATGACTCTCAGACCTCCATACTCAATGCTGGTCCACTTTAATAAACATTAATGCATGCATTAACTGTTAATTCAATAGAACAGTTTAATGCTTGTTGTTTCAGATGTGCAAGTGTAGGGACGATCTAAACAGCATAACTCATCGTCACCAAAGACAAACTTCATCCATGCAGTCTAGGCCTGCTCTGTTTGTAAAAGCGTCTTGGTGCTATACAAATAAAGATTGATTGATGGATGGATAACTGTTTCAAACGACTCTTTTCTACTTTCCCCAACGATCCCATTTATCCAGTGACAGACAAAACCTACCTCAACATGTCAGATGTTTTTGCACAGATGTAAGCCTACGCACATGCACCTGCTCGAAAGTGTTACTCCCTGTCAAAACAACGCAGATCACAAGCTCTGTGACTGGTCCACTGGGTCGCATTGTATTCCCCCATCCTCCACCTACACTGATTCTTTGACCATGCACTCCGTCTCCTCTCTTTTCTTCTTTGCAGTAATTGCAGTCTGATCAACTGCTGCTCCACATTCATTCCCCCAACTCCAACATCATTTGGATTTTGGGATTTGGTCACCATGGTTTGCTGTGCACAAACAAACACAGAATGTAGTGGGATAGGAAACTGGCGATATGAGTAGCACAGAATCACACTGCCTCCTCAAGTTTAGGCAGAATACTGCAGACACTCCATCGCACACATACGTAGCGCTCACAACGGCGTGGACCACTACGGCATAGCTACGGCGGAGAGGTGTAAACCAGGCTTCATGGTTTAACAGACACAACATATCTACAGGTAAAGGTCACTGCTACAAAACTTCAAACATTGGTTAGAAGTTATCATCATAGATATGACGGTGAATACAATTACATTCAAAGTGACATCAACAAATATAAGAATATGAGAGTAACCTGCAAGTGTAGGTGAGTCTTCCTCTGTGCATGAGAGAATGATCAAGCTGTAGGAGGCAGCCATGATCATCATCATCCGTTGGGGAGTCCCAGGCTCACACCTGCAGACCATAATGGAGTCCTGTGAAACAGAGAAGGGCAGAAAGACTGTTACATAAAAGAACATCATTAACAGAGTCTAATCTGCTTTAAATACACAGTTAACATGCTCCATTAGAAACAAAGAGGGGTCATGTCTCAGAACTTGATGAATCTCTACCTTCTTCTCTTCTGGAACTTATAGTATAGACTAATAGTCATCATAACCTCAATCAGGTGTGATCTCTGGAGTGAAGTACTGAGAGGGATGTGACAGTTTTGACTATTCACAACACACAACTCCTGTGTGATATCAAACGATTGAATGTGACTGTTTTACAATGTGGATCATGTTTGGTTCCTACTACATGACTGAGAGTAAACAGCTTCTTCAACAGCAGACTGAGACACCCACCCTGTAAGAAGAAGCACTACCACAGGTCGTTCACCCCATCTGAAGTGACGCTTTACAGCATCAGCATCACTATGTGTTCACAATACTGTAATCTATGACTCACTGCAGGGCTGCTACTTGTGCTAGATTTCTCTTGCATATTTTCATAGTTTGAAATCACACTTGTATTACATTTATATGGGGTTGGAATCACAAGGTAACTCAGGATACAACAAAAAATGAAAATATACAAGAGAAATCTAGCCCACAGTGGCAGCCATGCAGTGAGTCATAGATGATTACAGGGAAGTGAGCACATAGTGATGCTGATGATGTAAAGCATTGCTGCAGATGCTCCTTCTTACTGGGAGAAGCTGTGGCCTCTCAGTCATGCTGGAGTAACTCAACTTGATCCACATTGTAAACAGAGTCTATGACAACGTATGAAGTGAGCTCTGATGTTTAAGTGCGATTGATTATAAAAGTTAAACTAAGATATTACACCATTCAGAGTAGGATTTTGATTATTTTATGTTCTTACAACATTGCTAGCTGAACTAAGGTCAATGTAATAAGCTAGTAACATCTTCTGGTTAGTTTGTTTACTTAAGGTTATATTGAGAACACAAATATTTACACTATGGTGCTATTTGTACTTTTCTTTTTTTTCTTTTCTTTTTTGTTTGTTTTGGTTTCTCCTCTCTCTTATTATTTTCATTTTATTTTATTTTTATTTATTTTTTGTTTAATCTAGATTTTTTTAGGGAGCATTTTAAACATCTTGCAAGGGACTACAGATGTAAATTAATTAATTTAAATTAACTCATTCTGGTATATTTACAGAAGCATTAATTAATATGCATGTTCCTTTTAAATGAAAAAAATAAAAAAATAAAAACAAAACAAAAATTATGTTGTGAAGCTTCAAATACAAGTTTCAGTTTAGGACTCTGTATCGACACATAATTAGTATTATTAAAATAATAATATTGGGGGGGGGGGGGGGGTGGCCTTAACTGAACTGACCACAAGACAATTCAAACAAGCTTGCACAACTCTTATTTATAGTTAATTATCTATCTATTTATTATTTCTGCTGCTATTTTATTATAAACCTGCACCAGTATTCCTTTTTAGACTTGTATATTGCTGCTACTGTGAACTGTACTGTGTATATAACCTGTGATTTTTTTATCTTTTACATCTGTGTGCTGTTTTTTTCTGTCCTTTGGTGTTTCTATCTATCTATCTATCTATCTATCTATCTATCTATCTATCTATCTATCTATCTATCTATCTATCTATCCTATAAAATTAGATCTGGGGCCAAACAGGCTGATTGGGAGTGGGACATCCCTAGTAATAACAATAATGTAACACAACACATTATATATATATATTTATTTATTTATTATATATTTATTTTTACATTATTTATCACTACTTTGCTCTCCCTCTTTTTATACACAATTATTATTATTTATTATTAAATATTTTCTTGCATGTTGTTTTATTCAAATATTACTCAATCCATACAGCAGTTATGTTTCTGCATGTCCAATATTTCACCTTGCACTACTTCAATGTATCATATCAATATGCTAAACACTGTGTATATCCTGTGCAATAACAAACACATCCATAAGAGAGGTGTACATTTTGTATTTATTTATATGTTTTGTTCATTTTTATAATTTTGTATTGTTGTAAATATTTGTCCCTGTCTTTTGCATGTGTCATCCATTACTCAATCACCCTTCATCAGCACTGTGAGCTGTAGTAACATGCGAATTCTCCTCACCGGGGATCAATAAAGTGCATCTAGTCTTATTCTATCTCCATGCAAACCCACATAATATGGAAGAGTGGACAAAAACACGACACAATGTAGGGTTTTGAAATTGTCCTTAGAAGTGTGGACGACACTCATGCACCACCACGAAGCCGATTAGCACGCAGCTTTTGAAGGGTTTGTGATCCGTGTCGAGGCATCAGATCAGACTCAGCTGTGTTTGCAGAGGAACACAGAGAGAGAGAGAGAGAGGCTAGCTGACAGCCTGCTAACACTAGCTTAGCCCACTGACCCTGCGCCATTTACTGTCGGCTAACAGACTCTCAACACTTTGATTTACACTCATAAAACACTTATCCGCTGCTGAAACGCGTCGCTTTCACTCCCTACTGAGGTGACAGGAGTGTAAGTACCTCGACCCGGAGTTGTAACTTACCTGCTGCTAGCAAAGCCACAGGGGAGGAGGATGAAGATGATGATGATGGCAGTTCTTCTAATGGTTGTCATGCTAGCTTCCATGCTAACGCCTCTGAGGAAAAAGGGCTTCTGGATGTTT
The DNA here is from genome assembly GCF_009762535.1 of Notolabrus celidotus. Classification (NCBI taxonomy): domain Eukaryota; kingdom Metazoa; phylum Chordata; class Actinopteri; order Labriformes; family Labridae; genus Notolabrus; species Notolabrus celidotus. Next base: position 27,285,432 of record NC_048288.1, read on the forward strand.
GATCTCTGGAAGTGAAGAGGACTCGAAAGGAGGAGAGGTCTCTGGAGACAAATAAACAGCCGGAGTGGAGAAAGTGATATCCTGTCGCTGAGGGGGAAGTTGGAGAGTTTCTGGGGTTACTTCGACAAAAAAACAAAAAAAAGAAAAAGATCTAAACTGACCACCAAGCCACTTTACAGGCGGAGTGTGATTGGAGGGTGAACGCCACCAATCACCTGTGGAGAGCCAGAGGAGGATGAGCTCATTGATCCCCCCGCCCACCCACAATAATAATAACAATAATAACAACAATAAAAATAATAACAATGATAACAAAAATAATAATAATAACAATAATAATGATAATAACAATAATGACAATAATAATATTAACAATAATAACAATGATTACAATAATAATAATAATAATAATAATAACAACAATAAAAATGATAATAATGATAATAATAATAATAATAATAATAATAATAATAATAAATAGTAATAAATAATAATAATAACAATAATCACAATAATAATAATAATAATAATAATAACAATAATAAAAATGATAACAATAATAATAATAATAATAAATAATAATAATAACAATAATCACAATAATAATAATAATAATAACTATAATAATAACAATAATAATAATAACAAAATGATAACAATAATAATAATGACAATAATAATAAAAATAATGACAATAATGACAATAATAAAAATGATAACAATAATAACAAAATGATAACAATAATAATAACAATAATAATAATAACACATATAATAATTATAATAATAATAACAATAATAATAATGTTAATAATAATAACAACAAAAATACAAATAATGATAATAATTATAATAATGACAACCACAATAATAATATAATACAAAGACTAATGTTAAATAAAAACTATCTTCCAATAGACCCTGTCTTATTTATGTTTCAGCAATGAGAATTAAAGTAATACAACCCAAAACATTGAGAGATATGGAAGCCCTAAGCGGACATAATTCATACATTTCATTTAACTTGTTTTTAAGGGATGAAGAATAAAGATTTCTTTGTGTGTTTTTCTTTGAAATGCACTTTGTGGCCTGTGTCTTGAAAGGTGCTAGATGAATACAATTATTATTATTATTATTATTATTATTAGTAGTAGTAGTAGTAGTAGTAGTAGTAGTAGCAGTAGTAGTTGTGTTATTATTATGTTATTATTTTTATTATTGTCATTATTAGTAGTAGTAGCAGTAGTCGTAGTAGTAGTTGTAGTGTTGTTGTTATTATTTCATTATTATTATTGTTTTATTATTAGTAGTAGTAGTCGTCGTAGTAGTAGTAGTAGTCGTAGTATTGTTATGATTATTATTATTAGTAGTAGTAGTGTTGTTATTATTATTTTATTATTATTATTTTTATTATCATTATTATTATTATTATTATTATTATTAGTAGTAGTAGTAGTAGTAGTAGTAGTAGTAGTAGTACTAGTGGTAGTAGTAGTAGTGTTGTTATTATTATGTTATTATTATTCTTTTTATTATTATTATTATTAGTAGTAGTAGTAGTAGTAGTAGTAGTGTTGTTATTATTATTTTTTTATTATTTTTTATTATTATTATTATTATAAGCAGTAGTAGTAGTGTTGTTATTATTATTTTATTATTTTTTTATTATTATTATTATTATTATTATTATTATAAGCAGTAGTAGTAGTAGTAGTAGTAGTGTTATTATTATGTTATTATTATTTTTATTATTATTATTATTAGTAGTAGTAGTAGTAGTAGTAGTAGTAGTGTTATTATTATGTTATTATTATTATTGTTATTATTATTCTTATCAGTAGTAGTAGTAGAAGTAGTGTTGTTATTATTACTTTATTATTATTTTTTATTATTATTATTACTATAAGCAGTAGTAGTAGTAGTAGTGTTGTTATTATTATGTTATTATTATTTTTGTTATTATTATTATTATTATTATTAGTAGTAGTAGTAGTAGTAGTAGTGTTGTTATTATTATTATTAGGTTATTTGATTGGCCTACAGTGGGGGTGTCTGGTCTCCTGGACGGTTATTTTTGGGGGTTGTGGAATAAAAAGTTTGGGAACCCCTGCTTTAAGAGACCTAACTAAGATGTTATGTGTAGATGTTAACTAAGATGTCACAGGTTATTTCTAATAATATGTCATACTTAAAGCAATTTTGTTGTATTTGCATTTTAGTAATATCCATTAAAAGTTTTCTATGGACAGAGATATCCACATGTGAGGGGTGTTTTGTAAGTCTTCTGGGTGCTGTTTCATTTACAAACAAACGTACAAATAAAGATCTAATTTCATGTGTGGCCTCGTTGTACAGTGGCTGATTTTAACATTCATTGGAATAGACACTTTGTTTTTACCCTTTCAGATGCTGTTGCAGTGTCAAATCCTGACCCTGTGTATCCATATTTTAAGAACTATTGATTCATTATTTCAATAACACGAATAAATCTATCTGCTCTTGTACTACCAGTCATAGCCATTCAAACATTTCGGTAGTGAAAGTGTTAAACTCTCAGAAACTGAAACTGCAGCCACCAACAAAATGTCACAAATGCATTTAATCCACTCACACATCAACAAGTAACGTGCTGCAGCAGCAACACAGTTGCTGTATTTGTTATGTAACTATCTCCAGGGCTGGTCACTACCTCCCCTCCTCCCTTCCCCTCCACCTCTGCTCCTCTCTGCCCCTTCACACACAGGCGGGTGCAGCCTCTGATGCTCCCTCTGAAAGCTGTGATACTTTCCGGCACACATTTTTTATGATCAGACACAGATGAAAGAGAATGCTGCATAGTGGAAGCATATGGAGTCATTTCTCTGACGCTCCACCACCATCAACACCACCACCACCACTTCCTCCCACCACCGCCACCCACTGGCTGTTAACGCTGCATGCACGCCTGCCCAGTGGCTCTGGGAGTGGAGGAGGCATCGCTATGATTAATATTGCTTTGCTCAACTCTCAAAGGAAGGTCATCAGCAGCCATCTGTAGGCAGCGGAAAAAACCTAATATCCATTTAGATTTGAACATCCCATTGTTTTTTTTTGTGCACTTACACGATTCAGCCCAGTGCTCTTGTAAAGTGGCTTGCACATACACTGGCTGCTCTCTTAAAGTTGCACCATACATTGCACCATACTGAGCCTGCAGAGATCAATTCAAAGCTGTCTGTCTGAATAGAAAAGCACCAAGGGTCTGACTTTCACGGGCGTCTGAAAAGCATCTTCTCTGACTATTGTGAACTGTAAATGAATGTGAAGGTTGCTTCATCATTCCTTGCAGGACTACAGTTTCTTCTTCTCTCATCTAGAGGGCAGTGCACCACCATGCAAAGGCCTGCCTCTCCAGTGGGATTACAATGCATAATGCAGAATGCTCACCTCACTATCTCGTGCCTTCTGAGACCCAAGTTACACAGCCGAGCCCTCCGTCAGCAAATATGGGAGCTTTTTCCTGGCACATGCCTCGCAAATTATTACTGTATGTAATAAGCTAGTGTGGATTATAATAATGCGAGGGCATTGGATTTGCATGTTTCAAACAGACAGCTATTAAGTGGGGGAGGCTGTTTGAATTTGTGGGCGTGCAGAGCATGCATGCATGGAGGAGCAGAGTGGAGTGCCAGTGCAGGGTTGAATATTGAGATCAAAGGAGAGTAAGTCAGACGGCAACATCCGAACAAGTTGGACCCACTGCTGACAACAGTTCAGATGAGGGATGTTGTTTCATTGTGCTTCACAACAGGGATCCTGATGGAAAAATAGATCTTATTTTTCAGCACCTGCTGCGATGGAGCTCAACCTCTGCAAGGTGGAAACAAGTGACATCCTATATGGTTATTTATAGACATTTATTTGTCTCATTTCTGCACAATACTTGATATTTATTACATTTTATACACTACTTTAAGAATGAAAGAAGTTGTATGACTTCAACATGACCATTACTGCACATTATTTTCACACACACTCAAAAAAAGCAACATGGGTGTCTGTTTTATCAACATAAGTATAACATGTAGCTTCTGTTGCATTAATTCATGTTTAGTGGTTAAACATTTTTAAATCATGCAGTTTTAACATGACATGCAAAATCCGTAAAACTACAAGATTGCTTCATGTCAACACAACCTAATGGGTTTAGGTAGGAATCCCAACTGCAATACCTCTCCAGAGCAGAAGGTGGCAGTAACATGCGACAGGCCCTATTCATCAGCCAAGGTAGAATGCCTCTGGCAAAGAAGAGCCATTAGATCGCCTGTGACTGACTGCAATTGGGGCGCTGGTAGGATCCGCTTGAGGCTGGCTCAGGAAGTAAAAGAAACCACATACACACCAATTCAAAAAGGCCGATCTTTACATCGGAAATAAACATGTTTACAGCCTGGTACAAAAGACGAGTGTAGTCTGGATAGCTCATTTCTCGATCGGCACACAATGTACTGGGGGTGATTTTTTTTGTATAACAAGGTCATTTCAAAGATATTGAGATCACGAGTCTTCCAATGAGAGGTACAGCTGACTTGATTGACAGGCGGGAACACTGTAGCTGTTGACTAGGAGGCTCAAAGCCCGCCTCTTTACGTCAAAATTGCTTGACAGCAGCAATATGGCTCCCGCCGACCATTGGCCTCAAAACAGCGCTTCAGAAACAGATGGGTGATGTCACGGATACTATGTCCATATTTTATACATTCTATGGTATCGAGGCTATAGTCCTCGTTGCAGAGGTCGCCGGCTCGACTCCTGGCCAGTCGACCATTCTCTGCATGTCTTCCCCTACTCTCTACTCCCCACTTTTCTTGTCTCTCTTCAGCTGTCCTGTCAATAAAGGCCAAAAAGCCCAAAAATATAACTTAAAAAAAAGCTATCCATAATCATATTATACAAGTTATTGTGAGCCAAGACAATGAAGTCAGATCCTACCTCAGTAAATATGTTGAAACAACCTTTACAAATTAAGTTGGACCCAAACATTGCAAATAAGTAACGGTAAAGTCAATACTTCATATTCATTCAATATTTACAATTAGCTGGTTCAACAAAATTGTGTCTGGCTAAATGAAAGGATTTTAATTAGGTGGAAATTCTTTCCATCATTTTATTACGAACACCCAACCAATTATTTCTTTGAGTGTACTAAAGACTTGATATTTATTCTATTTTATACACTACTTTAACAATGAAAGAAGTTGTATGGCTTCTTCATGACCATTATTTGCACAAAGGAACATACATGCAGCCGTTTTCTTTGCTCTATGATTTCCCTGTACTGTCTGTGTGCTCTGTAAGCACAGTGTAAGTTGTCAAACAGCTCCTGCAGAAATGTCACCAAGATAAATCCCTGCATTTACAGTGCGGCCTCTGACTGACAGGGCTCTGACAGAAGAGTCCAGATCTTTCAGGGAACGGGCAAACTCCCTACGGTCAATTATGCTGGCAAGTAGTTTCCATAGCAGCAACAAAAGCCACACCCAGCAGCAGTAGCAGCACAACAGCAGCTGATAACACTGCAGTGATCAGGATTATGATGCTACCTGATGGCTACGGATTTTTTTTATTGTTTCAAACATTAACTTCAGATGAGATGCGTGTTTGTTAAAGGTATGGAGGTACAAGCATCATTAAGTCACTGCAAAAAGAAGGCATTAAAATAAGAGAATAAGAAGTCTTGATGCTCTTAAAGAACAGACTGATCAGTCAGAGTTTTTTGTGTTGGATTTTTTATATGGATACAATATTCCCTGATATTGCAAACGTATAAGTCTGGACACGCCTCTGACTCTATTGTTGTATTGTGCACTTTTATTGTAATCACTATGTGTGGTTAAAGAAGGAGCCACACTTGTGTGAAAGGGATGCATCACAGAGGATCCCTGTAAAGGACAAGTATCTCAGTTGATGCCCTGCCTTGTCTTTCATTATTACGGTCTCCAGCTGATCAGTTTTACAGTAAGAAATTAAAAAAAACAAGATTTAATTTAAATTTAATTTGAGTTTATTTGATTAGGACAATACACATTAATCAACATTTCAACAGTATGCCTCAATGTAAATATGTACGCAGTCTCCGGGCCAGAACCAGCAGACTGAGGGACAGTTTTATCCACCAGGCAGTCAGGATGCTGAACTCTCTCCCTGTTTTGCCCCCTCTTCCCATAGTGCCCCCTTCACAGACTTACCCCCCCCCCCCAAATCAACGCTGAGGTCTGTCATCCTCAGGACTGAAATGCACACACTCACTTTGATTTTAAATTGCACTATAGCAATGTTTTTGCACTGTTTTAAACTTTACTATGTTTAGCTGTTGCTAGGGTCTGAGAGAGAAACATAATATCAAATCCTTTGTATGTCTGGTGCATACTGCAGTTTTTGACAATAAAGAAGACTTTGAACTTTGAACTTTAAATATGCCGGAATTAGCACAGTAGCTAAATTTCATCCATAGTCCTAAGGCAGGTACTTACATCAAATAACAAGATTTAAAATGACAGGATGTCACAAGACAGTTAACAGGACACTACATTAACTAACTTACAAACAAATCTTACATACAAAACTTTTGTGACATTATAAAAACAGGATGGACGGTGAGGCCAAAGCCCGAGGAATGGGCGTCAAATGAGGAAACAGATTATTCATGTGTGCATGACTGGTTTGTTTTTAACCAATGTTTAAGTGTTTTTTTTAAAGGTACAGTAGTTCTCAAGCTCCCTAATGCGAGCTGGTAGTTTGTTCAAGGACTGCGTTCTTCTGACAGACTCTGAATTTGGTTTTACGTCTCGGTACATCACAGTCTCCTCTTGTTTGTGTTCTAGTATTTATCATATTGTGTTTTTTTTTTTGATAAATGTGATCAATGATGGAGGGGCAAGCCCATTTAAAACTTAAAAAACAAGACAGATGTCAGAATAGGTTAGAAAATGTTCAATGTTTAAGATATTATATTTCCTGACTAAGATTTTGACGGTCCTCCTAAAGAGAGACTTGATGAGTTTTAACGTGCTGGCTGTTGTGTGTGAGAAAATATCATTGCATGCATATAGGCTTTTGCTGACCTTGAAGTGAGGAAAGGTCTTATATGATGGAAGTTTGAGAGGTTGAACTTTATGATATTTGAAGATCTTTTATTAGAGAGACAGCAAATCTGGTCTTCCTGCCTCATCCAATAGCTACCCGGACGTGGACAGACTCTTTTTGTTCTGTCCTCAGCAGGATGTGTACTCTCAAGCCCCGCGGGTCCACCTATACACCTGTGAGGGCCTGGAGAGGGGGCTACTGTTGCTAGGACAACAGTCTGACCTACCAGAGTGCTGTTAGGGTGATAAAACCTTGTCTCACTCTCCTGTAGATTCAAACCCCAGTGAGTGAGAAGGCCCTGCACAGGATGCTTTCTCTGTTATAAAGGAGGACGATACAGATCACTTTCTAAACATCCTTTAAACACAGAACACCAATAACAATATGCTATTGGTAAAAAGGTGATGATACCTGCACACATGCTGGGGCAGAAAGAGCAAAGCTCACATGTTGGAGCTGAGAGGTGCAGGCCATGACAAATGCAGGTGTTAGCAGGTGGCAGCTCCCTCTGAGTGCACAGATCTGTCCATGCTCAGACGGACTGGACCCCACGCTGGGAGGCAGCGGTGTAGAAGTGCATGCTTTACTCAAGTAGATGTTCAGGCACTGGTGTTAAAGACTCTGGAAAAAAGTGGATGTATACTTCTATTAACTGCATAATTCATTCAAGACAGAGTGGAAAAATACAGACTCACTCAGACGTATACATGTACAGGAGAAAATGATGTCATGATATGACAGCTGACGGCTCCTCACAGGAGTAGAGCTAACACAATTTGCAGGTTTGAAAGTATGAGTAGTAAAGATATAGAAATTTGTGCTGAAATTAAAGATTTTAAAGTGAGAAGTGGGAGCAAAATTAAATACTCAGGAAAAATTCAGATACCTGTTACTTCCATGTCTGCTAAGAGGACACTGATACATAGATCCACACTGTTAATAATCAGGCACCCTTGTATCTTAAAGAGCTCATAGTGCCATGTTACTCCTCTAGAACACTACGCTCCCAATATGCTGACCTGCTCATGGTACCTAAAGTCTCTAAAAGTAGTATGGGAGGTAGAACCTTCAGTTATCAGGCCCCTCTCCTTTGGAATCACCTACCAGTCAGGGTCCAGAGAGGCAGACACCCTCTCTACTTTTAAGAGTAGGCTTCAAACTTTCCTTTTTGATAAAGCTTATATTTAGAGCTGGATCAGGCTTGGACCAGCTCTTAGTTATGCTGCTATAGGCCTAGACTGTCAGGGGAAGTGGCGCACTGACACACTGGGATCCTATCTCCCCCAAACCCCCTCATTACTTACTTTAACTCTCCCTGTCCCATTGAAAGTTACTAACCATAGACCTTTCTGGAGTCCCTGAGCTCCCTTGTCTCGTAGGTTTCTCTGCTGCTGTGGACGTTCCAGACTCCAGCTGATATTGATGTACTGGATTCCAGCAGCAACTACAACTACTACTACTCTTCACTACCACAGATCCCTCTATCTCTTATTCTCCTCTAGCCCTTTTTCCAGACCCAACACGGTCGAGGCAGATGGCTGTCTAACATGAGTCTGGTTCTGCTCGAGGTTTCTGCCTGTTAAAAGGAAGTTTTTCCTTGCCGCTTTAACTAGCTAAATACTGCAAGGTTGGATCTCTCTTCATAATTTGACATAGAGTACGGTCTAGACCTGCTCTGTTTGTAAAGTGTCTTGAGATAACGTTTGTTGTGATTTGGCGCAATACAAATAAAGATTGATTGATTGATTTAGACTCACCTGCTGTACCATCACATATGAAATGAAGCTTGCTTTAGATTCAAAGTAAGAAATGATATTGAAATAGGGGGGCTAATACTATCAGGGAAACATCCTCTGTGTCTTGTTACTCCTCATAGCTCCCAAAGGTGAGCATGGCTGAGTTGTCCCTGCTCTTGTGACGAACACTTTCTCACGTCCGCTGCACATTCTGAAGCATTAACACACCAGCAAAGGTATGAGTCAGCCCCCTCTCTTCACTGCGCACCGCCACATCCACATAATGTTCCTCCCCTCTGTTGTAACAAGAACATGTTGCTTAATTATTTTCTGAATAACCTGGAATCAAGCTTGTTAGCAAAATAGCCTGCCATCAAGCTCCTTCATCTGTCTGCATGCGCCACAATCTTGGTTTCTGTTACCATGCCTGCACAATGGACCACATCCTTCTGACATGAACACTTATTCGGGGCTCAGCAGGGCCTCACCCTCTTGGTTGGAGCCTTGGGGGGCCTAATAATAACACAGGGTGGTGGGTGTGAAGCAGTCACGTATCAAGGTGCTGTTATGCTTACATTAAAGCTCACCTAGAGGGGAGGTGAGAATTCCTTGAGCACAGTTATAAAGCGCCGCTAATGAGGTAATCATAATTAGCATTAGCGTAGCTTCAGATGCTGATGGCCACATGTGAACAGCAGCACTTACACCACTTACCACACACAGAGCAAACCACATGGCCCAGGCGGAGATGCCGGAGCACTTCCTTATTTGCTCAGTTTGCGGTCCTTACTGTGTGAAATATAAGAGACGTTTGAACCCCCTGGCGGCAGCTTGCTGTTCTCCATAACAACCCCAGAGGTCAGTGCCTGCAGTCAATAGCACAGTTAACCTCTTAAAGATGAGGAGGTGTCAGCAGGATATACACATGAGGCTAATGACCTTTGTGGGATGGGAGTTTCCGCCTCACTTACATTGCATGCTTCGGCTATTATCTGCAGGATGTTGTGGGAGTTGTTGGAAAGCGTTCCTGCTGCACATTTTTGGGTTGATGCTTCTTCTCGTGCCCTGCGGCAAAGCAAACAATATCCTCACCATAGATGAATGAATGTGTGTTTATTGATAGTACGCCAACAGATTTATACGCCACTCTTTCTAGAAACGGCGGTGGAGAAGAAGTCGATGTGGCATCAAAGCCTGGATGCTTGGATTGGTGACTGTGAAAGTATTCCCTGTGTTGTTTAAGCCTGTTATAGCTCACTTCATAGAGCCATACACCTGCAATATTGTTATTTTAAGTCACCTTTTGATCATCATCATCAATGGCTTTGTCATCAGCGTCATCACATCAAATGTAGAATGGAAGTAGCTCAATTAAGAGCCAAATACTTGTTTAGTTCACACATTTTAGCAGATAGGCTTTAAAACTCAGTTTTACCTGGACTGAGTTTTTTTATGGCTGATTATGTCATGGTTAGGAGAAACGAGGAGGAGGACCCAAGTGCAAAAAAATTAAGCTTTAATAAATAAAACAAAACTTACTAAAATGTATAAGAAACTAAATCCAAACGAAAGCACTGGAAACGCTAGGATAAGGAAACAAAGAGAAGACCAGGAAGACTTACCTGGTATCCCCAGGTGGTCTCTCATCCAAGTACTAACGAGGCTTGTTCCTGCTTAGCTTCCGAGATCGGACAAGATCTAGTGCGTTCAGGGTGGTATGGTTGTAAGCTCCCCTCACACTCCTACCAGGGCCTTCACCTCACCTTTCCCCCTGGGTGTCTCTGCCCCAGCCTCTACCTTCCACCCTCAACCAGTCTCAACCTGCCAGTACCAACTCAAGTTTTTGTAGACAATAAATCCTTGTTTTAACCCTTCCTACTTAGTCTGTTGGTCTGCTTTTGGGTACAGTTATAGACCATGGAAACATCACAACAGATTGATCTTAAATGTAGTTTCAAAAATTGAACTTTTTCTAAGAATAACTTTATAAAAAACTTGTGATACGCCCCAGAAAGTAAGGTATCTGGGAAAACTGCAGCTTATTGATAATGCTGTGATACTAAAATTTCAAACAATGTGAAGCCAAAACTTTAGGAGCCCCTCGCGGTACAAGTCTTAAATCCTGCTTCCTCCATTATAACAGATGGGACATGGGTCAAACTAGAAAATTTAAATACACTTCAATTACATTTTTCTCAAACATGGTTTCTGATTTTGCAGCTACTTCTTATCATGCACAATTAGAGCCAAGTGTTAATTTTTCTGAGAAGTTTAGTTTAAATTAGTTACTTCATGTTCCATTAATTAATCTATTGTATGTGATTTTTATAATTGTATCTGCCAGACACCTGAATTTCCCTTCGGGGATTAATTAAGTGCATTCTATTCTATTCTATTCCATTCTATTCTATTCTAATAAATCAACGGTTTTTGTTGTTTTGGGTTTTTTTTCATCATTTTAGACACACCAAAAGTTATATCTGGTATTTTTGCAAACTTTATCACCAGTCTTTTTCTTTCATGTCATGTATTTTTAGGCCTAGCAGTATTACATTTAGACTTGAAACTATCAGCTTCTTTGCATATGGAAAACATGTGAAAAGGTATTGTTATATAGAGCATTTGATAAGGCGAAGTCCATAAAAATGAAATGAAATTGAAGGCTTGTGAATTTTATAAGTTTGATGAAAAAAGTGCACCAATTTTAAAACTGTGCACCCATTGTATGACTTCTTCACTGACAGCAAATATGATCTGGTCCCAGTATTTTGGCGATGTGAACCACCTTACAATTATCCTGAAAGAGGGGATTATGTGCACGTGTGAATTACCATGCACAGCACTCAGGTGTACAAGAGTATATAAGAGTAATCAGCAGCTAAGCACGTTCAACCCTTCCTCTCTATAGCTGTCCTCCCCCTTTTCCTCCCATCTAACATCTCTTTCTATCACTCATTTCATTCACTCTCCCCGACAGAGTTTCCATTTAGTCCAAATAGATAAATAAGTACCATTCAGTGAAGAGCCATGCTGACATCTTGCACATCCATTTTCAGCCTTGGAGGGGTCATTTATCCAGACAGAAATAGATAAATAATACATCTATATTTACTCCACCTGTCAACAGTCTCCACTGCAATGAGGTCAAGACATTACAGTCTGAATCTAATGAGGGAGCTTTACGAATGTTTAACAAGGGGACAAAGCCTCACAGGCAGGTAAATAAACACACACACACACACATACACACACACACACACAGGCACCAACCGAGCTGTCTATACACAAACCCAGTGAGATTAAGAGATGAAAGCTCTGGTTTGGATTACTCCACAGACACTCCAGCTGTTTCCCATCAGGGTGTGCCTGTCAGCATCTTCTTTACCCAGGGAACTGTGCTGTTGATTCTGACCTTTAAATCACTGTCTTTGACTTCTGTCTACAGCAGCCTGGACCTCTATTTCTCAGCTCGGATTGCAGACGGGAATCAATTTAGCACGCGCAGCAATATCTGGTCCATAGGAAAAACATTGTACGCTCCTCAGGACCACCGCTCCCCCAATGCATGCGACAAACAGAGCCAAAACACACACCGCTAGGATGGCTCTTTCTGTTTTGATAAGCCTTTAAGTATTTGTCTTTAAACAGAAGCATGAGATATCAGCAGGGAAGTGAACCAACAAGGAAGAAGTAGTTGAAAATAAACTGGCTGACATCAACCCTGACAACCTTAAAAACTGTGGCTAATGTGCTGGCAAACAAGTACCTGCATTCACTGCAGAAAGAACAGAATCAGCCCATGAATCCGTTAAATTAGGGACCACAGGATTCGCAGAGGTAGAAAAGCTTAAACCAAATTCATGTCATTGTTTGATGATGAAACAAAGAAGGAAGAAGGACCCATGTGCAGACGTTTGAATATCTAATTAACAAAGGCCGAATGGCAAAAACAAAAAAAAAAACCTGGTTATAAACAGTCCATAAAAAACACAAAAGTCAGGGTAAACCACAACGACACAAGGAAAGGCTGATGACGATCTGACAAAGAAGGGAAGACACAAAGACACTAAACCTAATCAAGACACAAGCATTACAAACTTGTTAATGCATAGCCTGTTTTTCTTGTTGCAATACTCCATAATATGATTAGTATGATATATAGCATTTGTGCATACTACGTACTTTTGGAGTTCTGTTAGATTATAAGCAGGGGCGTGTCGACAAGGGCAGCCAGAGGTGGCAATGCCCCCCTTGAAATCTGGTTGGACACCCCAACAACTGAGCTATGATTGACTATTGCCTTGTTAGAGGCGGGGCTTATGTTGAATATGATTTGGGATGTGTCAACAGGCAGGCAGCAGCTTTCTTTGTTTTTAAAAGGAGCATGTTTTCTTTTGTTTATGCCTCCACTGTGACTTTAAATTTGGACTAACATCTTTACAAACCCTTAAAGAAGATTTATGTTACCACTCTGTTGCATTTGCCCTGAAAGTAAAACAATCTACACAGGAATTGACAAGGATTGGCAATAAGGATTAGGATAAGGATTTGCAACAAAAGGAGGGTCTTAATTTGAGTAAATAATAAAACAAAGTACAAACAAAAAATCACAGCATGAAGGCTGGAAAACTACAACAAAGTAACAAAAGGAAAACTCAAACTCCATCTAGTGGAAAATGAGAGAAACAAACACGGTACTTGGCTCTGGAGACATAGACTAAAGGCACTTACACGACAGATGAGACACGACGATCTGGCACAGGACAGGGGAAGACGCAGACTTTTAAACAGGAGGTAATGGGGCACAGGTGGAAACAATGAGAGGCGGGGACGACAATCACAACGGTGAGAAAACACCAGGACAGGAAGTGAAGATGCCTGAAACGAGAGGAGACACATGACTACAAAATAAAAGCAAACATGCCATCTACAGGAAAGGACAGAGCAGACTGTTCTTCCTGAGGAGACTGAGGTCCTTCAGTGTCTGCAGCAGGCTTCTGAAGACATTCTACCAGTCTGTGGTGGCCAGTCCTCTCTTCTTTGCTGTGGCGTGCTGGGGTGGAGGTATCAAGACGGGTGAGGCCAGCAAGCTCAACAAGCTGGTAAAGAAGGCCCGCTCTGTGGTTGGCCTAGAACTGGACAGTCTGGAGTCAGTGGCTGAGAGGACGTTGATGGACAAACTGCGAGCCATCCTGGACAACCCCTCTCACCCTCTCCATGATGAGCTGTGGCTGATGGGGAGCTTGTTCAGTCAGCGCATCATTCCACCACGGTGCAAGACTGAACGCTTCAGGTGCTCCTTTGTGCCCACCGCCATCAGACTGTTAAACAGTAACGGAGGCCACAGACTGCACCATGCTGACCACTGCCCCCCCATGAACAGATCACACTTCATCATCTCATCCCATACTGACTCTCTTGACAGCTGCTGGCATTATAATGCATAATATATTATATTATATAATTATCTTTGCCATATTATATTATGTTATATTACATTATTATTGTTTACTACAACTCACGGTCATATTACATACCCATATTGCTTAATCTGTCATTACCAACTATTATCACACCATGTCGACCTGTCACTACTGAATCATTTTTAATACTGCCTGTAATTACTGCTATTTAATCTAAATTCCATTTGTAACATTGTATATATCTAAATTGTATTCTATCTTTATTTATCTATTTTTATTTTTACTTATTTTATTTTACTTATTGAAACTTCTTCTTGATTGTACTTATGTGTGGGTTGCTGTAACAACTGAATTTCCCCCCCGGGGGATCAATAAAGTAATATCTTATCTTATGACAAACATGAAAGACAAGACAGAAGCAAAAGGTGAAAAATTATCATAACTGACGAGACATGACAGGAATAAGACAGCATTATGATATGCATGATATTACAATAGAGAAAGAAAAGGTTAATGCTATTAATTTATGTTCGTTGGCACACATACTCTGGCCACCCCTGCTTATGTCACTGCCCCATTTGGGCCACCCAAGTAAAAAAATAATCTGGACACACCCCTGAATACAGGGGAAATATACCAGCTTTGAATACATGCATGAATTTGTTATGATTGACGTATTAGTAGCCTAAAGTGGAGTTTGATTAATAGGGTAAAAGTTGCTGACAGCCACAAAATAGTGTTTCACAAAATAGTGCTCCCCTTTTCCTGCAGGTTAGCATCTTATTGGGCGTTAATGTGAAGAAAAATTGCATAATAGGACTTCAAAAACTACCCAAGCTTGATACTTGGGAGTCACTCTGACTTACAAATTTTATGTGACACTGTTCATTATTTGAAAATGAGGTTTTGTCCAGTTAATCGTCTCCATCAAAGTGGAAGCTAGCATCAGCTCAAAAAAAATGCCGGCAGACAAGTTCAATTTCTCCAACCAAGTGAAGAACATCTGTCAGTGAAATGGCAATTGGCAGCGAGCAGAGCAGCGTGACAGATAAAAGTATTTCTGACAAGCTTCAGAAAAAGAATTACCTTTCTGCTTTTGTATGTAATCAAAAGAGAGCGGATGAGTCATACTTTATGCCTTCATGCTCTTTAGGGCTTAAATCAGTCAAACCAGCCATTATGAGTTTATTGAAGCCAAATTTTCATATTTTAAACTTATAATGAGTTTAAAATACATCCAAACTGTCTGGTGCAGTTTCCCAAAGGAAGCTTAGTGTTCTGAAAAACCCCTCTCATGTATTGTCTGCAGTTTTTCCACTTCCTCCACATAACGCCCACTAGAACAAAAACAACAATCTCTGTATTGCAGTCCTGCTCCCTGCTGGGTTTCCTCACATCACCTCAAACACGGGGGCCTGGATGAGGGCACACAGCCCCCCCTGTGGTAAATCCAGGTTACCCAGGATCTCCTTGCTCCCAGACAAGCTTTGTGAAGGGGCTTCAGTTGTCGCCGGTGCTAAGGACATAAAGAAAGGTGACGAAGGGGACAAAGTCAGTCCTCTTACAGGGGGGGGTTTTGAGCATGTCCTTTGCAGTGCTGATGTACCGCATCATCGTCTTGTCCGCAATTGCACCAAATCCCTTTGGAGTGGGACTGAAAGGAGGAGAGTGATAAGAAGGGTAAAGTTTTGGGAAGTGATTTTGTGACTGAAGGGTGGAAAAGTGAATAACTAATGCTGCCTCCTCCTCTGAAAAGCTACCGGTTGTCCTTGAGCAAAGCACTTAATCCCCAATCGCTCCAGTGGTGCTGCTCAGTGGCCACTAGTAAGATTATTATTGCACCGAGCAGCTCCCAGGTGTGCGACTGTGTGAATGTGACACAGGGGTATAGCATTTGAAGGAGCATGGATGGAAAGTTAAGCAAAATGATGTTAGCATATATTTCAGGCAAAGAGGAAATGGAGGCAGAAAGGAGCAACAAGTAGTAAGTATTAGGTTGCATGTTTTTTGAGGTGGCCTTAATTTTTGGTATTGGGCTTGTCATATGCCTTGACTAAACTGAAATCAATCAGTTGGTTCTTCTACAACTTGGACATATAAAACTTTGATCTGAACTTTAGGGGGAAAAAATGTGAAGGTGATTTTATTTTTGCCCCCAAATGTATGCATCCTCCTTTCTTTTTTCTTAAATATTTGAAACAGTTGTACATTAATTTGAAGGGGAAAAAGATAAAGGTTTTAAAAGCCAACAGTTATTTCAGACAACCATTCCTTGCTCTCATCTGTCATCTCTTCCAACATGATCTAAACTGCAGACGTCACCTCACAGCGGTAAAGTCAAGCTAGCTAGCTGGTTACTGAATCTTCTTCTGCTGCTGCGGCTTCATTGTCTTCACAATGTTTAATGGCTGGTGTCAACTAGTGTAAAGAACCACTCCTACCCCTACTATAAACTAATTAGTCACACTGTATTACCCATAGACTGTACAAATAATGGACGTAGTATCAGTGACGTCACCCATCTGTTTGAAGCCGATTGTCGGTGGGAGCCATATTGGTAATGCGGAACTCAACCAAAAGAGTGTGAATTAAAGAGGCGGGGTTTGAGCCTCCTAGCCGGACATGAACGCCACATTGGAAGGGTTTCACCTGCTGTGGGCGGACAGGATACAGGAGAGCAAGACTGAACACACTGGTGAAGAAGGCCAGTTCAGTCCTGGACCCTGTGGAGGAGGTGGCTGACAGGAGAATTATGGCCAAGCTGTCATCTTTGATGAACATTTCTTTTTTAGATATACATTCTGATAGATTATATATAAATTGACATAGAGTGGTCTAGACCTCCTATGTTTGGAAAAGCGTCTTGAGATAACGTTTGTTGTGATTTGGCGCTATACAAATAAAGATTGATTGATTGATTGATTGATTGATTGATTGATTGATTGATTGATTGATTGATTGATTGATTGATTGATTGATTGATTGATTGACAGCCAACAGCTATGTGTTCCCGCCAGGGGTGCAGCTCGCACGGCTGGAAGTGAAGCTTCCACCAAAGTGTCTGCCCCCTGGTGGCTGGCTGCAGTATAGGTCAAAAACTCCGTCTCCCCCATTCATTTGAACGGGGCTGCAGTCAAACTATAAAAAATAAATACACGTCTTACAAATGTTTCTCACATCCTTATGCTGTGGTGATATGTACTGTTTTGTGTTCAAGGCCTCTTTTTTCTGAAAAGTTTATTTTTCATTAGTTATTCTGACGTCACAGAAATTACCATTGCAACCACACAAATTCTCTACAGCATAGACTGTGGCTGCACAATGTCTGCGCATTGGAACAGGTTTTTTTGGCTTCAAAACTGTACAACGGGAAAAGGCGGAGCAACGCTGTCCATTTTATATACAGTCTATGGTTCCCGCCTGTCAGTCAAGTCAGTCACGTCCTTATTTGGGCAAAAACTCGTAATCTTAATATCTTCTGAACTGACGGGCTAGAAAAAAATTCAACCCCCGTACAGTGTGTGCCGATGTCGAAATTAGCGACGTAACTAAGCTATAAACATGTTTATTAATGCTGCAAAGATTGTCTTCTTTGAATGGGTGTGTATGTGGTGTTCCAGTGTTTCTGCAGCCAGCCTCTAGTGGACGCTTGATGAATTGCAGTTTCTAACACTTCCGCATGGGCTTCATATTTTGAGACCGGAGGATGCTGCTTGGTATAACCCTATGCTTATTTTTAGAACAATATAAAAATATATAAACAGTATATATATTTAGAATACTGTAATCACAAATACTGGTCTATCCATCAGGAAAGATGCCAATAAGCAGATCTTTGAATACCAAATTTTTTCATTCACAGAATAAAAGAACCAGACAAACAGCTTTTGATTACTATGCTCCTACAGCCTTCTGTTTGCAATCACATCCTTTGTCACCTGGCCCATTTCCAAAAAGAGAAAAGAAATAGAAAAAAACAAAACACCTGAAAGAACAGTATCCTTCACTTCACTGAGGTCTGGACACAAATCTTACAATCTCGCTAACAGGACTTTTCATTTCCTGAGGCAGCCCAGCGTGCGTGCTCTCCATACACTGCACTTTAATTAGCCTGACTTTGTTTTGCAACCACGTTTCTAAGTGACTTATTTGTGTTTGAATTCCACCAGACAGAGATCTGAATAAAACACTTTGTAGTCATCGGGTGTTGAGACACCTATCTGGCCTGAGGTGCAGTAGAACAATCTGAGGCTAAATTTGTGTGACCTGGCTGTGCTGCTATTGGTGTCCTTGTTCTCGTGAAGGACGTTGGAACCTCTGGGGTCTTCACGGCAGATTAAGGGACCGCCTTTCCTCAGCAGCACCTCGGCTGTGTCACAGTGCTCCCATGCATGGTGACCCACTTTAAGAAAATTTGCTGCAAAGGTAACAGCAGATTGAAACCCAAACAAACACTCACTGATTAAAAGCTAAGACTTCCAGTTTCTGTTATTCTCACACATAAATATCACTGATGAAGTAAACTCCAAGCATAGAAAGATGGTGATAATGAAGAGCAGCTTGTGTGTATGTTTTTCTCTCTTTGTTCAGCTGCTTCTCCTAATATGCAAATATATGTAATTAAAAACGGCACATGCATTCAACACTCCTACAGGCCGACATATAAACATGTTGTTTTTATGGTATCTGTGTTGGATATGGATTGATTATGAAACAAGCTAACGTGACTGTTTGACACACATGTAAATAAAAACACAAGACGTGTTGAATGCAATTAAAATCATTGTTACCATATGGCCTTACACATATGTTACCAGAGCAGCAGAGACGTTCTGTTTGCTGGGTTCAAATGATCTGTACGGCTAGATTTACTCCCTTAACATTACAACTATCTGTCATTAAATTTAATATATTATTATTATTATCAGGCTATAGGGGAGAACAAGGTTGGTTGTCACACTTTTTACTGTTTTGATGATTGCTCATCATCAAAACATCTTCTAATAGTCATTCCTACATTAAATTGAAGCTTAAGGTGTTGGCTTGAAATGTGTATCCCTCTCATTTTTCAAATCATTGTAACAAAGAGGCAATTAACTATCAAAGACACTCACACATTGTGACAACCAACCCCATCACGGGGATGGTTGTCACACACTATGGGGTTGGTTGTCACACACTATGGGGTTGGTTGTCACAATGGTATTTCAATGGGAAAAATATTTAAAAAAAGGCAAGAAGGCAGAACTAAATTTGAAAGTTTAATTGCACTGACAAGTGATAGGCCTACATAACTTAATGCATTTTAACATAAAATGAGCAAGGAACATGAACAGGAAACACATCTTTAGGCCAGCCTATATAACAACATAAAGAACAAAACAAATAGGCCGAACAATAATGGCCTACTCAACTAGGCTACATGCAGTCACTGTCTGAGTTACAGTGATGGCAAATGTAGGGTCTGCGCCCTCCAACTCATTTCACCATGCATGATTTTGCTAACATAGGGGTTGGTTGTTACATGTGACAACCAACCCCAAAGAGAATTTGATGACCAACCCCAACTGGAATTTTTTGCTTTGTAAGGGTAACACTTGTTTTGTTATAAACCCATCATTTAAAAGCCTTGAAGAAAAATACTGAGGAGCTGAATAATTATAATTTGAAATAAAAAACACAAAAAGTCCTCTCACCTCAAGTTCAGCTGTCTTACTCCAGAGAAGACTATGTAGGTGAGCTCTGATGCTAATTCTGGAAATATCCAAACCCCAATTTGAGAGACAGCGCCCCCTGGTGGTGAGATATAACGAGTGTGCCGACCAACCCGTGTGACAGCCAACCCTGTTCTCCCCTACATCTGCCTACTGAAATGTGTTCTTGTTTTTTTTTCCAAAGATCTGTTTATTGGAATTTTTACACATTATATACAGAAGATCTATGTAAACAATTTAAGCAAGTGATTTTTCTCGTATAAGAAAACAAAATAGATGGATAGGTGAATGAATAAAAATTTAAAAAACAATTGTAAGAAATGATAATAATTTTAAAATAAATAAATAAATAAAATTAAATAAAACAAAGAAGGAAAAAGTAATAGTGGGAATACAATAAAATAAATAGGTTAATAATCTCAAAATTAAATAAGTACAAAAGGTAAAAAAATAAGAAGAATGATAAATATAAACAATCTGAAAAGTTTCTTAATGCTTTGTTTTTCCACCACGTCTTCTCGTCATGGTTGATTTTCTGTGAAATATGATTTTGTTGATAAAGGCAGAGAAACCGTCTTTTAAAGCTTGCATTGTTAACTTTGCAGGCTCTCTAATTCAAACATCTTTTGTATGATTCTTCATTTCACATGTGATGTTTAAGGACCCTGCAACAAAGAATGAATTCTTACAGAAAATGAAGCCTTTTACGGTGAGTACCACTGCAATGACTGGTGCATCAAGAAGCTTCTTTTACGCTCAGAGCGATCCCGTGAGGAAGGTAGCAGGGTGTATTTCGGAGGTCGCTCACCTCCTCAGCACACAAAACACAGTTTGACCCCGCTGCTAGAAACCCTCCACGGCTCCTGACCCCCCTGACTTCAGCTGTCTTCAGCTGAATAGTCTGCAGGGGGATGAGAAGACAAGTTGATTGTCCTGAACATACACATACTATATCACATAGGTATTTGTGATTTCGTCTTCTTCCATCCTGGTTCGGTATGTATGGGTTCAGAAGAGAGGTGAATGTAGTGTAGATAAGACTTCATGCTCCTTTGACTATGTGGTGGAAATGTAAAAACAGCAAAACATCAATCATTGGCGTCTGTTTGTGTTGTCAGCTTCCTAGCAACGGTGCATTATCAATTTAGTATTTGAAAACCGTGTTAAACCCTGTTTCAGACGTACAATCTAGGAAATTTAAGCAGGCTGTGATCCGACGTGTACCAATCAACAAAACGTGCAAACAGAACATTTTAAGGAATTCAAGCCCTAAAATAATCTCAGGATTAATTTATTATACTTTCTGTTATTGTATTTATACTCATTGGTTTATGTGCTTCACCTTTTTTTAGATTACAGCCATGATCCTGTGATCTCGACCGCATTGGAAATGAGGGAAACCTCTATGTCTTTTCGAGAATAAATAAAGGTTTTGAATTTAATTTAATCTATCAGTCACCAAGGTCACTTTTGTTGAATGCCATAACAAACTATGGAGCATTTTCACCTCTTCTGGCTAACTCATTAAGTTTATGTTTGTTTCCTGCACAAGAAAAGCTGCTGGTGTGTTAATATTTTAGAAATGATGGGTCTCGTAAAGATAGTACAACCTTAAAACATCTCCTGGCTGGGGCGCTGGTGGCCTAGCGGTCTAAGCACCCCACATACAGAGGCTACAGTCCTCGTCACAGGGGTCGCCGGTTCGATTCCCGGCCGGTCGACCATTTCCTGCATGTCTTCCCCCGCTCTTCACTCCCCATATTTCCTGTCTCTCTTCAGCTGTCGTATCAAAGAAAGGCAAAAAAAACCCAAAATATAACTTAAAAAAAAAAAAAAAATTTTTTATCACAGGGCTTATTTACTTTTTCTATTAGAATCACTTCAGAAGATGAATATCTGTCCACTTAAAGTCACCAGGAGGTTAGCTTAGCGTAGTATGATGACAAGAAACGTGGAGAATATCAGCAGCTCACTAATTTAACTGTCTCAATAAATATACACACCTCATCCCAAGGACAGCATAGCTAGCTTGGATTTGTCTAAAGCGAATACAAAATACCACTACCAAAAATTTCAGTGCAAAAACAGTCTTATCCTCTACTCAAGGTAGCCAGGTAAGCAGTAAGGGTGAGCGGATCGATCTGAGAACATCAATACTACAGATACTACGCCTCGTATTTGAAGATCTATTCTAGCGTCAATAGGATCAATACCAGTTTCAGTTTCTCTCTTCTAGGTTTTATCCATTTCTTCAAAGAGTAGGGCTGTCTGTGCAAACAACGTTCCATTCTCACACTTAGTGCATGCACTCTTTGCTTCTCCACTGCTGCTGTCCTGTGTGCTCAAACAACAAACATTGCACACGTGCAGCGCGCACCCTGGCTAACGGTGCCAATCAGACATGCACTGCATGCCGTGATGGCTGAAAGTAAGAGGAGCATCTTTTGGAGTTATTTTACAGCTGTCACTGAAAATATAGCAGACTGGGACGTGTGTAGGAAGGCTGTTCGCTACTGTGGTAACACCACCAATTTGTTAAAACATATAAAAATCCACGTCAAAGAGAACTCTGAGTTTCAAGAGAAAAGAAGGGAGGAGGAGGGAAATGCTTCAGGCAGAGTATTTGTTGTTAGCCTTTAAAAACTGTCTTGTGTTTTAACACGCATGTACTACATCAGAGTACATAAGATACTTTTAATAATAGAAAGTATCGGTATCTATATCGATATCGGCGATTCTGGCCCTGTATTACTTGGTATCGGATCGAAAGCAAAATTTGTGGTATCGCACACCCCTAGTAAGCAGTGGTAACATCAGGAAATCGGCACCCCAGCTAGAAAGGTTGAATAATCTCCCATTAAACCCTGGTTATACAGTATATTGTGTAAGTACATGTGTTGAAACCAGTGTTAGTTTATTGGCAGAGCCAATGTCCAGTCACTTGTAAAGTAACTGTATAGTTAATTTTTAAATTAAACTGCCCCCTTCTGGTTATTTCACAAGATTTGCATTTACCAAGTTAATTTCCCTCCAAGCCTATAAAGGGTGGTGGAGTACCGGTTGCTACAGCTTCTCCTCCTCAAACTATCAGTCAACATTGTTGCTTTGGGAACTATTTTTCTGTAAGCACCATGTTTAGTCATTTTAGCCGAGCTTTGTTTGTTTTAAGAACATTTGGAAGTGGATATTTGGCACCTGGAGGAGCTGTAAGCTAGTGGCTAGCAGTATGACTCAGCATTTTCGGTTTTGCAAATTACACTGTGCCACAGTGTTTGTTTTCATTATTTCCTAATTCAATATCTAATTAGTGCTTTGTGCAGTGCAGTTTGGAATTCCTCAATAAATATCAGCAGCTCACTAATTTAACTGTCTCAATAAATATACACGCCTCATCCCAAGGACAGCTTAGCGAAGCTAGCTGCAGACATAACAGACAGACGTGTGTTTTGATCTCGTCCTCCTGCTGTCGACAAAAGAGCAGACAAGCATTATTTTGCAAAATGTTAAAGTACAATGTTTCTTCCACATTTTATTTCAATCCAACCTGTTACATTAGATGGAATGTCCCACAGTGAAAACAACCCCACCTGCTGTCTGATCACCTCTGAATCAACACTCCTACTGAGCCGCTCAGCCCCGAGGAGATGACAACTGCGATTTTAAGTGGCAAACAACTGGTGGCATCCAGGCTACGATCTAAATGAGAATTTCTGAGTAGGAAGAGTAATGAGATGGTTTACTTTTATTGCATCCTCAATGAGAAAAGTATTGACCCACCTTGGGCTCCTGTGGCGTTGTATCTGCAGCACAATAACAGGACAGCGGTAAATAGCTGGCTCATTGTAGGAAAAAAAAAAAGGAAAGAAAGCAATTTAGTGACTAAAAATGTCGAGCATCCCTTCCTCTCAAGCCATTAAGGTGGAGAGGAATTGTAATTGCTGTTCAAAGAAAATGATCCCTACACTGAGCAACTCACAAAAAGTCCAGTATTTGATCTAGAAAGAAAGAAGAGGAAGTGGCACTTAAATTAAACAATTCAACATTGTGGATTCAACGGCAGGGAGGGTCATGGGCCCACTTCAAAAGGTGAGGCAGTATTATTTATGAGGACCATGAGGATGAGGACTGTCCAAACCAGTTGCAGAAATATTGTAGAATAGCATTTTAATTTAAAGTAAGCTACTTCAGTCTTATGCTCTCTGCCATCAGCTAATATCACCTACCAATGGCAAGTAATGGCTTACCAGAGCTGAATATTGCTATTTCTTCTTTGAGAGTACGCTACTTAAGCTATGTGCTGGCTGTCTTTAGCTAACATTAGCTACTACTAGCAAGCAGCTGCTAACTAGCAGGAGTGGAATATTGCTGTTTCTTTAGGACAATGATGGCAATGATGATCGGAACTGTGTGAAACAGTTGCTTTATTATTAGAGATTAGCTTGATGGTTGAAAGTACGCTACTTCAGCCATGTGCTGTAACTCTTAAGCTAAAATTAGTTATTGCTAGCAAGCACCTGCTAGCTAGCAGGAGTGAAATATTGCTGTTTCTGTAGGAAAATGATGATGATGGGACGGTTTGAAACAGTTGCTTTAATATTGTAGATTAGCTTTATGGTTAAGAGTATGCTACTTCAGTCATGTGCAGTCTCTCTTTAGCTAACATTAGCTACTACTAGCAAGCAGCTGCTAACTAGCAGGATTAGAACATTGCGGTTTATATAGGACAATGATGGTGATGATGATGGGGACTGTGTGAAAGAGATGCATTAATATTGTAGATTAGCTTTACAGCCAAGAGTATGCTACTTCAGACATGTGCTGGCTGTCTTTAACTAACATAAGCTACTACTAGCAAACAGCTGCTAGCTAGCAGGGGTGGGATATTGCTGTTTCTATAGGACAATGATGGTGATGATGTTGATGGGAACTGTCTGAAAAAGTTGCATTAATATTGTAGATTAGCTTTATGGTCGAGAGTATTCTACTTCAGTCATGTGTGGTCTGTCTTCAGCTAACATTAGCTACCTCTAGCAAGCAGCTGCTAACTAGCAGGAGTTGAACATTGCTGTTTCTGTAGGAAAATGATGGTGATGATGATGGGGACTGTCTGAAAAAGTTGCATTAATATTGTAGATTAGCTTTATGGTCGAGAGTACGCTACATCAGCCATGTGCTGCCTGTCTTTAGCTTACATTATCTACTGCTAGCAAGCAGCTGCTAGCTAGCAGGAGTTGAAAATAGCTGATTCCAACCAGCTTTAGTATTTAAAAAAATCCTAGATACTTTCTGAGTGACTTAATTGGATTTAAACTGTTTGTGGTTGATGTTAACTCTTTAAGCACATAATTAATTGAGTGTGCATTTTAAATGACGTTGAATACATTTTTACCTATAATTTCAGATTTTCATTTCATTGCATTGCAGTTCTCTTATTTATATTTTTCCATTGTGTCAAAAAATCCTAAGCCTCAATAATGCACAGTCCAGGCTCCCTCCTGTCACCTTTCTCACACCCCTACCTTCTGCAATGTGGACCACATGTAAAGGGAACAGGGGGTTTTACCCTTTAGCAGAAGGGCCCTAATAATTCCACTGGACATTTTCTGCAGAATATGAACTGGGGGACTCCTTCACCACCACTCCCCTGCGTCTGTTATCCTCTTTCTTACAGCAGCCACAAGTGGATCTGCCAGCTTATGTTTCAGGGTCCTGAGCAGCAAATGATCTCTTCAAGTAAGGCCGAAGATAAAGAGAATAAGTCTTTAGTTTTCTGCTGAGAGAGGCTGAAGAAAAGAAAAAGACACTTCCTGTCATACTTGTCCTCTAATATAAAGCACAGCGCTGGTGTTAAAGAGCAAGCTCTATATCTCCTCCAATCTTTGCTTCGCTCTGCTTTCTCAATTGTTCGGCCTTGCTGACCACTGTATGAGACTAAAGCCTCTACAGAGAGATATTGACCCGGCTGCGCACAAGCTAAATGAGTTTTGAGGATGTGTTTTTTTTTCACCCTGTAAATCTACCTTACCCATACAGAAGTTTGGAACTCTACCCTTTAAACCTCAGTGCTCAGATTAGACGGTATAAATAATGGATGCAGACATTATGACGTCAACTACTGCTCTGTCAAATGCACTTTTAAGAAGCCTCATTTTGACCGTCATCATGTTGATTTTCTGAGTCCCATGTGACCATATGGAGACAACATGGTGGAACTGAAGAGCATCAAGGAGTTTGAGAAAGCTAAGTTCTTAAAGCCACATAGTTTGACCCGATGCTAATTGTTTATCTGACAAATAAGATTTCATGTTTCAAACAGAATGGTGGAAGTTTGGTTGTTGTTGACGGGTGTTATTAATTCATCCATCCCCAGAGGCCAAGAGAGCTTCTTAAATGTGGCATGGACTCAATATAGCACTGAATTGTTCTTGTGTGGTCTGAGAGGACATAGTGGAATAAACTGCACAGCAAGCCACATATTTTAGTCTGGATTTTGCTTTTAAAGTCACCGGATGGCCCTCAAAAGTTAGTAAATGATTTGGCCGATGCAGCACACAGCAAACAGCTTGCAGCTTTTACGGATCACTAAAAGCCATAAAAGTCCTAATTTTAAGACTTGATGTAAACAATGGATGGATCATTTCGAGTAAACTTCTTTTAAGTAAGAATGAAATCAAGTAGCTTAGTATAACTATGAGGGGCCATGGTGCAAATGTTTTTCGGGGTCTCCTTCCAACCAGCCAATGAACTGAACCGCAAGCCAGCATCTGTAGTGACACATTTATCTGCACTAATATGAGTCTGGTCCTGCTGGAGGTTTCTGCCTTGTAAAGGAAGTTTGTCCATTTGCTGTAGCTTGCTAAATGCTCCTGTCTTTTCCTCTCTCTCCTCTCTCTCTCCTCTCTCTCCTATCACTTACTTTAACTCTCCCTGTCCCATTAAAGTTACTAACCATAGACCTTTCTAGAGTCCTTGAGCTCCCTTGTCTCGTAGGTTCCTCTGAGCTGCTGTAGACGTCCTGCTGCTGTGGATGTGCCAGACTTCAGCTACTACAACTACTACCATCCACTCATCTCTCTCTCTCTTTCTCTTATTCTCCTCTGTCCTTCTTCCTTGAGATCAGACTGAGTCCTGTCTGTAAGATGGGACTGGATCTCATCCTGTCTAGATGTTGGGTCTCTGTCAATAATATAACAGAGTACCATCTAGACCTGCTCTGTGGAAGTATGGTGTCAAAATTTGATCACAAACATGTTAATATGATGTTAATATAATGGCAGTTATGGGCTTTCACCATGGCCTTTAGAAGTGCATGGTCCTGTACTTACGCCAGTGATCAAGTCATCTAAACAGACCAGAGACATTTTAAAAGCGTGGTCAATTCTGCTCCAAAGTTTGGCCTTCTTTATGAGGCTCTATAGGGATTAACTCACTCCTGGCGCCAGCCTCAAGTGGCCACTTTAGGAACTGCAGCTCATAGCACTTTAATTTCTCTGCTCAGGTAGTTGTCTCTTGGGTTCAAATCCACTGCCCTGTTGCAAAAGGTGCAGGACTCAGACAAATATTCTGAAAGCTGGTCCACACTAAAAGCAGACTCGTGTGCATCCATCTGTTGGGATTGCAGTTTTAGCCCACAGAGAAGTCTGCTCCCTGGGCAGTGTGGAAATAAACTGTGCCAGTGATCACATAGCATCATAGAAGGATTATCTGCAGCACTCTATTAAAGCCTGGAAGTAAATACGGGGTGTATTTCCTCAAGATCAAGCAGCTTTCACTGCCCACTCTAAACCCACTGTAACTGCAGAAGACAATGAAATTAATCTGTGTGCAGAAATGGACACAACACTGAAGTGACAGTTGGTTTGTTATTCCCTTTCTGAAAGATAATGGCGCTGAGAATGAAGTGATAACAGTTAGAGGAAGAAAAAAAGAGGGCCAGTTTTCATTATTTCTGAGTTCTGTTTGGTTTAATTCAACCTTCTTTATCAGTCTGCGAGAGAAATTTGTCTGCAGACAGAATTTCAAATAAAAATGCATAAGGTATCACCTCTTCCTGCACCGTGCAGTGAAACATCATTTGATAACACCGGATAGGGCGTGAGTTGCACAATGCAGTTCAGTAAAATAAGAATAGATGAGCTTTTTCTTCAAGCCACATGTCATTCCACGTGCAAAAAGTTCATTTTCCAGCAAAATAAGAAGCTCTCATCAAAGACAGAAGACCACGCACTGTTAACTCCAGCAATTTAAGGAGCTTTCCTCTTAGCCCACCCGAACATCCTCCTCCCTGTCTGTACTCTCTCTGGTTCTCTGCTTGCTGACACATTGCTTCCAAAATGTACCAGCAGCTCTCAGCTCCTGCCCAGAGGGACATTGATCTCAGGTCACTGAGTATGGGCAGCCATTGAAGGGCCTTAACAACTCTCCAATGCGCCCTGCTGGAGAAATAATGCATGAGCCACCTCCAAATTACATCATCCATATTCACTATTTAGCAAGGGTCTAAATAGAGGCTAGTTTGACCTGTGGGAATAAAGTTGGTTCTTAGTGGTAATTAACTAAAGCCTGAATTACTGGAGAAGTTTTGGAAGCAAATGTTTACAAATGAACAAGTTTGAGAAGAAATATAAAGAGAAACCTTGAGGGTCTGCTTTTGAGCAAACTGCAGAACTCGTGATCTCCAGAAGTAGACTGGCATTAGCAGAACTCCGTAAGACACAACCTGGAATCTGTAGGGTAAAAAACAAGAGAGACCATCACTGTTTTTAAAGTCAAGTATGGGTTTTAATCACATTTCACAGACCTCTACTTAAGCTAAAGCCAATGCCAACGCTAAAGTCAAGTGTAGCTTGGTTTCTATACATATATTTGTATATCATTTTAATCAAACTGTAAAAAATTGACTGAAAAGACTGGAAAAAACAAACATTTTGCTGATTCATTTTGTCAAATTACTATAGGAGGCACAACTTAAAGCTGCTGTTGGTAGTCCTGGAATAAACATCAGTTCAGGGAGAGATTTTTAATGTCAACACTACTCCTCCACACCAGATTTCCTCTCACTACATCCCTCTCCCCCACTCTCTGCTCCTGTAAGCCCCGCCCACAAATAGGAGGAAGGCTCTGATTGGTCAGAGCTGACGGGAGCGATTGTAATTTATAGATTGCTGGATAAACAGGCAGAGGAAAACACAGAGATCTCGCCCTAATCTCTAAATACCTCATTTATTGATGGCTGTTGATGAGTGTTATCACTTTTTTTGCCAAACACAGTACAAAATAAGTAGAGGTTTTTTTACCCCAATCCTACCAACTGCAGCTTTAAGTTTCCTGAGCTCTGTCTCGTTGCCTTCCACTGATCCAAGAATCCTTGGCTTCTTACTTTTCTACTCTTTTTATTTCCTAAATTGAGCTCTTACTATTCTTTTATTGTTTTTATTTATTACTATATTTGTGTATTTTAATAACTACAGCACTTTGGTCAACTGAGGTTGTTTTTAAATGTGCTTTATAAGTAAATCTTGACTTGACTTGATCAAGACAATGGGATTAGCTCAGGAAAACAAGAGGATACAATATCATATCAGATATGCTACTTCTCCAAATATGTGAAAGGCACTGGGGGGAGTTTATAACTGATTTTAAAACAGTCTCACTCTTATATAGATGCCTATCCATGATCTACAAAGTAAATTAGATTAACAGTTGGTTTTCTCTTCACACAGATTTTTTGCAACAGCTGAGTCCTTACTTGTCACTCCCCCCTAAAGTGTCTCTGTTTAGAGATCTACTGGCAGTGAGAAGTAAGTCAGCAAACAGGAGAAGTTTGTTTCCTTGAGATCATTCTCTTTTGACATCATGTTTTTTGCTCATGGCAAATACTTGAGCAGGATTAGCACAAAGACATTTGTTAATCATTTTACATAGCAACAAATCAATCCATTACCTCATCACTCTGCATCCTGCAAAAAGATGTGTGGAAGAAAGACAAGAAGCATTAAAAAGACGACCTGTATTCATTCATTCCCTTCAAAACAAATGTATGCTTTGGCAAGAGCACACAGTTGGTGATGGTGCTCATGGGAAATGCAGTCTTGGAAACCACGACCGATTTCATGCAAAGGTGTCGCCAGAATCAGCACAATATTTAAGTTCCTCACAGTCAATCAATCAATCTTTATTTGTACAGCACCAAATCACAACAAACATTATCTCAAGACTCTTTACAAACAGAGCAGGTCCAGACCGTACTCTATGTTATACAGGAGATACAGGATACAGGAGAGCAAGACTAGACACACTGGTGAAGAAGTCCAGCTCAGTCCTGGACCCTGTGGAGGTGGTGGCTGACAGGAGGATTATGGCCAATCTGTCGTCTTTGATGAATATTTCTTTTTTTTTTTTAGATATATATTCTGATAGATTAGATATATATTGACATAGAGAACGGTCTAGACCTCCTATGTTTGTAAGTGTCTTGAGATAACGTTTGTTGGGATTTGGCGCTATACAAATAAAGATTGATTGATTGATTGATATGTTATATTATTAACAGAAACCCAACATCAGGACAGGATAAGATCCAGTCCCATCTTACAGACAGGACTCAGTCTGATCTCATCTTAATCCACCATGAGCAGAGCACTTTGCAGCATTTAGCAAGTTACAGTGGCAAGGACAAACTTC
Organism: Notolabrus celidotus; assembly: GCF_009762535.1. Classification (NCBI taxonomy): domain Eukaryota; kingdom Metazoa; phylum Chordata; class Actinopteri; order Labriformes; family Labridae; genus Notolabrus; species Notolabrus celidotus. Next base: position 27,316,113 of record NC_048288.1, read on the forward strand.
CTTTAACAGGCAGAAACCTCCAGCAGGACTAGACTCGTGTTAGAAAGCCATCTGCCTTGACAGAATTGGGGTTGGAAAGAGGGATAGAGGAGAATAATAGAGAGAGAAAGAGATGACAGTGATGTCAGTGTGCCTGATTAATGAATTTATTTAAAAGAACAAGCTGACTCATAACAGATTTGGTCGACTCATTAAATGAAATGGATGATGATGTCAAATAACTTATTTATAGGAGGAGAAAAATAAAAAGAAGAGCACAAAAACTGGTGACAATCTGATTCTTAAAGTCGTTGAAGAAGGAGTTTTTAAAGGAAAACACTTTGTTTCATGTCACTTTAAAATATATATATCTTCATGCCTTCTTCTTTCATATACTGGATCGCACAAACATCAAATGTGATCCCTACAGGGCAGAAAGAAATGTAGTATTTTCTTCGACAAAACACCCTTTTCTAGGTCTTTTCCCATGAGATGTTTTCTTTCCCTAAAACTGATGCTTCCACCGTATTTTACATAGATACACTTACAGAACTTTATTCCCCTCCAGTCAAACCATTTAAACTTTAAACTCCTCTCTGAAAAAAAAGGGTTATTTTGCAACAGCTTACATAATGATTGGGGGAGAGTCGGGGGCTCCTTAAACCCACTGTTTCATTGTAACTTGATAGAGGCCTGTCACCACATATCTGGATTGTGCTTTCACTGGTTGCACAGGACTTGTGGGTGCCGCTGTGTAGGAGGACTGACAACAAAAGAAAAGATTACAGCTCTTTTTCTCCCTGCCTCCAGATGTTAACAAATGAGAATTGTCTTTCTGTTTAGCGGTGAGGAGTACAAAATCTGTTTAAAAAGAAAGAAAAAAGTTCAGAGTCTTTCCTCAACTTTCATTTCTTCTGTTTCCAAAGTTCGCTCCCATTTCTCATTTCTGGAAGAAACCTCTCCCAAGCAGGTAATGTGGTGACTCATAATGATGTAGATGAGACCTTGAACCCATTAGTGTGAGCTGTGTGAATAACCAGGGGCCTTGTGGAGGTGGACAGCTTTATCTCAATGTACTCCTGGACTCTAAAACTGAGCGATATTCACTAACAGCTTAACCCAACCACGAAAAGCTAATGAAGGATGGAGCTCAGCCTCGGGGAGAGATCCTGACTGAAGTCCAGAGAAGAGAGGAAGCATTTTTTTTGTCACAACACCTGTCCCAGACACTTTGGCTTTTGTGGCTGTAACACACGCTTTAAGCCAGGGGCAGCTGGATCCCCTCATTAGTCCTCTCATGATGCCGGTGCTTCAGCTGGATGGCGATGATGCTCCTGGAGCCCTCTGGCTGGCTCTGTAAGGCTGAGTCAGTCCAGATGCCCTGCCTGGCTGAAGCTCTTTGTTTTTTCTCCAGTTACTTGTTAGAACCACCGAAGGTAGTGGTGCTGCTCGGGCACCGCGAGGAGCTGCGGGACATCCTCTGCCTCAGGTTCCTGGAAATAGATCGATGGAGGTTTCTCATGGAGGAGCTGGCTGCCATGTTGGCCACCCATGTGTGATTGATGGCTTGGTCTGCCGTCAGACGGGTGGCAGAGTCGACTTGCAACAGGCGCTGGATGAAGTCCTTAGCTAGGTTGGACACTGAAGGCCAAGGCTGTGGAGAAGAAGAAGCAAAGCAGAGTGAGAATCATCAGAGTGAAGATAAAAACACTCCACTCAGAAGATGTCAATCCAGCCTACACACACAGACACTCTGGACCCGCAGTTCTCTCAAAAGCACCAGCGGGGTCTCTAGTCGAGGCGCCTGCTCAGATTCAAAGCTTCTTCAAAGCAGGATACAAGATTTAATTCTAACAAAGCAATAAAACTATGATCCCTGTACTCTTCAGGCCTAACAAGCAGAACTAAACTCAAAGGAAAGCTAAATGTCAGTGGGCAAAGGGAGGCAGCGAGTATGTGCTGAGAGAGTACGAAGCCTGGGAGGTAGGACAGCCCCGCTGAATGCGTGGGATTTGGGTGCGTGTTTATTCTTAGCCTGCATTTAGCCTCACAATGAAAGCGCCACAGATGAGCCTCACAGGGATCTTTGGCTCTTCTTTTTTTAATTCAAACAGCAAATCGCTCTCCTTGTCATGACCTAAGCTGACATTCAAGGATGCTTTGAATTCTGCCACGCCATATCTCCACTGGGAGAGGAGACATCAGAACCATTATCATGATTCAGGATCCTTTAATTATTCACGACAGCTTCGGTTCTTTGTCATGAAGAAAACATTACCGAGGCCTGCCTCAGGAAATTGATGACCTATGAGCTTCTGTCTTATTTCAAATAAAATATCACAGATACAGACACTGAAGTAGATTTATTTGGCATTAGATTAGAACAATAGCAGATCAAAACTGCTTGTGGAGATTGGGACAAAACATAACAACCTTTATCTGTGATATTCTCTGCAAGATGTTCAGCAAATTACTTCAAACTAATGAATTTAGTCTGTGTACTGGTACAGAACAAACTGGACCACTTACAGCACTGCTGGAGAGACTTTTTGAAGCCCAACGATGGCGGTCGCCATTGTTGGAAACGCTGTCTCATCCCTAACTTTAATCAATCTAGACAAGGGCATAGATGTTGGCCTCACACAGGCCTTGCGCTTCCTGTAAATCAACTATCTACACCCCTGATGATGCAAACTCTCAGACTTAATTCAATCAAAACAGATGCCATATAAAAGAATCAACCCCTGCTGTGTGTAAAATAAAGAAATGAGCCACACATACCCCAAAACCCTTTTTTTTGTAACAGGTGTAAACATGATATTTTAGCATGGCTGTCAATGGGGTCTCTGTGGCTTTTAGAGCCAGCCTCTAGTGGACACCTGAGGAACTGCACCTTTTGCACTTCTGCATTGGCTTCATTCTTGCAACTTTGGAGGATGCTGGTTGGTCGGTATATCATCAACTAACGCCAGAGTCCTGTTTTAACAATTCAGTCACAGCTTTGAGGATAAATTGGTATCTTAGCATCTGTATGCTAACTTCCACCATTAGGTGCATTTTGACCAAGAGCTCCGGGATCTTTTAGCCCCCAGAACTACTTACCCTGTGTCCCTATTGTTGTCTGCATTTCGACAGCAGGCTGAAGTCCCGGGTAGATTGTGCAAATCAGGCCAGTGATGTATGAAGGACAAAAAGAGTAAATGCACTACACCACCAGACCAGGAGAGGGCAGTAAAACAAAGACGAATGCCATTCATCACAGATGACACCATAGAAGCAGACGGACAGGCAGGTATCATTATGAGCAACACAACAGTTAGCCTGTTAGCATGAAGAGACTCAGCTGGCGCTGTTTGAGATGGTGCTATATTTCATCACAGATGGATTCACTGAATCAACACGTGAGAGGAGATAAGCGCGAGTAGCAAAGACGTTTCAACACGGCTTTAAAATCCTTTTGAACTCAAAAAGCCGTGGCAGAGATCGGCCGGTGTTTTGGTTTAAACAGCGACCCTGTTAACTGGAGACTTTCAGCCGGATGCATCCCTCATAAACGTCTTTAGACGATCATTAAATATCTGATGAGGATATTTTGAAATCTTAATAAAAACTAAACTACTTTGCATTCCCAGGAACTCCCTCTGTGTTTCAACTGCTGTGTAAACTCCACAAACACTGACATGTTCAGCTGAAGGTCTCCAGTTTACAGGGTCACTTTTAAAACCGGAACACCGAGAGAGACGCATTCACGGTGGGCTGAGAGAAGACTACTGTTACAAGCTGCTAAATCAAGAGAATCACAGCTTCTTCTTTTGAAAAGTACACACACATACAAAAAAGATAGAACACATAAAAACTAATGAAAGAAAGAGAAATCAAGTGAATCACAGATGTGTGGGATGTTATTGTGGACGAGGGGAGGAATAAAAACACTGCGGTTAATCTACCAATCAGACACGTTCAGCATTGCAGGCCCTACCTCCCCCAAAGCCCCGGGACCTTTGAAAAGAACTACCCCCCTAGCAGGGGCTTTTTAGGGGGGAGATTAACTACCCCTGAACTAAATTTAGACCCTGGGTCCACTAGTCGAACGCACGTAGTTCCAGGGTAAAGTTCTTCCTGTTGAAAAACACTTAATGATGCTAATAAACAATTAGTAACTCATCATTCAGAAACTAATTGAAATTGTATAAATAAGCACCTTAGCTTCTTTCAGGATTCTGCCTCAGATGACTCAGACATTCTGCTGAAGGTTGAGCTACTGAGATGAACACTAATGCTTGTATATAACATAAACAAAAAGTTGGACTTTAACTTTGTGGTAATATTGAATGCATGTACCCGCTAGGACCAGCATCCTAACAGTCTTTGTTCCCATTGTCCATGAAAAAGTTAACAGAAAGGGACATTTCTGATGTCTAAAAGGATTAGTGAAGAGACATGATGTATTGCTTTGTCCACCGGGAAGGCAACATAATGAAAGTTCTTTACAGTAGCTTTCAGAAGGCTCCGGACTTTGATATCATAAATGCATTTCTACCATTTCAAGCTTAATTCCCAGGGGCTTAAGATGCAAAATTATTTCCACCAGTCACCCACCAATTAGCTCAAATGTTCCCTACTCTGTCTGACTGAGGAGAATAAAGGGCTAGATACATCCGTGTGAAAAAAAAAATCCCTCATTTTTCGCTCAACCTCGCACAGACTAAATCTCTCTCTTTAGGGAGGTCTCGCTCTCCATTTTAATCCTGAAATGCATTTCTCTCTCCCCCTTTTTTTGTCTCTCGCCGAGTAATGACAATTAATCAAGCATGAAATTGACAATCGCGAGACTGTTGCCGGTGAGAGGAATTCAAAGAAGCAGGGACTCGCTTATTCTCACAGTGCATTGACTGGAGAAGTGTCTCTGTGTGTGTGTGTGTGTGTGTGTGTGTGTGCGCACAGAGTTGCCCCACTGAACGAGTCATAGAAATGCTTCTCACTCAAACTTTCTTCTCTTTGTGGTGTTATTTCACACCTGAGAGGCAGACAGAGTGACACTTTCCCCGAGAAGGAGAGGAAGCGTTTGATTCAGCTCCCACAGCTAACAAGTCTGGTTTTCCTTTTCGTCACTGGTGGTGATTCAGCGAGACTCCTTATTACTGCACCGTGAAAAACACATGTGATAGCAGCAGGTGCAAGCAGATGCCTCTTGTCCTTGACGTAGAGTTACAGGAACACACTTCTTCTGTTCCAGCTTTGAGGGGGGAAAAGTGATGCCTTCAATGGGTGAGAATCATTGACTGTGTATAAAGATGGAAAACACGTCTCCATCTCCTCCTGTTGTACAAAAGCAATGCCAAAATACTCCAACTGACTCTGTCTTCATGGACCCACACTCTGCTCAGTACCAATCAGCTCTGGAGCTATAGTATTGATATACTCCAGCCAGGCAGTTGAGGGAGCTTCAAATATTTTAGCCTCAATCAACCAATCAGACTTTGTTTATAAAGCGCTTTTCATACAATGAAGATATATACAGAAATAAAACTAAAAAGACCCCCCATCCTAATCTCAGCCCAGACCTCAAACCCAACTCCACAATCCTAAATTTAAGAACACAATATAAGCAACAATAATAATAATAACAATACAAATAAAATGAATAAATAAATAAAAAAGAAGTTGAAGTTAACTGATGGGGAGCTGACACACTATTCATCTTTTATACGGTCATTAGAATGAACAATAATCTCCTGATCCCTCCCTTGGATTAAGTCAAATGTGTGAAAATGTATAATACAATGTGTAATATGTATATATAGAGACATAAGACTAGCTTAATAATGTGTTGACTGCTTTTTTATTTATTATTATTATTATTATTATTATTATTATTATAATTGTTATCATCATCATAATTATTGTCATTGTTGTCATTAAAATGATTATTTTTATCATTATTATTATTTTGTTATCATCATAATTATTATTATCATTGTTGTTATCATTATTGTTTTTATTATTTTTATTTTATCATTATTATTATGTTTATCATTATTGTTATTATAATAATAGTAATTATAATTGTTATCATTATTATTTTATTAGTATTAATGATATTATTATTATCATTATTTTGATTATTATTGTCATTGCTGTTATTATAAATTATTATAATCATTATTATCATTTTTTTCAATATTATTATTTTATTCTAATTATTATTATTACCATTGTTGTTATTATCATTATTGTTATGTTAAGAATGATATTATTATTATTATTATTATCATCATCATCATTATCATTTTAATATTATTTTTATACAATATAATATTTAATTTTTTATATATATATATATTTTTGGCCTTTTTGCCTTTATTGACAGGACAGCTGAAGAGAGACAGGAAATGTGAGAAGTAGAGAGTGGGGGAAGACATGCAGGAAATCGTCGACCGGGAATTGAGCCGGCGACCCCTGCGACAAGGACTGTAGCCTCTGTACGTGGGGCGCTTAGACCGCTAGGCCACCAGCACCCCTATAATATAATATGTAATTATCTTATCTATGTAATTGCCGTGTTGGAACAAGTTATTATTTAATGTGCACACGATACAGTGCACATATTAACTTGTGCATACAAGATAATATCCTGCACTTATATGATGATAATTATTATACTGTATGCACAAGTTATTATGTTGAGCACTCAATTTGATATCTTGTGCGCATGTTGTATGACATTGCATTTTTTGAGACTTCATGGCCTCTGTGGTTTCATACTTTGTTGTTGATTGGATTGTTTCATTCCTCCTGGCTTCATTCTGTTCGTGTTTTGCATCTTGTACTGTACATTATCACCGTGCACTCTGGATAATTAGATCTGATTGTCTGTTTTGTTTGTTTGTTTAAAGCCACATGCACTGCAGCCTTAAACACTACACCCCCTCTCCAGCCCCCCTTTGTCTTAACTCCCTGGTAGTGCTGCTTCCAGTGAATGATGCCGAACAAAATCTCTGAAGAGGTAGAAAAAGTTTCCCTCCCTCTTGCTGTTAACACCTAAAGTAGAAAAGATATGTAGTTTTCCTGGAACCGAGCCACTTGCAGGAACTTTATCTCCCTCCCTTATTCCTAACATTTTTCACGTCAAAAAACACAAAGGCTTTATTGTGTTTGGAGGAAAAGGGGCGAGAGCCGGTGTTATACATCACTGTTGAGCCTGCAGAGGAGCGGAGGTAAGAGAGAGGAGGAGGAGGAGAAGGGGGAAGACAAGTGGAGTGCAGATATGGCATAAGCAGTGGGGAAACCTACAGGGCTTGACTTATTGAGAAACATCCTGTTAGAGTGAATGAGGATTTCTGCTGACTGTTTGCGGCGTGCTACATCTTCACCTGACAGAGCTGTAATTGCAACAAATGAAGAAAGCGCTAGAAGGTTGGATAACGCTAATGTGATCACGAGGATAATGCACTTTTGAGTAATGAACTACTCGGTGTGTGTGCGAGTCCCCCCCCTCACAATTCACTGAAACTTGATTCAGCTGGCAGCATTTCTTTTTATCCTCTGCAATGAGGACAACATTTTAAACATGGCACATCATAATGAGTCCAAGTGTGGGCTTCTAATTCAGGTGAGAGTCCAGCTAAACCCTGCTAATCAAAATATCAATACACCGGAAGCAGAGGAGATTGGGCTGTCATGTACAATACACTGTGGAGAGGTAGAGAGGCTGCAGCTTTGTTCTCAATGCCGCTCACTAGGGGGCAGACTGGGACAGCCGTTACCCATGCTGCCTTGCTGCTGAGGGATGCAGATGTTTGGGTTGGGTCAGGGAAGTGTGTCTTCAATAACACAGCAGCAGCAGCAGCAGCAGAATGCAGAGGAGGTTACCTTGTCGTCTAGCCCTGCAAGGATTTGTGCCTTACATACACAAAGCTACCAATGACATCACACATGCTTACACACACACACACACATGCAGAGAAATCCAGTTGCACACACCAGATGAGATGCTCTGATTCCATGTGAGGGGGGGAAACGCTCCATGCATCTAACGGATTGAATGATAAGGTGCGAAAAGCCCCCAAGGCTACACCCGCTCTTCCTCTGCCCTCCTTTCTTTTCCCACCGTCCTGACATCCATCCTTTACTCTCGCCTAACTCCCCCCTCCCTCCCTCCCTCCTTCCCCACCCCCTCTGGTGTTGAGTAAATGCATCCGTGTGAGCCTCCACTACAGGTCTTAAGGCCAGTGGCTGTTTGGGGAGGGATGTATGTATGCTTCGTTGTGTACTGGATCTTGCTGTAAGGAAGGAAGAAAGAGGAACCTGGTTTGTGGGCAGGTGCTGGGGGTTGTTTGCATTTCTCACCTCCTTCTAACACCCCCCAGCCCACCCACACTCTCCCACACTCACCCACACACTCTCACATTTACTGTGTTAGTATTCTGCTTCAATAAACAGAAAGGTATCTGATACCTTTGGATGAAGGTGTTTGTAATTGCAGCCCCTGTGTATTCATTTGCATGGAAGACAAGGAACTTTCAAAACATCTGGAGAGACGATGAATAATGAAAGAGGTCATTTAAGTTATTTAAACTTGACTCAAGCTCTTCAACTATTTTTATCTGTTTTACAGAAAGAGCCCATGACAGGATATTGACAAAAATGAATTGCAATTATTGAACAATACGGTGCCATTTGATTTGATTCAATCAGTTATTAAATCCAAAGTAATGTGTAATTTAAAATAGCATGTTCTTGCATTTTTGACTCTTTCAAGAGATCAAAGATTAAACCTTGTGTACAAACACATAGATAAACTGAAGTCTTCTTCAAACACTGATGCCCATGTGTGACAGAGGCCTACGCACGTAGCTGACGTGCACCTCCTCCAAAATGTAACTACCCGTAGACAGGGGCATCGCCAGGAATTCTGGGATATCTCAGTGGGCCCCATCACCACAGCCAACCCTACAAAATCTAACAGTGCTGCTATAATACTGGTTTATTAGCATTAAAGAAAAATATATGCTTAAAACTATCCTGGTTAACTGACTCAAATCTAAGCTACATATCAATATATATATATATATTTTACAATTTCTCTAAATACAACAACAATATTGACCTTCAGACTGTCCACCTCTGTAAACAAGATTATTTGAAGCCAAGTGACTTGTTGAATAACAACAAGGGGGCATTATTTGGTTTAATCTAACCTCATGAAGTCAAATAAAACTCTAAAAACCTACAGTTAACTTTCAATCAGATTCAGCCACACTAGATGCTGTGAAAATATGACAATTCCCCACTTTAGGCATGAGACACGCATCTCACATAGACGATGGAAGACTCCCCTTTTTTCCAGAAAGGAATTCTGAATGTTTGTATATTTACTCAGACAATTTTAGTTATCTTATTGCAGTTATAACAAAAGAAAAGAAAAGCATAGCAGAAAACACATTTTATTTCAGGCCTAATAAGGGCCCCCCTCCCCACTTGGGCCCTAGGTAGTCAGTCTCACTTTCCCCCCCCACTATGACGCCCCTGCCCATTGAATCAACGCGGACTGCAAGCCCCGCGATTGGTCGGCTCGGCGGCATTGTATTTCCTGCATTTACAGCACTTCTGGTATTTCATCTCCTCCTCTCCTTTCTTCCTGTAATCATGTCTGTATGATAAACAGCAACATGTATCAGCTGTAGATTAATATAACACGCTCTGAATCGCTGTGGAAAAGTAAACAGAGATCGTAGCGGGACCGGCAGTGCCGTGTCCAGAACTTTTTGACTGGGGTGGCCCAACTGAGGCTCTCACATAGGCAGGGGTGGCCAGTGCATTTACAATTAAATAACATTTACCCTTTCTGTCTTCACAACCTACACTTATTAAAGTATTAAACAGTTGTTATATTCCCTTTGACTTAAAAAAAAACACGACAAAGTGGCATAAATCTTCTAAACTTAATTATTTAAGGACTTACAAAAGATGTTTTTTCAAAGTCACATTTGAGGGCACTAATAAAGAAATCTACTGTCAGCCTTTTAACTCATCCCAAATAATAGATTGTAGCAGAAACCCAACCCCTGACAAGGCAAATAGCCAATCATAGTTTAAGATTTTGGGGTGGCCCCTGGGGTGGCCAATTGCAATTTAAGTGATGTCAGTGCCACACTTAGCCACCCCGTCTGGACACGCCACTGGGGCCTGGATGCAGGCGAATTGAGAACCAATTCTCATTTACAATAATGACCTGCAGGGCGAAGAGGCAACAACTAAAAACTACACAGTTAAAACTTTTATCATGAAAACAATTCACAATGCTGTATTTCTCCTCTCTGGAAGGAGCTGGACATGTTAAAACAAGAATAAAAATACATTTCAAAGAAACAGAAATGATGCTCTTCTAGTAAATAAGTATTCAATATCAAATTTTCACAGACCAAAACTTCACCTCATTATTTTCAAATGAATCAACCCATGATTAAATGAAAATTGATTCATTCCACACACTGTTACTGGATGTGTCGGCTGGGTATTACTAATGAAATCAGTGTTATTAGAATAATAATTTTCTCTATTTATATGCTGCGGTGCTGATTGCTCATCAAAACAATAAACACAGAAGAAGAAGCTGAGTCCTTCACAAGCACACCGAGTGAGCCGGAGACCACGTGAGCCAGGGTTGTGTGGCCTGTCCCTGGTGGACCCTGCCTACCTGACACATACCTGCACACGGTCTACAGCAGCTTGGACTCGTGTTCCTGTTTTTAGTGGCTTCAAGCAGGAGGCTCATTTAAAACTCTGACTGCAGTTTCTCATGTGATGATGTCGTCTTCATTCATAGATTTAATGATAATGATGGTTAATGATTCGTTTTGGGTGCTGGTATCATGCAGGCTGGGTTAAATAGAATCAGAACTGAAATCAGTGTTTGCTGTGAGTAGTGCTTTTTTGTTTCAACATACCAATGTAGTGTTACTTTGAAACATGCAGGGCTAATGTTAGTGATAGTAAGGGATGCTATACAGCAAAGTTTCAGGAGCAGGGACACACCTCAACTGCACCTCTTTCCGGACTCTCATGAATTCAAACCTTTGGTTCTCACCCTTCTCTCCCACCACTTTCTCAGGCCAAACCTTGAAAAGGAAATTCTCTTCCTTTATTTTCTTTACAATAAACACACATATTTAAAAGAACTCAGCTCTGTCAACAAACGTCTCTGGCACTTATTCTAAGGTGCGCTCTGTTTACAAGCCGCATGGAACACTAATTAGCGATCATTAGTTCCACTCTGATGTATCTAGACCAAGCGGTGACCTCAGGCTGCAAGAATTGAAGCCAATGCAGAAGTGTTAAAAACTGCAGTTCCTCAAGTGTCCACTTGAGGCTGGCTTCAAAAGCACTGAAAACCACATACACACTAATTCAAAAAAGCCAATCTTTACAGCAGAAATAAACATGTTTACAGCCTGGTACAAAAAACAAGTATAGTATGGATAGCTAATTTCTCTATCAGCACACACTACAGGGGGTGAATTTTTTTCATAATGCGGTAGGTAAGATTATGAGTTTCCCATTATGAGAGGCACAGCTGACTTGATTGACAGGTGGGAACACTGTAGCTGTTGGCAAGGAGGCTAAAGTCCGACCTCTTTCCCTCACACTAGCTCAACAGACGTTAGGTTGTGTTCAGTATTTCCAATATGGCACCCGCCGACGATTGGCTTCAGAAACAGATGGGTGACATCACCGATACAACGTCCATTTATTATACAGGCTATGATCTAGATGGCAACCAACCAAGAATAAATAGATAGATAGAACCAAAAGGTAACACTATGAAACATCATGTGAGAAATTTTAAGATCAAACATGCTGACTAACATTTCAGGTTTTTTGATTTGCACCCATCACTGACACAGGATGAAGGTTAGGAAACCTTAGGCTCAAAGACTACTTGATCAAGTCTAGATGAAGATGTCTCTTGGGGTTTCCATATGTGCTGATGTATTGTACCTACATTACATAACTCAAACACCTGTGATGAGCCCTTATTACATGTATATTTGGCGGCCACCCATCTGATCTAATGTAATCTTCATTTGAAAACAGTGCTGGGTTTGTTCTGTCCTTTCATGCTGGTAGTCATGGCAGTAACCCAGCATAGTGTTAGTTTCCCCTTGTGATTGGGTCAAGCTGCAACCTCTGGTGCTAAAAAAAGGAGCCAAATTGGAAGTGCAAAAAATACAGATCCTTGAGAATCCACTTGAGGCTGGCTGCAAAATCCAAGGAAAAGCCAAGGTCCCATGTTAGATTACCCCATTTTTACAGCAGAAATACACGTTTACAGCCCGGTCTGTGCAGCTCATACTCATTCCTACTCCCTGTACGGGGGGATGTACAGCTTGTGTATGTGTAGAGGCATCGGTATCAAATACAGAGCATTCACAGGCAAATAAAGACAGCTCACATAAGTCAAAAGAGGTCGAATTCTTCAAAAACATGTCAACATCCTCTCAAATCTTCATATCAAGCAAACTTTGGCACTCTTCATCCCCCTCTGACTCCAAAACTACATCACAACAATAAGCCAGTGGACAGCATCGAGAAAAAGAATGAGAGGAACGCCTAAAGTGACATATTCTGAGGAGTGGGACCACTGACCAAGCTGCCATATTTGATGATTTGAGAGAGGGAGAGCAGGCTTTAAATACATTTCTGGTATTTCACACCCCAGTCAGTCTTCTCCTTTGCAATGAAAAGCAGAAGGCACACTCTTCTGGTCTTCCTGTCACTTTGTTCAGTCAGTGGACAGCTCATTTCAAATAAAACTCTTCAAGTGGAGTTTAATATGTGGAGGGAATTGCTCAGGCTGCTGAAGCTGTTCTTGTCCCGAAGAGAAGCACACTTCTGAGTGACATGAAGAGCCCTCGAGATGGCAGAGGTCCACATTTGGTTGATACTTGTGAGCTTTCGTCATGCATTACAACATCATTATCTCCTAAACTATGCGTGTGTGTGTGTGTGTGTGTGTGTGTGTGTGCTTGTGTGTGTGTGTGTGTGTGTGTGTGTTGTCAGTCTATCAGAGGGGGTGGATACTTGAATGTGACAGAGAATAAGTGTCTTGTCAACATGGAAACGAGATTGATGGCTGATCCGTCAAGTCCTGGACCGCTACTCAGGCATGTCTGATGTCTTCATATTGTCACCGCATGAACGTAGGGATTGATGTCTTCACTGCGTGTCAGGGCGCTCTAAGAAGTCATACATATTGGCAGTATGGGATTCATACATATTAATCAAGAGGCAACCTTCGGTCTCAAAATATGAAGCCCATGCGAAAGTGTTATAAACTGCAATTAATCAAGTATCCGCTTGAGGCTGGCTGCAGAAACACAGGAAACCACATAGACACCAATTCAAAGAAGACGATCTTTGCAGCAGAAATAAACATGTTAACTCGGTACTTTGGGAAGATATTAAACTTATGAGTTTTGCCCAAATAAGGACATGTCTGATTTGATTGACAGGCGGGAACACATAGCTGTTAGCTAGGACAGGGGTTCCCAAACTTTACCTTGCCAAGGCCCCCCAAACAGCATTAGCTGCTGGCCGCGGACCCCCTTTGCAAACCCACAGACAATGCTTCAAAATATGTAAAGAAACATCAACTTTTAGAATGTATTTTCATTCTTTTATTCACTTTCTATAATTATTACATAAGTTCAGCATAAGAAATTATTAACAAATGTGATGATGAAAAAAAAATAAAAAATTGATTCTACTTTTTTCCCTTTCCTCCAATTTCCTGAGCCACCCCTAGCGCCCCCCGGCGGCCCCCACTTTGAAAACCACTGAGCTAGGAGGCTCAAACCCCGCCTCTTTACATCACACTCTTTTGGATGAGTTCAGCATTTCCAATATGGCTGCTGCCGACGATTGGCTTCAAAACAGCGCTCAGGAACAGATGGGTGACGTCACGGATACTACGTCCATTATTTATACAGTCTACCCACACAGCAAATTTGGTCTGATAGGTCTGGGCCAGATCTTGCGGCAAGGCGGCACTGCTGGCTGACTGCTGACATGGCAAGTGGTATGTCAAACCGGATGTGGACCAGGTCTGGCAATGATGGCATTGTATATATGATGGCATGCCACATCTGGCCCGATTGTGGCTTGGTTTATGTGGCCATGATCTGTCCTGGTCTGATTAAGGTTGAGCTTGTGATGAAGCTGTGTGGGCCGTCCCAAGCAAACTATATCAGGGCCACTTAAGGGCCGTCATTCTTTGCAGTATGTTGGCTGAGTCTAAGTGTATTGTAGGCCAGAACCGGGCCAGACCAATTTTGCTATGTGGGTATGATATTAATCGAGGTAAAAGAGACACGTTTAACTGTGACCTGAAAAACAGGCCGCAAAAGGATCAACAAGTCAACCAAACAAAGCTAACACTTTAAGCTAACTAACCATCAGTTAAGCCCAAAATACAGAAATTCCTTCGTCTTTTACTCACTTTTCTTCGTATGCACTCATCTTAGAGCTGCTGTGAGGAACTTTTGTTTTGTATCGATTCTGGCGTCCCCCCCTTGTGGACAAAGTGATACCTCTTATCTCTTGTCCTATACATGCAAAATGAGTGTTTTCAACAAAAGCCTTATCCTGTTGTCTTCAACAGTCAACTTTATCAGGCAATGTGATTATTTTCCATGAAAACAGTCAAATTAAGGCTGTTTCTGAAGCAAGATGTCCATCATCTGGTCTGACACCAACCCCCTCAGGGCGGTTTCAGTCATTAAAAATTCCAACAGAGAAGGTGTCAGTGTTGCTGCTGATGGACTTGTTTGCTATTGAAGGTCATAAAGAGGCATCAGGATCATTTTCAGTCTGTTTCTCAGCCAGTTCAAAACTCCTCACAGGGCCTTTAATTATTGCAAGTGTAGGTGATTTAAAAATCTGTGAAGCAGAGTCAGACTTCTTGTGTATTTCAGCCACACAAGCCAGAACTCTTGTGATTAAGACTCATCAGACACACATGATTGCCGTTGGACATGGCTCAATCTTGGTGACAATGTAGTCTCTGGAAGTGACGGCCAACTTTTTGGGGCCTTGCGGTGTAGCCACTGGTTAAAGATGGAGGATTCCCAGCCAAGAGTACCTTTTCTGTGAGCTACCAGGCGCTCACATGTTTAGAACATCTGGTGGTGGGGCTGGTACAAACTGGCATGAAGTCTTCCTCATTACACTGGCATTGCTTCAAAGCGGAGGAACTATAAATCCGTTGAGAATCCCAGCATTTTTAGCAGAAACTAAATATTCAAATCAAATATTTCACTGAATGTTTTGGCAGGATTTCAATGAGAATTTGGGTGTTTGGTATGAGCAGTCAGGTTTACATGAGGGCAAACCTTATGGTCATTTCGCCAATAAGAGGAAAGGCATCCTCTCTCCTATCTCTCAAATTGCCTTCTGGATTTCTTTAAAATATGGTTTTCATCTTTCTTCCCAGGGATTTTCCCTCTACCAGTGTGGCCTACATACGAGCGGCGTCCAAAGCCACCATGAAAAACGTGAAATAAGCCTCTTGCATAAACTCTGGAAGGGTTTTTCTTACACAATTGTTGAGTTGGTGGTCAGTGCAGCAGTAAACACAAGGATAATAGTCCAGGGCCTATGTAAGGGAGCTTCTCATATGCCAGACTAAAATGTCAGACTGCATCCCTAAGAATCAGGGCCAAGCTTAAAGCCCAGTGAATAATCCAGCCCTGGGTGTAATCAGCGTGAAAGAACAAGCCTGAACTCACCACTGAGCTTGACAGACCAGGCTGTTAAAAATACCCACTTCCACAGTTGTATGACAGAGGAGAAAGGGAAGAAAATAAAACATGCAGACCGCCTTTTTCCACATTTCCAAGCATTCTCAAAAGAGACGAATTCGAGACGCAACAACAAACTTTTGCAGATTTATTCATGTGCTTTACAGTGCTGCAGAGGAAGGGATGAAAACGAGGAAAGACAACATCACCTTGTTTACACACCTGCACAGCTACATGCTCTGCTGAATTTTATTTCTGACTTATGCCAGGAGAAGATGGAAAAATGCTGCTATTTGTGGAACTTGTAATAAAAATGATGAAGGTGAGAATTATTCGTCTGTAGCTTGTAGCTGTAGCAGTTCTTTGTGTATGGATACTGCTGTTGAATAATTACACAAAGCATGCAACACACCACAAACCAGATTGTGTTTCAAGGAAAAGTCTGAATGTAAAAATGGAAATGGCAGAATGGGAATACACTTAAAATTGTATTTTTTTTTAAAGGTGGAAGCAGAAATAGAACTTTTTATAAGTTGAACTATACTCTTAAATATTTCGTCACACAGAAGGAGTCTAAACTTTGAATCGTGTGTTAAGACTTTACAAACAGTGCTGAAATTGCATCGTTGGTCAAGTCTGCTTTATTCATAACTACTGCAAGTACTGGGAGAGTGACAACTTTCTATGAGAGACTACTGGAACAAGATGTTTGCATCTTATGACCTTTTTTTGCAGTAGCTACATCTAGTCCTTTTCAGCACAGCCCTTCAAAATAAAAGCACTACATGAGTACACAAACACACCCTAATGTGACAAAATACAAAGGTAACCCAAAAGACTGATAAAGGTAAAAATTCAAAGTTTCACTCATGTTCTTTTGTGATCATGCTACATACACACATAGTTTGTTACACATGCAATCATGCACAAACATGCTATGGACATGCTTAGGAGAGATGTCAGAAAGTGGAGGCTGCCATCAACCAGCAACACCAGAGCAGTTTTGGGGTTGGTGCCTTGCTCAAGGGCAACTCAGCTGTGACCGGGCAAATGGACCAGCACCTCTCCAGCAACCAGTCCACTTGCCAAACTTTGTTCACTCTGGGACTTATAAATTCCCAAGCCAAGTCCCTATGGACTGAGCTACTGCCGCCCCACTGAGCTACTGTCGACCCCACATAACACCAGACAACAAGCTTTAAATCAAACAACATAGGACAATACAAAAGTGAAGATCACGGACGCCATGATGAGCACGATCTATGCATGGTTGGAGAACCCGGTGAAGTTTGGGAAATCTCATGGCGTTAATAACACCCTGGATACTGAGATCGTCCCAAAGTCTGACAATAAGGAGGAGGAGAAGACTCACATCCTTATTGTGGAAGGCTTTCTGCTCAACACCTTTGAGCCTTTGATCGACGTGTTGAACCAACGTTACTTTATTTCCATCCCGTACGAAGAATGCAAAAAGAGGAGGTGCTCAGGGAACTATTTGGTGCCAAACCCCCCGGCCTGTTTGATGGTCATGTCTGGCCCATGTATTTGAAACACAAAAACACCAAACACCAACAAAAACCTATACATTTAAAGTTTGCACATTGCCCCCCCCCTGCTTACTTTACCTCTGACCCCTTTCCTACATAGGATGTTTCTTTTGTGTCCATTCTTTCATTGATTAGCTGTTATAAAGCCTTTCATGCTCTAAGCTTCTTCATACTTATGATGGAAGATCAATTCTGGCTAACTTTTTTTTGTAAAATACATATTAAATGTAATTTTAACAGAACATGTGGTGTTTTAGATGATATATATGTGCAACATGCAGAAATACAAGTAAAGAGAGGACATGCACTGGTGGCCTAGTGGTCTATACATGCCCTATACAGGCTATTATCCTTGTCGCAAAGGTTGCCGGTTCAACTCCCGGCCGCAACCATTTGCTGCATGTCTTCCCCCACTCTCTACTCCCTCCATTTCCTGTCTCTCTCCAGCTGTCCTATCCATTAAAGGCGAAAAAGCCCAAACAATATAAATTTGAAAAAGAGAGGACACGTATAATGATAATCATCTATATTTTGACTTTATTCCCTACGTGGCTCATTTCCATTTGAACTGTCTTTTTTATCTTTGTGTATTTTTGAAGCTTTGCTCTCACTGTCATGTGTCATCCAGTGTGCGTTTTAATAACTTAACAATATTTCAATAAATCAATAAAGCAGATAGATTGAAAAAAAAATGTTCCACAGACTTACACCCAATAACACTCTGGTACCTTGGACCTGTCTACTGATTTGTATCACTAGCCAGGCCTCCTACTTTTCATACCTGCACTACAAGCTCATCTATCACTGCAGCCCGCTCTCTCTGAGTTTCTACCTTGTTTTATATACAGCATTTGTTGGCACTGGATATAAATCGTGTTGGACAGAGTCATCCAATATGTATGTATTTCTATGGGATACTGAGCTGGCATCAAAACTACTTCTAGAACTTTTATTAGCTGGGATCAAAAAACTTTTTGCAGAGCCTGATGTGCAAAAAGTTTGAAGTTTAAGATTAGGCTTAACACTTTCCATTTTGATGAAGTTTATAGTTAGAGCTGGCTCAGGCTTGGACCAGCTCTTAGTTATGCTGCTTTAGGCTTAGACTGCCGGGGGAACTGTCACACTGACACACTGGGACCCTATCCCAGCCCTCTTTAACTCTCCCTGTCCCATTAAAGTTACTAAACATAGACCTTTCTGGAGTCCCAGAACTCCCTTGTCTCGTAGGTTCCTCTGAGTCGCTGCCGTAGACGACCTGCTGCTGTGGACGTGCCAGACTCCAGTGGCAACAACTACTACTACTACTCTCTGTCTCATCACTCTTTCTCTCTTATTCTCCTCCATCCCTCTTTCCAACTCCAACTCGGTCTAGGCAGATGTGTGTCTAACATGAGTCTGGTCCTGCTGGAGGTTTCTGCCTGTTAAAGGAAGTTTGTCCTTGCCACTGTAACTTGCTAAATGCTGCAAAGTGCTCTGCTCATGGTGGATTAAGATGAGCTCAGACTGAGTCCTGTCTGTAGAGGTGACTGGATCTTATCCTGTCTTGATGTTGGGTCTTTGTAAATAATTAACATGAATTAATTAACATTAAGATAACGTTTGTTGTGATTTGGCGCTATTTACATTTTAAAATTGATTGATTTATTGACTGATTTCAGAGTATGGCATCATTATTGGCAATTCCCAGCTATCATTTCTCATTGGTTGGTGTAGTCATGTGACACAACGAGCTCGAAATTAAGAGAACTCATTGAGGAAATAATGGTTTTGTCAAATGAGCTACAAAATTCTTTCTATCTTTGTTTGAAAGATACTGAAAAAAGTGTGAAGTGCAGTGAAACATATTGTATTCAGCTATATTTACATACTATATTAATTAACAAGTAAAAAACATTAAACTTACGTCTCCATGAAAGCTGTATTTCCCTCTCACGATGGATCTGTAGAGCCGTGTGCGATTGTCATCTTCAAACGGCATGGATCCACTTAGCATGATGTATGTAATCACTCCCAGGGCCCACAGGTCCACGGCACAGGTATAGGGTTTCCTCAGCAAAACCTCAGGGGCCATGTACTCAGGAGTTCCACAGGTGGTTCTGAGGGACCAAGTGTTGTCTGTTTCTGTGTCTCCTCCCAGAAAGCCTTTGTCTGTGCCACCAGAAGTTGCAAGTCCAAAGTCAGTCACCAGCAGCCTGGAGTCGGCCCCAGGATGATAGTACAGAAGATTTTCTGGCTTCAAGTCTCTGTGAGTGATTCCGAGGTTGTGCAGGTATCCCACCCCGGCCAGCACCATCTGCAGCGCCTGTGTGGCATCCCTCTCTGTGAAGTGGCCCCTGCTGACCACACGCTCCAACAGCTCCCCTCCCGTAGCGAGCTCCAGCACCATGTAGACCCTCTGCGGCGACTGGAACACCTCGATCAGCTGAATCACATTCAAATGGCTCACTCTCTGCAGCACCGCCAGCTCTGAGGCGCACACCTCACGGCCCTCTGGGAGCTCCACCTCCATCATTTTTATGGCGAAGGGCTGGCGAGTGGCCCTATGCTCCACGCGCACCACGCGGCTGAAGCTTCCTCGACCGATCAGAGCTTTGATGTTGTACCTGACAGGGCAGAGGGGGAATGATGAGTCATAACAGCATAACTATCTCATGATACACTGTAGCAGAGCACTCAGTGTCCCTCACTGCAGCTGCACGTGTGATATATGGGAACATATCTGCATGCTGTAGCCTGCTGCAGCAAAGTCATGCAGGGACACTGGTATGTACATGCATATGTAATGATTCTGGTTTGGATTACTGCTCAACAAAGCAATAATTGATATGCAGGAAATAATGTGCATCCCTAAAGACAGCAGTTTCCTTGGCTTTATGTCTATTTTCTCATCCAACACGTACAGAGAGGTAGTCTTAGGCCTAGGTCGTTAGAGGGAATATCTCCTGTTACTGCAGACAATTTGTTTTGCATCAAGGTTGGTATTTGTGAGCCGAGTAGAATGAAAAAGCTGGTGACATTAAACGGCTCCCATGAGAACTGCGAACGCGCCTAATAAGTCTTTTCACCTTGTGTTGTGCTGCAAATAATCCAGTTATGAATAAATGTTTAAAACTGGCTGATCAGATGATATCACTTGTTTACCGGGCAGACGCAGCTCTGCAGAGTTTTACTTTTTATATCTTCTTTTTTCAACACAGTCCTTTGCTTTAAATAAGCAGGACACGAAAAAGGTTACTAATTATGTGATGCTAACTTGTTTTTCATGTTATAATGAAAGGAAATCTTCTTAAGAGTTGTGTTTTTCTTTTTGTCAGAGAAGCCAATTTAAACATACTGTAATTAAGATTTTTACAACATGTAATTTACTCCTAGATTCACTTCAAATTATACAACAGTGAATCTCTGGAATCAAGGTCATCTAAAAGAAGTCCACAGAAAGGTTGAAATTGCAGTTGTGTTTTTTTCTTTTTTTGTCAAACATGTTTCAAAACCCCCGAGATCCTGTGACAGAAAAAACTGTATCTTGTGTGCACATTTTAAATCTTACGTTAAAATGTGTCATTTTCTTCCAGAATCAAAATAATTTTTCTTTTTTCATATATAAAAAAACCCATTACTTTCAATTTCATGCAATCACCTGTGGACACAAGATAGTAAGTTGCACAAGATATCACCAAATATCAAAAAGGTGGGACTTAAGTTGGCGCTTGTCCCATGTGGTGCCATCATGTCCGAAAGAAAATGCGCTAAAGTGCCCTCTTGGATTCCACTATAGATGGAAGATTAATAAACCGCCATTTCTGATATTCTTTCAGTGGAAAAATGCATGAAAAAGTGCCCTCTTGGTACCCCTAAAATGTATATAACCAAAAAAATGGCCTCTTGGTGACCTTAAAATGTGTATAACACAAAAAAAGTTCCCTATGGATGCCCCTAAAATTGATTGAACACATGAAAAAGTGCCCCCTGGATGCCCCTAAATTGTTTTAAAACATTCAAAAGTTCCCTATTGATGCCCCTAAAATGATTTACCATATAAAAAGTTCCCTATGGATGCCCCTAAAATGTTTCAAAACATTAAAAAGTTCCCTATGGATGCCACTGAATTGTTTTTAAACATTCAAAGGTTCCCTATGGATGCCCCTAAAATATTTCAAAACATTAAAAAGTTCCCTATGGATGCCCCTAAAATGTTTCCAAACGTTAAAAAGTTCCCTATGGATGCCCCTAAAATGATTTACCATATGAAAAAGTTCCCTATGGATGCCCCTAAAATGTTTCAAAACATTAAAAAGTTCCCTATGAATGCCCCTAAATTGTTTCAAAACATTAAAAAGTTCCCCATGAATGCCCCTAAAATGATTTACCATATGAAAAAGTTCCCCCTGGATGCCCCTAAATTGTTTCAAAACATTAAAAAGTTCCCTCTGGATGCCCTTGAATTGTTTTTAAACATTAAAAAGTTCCCTATGGATGCCCCTAAAATGTTTAAAAACATTAAAAAGTTCCCTATGGATGCCCCTAAAATGATTTACCATATGAAAAAGTTCCCTATGGATGCACCTAAATTGTTTCAAAACATTAAAAAGTTCCCTATGGATGCCCTTAAAATGATTTACCATATGAAAAAGTTCCCTATGGATGCCCCTTAATTCTTTCAAAACATTAAAAAGTTCCCTATGGATGCCCCTGAATTGTTTTTAAACATTCCAAAGTTCCCTATGCCCCTAAAATGTTTCAAAACATTAAAAAGGTCCCTATGGATGCCCCTAAAATGTTTCAAAACATTAAAAAGTTCCCTATGGATGCCCCTAAAATGATTTACCATATGAAAAAGTTCCCTATGGATGCCCCTAAATTGTTTCAAAACATTAAAAAGTTCCCTCTGGATGCCCTTGAATTGTTTTTAAACATTTAAAAGTTCCCCATGGATGCCCCTAAAATGTTTCAAAACATTAAAAAGTTCCCCATGGATGCCCCTAAAATGATTTACCATATGAAAAAGTTCCCTATGGATGCCCCTGAAATGTTGCAAAACATTAAAAAGTTCCCTATGGATGCCCCTTAATTTTTTCAAAACATTAAAAAGTTCCCCATGGATGCCCCTAAAATGATTTATCATGTGAAAAAGTTCCCCCTGGATGCCCCTAAAATGTTTCAAAACATTAAAAAGTGCCCTCTGGATGCCCCTAAAATGATTGAACACATGAAAAAGTGCCCTCTGAATGCTCCAACAATCTATAAAACAGAAAAAAGTGCTCTCTGGATGCTCCTCAAATTTAGAAATTGTAATTATGTTATGCTAATTATGTACTATAATCAGTAATATATAAACAAATTTTGTGTTTGCCTTTTTCATTATTTAATTACCAGCACAAATGGTCACATGGATATTCACCAGAATTCGATAAAATTAAGTGTTAGATGTTTTGTTGATTCTGGTTACCCCTTTAAATTATATCTGTGAGTGCAAATCCGACCCGAACACAGGCACTAAAAGTCAGTATAAAGAAATATCCAATCTCAGCACTAATAGTCTAATTTTACTATGTAGGTCACAATGCATCAGAATTCAAGTGGCACTGTTTCAAAATCTGCTAAAAAACTCCTCACTGTGCCTTTAAAGACACCTCCCTTCTTTACCAAGGAATATAGTCCTCAGTATCTCCCGGCATAGCTGTCTGCAAAAAATTTGATTACATGGAGGCTGGTGGTGCCAGGCTGAGTGGAGCTGAAAATCTGGTGACATTCAAAGGCTCCCAGGAGATCTGCAATCCCTCCTAATAAGCTCCTCACCTTGTGTTGTGCTGCAGATAATCCAGTTCTGAAAAAATGTCCAAAGCTGGCCGATCAGATAATATCCGTTGTTTAAAGAGCAGCCTCAGTTTTTAAACTTTCATTTAATTTATCCTCTTTTTTTTTTACGCAGATGTTGGCTTGAAATTGAGGTCACTCTTCAAGTATGATTACCCCACCTGTTTTTTTTTTGGTGTTTGTTAATTCTTTAAAATCTTTTCCCCTAATTTATTTAATTCTGGCAGCAAAAGGGCGAATTACAACATGATTGAGGTTGACACAAAGGGCAATTTACCCACAGTTTATCTACTTAAATAAGCAGCTCAATGCTGCATGAGTTCATCCGAGGACATTTAATGGATAAATGCCAACATGAAGGTTTTAATCAGCTGTTTCCTTTCAAAATGTGTTCCCTTAAGGTTTTGTTCTGAATGCAGAGTATTAATATTTACCTTGCTGTCACTCGTGGATCAAATGTGTCCTTATACTTGGCGACTCTGTCCCTCTGGCGTCCATCTCTGAGCGGCTCTTGCTGGCTGTTTGGCACTGTCTGAGGATTTTTAACGCCTGTAGAAAACCATGGACCTCTTGCCTTCTTCTTCAGCCCATCATCTTCATCTTTAGCTTTACTGAAAGCAACAAGTGACTGCACCACGCTGATATAGCCCTTCTTGGAGGCCTCAGGCAGCCCCTTACTGGTCCCACAGCCCATCACTCAAATGCAACAAGCCATCAGCACAGAGGGAACAAAATAAACCAACCTCTTCTGAATGCACCTTGGGAATACGCAGACGAGCCGTCCATGGCAGCAGCTCCTCTCCTCTCCGCTGCTGCATACAGGTGCACGTCAGTGTGAAGGGAGGTGGGTAAACAGAAGCAGGAGATCCAACTCACCCAACAGGTGGGAGGTTGGCAGGTGTGTGAACTCGCGGTCTCACTCACTTGAGTGATACAAGTCTCAGGTAAACTGAAACTTCTTGAAGTCATTGTCACGTCTTACAGTCACAATTACCATTACAGTAACAGTGTGAAGGCGTGAACTGTGAAGAGAACACCAACAGAGGCTTCAGTCAATCATCGGTAACACTACAAATAGACACCTGAAGAACTTCACTGACATTCCAACAGGGCACAAGTTATTAAAGTATTTGATTTCCTTAAGGAAGAGTTCTGGGGTGTGTGTGTTATTTGTATTTCACACCATTTGCCACTAAAAATCCATTTCACTATAATAGATTTCAGGTAAGAAAAAGAAGAAGTGGTATGGTACCTCCCTAATTGTCTTCTCACATGAACAGATGTTCTGTGGCCTGTTGCACCAGCTTTGCATAAGTTATGTCCAAAGTTAGGGTCTAAACTCCTTATAAAACCAAACATTAAAACTAGTTTGTAACTGTTTGGTTGCCCCACACAGATGTAAGTTTAAACTAAACTAGAGGACCATAAAGTCCAAACTAATCAAGACATTGAGGCAGATATGTTTTCAGTCAATTTGGCCAATCAGCAATTTTTTTTTTTCTCTCTTCTTCTTCTAGTTTTTTTTGGTGGTTGGCAAACAACGTCTAGGTGCATTACTGCCACCTACTGGTATGGAGTGTGGATCAGGAACTAAAATCTACCTTCTCTAGTTTGTAAAATAAAATGAGAAAATAATAACAATATATATATAAAAATATATAAAAACAATACTAAAAAAAAAAAATAGAATAATACAAAACTAAACACTCTTTATCAAATTTGTTCTATTCAGGTACTGAAACAAAAATCTATAAGCAGCCATCCATTGAGTTTCATCATAATATATCACATAGTTCCACTTCCATCTTGTTTTCTCTCATTCTCATGATCAGTTCTCTTCTTTCAGTCTCATACCTTTGACACTAAATGATTATGTGCTCCACTGTTTCTTCTTCTGTACAAAATTCACACATTCATGTTGGATGTTTCCTTATTCTGACCGCAGTGCTGTTTAATCTTGTGTGGCCAAAACGTAATCTAGATATTATCAGAATCAGAAATACTTGATTTCTCCCAGGGGAAATTCAGTAATAAATAATGTATGTTATTGTTTCTTCTTTCCTGGATCTCAAAGTACTCCTCATTTTACCAGATTTCCTTTGAATTCAGTAAAACCACCTTCCTGTTCTTTCCTCTTCAAACATCTAAAAAGCTTTTTTTTTAAATGGGGTGTTTAAGTGCCAACTCATGTTAGCCACTCTGCCGCTAAACAAGCTAACAGCTGATCATAACTGCCGTAACTTCTGTTAATCAACAGCAACATAAAGGTGTATAAAATATGACAAAGCAATTTGATTTGGTGATAATCTATAGTGTAAAATAACAACAGTGACATCTAGTGGTGAACTTGGTACACTGATTCTGTGCTGATGTACGTGATTCTCTCCACTCGTGGGGGGGACAAAAGTGCTAGTTAAGATCAGTGTCATGCATCTTGGTTCAGACTGAGAGGCCTGGGTTAAAGTTAGCAAAGCATGTTGCCACTGTGTGTGAAAGCACTTTGACAAAATATAAATATTCCAGCATGTTGAAAGGCTACAGAGGCTGTATCTCAAAGCAAATGAACCACACACTGGTTGCTCTTTGCATAAAACATGTTGAAGGTAGCATTTGTTTGTCACCTGTCATCCACTGCAATGCCTGAGTTTCACATCCAAAACCAGGAACTGCCAAACAGAGCTGCAGCCTGCCATTGGCTCATGAGGAGGTGTGCCATGTGAAAGATTCCATGTGTGAATGAGTTGGAGGGGTGTTTTAACAGAGGAAATACTAAATTCTCTTGTAAGTGTAAAATGAGAATTAACTTTATGTGAATGTGTTTGGATAATGTTTTGTAACCTCATCATGTGTGTTTGAGTCATTTGCAGACCAGGTTGGAGTTTGAGGTGAGTTAATTGATGACTAATTATGAATCCCTCACTCTTGGTAGGAGCCAGCTGCTGTATAAGAGGAGGTGGATATCCTTGGAGTAGAGCAGGTGAAGTCAATCAGTTGTTTGAGAGTGTTGCAAGCAAACAAAGAGCTGAGCTGCAAGGGCCCAAGTGGCATCCTGTAGAGCTCTGTCCTCAACTTTGGTTGCTATTTTGTTGTTTAAATAAATACACTTGGATTGCAGCCTCAATTTTGAGCCAACTCCACCAGGCAACCCTTACATGTAGTCAGAATAAAAGTCAGTATGCCGCCCAAACACCAGCTGTCAAGGCAGCAGCCTCCAGACGAACAAAGTGCCACAAGGGGGAGCTCTCAAGGGAGGTTACCACTCCATGGCAGATACAACTACTTCCCATGAAGCAAGTTTTTCAAACCTGACCAGAATCTTTGAAACCTTCATGTGATTTCAGATGGAAAGAGAAGAGGAGAACATTTTCTGACAACTTTAGGAAGACTGGCAACTGTTCATAAATGGGCATGTCAAGACTGGTACATTAGGTTAATTCCCTTGTTAACCGGTGAGGAAGAAGTGCTTTTGTAGCCATGGACCCTACCCACACCCAGGACTACCGTAGACTGAAGGGGGCAATTTTAAACAAGTATGAGAGACTCTTACAACCAACGCTCCGGTGGATGAGTCCCCACAGGAGCTGTATGTTTGCCATATCACATCCCATTAGGAACAGATCTGCTAGTCCTCTATGATCTCATCCATCAGAGCAGGGAAGGATTTTGTGGTTCAGTAACACGTTCAAAGACAAAGCAGGCCCAAGTTGATTCAGTCGAGTGGAGCATCCCAATTATCTTGGTTCCCAAGAAAGATGGAACCTTGAGGTTCTGTTTGGACTTCTGGAAAGTGACTTGTATCCCAAGACCAGATTTGATGATTTGGTGGATAAGATAAGGGGTTCAAGCTACAAGCTGAGAACATATGGCTGTTACATGACAGCTGGTATAACTCTCTGCTTCTCATCCTTGAAATGATGCCAATTTTGAAAACAGTGCGCCATGATAGCCATTCTTTTAGGGAGGAGTTTTCACTTGAGCAGAGCTGGGTGTAAAATTGAAGATTATCTCAGCTGGTGCAACGCCCAAAATGTTAGTAGAGTGTGAACTCCATCCTTATCAGAAAATATGTTCAAACTAGGCTACATAGCTGCTGTAACCCAGTACAGATGTTCTTCTATTTTTGTTCATCATCATTGTTTGAAGTACTGAGAACAACCGTAGTTCCTTGAGTTGCCACTAGAGGCTGGTTCCAAAAGCGAGTCAATTCCCATAGACCTCCATATTAAAAGTTCCCTACTTAGCCCAGATGTGCTCACCACATCAGGCTTATTAGCCAAGCTTGTTAATCACTCTGCTAATGAATTACCAAAGGGAGTAGACTGCTTTGTAACTTTCAGCTGTAGTTGAAAATGTCAAACTCAAGGCTGAGTGACATCTTTACGGCTCTGTCTACTTTTCTATACAGTCCACGATACTTCCACGTGTTCTGGATAGTCCTGCTCCCTCACAGCAGATTATGTCCACTCTACAGAAAATACTGCAGAACATGTTTATTGCATTGTTTGTATTGTCGAGCACAGTATGTCATGCAGTGTTCATGTCAAGCCAAGCGCTAAGCTACTTTTTTCTATCTTCTGCATTGTGTTGTGTCGCTGTCATCATGCGGCCGTAATCTTCAGAGAACAGGGAGAAAAAAACACAAAACATAACATGCAGCCTCCTCTGACTGGATATTGTTCCAACCGTGCAGAGACTGGAGACGCCGAGGAAACATGCATATATTTTTTAGTACAAGACTAAAGAGGGAGAAAGCACCTTTTTTTTTTTTTCTACAAGAGTCACTGTATTCTTTCTTTAGCATGAGCAGTGCAGAGATAATATGGATGTATGAGGATTGTAGAATGAGCTCATGTTTATGAATACGTTTCACAGCATGTTTGTGTATTTAGGACCTCTTGTACAAGCTTTTAAAGTACAGTGTACTCAGGGGCGTCACCAGGAATTCTGGGCCCCCTGAAAAGATAACTCAGTGGGCCCCATCACCACAGCCAACCCTACAAAATATAACATTGCTGCTATAATACTGGTTTATTTGCATTTAACAAAAATATATGCTTAAAACTATCCTGGTTAACTGACTCAGATCTAAGCTATATATCAATATATATTTTACAATTTCTCCAAATGTAACTGCACAATGTTGACCTTCAGACTGTCCACCTCTTTAAACAAGACTATTTGAAGCCAAGTGACTTGTTGAATAACAACAAGGTGGCATTGTTTGGTATAATCTAACCCCATGAAGTCAAATAAAACTCTAAACACCTACAGTTAACTTTCAATCAGATTCAGCCACACTAGATGCTATGAAAATATGACAATTCTCCACTTTAGGCATGAGACAAGCATCTCACAGAGCTGGAAATAAATTCCAGAAAGGAATTCTGAATGTTTATTTATTCAGACACTTTTAGTTATCTTATTGCAGTTATAACAAAAGAAAAGAAAAGCATATTGAAAAACCCATTTTATTTCAGGCCCATTAAGGGCCCCCCTCCCCATTTGGGCTCTAGGTAGTCAGTCCCACTTTCCCCCCCACTACAACACCCCTGAGTGTACAAAATCTATAGAAGTGTTACCTATAGATATGCATTTTCTGATGTTTATGAGACAGATTTAGAGACATTAAGGAAACAGAAACGGTTTTCTTTGTCTCATTGTTCATGCAGTACACTTGTCAATCAAACTAAATTGTCTGTTCTCAAACTTTCACTCTTTGCATCCAGTGCTTTGGAAGTAGTAGCAAATGCTGCTCATGCTAATTTCTTTTCTTGTTTGCACTAAAGGCTTGTGTGTCTGTGGGTGCATGAGAAAAATGCACAATTTCCTGTGTGGAGGAGGATTATTTCCTCTGAAGGTCTATTCCAGATGCCGAGCGTTTGGAGGCAGCAAATAGGAAAGCTTTCATGAAACGAGCAGAGGTTTAATCGCTATTGTGTTATATCCGTTGGCACTTAAGAGGAGGGAAATGTTTATTTATATGAAAATGTCATAGCTGCTTTTTTGTATCGCCCGTGTCTCCTCAGAGGTGTAAATTGTGTTGTCATTGAACGGAGAGGCAGGCTGCATCATCACTTGCTTATCTGCTGCAGTTGTTTTCTTTCCTCCAGCGGAGCCAAAGGGGATGCTGGGCCTATCAGTCTGTTCCGCTGTCACACAGTGTCTATCCCTTCTCAAAGGACTGCAAACACACACACAAACACACAAAGACACAGAAAGAGACAGAGAGACAGAGAACCCCCCTAACGCCCCACCATACACAGACACAAAGAGCCAACAGAGGATAGACATCACATCAGCACTGAGGTGGTAAATCGCCCTTCAGAAGCCTTCCTCAAGGGAGTCAGCAGTTCAGCGTTTATCGAACCGCTATCTGATTACTAAAAGGCTGTCCTCGGTTATAAATGAACCCACAACATGTGTGTGGTATTGGTAACGCAAGGGCCTTGGGAGAAAAAGCCATTATAGGCTCCTGTGAATCAGTTTAGGCCAGACGGGCGGTCAGAGCGCAGCTGCCACTTGCCAGTCAGTTCATTACTGCTGTTATTGTGGTCGGAGGATGTGATACCTGTGTGTGAGAGGAGTGGACTGGAGCCGGAGCAAACGGAAAGCTACGGATTGAAAGTGGCTCACAAGCACGGCGGAGTGAGAGGCTGTAGGGGAGCGGCTGTTTCTAGGGTTGAAATAATAACTAAAAAAAAAAAAAGAAAAGCTTTCAATGAATACTTGAACTTTGTAATTGTACGCTTTAGGTGGGCGAGACAACGGGAAGCCTATTTCTGATGTGCAACATTTCCACTAGCAGAGGGAGCATATTAAAGAACAAAGCTGGTTCTCTGTGTGCAGTAACACCCAATGAACAGAAAAGACAGAAGTCAAATGATTGTGGTTAGGCCTCATGGATCAGATTAGTTGGAAAACATGGTTCTATTAAATATTATAGAATTGTGTGCTTCCACGTTTGAAATAGACCATTATTTGACACAAAAGCCTCTCTAGAACTCCCTTTTATTACAGTCATGTTACTAACCTGATGTAGATTAACCCAATTAATTAGGAGATGTTCCTTCATGTGTTCTTCTTCAGCATTATATACATTTTCAGCGTTTTATTGTTATGTATTACTGCTATCATTTTAAAAATGAGCATACACTACCAGTCAAAAGCTTGGACACACCTTCTCATGCAATGGTTTTTATTCATTTTAATTATTTTCAACATTGTAGATTAATACTGAAGAAATCAAAACTATGAGATAATCTGGTTTTGCCATAATCTGGATTACAACAGTAGTCAAATAGGTCTATCCATTGTGTCCTAACCCTACCTCTGAACAACACAACTGATGGTCTCAAACACATTAAGAAGGCAAGTCATTCTACAAATGAACTATTGACAAGGCTCATGTTCATTAGAAACCAGTCCAGGAGACCACTTCATGAAGCAGACTGAGAGAATACCAAGAGTGTGCAAAGCTGTCATGAAGGAAAAAGGGGGCTACTTTACAGAATCTAAAATATAAAACATATTCTGGTTTGGTTAACACTTTTTTGTGAATTAAATAATTCCATATATGTTCTTTCATAGTTTTGATGTCTTCAGTATTAATCTACAGTGTTTCAAATAATTAAAATAAATACAAACCCTTGAATGAGAAGGTGTTTCCAAACTTTTGACTGGTAGTGTGTATTTATCATAAATCGGACTTTTTCAGTTTAAACATCTGTTGTCTTTTCGCTATCTTCAACTAAATAAAGAGTTTAAATGATTTGTAACCAACACAGTGTTTTCTTGTCCACATTTTAATTCAGCATCCCAACATTTTTTGAATTTGGATTATACTGAAATTATGCCTCAAGGAAAAACAATCATGTGATCACTGAGTTAATCCTCTGAATGCATCAAACTAGAGGCAATGAAATTGAATTTTAAATGAGTTGTTATTAGTGATGGACTGTTGTTCAGTATGGATTGTTTTAAATGCTAGTATGTTTTTATCATTTTTATTGTACATACTTTTGCATCTTCCTGCCCAGGGACCACAGATGAAAATTAGCTTATAGCTAAGTCTGGCTTGACAGTTTTTGTTTTGCATGGGCCCTGTCAAATAAACTAATAAATAAATGTTAAAAAAAAAAAAGAATCCTATATAAGACCCTTTATTCTGGAGCTAACTAGCAAATCCAGCATTAGAAGCTCTATGATGGGCTTCAATGATGTTATAAGATCTCTTATTTTTGATTTTCTGCTATTGGTGTGATATAGAGTTTGGATTTTCTCCGTCACTTTTGGGACAATTTCTTATTTCAAGAGACTCATGAAGACATTAAAATAGGACCTTACCAAGCAGCAACCTCCAGTCTAGAAATATGAGTCCAATGCGGAAGTGCTAAAAACTGCAGTTCATCGAGGATCCTCTTGAGGCTGGAAGTACCAGAAACCACATACACACCCATTCAAAAAAAGCCGATCTTTACAGCAGAAATAAACATGTTTACAGCCTGGTACAAAAAACGAGTGTAGTCTGGATAGCTCAGTTCTTGATCGGCACACACTGTACTGGGGTGAATTTTTTCATAATGCTGCAATTTCAAAGATATTGAGTTTACCAATGAGAGGCACAGCCGACTTGATTGACAGGCGGGGACACTGTAGCTGTTGGCTAGGAGGCTCAAAGCCCGCCTTTTTACGTCACAATCGCTCGACAGCAGTAATATGGTTCCTGCCGATGATTGGCAACAGATGGGAGATGTCACAGATGCTACATCCATTATTTATACAGTCTATGGACCTGACATGGAGCCATGTGGTACTCTTTTGGACAAACACACAGACAAAGAGATAATGGTAACAAACAGAATAAAATCTGATAGTTTGACCATCAATTAAAAGGACACACCATCCTCCATGCCAACATACATGATTTTCAAATTCCAAATAACCCCCCACCGAAATCCCCCAAATCTCTATTCATTGTGTTTGCAATTATTTTGCCTCTTGATGTTTGTATTAATTTTCATGCTGCAAAGTTTGTGCAGTCTGTTTTTGCTGGCTGCAAATAGCTAATTCATTAAACCCACAGCTGTTTGCTCTCGCTAGCTAGTACACTATAAACTGATTATTCTTGCATGGAGCTATTGTGCTTGTGTGTTTTGTATCAGTGTGTCTCAGACTGATCTCAGTACTCAATGTGGTGTCATGAAATCAGTTCAAACCACCCAGTTTTAGAATGTTTTTTGCAGACGTTTATATATGCATTGACTTTATTTGCTTTATTTAGATGTAAAATCTGTTAAAACACATTTATGAAGAATCCCCAACAATCAAGGAATGGAAAGAAATGATTCAAGAAATGTATTGTATGGAACAATTGACTTTCTCACTAAGACATGCAACGAAAGAAGGTGAAAGATATTAGAAGAACTGGACAAGTTCTAAGAAATTCTCAGACACTTAAGAACTGAACTTGCATGCTGTGGAATAACACAGCTAGCCACCCCACTTTTTGTTTGTTTGTTTATTTGTTTGTTTTTCTCCTCTCTGTCCCTTACTGTGGTATATCATGTCAAGCATTTTTACTCACTCATGATGATGACCCTGTCTGTCTTATGTTCTCAGTATTGTTTGTAAAATATTTGTTACAAAACAATACTGAGAAAGTCTTCAAAACTCTTCAAACAGCTGGCTTATCCTTCATTGTAGACAAGATTTGAATTATGTGTCAAAAACGTAGCATACCTTAGTTAATAGGCAAGTAAGTTTCTCAGAGCAGAGATGCACTGAAAAAAATGCTCCTCCAAAAAGAGGAAATAAACATTATTTCAAGGTACTTTTACCTTGAAATAAGCAAAAAAAATCTGCCAATAGAACAAGTGAAATTTAGCTTGTTAAGATTTCTTAAAATAAGACGTAATATTTAGAAAACTGTGATCTTAAAATTAGCAGGGAAAACTTATTTTAAGCAATATTTGACCAGTATTTTAAAGCTTAGTGTCTCAGAATAAGCCAAGAATGCTCATAATTAGTATTTTTTCACTTTAAAAAAGATTTTTCTACTTATAAATTTCATGTCAACTTCTTCATTTGAGATATATTCACCTTAATTTGAGTTGTGTTATATCAGCACTTCTCTAGGTTTAAGACCATCTTGTACTTGAAATAAGATGACAAAGTTAATTGTCTCATGTTGAGATATAATGTCTTCTCATAGTGAGCTGGATATACTATATTCAGTCATGTTGTTCTTTAGGATAAGCCAGCTATGCTCTAAAGTAGGTGTTTCATTGTGTGCATGTAGATTGAGGATGAATATTTTTATCTGATTTAGAAGAAACAGTGTCTTTCTTTCTTTTATCTATGGAGCTGCTTTCTGATAGATTCTCCAATAAAATACATTTAATTAAATCAAGTGAAGTGTTTGGCTTAAATCAGGATTATCCATCTTCTACAAATAAGATCTCATCTTGAAAAATGTATGAAATATAAAATAAACCTTATTTCTTCTAAATTACAACTCAAAACAAGATCATTTCAAGATTGTTTGACTTAACAAGATATTTAAGATACAAACAAGTCCCTCTATCTTGCTCAAATGTTACTTGTTAAGTAAGTTAATCTTAAATCCAGTGGGAGAAGACCTTTTGACTAAAAATAACACAATTTCACTTGGTAGGATTTTGAGTTTTTGCAGTGTGCTGTTCTGTTCTAACACATGTAGCACTCTTGCTTCCAGAAATAGTAACGCCCCTGATTGGTGCTCCCCTCTGTATCCTAAAATCCTGTGCAGACCCAGAAAAGTACTTTCCAGAGAGACCATGCGTGGGCTGATAAAATAACACCGACCTGCTGATCAATCTCGGAGATTTGTTCTCCCATCCATGATGGACCAAGCCCCCCTCATGACCCTTTTCATCTGCACTGAGCCCACATACAGCATTATCCTGCTGATTAATTAAAGCCGTACACCATCCATCAACGGAACACTGGCCTGTAATTGTTGTTTTGCAAAGAATAACAAATAAGCGTGAAGCTACATGGACACAAGACGTATGTTTGATTATTACAAGCTGTTGAGAACAGGAGAAATCAATGCTAGAGGGGAATACCTGTTTTTCTTTTTTTTTCATGCCGGGGCAGTTAAACTCAGCCAAGTTTAATACAACAGTGTGGAATGAGCCCTGACTGCACACAGCTCTACAGCGTTAAAGCCGAGCTGCTGAGAAGCACAATGGTAGCGAAACAAAACTAATTACAGTGACAAGTGAGGCAGGCGCCAGGTCTGTCAACAGAGGGGGGAGGATGCCACATCTCCCAAAGGCAGGACCCTTTGGGACGACTGACGGATACTCTAATTTTCTTTTCTGTGAAGAGCTCTGAGGTGGCCGAGAGACGAGGCACGCCAGACAAATTGTCTGTGACGTCTTGATTGAACAAATCATGGATGTTGCGCGAGTTGGTAAAATTGGATTCAGTTGACAGATGCAGTCACCTGCTCGGGCAACGCTCCGGTGTCTGGTCATGAACCCTCATGTGTATTTAATGAACAGCGCTGCTAATTACTCTGAAGCAGGGAGACAGATAAAGAAACAAGAGAAGGGGGAGGGGGGATCAAGTGGTCTAATAACTCTGACTCTGAAAAGCCACTGGGTTGTGCATTGTGAAAGAAAAACAGTGAGTCACATCCTTAGAGGACTCTGCAGAGATGCTCTGTTGTTTCACCCTTTCAGAGCTGCATCATTAATTATGTGCATAATTGCACCCGAAGACCCAGTGTTGCACTTTTGGGGCTTCAAGTTTAGTTTTCCCAGTAATGTATGTGTTGATCTTTTTCTTTTAAACCATTAGTCAAAAGGGCCGGTTGTTTATTCTCACAATGTTATTAGGAAAGTAAATCTGTTTATAGGTCTGGGAATGAGGCCGTGAAGTTATCAGGTTGCAAACTTGAACGCAAACTCATCTCAGTGTGAGTACACTCAGAAACTCTGCTCCGTGAAGTGTTCTTTTTGGCACCTATTGAAGATTTAGTCTTTAGACTGAAATACCTTAAGTAAGTTTTAGTCACATTTGATGCCCTTTATAGTCAAAGTTATTACTTTTAATCAAAGCCTCTTCTCTCTATAAACGTATCAATTAGCTGGCCAGATATTTGTATCAACGTTGTACCAAGAGTTTAACCCTCCTGTTATGTTCCGGGTCAGATTTGACCCATTTCAAAGTTCAAAAATAAAAAACAAATGTTAAAAGTAGTGAAAACAAGTGAGTTATCCTCTTTGAACCATGATCTGTGAGAATTAAAAGAACACCATTGCACTAAATGTTGATTCAAATGGTTAGTAATGGAGTTAATTATGAGATAAAAAAAATGTTTATTGGGATTTTTTTGGGTTTTGACACTTTTGTATAATTAAATATGCTGCGGGTCAAATTGACCCAGGAACATTATTGCTGTTGCTGAGAAACGAACAGAACAGGAGGGTTAAATCTGGAGCATTTCACACTCTTAACATTTATAATGTTTAATAACCTAGCAGCAACCTCCGGTCATAAAATATGAAAAACATGTGGAAGTGCTAAAAAC
This sequence comes from Notolabrus celidotus, assembly GCF_009762535.1. Classification (NCBI taxonomy): domain Eukaryota; kingdom Metazoa; phylum Chordata; class Actinopteri; order Labriformes; family Labridae; genus Notolabrus; species Notolabrus celidotus. The sequence continues at coordinate 27,351,830 of NC_048288.1, forward strand.
TGCAGTTCATCGAGCGTCCACTTGAGGCTGGCTGCAGAAACACAGGAAACCACATACACACCAATTAAAAAAGACAATCTTTACAGCAGAAATAAACATGTTTACAGCCTGATTCAGAAAATGGTGAGGTCTGATTGCTAATTTCTCTATCGGCACACAATTTTTTATAATCAGTATTTTAGGAAGATATTAAACTTACAAGTTTTGCCCAAATAAGGGCATAGCTGACTTGATTGACAGTAGCTGTTAGCGAAAAGGCTAAAGGCCCGCCTCTTTAACTCACACTAGCTCAGACGAAGTTCAGTTGTGTTCAGCATTTCCAATATGTCACCCACTGACGATTGGCTTCTAAAAAGCGCTTCAGGAACAGATGTATGACGTCACGGATACTATGTCCATTATTTCTACAGTCTATGCTTTAAACTTATCAATTAGCCGATCAGATATTTGTATCAACGTTGTACCAAGAGTTGAAATCTGGAGCATTTCACACTCTTAACACTTTTAATGTGTAATGTCCAAGCGGCAACCTTCGGTCTTAAAATATGAAGCCCATGTGGAAGTGCTAAAAACTGCAGTTCATCAAGCGTCCACTAGAGGCTGGCTGCAGAAACTCTGGAAACCACATATACACACCAATTAAAAACAAATGATCTTTGCAGCATTAATAAACATGTTTACAGCCTGATTCAGAAAATGGTTGAGGTCTGAATAGCTAATTTCTCTATCGGCACACACTTTTTTATAATTCGGTACTTTGAGAAGATTTTAAACTTACAAGTTTTGCCCATATAAGGACATGTCTAACTTCATTGACAGGTGGGCACCCTTTAGCTGTTAACCCTCCTGTTTTGTTCGTTTCTCAGGAACAGTGATAATGCTCCTGGGTTAATTTAAAAAAAAAATTCATTATAAACTCCATTACTAACTATTTAAATCAATATTCAGTGCAATAGTGTTCTTTAATCCTCACAGATCATGGTTTAATGAGGATATCTCACTCTGTTTTTAATGAAAATTTATGTTAGAATAAGAATCAGAAATACTTTATTTATCCCAGGGAAAATTCAGTAAAATAAAAGTGTGTGTGTGTGTGTGGGGGGGGGGGGGGGGGGGGGGGGGGATTGGGGTGAAATATGTCACAAAGTTGTAAAGAAACAATTATTATTTGACACTTCTGACCCCTTTTAGCCTCCACCTTGACTGCCTGGTCAAAGTGACCCACAAACAGTATCATATCTATAAACATGCAAGGGGGATGCAAATATGTGAAATCAACCATTTTCATTTTGTATGTTCATTTCACCTAGAAGAAGTTTCATACTGAAAAAATACTTTCAATTTGACCCGCAACATAACAGGAAGGTTAAGGAAAGCGCTAAAGGCCTGCCTCTTTACCTCACACTAGCTCAGACGAAGTTAGGTTGTGTTCAGCATTTCCAATATGTCACCCACTGATGATTGGCTTCAAAAAAGCACTTCACGACCAAATGTGTGATGTCACGGATACTACATCCATTTATTTTACAGCCTATGGTAATATCTTAGTTGAATAGTGTAGCCAAGACTCTCACACCATTGTATTGCTGCTGTGCTGTCCCTGCTGATACAGCGTAAGGAAAGGTCATCATCATTACACAGAGATGAAAGTGTCTTTCTTTCTGTGGCCACCATGGCTTTACTTTATGTCTTTGACTTCAAATAATAGTGCTGTGAACACACACAGTGGGTGTGCCCATAAATGTCTGTATTGCTCTTTCTCTTCAGTCCCTAAGTGGACCTGCAGTGACAGGCAACCTGGACAGTCAGACAGTTCATGGCACTCTGGACTGCATCTTCATCTCTCATGGTTAAGAGTAGATAAAAAAACCCAACTATTAACGAACATTTATGGTTATAATTTTCTCTATCAAAATCAACCCCTGCTCCCAGTAAGGCCCAACATTGCAGTATTGAGTTTTGCTTACATTTTCCATCACCCTGAATAAGAGCACACTCTTTATGGCCTCACATGCTCTTTGACATTTCGTGGTACATCTTTTCAAATATTCAACTTGACCTCTTCCAAGAAAAAGTTTACTTCCAAATGCTTTTAGGAGAACAGCCGGTGTTATTCGCTCCACAGCTCAGAGACCACATATTTGAACCATCAAGCCTGACCTTTTAAAATCACCTGGTGGCCAGGGCCAAATGTTAAAACGCTTCCCCCAAATAAAAACTATTCCATTCAATATGAGCACATTTCCAGACCTATCAAAATATGCTGTCTCTTACAATATAAAAGGTAAACATGGAGGGAAGGTTGCTGCATTTTCAATGTCTGAAAACTATATGAGACTAAACTGTGGGAGTTTTTATCGAGTGCAAAAGGTCGAGAAACACTCAGCCAGCTCAGCCCTGACCTTGGAAGCAGCATCAGACAAACAGTCTCAATGCAAACATATCTCAAGTATTAATATCCCATGGACTCTATCTGCAGATACATTTCTCCTTGTTGTATTTGAATGTACTTATTTTTTAATCTTGTATTCTTGTTCTTATGGTGGCTGAGGCATGAAGATCAGACAGTATTATGATGTTGTGTTGCCATATCTTTGTGTTACATAGCATTAATGAACAAACCATCACTTTACAAGTTAACTGGAGAGACAAAGGATGGCATAAGCCTATCTTTCCAGTAAAAACAGCTGATTTGATCGTAAAAAAAAAGGTCTTAGCAGCTCAGTTAGAATGCTAACATAGTCAACCATTTCCTCTCTAACCTTCACGAAGCTAGCTAACCTCGCTGAAACTTGCTTAATCTTAAAGCTACCTACTTGGCTTGGGAACCGAAGGGTCGCCGGTTCGAATCCCTGTATGGACGAAGTTTGGCAAGTGGCTGGAGAGGTGCTGGTTCACTTGCCTGGGCACTGCCGAGGTGCCCTTGAGCAAGGCACCGAACCCCCAACTGCTTGGGGTGCGCTGGTTGATGGCAGTATCCTTACTCTGACATCTCTCCCAAAGTGCATGTCCACTGCATGTGTGTGTGCATGATTGTATGTATATATACCAAAAAACTGTATGTGTAGCATGACTGAAAAACAACATGAGTGAAAAACTTGAATTTCCCCCCTGGGGATTAATAAAGTACGTTTCTTTCTTTCTACCTTCTAACCTTACTATAAGATTACCAACCATAGGCAAATGCTACCATTCTAGTGTTACTGTTAGCTAGCTTACTTTGGTGTACCTTTCTAACCTTACTATTACCTTTATAGTCTCACTGTTATCTAGTAATCTTACTTCTACCTTTTCAGTTAGCTAGCAATGGAACCGTATTGCATTCACATGAGAAAAATAATCTGCTGTTTTTCTGAATGAATGACATGCTGCTACAGTAAAATCCCAATAGCAGCTCAAGGCCACACAAGGAAGTAGCCTGAACAAGCCCCTGTCATTCATTTTAATCTAGTTTTAATCCCTTTCGGTTTAAGACATTGGGAGATACAAGTGTCTATAAGTAACATAGATGGTATTGTCAACTTTTTCCAGCAGGCACCTTAAGACTTTGCAGGTGTTTAGACCTAAGGCTTGCTGGGCGTTGCAGCATTTCTACAGGATCAGCTGAGCAAACTGGCCTGCTTCATCGATATAAGAGAATGCATCTGGTCCCCACGGAGAGCAACTGAGGCGCTGAATCTGAAAATTCAGAAAAGCAGCTGATTTTTGTTTTATCATGTCAATACAATACACTTCCTTAGCTAGCTTACCTATGGTAGCCTTTTTTTCCCACCATATTTGTACCTAGCTAACCTGAGATCTACTTTTAAACCTTTATGTTAGCTTGTTAACCATAGTTTTAGCTATCCAAGATAAGCTGGCTAATATGAGCTGGCTATTATTAGCTTGGATGAATACTAAGATTACTGGTTGGATAATAAGTTAGCTGTTTGCAGCCACTCAGTGCGCCGCTTGCCATAATGACTTAGTGCATTTTAAATGCTTTCCATTTAGAGTCCCTTTGCAAAATTTGGCCAACATGAAAACATACGTCTGGACTTTTTTAAGAGGTAGGGTGACTGTTATAGATTATCAACTAAAAAAGTCAATGATACATCATTAATTTTATCATGGGAACTCAAAGAACTGCATTAATTATGATGAAATATTCTGCAATAAAAATGACTAAGGTGGTAAAAATGTGAAAGTTTGGAGATATTTATGTGAGCTTGAACACTACAAAATTGCATGAAACCCAAAAAGTTGGAGATAATTTGTAAAAATGTGTCACAGCCTGAAAAGATGTGACAGATTCTTTTTCAAAATAAAAGTGAAAGTGAGTCATTCGAAGGCTTTGCTTACAGAGAAGTGCTGAAGCTGCCGGGGATAGACTCATCCCCACTTTTGAAATATTGACTGATAAATTTGGGGAAGTAACATTTTTCTCAAACAGATATATTGCGTTTTTTATGGGAGAAGTCTTCAATTATTTAGTCACCCAGTGGCAGAAACTCCAGAGTTTGAAGTGATGGAAATCTAATATCTGTATCACATCCATCAAGCCTTCAGGGGAGTTATTCAAACGGAGGATTTGCTTCCAAGAGGCGAGCACATTCACTCCTCTCACCATGAACACCCAAATTTAATTTGAAAATGGGCAGAAGGATTATTCCCATTATCCTGCTCCCAGACACTCATTTTTAAATGACAGACAGAAATATGCAAGAGGCTGTAATTATATCGGAGCACATAAAGCTTTTTCTTTTTTCCCACCATCCTTTGAGCGTACCTGTGGAGCTTTTTTTGTGTGTGTGTTTTTGGCCACTGCATTAGAGCTCAATCACCCTGGTATTAAACATGATATTAACACCTCAAATGAACCCAAACAGGACTCTGAATGCAGCTTCATTTTGGGTGTAATTATCTGCTTTATAACACACCCTGTAATAACAGTGACAACATTACGACTGCATGTGAAATGTGTTTGTATGTGACAAATTTTATGTGTGCATTTACCACATAAAATAGAACTAAAACACATTTTTATATCGATTGATCGGATGCACCCCGGCCGTGATAATTCCTCTAAAGTGCACAGAAAAGCAGCACTGCTTTATTGTTGCCATGCCAACGCCGACTTGGGAGCTATTTGCTAATCATGCTCGTTTCCACTTGTTTTATTCTCTTTTATTACTTAGTTGACAAATTCCCAGTCAGTGCTCATGCATTCTCACATTTGTCTATAAGTAATGCAATCCCTCGGGATGTTCTTTTAAAAGGGAGCATTTCATCTTTGTAAATACATTTTGTAATCTCATAAATTTCCTATCATTTCTACCGGCTGTACGGTTTACACGCCATGGAAGTGATTTTTTGTGGGCGAGGGAGTACAGCAAGAAACGCAAGAAAAGTGAAGCACAGAAGATTTTTAAGGAACAGAAAGTGAAACTCAAGGTGAAAGCTGAAGGCTTTTTTATTTATCTAAATATCCATGAGATGTTGAAGACACACTTTCTGCTTCAACTATTACTCAGCACACTCACCATAGCTGCCCACCTAAAGGTTTTAAAGGAACTTTATACAAGAGTACAACTGACTCTTTACTCTTTAAAAGCCAGTTCAAGACTTATTTCTGTCATTCTACCTTTTTATCTCTTACATTCCCCCTTTCAATGTCTATTTTGATTCCTTTGACTTTGCCATGAGGACCTTACACTGTAAATACTGCATCAAGGCAGTTAATAGGAGTTACAGTTAAAGGCTACAGCTTAAAAGCGTTGACCACAAAGCATTACACATTTCTTTCAGGAGATTATCTGCTCAACAAAAGTTAGAATGTTAGAATGATAGAGGTGTTGTATATAGCCCTTTTTCTAGTCTGTCTGATTACTCAAAGCGCTTTTACAAACTACCTGCAGCATTCACCTATTCATACTCATTCACTCTCTGATGGTAGAGGCTGCTAATGTAAGGAACCATTACATAAGTGTTAGCTATTCTCATTAGTACACATTCACACACCGCTGAACAACAGCGGGAGCAATTTGGGTTTCAGGGTCTTGCCCAAGGACACTTCGGCATGTGACTGCCGAAGCTGGGATCGAACCGCCAACCTTCCAATTGATAGACGACCGACTCTACCCACTGAGCCACATCCGCCCCTGGTTTACATTATAAGTAAGAAGATCATCCAAATCATAAACTGTATATAGAACAGACAACATGCCTTCATTTTCTACTTTAATGAGATGGGAAGACAGGGAAGTTCCTTTATAGGCGCTGATTATTGTGCTGGTAGAGCCAAGGCATGCGCACACCCTTTCTGCTGACCAAAGCACAAATTCAACTTACAAACACAACACTTGAAGATCCCTCTGGTTGGTAGTAGTAGATAGTAGATAAGACCAGGAATGAGAAGGAGGAAGACATGCAGCCAATGGTTGTGGCCAGGAGTAGAACCAGCAACTTCTGTGACGAGGACTACAGCCTCTGTAAATGGGGCGCAGGCTTGAACTGTCAGGTCAGCCGGTGTCCCAGCACAATGACTCTTGTGAAATTGTTTGTTATGGTTTGTCACACCTGTCCACCTCTAGTCTGCTAACCCAGTACAGAAGGCTGCAGGAGCCTCATTAGTCAACAGAGCTGTCAATCATCTTTTTAAAATGTAATATCCAATTAAAAGAATAAAGACAAATGAGAAGCATGAGAAGATTGAACTATAATGACAGAAACCATGCTTGAGAAAGTTTGTTTGACATGTGTTTTAATATCATAGTTTGACACATGTTCTGTCTGTTAGAATAGAGGAGGCAGGGTTTATGACTTATACTGCATCTGGTCAGTAGGGGGAGCTCAAAATCTTTTGGCTTCACAGTCAGTGAACAATCGATGACCAATATTCATCTAAAGTAAATGTTGCTTTAAAGTGAGCTGGAGGACTGCTGGTGACATTGTAGGCGAGTTACCTTTTATTTTCACCTCTAAACGTGGTCTATATGGATACCAACCTGATGTTTGGGACCAGTTAAAGGGGTTTAGATAAATCTGAGAAGTGAATGACTGAGCAGAAAAAACAAAAACAGTTTTCCTGTACATTTTTTGTTACACGCGTGTGGCCTTACTTTTAGTGTGATGCTCTCGTTTGTAGAGTCATGTAGTCACAAATTTGGTCCAGTTTTTGGGTTGACAGATTGGTGTGAAATTAGGTTCAGGTGTTCATAGTGCCCAGAGGATAGACCCAATGATTTTGCTAACACCCACTGACAACCTTTATAAACTTCTAGTACCAAAAGTTTGAAGATTTAGAGTTTGAAGTGAAATATCCATCTGTGTTTGAGCAGGTTGCAAACACAGGTGTTACAGATATTCATGGTTCCCAGGGGATACAAAACTATGTTTTTAGACACAACCTTCACTTTTCACTAATACCATCTGCAGCTCAGAGTTTAACTTATACAGCTTAAAGTCAAAGTTGAAATCCGTCCTGTTCTCATCACAGTTCCATGAGCTCAAGCTTTGTGTTTTGTGCTAATTTGCAAACACTAGCATGCTTCTTTTTCTCTCATGAAATTTGAGTTTGGCCTGCAAGCTCTGCAAAGTCAACAGATGAAATAAATAATAATTGAGTACAATTTGTTCCAAACGAATAAATATGATGCTTAAACCTATAAATACAACCAAATGTTTTCAGTAAATCTGTTTTGCTTTCAAGTTTACATCTGCTGATGATCAAAATCAACCCCGAGGCCAAGCTGCTTTTCATGTGCCTCATTGCTTTTTGACTTATGTTTAATATTCCACTGTGTCATATATTCAAGGTTATACACCAGAAATAAGTGGGACAGAAACACCGCGGGGATAGCAACAAAGCAGCAGCATGAGTTTTGCAAAGAAGAAGTGGCTGAAAATGTGGTCTCTGTGGTGGACTTAATTACAGCAGTAGTTTGAAACAGGACTACAACATCTGTTTTATTTTGCACACCTTTTCTTTTATCTTCCTGTTGGGTTGTTTTCGGAGCACCATATGAGCCGCGTCGCTGTGTGATGTGTACAGATGACTTCATCAAGCTGAAGCATGCAGAAACCTCACCTGGGATAATGAGACTTTACTGCTGCTGACAAAGACTGGCTGTCCCTCTCACCTCTCATCATTGCTGTCAAACCCATAATCACAATAACGGACGCCCTCTCAGGTGCTATAACACGCCGTACCAAAAGTCGTTATCTCCCCACAGTCTTATCGTCACCCGGCAGCTCTAGCGTGAAATATATGTCTCCAGGGGGGGAAAAATGGACTCACCAAGTCAGGCGACTTATTATCAAGTGAAATCACTGCCGCCCACCTGGTGAGCATGAGGTGTCAATATGGAGACTCCAGGATACATCTGTCTTGGTGGAGTGACAGTGTGTGAGACCCACGTAATGTGAGAATCAAATCATTTTATGTAAAGAAGAGACTGTAGTGGGTACAGAGTCTCAGCTGCTCCAGCGGGGATTTCAGATCGTGAAGATTCAGCAATCAAGGCAGTTTTTTTAAGGTTAGCCGTGTTTAAATGAGCTTAATGCTCAAGAGAGATGTCCTATACATGCATGCAGGACATTTGGATCTGCAATTTTGCTGTAACCAGACAATTTATGCTCCCGCCAAGTGAGCACTGATTTGGTGACTAATTGGTTTAAATATGTGCAGACGGCTGGTACAAAATATTCTCTCTTCAGACAGACTTAACTGGTCTCTGGCCTAAAGCATCAAATTATGATAAACTATGAACGGCACTGGCTACTGTTTTGGCATGCATGAGGCTTTGAGGTCAAGTAAGCAAAAGCAAATATGCAATGTTTGGTTAGACTCTGAAATGAAACACTCAGACAGTGACAGCAAAGGAGGAAAGAGTAGTCAGATTTGAAAAATGAAACTTATTGATGGACACTTCCAAATGTATTCGTTTAGAGGGAAGCAATTATTTACACATGATAAATATCTAAAGAAGAGGCCATCCATCCATCCATCCATCCATCCATCCATCCATCCATTTTCATCCGCTCATTCAAGATCAGGTCACGGGGCCAGCATTCTAAGCAAGTCGACTCTGACTACCCCCCAAAGCAATGTTTTTCAGTTTCTCCTCAGGGATCCTGAAGCGTTCCCAAGCCACATTGGATATATAATCCCCGCAGCAAGCTCTGGGTCTACCCCGAGGCCTCCTCCCAGGTAGACTAACATGGAACACCTCCAAAGCAACACTGATGGAGGGGTTCTCATTAAATGCTGGAACCGTCTCAGCTGCCTCGTTCAATGTGAAGGAGCAACAGCTCCACTCCAAGGTCCCTCGGGACGTGAACAAGACCTTGGGATACTTGAACTCCCTCACTTGGGGCGAAGACTTGCTCCAAACCCAGAGAGAGCAATCCACCATGGCCTCAGACTTTGAGGTGGTGACTCTCATCCCAGCTGCTTGGTACTCAGCCCAAAGAGAAGCAGATCCATTGTTAGGCACAAAAACTACTTGGTATGAATAAGATCGTGGTTTGAAATAAAACCAAAATTGAGTTCAGTTTTCTAGTTGCATGGGGCACCAGTTTGGATCAGTTGGTGGAGAGGGTGCCCCATGTACAGAGTCCTCATCACACTGGTCCCCATATAATTTGGTGCCTGTCATCATCCTCTCTCTTCCCACACTTCCTGCCTCTCTCAAACTGTCCTATCTGTACTCCTCCCAAGTGTTCCAACATCAGTAAGTGATCTGTGGACAATGCCGTGAATTTGCCTCTATGGGGTCTTTAAGACTGTGATTATTGCAGACGAGATAACACCAAGCTGGCTGTATAATTAGCCATCCCTTCTCTTTTCTTATAAAGCAGCAGGATGGAAATGTTAGCGGGGAGTTTAACAAAAACTGCTGTACAGAATGTTTAATTAGCTGGCGTAGCATTAATCTGATCCCTGATCAGCATATCTATCACATTGATCTTTACTGGTGAGGAGGCAACAGGAGGGAGAGTCCTACACCTGTTGTGATGACAGCCAGTCAGCCAGATGTTTGTAGGTTTATACCAGCATGATTTACCATCAACACGCCAAAACAGTTATTTGGTCAGGTGTCAAACTCTTCAAATATATGACCCTGTAGATACCCTTGTGGGGTAAATTCTAGATGCCGTCCTCTAGCTTAATTAGAACAGCATATTTTCTGACTACCTTTTTATTGCATTTCAACCTTCCATTCATTGTGTTCTTTTCATATTGTTTATTGTTTGTTTTATCAAGTGCTTTTTTTTTTCATATTGTGTTTTTATTATTGTTACATTTATAAGGTGACCTTGCATGTCCTAAAAAGGCGCCCATAAATAAAATGTATAATCATTTTTATATTATTATAATGTTTGATGAAGAGTTGAAGTTAGATGTTTTAGTTTGAAGATCAGATCAGGGCAACTCATGGGTCACAAAAAAAATAAAACAACAGGGTTGGATTTCCATGCAAAGGTGTACTGCTATGAAGAAGTTACAAAACTCATGTGTTGCACACATTTTGCTTTACACAGCGTGGTAAGTTACATAATGTGTGCAACTTCTATAACTTGCATGCTACTATTTTAACCCTCCTGTTATGTTAATTTCTCTGGAATAGCAATAATGTTCCTGGGTCAATTTGACCCGGGGCATATTCAATTATCCAAAAGTGTCAGAACCCCCAAAAATCCAAAAACACTTTTTTTCTTTTTTAATTCCATTTCTAACCATTTAAAAAAAGATTTAGTCCATTGGTGTTCTTTAATTCTCACAGATCATGGTTCAATGAGGATAACTCACTTGTTTTTCATTAAAATTAATGTTAACTTTTTTTAATCTACATTGGAAAGCCCTAAATATAAATACAATAGTTATACATGACATAGATTTTTCTTTATTTTATTTTAAATTTTGATTTTTCAAATTTTTCATGAAGTGATGTTGATAAATAAGATTTTTATGCTGCTTTTAGCTGCTTTGGAAGGCATATATATCCTAAAATAGACTTTAAAAGGGTCAATTTGACCCACAACATAACAGGAGGGTTAAATCTGAAACTAACTTTTTTTTGGAACCTGACCAACTTTTTTTCTTTTGATGCCAAAATTGAACCAGAAAGCATTTGTCAAATGCCTTTCAATGTTAATTCCTCATCCAAAAGTCATAGACATTTGTCAGCAATATTGACTTTTGACTATCTTGATCATTTATTATTGCAAATGTGAAAGCCTTACCTGAAAATCTACACAAATGTTGCATATTTATTATTGCCAACCTAACGTCATACCCTGAGTGTTCAAAGTAATGCTAAAGTGATACCTTGATCGACATGTTGTGAGGCTGAGGGCCAAAGACCAAACTGCCATATCTAATGAGTTTGGATTTTAAATGCTTTGCCTAAATGCATCTGTTCACACATTGTCAGCCACTAAACTTAAATGCACAAATCAAAAATCTGAGCTACGCCACCACCATCGTCTTTCCCACAGAAGTTCCAACCAGGATTTGTTTGTAAGCCCTAAAAAAACAACATTGATGCAATTTAAACTGTATCAGATTCATTTACAGGGATACTTGTGAATAATATTATATCAAACTGCATCTGGATCTCCATCTTGTTTGGAGATAGTCTTTTCCAAACAGAGGTAAGCATTCTGTCAACTTGTCACGACACCACTGACCCTCAGCCCTGCCTTCAATCAGCTGTATAATCTCTCTAAACCCCAGCTGTCACATCCTTTAGTGTTTGTCATGTACGAGGCAGATGCAGTTGTCAGAAATAACGACACTTTAATCTGCTTTAACCGTAATTGCGGCTCATTGATTGATAATTGTTTTGATTGACGTGCGGTGAGACACTAATTGGGAGCTCCTGGAGTTATCAGAGAAATTAGGTGTTGTCTTTGTCCCCATGTTCTTTCAGACTGCGATCGTTACGGCAGGTTGATTGACAGGGAGATGAATGGAGACTGCCAATGTGACTCAAGTGTGTGAAGACAGAGTCACACGTGAGCAGCACACCCACACAGGCATTTACTACACCAGTTGTGAAATGTGTTATCCAGAAATCCAAGAAGTAGCTTTGATATTAAAATTAACTGGAAAAACAGTGAGTGAAGACTTCCATTGAGTTCAGCAATGTGCAGCTTTCTATCAATCAATCAATGAATCGATCAATGAATCGATCAATGAATCGATCAATGAATCGATCAATGAATCGATCAATCAATCGATCAATCAATCAATCAATCAATCAATCAATCAATCTTTATCTATATAGTGCCAAATCACAACAAACGTTATCTCAAGAGCGCTTTCACAACACATCAAGACAGGATAAGACTCAGTCTGATCTCATCTTAATCCACCATGAGCAGAGCACTTTGCAGTTTTTAGTAAGTTACAGTGGCAAGGACAAACTTCCTTTAACAGGCAGAAACCTCCAGCAGGACCAGACTCATGTTAGACGGCCATCTGCCTTGACTGGCAGCTGTGTAACTCTTTCTAGTACCATCAGTTATTGCCATCCTGCCAGCTGTTTGAACTCAGCCTCTGGTGGCAATAGTTGTAAGTTTTGGACCTTTGGCTCAAATCACCAAGACTTGTTGGTCACCTGTTGTCTTAAATTGAGGAGTCTTCCCAATCGAACCTGATCCACAGTGTTCATCTCCTTAATATTATACTGCTGTTTTCTTTAAATGTATGATTACGACCTAATGAGGGTGAAAAGTGGTGCTAGACCAGGGGTTCAAAAAAATTTTCAGCCTGCGACTCCTAAAATATAGGTGCTAAAGACTTATGACCCCCACTGTCCCTCTAAGTGGGACTTCATACTTCAAAATGAGTTCACCTAAAAGCACATGTGGCTGTTTCCTGTGCTGCTGCTACTGATCCTTTTGTTAATTAACTGTTAGCTAACCCTAACCCTAACTTTAGGAGTCATCTGGCAACAAAGACATGCAGAAAACTAATGAAATTTACTTATTTGCAGGGTTTTATTTCAAATGTAACTACTATTTTTGTCTATATTTTTACAATTATGGGTAAAAAAAAGGGGCTGCACGGTGGTGCAGTGGTTTAGTGCTGTTGCCTCACAGCGAGAAAGTTCCTGGTTTGAGTCCCCGGTCAGGCAGGCGTCTTTCTGTGCAGAGTTTGCATGTTCTCCCAGTGCATGTGTGGGTTCTCTCTGGGTACTCCAGCTTCCAAAAACATGCTCACCAGGTTAAATGGTCACTCTAAATTGCCCATAGGTGTTAGTGTGTGCGTGAATGGTTGTCTGTCTTTCCATGTTTGCCCTGTGATAGGTTGGCGACCTGTCCAGGGTGTACCTAGCCTTCCGCCTGAAGTCCTCTGGGATAGACTCCATCCCCCCGTGACCCCAAACGGGATAAGTGGTCAATATAATGGATGGATGGGTAAAATATGCAAATTTAAAAGACATCTCAAGACCCCCATTGGTGTCTCACGAACCCCAAGGCGGTCCCAACCCACACTTTGGGAACCCCTGTGCTAGACTAGTTTGCCTCACTATGTATCCAGCATGCTTTGTGCATTGAAGCATCCACTTGCCTCTTTGAGTGCTATCCTCTGGGTAAATAATGCAATACCATAGAACACCTCTCTGCATTGTATACTGGCATACTGGTTGCACCGGTGTGCAGGACTCAGCTCACTTTTTAGATGACAGAGGTCTTCATAGTGCATCTTTTATGCCAAATTACACAGCACTTAAATGAATGTCCACCTCTGACACTGACGCACACAGTCATTCATAACAGAGCATTTCTGAACCCCTCTAAAAGAGACACACAAATTGACACACACACACACACACACACACACACACACACACACACACACACACACACACACACACACACACACACACACACACACACATTCATCCATGTATCCACACAGCGCTGAGCTCAGCTGCAGCCTAGGCCACAACCTTTCCAAAGCCAGTGCACAATTCATTTGATCCATGATTCCATGAGTCAAAGGCCGAACACTAACCTTTCACAATGACAGGACCGCGGGGGAGTCATGACACAGACAGAAGATCATCTCCTCCAACAGCTCCAGGTAAAAGACACAAAACCACGGCAGAGAAATCCTCCCTCTGTCTCAGGCTGCACTCTTATTCTCTTCAGATTTGTAGAGATAACTGACACGAATTTACTGGATATTAACTTCTTTTATGAATCCTGTCTTCAAAGCACTCCGAGCTTTCATCCTCATTTAATGATGTGCTCATGAAAGACGTTTGAAGCATGTTCAAGATAAGTGAAAACAAATTTCACAGTCTTCATCCAAGGGCACTTCTTCCAGTTTTTAGCAGAAGTAAGCAAACATTTCTTCTATTATGGATCTTGATTCTGTAATAGTCTCTGCCAAAAGGTATCCAGTGAAAGATTGATGTGATATTTTCAAAGCTTTTCAGGCTAACTTGAGGGAAAAGCAGAGAAAATATTTTTATTGTAAAAAATGTTAAATATAGAGCTGAGAAGATTAGCACCAAAGTCCTCTTAGTGTTAGGACAGGAGCTTTGAATGCACCTCTACAAACTGTGTGTAAAGCAGAGATGAGCTTTTTCACCTTGAGGAACAATCTGATGATCAAACATACAGAACGTCTGTTTGGAGAAAGATTTTGGATTACATTATTCCTTAGATTAAGCATTCAGAAACACAACTGCTTAAGCAGGACTTCACTTTTTAACTTAAGCATTTGTAACTTTTGC